>NC_141695.1:363220964-364420964 GCF_964263255.1 Lissotriton vulgaris | reverse complement strand
CGTTTGAACTGAACACAGAATTTCTGTGTGTCCTTGCGTCCAATTAGATGGTTTGAAATCAGGTTTGATTAGTTCGTAGAAAGGTTTAACCCTTTCTGCGTAATTTAGAACATAAGTTCTTCCAAAATTCAGGAAACCTAGAAAGGACTGTAAGTTTTTCAGCTTTCTTGGAGTTTGGAGCAGCGCACATTTTTCTAGAAAGTTTGCTGCCAGGCTTTTGCCTTCACTTGATAATTCGTATCCTAGAAATAGGACATTGAGGTGGGCAAATCGTGATTTCTTAAAATGTAATTTATACCCTTCAGAGGTGAAGCCAAGTATTATGGTGTTCACTATTTCCAAGTGTCTTTCCAAGTCATCATCTGTAAGATTGATGTCATCGACATATGATAATGCCTCATCATCGTACGTTTGTAGTAACTCTGTTACCCTGGCTGAAAATAACCCTGGACTATTCTTGAATCCTTGGGGGGGGACGGCAAAATTGTCGCTGCGTCCCCATTATTGAGAAAGCGTCCAGATGCCTGCTTTCAGGTGCAATGTTTTGACAGAAAAACCCATTTGAAATATCTAATGTGGTTTTATATTTTTTGCGCACAATGTTATTCATCAGTGCTGCACTGTGTGCATTTTGTACTACAAAAGTTTTGCAACAAGAGTTTAAGTGTCTGTAATCCAATACTAGACGATATGCATTGTCTGGTTTGGAGACAGTAAACAAAGGATTGTTCATTGACGAGGTGCATGTTTCAATCACCCCTTGGTATTCAAGTTGATTTAAAATCTCCCTGACTTGTTTTTTAGCTTTTTGCTTAACTGGGTACTGCCTTTGTGCAGAAGGTTGATTTTTTAACTGGATTTTATGGTGAGGAGAATCCTCATCCCATCCCACATGATTTTTATATAATGCTGGAGCCTGAGCTACTGCCCATTTTCTGGCATTAGTGTATTTTTTATGAATTGGAATATGATTTGAGAAGGCCGGCATAATTATCTCTTCGCCATGTGGGCACTCCCTGACAAATTCAGGTGGCCAGTCTTGTTCAGCTAGAAGAATGTCATGGCCCTTAGAGAGCTTTTCCCAAAAGAGTGCTCTTATTTTTCTAGTTATGTCCCCCGCCATCCGGAGTGGTACTTGTGGGGTACACTAACCCTGGTGTCTGCAGTTTCAACCTGAATGCATTCATTCAAGTCCACTGTCTCCAGATGATCCTTCAGGATCCTGCGAACTATGGTGACCTCTGCTGTGCTGTCTAGCATTGTTTGAGCCCACTCCCCGGGAAGTACAAAAATGGGAGTACGCTAGAAATGCATTAATCTCACATGACCTGAGGTCCTTCTGGAACATCATAAACATTGACTCTCAGGCTGGTAGATCGGCTATTGAAAACAACATAGATGAAGGACTCTGGAATGCACACTACGAAACCCTTTACACAAAGGATAAGGAAGAGGAAGCAAGTATGGCAAGAGTGCCGCTGCATTCGGGCTCAAGCCCAGATGATGTTCCCCTAATCTCCGTAAGGGAAGTCACTGATGCCCTAGGGAAGATAACACCTGCAAAAGCAGCAGGTTTGGACAAGATCCCTGGCGACCTCTACCGCTCTGAACCTACCATCTGGGCCCCCTACATGACCACTCTGTCTAACGCCATACTACAAGGCATGGCAATCCCCACCGCTTGGGCAGGGGCTGAAATTATACCAATATATAGAAAGGGTTCCCTCCCCCCTCTTGCCCGTCAATTATCGCCCGATTAGCCTCATTGATGTTGGCCAGAAAATATTTGTCCAAGTCTTACTTGGGTGCCTCCAAGCTTGGATGGAAGAACATACTATTCTAACCCCCCTACAAACCTCCTACAAGAGCTAGAACATCAAAGATTGACCAAATATTTAGGTTACAGCTGATTATATTGGAAATCTGTCTACATCGAGGGGGGCAGCCTTTATCTTATCTTTGTATACTTAAAATCTGCTTTTGACCTGGTACAGAGGGACAAATTATGTGCAATTTTAACAGATATTGGAGTACCAGAATATCTGTGCCAGCAGCTAAAACGTCTACTCAAAGGTAATTTTTCTTGAATGAGATATGGCAAGAACAGCGAACTCTCAGGCCCTTTGCCCATAGAGAGAGGCATCCGCCAGGCCTGTGTCCTGGTACCCACACTTTTTTCCCTCTACATTAACGGCTTAATAGGCTTCTTGATTGCAGGGAAGAACATTGATGCCCCCGATGTTGGCGCAGCGTAAGATCCCAGCCCTGATGTTTGCAGATGATACGCTCCTGCTCGCAAAATCCCCTATGGGAATTTAGAGGACTCTTGACAACTTCAGTGCCTTCCGCAGACATCGGGGTCTGGAGATCAACCTGCAAAAAACTAAGGACATGGCATTTAATGTAGGCAACTCCACCCGCCCCAATCCTTGCTTGGACGGCAGACCTCTGAGAGAGTAACCATCTTTAAGTACCTGGGATTGACGCTGACCGAAAAAATGAACTGGGGCGCCCACATTAAAAAAGCAGGGTTGAAATTAACTCAAACAACGGGGGTATCCTAAAACTACACAGGAGTTGCACTGAAAAATTGATTAGCCCAGTGGTAGAAATGTACAAAGTGCAGGCCAGGAGTGCTTCTCTTTACGGAGCAGAACTTTGGGGATATTGCGCATCGGTCTTGTTAGTCCGTACCGAGAACTTTTTTTCATCAGGCAGCTCATGGGCCTCCTTATTAGTACACCCTTAACACCAACCCGTTTGGACTTTGGGGTTAGACCTATTGCAAACAAGGTTGCTCTCAGGCCCTTTCTCTATTGGCGCCGTCTTTGGAGTACCCCAGAACTAGCTGCATATAGGGATGAATTGATTGATGTTATGGGTCTGCGTGGTTCGGAGAGGATACCTTGGCTGGTCTACATTAAGAGTATCTGTGAGGGTTTGGGTAGGGGCAATCTATGGAGTAACACTGAAGATACCTCCCAAATAACAGCTAGAAAGACTTTGGTAGAGAGCTTTAGAGAGCTTAAGCTCAACAAGCTCAAAGGGAGAACCACCGCCGGCCGTCTGACGGCGGAATTCCTGGCAGTAAAAAACAGGTACAGTTTAGAACTAGTGCTGGACGATATCCAGCCACTCCTTACAAAAAAACTGTATCTACAGTTTAGATACGGAGTCCTCCCGCTGCACTCCTTTACTAGTAAGTGGGAGGGGACTTCAAACGGGGTGTATCCGGCTTGTAACTACCCTGTCGAAAAGGAAATGCATGTGCTATTCTTTTGTAAGGGCTATAGGAAGGCTAGGTCATGCTGGTTACTCCAACTTTGCAGGAACTTGGGGTCCAGACATTGTAGCGAAATGCATAGGCTACTCAAATCTGATACGCAAATGCCTATTGTCTTCTCCGTTTCACGGTTTTTATTCACAATGTGGTGCACTCGAAGAGCCATCCTAAAAAGAATGGCCCACCAGAATGGCATTGTAGAATCTGTATGAACAACCTTAATACTGTACTCTTCTGGACACATTCTGGGTTGTGGGAGGTGCTGCACCAGGAACTGGATCACTGATTATTTTTATAGCAAATTTTTATATCAAATGTATTAATCTGTAAACTTTTTATGAATTTAATGTATTATATTGGTTGTTTTTAATGATGCTTCTAATGCATTGTTTGCTGAAATAAAGTTTTATGAAATGAAATAGTTTCTTTCTGTACTGAGTAATTTTGGCACTAAATATCAGACCCCACTGTGGTGTCGCTTCAGTGGAGCCCATGCCTTTGGAACAAACTCCCCGATTCTCTCAGGCGTTGTACGGACCATTTGGTCTTCAGGAAACTGGTAAAAACATTTTTGTTCCAAACTTAGCACCTCCCTAGATCTCTAGTTCTTCCACCCCTGGTCTATCACTTGCTTTGGGTGCAGAGATACTCCTTCGGGAGTCGATTCTAGCGCGATATAAACCCGCAAATAAATAAATAAATTAATAAACATCACACTGTTCACATGAAGTGCCTTCACACTGACACACATCACTGTTTGTTCAAGTTGCGATAGACCCCAGTGTCACTTGGGGTTAAATAATAAAAGGGGTGGACAGCTAGGCGTGATAAGGGAGCCTGGAGAAGCTGTCCGCCATTGCACGTCACCCTGTTAGAGAGCGCTCCTATCTCACGGCCGCAACACTACACCCACATTCAGCTGACTTTGCACCTAAATGTTATTTTTGCTTCAAAGAATTATTTCCCACAAAGAGTGTCACTAGATTCCTGTTGATATTGCACAAAGAGTTGTAGGAGCAAACGTCACATTTAGGTGCAAACATACATTTAGGTGCAAATAAAATAGAAAAGTAATTTTGCACCGAAGAGTGATTTTTGCATCTAAATGGGATTAGTGTTCATAAAGTCAGAAAGCAGTTGGGGGGAGAGGCATGGTTTTACAGGGCACATGAATGACAGTTTTAGTAGTAAAATAACCTTTAGATTGCTGTCCAGGCAGGGCTTACAGAGTCACCCTGCAAGCATTCATTCACAAACCATCACAGTATGTAGCAAGTATAATTGCAATCCAAATATAAGCAGCCTGTCCTCATATCTGACAGTGAGAAAAAAAAAGAAAAACAAGCATTTGCAATGCAATAGGTCTCGCATTAGTAAAGTTAGAGGTATCAGTATTGTAAATGACAAATTTTTTATTTATGTTTTTTATTTGAAAATAGCAAATTTATTAACTTTGTCCTTTACAATGTCAATAGTGTTAACTTTTGCAAACGTGACACCTATAGCATTTGTAATGCAATATGTGTTGTATTTACATGACTTAGAGTATTAATATTAAAAATAACAATGGGTTGTATTTTTTTCAATAATTAATACTTAAATAAAAGTTATTTTAATTTATAATGTCAATGGCTTAAACTTTTGCAAATAACTTTTTGGAAGATTATGTTTAGTGTATTTTATTCTGATGAAAATACAAGAACAGAAGTGAAATATTCAAAAAAAATTGTGACATTTGTAATAAAGTTTGAAATATTGAGAGAACATATTTGAATCAGTTATTGTTGAATGGTGGCACAGATTGATGCTTTTGTGGCTCTGAATGATGTTGTGGCAGCAACGAGTGATGCTGTGGCATTCAGTGATGTTGTGGTGCCCCTGAGTGATGCTGTGGTGATGCGATGGATAGTGAGGGCGATAGATAGATAGAGGGAGGGCGAAAGATAGATAGAGGGAGGGCGAGAGATAGAGGCAGGGTGAGAGATAGAGGCAAGGCAAGAAAGTGAGGGATGGAGTGTGGGCGAGGGATGGAGTGTGGGCAAGGGATGGAGTGTGGGCAAGGGATGGAGTGTTGGTGAGGGATGAAGTGTGGGGCGGGGGAGGGATGGAGTGTGGGGCGGGGGAGGGATGGAGTGTGGGGCAGGGGAGGGATGGAGCTGGGGTGGGGGAATGTATGGATGGATGGATGGATGGAGTGCGGGGATGGATGGATGGAGTGGGGGGATAGATGGATGGAGTGGGGGGTGGATATAAGGAGTGGGGGGATGGATGGATGGAGTGGGGGGATGGATGGATGGAGTGGGGGATGGATGGATGGAGTGGGGGGATGGAACGATGGATGGAGTGGGATGGATGGATGGAGTGGGGGGATGGATGGATGGATGGAGTGGGGTGGATGGATGGATGGAGTGGGGGGATGGATGGAAGGAGTGGGGGATGGATGGAAGGATGGAGTGGGGTGGATGGATGGATGGAGTGAGATGGATGGATGGAGTGGGGGGATGGATGGATGGATGGAGTGAGATGGATGGATGGAGTGGGGGGGATGGATGGATGGATGGATGGATGCAGTGGGGTGGATGGATGGATGGAGTGGGATGGATGGATGGAT
Source organism: Lissotriton vulgaris (assembly GCF_964263255.1). Classification (NCBI taxonomy): domain Eukaryota; kingdom Metazoa; phylum Chordata; class Amphibia; order Caudata; family Salamandridae; genus Lissotriton; species Lissotriton vulgaris. Next base: position 364,415,070 of record NC_141695.1, on the reverse strand, counting down.
GGAGTGGGATGGATGGATAGATGGAGTGGGGTGGATGGATGGATGGAGTGGGATGGATGGATGGATGGAGTGGGATGGATGGATGGATGGATGGATGGATGGATGGATGGATGCAGTGGGGTGGATGGATGGATGGAGTGGGGTGGATAGATGGATGGAGTGGGGTGGATGGATGGATGGAGTGGGATTGATGGATGGATGGATGGATGGATGGATGGATGGATGGAGTGGGGGGATGGATGGATGTAGTGGGGGGATGGATGGATGGAGTGGGATGGATGGATGGATGGAGTGGGATGGATGGATGGAGTGGGGGGTGGATGGATGGAGTGGGATGGATGGATGGATGGATGGATGGAGTGGGGGGATGGATGGAGTGGGGGGGATGGATGGATGGAAGGAGTGGGGGAGCCGAAGTCAAGAAAAAACGAGTACAATCAGGGAAGCAGAAGGCAAGAAAACGAGGGCAATCAGGGGAGCAGAAGGCAAGAAAAACGAGTGCAATCAGGGGAGCAGAAGGCAAGAAAAAAACGAGTGCATTCAGGGGAGCAGAAGGCACGAAAAACGAGTACAATCAGAGGAGAAGGCACAAAAAATGTTTGTTAAGCAATGTGACCCAACCTGTGCCTAAGAAGAAAAGGGAGCGTTTGATGTACCCAACAAATGGAGAGCTTTTAATTGTGGATTAAATCGATACAAAGAACTTAATGTTTTAGTTAAAAGTGTGGTGTTTTCAATATATCAACTTTAGAAGGCTGAGGGACTGAGATGGTGCAAATAGCAATGTAGGCAACTTGTGCCTGAAGCAAAGTACTGTGTTTTCATTGTGTAGTTTGCATGAAGGTGCGTGAGGACATGTCCAGTGCGCCCCAGGCGTACACGCACGTTGCGATGCCCACTGCATGAAGGTACGTGCAGACACCGTCACACCCAGAGGCAGTGGAGTCAACAATACACAGCACCACCACTGATCCCCATAGCCATCAGCAGGAGAGTCGAGTCCCGAGACTAGTATCACACAACACTAACTGTGCGCTCTTTCACTAGCACCAAGAACTTGGGCCGGCTTTACAATGAACAACCAATGAGCACTGGCACCTGGGGCACATGCCAGCGACAACACAGAGCTCAAAACAATGAAAATAACAGGGGGGTGAGAAATAGAAGGAAAATAGAGGGGTTAGAGAGAAAACAAGAGGAGGGAAAGAATCAAATGGACAGCAAGACAAAGAAAAGAGAGGCCGCGAGAAGGAGACAGAGAGGGGGCTCAGGGAGGAGAAGTAAATGGGGAGTGAACGAAAGAGCGAGAGAACGAGGAGGAAGAGAGATAAGCAACAGAGGAGATTACAAAGAGCAAACAAGTCTATGAAGTGCAAGATCAGAAACCTTTTATATTTTTACCTTCAGCGAGTATGCTCTGAAGTCCACACACTATCGGGAAAGCGTTCTGTACTGGATGCAGTCAGACAAGTACCGGATGCAGTCAGACACCTACGTGCCAAGTCTATGAGAACTAGAACGTGCACCTTGATTGTCCGATGAGGCGAGAAATGCAATAACAGTCACATGTTGTGCTCGTTGTGTGTATTTTGGGAAAAAACACTGGTTGAGGGTCCAGGTATACCCTCACGGGATCACACATCATAAACAATGTGCAGGCTATCCTCAAGGAATCGAGAGTGAAGGACAAAACTAGAAAACAGATTTAAAAAAATGATAGGTACAGAGGAATAAGAGATGAGATCATGTTTGACGGTGAAGTTTCAAGACACACAAAAAACATAGTAAAAGAGGAATTCTATAAGGAAAACTTACGAGCGAGGCTGTCACAAAAATTATAAGCGACGACCAGCGAAAACGGGTGAAAAGGAAAGCAAAACAAGTTTAATACACTGGGAGGGAGGAGGAGAAATGCTAGACAAGGCCTGGCGGCCGTAAAAATGAAAGCAATTAGGGGGAGGATAATTGAGGCCAATCGATACAAAGACCTTAATGTTTTAGTTAAAAGTGTGGTGTTTTCAATATATCAACTTTAGAAGGCTGAGGGACTGAGATGGTGCAAATAGCAATGTAGGCAACTTGTGCCTGAAGCAAAGTACTGTGTTTTCATTGTGTAGTTTGCATGAAGGTGTGTGAGGACATGTCCAGTGCGCCCCAGGCGTACACGCACGTTGCGATGCTCACTGCATGAAGGTACGTGCAGACACCGTCACACCAAGAGGCAGTGGAGTCGAAAATACACAGCACCACCACTGATCCCTATAGCCATCAGCATGAGAGTCGAGTCCCATGACTAGTATCACACAACACTAACTTTGCGCTCTTGCACTAGGACCAAGAACTTGGGCCGGCTGTACAATGAACAACCAATGAGCACTGGCACCTGTGGCACATGCCAGCGACAACACGGAGCTCAAAACAATGAAAATAACAGGTGGGGTGAGAAATAGAAGGAAAATAGAGGGGTTAGAGAGAAAATGAGAGGAGGGAAAGAATCAAATGGACAGCAAGACAAAGAAAAGAGAGGCAGCGAGAAGGAGACAGAGAGGGGGCTCAGGGGGGAGAAGTAAATGGGGAGGGAACGAAAGAGCGAGAGAACGAGGAGGAAGAGAGATAAGCGACAGAGGAGATTACAAAGGGTAAACAAGTCTATGAAGTGCAAGATCAGAAACCTATTGTATTTTTACCTTCAGTGAGTATGCTCTGAAGTCCACACACTACCAGGAAAGCGTTCTGTACCGGATGCAGTCAGACACGTACCGGATGCAGTCAGACACCTACGTGCCAAGTCTATGAGAACTAGAACGTGCACCTTGATTGTCGGATGAGGCGAGAAATGCAATAACGGTCACATGTTGTGCTTGTTGTGTGTATTTTGGGAAAAAACACTGTTTATGATGTGTGATCCCGTGACAGTATACCTAGACCCTCAACCAATGTGCAGGCTATCCTCAAGGAATCGAGAGTGAAGGACAAAACTAGAAAACAGATTTTAAAAAATGATAGGTACAGATGAATAAGAGATGAGATCATGTTTGACGGTGAAGTTTCAAGACACACAAAAAACATGGTAAAAGAGGAATTCTATAAGGAAAACTTACGAGCGAGGCTGTCACCAAAATTATAAGTGGCGACCAGCGAAAACGGGTGAAAAGGAAAGCAAAAAAAGTTTAATACACTGGGAGGGGGGAGGAGAAATGCGAGACATGGCCTGGAGGCCGTGAAAGTGAAAGCAATTAGGGGGAGGAGATTTGAGGCCAATCGATACAAAGACCTTAATGTTTTAGTTAAAAGTGTGGTGTTTTCAATATATCAACTTTAGAAGTCTGAGGGACTGAGATGGTGCAAATAGCAATGTAAGCAACTTGTGCCTGAAGCAAAGTACTGTGTTTTCATTGTGTAGTTTGCATGAAGGTGCGTGAGGACATGTCCAGTGCACCCCAGGCGTACACGCACGTTGCGATGCTCACAGCATGAAGGTACATGCAGACACCGTCACACCAAGAGGCAGTGGAGTCGACAATACACAGCACCACCACTGATCCCTATAGCCATCAGCATGAGAGTCGAGTCCCATGACTAGTATCACACAACACTAACTTTGCGCTCTTGCACTAGCACCAAGAACTTGTGCCTGCTGTACAATGAACAACCAATGAGCACTGGCACCTGTGGCACATGCCAGCGACAACATGAAGCTCAAAACAATGAAATTAACAGGGGGTGGGGTGAGAAATATAAGGAACATAGAGGAGTTAGAGAGAAAACGAGAGGAGGGAAAGAATCAAATGAACAGCAAGATAAAGAAAAGAGAGGCCGCGAGAAGGAGACAGAGAGGGGGCTCAGGGAGGAGAAGTACATGGGGAGGGAACGAAAGAGCGAGAGAACGAGGGGGAAGAGAGATAAGCGACAGAGGAGATTACAAAGAGCAAACAAGTCTATGAAGTGCCAGATCAGAAACCTATTATATTTTTACCTTCAGCGAGTATGCTCTGAAGTCCACACACTACCGGGAACGCGTTCTGTCCCGGATGCAGTCAGACACGTACCGGATGCAGTCAGACACGTAGGTGCCAAGTCTATGAGAACTAGAACGTGCACCTTGATTGTCGGATGAGGCGAGAAATGCAATAACGGTCACATGTTGTGCTCGTTGTGTGTATTTTGGGAAAAAACACTGTTTATGATGTGTGATCCCGTGACAGTATACCTGGACCCTCAACCAATGTGCAGGCTACCCTCAAGGAATCGAGAGTGAAGGACAAAACTAGAAAACACATAAAAAAAATTGATAGGTACAGAGGAATAACAGATGGGATCATGTTTGACGGTGAAGTTTGAAGACACACAAAAAACATAGTAAAAGAGGAATTCTATAAGAAAAACTTACGAGCGAGGCTGTCACCAAAATTATTAGCGGCGACCAGCGAAAATGGGTGAAAAGGAAAGCAAAACAAGTTTAATACACTGGGAGGGGGGAGGAGAAATGCAAGACACGGCCTAGCGGCCGTGAAAGTGAAAGCAATTAGGGGGAGGAGAATTGAGGCCAGCGCACACTGCGCACGCTGGGGAAGCCTGTGGGAGGGAGGCTGATGGCTTTGATGTGGGGAAATGCGCGTGCTTGTTTTCACGTGAACTGTTTGAAATCCGCCCGATGGTTTGAGAACTTTTTTGCCCACTATAATTCTCCCCTATCCATTCCTTGCGGATTGGGATAGGCGAGACCTAACAATTAGGGAAACACAACTGTACACTTCGTATTGTGAAGGATCACATTTGATCGTTCTTCCTGTGCTGCATATATCCTGCTACATTGGATTATGGAAGAACAATATCTAAAAACGTATCTAAATAATTTTACTTTTAACAAACTCCCCCACCCCCTTTGGGTCACCTGGGTATATACAACCTGTTTATCATGTGCCTCAAAGTTTTTATTAGTAACAGTTTCTGTAGCCCACCCGTGGGCTCACTGGCCCGCGGTAATCTATACGGTATCACGGTCCTCCAGACCCTGGCGTGAGCTGCGAAAGGGAACCCTCCTTCTCTTCCTCAAGTCGGACCCCTGTTCTCATACCCTGCCATGCTCTTGCATCATCATCTAATTTCTCGTCCATCCGGACTAGTCCCATGCAAATCAATTCTGCTGTAGCCCACTCCACCAGATCCTTGGTCCAATTGTTTATTGTGGGCGGCTGTGCACTCATCCAGCTAATTGCTCTCCGTCTTTTTTGCTAACACTATCCTCAGCTGTAGAAATCGCCTCATAAGCTTTTTGCCCTGGGCCATGGTATTAGTCCCAGGAGCCGGAATGCTGCGTTACGTGTTTCAAGTGTTCTAAGACCACCTCCCAGAATGGGGTCACCCTTGGGCAGTCTCAGGCCATATGTAGGAGCTTACAGGTAGATTCATGAAGCCGAAATCGTCTCGCTAAGGGCCAGATTCTGAGAATCTGGCCCTTTGCGAGCGCAAATTTTGCATTTGGGATTCATCATCCCAAATGCAAAATTCGCTATTATAGAATTCGCAAATCTGCGAGGAATTGCATTTAAGGAATGTCTATTTGAGATTCCTTAATTGCAATTCATGAAACATTTAAAAATTGCAAATTCGCAATATTGGGCCGCTATTTACCGCAAAGTCAAACCTTGTGGTAAATAGCGAAAACTTAGAAAAATGCACTTAAGTGCATTTTTCTAAGTTGCATGTTACACACAGACATGTCCTTGGGACATGTGTGTGCGTAACACAGGCATCCAATATCATTTCAGGAGTGCAACAGGGTATCCTTTGGACACCCCTGCACCCTTGAAATCGCAAACTCAAAATACGAATCGCTAATAGCGCACATTGATATGTCTTCCCATTCATTCCTATGGGCCTTTAGGCCCATAGGAATGAATGGGGAGTTATTCCTTATTTGCGATTAGAAATTAGCTAATCGCAAATAAGGAAGCTGTAGGAATCGCAATAAATATTGCGATTCCTACATGAATCCCGTTTTGCGAGTCTTTAATAGCGATTCCTTATTAATCGCTATTACAGACTCGCAAAACATGCCAATGATGAATCTAGGGGCATGCGTCAGTTGAACCGCACTCAGGGCGTTGTGAGGACCTGTCCAGATAAATTTTATGTAATGTGTTGGGAGTTTGATACAATTGATGAACTATATTGAATTGAGTGAGCCTAAATCTTACATTCAAGCTGATTTGTTTAACCTCTGCGTGCACCCTTCCCCAGTCTGTCTCAGTCAGGGTCTCTGCAAGTAAGCCATCCCATCTGCCCTGCACTGGTAATAAGTCTACAGCGAGATTCTCCCTCAGCGCCTTATTTATATGTGACACCCGGCAAGCATGTTGCAATGAGGAAGGCAGACACAAGAATTTGTAGTCAGTACTTCATAAGCACACCTCCCACAAACATTCTAAGAGCTTCAGCCATTTCTGAAATCCTTCAGGATCCCCAAGCCCCACATTCTGGAACCCACTTACTTTACCAGTGCCAGCCCAACACATGCAATAACACTGGCAGGCTGCCCCGGGCCCCCGAAGGGGGCACCCCTAAGAGGGCGGCCGCCCTTAGTGCCACACGATGGCACAGACAACAGCAAGCAGTCTAGTGTTGGGGACCCGTGTGGGTCCCCGGGTGCCATCACTTCCGGTGCGGGGAGGGGTGGGGGGGAGAGCTATAACTACCTTTGCCGCCCACCGAGCGCCCTCTTTGGTCCTGGTCATTGCCGGATGCAGTCCCCCTCCACCTGCTTGGCTGATCTGCCCAAACTCTGTTTTAGGTGAGTCGCCCACTTTCGCCCCTGTTCGTGCCCCCGCAGTTGGCTCCGCATTCTCCCGTGTGGGTGTGGAGGGCCGGGGGTGGAGTAGGGTCCGGGGGTCTTTTAGGGGGTTTTGTGCTGCCTGTTTTCCCCGGTTTACGGCCTCGGAGGGGGGGGGGAGCCATCCTTGTTTTGTATGGCGCCTCGGCGGGCAGGAGTTGGGGCGGCGGAATGCGTGGCTTGCATGCGGTTTGGTTGCAGGCTCCCCCAGGTTAGGTCCTCGGGTCTCTCGCGGGCGGTCGGGCCTGCGGCCTAGCGCATGGCATTTTCGCCCTGTATTGATAGCATTTCTATGCTTCAGCCCGTCTCGGGTTGCCCTCGTCCTATGTGCCTCTCTGGGCTGCGGGACACGCTAGGGCATGCTTGGCGCCCGGGGCTCTGGTCTGGACCACGGTTCTGGGGCCTTGGGTCGCGTGCCGGGTGGCTGTTCTCGGTAACACGCAGCAGGTGGGGGGGCAGGTGGTGGCCTTGTTTTTGTGCCAGAGACTCGACGGGCTCTGGCGCGGTTCGCGTCTTTCCAGGCATGTCCTTTTGGGCTTGGGGAGCTGCCTGGCGTCCTCTTGTGCACAATTGCTTTTCTGGGGTGGTGGGTGTGTCTCTGCAGGCACGGCGCCTGGGGCTCGGTCTCCGGTCCCAGGCGTGGGGGCCTGGGGGCCGGGCGGCTTCGCATCTTCTCGCGGCAGGTGGGGGGGCGTGCGGAAACCTCATTTTCGCACAGGCAGCCGACGGGCGCTGTGAGCGTGGCTTTTTTCGCATTTTCTAGCGGCGGGGAGGGGGGCGTGCATAACATTGTTATCTCAGTAAAAGGCGGTCACCTTGGCCTGTGGGCGCGAGCGTTGGTCGACGGGCCTAAGGGCTAGACCATTTTAGCATGGGGGCCTTCCCAATGGCAATTCTGAGCGGCTCTACCTCTTTAATATGAAGTCCTTATTTAGAAGGTATTAAATACACCAGTTGGGAAACATTTTGGGGGTCATTAGGATGGCGGGCGCACTTAGTCCGCCTGCCATCCTATCGGTCTTTGGGACCGCCCGCCATAAGGGCGGGGGTCCCATGGGGGCCATTAGGATGCGCCCACCACTGTGGCGGGCGCATCCTGCATATTTAGCATTGTGGTGGGCGAGGCTCTCAGCACCGCCCGCCACAATGCTAAACATGAACGAATGCATTTGCATTAACAAAGCGGCAGACCCTGCGCGGTGCCTGACGCTTTGTTAATGCAAATGCAGGGGGGTACCACAGGTACCCCCCTGTGCACCCCCCACCTCTCCTTCACTCCGGGGGCCCGCAGGGGGCCCCCAAAGTGAAGACCACATGCCTTTCCGTGGCGGCATCTGTCATGGACCATCCTTATATGGCTGGCGGTGTCAAATAGACACCGCCACCATGTTAGACCTTTTCAGTCTTTCCGTCCGCCGCGGTCACCCCCGCCATACTAATATGGCAGGGGGGCATTTAGCTGAGGATGGCGGGCGGATTGCCCTCGCCAGGCCAGCGGTGGCTACCGCCAGCCTGGCGGGGGCAATCCGCACTCCTTTCTACTGGGCCCCTTTGTGTTTTTTGTTGAGTAGCATGGGAATGTTTGCTGGGACAGGAGTATAATGCAACCACGCAAGAAACCAGTGTTTAGTCTTGAGGTCACAGTTTCGGATCCTTTCTCGCACGATAAAATGAGTGCAATATAATTGGGCAATAAGACATGTTTTATTGCATACTTAAAGAAGGCTCATGCAACTGTTTAGGGCAACGGGTTCTTAGTTCACCGGTGCTTGCATGAACAGTTACGCTGCATTCATGGCATATCAGGATACAGGGGAGAATGCCAAAGATGGGTTGCTCAAGGGGGGGGTGGCAATTTTCATTTGGGGATTTTCTGTAGGTATGAATGAATGCGTTCAAGGCCAGAAACGTATAGAACTCTGGGGCCTAAGGATGACATGGGGCATGCAGACAGGGGGGGCTGGCTGATACAGTGAGCAGGCATTGCCAGTAGACCCAATTATAAGCCCGGTTTTAGCTAAGCAGCTACACTATCGCTGCCAGGAGTTTAGGGGTTAGGGCAGCTGATGTTTGTTCTATCTCTAAGCAGGAACTGCACAGAAGAGGACGCCGGGGACTCCTGGAAGGCCACAGGAAGTATCATCTGGTACAAGGCTTGCGGTATACTGGGGTCAGTGTGCTAGGGTTGCTGGCAAACAGGTGTGGGATTGAAGCTAACGTGTGTTTTCTAATTCCAGATTGTCTGTTGCCCAGAAAATTAAAAACGCAGAGGACTCTGAAGTTGGTCAGGATCAGGTACGGTCCGACGTTCTGCGTGTAGGGGCATTTCAAGGTCACGGGAGGGGAAGGTGTCGTGATGTGGTTCTCAACCAGCACCTAAGGCCTCAGGATGCACGGGGCGTTGCTAACCTTTCTTTTCGTCTTAAATACAGAATTGTCACGCTGGGGACTCATTTACAGGCCACGCATAAGCATAGACACCTACTCTTGAGTAAGTAAGTTCTGGGATTGGGGGTTGGGGTCTCAGCAGTGTCGGCAGAAGGTCTGGCCTAGCTAGATAAGTGTTAAGGATATGTCTGACACTGACTTTATCCCGGGCGGCTTTTATTCAGATGACCAAAGGAAAGGGCCACGGGGATCTTGAAAGCTGTTGAATCAGAGAACTCTGGAGTTGTCTGTGAGCCGCCCCCCCCGGACATTGTCCTCAACCAGGAGGACGGCCCATCAAGAGCATTGAAGTAGGCCCACAAGCCCACGTCCAAGGAATTCCCAGCAGACCAGCTGCCAGCCAAAGCAAGGGCATTGCACGTGCAGAAAGAGGCGGTGCCCCTGCTGGTCACACCTCAGCCCTTAGCACCAGTGGCCCTCCAGGACAATCTCCCGGCCACAGCGGGGTACGCAACATGTGAGGATCTGGGTAAGCTCTCGGACACACTGAAAGACTTCATGGCAGAACTAAGAGGGGGACAGGTTACCCTTCCTCCGCCCCAGCTGGTCAGCGGCCCGTCTTCGGGAGAGGGAGGGGCCAGGGCGGCAGGAACAGTGTGGGTGAGCCAGGCGAAGGTGCTGCAGATTCCGCTGGGGGCTCCGACCCCCGCCAGCCCAGGTGCTTCTTTGGTGGTTACGGCCACACCTTTGCATAGTAGGCCCACGGAGGGAGTTGGGGAGGCCTCCCCTCCTGTGGGGCCCGTTATCCCTCCTACATCTATCAGCAGTCGGGATGGCGGTGGATGCCGCTGCCTCTGTGTTACCCATTTCTGTCTCGACCACCAGTGCATCTGTTAACCCTGTAGGCAGTAGTTTGGCCACGCCTATAACGCCGGCACCGCCCGCGGCCGGCGCACCTGGCGTACTTCCCCCTGCCCAGCAGATCAGATAGCGCCCCCCCCCGCGCCAGTGCAGCTGGTCACAGCAACACCCCAGCTATCTGGTCACTGCTCTTCGGCCTGGCAGGTACCTTTAGCGGGCAAGGAGGTTATATGGAGGCGTGAGCTCATAGACATTTTTTCTCTGCTCCTATTGGGGCAGGATGGGGTGGATGTCAGGAAGGCAGGGGCGAAAGAGGAAGACAAGAAATTTAAGTACCAGCAATGGCCAGAAAAAACTATTGAGAACTGGCTTGACGCATTTGCTATTTTGTCAGCGGTCATCCTAGAGAAACATCCCGAGCAGGCGCAGGGGCTCATCCAATACGGCGCACTCATTCGCAATGAGGCCATGAAATGGGGCGGACAGGGCTGGTAGAGCTTTGACCGGGAATTTAGGAAATGGATGTCCTTGTGTCCAGAAATGAGGTGGGACCAGAAGGAAGTGCAGCTTTGGCTGGACCACATGGGTTCTCGAACAGTGCAGGGCGCAGGGGCACAGAACTAGAGTCAGGGGAACAAGGATGTCAGTGGTAGTACCTTTCTCTATGAGACTCGGGTTGACAAGCAGCCCTTTTGGGGGGATTTCAGGGGGAAAGGGGGTAACAGAGTGGGGTTCAGAAGGTCACCCCCTGGGACCTGTCATTTTGTGCAACACAGGGTCTTGCTCATGGGGCAAGACATGTAAATTTTTGCACGTGTGCAACAGATATGGAGGACCCCACCCAGCAGCCTCTTGCCACTCCCAACAAGGGGGTCCCCCCAAAAGTAAACAGGAAGCCGGAAGTTAGTAGGGGTGACTGGGGTCCCCCCTCACCCACCCCTCCCCCCTAGTTTGGCAAGTCAGCGGTCATTACACACCACCCGGCTCTACCCCCCTTGGTTCCCACCGCAGGCAAGCTTGACTTGATTGGGGGTGGAGTGAAGGGCCCTTCGCCAGTGATTATGTACAACCTGTTGCCTCTCCTTAGAAAGTACCCGCTCACGCTTGACAGTCAGTTGCTACTGGATGGGTTTAGTGAGGGTTTCAAAATCCCTTACGTGGGACCCGAGGGGCCCAGGGAGGCGGACAATCTTAGGTCAGTCAAAGACCAGCCAGTCATGGTCAGGGCCAAAGTAGAGAAGGAGAGGTTGCTGGGGAGAGTGGCGGCCCATTTTCAAGTCCACCATTGGACAATTTTGTGGTGTCTGGGGGTGGTACCCAAGAAGGAGCCTGGGGCCTTCCGCTTAATTCACAACCTCTCTCCCCCTGACGGGCCTCTGACAACCATGGTTTGAAGGAATGCGCTTGCTCGGTCACGTGTTGTACTCTGGACGTGGATTTGGATTTAGTCAGGAGGGCAGGCAGTGGTGCCTGGCTTATCAAGGCGGACATTGAGTCTGCATTTTGGTTACTAGCAGGGCATCCAAACAGCCAGCACCTGCTAGGTTTCAAACTAGAGGGCCAGTACTTTTACGACCGATGCATGCCCATGGGTTGTGCAGTGTCATGCGCGTACTTTGAGGCTTTCAGCAGCTTCCTCCAGTGGGCTCTTCAGTCGAGCTATGGGGTCAGTGGGGTGTTTCATTACCTGGACGATTTACTTTTCATTGGGAGTGTAGGGTCATAGGAGTGTGGCGAAGCCCTGCGGGATTTTGAGTTACTGGCCGCGCATCTAGGGGTCCCTCTGGCACCTGGCAAGACTGTAGGTCCGGCGCACGTCTTGACTTTTTTAGGGATTGAAATTGATACGGTGGCAGGTGAATCCAGGTTACCGGCGGACAAGGTTCAGGACCTTGCGCAGCAAATCCAGGCAGTCATTGGTCAGGAGAAGATGACACTAGGTTTCTTGCAAGGCTTACTGGGCAAGCTTAACTTTGATGCCAGAATCATACTAGCAGAGAGGGTCTTTGCACGCAGAATTGCCAGGGCTACAGCGAAGGTTACCAGGCAGTACCACCTAGTCAGACTAAGTAAAGGGATGAAGGAGGACTTAAGAATGTGGGCAAGCTTCTTGGAAGACTTCAATGGTTCAGTGGTTTGGAGGGCGCCTTGGGCAGGGTCTCCGGAGCTCGCTTTGTTCACGGATGCGTCAGGAAGAGAGGGCTTCGGGGTCATCTTGGACAAGGAGTGGTGTGTGCAGAGATGGCCCAATGTGTGGTATAAGAAGAAGATCACAGAGAACATTACTGTCCTGGAACTCTTCCCTATAGTAGTGGCGTTCCACCTGTGACCCTCGGCGCAGGCGGCACATAGGGTCCTGTTCTGGTCAGACAATCTGGCGGTGGTGCAAGCCATCAATTCACATTCAGCGTCCTGCCCGCTAGTCTTGTGCCTACTCAGGGAGCTGGTGAGGGTGTGCCTGGTGCACAACATTGAGTGTAGAGCGCGACATATACAAGGGGTGCAAAACACAGCGGCTGACGCTCTTTCTCGCTTTCAGTGGCACAGGATCCGGGAGACGTGGCCGAGAGCAAGGGAGGTGATGACCCCTTTTCCAGCACATCTGTGGTTCCTACTGAGTCTGAAAAGTGTTTGAGGGGGCTGGGCGAGCTGTCCTTGGCACCTCGGACGATCAAGCGGTACCGAGCGGGTGTGGAGAAGTTCTGCACAGTAACCGGCACTTGGGAACAAGTGAGGCCTTCTCTGGAGAACAGGACTCAGGACTTCATAATGTGGGCCAAAGACCAGGGGAAGACACAACCGTGGATAGCAGGACACTTGTCAGCAATCAGCCACCACGCTAGATTGAGGGGGCAGTTAGTACCTACCAAGTCCTTCTTAATAAGGTCGGCACTGAAGGGATGGGCCAGGAGCGAGCCGCGAGCACCTGACGCCAGGTCTGCCATAGACTTTGAAAACCTGCAGGGGATGCTGGATTGGGTGGACAGGGCCACTTACTCAGTTTCTGAAGCAGCTCTCTTTTCTACAACTTTTGGGTTGACATTCTTCGGGGCATTTTGAATGGGGGAGCTGGTGGCGAAATCAAAACAGGACACATTGGGTGTGGCCTTGTCTAGAAAGGATGCAGTACTGACAGGGGAGGTCATGACCATAAGGCTGTGGAAATCAAATATGGACCAGGTGGGGGCAGGGAAGGGGATAGTGTTGAACAAGCTAGAGATCGCCAAGTATTGTCCAGTGCGCCTAGTCGCGAGCTACCTAGCGCTGCGCCCCGCAAGCGAGAGTTACCTCCTTATACATGCAGGCGATACACCCTTGACCAAATATCAAGTACATCGCATAATGGATGTGTGTTTAGAACTATCAGGCAATAAGATCCAGGGCAAGCGTTTTTGCAGCCACTCGTTTAAATAGGGGCAGCAACCACGGCCTTTCAGGCGGGCTTGCCAGCGGAACACATCAAACAAGTGGGACGTTAGGAGTCGAACTGTTACAAAAAATATATACGTTGGTAAGAGTTATGGATTAATCACTGGGCCAGGAGCTTAAAGTAGAAGTGTTAAAAAAAATTAAAAAATTGTGCGACATAAGAGTCGGTGTAATTTTGATGTTGATGTTGTTTGAAGAGTTGGGTTTTGTTGATGTTGATAAACAATGTGTAAAACTTCTGCATCTTTATTTACCAGGTAAAACTGTCTGGGTGATGGGATATTCTGGATTCCAGAGGGTATCTCAGTGGGCGGATAGCAGAAAATTGAAACACAGGTTCCCCTGAACAAGGATAATTTGGCTGGGGACACCCAACATGCGTTGGAATAGCTTGAAGAGGAGAATTCTACAGAGACTAGGCGGGGGGACTTGCCACCCGATGTACTGGTAATACACCTAGGAGGTGATGATCTGGTTCCCCTAGGGCGGAGAGACCTGCATCAGGAGATGAGGGGTACATTGTGCGAGTTGAGTAACATGCTGGGGTCCTGTGATCTATGGTGGTCCGATATCACGTCTAGGCAGTTACGGTGGAGCACACAGCCAGGGGAAGCCATGGAGACCTCGCGCAGGCAGGTGAACTGCGCGATGCGCAAATTCACTGAGCAAAGAGGCTTTGGTTTTGTCAGACATGGGTTGCTGCATGCGAAATCCACTGGGTGCTTTGCGGATGATGGGATACACCTGTCCAAAGTGGGTATGGACCTGTTTCAGCTGGACTTGGGCGAAGCATTAGAAGCAGCAGGTTGTAAGTGAAATGGTAGTCTAAGGTGGGGGGGCCTTGGGGTGGCGGGGCCACACCCAGGGCCATGGCAGAGTTACAGGGCGATCCAAAGGCTGCAAGGTACAGAAGGGTACCCTCTGCAGGAGCACAGTAAGGGTGCTAAAGCCAATTATCCCCAGGGAGGTCCTCGTGTGGGATCCTGGAGTAGCGACGGCGCCCGTTAGTACTACGGGCGGTTGTGGATCTGAGCAACCGGGGGTTGCCTGCAACTCTCCGCCCCCCCCCCCCCCCCATAGCGGGGAGGGGCGTGAGTAAGGGGTGGGCTGTAGGTCTGCCAGGGGGAGGGGCATCCCTTCCCCCAAATTGACAACACCCCGCGGTTAATACCACAGGGGTTTTATGGAGCATCAGGTGGGAAAGGTGGCGAGGGGCTGCCTGCCCGTGGATCGCCCGTAAGATAACCCAACATGTTGGCATATTGTTATGCAAACAAACCTGCAGCAAATTTCTCCACCAAATAATTGTGTTGTCTCTGTTATTCAGTTAACTGAGGGCTGGGGTGTGGGCTGATGTTGGCACTAAACACGTGTGGTGGTGAAACTCAGGGTCATAGGATGTTTAGGTTTCTTGTCCATTAAATGCTTATTACTCAGTAGTAGGTCATTTTCATTGGAAGTAAGTTACTTATTCCATCCAACATCATCCATGCGTCTTTCAACCCTGACCTTGGCAGCCATTCATACATCTGCACCGTCTATCCCAGTTATCCACCCTTGAGCTCATTCATGTATTCTTACATCCACAATTATCCACGCTTCACACACATCTACCGTCACCTATAAATCGATTGACCCATACTGACGCATCAGTTATCCACCGTCACCCACACTTTCATCCGTCAATAAACAACCAACCATTTATCCGTCCATGCTTGCATTCATCCAGCTATGCATCCACAGACATTATGTACCCACTCACAGCCATGTAAATATCTATTTATGCATCCACAGATAACCCACGGGTGTCTGCTTTCTCTGTTGACTGCTTGTGGGTTCATACGTCTGGTGTCTGTTTGGGTGTATTTGCAGCTGGGTGTTGTCTGTATGCACCTGGGTCCATCACATCTTGTGCGTTTTGTGTCTGTGAATTGAAGCATATCCCACAACTAAACTCGCATACTTAAAACAACTCAGTCTTATTGACTTTGGCACAGTTTTATTTAACAACCTGTTTAGTGCTGATTTTGAATGCGGGGATCACAGAAATGTATTAATTTTTTGCACACAAAAAAAAATTGAAATTAGCCGGCCCTTCTCAGAAACTGATGGACATGATGAGAATGTTATCACAGGCTGAATCCATTATGTAAATGTGTTTGAAAAAGATAAACTCGAGGCCAGTGTCTCCCTAAAATCACTCTTCCTGTTGTGTCATTTGTGTTTCATGCTTTGTGGTAGCAGGGCAGTGAGATGGGTGGGCAGTGACAGGCCTTCCTGTGACCCGCGCTGTGAATTTTGGAATTAACAAAGAGAATGGCATGAGAAATCCGGAGGAGACTTCCATTTCCTGACAGCCGACGGCATGGCCGGTCCAGAGAGGGGTGACACACGGCCGTCCAGTAAACTGGCTTACTCACACCCGCCCAGTAAGGGCCGCATCGTCAGCGCGGGCACCTGGGTTCAATTCCGCTCGGACACTTCAATCACTATTATTGGCTAACGTTTTTCCGAGTTCCAGATGTGTGTCCGAGCCTTGAAGGGGCTAAGGAGGTCGCACTCTGGGCTATCTCTGCAGACAGCCCCGGTCTGCACTGTGGAGGTCAGAGAGGTCCGCACCGCCAACGCCGCCTCAGGGCGCTGTGCACTTTCACGCTGTGGTTTACGAGGATACAGGACGGCGGGGCAGCACAAAACAATTACACCATCCGTTGTAGCCACCGATGAGCTTCTCATTCTGGGAACGCCACGTGTATCCCCCAAGGTGTGGAATAATGTAGCCACAGCAAGTGATGCAGGAGACAAGGGGGCAGATTTACAAGGAACTGACGCATCTGCATAGATGCGTCAGTTTCCTTCCGTCAGCACCGAATGTCCTTGCGCTACTATGGATGCGCAGTATTTACAATACAGTGCTCCATGACGCAAGGATTAACAGATGTGCCAAAACTTCTGATGCATCTGTTGGCGCAAAAGTGACGCATTGCTGGAGTTGCTCATGAAAGTGATGCAACTCCAGCAATGCGCCAAAATAGATGGGTGAGCCCAGGGGCGGATTGGCAAGGCGGGCATTCGGGAATGGGCCGAAGGGCCGGTGCCTCAGTGCCCTCTGTGGGCCGTTTTTTTTCTCCCCTGTCCCAGTCCACAGAGAGTGGACTAGGAAAGGGGAGAAAAAAAACCGGCCCACAGAGTGCAGGGAGACAGAGACTGAGAAAATGAAAGCAGCCTCGCTGTGCGGCCAGACAGCGATTGTCAGCTGTGGGCTCTCCTTCACCCCTACCCTGCCAAGCAATCAAGCCGAGGCTGGGCTGGGTAGGGGTGATTGTTTGCAATAATCGGCCTCCCTGGGGGCCAGGTGTTTCTCAGGCCTTTGGGCCATTTGCACCTCGGCCCCCTGGTGCCCATGCAGCCCAGAAACGGTGTTAGTCTTAACACCTTGCCCACAGCCCTTCACATTCAGGGCATAGTGGGCGAGGAAGAATGGGTCTTGCTGTGGGGGCCTGGTGATGTTTGGAATTTTTTTGTTTTATTTATTTATTTGTGCGATTTTATATAGCGCGGACTTTACCCGAAGGTGTCAGAGCGCTTCACACTAGGAACAGCTATAATACATGAGGAGAAAATTATAAGTGGCCAAATTACAAAAGCAAACGTTAAGTTACATGAATCAAAAGTGACAATAGTGAGCAACCAAAATATAAGAGGAGCAAACGATACATTACAGGAGGAAAAAGAGATATGTGTGCAGGTTACAAATGCGTACAAAATACAAGTAGAGGTATAATACTGCAATTAATGGCAGACACTCCAGCACAAGAACAAACGTTACGTAGGCAATGGTGGCACTTGTGCAAGTATCTAAAGCAAACAAAAGTGAGAGGTAGCAAACAGTGTGTTACAAGAGAAAAGTGACTTGTGCAAGTTACAAAAGGGTGCCATACACAGGTACATGGGTAATACTACAGTAAATGGTAAATACTCAAACTGCCAGAACACACTGGGAAGGCACTTCCCATGCACCAGCTTCACCTCAGCCTCCCCCCTGGCTACCTTGGATGACCGAGAAAGCTGTGTTTTGTGCTCCCCTGCCAGGACATTTTCCCAAGGCCTGGAGGGTTGATTCATTTACTAATTGCAGGGGCCTTACCTCTGTTCATGTGCTCCTGAGCTGAAGGTCTGGGAGGGCTGAGTAGGTTAGTACTAGCAGGGGCTTTGCTGCTTTTCAGGTGCTCCGTGCTGGAGGGCTGGAATAATTTTGTGACAAAAAGGGGCCTTGCTATTTTTTTTAGTTGCTCGGCATGTAGGCCATTGTCACCTTGGCCCTGTGTCGTGTGCAAGAACAGTATCCTCCCACTTTCATTCCTTGTCTGTGCAAATGGTGTTTCATGAAAGGGCACGCCCCTTGAATGTGGGCCACGCCCCTTAAATATGGGCCACGCCTCTTGAATGTGGGCCACTTTTTTCGTCAGTGCCCGGGCCGAATTGTGATCCCAATCCGACCCTGGGTGAGCCCCATTCAAAAAGCCCTGTGTCATTCCTTCCGCCTGGTCTGAGCAGACGTAAGGTATTTGACGCAGTGAAGGTGTAGAGTGATGCAGTGAAATCTTGTAGCTTTCACTGCGTCAGTTTTACATGGCTTTTTGCGTGGAAACGCCCACCCTGCATACATTATACCTGACGCAGGTCTAATCTGACGCAGGGCTTTACAATGTGACACATCTCCCTAGATGCGTCACGTTGTAAATGGGCCGCAACATTTACGCCACAGGTGCATCACAAAAGTGACGCAACTGCGGCGCAAAAGTGACACAACAGCATCGCAAAAGTCACGTAAGGGGCTTGTAAATCTGTCCCAGGGTGTCTCATGTGAAGCTGTGGTTCCAAGCACTGACGTGAATTCTGGGCAGGTGACCATGTCATAATAAACCAAAGGAATTTTCTTGTTTTCAGACTTTCGCTAAATATTTTGGTTATTCTGACTTTCCCATTCAGTATCAGTTAGAACTCTGGGCCGCTACTGCAGGCCTGTAGGTGCCAGAGGGATTCTACCGCTGTGTAACGTCACTGTATTAGAGATAACTTTCATCGTGAATATACTCAGTGGGGACAGCCGTCGCTCCAGCGTAACTGCATCAGAGACAACTTTCAATGTGATATGACTGCATTGAGGGCAGCTGCCAGTGTGATGTCGATGTACTGATGGTGGTGCGCAGTGTGATGTCACTGCATTGAGGGCAGCTACCAGTGTGATGTCACTGCACTGATGGCGGCGCGCAGTGTGATGTCACTGCCTTGATGTCTGCGCCCCGTGTGATGCCACTGCACTGAGGACAGCTACCAGTGTGATGTCACTGCATTGAGGGCAACGCAGAAGAGAAGTGTGTGGCTCAATGCTTAGAGCGGCAGACCTTGATGCAGAACGCTGGCCAGGGACCAGGGTTCGATTCCCACCTCAGCGGGTTTCGAACTTAAATTCCTCCTACCGGATATTCTCGCCTCAGTGCCGATTCTAAGCATGGGTCCCACGCTGCAACTCTGGGCAATAGCTTGCTTAGTCTCCACAAAGGCCCCCTGATACACAAGGGATGCCTGGTTTCACCATAGGATGCCCAGGAGTGGACACCCCACAAGAAAAAGCCAGGAGGGGTTCCCTTGTGGTAGGAGTACAAGCGCCGGGATGCCTCCGGGTCACTGTTCGTGCTATACAAATACGCCACATTTACATTTACATTTAACGCGCAGTGATGTCACTGCACTGGGGGCAGCGCTCAGTGTGATGTCACTGCACGGAGGGCAGCGCCCAGTGTGATGTCACTGCACTGTGGGCAGTGAGCAGTGTGATGTCACTGCATTGATGGCAGCGTGCTGTGTGATGTCACTGCATTGATGGCAGCGCCCAGTGTGATGCAGTGTGATGCATATCCTTGCACTGATGGCAGCGCCCAGTGTGATGTCACTGCACTGAAGGCAGCTACCAGTGTGATGTCACTGCATTGATGGCAGCGCGCAGTGTGATGTCACTGCATTGAGGGCAGTACCCAGTGTGATCTCACTAATCTGAAGATATCTCTCTCTATAACGTCACTGAAGCTAAAACAACTCCGAGTGAGATGTGACTGCATTCGAGATATCTGTCAATACAATGCGGCTGTGTGAGGGCACCCCCCCCCGTATGGTGTCACTGCTTTCAAGCTAGCTCCTGGTGGATGTCACTGCAGTGAGAGGAGCTTCTATACTTGTGTTATGCCACTGCAGTGAAGGCAGCTCCTAAGTTAGGAGCAAAATAATTTTGGGGTAATCCCATTATAATATTTAATGACAAACAATTTTGGGATCACATCATATATTCTAACTTTTGAACTCTTTTTCCGATCTACTTCTTCCTCCAATTCGCCATTTTCATAGGTGCGGTGCACCTATACATGTCTTCTTCAAAATTGACACAAATTGGTCAAAGGGGCCTACATTATTGGCGCTACAAATATTGGATTCCCTATGGAGTGAAGCATCAACTTTAGCTATAACTACTCTATACCTGATTAATTAATTAATTAATTAATCGATTAACAAAAATATAATTTTCGAACACACCTAATATATAAGTGGGGCAAATCGCATACCAATCCAAGTGTTCCGGTGTGTTGGCTAAAGCTCCATTTTTAATAGGAAGCGAGCTTTCCAAACCACTTTCAGACACTGAGACTGTCAGGTGCTGATGGGAAGATATTTTGGCATCCCTCTGAAAGATTCACAAGGACTCATTTCTTTGTAGGCATTGAAATCTTGGCAGTCTCACATCGAATCTCTCAAACATATTCTCAAGACATCATTCGAAGCAGTCTCTCACAGTCTCTTACTTACACTTGTAAACATGAGACGTCCAAACAGGCAGCCAATAACGCCGGATTGTCACAACATCGACAACAGACAGAGGTGGGGGGCATTGGAGATTACTTGACTTCCAGGTATTTCGGAAATGCTTGCTTAAGTGGTTGTGAGTCAGTTGCATCCAGGAGTGTGTAACTGACTATGGTCTACCCCTCTTGGCCTTCCTGGGTCACTTTAGGTCACAATACCTGCCTAGGCATGAGCGAATTTTGCGGATCTCGCGTTCGCGAATTTTGCGGATTTGCGGATTCGCAATCCGCAAAATCCGCGAATTTCCGCGAATTTGCGGATTTTTTTTTTTTTTGTGTTTGCGCGGGTTTCTGCCAGTTCGCGAGGGTTTTGTACAATGTCGCAAATTGCGAACTTACCTGTCGGGTCGCAAGTTTCGCGAACTTGTTGTTTCTACGTGTCCAGCCTGTTTGGGACACTCTTCTTCATCACTGCCACTCTCTGTCACCACTGCCACTCTCTGACTACTCATGCCACCCTCTGGCCCACCCATGCCACCCTCTGTTTCATCACAGCACCCTCTGGTTGTCCAGTCAGTGTACATTATTGTGGCAACAAGCACACCTTCCCTGCCTCAAGTGACCTGAATTAATTTGGGGCTGATTAATGTGTCACAGAATATTTTTTTAGCTGGCACCTGCTTCCTTAGTGCTTCCTGATTAGTGATCTTTTGAACTTGCTAAGTGCTTTCATTGTTGCAAAATTAGTTACAACACCTGCCCTGCCCCAACTGACAATAATGAATTAGGGGCTGAATAATGGATTTGAACCTCCAGCCTGGCTCCTGCTTGTCTCCCTTAGCTGTAATTCAGGACCTTTGTGGCATATATGTAACTATTCTGAGGTTCAGAGCAGGGTCACATAATAGTTGCAACCTGCAACTGAACTCTGGAGGGGCCCCTCAGGAAGCACTACAGAAAATGGCTACTAATGATGAGCCTGAACTTTTGAACCTGGTAAGTAGTTACTTTCAGTTTTGCTAAGAGCGTATTTCTGCAATTTTGCACTTATTCGCACTTATTCGCGGGGCGCGAACTCACGCGAACAGTGCGAGCAGTGCGAGCCAAATCCGCTGCTCGCGGATTTGCGGATTTTGCGGGAGATTCGCGAATCTCGCGGATTGCGGATTTCCCGAAAATCCGCAAAATCCGCGAGCGGAACGGATTTTCCGCCCACCCCTACCTGCCACTACAGACTATCACCCCCTCTAGTTCATGCAGACACAGGTGGAGATAGGACTCACAGGCTAAGCTGAGGAAGGTGGCGCGAGTTAGCTTCATGGCGGGAGCTTGAAAAGTGCAGCGGATGTTCCAGTCGTTAATCTCCTCTGAATCAAGCATCAGTGACTGATAAAAGCATTGTCTCAAACCAGTAAAGTGCCAGAGAGGAAGCAGTGGCTATTACTAGTGTGCTGACCACAGACTCAGAAATCCCCAAAATGAGGACGTTCACTTCATGCCACTGCTGCTGGGTTCCCCGAAGAGCAACGAAGACCTGGAAATCCCTGCCTTGTATTAAGGGGCTTCGGTCAGTGCAGTTATACAGAAGGGGACATATGTACACTCATATTCGAGTACCTACCCTCTATTACTGCAATTATGTTGCCAGGGTAGTTCAATCAATCAATCAGGGTTCTGAAAAGCGTGCTACTCACCCATGAGGGTCTCAAGGCGCTGGGGGGGTGTGGATCGGCTCCAGATCAGTCGAAGAGCCCGGTCTTGAGGTCCCTCCTGAACGTGTGCAGGGTCGGGGAGCGTCTGATGCTCACAGGGAGCATGCTCCAGGTCTTGGCAGCGATGTAGAAGAAATCTCTTCCGCTGGTTCTGTTCCTGCAGATGCGGGGGACCTCGGCCAGGGTGAGGTCGGCGGAGTGGAGGTTCCTCTTGGGTACGCGGAAGGACACTCTCTCATTGAGGTATTTGGGTCCGATGTTGTTTAGGGATTTGTAGGCGTGGGTGAGGAGTTTGAAGGTGACCCTTTTCTCGACGGAAAACCAGTGGAGGCCTCGTAGGTGTTGAGTCATGTGCTTGTGACGCGTAGTCCTGAGGACGAGTGTGGCCGCGGCTTTCTGGATGGTTTGTAGTTTGCGTAGAAGAGTTCTGTTGATTCCAACGTAGAGGGTGTTGCCGTAGTCCAGTCTGCTGGTTATGAGTGTGTGGGTGACAGTCTTTCTGCATCCATTTGAAGGCCTTACGGAGGACGCGCAGGTAGTTGAAACCTGCGGATGCGACAACGTTCATCTGGCGGTTCATGCAGAGGGAGGAGTCCAGCATAATACAGCGGTTCCCAGCGTGGTCTGTCGGGGTGGCTGGGTTCCAGAGGGTGGAGGGCCACCAGGTGTTGTCCCAGGTGGAGGTGCATGGTCCAAGGATGAGGACCTCGGTCTTCTCTGCGTTGAGCTTCAAACAGCTGTCTTGCATTCAGGCTGCCACGTTTTTCATTTCTTCCTGGAAACAGAGTCTCATGTCTTCGGGATTCTTCATGAGTGAGAGGATGAGCTGTGTGTCGTTGGCGTATGATACGATGCTGAGCCCATGCTGTCTGACGATGGCGGTGAGTGGGGTCATGTAAATGTTGAAGTGCGTGGGGCTCAGTGATGATCCCTGAAGTACTCCGCAGTTATTTTCCGTGGGGTCAGAGAGGAATGGAGGGAGTCGAATCCTCTGGGTTCTGCCGGAGAGGAATCATTGGATTCAGTCGAGGGCGGCTCCTTATATCCCCGCGCTGTGAAGTCTAGCTGTGAGCATGCAATGTGAGACGGTGTCGAAAGCTGCAGAGAGGTCCCGAAGGATGAGGGCTGCAGTGTGTCCCTGGTCCAGTAGCATGCAGATGTTGTCCGTGGCAGCGAGGAGGGAGGTTTCGGTGCTGTGGTTGCTGTGGAATCCGGACTGGGTGGCATCTAGGATGGAGTTCTTTTTGATGAAGGAGTTCAGCTGGGCGTTCACAATTCTCTCGGTGACTTTGGCCGCAAAGTGGAGGAGAGAGATAGGCCGGTAGTTTTTCAGGTCTGTAGAGTTGGCCGTTGGTTTTTTGAGGAGGGGTTTCACCTCCGCCGGTTACCAGTCATCTGGGCAGATGCCAGATCTGAGGGAGATGTTGATCATCTGTCCTAGTTTGGGTGCAATGACAGCAATGGCCCTGTGGAAGATGTGCGGTGGGCAGGTGTCCATAGGGGGCTCCTGAGTGAGTTTTCTTCATGGTCGTAGTGATGAGTTCGACGATTGTGTGGGATCCCAGGACGTGATGGTAGGCTTGTCAGCGGCGGTGGGAAAGGGGTTAGTGTCTGATGCTGGTTCTCTGAAGATGTCGTAGAGGGCCTTGATCATCAGATAGAAGTAGGAGCTGAGCTTGTCGCAGAGTTCCTGGGAAGGTGTGACGCCCGTGGCTTCGCAAGGTGGGTTTTACGAACGGCTGTATGATGTTGAACAGTTCCTTGATGTTGGTCACGTTGTCTGTATGCCGTCTCGTATGAAGGTCCGTTTGGTGTCTTCATGAACTGGTGGTATTCCTTCAGGGCACTCTTGTGGTTGATCCGTGCTTCCGCGGTTTTAAGGTTTCACCAGGTTTTCTCTTGGCATCTGCAGGTGCGTCTGGCTTCTTGTAGTTCTGTGGTGAACCAGGCTGCCTTCAGACAGCGTTGTTTGGTGGGGTGGGTGAGGGGTGCCAGCTTGTAGGCGCAGGAGGTGACCCAGCAGTGAAATTGGCTAGCTGCGGAGTTGGTGTCGGTCTTGGGGCTGGGGGGGCTTTGATGGAGCGTAGTGTTGAGGTGTTCCTCTGTGATTTTGCCCCAGTTCCATCATGGAGGGCGCTGGGGGGTTTGGCTGTGGTTGTGAAATGGATGCAGTGGTGATCCGCCCAGGTGAGCTGGGTGGTGTGGCTGAACCGGATGTGGGTTCCTCCCATGAAGATGGGGTCGAGGCTGTGACCCGCTTTGTGGATGGGCGTGTTGATGAGCTGCTTCAGTCCTATGTTGGCCAGGTTGTCGAGGAGAGTGGTGGAGTCTGGGTCGTTGCTGTTGTCGAGGTGGAAGTTCAGGTCCCCTAGTAGAATGTAGTCCATGGAGGTGATGGCCGTGGCGAGGTTGGGGCCGGAGGAGGCGTTGGTCCAGGTTTCCGTGAGGAAGGCGACGTTGGGCGAGAGGGTGTCAATCAGGTCCCAGATTTCTACCGTGTGTTGGTGCAGGTAGCGCATGTTAAGAAGGATGCAAGTCAGGGTTTTGGTGTGGGTGCCTCAGGAGGGCCTTCAGTGGGTGCGGGAGTCTTGTCGGTGGTGAAGGACCTGCGGCAAGGTCTGCACGAGAACTGGATCGTGCCAGTCGGTGTGTCTTCTGGTATTGAGTGCGTGGAGGGTGGATGAGTTGTAGCTGTGAGGCTTCAGAGAACCAGGGTTCCTGGCGTTGGCCGCGGTCGGGTCGCGGATGGGCGCAGACGGGCTTGCCTCAGGCATGCCTTCAGTGCGCTAACAGCGCAACCGTGCAGCGGTCGTCATTAATTAGGGGAGGGTGCGAGACCAGCAGTAGGGTGATAGGAGCGGGCTGTCCTGGGGGGGCAGGGCCCCAGTGGCAAGAGGAAGAAGGGGGAAAAATTATACAAGAAACGGAGCGGCAGCCAAAAAGGGAAGAGCACCTGGTGCGCACTGCAGGTGCAAACTCTGCAGAGAAGGGACTCAGAGCTGGAGTGACTGCTAGCCGGAGCTGAGCTGCATGCTCCTCCGCAGCGGTCGGCATTAAGTAGGGGAGGGGGTCCTGACCAGCGGTATGGTGGCGGGAGCGGAGCTGTGTCAGTGCAGGACCGCAGCGGCGGTAAAAGAGTGTGGCACCAAGAGTATACAGAAACAACAGAACCAAAATTAGACAACACACAATGGACCAACAAATAAAAACAAATGAGCAAGAAGGGGGAAAACTTATACAAGAAACGGAAGGGCAGGCCAAAAATGGAAGAGCACCTGGGGAGCGATACAGGCACGAACTGTGCAGAGGAAGGGCTCAGATCCATAGTGACTGCTAGCCGGAGCTGCTGAGGAGTGCTGACCTGGACCAGAGGTCAATCCATCACACGCGCTCCCCCGCAGCGGTGGCATTAAGTAGGGGAGGGGGGCAGGACCTGCGGTAGGGTGGCGGGAGCAGGGCTGTGTCAGGGGGCGGGGCCGCAGCAACAGGAAAATAGTGTGGCTACAAGAGAATACAGTAACAACAGAACCAAATATAAGACAACACACAGTGGACCAAAAAATACTAATAAATGAGCAAGAAAGGGGAAAACGTATACAAGAAACGGAGTGGCAGGCAAAAATGGAAGAGCACCTGGGACACGCTGCGTGCGCAAACTCTGTAGAGGAAGGGCGCAGAGCCGAGGTGACTGCTAGCCAGAGCTGCTGGGGAGTGCTGGCCTGGACCAGTGGTCATAGTTATAGTTAGAGCCTAGTTTCATAGGAATAGCATTTTTTGTTTTACTAATAACTTTGATGCCGTTTGACACATTTTCACAAATTTTCATAACTAGTGTGCTAGCCAATTCGGCTGCTGTCTGGAAAGTTTCGGGGTGATTTGTTAAGCAGACGAATGGGGGTCCCAAAACACATTTTCCCATGCAATTTCCCATAGGGATTTTAGACTAGACCACATCCCATACACCTGAATAGATTTACAACACATTTGGCAGGAAGCTAGATCTAATTCTGTTCAATAGTTTTGGAGTTATTAAAGAAAAAAGATTTATGGATGTCTAAAGAGGTGAATTCTCTGTGGATCCAACATATCTCGAAATGAGATCTGATTGGCTGCCACCACCTCAAACAGAAAGTGATGGCAGCTATCTTAGGTCTCAGAATTCAGTCTTGAGTCCTAAAAAATAGCATAAAATAAGACATAGGGGCAGGGTGGGAATACTCTGATAACCTAGACCTGGGGGCGGATCCGTGGCAAAAAAAAAAGGACGGCCTCACAGGCTTGTTTTTTCTTAAGGGAACAAAGATGTATATTTTTGAGAGGGGTAAAACTTGGCCCCATCCCCAGGCTGATTTTGACCCGGGGAACCCATTCCTGGTGTCCAGCCTTTTTAAAAAAGTGGGAGGGGGCATGCACCCCCTTCCCGGTCTTATTTGGGCACCGGCGACCCCCTCGACCGGCATCACTGATGACATCTCACGACACCCTGCCCACCCCACTTCTCTTACCTGTGCTGACCAGGCCTGATCAAAAAACAGGAGATTAAGGTAAGCCACACTTTAATTTTAATGGGAGTGGAGCCATCTACAGTCCTATTATTGAATAAAGCCTAGTGCAGACTGATGTTCTTTTAAGTCTTGTTAGTGAGAAGCACGATTTGTAAAAAAATGTATTTTTAAAGATCCCTCGCTAGTCGCTGATTGGATTCAAGCTGCTATCCAGCTGAGCCAATTCGATATGGCATGAGACTCTAGAAGCTCAGACAATACTTGGAAATACTTTAAAGAGTGGCGACGTGTCCAATGATCACCCAAATGAGGTATCCCGGGACAGCTTACTCAAGGGTGTTGCTTTTTCTTTTTTTTTAAACTTTTATCAGTTTCATGTGAACCAACTTTGCAGCATAAGGAACAGTAACCACAATGTACATCAAGCAGGGAAGGGACCAATACCATACAGAGAAGTAAGCACCCAAAGCCGTTTCTATGTGTAACAGCGGTAAATAATTACAGCCTTTCCGATGTCTGATTGGTGACCAGCACAACATCGCAAGTAGTGCTGACGGTGAAATGAAGACTAAAAAGACAATTATCCCTGTTTGGTATTCCCCTCCCTTACAGCTTGCTTGTGTAAGAATGGTACACTACTGCAGAATGAAAAGAAAGACCATAAGGTCAGAGGAGAGAATGTTACAATGACTGTTTATTGTGATCTTTGTGACATCCAAAGTTCGGCAAGCACGGAGGAGGACATGAAAGATGCAAGAGAGAAGAGAGAGAAATAGAGGAATCTTGTGGTGGAAAGGATCTTCCTGAAAACACAGGTATTTCATTAGAAAGAGAAGGGTTTTGAGAGTAGCTGGTTTAGTGCATCTGGCTGGCAGGTAGAGGAGTCGCGGAAAGATTGTTCCACTAGCGACGAAACACGTGTCAGCTGGCGAGTTTGAGAAATTAAAAGACCACACTGTTTCCAATCTTCACAAGAAATTCATTGCATTTTTGTTGGCTCAATTATCTGAAATGTATATGTGTCCACACTGGCACACTGTAATATACTGCATTGTTGTGTGCCTCGGTACTAGTCTAATAGTCTACATTGTGTTGGAGATCTCCCACACTCAATTGGGGGGGTTACAGGCCTTATCCCCTCACCCAGCTGCACCACATGAGAACTACTTTTTCATTCCTGAATATTGCGTCCACTAGATGCTGAGCGCCTAAAAATTTCCCTGTATCTTAAAACCCTTCTATATTGTGCTACTCTTGAGCTACGTGTAGTCTAGATCCCAAGCAGTATTTCTACCAAAGATTTCCGGCCTTGACTCCATGAGTGCTTCGTGGGTCTGTACTTTGTGATTCAGCTTGAGGTCCCTTCGCGATCCCTAGTCTGTTGGCTGTGGGTCCCTGCAAGGGTGACTTTGATTTCCTGTGGGCTCCCCTGATTGCTCCAGAAGTGCCCTGACTCCCCATAGCTTGGGGAGTCTCCTGGACCTTCCTGGTCCTCACCGTAACTTGTTTCCTCTGCCCGCGTGGGTTGCATGTCTCAAGGCTTGTTGGTGTTCAATCGGGACACTGTCCCCTTCGCACTTGACATCCTTCATGGGACAGTTCACCTCTGGACTTTGGTCATCGTCGACATCTCCTCGTATTGCAGAGTCAAGCATCCAATCTTCACACCTGAAGCACCCAACATTGGTGGGCATTCTTCTACCGAGCCCCTGGTCACCCTTACGTGACCCAGACTCTGTCCCCCTAACTTTCAGGTTCTTCTCAACTCAGATCCAGGCTTGGATTCCACCGGACACTTTTAATCTTACCGGCAGCAGCACTTCTTTGCATCACACCATTGAAAACGACAAAGGTTTCTGACACCACTTGACCCCTATGCACCCGGCTCCCCTGGGATAGGTGTGAGAAAGTGTCATCTTTATTGCATGGTATGCCCCCACTTTTTTCTGATGTGATTTGACTGAGTGCGCCCTGAGCTCCTGCCAATCAGGTACCCAGGGCCTGTGTTCCTTCCCTAAAACTGTGTTGAACTTAAAACCCAATTGGCATCTCTGGCCACATGTCAGCCCCTGGTAAATGGTACCCTAGGTACCCAGGGCATTGTGACCAGAGAATACCCCTAAGGGCTGCAGCACTTATTGTGCTACCCTTAGGGGCCCTGCACCCTGACACACACACACTACCTTTGCAGGCTGAGTGTCCTGGTGCAGAACTAAACAAAGAGTCGACATGCACACATCCCTGTGTGCCATGCCCACAAAACCACTGCACTGGCATACATCAGTCACCCCTCTAGCTGGGTGCCCTAAGCCAGTGGTGTGGGCACAGGTGATGAGCCCTGTGCCCCTACAGTACCCAGGGCCATTCCTGGGCACTGTAAGTGCAGTGATGCCATTAAGAGTATATGGTACTGGGAGGTTGTCATTACGAACTCCACAGCACCATAATAGCTACACTGAAGACTGACAAGTTTGATATCAAACTTCTCAGCACATTAAACCCACACTGATGCCAGTGTGGGATTTAATCTACAATGCACTACAGAGGGCATCTTAGAGATGCCCCCGGAAACCTAAACTACAATCCACGTCTTGTCTGATAGGCTGCCTAGGCTGCCAAACAGAAGACATGTTGCTGGACCCCTAGGTAGAGAGTCATCCGCTCTCCTTGGCCTGCATCAATGCACACCCTGGACGAGGTGCTAGGTCTCCTCCCCCAGGATGGGCAGGGGAAGCTTCAAAGGCATGCTGCCTTTGTGAGCTTCTGCGGGCCCCTTGCTGTACTCAGCAACTGGCCCCCACCGGTTCTGACCCACACTCTGGCGGGAAGACACACGGGAAACCCTAAGCAGACATGTTGCTGGACCCCTAGGTAGAGAGTCATCTGTTCTCCTGGGCTTGCAACAATACACATCCTGGGCGAGGTGCTAGGTCTCCTCCCCCAGGATGGGCAGGGGAAGCTTCAAAGGCATGCTGCCGTGGTGAGCTTCCCCGGGCCCCTTGCTGTACTCAGCAACTGGCCACCACCGGTTCTGACCCCCACTCTGGTGGGAAGACAGATGGGAAACCCTACGTGAGGAAAGGGGGTGTGCCAGCCTCTGCCAACCTCACCCCTCGGGTGGGAGAGGCAAGGTGAAGCACAACTCCGGGCTCTGGTGATCTTGAGGATGGGGAGCCCTGCCCAATCAGAGATAGGCTCCTGCCCCCCTACCACAGGAGAGGAGCAGGATAGGGGGTGTACTCACCCCAGGACAGGGACCCTGCCCTTACCCTACCTGTAATGCCCCTAAATTTAGTATTTAGGTACACCATGAATGTTCCTTCCTCAGATCCTGAATCCGAAACAAGAAAGAAGACTAAGAAGAAGACCTGCAGTGCAGCTGCTAACAAGAGGACAACACCAACTGACTTGGCCCCTGCCCTAGCGGCCTGTTGATCCTTGAACCTGCTCCTGCTAAACCCCGTTGTCTCCTATGGACAGCAACCTCGAAAACTACGGAGGACCTGCTTGCTTTGCTCATCTAAAAGACTGGGACTCCCATGAGCAGTAGTTCTGCTCAAACAGCAACACCCCTGGTGCCAGCCAGGAACCGCGAATCAGCACACTCTGCACCCGCCGAGACCCGCCTGTGCCTGAGTGAACAAAGACCCTGAGAACATCCCCCGGTGATTGTGACCTGAAATACAGTGCCCAAGGACCCTCCTCGACGACCCAGACGTCGCATGCAGCCTCACAGCAAGGTACGCCTCCATCCGCGAGCAGCAGTGGGTAAGATTTCCCAACGTCAAAAGACACCCCTGCACCCGCCACCCCACGGCCCCCCGTGCCCAACTCCTGGGTGCCTACCTATCCTCCAAGATCCCAACTTACCCCTTGAAGTATTGGTCGCTCCTAAAAAATCTCCGTCCCCGAGCCTACAGTCTTTTTTTCACTTTCAAGTCTCCCATTGAATAACATTGAGCGCCCGAAGGCTCAAAAGCACCCTGCACCCAGCCGCCTGAGTGCCCCTGGGAGTGCGACCATTGTCCTAATATACTTCCCCCTTTGCTCTGAGCCACCAACCAAAGGCCCCCTAGGGGATCCACACAATTAAAGGTGGGGTGACACAGCTATGGCGTGATTCCTTTGGATGGCAGCACTTTAGTCCATGAGGACAACGTCTTTCTATCTAATCTGCCTCCATAAATTGCACTTCTGTCCATGCAACCACAATTCCATTGTTTTGTTTCAGGCCTTGCTGTACATGTTCGAATGATGTTCATGAATGAATGAGTATTTGACTGATCCCCTGGAGAGATGTTTGGATGTTTTTTTATAATATTTTCCTTGTCTGTAAGGGAGTGTCTCGGAACACGGATGTATGCAGTATTTTCTCCTAAAAATATCACTTGGAACAATTGCCCCCCACCATTTTTTAATAGAATCTCTATTTATATTATATATTGAATGTATCAAATTTGAGAAAATGTCTGATCCTATAAAAATAATAAAAAATACATATAAATAAATAATGGACTGACCCTAATATTCTTGTTGTTATTGGCTCTGATGCATAGCTGATGTCACCCCACCTTTAATTGTGTGGATCCCCTAGGGGACCTTTTGACTTATTTTGGCAGGGTCTGTTTGCTTTTTCTATTTATATTGTGCTAATCCCCTCTGTGGCCTGCCCATATCAGCAATTCCCTTGGGGAACCCCCTTCTATTGCATACCACCAACCAAAGGCCACCTGCCGCCCATGGGCTAACATTGGACCTAACCTCCTCTAGACCGGGCTGCCCCTGTGCCGCTGAGGGTGTACCAACTATACCTACCTGATCCTGGGAGACCCCTGAGTCTATGCCCAGAACCTTAACTCTGCCAGTCGAGTACTTACCCAAAAGCCGATAACTCACTTTTCTTCATAGGGTAACATTGACTGGTTTCACTTAGAAATTCTTCCAAGTGTGAAGTTTTGAAAATTTAAAATATTCATCTAAAATCAGCCGAACAACGAATTCCGATTTACTCACCTGTTATCAAGAAAGATCCCAGTGCAGGATCTTGGTGCCCAGCACTGACATTGAAAAGTAATTCTAACCGTACTTACCAGTAACTTGAACTTCCTTCCTTAGGATAACATTTCCTGCTTTTTGCTGAAAAAGTTTTGCGTCGATATTTGAAACTTATAAATATTAGTTAAAAATCACCTGTATGACATAAACAATTGTTTACAGGAGATGCACCAGAGCTGGATCCAGGATCCAACATGAGTAAGAAAAAGTAATGATAACTCTACTTACCCGTTAAGTGAATTTCCTCCCGTAGGATAACATTGGTGATTCTATGTGAAAAAGTTTCTGTGAAATTTTAAAATACAATAATATTCCTTAAAAATCACAACTGTAACCAAAACACTTTTACTCAACTGTTTACAGGAGATGTCCCAGGACTGAATCTAGGATCCAGTCCTGTGGTTAGTAAAGTAACCCATAAAGTAGTTAATTGCATTTAACCAGAAATTCCCATTGAGCTCAATGTTGCATTGTGTGCAACAACTGTACCTACTGTACCTAATAAGACTATTGCCTATTTGAAAAGTATTTAATTAAAGTAAATCATTCTGAGAAAGTATATTTTGATACCTATGTTGGTTCTAAAATAAAACAACTGTATATTTTGATACAAACCATTGGCCTAGAGTTCTGTTCTTGAGTGTGTAAGACCATTTACTGACTGAGTGTGTACAACAAATGCTTTACACTGACCTCTGATACTGCCTTACTGCTCGACCAAGCTACCACTTTAGAGAGTAAGGTTATATCTAACTTTAGCCTCTGCCAAACCTCTGGGGACTGTGGAATCTGTGCACACTGTACCTTACTTTGGTCCAATATATAAAGAGACACTTTCTTACAATAGGTAACACAGGTACCTCGGTACTCACAAGGGTGCTGGCCTTAGAACCTTCTACGTTCCAAAGGTTTGCTTGAAGTCCTCTCCAGAGGAGGCAAGATGGCGTACGACTGACATCTTCACGGAGATGCTCTGCTGAGCATCCCCCTTATGGAACATTTTATGTGTCTTGGATACCTTCTGGAATGGGAAATGCGAGCGAATTACTAAAGCCATAGAATACGCATCAAATTCATGGGAAAAAGAATGCAGCAGAAGAGTTCTATCGGAAGCTGGCATGGAATTCTTTCACAGCGGCTTGTACTCACGTCTCTCCCTTGCCACGAGGATGTCAACGCGGCTCGAGCTTCACTGATCCATCCTGACCTGCGTGAGCTCTTCCCGGCACAACAGGACTGCAGGAGAGCAATCGGGACCCAATGCGCACACCTTGCTGAACAAAAAAGTATTCAGCTCAAGCAGCGCTGCAGCCACGACGGAGACCGTATAAAGAGCAGCTCAACTCCAGGGATACTTTATATTTTCTACATACAAGTAAGAATGACCGACAAAGGAGCAAGAGCAGGGAAGCTGAAGTGCGCGCCCGTAAGGTCACAGGCTAGCACATCGCTGGCAATTACCCGACAAAAAAAGCTGGATGCTTTGGGTATAAAAGGCAAAAACGGGGGAGAAAGAGGGGAAAATACTGATAAGAATTCACCGGAGAAAGACATGGTGATTACGGGTAATGTTAAAAAGGGCACCGCCCGATCACTTAAGGAAACTGGCTTATCTCAACCCTTAATCACCAGCAGGTCCAGTGCAGCAAGAAGGGCGGAAGACAATCTACCCGCAGATAGTACTCGGGAGGCAAGTGGGATGGCGAGTTTGATTGTAGACACTTCACCTGCAGCGCTGGGCACTTTACAGACATCAGTCACTCTCTCTCCTGCTGATATAACAAACGCCCCAGTACCCGAGATTTTGGCGATAAAAGGCAGCTTAGGGGGCAATAATACTACTATCTGCGGTAGTAACAGCAGTACCTTGAACAGTAACATAACTACCGGTGAAGACCTTACAAGTTTTGCCAGTCCTCTTTAACATCTCAAGCTGGTAACAATGTGCCGCCGGACTACATACCAAAAATGCCCGATAATCAGGACAAATTTTATTCTCTGACAGATAAGTCAGAGATCTCAGACATAAGTATTTCCTTGTCAAGTGGGGAGGAAGGCAATAAATTGTATAGCAGTCTCAACTCGGACACTCAGAAAAATAAACAGGGTACTAAAAAGCTACTTAAGAAAAAAAATAGAGATCGATTCCAAAAGAATTGCGAGATCTCCGACAAAGAGGGTGCAAGGAATCTGAAATGGGACTATAATGACACCCCTCTTACGATATTCTCCAATCCCATTGCAGCTTCGGGGGGCAACCAAACAATCACTGGTAGTGACAAAAAGGGAGAGCACAGAGACTCAAGAGGTGAACCTGCCTTCACAGATATTCTGCTATCCATCAAAAGCTTCCAGGAGGAAGTCAAGGCAGATAGCCTGGCTGCCCAAAAACTGCAAGGGGCAGTCAGGAAGGTTGGCAAAACCTGTGCCGAAATTGCAGATCGAATGGCCTCAGTGGAGGAAAGGACTGAACAACTGGAAAAAGACATCGCCACAATGAAAGCACAGAATGATGAGCACGAGGGACTGCTTAAACATCTTATGTGGAAGATGGAGGAGCAGGAAAACCACCAGCGGCGTAACAATCTCCGCTTCCTAGGAATTCCTGAGGGGGCTGAGAAAGATGATCCCAGGAAATTCATGATCTCGCTGCTCAAAGGGGCTTTTCCAGAGCTACAATCATGAGACTTGGACAGAGAAATACAGCGAGCCCATAGATTTCCTCTTTTTCCCAGTAAATGCACCACGGCACCACAACATCATCATGCTATGCTTCTATTTTTTGGTAATTTCCTTCTCGGTCAAACTCTCTTCGACTTGGCCAGACCTACAAATAAACGGTTCGTTGAAGGGATAACCTTTTTCACCAGACCTGATTTCGCACATGCCACAGTGGAACGCAGGTGGAGACTTAGACAGTTGTTTGAACCATTTCAGATACAAGGAGCCGAGGTGTACTTACAAAACCCGGCTAGGCTGAAAATTGTATATAAAGGGGTCACACATAGCTTTGTTTTAGAAATTCATGCTAAACAGTACCTAGAGGAAGATTCGGGACATAAGTAAAGTGTACAAAATGCATAAACAGGTCACCTAGTCGCAACTTGATATTCAGGCAGATGCAATGTGTAAATAATTTTTAGGAGCTCTTTCACCTGTGGGTTTTTCTTCATCTTTTTGTTTGCTCTGATAATTATTATGGTACATGTTCATTTTTGGTGTTAGCTTCTACAGAAGGTTATATCTCTAAGGGGGGAGGCTCAGCGGGCTCGCGGGGCTCTGCACGCCGGATGTCCAACTCCTGGACCAGCCAGGTAAGGTGGTGGAGGGTGGGGGGGTCGGAGAGGGAGGGGGTAGATGGGTGAGACAGGTTGATCAAAAGGTCAAAAAACATAACAGACAAATATGGTATGATGGTAATACTAGGACACAGTGCATTCAAAACGTTGGACATATATATGGAGCCAACAATGTAATGAGATGGGATTGTTAAGAGTTTTATCAATGATGGTTTGTGGCTTAAATGATATTAAAAAAAGGCAAATTGTAGGGGTAGGATTACAAGCTTGGGACACAAATATTGTTTGTCTACAAGAAATACACATAGAGGGTTCACAAACACACATTTTAAAAACATTAGGGTATAGGTTGATTTGTGCTACTACACAAGGTGCTGGGCGCAGGGGGTTGCTATGTTAACCAAGGGAAGTGGGTATGTTTTTAGTCACTCTAAAGCAGATAAATTTGGACGCTGGGCGGTAACAGAATGACAATACGGGAGTGGGCAAAAGATAACACTTTGTGCTATTTATGGAAGCAACAGCGATGATCCGTCGGTTTTTGACGAGATGTCAAACAAACTCACGCATTGGCCACTACGTTTAATGATTTGCAGAGATCTGAATCTTAACCTTCCTAATGATTGGTCCATAAAAGATGGGTGGCAATATGTTGGCTGTAAACCTAAAGTGTTTAAAGCACTAAGACAGATGAGTTATACGCATGGACTAGTAGATGGATGGCAGACCTTAAAACAGAATGATCCAGGGTACACATTTTTTTCCTGAGAAATCCCTGCTTCTAGACGATGATTATTGCGTCCACATGAGAGAGTGGATCCCCAATTTTATAACAGACAATATGGGGAGCACTTCAATTGAAGTAGTTTAGGATGCCCTCAAAGCATTGATTAGAGGAGAGACATTACAATTCTACTTAAAGGCTAACAAACTGGCTAGGGCAGTTATGCAGGCGCTTCAAGAAAACTTGAGGATGGCCGAGGAAAGTCTGATAAGGGTGACAATAAGAAATATTGGGCGAAAAGAACTAGCAAAAGTACAAAGCCAAGTGGCAATCACAAAGGCTCTGATCACAAACATTTTTACTGACAAAGCGGCTAAAAAAGCGCTTTCTGAAAAAGAAATGCTTTATGAAGTGAACGAACAAATAGGTCATCAATTAGCAGTACGTATGAGGGAACAAGCCTCATCAAATTTGATTCGTGAAATTCATGATCCTCAGGGAGGCCGAATATCTGACCCGGAACTCATTAGAGAAGCCTTCTGGCGGGTGTATCAAGATTTGTATACGGAGGCGGGGGGACCCTGCAAATATCGAAGAATACCTAGATAAGATTGCCACTGATAAATTTGACAATGAAGATCTGGGTATATTAGAAGAAATTCCCAACATAGAAGAAATTCTACTCATAATCAAACGTCTGCCAAAAGGGAAAGCAACTGGGTTGGATGGCATCCCCTCAGAGTTCTAGGTAGCTTTTTTAGATCAAATTAATTACATCTTTACAGACCTTGTTATACATATTTACCAAGGTGGCCAACCCCCAATTCTTGGTCCAGGGCAAAGATAGTAATTTTTCCTAAAAAGTACAAACCTCCGGAGCAGTTAGGCTCATACCATCCTATTATCCTATTACCCTTACCTATTACCCTTATTAATACTGACTCCAAAACATATTCGAATGTTTTGGCCAATAGAATTGCTCCCATTATTCATAACGTGATTGTTAAAATCCAACATGGTTTTGTCCCAGGTAGATCCACTATTAACAACATTCAGAGAGTGATCACCCTATTTGATGACATTGATGTTACAGGGGACCGTATGGTGCTGGTTTTGCTTGATGCAGAAAAAGCTTTCAATAGGGTCTTCCTGTGGGCCGTAATGTCCAGAGCTGGTACAAAGGAAGGTTATATACAGGCACTCCAAAAACTATATGTTAATCCCAGGGCAGCAGTCAACTATATGTTAATCCCAGGGCAGCAGTCATGTAAAAGGCAGTTTAACGAAAGAACTGATAATATCGCGTGGAACACGGCAGGGCTTGCCTTGCTCGCCATTGCTTTTCGCAATTTACATAGACCTTTTCATTCGCAGATTAGAAGAGAACAGAGAAATCAAACCCATATGGTCACAGGATTATCCCACAAAGTCCTTGGTGTATGCGGATGATATCGCTATAGTAACACCTGATCCTATCATGACCTTGAATGCTATTGAAAATGAGGCCAATCAATTCGGATTAGTATCTGGATACGCACTTAATAAAGGAAAAACTCAGATTGTATTGAACAAGGAAAGCAAAATGAGGGACTGTTGATTTGTAGAAAAAGCTACTTATTTAGGAGTTTGCATCTCATTGAATCTTGACAATCTAGTAAAGCTAAATCTTAAACCATTGACAGACTCAATGCAGAAAGACCTTCAGCGCCTGGACAATTTGCACCTCTCTATTATTGGTCGAGTTAATGCGGTTAAAATGGTCTTCAACCCCAAAATTCTGTATCTGTTCATAGCAATTTGTCTAGAATTTTCGATATCTTGGTTTAAATCAATCGAACGTATGTTTTCAAGTTTCATTTGGGCATACTCACAACCCTGGCGGGCTTAAATTCCTCACTCTCCCTAACGATAGAGGCGGGTTAGCTCTCCCAAACTTAAAGGCTTATTACAGGGCATCCGTGCTATTATGAAGTAGAGAGTTATTACAGAACAACGGGGAATCAGAGGGGGGGCGGTTTGCCATCCATCTCTCAATTAATTTTAGGCAGTGAGAGTAGACATTTGCACGACAGTTATCACAAGAAGGTTAAATTAAAACAGATTAAATTTAAAACATTATATAGCAGATTTAAGGTAAGGAAGTCTGTTAAAAATATGCTTGGCATAGGGAGATTTCTGCACTCCCCTAAAGGATAATCCAGTTCTCCCGGAAATCTTCAGCGACAGATGTATACACAATGGAATGAGGCGGGAATTGTCCAGATAGTCTGCCTCCTCTCTCCTGCAGGGATTCAATCTTTCGAAGAACTGAAAAGAAATTTCGAACTGGATTGACGGGACATCTTCAAGTACCTCCAAATTACAGACTTTTTGTTATGAAAGGTGGGGACCTGGGTTTTGTTTGGAAAAGTTGATATAGTAGAAACACTAATTCATGTTAAAAAAAGGGGGGATTTATTCTCGTATTAATGCTCTGTTTCCGGACAATATGTAGGAAACCTCGCAGAAATGGCAGAAAAAAGTTGGTATGTCTAGTGATGAGTTTAACTATGCTTATTTAATGTCACAAACAATCCTTCTGTCAAGAAAACTCGAAGCACAATTTTTTAAAACCTGTTTTTTTAATATTATATTATACATCTGACAAAATAGCTAAATGAGGAAGCGGCAAAGGCATGTGCCGTCCAAGATGTACCCTACATAATGCTGATTGTATACACATTTTTTCTACTTGTGTAGGACTAACATCCATAAAGGAAGAGATAGGGACATTTTTAACCGCAGTACTTCAAAGCACTATTGTATTATCTAGCGATGTCATTTTATTAGGGGCTGCGGATCCCAGCAATGCTAGAGTAGGTCATTAACTCAATTTTATTGCTATGGCTGTGTTCAGACTGTGAATAGCCTCAATGTGGCTGGACTCTACAGCTCTGTCGCTCCAACAATGGCTAGCCAGGTTACTAGTCATCTCTAATATAGAGATTGCCATTTATAAACAGAAGGGCAGGAAGCGACGTAAAAGAGGGTTAAAAATCTGGTCCCCTCTATTAGAATGGTGTCAATCTCAATCTATGTGGTTCCAGTTGTGGATGTTCCTCGGTTTCTTGTTTCTTGTTTTTTAAAAATGTATGTACCTCGAAACCTGTGTTTCTAAAGTCATGATTTGGTTTGAATCATATAATTGTATGTAGACTTGTCTGACCGGGAGGGGCGGGGGTGGGAGCGGTGGGGTGAAATTGTTGGTATAAACTTAATAAAGACATTTTTTTTGTAATGAAGTCCTCTCTCCGAAGTGTCCTTAAATTGTAACTTTTCAACTGTGACTTTCCTATAGAGTTGTACGGAACACGCATCTGTTTTCTCACACTGCACCTGTCCTCCGTGGGCACCCTGTGTAACTCTTTTGGGTCTTTTTGTTTGGTCTCAGTGATTCTATGTGCTCTAGGCACTGTGTCTAGTGAAGATGTTGTTGTTATACCATTTCTTTAGTATATGGTTTCGTTCCCCCCTGGAGCCCGCTGTGTATTGTGCTATTTACTGTTGTTCTATTGATTAAGTATTGTGTGCCTTGTGCTCTAATCTCATAAAGAGGTTAGTAAAAGTGTTTAGTAATAAATACATATATTTTATATAACACTTGTGTGGTTCTCCTTTCATTTGATTATTCAGGAGGTTCTGATCTGGTAAAACAAGCTGCTTTACATTCCTTCAAGAGTTAGCCTGAAGACTGCTCTCCATAGCTACCACAAGGATAGCTTTCATTAAAGGTTATCTTTAACCTAATCACCATAAGGGTTGTTTGGACTGGTACAGGGTGCCCCCTTTAACTAGTGGACAGCATGTACCAGGCCAACTTCTCACAGACTGAGTATCTGGAGGGAAATCTTGGGAGTTTTCATCATCCCAGATCTCAAGTACATACCGAAAGCAGGGTCATTAGGATTCAGGTAGGGGCTCTCTACAGTGTGTGCTGTAGGCCTGGTTCTAGCACCTACCAAGTCTAGTATGGTAAAGGCTGACCCTTCAGTAGCCAATCCTTTATTCTAGCTAACCAGGCAAAATGCACAAGTGCACGTGTACTGATTAATGCTGATGCCGATGTTAGGAAACTTCAAAGCATCAAATGGAGGGAGGGAGTAGGGAGTGAGACAAGGCACAAGGGAAGACTGTAAGAAACTGGGGTAGAGGGAAGAGGAGTGGGACCTAATATCCCCTTCGTCTTCCCTCCCAACAATGCTGCAGTTAGGCCAATTCAATGCGGCACATGTTAGAGAAGAGGGAATTATGGGAAAGAAGGAAGGTAGAGAGAGGAGGATAGATAATTTCCCAGTTCAACTACATTCATTGTTTCTACTGGTAAGGATGAAAGGCTGAGTCGGTTTTACTGACAGATCTGGGGTGACATATTTCTCTGTTGAAGGGCATTCAACAGTTGAGCTGTCCTAACAAAGAACAAACCCAAAAACGAGGAATAAGACAGGATTCCTCTCCCCCTCGGTGCTCTCTCTTTCTTCAATAATTTGTGAATTACTATCTACATTGCCAGAGCGAGGAGAGGCAGATTTTCTTGGAAACGAGGCTTGGCAGCCAGGAAAGGTCACTGGGGCTGATTGGTCATGTGTAGTCTGGCTCCGCCAATAGACCTGATTGGTCTGACTGTGTCAGCTCTTTTTAGAAGAACACCATCATGCATTACTGGCAAATGTTTTTAAACACAGCCTTTATTAGTCGTAAAAGGAGTAGTCAATCAATTTTTTTTAGGAGTAGTCCTTCTGCATGGAAGTAGGACAGAAGTGGAAGTAGAGGACTGAAGCAATGGTTCCAGGTGGAGTGTAGAAGCAGGGCCAATAGGTGGTTAAAGATACCATGTTGCTGCGGCAGCGGGCTGGAGGAGGGAAGGATGGAGAGTAGGCTTTGAATCTGGGAATTTCTAGAGCTGGAAGATGATAGGCCATTGAAGGTTAGCGTATTAGTTGACCATTTTAAGCTTTATAGAGCATGAGTAAGTTAAGTCTAAATAGGGCCGGCTTTAGAGCAGTGCGACCTGTGCGGCCGCACTGGGTGCTGACCTGGAGGGCGCACTTACCTCGGTGGGTGGGGGCACTGTGTTTAGCATTAACTGACAATTTAAAAACACTTGCTGCAGAGTTCCTTGTGCTGCCAGCTTTCAGGCAGCACTAAAAATGTAACTCTTGTGATTAATATTCCTGCTAGAGAGAGATTAGATTTATTGTCTAGTTGCAGTTTAACTTGCTATAAAGTAGCACAGAGGGTTAATGTGCCTGCTGCAAAGAACAGATCTGTATTTTATGTGGATAGCTGAGTGGAATTGTTAGAAATGGGGATCTCTACTTGGCTGAGGTAGGTACCTTTGTCCAAATAGGGGCCCTTGCTTCTAGTCAGGGTAAGGGAGATACACACTTTAGATAACCCCTGCTCATCCACTTGGTAGCTTGGCACAAGCAGACAGGCTTATCCCAAAGGCAATGTGTAAAGTATTTGTACCAACACTCACAGTAACACAGTGAAAACACCACAAATGGACACCACACCAGTTTAGAAATATAAAGTATCTTTATCTAAACTAAACAAGACCAAAAAAGACAAAAATCCAGCATTTAAGTATTAAGGAAAATTACTTTCAAAAGGTTTTAACAACTGAGTTCATTGAAAACCATGGATGCAGGATTTCTTGCAAGGTGCCAATATTCACCAAACCAAACAGCCACTTGCGATAGAAAGCGTTGAAAAACAAAGATGTGCTGATTCCTGAGACCTTTGTTGATGCGATGCAACGGTTCTGCTGAACCCAGGAGAGCAGTGCATCGGGTCCGGTCTGTAGGGGAAAGCGATGCGTCGATTCTGAGATGACTCCGATCTGTGGGTGATGCGTCGGGAAAACTTGCTACACAAGGACGATGCGTGGAAATCCGGGATGCATCGGCGAACGATGCAGCAGCATT
This sequence comes from Lissotriton vulgaris, assembly GCF_964263255.1. Classification (NCBI taxonomy): domain Eukaryota; kingdom Metazoa; phylum Chordata; class Amphibia; order Caudata; family Salamandridae; genus Lissotriton; species Lissotriton vulgaris. Next base: position 364,373,442 of record NC_141695.1, on the reverse strand, counting down.
GAGCGGTGCTGCCTTTGTATCTTCAGCCGTGATCCCTTGGTGTGTCGATTCTTGCAGCTTCAAAAGGTGCTGAGTCGATTTCAACAGCGGCGCGGCGGTGCGCCACAGCGTTGCGTCGGAAAAACTGTTGCAAGAAGAGCGATGCATTGATTTTCTTGTTGTTGTGTTGCTTTCCAGCTCCAAGCAGCAGAAACTACCTCCAGAGGCCCCACACAGTCACAGGCACTCCTGGCAGGTCAGAACTCCCAGCAAGGATGTTCAAGGGAGCTGGGGGTGAAGTCTTTGTGTTCCTGAGACTTCACAACAGGAGGCACGCTCTACTCAAACCCTTGGAGACTTTCCTCAAGCAGGGGACACAGCACGCAGCAAAGTCCTTCTCCTTTCCTTGGCAGAAACAGCAACTGCAGGTCAACCCCAGACACAAAGCAAGGGCAGTACTTCTCCTCAGTTTGTCAAGCTCTTCTCCTTGTCAAAGGTTCCTCTTGATTCCAGAAGCAATCTAAAATCTGGGGTTTTGGGTCTGATACTTATACCCCAAAATATATTTGTTCTCTTTGCGCAAGGGGTTCTAAGCCCAGTTCACACCAGTTCTGGTGGGCACTCTGCAAGTGCAAAACAACATCCATTGTCAGTGTGAGCCTTGGCTCCAGACACACCACAGGGTGGTGTAGCCAGCATTGTGGAAGGCAGGCACAGCCCTATTCTGGTGTAGGTGCTACTCCTCCAACCACTCCAAATGCAGATCAGGCCTATTCAGCCAGTGCTGACTCATGCAGACTCCTGGAGCCACAGCACCTCCCCAGCCCCTGTCACACCAAAGCCAGACAGTCAATCCACAAATAGGCGGAGGCACACAGAAAGCTTGAGCAAGAAAATAGCCACTTTCTAAAAGTGCCATTTTCAAACACACAGGTGAAAAACCATCCTTACTAAAATATGTGTTATTGATTTCTGAGTTAAGGGGCACTAAACTACATTTTTCCATCTTATCCCTACGGGAAGATGTACTTGTAAAATGTTACAAAGCATTCCCCATTCTGCCCTACTCCATTTTTCTCTCTTCTCCCTATGGGAAGATATACTTGTAAAATGTTACAAAGCATTCCCCATTCTGTCCTATAGAGAAGATAGCCTTTCAATAGTGAAAAACTAAATTGGCAGTATTTCACTATCAGGACATGTTACACACACCAGTACATATCCTACCTTTCACATACCTTGCACCCTGGCCAGGGGGGTACCTGGGGCCTACCATAGGGGTGTCCTATGTGTAAGAAATGGGAAGGGTAAGGCCTGGCAAGTGGGTGCACTTGCCAAGTTGGCATGGCAGTTAAACTGCACACAGGCACTGAGGTGGAGGGTCTGAGACCTCTTTACAGGGCTACTCATGTGGTTGCCACAATAGGTGCTGCAAGCCCACTAGTAGCATTTGATTTACCGGCCCTGGCACACTCAGTGCACTTTACTAGGGACCTACTAGTAAAACAAATATGCCAATCAGGGAGAACCAATCACAATAACAATTTACACAGAGAGCATAAGCACTTTAGCACTGATCAGCAGTGGTAAAGTGCAGAGAGTCCTATAGCCAACAAACACAGGTCAGGAAAAAATAGTAGGAGGAAGCAAAATGTTTGGGGATAACCCTATAAAGAGGGCCATTTCCAGCAGGAATAGTAAAGCCAGCCTTTACCAGCGCTTGAAAACAAATGAACTATATGTGAGAGAGGGGTTATTGAGAGATGAGGGGCACTTTTGCTGGGTGGTAGTGTGGGAATCATGGAAGACATCATGGGGGATGGGCGCCAAAAAAGACTGTCACACCGGGCACCATAACCTCTAAAGCTGGTCATGGTGTCATGGTAAGATCATGTGGTAGTAATTTACTTTTCCCCACACATATAACGTATGCATTCATACTAATGAATTTATACTTTCCAAAGGAGTTAAATCATGGAGAATATTTTTTTTTCATTAGAGTTATTGTGACCTGCTTCTGGAATATTTTTGGTTCATTCTACTAACAGATGCCCAAATGAAGTCTGTCGCTGACGTTTTGAGCCTCTCTTTACCACCTTGGCTCTCAAGATGAGATGGTGTTTTTGTGGTTCACAGCTAAAAAAATGTACATTCTTATTATAATTTGAGGATCGTCTTCTTCCTTTCTCATGGTCTCAGTCTTCCATGATCTGTTTTCTTCCTTTCTTTGAATGCATTATGTATGCGTCATTGCTGACCTTTTTGTATACCAGAATGAATTTGCGCCTTGCAATTGCCTGACGTGCAGGCGCCAAAGTCAGTTTTCTATCCGACACTCTGGATAGCTGAACCTGCGATTTCGACGCTACTAATATTTATTTTGCTAATAACCCCTTTCAGAAATTATTTACCATTTAAGCAGATTTAGTGTAACTGTGCTTTAAGTGCCAAGGTTTCCCTACACCTCTTTGACAGTCTGTCTGGGTTTGATTGCCAAGACCTACCTGTGTGTCTGCAAATTCTAATTTTATGGCAAGGCACGGAGGCCAATATTATGCATATTTCTTTAATTGCCAACTCACAGCAGCAACAGCAAACAATGTAAAGAATTTAGAATTTAAAAGATAACATTCTAAAGTCAACAAGGTTCTGTGAAGGGCAGCCATATTCCTTCTTTGTTGCTGCTCACAGCCAAGATAAGTCATGTTTCTTTGTGTGCCTGTTGGTTACCGTGTTTTGCCTGATTTTCTAATTGTCTTTTACTGTAAGACTACCAGCTGTTGTTTACCTGGGTCTAACATTTAACACTGGTATTATTTAAATTATTTTGTATCCCTCTCGCGCTTTTCAACATTTCTGAGTTGGCCATTGTTGTGATGCTTCTTCCAACGCAGAAAGGACAACTCAGGAGACGTAGGCCTTTCCAGGTAAGTTTTAATGGAGAAAGCAACCTGGCATCCGATCACCTCGAAAGCGCAGAACAACTGTCAGCTATCGAGTGTCGTGTGCTAGATGTTCCACAAGGAACACAGAGAATGAACAGAGCGTGCAGAGAATCTTACAAACAGGTAAGATTCCAACATAACACATCCTCTTTCCTAGGAAATAAAAGAAACAAAAAAAAACAAAAACAGAACTGAGGAAAAATATTAACATGAAACAATACAGAATCCATCCCACCACGCAGGGAAGAGAAAAAGAAAAAAAAAACTAAGAAGTGACATAATCATTAAGGTAGGAAGGAGATTTACGCACTCTACGTCCAACAGGCAAACTCACATCCAGAGAAGGAAGGACCACAGAATCACACGCAGACTCTCGGGTACCAGAGTCACAGAAATCAGAATCACACGCAGACTCTCGGGTACCAGAGTCACTGAAATCAGAGTCAGGCATGAACATCGCACCTGAGCAACCCTCACCCTTGGAAGCAGGGACATGAAGCGAACCACCCTTCTGATAAAGAGCAACATTTCTCAGGTTCCATCTATCCCCACCTTCCAGAATGAGAGAGAATTTGTTAAGAGAAACAACACGGAATGGGCCTCTGAACTTATGCAGACCAGCTTTAGTTCTACCAGACTTTACTTTGACCCAATCACCGACTGCAATCTTCCCAGTCACAACCACAGGAAAACTCTCACCATCGGAAAGTACCCAATCCTTCAACCAAGCAGGAACCGTTCTGGAACCCGGAGATCGCCCACGCATAACTTGGAAAGGAGAAAGATGAGTAACACTGTGAAGAGTGGTCCTGTACGACCAAACCATGTCCTGAACCAACCGTTTGGGATCTAAATTGTTGGCTAAAGCAAGTTGAATGGTACCTTTTATGAGTCGGTTGGACCTCTCGACCATACCATTTCCCATGGGATTGTACAAGGAGGTACGAGAGTGCTTGACACCACATTTCTCAAAGAAACATCTCATTTCATTAGAGGTTAACTGGGTGCCATTGTCAGTTAAAACCATATTGGGGAAACCCTCTAGAGAAAACAGACTCTCAAACACCTCAATAGTGGACTTAGTGGTGATATCCCTAAGAAACTCAACACAAAGCCATTTTGAGTGTACGTCAACAATGACAGCAGCAAAACACATATCAGCAGGTAGGCCAGAAAGAGGGCCAATGAAATCCAAACAAAGATTATACCAGGGTTTTCCAGGATCCGAAATGTGACCTTGATTGCTTTGGAGACCAACTCTCAACCTCTTTTCGCTCTCCTTGCAATAACAACAGTTTTCTACCCAACCGCGGATCACATCATCCATGCCTGGCCACCAAAATTCTTGCTTTATCCTCATGCCCTGACCAAGATGTCCCACATGGGCTAACTTGAAAATATGCAACCTTAGGCCAACAGGTGGTACAAAACGATCACCCCTCATTATGATCTCAGAACCCGAAAGAGACAATTCATCCAAGAGTTTCCAAAAGGGCCTGACTGCAACAGGCAACATACTCTCTCTGGAAGCACCTCTTCTTATAAGGAGAATCACTTCTTGCAGGGTAGAATCCTTCTTCATTTCAGACAACCACTGATCTTGAGAAAAAGCACCCACGGAAGATTCACAGACATCCCCGACCACAGCAACGGCCTCATCCACGCTAGACTTCTCAAGATCCCGATCGACCAACTTCCAATCGACAGACAAACGAGATAAACAATCTGCCTGAACGTTTTTCCAACCTTGGATAAAAACAATCGCATATAAGTATTCTTGCATTCTGGCTGCAAATCTGGCAAGTCGAGCTGAGCCTTTACCAGCACCACCACCCGACAAAATCTTTAACAAAGGTTTGTGATCGGTCCTCAAAACAAACTTCACACCCCACAAATATACACGAAAATACTCCACACTCCATGCAGCAGCCAACGCTTCTCGTTCTATGACCGAGTAATTCCTCTCAGCTTGAGTCAGGGTCCTAGAAGCAAAAGCGATGGTTTTTTCAACTCCATGTTGAAGTTGTGAAAACACCACCCCAATTCCAGTTAAACTAGCATCTACAGTCAGGAAGGATTTGCACACAGGATCAAAAGGGGCCAAAATCCCTGCGTTGCAAATATTTTCCTTAATCTGTTGAAAGGAATCCTCTTGCACTTTTTCCCAGATAAATCTGTTGCCCTTTCTCAATAACAATCTCAAAGGTTCAGACAAATTTGCGAAACCCTTAACAAATTTCGAATAGTATTCGACTAACCCTAAGAAGGATCGAAGCTGGTCTCTATCTTTAGGTGCTGGAGATTGACTAATGGCAACTAAGAGGTTCTTTTTGGGAGCAATACCACCAGCGGAGATAGTATATCCTAAATACTCAATACTTTCTGTTAAAAAGACACACTTATCTTTATTAACAGTCAAACCGGTATCTTCTAGCTTGAAGGGAACTTGACGTAAAGCCAAATTGTGATCATTCACACTTTTCCCAGATACAAGAATGTCGTCCTGAAAGTAGACAACACCAGACAGACCCTTAAGCATGTTGGACATCATCCGTTGAAAAACACTCGCAGCCGAGGCGAGGCCAAACGGCATACGAGTGAATTGGAACGTACCCTCGGTGGTAATAAAGGCAGTCAGTGATTTGGAGTCAGGGTGTAATCTGATTTGATGGTACGCGCTCCTCAAATCGATTTTTGAGAAAAATCTACCCCCCCCCTACTGATTGCAACAATTCGTTGATATTGGGAAGGGGAAAAGTATCTGTTATAATCTCTTGGTTGAGGGACCTGAGGTCGATGCAAAATCTCAACCGACCATCGGATTTCAAAGTGATTACAACTGGAGAAATCCAGGGAGAAGCTTCGACAAGCTCAATGACTTTAGAAGCTAACATGTCATGCAATAAATCCTTCAAACCCTGTCTAACAGAAAGGGGTACTCTCCTGAGTTTATGTTGCACAGGAGAAGCATTGGGCTTCAAAACAATTTTATGAACATAGTCTTTGACGCACCCTAATTTATCTACAAATACTCTATGGGCAGCATTTAAAATGTCTTTAACTTGAACATCACTTTCGATTACCATAACCACATCAGGTGAGCTGGGATTAATCACAATATTTAAATCAAACTGGTGCATCCAACCCAAGATCGGAGGACCTTCTCTGGCAATATAAACGTTACCATTGATACTCCTGGATTTAAACACTATGGCGCCAAACATGTACCCTAGAACATCAATGGGTTTACCTTGGTACCCAACCGGATCAGTGTCTTTTTCAGCCGGAGAAACATTGTGCCACAAGGAAGAAAAGGTTGATTCAGGAATTATGGTAAACAAGGAGCCAGAGTCAACCATGAGTGAAACATTTTGACCACAGATGGTAAAAAGCGCGGAAGGTCTTGTTAACCTGGGAGAATCATAGGTGGCACTAACCAGATCACATTCAAGTTGTTGAATCATTAAAACTCTGTTACTTATTACATTCACTTTAGATTTGAGTTTGTCAAAACTATCGGATGATTTGACTTTATCATTACTTTCACCCTGTTTACACATTCTGAGATAATGGCCCTTGCGACCACATTTTCCACACGTTTGGTCTAAGGCATAACACTTTTTAAAATCGCCTAAGTGGAATTGGCTTCCACAACGCCAACATTCTTTACTTTTGACCTTGGAAGGAAAATTGTTAGGGTTATTCCTGTTAAAACGTTTTGAAACAGCATTAATTTCATAACCTTCTACACAATCATCACATTCAACACTCCCAATTTGTGAGGAAATCTTGTCTCTGCGTTCTAACTCTTTGATACACTTCTGAGACTCTTCAATAACCTTTGCCATGTCTATTGCATCTTTTAAGGAGGGATCTTTGGCAGCCCACAGCCTTTCCTGAATTTTCCTGTGTCGACACTGAACTATGAGCTGACCGCGAATTAGCTCATCAGCCATGTTACCAAAGCGACATTTGATAGAAAGTTCACGTAATCTGGAAACAAATTCGTCAATACTCTCATTTTCAGCTTGCGGATGAGTATAAAAACGGTATCTTGCCATAACTAAGTTGACTTCTTTGGCAAATCTAGTCTCGAGCCTTTTAAGGGCCTCTTTGTAAGCGTCATCCATAGGTTGGCCATTGGGACCCAAAGCAACAGGTAAATACTTAAACACTCTCTGACCTTCATTACCAAGTGTGCTTAATAAAAGTGCCTTCTTCCTTTCAGGGTGAAAGTTTTTCCCGTCTAGAGCAACGATGTAGTTATCCAACATCTCAACCCAGTCCTCCCAGTCTATCAATGGTGTGCCTGGAGAGGATAGAAACATTGGAGGCATGACAATATTTGACGCCATAACAGTGAGAATAGAATTAGTGAAATAAAAGCAAACACAAGCGTTTTTAAAATAAAGAAATATAAGCCAAAGTGCAAACTCGAAATCAGAGGTGTGCAAATCACCGTGAAAGTGTCTGCAAAACAGGTGAGCAGATCACCGTAGCGATACTGAGAAGGAATGGCAAGAGGCAGTCAGAAAAACCACCCGGAGTCAGGCTGACGTCACAAAAGGAGAGTGGAACGCGGTGAAGAGCTGCGGTGAAGAGCTGAGGAGAATGACGTGAACAATGCACAATGCGTAGCAGGCAGCAGGACATTGACGATGCGTTTCAGTGACACTAGAAGAGAGGCGTCACAAAGCGTAACAGCGTCAATACGCAGAGCGTCAAGTGCGCTTCACCCACGTCAAATGCGGTGCAGTGACGCCCGATAACTGAAAGGCTTGGAACGTTGGGAGTTCAACAAGCGCGAGGGGTAAAACTTAAACAACAGTACCTTAAACGTAGGCAAATCACTCGAAAACCGGAAGAGTCAAGTACAGGAACAGCAGAACACACAGCGCTGAAGAGGATGACAAACGATCACCAGGTTGCTTTTCAGACAGAAGGTCGAGCAGCTTGCCAGACGGTGTGCCGAGTAAAACGAGTCCAAGCATCAGGAAAGCGTCGGCAAAAATGTTGTGATGCTTCTTCCAACGCAGAAAGGACAACTCAGGAGACGTAGGCCTTTCCAGGTAAGTTTTAATGGAGAAAGCAACCTGGCATCCGATCACCTCGAAAGCGCAGAACAACTGTCAGCTATCGAGTGTCGTGTGCCAGATGTTCCACAAGGAACACAGAGAATGAACAGAGCGTGCAGAGAATCTTACAAACAGGTAAGATTCCAACATAACACATCCTCTTTCCTAGGAAATAAAAGAAACAAAAAAAAACAAAAACAGAACTGAGGAAAAATATTAACATGAAACAATACAGAATCCATCCCACCACGCAGGGAAGAGAAAAAGAAAAAAAAAACTAAGAAGTGACATAATCATTAAGGTAGGAAGGAGATTTACGCACTCTACGTCCAACAGGCGAACTCACATCCAGAGAAGGAAGGACCACAGAATCACACGCAGACTCTCGGGTACCAGAGTCACAGAAATCAGAATCACACGCAGACTCTCGGGTACCAGAGTCACTGAAATCAGAGTCAGGCATGAACATCGCACCTGAGCAACCCTCACCCTTGGAAGCAGGGACATGAAGCGAACCACCCTTCTGATAAAGAGCAACATTTCTCAGGTTCCATCTATCCCCACCTTCCAGAATGAGAGAGAATTTGTTAAGAGAAACAACACGGAATGGGCCTCTAAACTTATGCAGACCAGCTTTAGTTCTACCAGACTTTACTTTGACCCAATCACCGACTGCAATCTTCCCAGTCACAACCACAGGAAAACTCTCACCATCGGAAAGTACCCAATCCTTCAACCAATTAGGAACCGTTCTGGAACCCGGAGATCGCCCACGCATAACTTGGAAAGGAGAAAGATGAGTAACACTGTTAAGAGTGGTCCTGTACGACCAAACCATGTCCTGAACCAACCGTTTGGGATCTAAATTGTTGGCTAAAGCAAGTTGAATGGTACCTTTTATGAGTCGGTTGGACCTCTCGACCATACCATTTCCCATGGGATTGTACAAGGAGGTACGAGAGTGCTTGACACCACATTTCTCAAAGAAACATCTCATTTCATTAGAGGTTAACTGGGTGCCATTGTCAGTTAAAACCATATTGGGGAAACCCTCTAGAGAAAACAGACTCTCAAACACCTCAATAGTGGACTTAGTGGTGATATCCCTAAGAAACTCAACACAAAGCCATTTTGAGTGTACGTCAACAATGACAGCAGCAAAACACATATCAGCAGGTAGGCCAGAAAGAGGGCCAATGAAATCCAAACAAAGATTATACCAGGGTTTTCCAGGATCCGAAATGTGACCTTGATTGCTTTGGAGACCAACTCTCAACCTCTTTTCGCTCTCCTTGCAATAACAACAGTTTTCTACCCAACCGCGGATCACATCATCCATGCCTGGCCACCAAAATTCTTGCTTTATCCTCATGCCCTGACCAAGATGTCCCACATGGGCTAACTTGAAAATATGCAACCTTAGGCCAACAGGTGGTACAAAACGATCACCCCTCATTATGATCTCAGAACCCGAAAGAGACAATTCATCCAAGAGTTTCCAAAAGGGCCTGACTGCAACAGGCAACATACTCTCTCTGGAAGCACCTCTTCTTATAAGGAGAATCACTTCTTGCAGGGTAGAATCCTTCTTCATTTCAGACAACCACTGATCTTGAGAAAAAGCACCCACGGAAGATTCACAGACATCCCCGACCACAGCAACGGCCTCATCCACGCTAGACTTCTCAAGATCCCGATCGACCAACTTCCAATCGACAGACAAACGAGATAAACAATCTGCCTGAACGTTTTTCCAACCTTGGATAAAAACAATCTCATATAAGTATTCTTGCATTCTGGCTGCAAATCTGGCAAGTCGAGCTGAGCCTTTACCAGCACCACCACCCGACAAAATCTTTAACAAAGGTTTGTGATCGGTCCTCAAAACAAACTTCACACCCCACAAATATACACGAAAATACTCCACACTCCATGCAGCAGCCAACGCTTCTCGTTCTATGACCGAGTAATTCCTCTCAGCTTGAGTCAGGGTCCTAGAAGCAAAAGCGATGGTTTTTTCAACTCCATGTTGAAGTTGTGAAAACACCACCCCAATTCCAGTTAAACTAGCATCTACAGTCAGGAAGGATTTGCACACAGGATCAAAAGGGGCCAAAATCCCTGCGTTGCAAATATTTTCCTTAATCTGTTGAAAGGAATCCTCTTGCACTTTTTCCCAGATAAATCTGTTGCCCTTTCTCAATAACAATCTCAAAGGTTCAGACAAATTTGCGAAACCCTTAACAAATTTCGAATAGTATTCGACTAACCCTAAGAAGGATCGAAGCTGGTCTCTATCTTTAGGTGCTGGAGCTTGACTAATGGCAACTAAGAGGTTCTTTTTGGGAGCAATACCACCAGCGGAGATAGTATATCCTAAATACTCAATACTTTCTGTTAAAAAGACACACTTATCTTTATTAACAGTCAAACCGGTATCTTCTAGCTTGAAGGAAACTTGACGTAAAGCCAAATTGTGATCATTCACACTTTTCCCAGATACAAGAATGTCGTCCTGAAAGTAGACAACACCAGACAGACCCTTAAGCATGTTGGACATCATCCGTTGAAAAACACTCGCAGCCGAGGCGAGGCCAAACGGCATACGAGTGAATTGGAACGTACCCTCGGTGGTAATAAAGGCAGTCAGTGATTTGGAGTCAGGGTGTAATCTGATTTGATGGTACGCACTCCTCAAATAGATTTTTGAGAAAAATCTACCCCCCCCCTACTGATTGCAACAATTCGTTGATATTGGGAAGGGGAAAGGTATCTGTTATAATCTCTTGGTTGAGGGACCTGAGGTCGATGCAAAATCTCAACCGACCATCGGATTTCAAAGTGATTACAACTGGAGAAATCCAGGGAGAAGCTTCGACAAGCTCAATGACTTTAGAAGCTAACATGTCATGCAATAAATCCTTCAAACCCTGTCTAACAGAAAGGGGTACTCTCCTGAGTTTATGTTGCACAGGAGAAGCATTGGGCTTCAAAACAATTTTATGAACATAGTCTTTGACGCACCCTAATTTATCTACAAATACTCTATGGGCAGCATTTAAAATGTCTTTAACTTGAACATCACTTTCGATTACCATAACCACATCAGGTGAGCTGGGATTAATCACAATATTTAAATCAAACTGGTGCATCCAACCCAAGATCGGAGGACCTTCTCTGGCAATATAAACCTTACCATTGATACTCCTGGATTTAAACACTATGGCGCCAAACATGTACCCTAGAACATCAATGGGTTTACCTTGGTACCCAACCGGATCAGTGTCTTTTTCAGCCGGAGAAACATTGTGCCACAAGGAAGAAAAGGTTGATTCAGGAATTATGGTAAACAAGGAGCCAGAGTCAACCATGAGTGAAACATTTTGACCACAGATGGTAAAAAGCGCGGAAGGTCTTGTTAACCTGGGAGAATCATAGGTGGCACTAACCAGATCACATTCAAGTTGTTGAATCATTAAAACTCTGTTACTTATTACATTCACTTTAGATTTGAGTTTGTCAAAACTATCGGATGATTTGACTTTATCATTACTTTCACCCTGTTTACACATTCTGAGATAATGGCCCTTGCGACCACATTTTCTACACGTTTGGTCTAAGGCATAACACTTTTTAAAATCGCCTAAGTGGAATTGGCTTCCACAACGCCAACATTCTTTACTTTTGACCTTGGAAGGAAAATTGTTAGGGTTATTCCTGTTAAAACGTTTTGAAACAGCATTAATTTCATAACCTTCTACACAATCATCACATTCAACACTCCCAATTTGTGAGGAAATCTTGTCTCTGCGTTCTAACTCTTTGATACACTTCTGAGACTCTTCAATAACCTTTGCCATGTCTATTGCATCTTTTAAGGAGGGATCTTTGGCAGCCCACAGCCTTTCCTGAATTTTCCTGTGTCGACACTGAACTATGAGCTGACCACGAATTAGCTCATCAGCCATGTTACCAAAGCGACATTTGATAGAAAGTTCACGTAATCTGGAAACAAATTCGTCAATACTCTCATTTTCAGCTTGCGGATGAGTATAAAAACGGTATCTTGCCATAACTAAGTTGACTTCTTTGGCAAATCTAGTCTCGAGCCTTTTAAGGGCCTCTTTGTAAGCGTCATCCATAGGTTGGCCATTGGGACCCAAAGCAACAGGTAAATACTTAAACACTCTCTGACCTTCATTACCAAGTGTGCTTAATAAAAGTGCCTTCTTCCTTTCAGGGTGAAAGTTTTTCCCGTCTAGAGCAACGATGTAGTTATCCAACATCTCAACCCAGTCCTCCCAGTCTATCAATGGTGTGCCTGGAGAGGATAGAAACATTGGAGGCATGACAATATTTGACGCCATAACAGTGAGAATAGAATTAGTGAAATAAAAGCAAACACAAGCGTTTTTAAAATAAAGAAATATAAGCCAAAGTGCAAACTTGAAATCAGAGGTGTGCAAATCACCGTGAAAGTGTCTGCAAAACAGGTGAGCAGATCACCGTAGCGATACTGAGAAGGAATGGCAAGAGGCAGTCAGAAAAACCACCCGGAGTCAGGCTGACGTCACAAAAGGAGAGTGGAACGCGGTGAAGAGCTGCGGTGAAGAGCTGAGGAGAATGACGTGAACAATGCACAATGCATAGCAGGCAGCAGGACATTGACGATGCGTTTCAGTGACACTAGAAGAGAGGCGTCACAAAGCGTAACAGCGTCAATACGCAGAGCGTCAAGTGCGCTTCACCCACGTCAAATGCGGTGCAGTGACGCCCGATAACTGAAAGGCTGGGAACGTTGGGAGTTCAACAAGCGCGAGGGGTAAAACTTAAACAACAGTACCTTAAACGTAGGCAAATCACTCGAAAACCGGAAGAGTCAAGTACAGGAACAGCAGAACACACAGCGCTGAAGAGGATGACAAACGATCACCAGGTTGCTTTTCAGACAGAAGGTCGAGCAGCTTGCCAGACGGTGTGCCGAGTAAAACGAGTCCAAGCATCAGGAAAGCGTCGGCAAAAATGTTGTGATGCTTCTTCCAATGCAGAAAGGACAACTCAGGAGACGTAGGCCTTTCCAGGTAAGTTTTAATGGAGAAAGCAACCTGGCATCCGATCACCTCGAAAGCGCAGAACAACTGTCAGCTATCGAGTGTCGTGTGCCAGATGTTCCACAAGGAACACAGAGAATGAACAGAGCGTGCAGAGAATCTTACAAACAGGTAAGATTCCAACATAACAGCCATACAACATTTCTGAGTTGGCCTAACGGCTAGGGCATCCGACCTCGAATCTGGGGAACTGGGTTCGAGTCTCAGCAATGACGCTGAACATCCTGTGATTCAGGGCAAATCACTTAATCTCCTAACAAAAATGAATGTGTCCTCATGTAATTGGTGTTAAGTAAAGCGCTCTGATACCCGATTCGGGTCAAGTTCGCGCTATATAAAACTCTGCAAAAAAAAAATATTAATGGCTACCACTGTGCTGTATTTTGATGCATGGATGTAGGTGTCTTCTGATTTGCAACAGGCTTCTGACAGTCTGTTGCAATTGTATATATGCCTGGCCTGTAATAACCTGGTTAACCTTTATTCTCTGTATGATGTGTGGAGAAGTGTGGCTCACTGGTTAGAGCAGGCAGACCCTGAAGCAGAGGTCAGACCCGGGACCAGGGTTCAATTCCCGACACGGCAGGGTCTTGAGCTCAAATGACCATGGACTCGATAATTCTCGCTTGGATGCCTGACCTAATCATGGGTTCACACTCTGCAACTCTGGGCATTAAGCTTGCTTAATCTCCACAACGGCCCCCCCGCGGCAGGATGCCTGGCTTTCACCTTGGGGATGCCCTTTAGGGGCTATCTCACAGGGAAAAGCCAGGACGGGTTCCCAAGGCAAGCGCGGAGATACCTCTTCGGGGGTCGATTCTGGCGCTATATAAGAAACATAATAATAATAATAATATGCAAATAGGCAAAACCGTCTACTGTGATAGAGGCGGCTACATTTTTCATGCCAATTTGATCCTTGATATACGATCATTTGACCACTGCACTGGCATCACAGCTAAGGCTATGCCAACCACTGTTCATAAAATCAACTAGTTCTCGACACATGATTCCCTTGGTCAAAGGCTAGGCCGGACGTGCATGTTTCACTTGCAGCCAAACTCAGCCCCCCTTCTGCCACCCTGCGACTTCTCTGAATAGTCAGCAAGTCCCATCGACCAGACACCCTCAGATAAGGATGGATGAAGACATTGCTTATCTCTTGTTGGACATTGTTATTGTCAGGAAAGACCTATGGCCTAGCACAACACCACATCCATTTTCTCCACCCCTAAAGCATCTGCACCATCTCAAGCAGTGCAACAACACATCCTACCTGTCAGGTTGGTTTCTCTAGACGGATAAGTACACGAGGCACCAGGTTCTTAAATGGAGAAACCTAAGAGTCCGTCAGTGTACAGCAAATGTCCCATACAATCCTCCTTGACTCTTTAGGTAGCTATGGTTGAGCAGCCAAGGAAAAAAACAAAGAGACTGTGTATGTTTTATGATCATGTACAGCGTAAAACAGTTATAACAGCATCAATTAATTGGGCATCTCCTGCTATTGGTTATACGTTGCACAACATATTTACTAACCTCGCATAGATAAAAAAAGACACTTACAGTATATAAGAGAAGTTAAGTTATGGAAACAAAACAAAATAGCAAACACATTATCAAAATATACCACTAACTTGATGCAGTGAATCAGCAAACTCACACTGAGAAGCCTAATCGCCTAGATTTCTGGGTAAATGCTGCAGCATAATCCAAACACTTAGTGCTCATAAAGCTCTGTATACATGTCGAACACAGAAGTATGGCACTATCATAAGGCATATTGTATTCTAGTTTGATGACCTAATGTCTACAAAAATTGACTATTCATCAACACTAATGAGGATACTGTAGAACAACAGAGAATCCTAATCTCTATGTTGAAACCTGGGAAACATTTTGTCAATATCAATTGTTAATGTTTGCAACCCTAGTGGTTCTCAAATCTCTATAACAGCACAGCACACACCACAAGGCACTTTAGGCAGTATCTCAGGTATCTTCAAGGCAAGGGGATAATATCACAAATGTTGTCTTCATTCTGAGTGACACTAGGATTACACACATTAACACCTTGACGTCGTAGTTGAATAAAGGTGCTTCCAAACCTAGTAGCAGACATGACTTATTAGTGAAGGCAACGGTCACTAGGTCTGGTATGTGACACTGTCAGAGCAAGGGTCATAGATGCATACTACAAATGTAAGTGCAGAGTGGTTTGCTATCCAGGCAGGCAGGGTAACCATGAATACTGAAAAGAAGTAAAGTTAGATTTTTGGTCTAAGTTAGACTTTTGTTCTAAATTTACCTTTAAGAATTGTGCCCCAAGGCTTCATTTTCTCCTATGAGTCCAACTTCACAAGCCACGTCTGCAGCTCACAGCCTGGACCAACCATACGCTCAAATCCATTCTGCACCCACCTATTGAGGACAAGCAAATCCATTAAATTATCTGAAAATGTCACTCAAAAACTTTCAGTAAACTCCACAACTCTACAACACTACCATTGAAACGCTGCTTGTTAACTGGAACCATATCTTCCAGATAACAGCAAACATCAATAGCTGATTCAGGTCTACCTCCGTTAGGAAAACACCCTTATGCATGGAAACACACACAAGCTCACTCACAGCAAATTGATTGCTAGATTACTTATTGTTATTGAATACCATATTTACTGCCTGCAGAAAGAAGGATGAAAATAATAAATACAGCTGCATTTAGGATCAATTTACTAAAGAGCTATGGTTTTCACAAAGATCTTGCAACTGGCAAAAACTGAAATGAGAGCAGCTCATGCATTGGCTATGGAAGGAGGGAGAAACTAAGGGGCATATTATCAAGGAATGGTGTTAAAATTATTGCCGATTTAGTTGAATCAATCATTCTATCAACCTTCCATGGTCACACTAGGAGTCCCACAAGGATCAGCCTTATCACCTATACTCTTTAATCTACTCATGGAACCCCTTGCTAATGCGCTTAGTTCTGCAAACATTCTATATCATCTATACGAGGACGACACTCAACTATATTTGAAAATCTCCTCACCAGATGACTTCCTCTCTCTCTATGCCTTTCTTCATAATACCCAACGTTGGCTCAATGGCAACCACCTCATGCTTAATACCAAGAAAACTGAGTTTCTCCTCATCTCCCCTCCCAATCACACACCCAAGATAGACTTATGGCAGAAGCATCTTACTTCCTTTGATTGCGCCTCTCACATCATTGACTCCGCATAATCCCTGGGAGTCACCCTTGACAAACATTTAAATATGCAAGAACAAATCTACAATACCACCAAGGGAGCCAACTTGCACCTGAGTATCTTAAGGAAACTTAAACCCTTCCTCCCACAGTCTGATCTAAAAATGGTGGTCCAGGGGGGCGTGGCTACCGGCCGATCAAGATGGCCGTTTAGCCTGTGAGCTCCGGGGACCCAGCCGCCCTTTTCAATAAATCCGCACACTTATCCTGACAAATATGCTGCTCCGACGACGGCCTCTAGGATCGGAGGGCCAGCAGTAACGCCTGATGTGACTTTCGTGTAAATCGGAGGTTTAAATCGACCCGCAAGACTTGCTGACAAACTGCGGCCTACCTGGAAAAACTGAGTCCGGGGGCTAAAGTTGAGATCCGGCTGATGCCTAAGAACCGGAAGTTTGAAGACGGTGCTCCCGATCCGGTGGAACGAGCGGGCGGAAGATCCCTCAGCGCTGATACATGCTCGCCTGGTAACTTAACATTGATAACTGCTGATCTGGGTTCTGCGGTTCCGGCTGCTGGCCGAGACAGAATCGAAACTGGTGGCTGCGGTGAGTGCGGGACCCCCTCAGTTCAGCTACCGCCATGTGAAAAGCGGCCTACGCCCCAGGGGCGACCCTCTCCCCCTTCACCTTCGTTCCCCAGCACAGACTCCAGCATGGCCCGGCGCATACACAGATAAATGGTCTGCATCGTGGGCCCGGTCCCACGTTCTTCAAAACAACAGAGTGTTACAGGGCCTGAATCCGGGGTGTGGAACGCCATAAAACGTTACTGCTGCCTTCTTCGCGGCCCGACAGTTTCTTTGGCGCCCCCACTGCCCCATTGTTTAGTAGTACTGTGGACATAAGTCGCCATGGCTGGCAGGGGACCACGGCATACCACCACACAGGCGAAGCTGGATAAATTTGCTTATGAGAGAGGATCATCTCCCGGCCACTCCCAAACTAAGCCTGCAGACAGCGAAGGGACAAAAAAGGTCACTCTCGAGGACGTGATGAGGGCCCTTGCTAACGTACAGGCGACGGTGGGCACTATATCTACAGACGTATCTTTGTTGCGCTCCGATCTCCACAAAATGGCGGATAGGGTCAAAGAAGTGGAAATAGTAGCCAAGTCTCTCGTGGCAGACACTTCTGAACTGCAGACCTCGGTCGCCCAGCTTGAAAAGGAGAATAAGGCACTGGCTGAGAAGCTCGACGAGCAAGAACGGCGGGCAAGGCGAAATAATGTTCGGATTATTGGTATTCCGGAATCAGAAGGCACAAGAGCTATGGACCTGTATGTTGAGGAGCTAATTACCACCAAACTGCAACCTAAGGGACTTTCAAACTTTTTCTCGGTGGAGCGTGCACACAGGGTGCCCGGTGGCAAACCTAGACCGGGTGCGCCCCCGAGACCGGTACTCGCTAGGTTATTCAACTTTAGGGACCGAGACGCCATCTTACAAGCAGCAAGAAACGCCTCTCCCATCCGGGTCTTAAACTCTATGGTTTCGTTCTTCCCGGATTACACAGCGTCTGTTTCCAGGAAAAGGCGAAGCTTTTTGGAGGTCAAGAAATTACTTAGGGCGCAGGAGTTGCCCTATTCAATGCTCTTTCCTGCAAGACTTTGTGTGGTGGCAGACGAGAAGACATGGTTTTTCGATACCCCTGAGGCTGCACATGACTGGTTGGAAGGATGGCGCAGTGTGGACAGATCAGATCATAGACCAAAACCTCACCGACACCGGGACGCTGAAGGTGCAGCCGGGGGCTCTAGCTCTGGATACCCCGATCTGCACCACTCTCCGCATCATGATGAGGAATGAGCTCTGTTTCCATATCACTGCTCCTTGATTACAACAGTGATCCGGTGCAAGTTCGGGCCTCTGCTGCCTGAGACTCTGACCTGGGTCAAGACTAGGGGCATTAAGGGGCTGGTACCTGGCTGAACTCTTCCCCCGACAAGCAAGTAATGGGGTACTGAGAGGGATAGAGCGCTCTGCTGAGTTGGGGTGCGGGTAGTTGAAAGTTCGTCTAGCAGGGAGGCAGGGGGGGTGGGTGGGACACAGGGTGGAAGGGTGGTTGGGTTGTTTTTCGATGTTCCTTTTTCTTTTTGTATGATAATGAAGACGACATGTTTCTCGAAAGTAGATGCATTGCAGAATTTTCCCCCCATTGATATGCGCGATGTTACACAGACTGATAGATGGCTCCACACGTAGCGGATACACCTGAGACTCGTATAACCCGCCAGTCAGCTTTAACAGTCCTAACTTGGAATGTTCGGGGATTGGGGGACAGAGTGAAGCGTGGCCTAGTGCTGCAATATCTAAAACGTTGTAGCCCGGCCATAGTTCTGCTGCAGGAAACTTATCTGATAGGCTCGGCCTCAAAGGCAATGGATAGATGGGGATACAAGTTCATTGCACATGCAGACTTCTTATTGGGTTCGAGGGGGACAGGGATACTAATAAGGAAGAACTTCCAGATGGTGGCTCAACAGACACGCATAGATAATCAGGGACGCTTTGCGGCGGCAACGGTTCAGTGGGATGGCCAGCTTTTTAACTTTGTGTCCGTATATATCCCGCCAGGCCGACACGCAACAACACACACTGCCCTCACAGCTTTTCTCTTGACTCTGCCAACCGCAACATTGGTGATAGGGGGCGACTTCAATGACATTGCAGATCAAGAACATATGTCAGCGGTGCGGGGAGCCGGACGACTCCTCGGGCTACTTGACACCTTAGGACTCACGGACTGCTGGAGACACAAACACCCTTAAGATAAACAATACACTTATTACTCAGCTACCCACGACTGTCTCTCCCTGATAGATTACATCTTGGTGTCAGGAGATGGGCTGCAGGGCATTGAGGAGGTGGACATCCGCCCCAGGGGAATATCTGATCATTCTCCACTGTGACTCACATACACGAACCAGCGCACCCATAGAAGCCTCATTTTCCCTATTCACTCGAGCTACCTGCACGTCACCCCTCTAATGAAGGCTTTTAGTAATGCCACTAAACAATATTTCCAGGAGAATTCTGGATCCGTAGATTCACACAGCACCCTGAGGGAGGCTTATAAAACAGTCCTACATGGACAGGCCATAGCCTCCGTTGCTGACCACAAGCGAACGCAGCAGCAGGAACTTAGCGCTTTGGAGGAGGCACTTAAAACTGCAATTCGGGAACAGGAGATTTGTCCGTCCCTCGGAGTTGCCCAGGCTGTCCGGCTACGGCGCACCGAGTGGATGGCATACCAGAAAGAAATGCTGCAGAATACAATACAGGCCACCCGTCATAAGGTTTACGAGCTGGGGGACAAGGCCGGAAAGATGCTGGCATGTCTGGACAAGAAGGAGAGAGCGGGTAGAGTCATTGCACAGCTGACGTTACCTTCTGGTCATGCGACCTCGGACCCTGGGGCCATAGTCGACCTACTTGCAGACCACTTTGAAACACTGTACACCCCCCAGGCGCAGTACTCGATTGAGGAGGCATATGATTATATCAAAGACCTGAACATTCCCGGCCTCTCCCCAGAAGCAGCGCTTCTACTTGAGGCAGCTATCACAGTGGAAGAAATACAAGAGGCAACCTATGCATTGGCGTGTGGTAAGGCACTGGGCCCCAACGGGTTCCCAGTGGAGCTGTACAAGAACACGGTTCAAATCACAGCCCCCCATCTCATCAAAATGTTTACCGATAGTCTGGAAGCGGGAGAACTCCCTAGAGATCAGCACCTCGCCACGATCATTCCGATCCATAAACCCGGTAAAGCGGCAGAGGCTTGCGCCTCTTACCGCCCTATCTCTTTTATAAATGCGGAACCAAAGATCCTCGCCAAATTAACTGGACTAAATCGGTCCTATTCGTTCTTGCAGGCCATCCGCCGTTGCTCCCGGAGAGCTGCCCTTTGAGTTAAACGGACGCAGCGTTTAAATATCTGGGTATTTATGCTTCGTCAGACCCGGACGAATTCTACGCCCTAAATTTGAAACCCCCACTGGACCGATTCAAACGAGATGTAAAGGTATTGCGCTCCCTCCATCTTACTCTCCTGGGCAAAGCTGCACTGTTCAAAATGTGACGCTTCTCCGCTTCCTGTACATTCTCGAAAATACGCCGTTCCTGGTCCTGCCCTCCTACTTCACGGCGATCTCATCTGCGGTCTTGGCTTTGCTGTGGGACGGTAGGCCGGCACGGATTGCACAATGCAAACTGGTAAAAGACTGGTATGATGGAGGCATAGCACTACCTGACATCGAATTATACTACTGGGTTGCCCACCTCAAACAAATCAACTATTGGTTGCATGCCCCGCAGGCTGAACCCGCTTACTTAGCAGACAGGCAATGCTTGGAACCCAGAGGTTTGTTGCGAAACCTCTATAGCCGTAGTGTTCCGACCGACCTAGTGGGACCGACACGACACACGATTCAACTCTGGTACAAGGCGCACAGACACCTTCAATGCGCTAACACAATCACGCAAATGACACCACTGTGGGACTCATACAGACTAGGTTTCCTTCTCAACAGTAAAGGGTTCCAGGCTTAGGAGAACATAGGAATATCGGTTGTGGGAGACCTTTGGAAAAAGCGCAGGGTAGTGGATTTCGCGTTTCTACAAACCAAATATGAGATGGCACAGTCTGAACACTATAGGTACATACAAATCCGCCATGCACTGCAGACAGGCGTCCCGGCAGAGACAGTCCTACAGGAATCCACTCCTCTTGAGGATAGGTTACTGACAGAACACTTGCCCCCAAAGCAACATCATTCTCGTATCGAAAGCTGGTCAACAATCTCCCGGACAGGTTAGCTAAGTTACGGTTGAGCTGGTCGAGGGATGTGGGCGACTTTGATGATTCAGAGTGGCAGGAGGCTATCTCCTTGCCGCAGGAAACGGCGATCCCCTCCAGACTTAAACTGGTACAGCTGAAAATATTGCACCGCACGTATTACACCAGAACAGTCCTGCATAAGATAGGAAAGGCCTCTCACGAGTACTGTCTCCGTGGATGCGGGGAGAAGGGAACGTTCTATGACACCATTTGGGATTGTGGTCGAGTGGCTATGTTCTGGGCTGCTGTGATGCGTACCATCTCCCAAACCATGACTGTTTCCCTACTACCTGATCCCCGGCGTTGCCTGTTATATGTGTGGGACGCAATGGACTTAACCCTTCGACAGCAGGACTGGGCCATGCTGGGGATGATGTGGCAAAGCGAAACATAGCTAGACTGCGGGGTACTGAAGCGTCACCTACACTGAGGGACGGGTGTAGAGATATGGATGTAGCGATGGTTGCCGAGAAGGCGGTGTTTGTTCATCGGGGGTGCCCTGGGAAATGGGGGCAGATCTGGGGGGAATGGAACAAGCTCAGAGGGGATATCTGTGAACCGCCCCAGATTGACTCGGATGAGGCCCTTTTAGACTAAAAGTCCCATTCCCACGATTAAGTGCTGTACGGTGGGTTTTCAGTCCATTCCAGAATTCAGCCATTACTTTACAGAAGATATACCGATGGGGACTTAACTGTAATTGCACTACGCACATTCAAAATACTACGTACATGGTTGTTTATGTCGTCTTCCGTGTTTGATGCAATACCAACAAGTTTAATTAAAAAAAAAAAAACGGACCTATGCAGATTTATAATCCTACTGTGAATTGTGTACCCGCATTGTTTTGGAACACTGCCGTGCCCCTGGGCTGTCGGCACGCGGGCTGTGTTATCCTGATATTACAGAGTACCTATGAATAAGTCGCGGACGGCCCTAGGGGTTGTAGGCCAGAAGCTGTGTATAATGTTAAAGGTACAATAAAGGTCTTTGAAAAAAAAATGGTGGTCCAAGACCTAGTACTACCAAGACTGGACTATGGAAGCACCACTCTTTGCGGTCTTCCAAAATACAAACTAGCTCTGATCTGAGCTAATTTGTATTTTGGAAGACCGCAAAGAGTGGCGCTTCCATAGTCCAGTCTTGGTAGTACTAGGGCTTGGACCACCATTTTTTTTTCAAAGACCTTTATTGTACCTTTAACATCACTTAACGCTGCGGCCAGGCTGGTCTCCGGAATAAAAAGAAAAAACCACATCACCCCGGCCCTGAAGGCCTTGAACTGGCTAACATACGAGTCGAGAATACACCTGAAGATCGCCTGCATGACACATAAAGGCCTACATAGCAACACCCCCAGCTATTTAGAACAAAAGCTTGAGCGGTCGGGAGGTTGTAGACATTCACGAAGCGCAAACTCACTACTACTAAAACCTCAATCCTTCCACAAAAGGAGAACTGGGTGCAGAGCTTTCTCAGGTATCGCACCAAAGATTTGGAACAACCTTCCCCCAGACCTAAGCAGAATCTCTTCTTTTACCATCTTCAAAAAGATGGCGAAAATGTTTCTCATGAACAAATTAACATCCTAAACCTTTATTCTCTGAAGCCTACTTGCCACCGCTTTTAATCAAACAGCAATGTCTACCTCATTTGTATTATATGCGATTCCCGAGTGGATGTATAACATGTGATAATTATGTACTTTAAAGTGCTCTGATTTATTTATTTATTTATTTATTTATTTATTTATTTATTTATTTAGTGTTTTCTATAGCGCGAACATGACCCTGCATAGGGTGTCAGAGCGCTTTACAGGTGCAATTTCAACAGTCAGAAACTTACAATACACGACCTTACTGGTTTACGGGATTTACACTTCCGGAAAGTATATAACATATATATTAGTCGGGAGATAGGATACCATAAAGTCTTTTGAAAAATAAAACCACAATAGAAAGCATATATAAATCCAGAACTGGATAGAGAATTGCTTGCTTGAAATTTAAGCACACGTGACAGGTTAATAAACAGACGATCCACTGTAAACATTTAGGGAAGAAATTTCCTCATATAAAACGATTTTGTCTCCTTTTTGAATGTTGCTATGTCTGTAATTCTTCTGATGTTAGGGGGGAGGGCGTTCCAAATTCTCGGTGCTGCCCCTGAGAACGCTCGGTCATAAGTTCTTTTCTTACAGAAACGAGCCGGTTTCAGTAAGAGATCTGCTTTGCTCCTGGAGGATCGGGTCTCTCCCGAAAGCGTGAGTTTCTGAGCAAGGTAGACTGGAGAATTGTTGTGTACAGCTTTATGAGTGATGCATGTCAGCTTGAAATGAATTCTTGCTTCGAATGGTAGTCAGTTGAGGGCTTTCAAGTGCGGAAAGATATGGTAAAATTTTTTGGAACCCGTTATAAGTCTTGTGGATGCATTAAGGCATGCTTTCAATGGGGCTGTTGAGATCTTCGGGAGCCCTGCCAGGGTAGTGCAACCATATTCGATCCTTGAAATGACCAGTGCCTGAACTGCTGTTTTGAGGTCTGCTTTGTCTAGGAATGGTTTTAGTTTACGCAAGTAGCTTAAGTGGAAGCTGGCGTTTTTTGCCATTGTGTTGATGTGTGCTGCCATGTTCAAGTTTTTGTCCAGAATGATACCCAGTGATTTTGTTGAGTCGACGATCTTTGGAGTGCACTTTAGAGCAGTGATAAGTTTGGACCATTCTGCAATCATACTTTTGCTTTTATGGGGTGTAATCAGTAAGAATTCAGTTTTCTGAGGGTTTAGCTTTTAGTGGTTCTTGGTTAGCCATAGTAGGGTTCTTGTTAGCGCTAAGTTCATTGTCTTTATATCATCGAACGAAGCGACCTTGATGTACAATTGAGTGTCATCAGCATACATGTGGAAAGCAATGTTAGCTTTATGTAGTATTTCCGTTAGAGGTTCTACGTATAGATTGAAAAGTGCCGGAGATAGCGAAGAGCCTTGTGGAACTCCTATAGTATTATGGGTTGCGTTTGAGAGGGTTTGGTTGATGATACATTTTTGCGATCTATTCTCATGAAAGGAGCTAAACCAGGTTAGAACTGTACCCTCAATTCCCATTCTGTTTTTCAATCGATTACGGATTTTGACATGGTTCACCATGTCGATCGCTGCCGACAGGTCCAACATGATTAATAGGCAAGTTTCATTCTGGTCGAGAGTCAGTAACGCGTCATCTACTATGTGCAGAATTGCAGTTTCAGTACTGTGGTTTGGACGGAAACCGGATTGGCAATCGTTTAACAGCTTGTAATCAGAGATGTGTAGACTAAGTTGTTGTTGGACACATTTTTCCAGAATTTTGGCCAACATGGGAATATTAGTTACAGGTCTGAAATTGTTCGGATCTGAGGGGTTCTCTGTCGGTTTTTTAAGGAGAGGAATGACTTGCCCTGTTTTTAGGCAAGCCGGTATTTGGCCTTGGGATAAAGATCCATTGATGCGCTTAGTCCACGACGGGATTAGCAGGTGGTTTATGGATGACCAGCACTTTGCCGGTAAGGGATCGTTGTAGTGATTATTTGGTTTGGTGGTTGACATGATCTTCGAAATGTCTAATTCACTGACCGGTATAAAATCTGACCATCGGTCATTGTTTTTAGGTTTGTCAGATTCTTGTTCATCCTGAACTTGATCCCCCATACCCTTCTCGATTTCAATGTCTTCAGCTGGTTTTTTGAGTTCCTTCTCCAATGTGATAGCTTTGTCTGTAAAGAAGACTGAGAAGTCTTCGTTATTTAAGCTTGTTTTGGACATGACTGGAGCCACTTTGTCAGATTTATTTGATTAATCTTTAAGTAGATCGAATAATTTCCTAGGTCTATTCACTGCATTATCCAATTCTTTCCTGAAGAATTATTTTTTTGTTTTAATAATGCTTTTGTTATACGCTTTCCTGGATTGTCTCAGTAGGATTAGATGAGGTAAAGATGGGTGTTGTCGCCATTTACGTTCTGATAATCTCAGTGACCTTCTTTTTTCATTAAGGGCACCATTGAACCACATATTTTTGTCTTTGTCTGAGACCCTTTTCAGTTTTAGCGGGGCTAAGTCGTCAATAATGCTGGACATTGATTTGTTATAGTGCAGGGTTAGGTCGTTGACGTCAACCATGCTCTTGGGTGGCTGCAAATCTGTTACGCAGCGTGCTGCTATGCTTTCCATATTAATTCTTCTAGTGTCCCTGGTCCATTTTTTGGGTTTGATAGCTTGTGCAGATGATTTAGTTCTTCTGAGGGGAATTTCGAATGTAATTATGTGGTGATCCGACCAATCACAGGGTGTGATTACAATGTTCTCGATTGATTTCTCTTTAGCTACGATCCAATCTAAGGTGGAACCTTTGGTGTGGGTAGGGAGATGACATCCTTGGATTAACAATTGCTCGTCCAGGAAGGTTTTAAACAGGGTGATTTGATTATCATCATGATCCTCCCAATTAATGTTGAAATCTCCTAAGAAAATATAATTTGATTGCAGATTAGAGTTAGTAGTAATGATTTCTATCATCTGGTCAATGAATTTGGTCTTAGTGCCCGGGGGGTGATAGAGTGCATGGAGTTTACAATTCTGGTTGTCTGAAGATCTGAAGGACATGCCTAGATATTCACAAGACTCTAAGGGGTCAGCCTGTATTTTTGTTATGGATATGTCAGATCTATATATACGAGCGATTCCTCCACCCTTTCTGATATTTCTATCCTGCCTCAGAATCTGGTAGTTCGGGTCATGTCCGCGCTATATAAAACTTTATAAATAAATAAATAAGAAACAAACAAATAAGGAAATAAATAACAAATATGAAAGGAAGAAAAGAAAGAAAGAAAGAAGGAAAGAAAAAGGAAATACGTTTAAAAAAGAGTTGCAAGTGCCTTAAATTAAATATGGACAAAGTTTATTAAAGAACCATTGGTGAAATTAAGTCCAGAATAAACGTTTCCTAAAGAATTGCCTGCTTTTAAATTCACATGTTTAATATTTAGGTTTTGGTTTGTGTACTGCATGCTTAGTAAAAAATAGGATAACTTAATACAGAACAGCTTCAAATGCAGGCTGGACTGTGAACTCAAAGCAGCGCAGGCAAATTGTATCAGTCAAGCCCGGTATGGTGCATAGTCTGCCTACTACAAAGGTGGTTTGGAGGGTTCCCCCAACAAAAATTTGGGGAAAATGGCAAAAACTGTGCCTTTTACATCACATTTTTCATTATATATTCAATTGTATTAGCTTTTAAATCATAGTAAATTGTGACCTTGAAGGGCAAAAGAATATGACAATCTTTTGGGGGTTTTTCAATCAGTTCCTTACAATCACCATCCAACAGCACCTCTCATCTCTCCACAGCTGCTCTCTTACATGAATTTCATTTGTTTTATAGCACCTCATACCAGTGCAGGGTGTTGGAGCACTTTACAACTCACACACACACGCACACACAGACACACACACACATGCCCACGCATAGACATACAATATGAATCATATGTGAGTTAATCAGTGTATAGAAAATGTTATGTAAGACAAAGGGGACTACAAGGTTTTAGAATTCACGTTATCCATATTGGTAGGCATTTTTCAAGAGTGCGAGGTTTGGAGAAGCACAAACTCGGGATTCAGAACGTAACACAGTGGTTAGGGTTGTCCTTACTAATACAAATTAATTTTTACCCAAACAAACTCTTGTTAGCAACGTTAGGATAATGAAAGAATGGGAAAAAACATAACTTTCTAACCTGTTCCATGCAGTTTGCATGTAGGTCTTTGATGGTAGTTCATAGCTCACTGTGCTAGATAAGGATTATAACTTATGAACTGCACAATAACATAGGGATCTCTGTTACAAAATCAGTAACCCACTGAGCTGCGCGGAAAAAATACTGGGGCATATTATCAAGAGGGTTTATCTCCGCTTTTTTGGCTTTAAAAGCCAAGAAAGCGGAGATAAAATTATCTCCCTATTACCCAGCTGTCGCTAACACCAGTTAGCGACAGATAGTAGGAGATAGCGACCATCTTGGGCCCCACTTTGCATGTCAGTGATATTTATCACTAATGACGTGCAAAGTGGGCGTGCCAAGATGTTAGCGCATGGAAACAGTCGCTAACATCGCTATCTCCTATTACCAACTTTTGGAGATATTCGCGCTAAGCGCGAATATCTCAAAAAGCTAACACCTGCCCTGAGCAGTTCTTAGCCATGTTATCCAATTGGAGGTGGATAACATGGCAAAGTGCATTAGCTCGGTAATGCATGAATATCGCTAACTTTTCAGCGATATTCATGCATTGCGGCCGATTTTTATCGCATTTGCGATAAACCTTGGTAATACCAAGGTTTATTTGCGATAAAAATCGCCGCAGCTCTGCGGTAAATGTTTGTCTCTAACCAAGCAATAGCGATAATTATCGCTATTGCTTGGTAATGTGCCCCACTGTTCTGTGATTTGCATGGTACATGTCTTTGCAGCAGCCACATTAACTCTTTGCGCTACCATAGATGAGTAAAAACTCTGACTAGACAACACTCCTATCTTTCTTCAGCAGGTACATTAATCACCAGAGCTAACTTAACACTTTTATTGTTGACTGAAGAATGCTGGACTTACAAGGAACATACACACAGTGGGTGCTTTTAAAACTTTTGCACTGCTACAAAACCGTCCCTCAGTTACAAAACCATTCCTCCACCCTTCCAGCCTCCCGGTGAAACGCCTGATGCCCTGTGTGGCCTGTCCGGGCTTCAAATGGCCGCAATCCATTATGCTTTGAAATACCAGCAGTCAGATAAACAAAGGGCACTCTTAAAGGATATTGCAGAAGCATTGGCAGGAGACAGGAACTGTTAAATCATGGAATGTGGCTTGTGCTCACATCAGGTATAAAGCGGCATGGGAAGCTTGGTTTTAATTTAATAAAAACGTGTGTTTAACAATTTGAACATTTCTGCATAAAAACAAGCATTTGCAATGCAACAGGTCTCGCATTTGCCAGAGTTTGAGCTATTGGCATTGTAAATGATAATGACATTTATTTATATGCTGATTTTCAAAACAGATAAAAAAGGCATTATTATTAAAAATGTGAATAGCTTAAACTTTTGCAAATGCGAGACCTATTGTATTTTCAATGCTTGTTGTTACAGGGGGATACAAAACGGGATGATGGACGGAGCGTTTGAGCAAATCAAACACTCACCCCCAGTCAACTGATCTGGGTTTAATTCATCACCATTCTTTAGCTCACTCAGCCGCCCCAGTTCAGACATGGCCATATGCAAATCAGTCTGACCCTGTGCCTCATGGGAACAGTCCAGCCCGAACTGCCAAGCCATGTCTTCCCTGGACCGGAAACAAGCATCCTGAGACCGGTTTCGGATTCATATTCCTCATTAGCCAGGCTATCTTGAATCCAGTGGCCAAGTGAGCAAGGGACTCACGTCTGAGCATACCCTGCCAACTTAGGGCGAACAAAGCGATACAAAAGGGGATGATGGACGGAGCGTTTGAGCAAATCAAACACTCACCCCCAGTCAACTGATCTGGGTTTAATCCATCACCATTCTTTAGCTCACTCAGCCACCCCAGTTCAGACATGGCCATATGCAAATCAGTCTGACCCTGTGCCTCATGGGAATTGTCCAGCCCGAACTGCCAAGCCATGTCTTCCCTGCTCAAATGCTCCGTCCATCATCTACTTTTGTATCGTGTTGTTACAGGGGGCCTGCAATATAGGCCGCATGTAACAAAATCAGCAAAACCGGCTCGAGAAAACAGAACTGCTGCACCACCCTCCACTCTCAAGGGGGCCCGGTCAAGCAGTTTGCCAGGGCCGGTTTTGGTGCCCAGTCCGGCCGTGGGGGGAAAGGACAGGAATGCTCCATATTTCTTAATAGGGGTTATTCCTGCCCTTTCACGTTGGGACTGGACAGCCCAGAAAGAAGACTTGTGGAACTGCCCTACGCCAGTTCCTCAGTGAGGCCCTTGGTTCACATTTTCTCTCTGCCTTTGACGTCAACACAACACCGTATCTGTGGGTGCTGTGCTGCATGGAGTCAAACTATAAAGCACCTGGTCCCGGTTTCCAGCCCTGGTATACTATCTCTCTTTTGTGCAGTCTGTCTTGTTACCCCTCCCCGGGTGAACGTCGAGGGGAGGGGGCTGTATGTGAGCAGGGCAGCTTCCAGGCAGCCTCTGAAGGAGGAGGAGTCCTAGGCCCAGAGCATGTGAGCTGCTCTCAGGCAGGGTTCCCCAACACAAGGGAAGGCTGATGCATTCGGGCACTACTGCGAGGGGGCGCCAAATTAGAAGAAAAGGGAGCTACTTATGAGGCGTGACGGTGGCGCTCCGGGGGCAACATGCTGCTAATTTGCCATAATTGTTTAAAACAATTCTTGCACCGCACCTGGTCATCTGTGTTATTGACCTCCTCGGAGAAATGGCTCGAGATAGCGCAGCACCGACCAGTATATAATATGGTGTTAGTACGACCCACTCGGGCTTCCAGCCTTCAGAAGTCGTGGAGTTACGTAAAATTGCATGCTCGCGATGCATGTTATATGTAGTGCTTAAAAGTGGCACACTTATGACATTAAGCACTGTATGAAAACATCTAAGTAGTAGTAACTTTCTGAAACAGCAAAAAGGGTGCAAGTGATGATAGAACGGAAATACTCTACACCGCCCCCCCACCACTTCAGGCCCCCCGTGGCAGGTGAGGTCACTCTGCGTCTGACTCTGGAGTAGTAAATAAGCTGGACCCTGCGGCCCATAGACCAGTTGTGGCTCTTGCCCAGCTGGCAGCCCCGGGCCCCTCGAGCCAGCTGCCAATCCCGAGTCATGCAGCGCCTGGGGGCCCTCTGGCCACAGACCGACTCTAGCCGCTGAGATGAGGAACTCGTGAAGTTTCCTTAAATAGCCCCCTATAAAAACAAAGGCACGTGTTGTGAAAGTCGGGGCTGCGCCGTGTGTTTCCTGCGGTTGTTAAGAGACTCGGGGACAAACACTCAAAACAAGCAGTCAAAGGAAGGAACATGTGGTCATGCCTTCAAAATGGAAACACACATGCATTCAAGCAGTCCCCAAAACCCACAGCTGCACATATGCATTCTGGAAAGCTCCTTGCAGAAAGTTTACTGAGGATTAGGAAAGCTGGTGCCGCCAAGGAGGCAGAGCGGGTGCACCTAGGTAAACACTGATGCACTTGCAGCCCGGTGGCAACGTAGTGGTTTGAGATCTGGACACGAGAACTGCTTTTCTAAGAGTACGGACACTCTCTCGTCACTTTACGCAGCTTCAAAATGAAGCTATATTGTGCAGTGAGTCAGTGTCCAGCTGGTGTACTGAAGCATGAAATCATCACAATGGCAGAATCCAAAAGGCAGCGATGACTCGCTGCCATTAGCGTTTATAACAAGCTGGCTCCGTGGAGCCGACGTGGGGAGGGAAACTGCAAGCGCACGATGCGCGTGCTGCCAGCCTCAGAGGACAGGAGATGTGCATGCGTATGGAGTGCAAATCTCCTGTCCACACGTGAACATCTCCTGTCCTCGCATGCCCTGAGCAGTTCTTAGCCATGTTATCCAATTGGAGGTGGATAACATGGCAAAGTGCATTAGCTCGGTAATGCATGAATATCGCTAACTTTTCAGCGATATTCATGCATTGCGGCCGATTTTTATCGCATTTGCGATAAACCTTGGTAATACCAAGGTTTATTTGCGATAAAAATCGCCGCAGCTCTGCGGTAAATGTTTGTCTCTAACCAAGCAATAGCGATAATTATCGCTATTGCTTGGTAATGTGCCCCACTGTTCTGTGATTTGCATGGTACATGTCTTTGCAGCAGCCACATTAACTCTTTGCGCTACCATAGATGAGTAAAAACTCTGACTAGACAACACTCCTATCTTTCTTCAGCAGGTACATTAATCACCAGAGCTAACTTAACACTTTTATTGTTGACTGAAGAATGCTGGACTTACAAGGAACATACACACAGTGGGTGCTTTTAAAACTTTTGCACTGCTACAAAACCGTCCCTCAGTTACAAAACCATTCCTCCACCCTTCCAGCCTCCCGGTGAAACGCCTGATGCCCTGTGTGGCCTGTCCGGGCTTCAAATGGCCGCAATCCATTATGCTTTGAAATACCAGCAGTCAGATAAACAAAGGGCACTCTTAAAGGATATTGCAGAAGCATTGGCAGGAGACAGGAACTGTTAAATCATGGAATGTGGCTTGTGCTCACATCAGGTATAAAGCGGCATGGGAAGCTTGGTTTTAATTTAATAAAAACGTGTGTTTAACAATTTGAACATTTCTGCATAAAAACAAGCATTTGCAATGCAACAGGTCTCGCATTTGCCAGAGTTTGAGCTATTGGCATTGTAAATGATAATGACATTTATTTATATGCTGATTTTCAAAACAGATAAAAAAGGCATTATTATTAAAAATGTGAATAGCTTAAACTTTTGCAAATGCGAGACCTATTGTATTTTCAATGCTTGTTGTTACAGGGGGATACAAAACGGGATGATGGACGGAGCGTTTGAGCAAATCAAACACTCACCCCCAGTCAACTGATCTGGGTTTAATTCATCACCATTCTTTAGCTCACTCAGCCGCCCCAGTTCAGACATGGCCATATGCAAATCAGTCTGACCCTGTGCCTCATGGGAACAGTCCAGCCCGAACTGCCAAGCCATGTCTTCCCTGGACCGGAAACAAGCATCCTGAGACCGGTTTCGGATTCATATTCCTCATTAGCCAGGCTATCTTGAATCCAGTGGCCAAGTGAGCAAGGGACTCACGTCTGAGCATACCCTGCCAACTTAGGGCGAACAAAGCGATACAAAAGGGGATGATGGACGGAGCGTTTGAGCAAATCAAACACTCACCCCCAGTCAACTGATCTGGGTTTAATCCATCACCATTCTTTAGCTCACTCAGCCACCCCAGTTCAGACATGGCCATATGCAAATCAGTCTGACCCTGTGCCTCATGGGAATTGTCCAGCCCGAACTGCCAAGCCATGTCTTCCCTGCTCAAATGCTCCGTCCATCATCTACTTTTGTATCGTGTTGTTACAGGGGGCCTGCAATATAGGCCGCATGTAACAAAATCAGCAAAACCGGCTCGAGAAAACAGAACTGCTGCACCACCCTCCACTCTCAAGGGGGCCCGGTCAAGCAGTTTGCCAGGGCCGGTTTTGGTGCCCAGTCCGGCCGTGGGGGGAAAGGACAGGAATGCTCCATATTTCTTAATAGGGGTTATTCCTGCCCTTTCACGTTGGGACTGGACAGCCCAGAAAGAAGACTTGTGGAACTGCCCTACGCCAGTTCCTCAGTGAGGCCCTTGGTTCACATTTTCTCTCTGCCTTTGACGTCAACACAACACCGTATCTGTGGGTGCTGTGCTGCATGGAGTCAAACTATAAAGCACCTGGTCCCGGTTTCCAGCCCTGGTATACTATCTCTCTTTTGTGCAGTCTGTCTTGTTACCCCTCCCCGGGTGAACGTCGAGGGGAGGGGGCTGTATGTGAGCAGGGCAGCTTCCAGGCAGCCTCTGAAGGAGGAGGAGTCCTAGGCCCAGAGCATGTGAGCTGCTCTCAGGCAGGGTTCCCCAACACAAGGGAAGGCTGATGCATTCGGGCACTACTGCGAGGGGGCGCCAAATTAGAAGAAAAGGGAGCTACTTATGAGGCGTGACGGTGGCGCTCCGGGGGCAACATGCTGCTAATTTGCCATAATTGTTTAAAACAATTCTTGCACCGCACCTGGTCATCTGTGTTATTGACCTCCTCGGAGAAATGGCTCGAGATAGCGCAGCACCGACCAGTATATAATATGGTGTTAGTACGACCCACTCGGGCTTCCAGCCTTCAGAAGTCGTGGAGTTACGTAAAATTGCATGCTCGCGATGCATGTTATATGTAGTGCTTAAAAGTGGCACACTTATGACATTAAGCACTGTATGAAAACATCTAAGTAGTAGTAACTTTCTGAAACAGCAAAAAGGGTGCAAGTGATGATAGAACGGAAATACTCTACACCGCCCCCCCACCACTTCAGGCCCCCCGTGGCAGGTGAGGTCACTCTGCGTCTGACTCTGGAGTAGTAAATAAGCTGGACCCTGCGGCCCATAGACAAGTTGTGGCTCTTGCCCAGCTGGCAGCCCCGGGCCCCTCGAGCCAGCTGCCAATCCCGAGTCATGCAGCGCCTGGGGGCCCTCTGGCCACAGACCGACTCTAGCCGCTGAGATG
This sequence comes from Lissotriton vulgaris, assembly GCF_964263255.1. Taxonomy (NCBI): domain Eukaryota; kingdom Metazoa; phylum Chordata; class Amphibia; order Caudata; family Salamandridae; genus Lissotriton; species Lissotriton vulgaris. The sequence continues at coordinate 364,339,918 of NC_141695.1, read as the reverse complement.
AGGAACTCGTGAAGTTTCCTTAAATAGCCCCCTATAAAAACAAAGGCACGTGTTGTGAAAGTCGGGGCTGCGCCGTGTGTTTCCTGCGGTTGTTAAGAGACTCGGGGACAAACACTCAAAACAAGCAGTCAAAGGAAGGAACATGTGGTCATGCCTTCAAAATGGAAACACACATGCATTCAAGCAGTCCCCAAAACCCACAGCTGCACATATGCATTCTGGAAAGCTCCTTGCAGAAAGTTTACTGAGGATTAGGAAAGCTGGTGCCGCCAAGGAGGCAGAGCGGGTGCACCTAGGTAAACACTGATGCACTTGCAGCCCGGTGGCAACGTAGTGGTTTGAGATCTGGACACGAGAACTGCTTTTCTAAGAGTACGGACACTCTCTCGTCACTTTACGCAGCTTCAAAATGAAGCTATATTGTGCAGTGAGTCAGTGTCCAGCTGGTGTACTGAAGCATGAAATCATCACAATGGCAGAATCCAAAAGGCAGCGATGACTCGCTGCCATTAGCGTTTATAACAAGCTGGCTCCGTGGAGCCGACGTGGGGAGGGAAACTGCAAGCGCACGATGCGCGTGCTGCCAGCCTCAGAGGACAGGAGATGTGCATGCGTATGGAGTGCAAATCTCCTGTCCACACGTGAACATCTCCTGTCCTCGCATGCCACCTCCTGTCTCCCTTTGCGAACGCAAGCCACAGCAATAGAGTCTCACTAAGCGAAGCAGCTGCGCTGCATTCGATACGCGAGACCTAAAAAGCACTTGACAGAACCATCTTTTCCTGTCCATGAGCAAACTAGGACTAAAGTAGGCCTAACTTCCATATTGGATTTCAACGCAGCCATGATGTGTGCTTTCATTTCTCCCCTCACACACGTAACCAAAATGTGCTGTATTGTTATACTGTTTTCAAATAACTAAGTCTATTGCAACATTAAAGGCTCTTATTGCTTATGACACTGTAGGCTATTCATTTAGGAGGTATGCATTGTTTGTGTAAGTAGGTTTGTACTGCCATATCCAATGACATTCAGGGGCCAATTTACAAACCTTTTGTGCTGGGTTTGCACCACAAAAGTGATGCAAACCTGCGCAAAATGTTTTTGCTTTTATTTACTTTTTATTGCAAAACATGAACCAAAAAATAACGCCACTTTGAAGGAGGCGTTAAATGGAGAAATACTTTTATTTATTTATTCTTTCCTGGTTTTGCATGTGTGCGGCATTGTGCAGCCACATATAAAGTAGAAAAAGTTTTACAATTTGTTGTGGCCTAGTATTTTGTACTGGAAGGGTTTTCTTCCAGTACAAAACCTATGCTAAACTCATGCAGACACCCTTGCACTATGGTGCAAAGGTGTGTGTGTAGAGCTCGGCAGCCAGATTGTGAGCTGGCTTTAGGAAGAGGGAAGGAGTGTGCCATATCGCTGTGAATATGACGCTTTCTTCCTCTCTCCCTGTCACTCAGCGAAACAAGTTTGGGTGCTGTGCTGTGTTGTGTGACAGGGTCTTAAATATGGTACCCCGGTCAGAATAGCACAAAATAATACACATTTAGGGCTTAGTGTTAGGGTGGTGGCAATAGATAACTCTGTATAATTCTGTATTGCGATTTGTTAGTGTTGCTCACCTTATGATGACTATGGGATTTAATTTGACTTCTTTTGGGAATTTTTCAATAAAAGATGGTACATTTTAGACGTGAGACTCATCTGGTGTGTCCAAATTCTAGAGGCTGAACTCTTGTTGGTTTTTCTCATGCTTTGGATTTAGAACATGTTACCCTTGAGTTCATTTTTTTTTACATTTTTTTTTTTTAAATAAGGAGTTAGGTCTTGGGACATGCAGTTGGTTGGACCTTAATTAAATTTCAACTATACACAGATTTGCCAACTGCACAATTCTTTCATGTCTCTGATTGAGCAAAACAAACTAATATCAATTAAGTGAATTGCATATCGTATTTATATGTATTGTGGAATTGTATTACATGTATGTGGATTTGTATTGTAGTTGTGTGTCAAAATGTACAGTGTTTTTCTTAGATAATGATGAAGATGAAAATAAGTAAAAAACACATGAAATAAAAAGGTATAAATAAAGTGTACCTTACAAACTTAATTGATATTAGTTTGTTTTGCTCAATCAGAGACATGAAAGAATTGTGCAGTTGGTAAATCTGTGTATATTTGGAACCCTTGAGTTCATGGCACTTTCTTGCTGCAAATAATTGAGTCTATGTCTAATTTCCCATAATTGATTACTATGCATTTTAATGGACCACTGTTTCGTATTCTGTATTCCACATTGTATTATTTTAATAAACGTTCATGGGTTACATCTTAGTACTGACTCCATAGGACTTATTTCCTTGAAAGGCTTAATATTTAATGTGTGTTTTAGTGCCATTTAGGGACACATTGCCTCATACATTCTTGAGGTTCAACACCATCCCTGATCCTGTGTAGGCGCTTTATCTTGAATATCTAATAAGACTGCATCCACAGTCATGTGCTGAAATGGACTTTGAAGCATGATACAACATTTAATCAAATAAAGCAAGAGTTAAAGAAAGAAAAAACATGTTTGTTTAACCCACAACCATGTACTGAATTAATAGTCGATGCAAGTCCCGATGGCTTAGAAGCAATACTTGCTCTACAAAAACTGCCAAAAGATTCACCACAGTGAATAGTCTCATGCAAGTAGAAGTCTAACAGAGGTAAAGAATACATATTCTCATGCACAAAAAGAATGTTTAATGGTTGAGTGGGCTTGTGAACACCACTACCTGTTTTTAAATGAAACCTTTTATATTAGCTGCAGACTATTAAGCACTCATTACAATATACAGAAGTCAACAGATGAAAAGTCCACTAAGACTCATGTATAAAAATAACACACATGCCTGGAAATATAATCTACTTGATTATACTTCACATGGTCTACTGAATAGTTGAAATTATGGTTGTTAGCTTGCTGAAGAATATACCAATTTCAAGAAAAGAGAGTGAACTGCAGAAAGAATAATGTAGTAAGGATTGTCAAGTGCCACCAATACAAAGAAATTGATCAAACCAATTCATGCAAATAAATGGAGCCACATTAATATGAAGAAACTATTTCAAAAAGGGAATAAGTGTTGCATGTTTTTAAAAGGATACAAGAAGGACAGTTAATGACTGCTAAAGAATATTGTTGTTTGTTAAGATGAAATAGGATAGTAATCTCACACGTACTTCTGAAATAAATACTTCATATTACACGAGAGTCCCTTAGAAATGGTGTGAACAAGATAGATGTTGAGAGAGAAGATGTGGTTTCCAGGTTTAGATTCTTTAGTTCAATATATCATAAAGACTTGTCACCTATGTCAGACCGTGGGATAACAAAACTCATCAAGTTGATGATGACTGAGCTTCCAGAAAATGTATTGTCTCCAGGGCACTTCATTTTTCTATGGAGTACTATAGTCATATAATTATGTGTGTGTTGCGATTGTGGTACTGCTGTGGTCCGATAGTTTCCACAACTTCTGCTCTACTTCCACTTCCTCTTATGGAGGAAGTAATTGCATAATAGAGTTTACTTGAATGAAACAATGACCCACCGTTTAATGGAGCAGAGTTCAGAAGCTTCATGTAATATTTGGGCACACAGCACAGGAAGATCACACCGCTGTGGCCTCATGCTAATGGGACTGCTGAAAGATCCAAGCCACAATCAAGAAGGCTAGCTAGAGGGCAAATGGATTGCAAATAACTTTACATCAAGCAATCTGCCAAACATTGCATGACTATTGGCAACTCCTCATTCATCCACAGGATGGTTCCCATCAGAACTGTTATTTGGAAGACTGATTAGGACAAGGTTACCACAGCTACTAAGTAAGTCGCATTGCCATGAGAGTGCCTGTGAGCATGATCGTTTATGTTTATGTTTATTGTTTCACCTATCAACCTTACAATTGTAACAACTTTGATTAAGAAACAACTAAAAAGTACAAAGACTTACTCCTTTAAAACAAAAATTTACAATACAACCAATTGGACGACATATTAGCTGTAGACAAAATAACATTTCAGCACTGTATTCCTTTCCAATAAAAACCATCAACTAATTCATCAGTACTTAAGAAGAGTATATTAAAAGTCAAATGCAGAGGAACATTAGGAGAGTATACAGTTGGGCCAACTATTAGCAGCTCAATGCTTAATGAGATGTGAATAAAACAACATAACTGGAAAGAAATAGCTCCGCTTGGATTATCTGGTTGAATGGATACCTAGCGTGGTAGGCAGCTGTCTCACGAGGCCATGCAGCCCATAAAAATGACGATATGGACAGAGCGTAGCTTGGTCAGTAAGATTGGAGGGGTAGGGGGTATGAGCTTCAGATTTCCTACAATCACTCTGACATGTAATGTTAAAATACATTATACAACAAGCAGGGTACCTCAGAATGGTATAAGCTACAGTGGAATGGGAGAGGAATGTGGACTGGTAGGACTACTAAGTGAGAGAAACACAATATTTTGTGAAATAATTAAAAAAATGTATGGCTTTCGATACCAGGATGAGAGAGAGTGTGTGGTTTTGTCAGTGTGTGCATGCAACAATTTTAGGTGAAATCCGACAGACTCTTTACCATACCTGGCAGAAAACACCTGGTCCCAACTATTCATCTGAAAATACATTTGTTAGGGGGGTGTAACACACCAAACGCCCCCGTGAAGCTATGTCCCTGCCTATAAGGTTAAAGGCATACATATCATCAGCTTAATACAGAGTGGCAGTGGCAATTTAACAGAGTTAACCCTGTAGAATTTAAAAAGGGAAAGATCAACAAAAAAAGCAGACCATTGAAGTGGCCGATTCTTGTCATCATGCAGTGGAATCTACCAGTCCTTTGATTTGATGCTGGAAAGGCAGATTCAATTAAAGAAGATTGATGCTTTTTTTCTTTGAAAGCAATCTGTTATAAGTCACACAAGTTATAGGAAATATAGTATCTGCATTGAAATCTGGAAAATATGTGACCAGATATACATCTCCTTACAAATTGATATTAGGGCGAGACCATTCACAAGGGTTGAAACAAACATAGTTGCAGTGCTCTGGAGTAGAGTAAGTGTAGTGCAGGATTTGCAAATGTGTTAAGTTGATTCCACTCAAAGTTGGGCAAGTGTCCAAGAACCTGTTAGTGAAAAAGTGTCTTTGACAGGCCCAGAAGAGTACACTGGTACACCTCTTTGCAAATTTAAGAATTATTCATAGGCCGCAACCCTTGATCAAACAAATGTGATCTGATTAACGTAATTGATTCTAAAACTGCTTATTTTTCTCTCTTTTTAATTTGTCTTAGTCATATTTTTTTGGGGGGTGGGGTTTGCAACTATTTAAAAAACGATTACAGTGTAATGTTTATATTTCTTCCAGCATGTGCTCTTCTTCAAACTTTTGCTTTTGGAGATGAGTTATAGGTACAATCCTGGATGAAGTACACATGGTTTCACAATTTCTCTGTTATACACATGTATATTCCTTGTTCCAAAGAACAATTTCATCTCCTTTATCACTATCTGATATACACCAAAAGTCTTGAACTCCAGGCTAGTCCAGATCCCCTCCAATCTTCACATCGCAAAGGAGCAGAAAAGTCTGTTCTCCAAGTAAAGCCTTGCTCAGTGTTACCATCCTCATTCTTGTCTCACACTAAACGTAACCCTTTTACTTTTCCCACTTATCTGCTAATGTCTCCACCAGCGCCACTAAAGCATCCTTAAAGCTGTCCAAACAATTGCAGGCAATCTCCACTCTCTCTCCATCTAGATATGTACCCCTCTCCTTTCTGGCATCTCTCTGTTATATCAAATCAAAGAAAAGAAAAGGGGGACCTAGCAACCAATGAAGGTCCAGTGCCCAGGTTCTGGAAGCAATAGTACAATACACATTGTACTGTTCTTATAAGGAAGGAAAGAAGGTAGGGCTAAGGATAAGACAGGCAATGGGAATCTGAAGGATTATTTCTTGGTGCTCTCACACATCCCTAGGGATGTCATACTTCATCATTGGGCATGCTCCTCAAAGGGCCGGCACTGCAATGCCCAACAGTCCATACAAAGGATCACTTTGGCAGAGATTTGTTTTGTTTTGCTGTATGATAAGTGATGAGAGTATGAGGGTGTCCTAGATGTGCAGGGTGGAGTGATAGTGTGTGTACAAGTGAAAGGAGGATAAAATTGGTTAAGAGATGCCAGAAAGAATTCTTTATATGATGGCTCTCTTGGCAGGATGAAAAGGCTCTATGGAAGGGCCTGGGCTGCTTTAGGGGTTTAATTTACCCAAGTAGCAGCAAAAGAGTGCATGTGATCAGGTCATCATGTTTTAAACCCTCTGGCCCAAAAGAGGATCCACAGTGCTTCTACCGGACCTTAGAAAAAGTGTTGGGGTGGTTTCTGCCCTATCCTATACCTAAAAATGAACTGTGTAGTAAAGGTATTGCCCAGAAAAAGGATACCTAGTATCTCAGATAAAATTGATCGTCCAGCATACAAAGGAAATGAGAAACATAAAAAGTACACATAGTAAACCACAGTTTTGCATTACTGGTTTGATGCCTCAGTAAAATTGCTTTGAATAATGTCTCTAAGCGGAAAGCTATGACACAGCACTTTATCAGCTAGCACAACATGGAAAAAGTAGAAGATAATGGCAGTATACACAAACATAAAGCAGACAAGTGGGCATGCGTGGTACACATATCATGAAATCCAAAATGTGTTGGTGTCACACCCTGGGTCATAAGTGGCTGTTTATGTTAGATGTGAACAAAGGGTCTTACCTTTAGGACTGATCAAATGCGCCCCATAGGTCAGAGAAGGCTAGGGTAGTGCACAGCTGCTGACTGTAAAAAGAAGGTAATGACAGTCAAGATAACGAGCTGAGCTAATGCAGCTGCAAAGTGAATAAGAGGGTTGGCTCTTGTAAAGGGAACCATACTCACAAGGCTTCTGCGCAGAGTGCGCAAACAACCTACCCTCCTCTGTTCGACTGAGCAGAGGAGTTGGTCCATATTTAAATTAATGTAAAATGTTAAATTATGCTCACATGCGGAGACTAGAAGTGGTGTGATCAATCTAGTACGCAGTGGGGTGTTGTGTTCAAGTCGGAACTACAAAACTCGAGTTACTCTAAAAATCATCCCATTTGTGGTGGCCATCTTGAAATGTCACAGTTGCAGCTGAGTGTGATGGAAAGAGTCATCATGACATGGAAAGGAGTAAAATGTAAAGTAGAGATAATGTTGGGCTTTGTGCTCAATGCTGGTATGATATTAGGGGTGTCAAAGTCACCATAGAGAGATGTTTGTGAGCTCGACTATTGGTCGTGTCATGGCGATGACCATATTGGAGTGTATAATCTTCGTAGACTAGTCATAAACAGAGACCACACTGCAAGTGCTGATTATCAGAAGGAAGATGTATATGGGCTCTCCTCAAACAAATAGAGGGAGCGAGCCATTGGTGGTGCGACATATGTGTACAAGTGCCTGTATGCCCTAGTGAGCTGTAAGGGGGGTGTTTTACAGTGAGATAGAGCTGAAGGTTGGATGCCAGTTTCAGGAAGTCTGTCTTTCAGTGGACAGTGTCCCATAGTGGGATGGTGGTTGTGATGGTGTTGTCAGTCTGGAGAGTGGTATGGGGAGATGAGGGGTATCTGACCATCTAAAACTCTCCTAAAAATATAAATAATGGGTACCAATGCGGATGATGGTATTGTGGCATATCGATGTCACCCAATTCTTGCTCTTGTGGAGATGCAGAGTGGGGGGACTATACCCATGTGTCCAAAGTTATGAGTGTTCGACTGTGTTGGGGTATTCCGGATGTGAGGAAGATCATAGGTGGTGTATAAGTTCCCTCGTGTCGGGCATCAGGGTACCCTAAGGGGAATGCTTCATGTCAGAAGGGACGTCCAAGGTGGTCATATCTTGCACCACATTTACTTTCATCATTGAGGCCCATACTGCCAGTGGTATGATAAAATATCCATTGTTCTTCCCTCCTGAAAAGGTTGGTATTTTTCCATGAGTGATTCAACTCCAGAATTGTCCACCAAAGGTCATCAGGGGAGTGTTTGTGAGTGCAGAAATGATTACACATTTTTGTGGTGCTGTGGTTGAAGCTGGTTGTGCTCTGATGTTCCGTTACCCCAGTCTTAACGGACCTTGTGGTCATACCCACGTAATGGAGATCACTGAGGCAGGTGATGAGATGGATGCAATTTTTTGTATTGCAATTAGTTTGACTCTTCTGGATAAAAGTGAATTGGGGGCTCAGTTACACTTCTTTTGAAGGTCAGGTAATGGAGCAAACCCACAGAACCCACAAGGAAAGTGTCCTGTATCAAGTGGTAGGGCTCACAGGGTGTTGTGTTTGTGGGGTTTTTGAGTACGTGGTCATGTGTGTATGAGGAGATCTTTCAGGCTCTGAGTGCACCGGAACGCGAATCACTGTCATTAGATCTCTAGGGATCCAGAGTTCAGAATGCTCCAGTGGTTTGAGATGATGAGTTTGATCCTGTTAGAATTTGGGGTAAAAGTGGGTGCACAGGTAATGACATCATCAGTGGACCTTGTGTTTGTTTCCAGAAGGGCTTCCCAATGGTTGTTCTGTGACCTCTTCTCCATCTGCTTGATAATCGTGGTTTGGTTGGGTAATTTTCTGCAGACAAGTTTTTGTTAATTGTCTTGGCATGTGCATCATAATCTTTTAGTGAGCTGCATGTTCTCTGAAGGCGGAGGAACTGTCCATATGGAAGGTTCTGTAGCAGAGCTTTTGGATGGTGGCTATCAAAGAGCAGAAGGCTGTTAAAGTCTGTTTTCCGTTTATAGGTTTTGGTACTATGTTGTGCATCCTCAATGTTGATAAGTAATTCCAGAAATTGTATCTCTCTCATGGAGGATGATTGGTGAACTTAAGGTACTGATCCAGTTGGTGAACTCTTGACATACAGTGCCCTAGCCTTTCCAGAATACCAAAATCGCATCTATATACCGTTGCCATGGGATGTTGTTTTTGAAGGGATTCATGTCAGTGAAGATGTACTGTTATCAACATTGGCCATATAGAGACAGGCCAGGCTCAGGGCGAACGTGCAGCGCATATATGTCCCTTATATCTGATGGTATACTTGGTCTTTACTTTGAAGAGGTTGTTTTTTAACACCATAGTGGCACACTTGATTATGAAATCAATGGGCTTGGCAGGTTGTCTGGGTCTGTGTCCTGAGGCAGGCTTCAATCACTGCTAGGTTGGCATGATGGGGGATGTTTGTATATAATGTCTCTACAGCCAGGGACACTAGGAGGTCAATCTCATGTTGGTTGTTGGTGTCCATAATCAGGTTAAAGATTCCCTGGTGTCTTTCAGGAACAAAAGAGTTTTCAAGACCAGAGGCTGGAGAAAGTGGTCACAGAAGTTAATCAAAGGCTCCAGCAGAGATCCGATGCCGGAAACAAGGGGTCTGCCTGGAGGGGGGTTAGTACCCATAAGTATTTCCTCAGAGAAGTGTTCATCAAAATCTCTACTTCATGGTTTGCAATCCAGCTCTGTGCCCCTGCCCTGCTCTAGTCCACTGACTGTGGACTAGATTCATTGCAGCAAGGTGTTAGTAGGATCCGTGTTCATGGAGCGGTAGCATCTTCCATCCGCTGATTGGCGGAGGCATTCTTGATGATAGTAGGTGGAATTTATGACAACGATCGCCCGCCTTTATCTGCTTGTTCTATTATGATCGAGGTGTCCTCTGCCAAGGTGGTTACAGCATCACGCTGTCTGGATGATAGATTATCGTAGGGTCTGAGTGCTTTGATCAGCGTGGTTTCTTTTAGTCCAGCTTTTTCATAAGTGAGAATTTCACTGGGTGCTATAGCTATGGTGGGTGTAAACCTGGATGGTAAGCTTAGTCCAGAATCCACTTGGTCCGGGGTGGTTTTATCCTGAAACAATGCCTAAAGGCCGATCTTGTGGAAGAACTGGTAAAGTTTATTATTGAGTCAGAATTGTTTTTCCCAAGTGGTGGGCACACATCTGAGGCCTCTACATAGCACTGCAGTCTCATCATGAAGTCTAGCTATTCTTGACCGTCAGACTCCTGGTCTACATCTGGGTCTCTTTTTGCTGACAGTGCACTTGTTTGTTGTCTCCTCTTCTTCTTCTTCCTCTGTCTCTGCCCCAGTCTGTGCCGCAATAAGCCTGGAGAAAAGGGTGTTAGAACAGGGGCTGTGGGGTGGCATTTGGAACCCTGTGTGTCCCGCCTGTGCTTGTCCTGGGGAAGGGTGCATCTGATCAGTGGTGGGGGAACCAAACTACAGCGGTTCTCATTTCTGCCCCAGCAGTCGTTGCTCGAAATGCTGCTAGTTGAACCATCTTCTGATGAGAGCCCCCCTCTGGATGGTCGGTAATCTTCTCTGATATTTATCAAATCTCTTAATATCCTTCTGCAGCTTTGATAACTTCTGCTGCATAAGGTAGTCTTTAAGCTCTTTCATATCCCAAAGCCGTGACTTGAACATGGTGATGCCAATCCCAGCCTTCAATGCATTTTATGCAAGATTGATTTTGATGATAAGTGCATTGGATAGGCGTTTGACCATGTTGATGATGAGAATAAGCCAATCACATCTGCACTTCCACGCGATTTGGGACCATTTACGTATGAACACGATGTCCTCCTAAAACGAGCAAGGTGCTGTAATTACTAGCAGCCCGAGGTATTCTATCATAATGGCCCGCGCATGGCTACCATGACCTGTAATTTTTTAAGGACAGTGATGGAGTACCAATCGTATTGGTTACTAGTCGTTTGTGTGCTTCCTATCGTTTCTAATAAGGATGATCTCTTAAAGATCTCTGTGACCATGGCCTCGCCAAAGATCAGACCCTGGTTATCATCCATGAGAAAATAGGGGTGTGTCTGTATTGTACTGGTTTGATTCTTCTCTAAGATTGCTCCAATGGTAGTCACTAAGGGAACAGTGGGTCTGCCACTTAATAGCTTCAAGGGAGCATAAAACCTTTTTTCAATTTTGTCCCTCTGTCTTGATGAGACTAACATTTAATGCAAATAAGCGTATCTTAATTGCATCCAAACCAAAAAGAAAAACTCCTGTGTTTCTTAGATATGATTTTATAGTAAATTCATGTAAGTTGTGTATTCAAAAGGAATAGGAGTATGCACACACACATAAACACTATACAATTGCATTCAGATTTGATGACGTGAAGTGAACACAAAACAATATGTATACATGTCACAACACAATATATATATGACACATGAACATATATTAAAAAAAACACATTTAGACATAGTGTGAGGTATTTCTAAATCTGTTTCAGCCCAGTTTGAAATTAATCTTGTTATTCCCAATTATTCTGGGTGATCATTTACACTTGTTATTAAGCGTTAACATTTCGACCCCTGGAAATATTGCGAAAAAGTACTCATCTGTGCGGGGGTCTTTTTCAGGACTAAAAATTAATCTGAGTGTGGCTTGTTTAAGAAAAATGAAGGTACTTTAGTGTTTTGACAAGGTTTGGACACATGATCAGAAGTGGAGAGACCTTGTGTCTCTGCTCACCTTCTAGGAAATTCCACCCTGAAATTTTATGACAGCACGGCAGCTTGTTCACAAAAGATGCATGACCTGTCAAAAATAAATTAAGCCTGTCACCACCTATGTTCAAAAGGAACATTCCTACAAAACTCTGTTATAGCACGCACTTACAGGGACTGTATCCCACGTTATTCTTCTTTATCTGTTGGTAAAATTAATCCTAGGCACATCATGCCTATATATCTATATTAGGATGATAATTAGTGTTATCTATATGTCTCCATTCATATCAGACATAAAAAGTAACTTGAATGTCTACTAGTGAAAAACACTAACTTCCGGTGTCTGGCGCTCGGGGTTCCTAGAACGAATCTCCCTTTGATCCAAAATGTGCTTAATGGGGCCTTCTGACTCCAACAACTACTTTGTGAAAGGATCCAAGGCAAGGTACTTGCCTTTGAATATTCTAAAAACAAAATATTAGTGGATGCCTCCATTATTTCAAAGCACCGCGTAACTCGTGGGTAATCTAATATTAGTAGTAGCACGGTAGAGCCAGCTAATTCAGCGTCTTATGTACGGCCTCTAAATGCTCTGTCTGGAATCCGGGATTTTAACCTCGCGAGTGAACCCTCCTCTTAAATTTTTTCTCCTACCGCAGTAAGAACGTGTCTATAACGTCCTCGTGTGAGGAAGCTACGTGTGTGACACAACTCTACTCCAGTGGGGATCCAATTAAAAAAGCACTCTTGACCTTGCTGGTAGGTCGCTCCCCCACCACACAGCTCCGCCTGTGTGTCCTGACCCTGCCCCAGCTACCGCTGCTGTAGAAGTTGAGGCCCTCCTCCACCCGCAGGCTACCACCTGCGCCTCATCCATGGTGGCCAGTGGTAGGCCTTAGGTTTGTATCACTGTCGCGGTCTGTCTGTCTGTCTTCCCTGTACTGCCCATACTGTCTTCTGGTGTCTGTGACCACTGTTGCCTGTCTACCCCCTGTGCCTGCATTCTTATCTGTGCCCGTTCTCTTGCCTTCTGTTCCCTGATTTTGCTTGTTTTCTTGCCTTCTGCTCCCGATTGTGCTAGTTTTCTTGCCTTCTGCTCCCCTGATTGCACTCGTTTTTCTTGCCTTCTGCTCCCCTGATTGTGCTCGTTTTCTTGCCTTCTGTTCCCCCTGATTGTGCTTGTTTTCTTGCCTTCTGCTCCCCTGATTGCACTCGTTTTTTTGCCTTCTGCTTCCCTAATTGTGCTCGTTTTTCTTGCCTCTGCCCCCTGATTGTACTCATTTTTTTGCCTTCTGCTCCCCTGATTGTGCTCTTTTTCTTGCCTTCTGTTCCCCCTGATTGTGCTTGTTTTCTTGCCTTCTGCTCCCCTGGTTGCACAGGTTTGTCTTGCCTTCTGCTCCTCTGATTGCACTGGTTTTTCTTGCCTTCTGCTCCCCTGATTGTACTCGTTTTTCTTGCCTTCTGCTCCCCTGATTGTACTCATTTTTCTTGCCTTCTGTTCCCCCTGATTGTGCTTGTTTTCTTGCCTTCTGCTCCCCTGGTTGCACAGGTTTGTCTTGCCTTCTGCTCCTCTGATTGCACTGGTTTTTCTTGCCTTCTGCTCCCCTGATTGTACTCGTTTTTCTTGCCTTCTGCTCCCCTGATTGCACTCATTTTTCTTGTGTTCTGCTCCCCTGATTGTACTCGTTTTTCTTGCCTCTACTCCCCTTTGTGCCTCTGTGCCACTCGTTTCCCCCTGTTTTTGTGACCTTTTCTGCCTCTTCTTGTGACCTTTCTGCCTCTGTGCCACTCATTTCCCCCTATTTTTTGTGACCTTTCTGCCCTTTCTTGCAAACTTTATGTCTCTGTGCCACTCGTTTCCCCCGTTTTCTGTGACCTTTTATGCCCTTTCTTGTGACCTTTCTGCCTCTGTGCCACTCGTTTCCCCCCGTTTTTTGTGACCTTTCTGCCCTTTCTTGTGACCTTTCTGCCTCTGTACCACTCCTTTCCCCCGTTTTTGTGACCTTTTTTGCCCTTTCTTGTGACCTTTGTGCCTCTGTGCCACTCGTTTCCCCCTTTTTTTACCTTTCTGTGCTTTTTTGTGACCTTTGACCCTGCTTGCAGGCAGGTTGCCCCCACGCCGCTGCTTGTCACCTGACTGCCTGGTTCCTGCCTCCTTGCTGCCTCCTTGTTTCCTGGGTTTGTCCCTCCCCCTCCCCTCTGCCCTGTGCACCAGTTCCCCCTGCCCCGCCGCTCCCGATCTGACCCTTTCCTGCTGCTGCATCCCTGCAGCCCCGCCCCTCTTGCACACCGATTTGCCTCCCCGCTCCCGCCTCCCAGCTGCTTCTCTCTCCGAAGCCACCTAATTTGCAGCCCGAGAAGCAGCCGCGCAGCGGACGCACGTAGCGGGGCAGCCGCTTGCACGCCCCGCCCATTCGCGCCTGGACCACGCCCAGCGCCAGAACCCCATGACCCCACAAACACCATGACACCAGAATCCACTACGACGCCAGCACCCACCAAGAACTCAACGCCAGCCGAAACCACACCTGCTTCCAGGCCGCCCCAAAACGGACCCACGGACCCTTTTCCTGCCACACCTGCAGCTTCACCTGCGACAGAACCACCAAACCTCCAAGGACTGGACCCAACCACCTCCGCTGCATACTCCTCAACACCCGCTCCGCCTGCAAACACGCTGTCGAGCTCTGGGATCTGCTCGACACCTCCACCCCAGACGTGGCCTTCCTGACCGAGACCTGGTGGAACGACTCCTCGGCGCCCAACATCGCCATAGCCATCCCGGGCGGCTACAAGATCACCCGCAGGGATCGCGTCAATGGAATCGCAGGAAGAATAGCCATCGTCCACAAGTCCACCCTCAAGGTCGCCATCCACGCAGACGACACCCTCAACACCCCTGAACACCTGCACTTCCGGATCCACACCAACTCCAACAACACCCTCAGAGGAACACTCATCTACAGACCCCCCGGACCCAGGGCTCAGTTCAGCGACACCATCGCCGACCTCGCCAGCACCCACGCACTCGCCTCCATGGACTGCATCCTCCTTGGGGACCTGAACTTCCACCTCGAGAACAACAACAATGCCAAGTCTGCCACCCTGATCGACAACCTCACCAACCTAGGCCTCAGACAACTCGTCAACGCACCCACCCCCGCCGCTGGCCACACGCTGGATCCCGTCTTCTCCACAGGCTCCCACGTCGCCTTCAATCACACCACCAAACTCCACTGGACCGACCACCGCGGCATGCATTTCACCTTCAAGAAACCAACCACGCACCACAGCACCCAACAGCTGCCTCGCCGCTGCTGGAGCAAAGTCACAGAAGACCAGCTGATCACCTCCCTCGCGAAGAACTCACCCACCGACCCCACCAACCCAGACGCTGCAGCCTGAAACCTCAGACAGTGGATCGACGACTGCGCCAACACCCTCGCCCCGCTCAAGAAACCCTCCAACAGCCATGCCAACAAGAGAGCCACCTGGTTCTCCAATGAGCTCCAGACCTCTAAACGCACATGCCGGAAACTGGAGAAGACATGGCTCCAAAAACACACACCGGACAACCACACAGCCCACAAGGACGCCACCCGCAAACACCACCACCTCATCAGATTAGCCAAGAGATCCTCCTTGAAAGATCGCTTGGATAACAACACACACAACAGCAAAGAGCTCTTCAGCATCGTAAAGGAACTCTCCAACCCCAGCGCCAATGCCACAGACATCCCGCCCTCACAAGAGCTGTGTGACTCACTAGCCATCTTCTTCCATCGCTAGATCGCTGACATCCATGACAGCTTCAATACCATGACCACCCCGACTACGCCAGACTCCACCCCGCCTGTGAACATCACCAGCGCCAACGGTCTGACCTCCTGGTCCAAGGTCAACGACGAAGAGACACGCAAGGTCATGAACTCCATTCACTCAGGATCTCCGTCTGACCCGTGCCCACACCACGTATTCAACAAAGCATATGCAGCCATCGCAGCCCAACTACGGAAGGTCATCAACATCTCCTTTGAAACAGCAACAATCCCGGAAAGCTGAAAGCACGCCGAAATCAACTCCCTCCTCAAGAAGCCCAAAGCGGACCCCAAGGACCTCAAGAACTTCCGGCCCATCTCCCTGCTCCTGTTCCCGGCAAAGTTCATCGAGATAATCGTCAACATGCAACTGGCCCGCCACCTAGAAGACAACAACATCTTGGACCCGTCCCAGTCCAGAGTCAGACGAAACCACAGCACCGAGACAGCCCTCATCGCCGCCACAGACGACATCAGGCGCCAACTAGACAACGGTGAAACATCAGCCCTCATCCCCCTGGGCCTGTCAGCCGCCTTCGACATGGTCTGCCATCGCACTCTAAAGACACGCCTCCTAGAAGCCAGAATCCAAGAGAAGGCTCTTGACTGGACCACCTCCTTCCTCTCTGGCAGAACCCAGAGCATTCGCCTCCAACCCTTCTGATCCAAAGCCACCAACATCATCTGTGGCATCCCCAGGGCTCATCGCTCAGCCCAACACTGTTCAACGTCTACATGGCCCCCCTCGCACAAGTGGCCCGCCATCACGACCTCAACAACATCTCCTACGCTGACGACACCCAGCTCGTTCTCTCCCTCACCAAGGACCCGCACACCGCTAAAACCAACCTCTACGAGGGAATGAAGGCCGTCCTCGATTGGATGAGGAGCAGCAGTCTGAAGCTGAACTCGGACAAGACGGAGGTCCTCATCCTCGGACCCACCCCCTCAGCCTGGGACGACTCCTGGTGGCCGACCACACTGGGACAGCACCAACACCCACCGACCATGCACACAATCTAGGATTCATCCTCGACTCCTCCCTCTCCATGTCTAAGCAGATCAAAGCCGTCTCCTCCTCCTGCTACAACACCCTCCGCATGCTCCGCAGGATCTATAAGTGGATCCCAACCAAAACAAGAAGAACGGTGATACAGGCCCTCGTCAGCAGCAGACTGGACTACGGCAATGCACTCAACACAGGAATCCCAGCCAAACACCTACGACGACTACAACACATCCAAAACGCCTCCGCCCAACTGATTGTCAACGTTCCCCGCCGCAACCACATCACCCCCCCACCTGAGAGACCGACACTGGCTCCCCATTGACAAGAGGATCACCTTCAGGCTCCTCACACACGCACACAAAGCACTCCACAACGCCGGACCGGGCTACCTGAATAGCAGACTCAGCTTCCATACCCCCACCTGCCAGATCCACTCCGCCAGCCTTGCCCTCGCCGCTGTCCCCCGCATCCAATGAACGACCGCCGGCAGCAGATCCTTCTCCTACCTCGCCGCTAAGACCTGGAACACCCTCCCTACCCACATACGGCAGACCCAAGACCTACTCACCTTCAGAAGACTCCTCAAGACCTGGCTCTTCGAGCAGTAGCAGCACCCCCCTCCCCTCAGCGCCTTGGGACCCTCACGGGTAAGTAGCGCGCTATACAAGTACTCTGATTGATTGATTGATTGATTGATTGATTGATTGATTCCTGATTCTCAACAAGGGAGCGGGCGGATTTCACACAATAAGAATAAAAAGCCAGAGTTGGTGTAGGCCTGTGTGTTATGTGAAAAACAAACATCGTCTGTGTCAGTCAATAAGAGCGAAGATATTCATGGCTACTTTCCATCAATTCCTCTTCCATAAATTCACAGTGTACATTTTACATTTTAATACTTTGGTCGCATCCTATGCAATAGTAACATTAAAAGTACTTGTTTGTAGTTCATTTGCATAGTGTGTGGTCACATACATGTAATAATCATCACAATCCTGTGCATAATGGAATTTTTCATATAGTGAAGTAGTGACATTGAAAATATTTGTATGTAGTCCACTTACATTTTGTGTGGGCACATACATATTATATTCATCACAATATGTTATATGTTATTGGGCTAACAACATCATCTTTGATGTTTCTTCCTCGTTTAAAAGCAAACAAGGGACGGTCTGTGATACCTATTTCATCCGAAACTAGGTGGCAATTCTTGTTTATAATCTTTTTTATTTCATTACTGCTATTACTGAATGTCGAAATGCAGACAATCTGATTAGTATCAGCGGATTTGTCAGTTTTGGTTTGTAGAAGTATGTCTCTATGACACTACCACACCCGCTTCCTTGATCTTTTCAGGGGACTGCGTGAGTAGCCTCATTTCCAAAAGTCTATGTAGGAGTGAATCAGATTCTTTAAAGAAATCAGCCCTCCGGGTACAGTTCCTGCGAAGTCTCAAGAACTGCCCGTTGGGCAGATTGTCTCGCAAGTTCCTGGGATGATAGCTCTTATATCCCAATAATGTGTTTCTTTCTAATGGCTCTCTATAGAGTGACGTATATAGCTCATTATTTTTAATCTGTACAGTGAGATCGAGAAAATCCACCTTCTCTTTACTGTATGTCATAGTCATCTGAATATCATCAGATCTTCCATTAAGCCAAATGCAAAATTCTTCTAAACATTCAGAGTTGCCAGTCCATATCATGAGGACATCATCAATATACCTCTTCCACAGAGTAATATTCTCAGTGAAAGGGTTATCGGATTTGTAGGTGTTCTTATCCTCATAGTTATCCATATATAGATTCGCTATATCTGGAGCAAACCAGCCCCCATGGCTACTCCTTTAGTCTGGTAAAAATAATCTTTCTGGAATAAGAAGAAATTTTTTGTCATGGCCATCTCAAGTAGGCCAATGATAATTTCGGTAGGTACCCTATGTGGCCTTTCTCTATGCTCTAGGACTTCATAAACTATAACTAGAGCTTCTCTTTGTGAAATACTCATGTATAACTGGGACACGTCCATTGTTACCAGTATATGTCTGTCCTTATCATAGGTACGGCCTTCTATCCAATTGATCCAAAGTATCAGAGATGTAGGATCTGGTCTTGGACACCCAGGGTTGCAGAAAGAGATCTACATACCGGCATTCGGGTTCCAAGACTGAGCCACATCCGGACACAATGGGTGTCTCTGGTGGGTTGTCCCTGTTTTTGTGGACTTTTGGGAGTGTGTAGATCGTAGGAACCCGTGGCTCTTTCTGATTAAACGCCACGGGTAACCTTCACTAAGGTAACCTTCCTTCAATCCCTGGGTGGTCAATGTGTTTATTAATTTGGCTACTTCTTTCGTGGGATGTCCTCTGGTTTTTTGGTAATTCTCAGCAACTTGTAATTGTTTCTTAATCTCACTGACTTTATCCTCTCTGTCCTGGACAACAATATAGGGTTTATCTGTGTGTGCATATATTTATTCCTTTTGAATACATGACTTACATGAATTTACTATAAAATCATATCTAAGAAACATAGGAGTTTTTCCTTTAGGTTTGAATGCAATTAAGATATGCATATTTTCATTGAATGTTAGTCTCATCAAGACAGAGGGACAACATTGAATAATGGTTTATGCTCCCTTGAAGCTATTAACACCTTAACCGCGGCTGTTATTTTGCCGCAGTGCATCGGTTCCGCAGAGTGGGCGGGGCCGTGTCGACCGTTGGCCGTTCGCAGAACCAGCGAGGTAGTGCTCGCGATGGCCAACGGACAACGGGAGCACGGAAAGGGTTAAGTGGCAGAACCACTGTTCCCTTAATGCACAAATCCCTAGGTTCTGCACAAAACTGGGCTACCCCATTATCCTATATTGTTCAATGGTAGTCAAGCGCATACTGTGATACGGCGCTTCATCAGTTTCTAAAAAATATGTAAAACGTGGAAGATAGTGGCAGTACACATAAACACAAAACAGACAAATGGACATGCGTGGTACACATAACATAACATCTAAATTGTTTTGGTGTCACATTTTGGGCCATAAGTGGCTGCTAATTATAGGTGCGAGTGAAGGGTCAATCAATCAATCAATCAATCATCGCATTTATATAGCACACTACTTACCCAGAGGGTCTCAAGGCGCTGGGGGAGGGGGATCTGCTACTGCTCGAACAACCAGGTCTTGAGTTGCTTCCTGAAGGCGAGGTGGTCCTGGGTCAGGCGGAGGTGGGTGGGGAGGGAGTTCCATGTCTTGGCGGCGAGGTAGGAGAAGGACCGTCCCCCTGTGGTGGCTCTACGGATGCGAGGGAACGGCGGCGAGGGCATGGCTGGTCGATCGAAGCTGGTGTTTGGAAGCGTAGAAGTTGAGGCGGCTTTTGAGGTATCCTGGGCCTTGGCTGTGTAGGGCTTTGTGTGCGTGGGTGAGGAGACGGAAGGTGATTCTCTTGTTGACTGGGAGCCAGTGCAGGTCTCTCAGGTGTCCGGAGATGTGGCTGCGACGGGGGATGTCCAGGATGAGTCGTGCTGAGGCGTTCTGGATCCGCTGGAGTCTCTTCTGGAGTTTGGCGGTGGTTCCAGCGTAGAGGGTGTTGCCGTAGTCCAGACGGCTGGTGACGAGGGCCTGGGTGACCGTCTTCCTGGTCTCGGTGGGGATCCACCGGAAGATCTTACGTAGCATGCGCAGGATGTTGAAGCACGACGAGGAGACGGCGTTGACTTGTCTGGTCATGGAGAGGGAGGAGTCCAGGATGAAGCCCAGGTTGCGTGCGTGGTCTGTTGGTTTGGGTGCGCTGCCTAGGGCGGGGGGCCACCAGGAGTCGTCCCAAGCGGCGGGTGAGGATCCCAGGATGAGGACTTCTGTCTTATCTGAGTTCAATTTCAGGCGGCTGTTCTTCATCCATTCGGCTACCTCTTTCATCCCTTCGTGAAGGTTGGCTCTGGCGGTGGCGGGGTTGTTGGTAAGGGAGAGGATTAACTGGGTGTCGTCGGCGTAGGAGATGATGTTGAGGTTGTGCTGGCGTGCGATGTCTGCGAGGGGGCTCATGTAGATGTTGATGAGGGTTGGACTGAGCGAGGAGCCTTGAGGGACGCCGCAGATGACTTCGGTGGCTTCAGATCTGAACGGAGGGAGGCGGACTCTCTGTGCCCTTCCAGCGAGGAAGGAGATGATCCACTCCAGTGCCTTCTCCTGAACTCCGACGTTGCTGAGGCGTTGTACTAGGGTACGATGGCAGACAGTGTCGAAGGCCACGGAGGGTCTTACCATTATGATAGTTCAAATGCGCCCCATAGGTCGGAGACAGAGGCCAGCGCACATTTGCTGACTGGACTCGAACCTGGAAGCAGCGCTGGTATCGTTAACTGCTCATTTTCACTCCACATAGCGCTGCTAGCATTGACTGAATTCTGCGCTCCTGCACTGAACCATCTGCTGCTGGCTGCTGCACATACGATATTACATAGCGCTTCTGCACGCATTTAGATTGTGCAATTACATGCGAGCTGCCTGGCATTTATTTTGATAGCGCTTCTGGCCGGTCCCACCAGTGGTGTTTATTTTTGTGGCAATAGCTCAAGCTTAACTCGGACTGTGCCCCGGTTTCGTTTTCAAGCAGCCCGCCACCATCTTGTTGTTGTTTTCAGCTCTCCTGGCCCGCCTCTACCTCCCCGAGACCGCCTCCCAGCGGCCCCTCCCACCCACGAACAGCAATCTAGCCTCCTCCCTGGTGCAGCTGTGACCTCCTGGACTCGCTCCTGCACGGTCGCTCCCCTCGCTCCCTCGAACCTGGAAGCAGCGCTGGTATCGTTAACTGCTCATTTTTACTCCACATAGCGCTGCTAGCATTGACTGAATTCTGCGCTCCTGCACTGAACCATCTGCTGCTGGCTGCTGCACATACGATATTACATAGCGCTTCTGCACGCATTTAGATTGTGCAATTACATGCGAGCTGCCTGGCATTTATTTTGATAGCGCTTCTGGCCGGTCCCACCAGTGGTGTTTATTTTTGTGGCAATAGCTCAGGCTTAACTCGGACTGTGCCCCGGTTTCGTTTTCAAGCAGCCCGCCACCATCTTGTTGTTGTTTTCAGCTCTCCTGGCCCGCCTCTACCTCCCCGAGACCGCCTCCCAGCGGCCCCTCCCACGCTCCGCCCCCTCCACCATCCATTTATGGCCAATGCCCCCACGCGCAGCGTCCACGCGCTACGGCCGCGCCGAAGGTGCGCCAAAGGTAAGCCCGTCTACGCCCGTCCGCGCCTGGACCGCGCCCAGTGCCAGACCCCCTGGTCCCCGTAATGCCCACCCCTCCCGCATTACTTACGATGCCACCACCCTCCTAGCCCTTAACCCTGGCCGCTCCCCCATCTGCATCCAAGCCGCTCCTGGACACACCCATGGGCCCTTTTCCTGCTACTCTTGCAAGTTCGACGGCACCAAGAACAACTCCTCATCCACGAACACACAACAGATATCCGATCCCACCCACCTACAATGCTTCCTGCTCAACACCCGCTCGGTCCACAGACACGCCATTGACCTCTGGAATCTACTCGACACCATCTCTCCAGACGTCGCCTTCCTAACAGAAACATGGATGAATGCCTCCTCAGCCCCAGACATCACCATCGCCATCCCGGAAGGCTATAAGATCATTCGCAAGGACCGTACCGGCCACACTGGAGGAGGCATCGCTATCGTCCATAAGAAATCCATCCGCATCTCAACCAGCTCAGACGTCAATCTCGCCAACTCTGAACACCTTCACTTCCAGATCCACATCGAACCCAAGACCACACTCAGAGGCACCCTCCTTTACAGGCCACCAGGACCCCGCGCACAATTTAGTGAAGATATCACGGACTTCATCACTCCACACGCGCTCCCCTCCGAAGACTACATCCTTTTAGGAGACCTCAACTTTCACCTTGAAAAGAATAACGACCGCAACACCACCACCCTTTTGGACAACCTCGCAAACCTCGGACTCAAACAACTTGTCACTACCCCCACCCACATCGCAGGTCACACACTCGACCCTATCTTCACCTCCAGCAAGCATGTTTCCTTCAGCCACACCACAGCTCTCCTTTGGACTGACCACAGCTGCGTTCACTTCACCTACAACAAGCCCACATCCAACAACCACCCCCAACCCACTCTGCAAAGAAACTGGAACAAAATCACCATCGACCAGATCTCCTCATCGCTTCTTCAAAAGCCCCCCGCCCACTCCTCAAACCCAGACCAAGCAGCCACCAACCTCACCCAATGGTTATCCAACAGCGCCGACATCCTAGCACCACTGAAAAAACGACAAATCAAACTAGGCAGCAAGAAGGCCTCCTGGTTCAACGATGATCTTAAGAAATCCAAGAAACTTTGTCGCTCCCTCGAGAAGGCCTGGAAAAAAGACTCAACCACCAGCACCAAGGACGCCTTCAAAAACGCCACCCGCATACACCACCAACTGATCCGAAATGCCAAGAAAGCAGCCTTCAAGGACCGTCTAGATAACAACGCCCACAACAGCAAGGAATTATTCAACATCGTCAAGGAATTTACCAACCCTTCAGCCAACTCCAACGACATCACCCCCTCTCAAGCCCTCTGCGACTCCCTAGCCTCATTCTTCCACAACAAAATTGCAGACATCCACAACAGCTTCGACAACCAACCCGAAGACCAACCCACCCAATCCCCTGCAGGACCCCCACCCCCCCTGAACATCCTCAATGACTGAAGCCAATCTCCACTGAGGACACCATCCGTCTGATGAACTCTATCCACTCAGGATCTCCCTCAGACCCTTGCCCTCACCACATCTTTAACAAAGCAGACTCCATTATTGCACCGCACCTCCGAGACGTCATCAACTGCTCCCTCAACTCCACAACCTTCCCGGAAAGCTGGAAACATGTCGAACTCAGCGCCCTCCTGAAGAAACCCACAGCTGACCCCACCGAACTCAAAAACTATCGCCCTATCTCACTCCTTCCATTCCCGGCCAAAGTCATCGAGAAAGCTGTCAACAACCAGCTCGCCGCATTCCTCGAAACCAACAAATCCCTCGACTCCTCACAGTCCGGCTTCCGAGCCAAGCACAGTACCGAAACCGCCCTCATCGCAGCAACAGACGACATTCGAACTCTAATGGACAATGGAGACACAGTCGCCCTCATCCTCCTCGACCTCTCCGCAGCCTTCGACACTGTCTGCCATAGCACCCTTCTACAGCGCCTCAAAAACATCGGAATCCAAGGAAAAGCACTGGAATGGATCACCTCCTTCCTCTCCGGAAGAACCCAGAGAGTCCGCCTTCCACCATTCAAGTCAGAGGCCACTGAAGTCATCTGCGGCGTACCTCAAGGGTCCTCACTCAGTCCCACCCTCTTCAACGTTTACATGAGCCCCCTCGCGGCCATCGCACGCCAACATAACCTCAACATCATCTCCTACGCCGACGACACTCAACTGATCCTATCACTCACCAGAGACCCTAACACGGCCAAAACCAACCTACACGAAGGAATGAAAGAAGTAGCCGAATGGATGAAGCACAGCCGTCTGAAACTGAACTCAGACAAAACAGAAGTCCTCATCTTAGGTACCTCCCCCTCCGCCTGGGACGACTCTTGGTGGCCAGAGGCCCTTGGAAAAGCACCCATCCCGACGGACCACGCACGGAACCTGGGCGTCATCCTGGATTCCTCACTCTCGATGATCAGACAAGTCAACGCCGTTTCTTCATCTTGCTTCAACATTCTTCGCATGCTCAAAAAAACATTTCTACCGAACTAGAAAAACAGTCACCCACGCTCTGGTCACGAGCCGACTGGACTACGGAAACACCCTCTACGCCGGCACCACCGCAAAACTCCAGAAAAAACTACAACGCATCCAGAACGCCTCAGCCAGGCTCATATTAGACATCCCGCGTAAAGAACACATCTCTGATCACCTGAAAAACCTCCACTGGCTCCCCGTCAATAAGAGGATCACTTTCCGGCTCCTAACCCACGCACACAAAGCACTCTACGAAATCGGACCCGAATGTCTCAACACACGACTATCCTTCTACACCCCCTCCCGCCAGCTATGATCCTCCAACCAAGCCCTTGCCACTGTACCTCGCATCAACAAAACCACCATGGGAGGTAGATCCTTCTCCTACCTAGCAGCTAAAACTTGGAACTCACTTCCCACTCACCTTCGCCTTACTCAGAACCACCTAGCATTCAGAAAGCAACTCAAAACGTGGATATTCGACAAGTAACTCCCCACCCTTCTACAAGCGCCTTGAGACCCTCTGGGTATGTAGCGCGCTATATAAATCTTTTGACTTGACTTGACTTGAATGTCAGTCAACATAACGAGCAGAGCCAATGCTGCTGCACAATGGCCAAAAAAGATTTGGATCTTGTAAAGGGAACCATACTCACAAGGTTTCTGCGAGGAGTACGCAAATTACCTACCCTCCACTGCTTGCCTGGATCAAGACTGAGCAAAGAAGTGACAGTTTTATCCTCCTTTCACTTGTATATACACTATCACTCCACCCCGCACATCTAGGGCACCGTCATACTCTCATCACTCATCATACAGCAAAGCAAAAAAAGATCTCCGCCAAATTGACCCTTCATGGGGCCTGTTGGGCATTGGAGCGTTGGCCCGATGAGGAGCACACCAGTTGATGAAGCATGACACCCCTAGGCATGTTTGAGGGCACCACTAAATAATCCTTAGGATTCCCACTTTCTGTCTAGTCCTTAGTCTTACCTTCTTTCCTTCCTGACAGGAACAGTACCCCCCCCCCCCCATTTGTTGAACCTCTCTGTTATAACCTTCACTCTGTCTTTCCTACCATTTCAGGTATTGTGCTAAATTGCAGTATTTAAGTTATATATATTTTTGCACAGATAGACATGGCCCTCTATCCATCGTGAGACTCTCTCTGGGAGCATTCTGTCTAAGGTTGATCCCAGTCCAGATTTGTAGGCCTTTGCTTTGTCCGTGCATTGTTCAATGTATTGCAAGGACAACACAAAGGTTTTAGTAAGATTTTCAAAGCCACGCAAGAGGCTATTGGCACTGCTGTGTGTGGCTTTATAAAGAAATTATACTCAACGCAGCGGCTTGCACCGCATTGCATGAATTCATAGTAAATATGCACCTCAGTGTTTAGTTTCTCTGCAGAGAATGTAGGGTTACCACCTGGCCATTCTTTTACCAGCATGATCATGATTTAAATTTTTTTATTGGCCGGGCAAGTACAAAAATTAGGAGAATCACCAGGTCATTTTCTCCCTTCTCACTACAAACATCAAACAGCAAATATAAAATATGCTTTAGAGCTGCTTTAATGATCACTTAAGTAGAGTAAACAAATCATAAACATGTTAGAAATGAATACAGATGATTATATATTTAAGTATCGCTTACGGGCCTTTGCAGACTCCTATAACGTGAACAAATGACCAGTATTTTTCTATTGGGTAGTTGGTATCCCTGGCAGAGAATGTAGACAAAGATGCAGAGGAAGGAGGACTGAGATTTTTAAACATGGGGAACTGTCACAAAAGGAAGCCTTCAGAAGAAAAATAGTTCCTCAAACATGTGTTAAAAGGCTTATTGTTTTAATTAAACAAAGCAAAACCGATGATTTAAACATAATCCGCTGACTTGTGACACCCCATGTCACTGCTTCTTTCCTCAACGGGGAAGTGCAAGCTGTGTTTTCGGAAAGTGAAAGTAATATTGTAGGGTGAATGTTTCTGTTGGGCAACAGTTAGTCTGGGGTTAGAAAGCACATAACTGACTTCAGGTGGGTGATATGTGTGAGCCGTTTACGCCAACCCAGAGGCACTGTGTGGTCTTCCAGGTGGTTTGTCTGATCTGCCAGATTGTCAGTTCCGACAACCAGCAGTCTCTGCCTGTAGAAGATTGGCCCATGCTCCCATGTCTTCATGAAACAGAAAAAGTAAGCATTGGCAAAGCTACTGGGTCTGAATAACTGAAAGAAAGAGAGAGTAAGAGAGTGTGTGTGTGCATGCGTGTGTGTGTATGTGTGTGTGTCTGTGTGTTTATGTAGTGTCCAGCATTTTGTGGAGTCAGTGTGTGTTTCTGACTATTATTAAGGGGTGGGAGTAATATTCAGTTCTGTCAGCGGTTAGCATTATTTCAGAAAGCTGCAATTTGAGTAGATTTGAGGCTGCTCAAGCAGATTTTCTACACTAACAGCAGCAAAATCAACCCAAATAACTGTGTGCTGTTGCGCAAAACGCTGATTTAATTTTTTAATTTTTTTGTTTCAGGTATTTTTATTATTTTCTACAAAACAGGTACATTCGTTTTGCCATTGAGAGTTCCAGTTGGTCTTTACATGTCGGCACAAAAAAAAAAGAAACAATTGTTATATAAAAGCTTATTTGTTGTTACAAACAATGCAAATTGCACTTTTAAGCGGAACTATCTGGAGCCCTCTGTATTGGGCTACAGGCGCTAAATTGCTGCACGGCCTGCATATTTTCTGCCCATTGACAGACTTCCTCAGAATCTTGTGGAGTTTTTTTGTAACTCCACGGAATTCGACAGAGTGAAACTCAGCGAGTTCCGTCCATCCCGACTATTAATCATTTTATTCCACTTTAAAAAGCCATTAGTTATTTGTGCATGTGACTGATTGTAGGAGTCTGTACTACACAGTTGTTTTTTTAAATTAATGTTTTATTACATTTCTGACTCTCATAGGAGCCCCATGGGCTCTGAAGAGACACCAGGTACCTTAAGATTAATGTATTTGATGTTTGCCTCCCTCCTCCTGCCTCCCTGGCGGAATACCAGAGAATTTTCATATTAATTTATTCTGTTTATGCTTAAGATCCCCATGGGCACTGGAGGGGCATCAGTAATTTAATTGATTTTTATAATATTGTTATGATTTGATGATGACATGCATTGCGTTGAGAAGATTTGGCAAGTCTCACTCTTACTTATTTTTTATTCCCTGCAGGTACTTACTGAGATGGAGATAAGCCTGTTAATTTGCTGATACTTGAGTTCAGAAACCTCTCTGCTAAGTACTTTTGCTAGTGCTTCTGCTGACCAACAGTAGAAGGAGTGAAAAAAGCTGGCCGGCTCCTGCTAAGAAAGCGATCAGTGAGGAAAAGAAGTCTATTGCTACCACTGGCATCAAGTCCTCAACCTTTTTTAGGCAATGTGACATACCTGCTGCACCTACCTAAGCGGGAAGACACTGGTAGCAGGATCTCCCCTGAATCAGCAACAGTACCACTATCACGAAAACTAAAGCAGATGTCTCTCAACAGTGCAATGACTACAGTCATGGCTGAGAGAAGTGGCTCTGAATTCAAATTGGCCCAAGCAGCAAATCAAATGTTCGAAGGAAACACAACTGCGCATAGTGTCTACAAAACCTGATCTTCCAGAGCTAGCAGTAGAGCAGGAAGTTCAGCTTACTTTAGAAGAACTGGATGTAAGTAAACGGAACAATGTTTTGTATATAAAGTTTCCCTCTAGATAAATTGTTGTAAATAGTGTTCCTTTTAAATGTTTTTTAATGCATTTTAATATATTTATGATCTTAAATGGAAATTTTATTTAATCAAAGATAAGGAATAGCCAGAGGACATAATTGCTTGGAAGTTCTATTGTTACAGCTGGTAATGAATTAGACCTGTTTATTGTACTATTTGGGCATGATGATGTTTACTTGTCCCTTTAAATTCTTTTTAAACTCTTGTTTTTAATATGTATGTCTTTTATGACATGATGTCGAAATAAAGACTAAAGACTAAATTAATTGAAGAACTGGATGTTGCTCTACCATTGGACAGATCAGCTTCATAATCTTCTCAGAAGAAGATGTACCCTCTTTTATCTTCTTCACTCCCTACTCCAATCCCAGATGATAGTGACATGGTTTGGAGCTCTGACACCCTCTTTGGAAGACAAGGGAAAAGGAAGGTTGCTGAGTGAATGAATGAATGAATGAATGAATGAATAAAATATTTATTAGATCGCACGGTGGCCGAGCGGCTTCCTGGCGCTGGAGTGGTGAAAGCCTTGAAAGTAAGATGAACCAGTGATTGTTCCTATGTAGATTGACAGACAGGAACTTATATTCATCTTTCTCCGATTCATTCCAGTCAATGACCATTGCTATGAAGAGTGGCACTGAGGCGGTACAGATCACCTTTAGTCACCCTGCTCAGAGACATGTGGTTCCAGCAACACCGTCAGCTCCCACATTTGCAAGACCCCAGAAAACTACATCTCACACCACCCCTACAATAGCTGCAGCATACAAAACCACTAACTTTACCTTTAGGTCTTCAAGCTCTAGCACAATAAGAAATCTCTTCTTCCTGGTATGTAAATTCTTTATGTCTAGCCTGCATGAAGATAATATTGCAATATGCTCCGTTTGCCGCAAGTTTTATCGAGGTAAGCCAGGTGAGCACTACAGTACTGTAGGCCAACAGTCCCATTTGAAAAAGCAACACACAATATTGTGGGAAAAGCACCTTAAAAGCATAGCTGGTGGTGGGAGAGAACCATCAGCTGAAGTGATGGGAAAAGGCGGTCAGGCGGAGGAAGAAAAAGATGCCAGCAGCAGCTGCACATATACCACTCCACTGTATGGTACTCCACTATCTGCTATTCTATTCTTCAATACTCCAATGTACACCTGTTACATTCTTGATCTATCATTTTTACTCTTTCATGTCTATTATTACTGATTAGGTCTGGAGCTTGGAATGTATTGATGCGTGCCTGTATATTACAGTCCAGGTTCCAGATTCCATATGTGACTCTTGGATTTGCCTTTCCTGTGATAGAAGTGCTGTGCTCGCTCTTTTGAACTTTAAAATAAATATACAATTTTTATATCAAATCTCTGCATCATAGATTTAATATTGGCGACGAGGGACCTCTCTGATATTTCTGCCACGTTTCTGATGAGCACAGAAGCAGAAAACTGTTTAACCCACGAATGAAATCTTTGCAAGATACCTGCTACTGAAGATCTTTTTCCGGCTGATTTTTCATCTACTTTCGTTTTTGTCCGACATTTTCGGGCTGTTTGGATCGATTTTTCTGGATTTTTGATGGTTTTAAGGAATTAGGCTGTGATGCGCTCGAGCTAACAACGGAGATTTCTTCATCCACGTCACTATGTGAGGCTTAGAGCGTGGCGCGTCATTTCACGTGTTGACATCATCACGTCATGCGTCGAGCAGCCATCTTTGTTTCTATGGTAACGCTCTGAGGCAAAGTTACCGAACGAAGCAACAAATCGGTCGAGGAAATCGACTGCAGACGATTTTATCGTTAAAAAAGACAATATTCTGAAGGTTTATCGTTAAAAAAGACAATATTCTGAAGGCATCATTTTATTGATTTAGCAACATACGCGCAGAGATACAATCTACAAAGTTTATAAAACGGCTATTTACGCGATAATTTCGTGTAAATGAGAAAAGCATTTCTGAAGAGACTTTGTTATTTATTTGGCTATAAACTTGCTGCATATTAAAATTATAACTTTAAAAGAAGAAAACAGTTATTAAACGGAGTTAAATCTGCTATTTTCAGACAATAACGCTACAACCTAATACTGGATTAATTTTGCATTGTTTTTATGCATTCTTCATCATTTTGAATTCACAAACTTCTATTTTAAATATTACTTTGCTGACACCTACTGGATCTGGAGGAACATTATTTTTCTTTCTGAGATTCCTTAATAATAGTTTTGTTATTTACACTGGAACTACATTTTATGGAGTTTGGTATTATTTATGTGTACTATTTTTTACAGGTTTACTAATAATTAACAATATGCAATTTGATCCTCCATCAAAGTTTTTATAGTCAAAAGGTGATCCACCAATTCCGTGGACAAGATAGAAAGAGGAATTTTTTACGTATCTCAAAGCTATGGATGGGGAAAGGATGTCTACAGAAAGGAAAAAGAATATTTTTTTACATTGCCTTGGTTCAGAAGGACAATTAGTTTTTAGAACATTGCCCCTGTAAGATCTGGTGGTGACGCCAATGTATATGATTAAGCTGTTCTAAGAATTGAGGGGAGATTTAAGCCTGTTACCAGTGTAGCTTTAAATAGATTTAAATTCTATACTAGGGTTCAAGATGATAATGAGTGTTTTGATGACTTTCTTACGGCTTTACGTGCATTATCATTACATTGTAATTTTGGTCTTATGACTGATGAGATGATTAGGGACCAAATAATTGTGCATGTGACGAGTAAGATAGTCCAAGAACAATTGTGGATTTTTGGTGACACTAGTTTGGAGATAGCTATTAGTACTGCAAAAGCACTTGAGCAGGCAGATAAATGGATTAAATCTTTGGATAAGGTAGCTACTCCTAGTACTTTGAATTCTAGTGATGTTTGCACGGTAAAATATCAAGAAACTAAGAATGTTTATGTTAATAGAAATGATAGTAAGAACAATCAATTTTATTGCTTTAGATGTGGTAATCCTGATCACATTGCTTCATTTCTGCAGTGTCCTGCTGTTAACAAACAGTGCAACAAATGTGGGCACACTGGGCACTTTTCTAAAATGTGCAAGTCTCCTGCTAAACCTTTCCAGGATACTAGGAAATTATCATTCTCTTCTCCTAAATGTTCTAGTGGTAATGTATCATTTCTCACTCAAGAAGGGAGGAATGACCCACAGATTAAGGAATCTGGTATTGTGGTATCTATAATAGATGCTTATGATATTTCACAAGCTGATAGTTTATCTTCTCCTAAAAGCATGGTAAATATTTTGGGAAATGTTTTAGAGCTTATGGTGGACTCATGTTCCCCGTGGACTATCATTACTCGTGAATATTGCTTGGAATCATTTGGGGATTTGATAGATATCAACACCTTATGCAAACCTGATATTGTTGTGTATAATTTTGATGGTTCAAAGATTGTTTTTATGGGTTTTAAGGAGGTTCTTATTACAGTAAAAAATAGTTCAGCTGTTATCAAACTCTATGTAGCTCTGAAAGGTGTGAATGTTTTAGGATGGAGGGATCAAGCTAAGTTAGGTATTACATTGAATCCCAGACTAAAGGATCCTGTTTCTGTACTGGTTGTAACTAACGAAGAGTCTAGTAAGTTACCATGGTCCACTGAGTGTGCACAGTTGTTTCCAAAGGTATTCTCTGACAAACTGGGTAAATTGAAAGGTTTCTGTCATAGAATCAAGGTTAAACCTAATACTGTTCCTATTAAACAAAAGCTGAGAGGAGTCCCCATCAGCATTAGAAATGAGCTTAGGGACATGTTAGATACCATGGTGAAGGATAATATCATTGAGGAGGTGGAGTCCTCAGAGTGGGTTTCGCCCATTGTTTTGGCAATTAAACCTGATAAAAGTATTAGGCTATGTGTGGTTTTAAGAGCACTTAACAGAAATTTAGTTACTGATTGCCATCCACTACCAAACATTAATGAGATGCTGTGTATGTTGGATGGTGCATGCGTATTTTCAACATTAGATCTTAGGTCTGCATATCACCAGATCGAGCTTACTGAAGACTCTAAGCAGTTTACAGCGTTCATTACCCCTCATGGTTTATTTGAATTCAGAAGGATGCCATTTGGTTTAGCTTCGGCTGCTTCAGTCTTTCAAAGAGCCATGTACCATATTTTTAAGGATCTGGGTTTGTTTATCAAATGTTTTCAAGATGACATTCTTATTTTTTCAAAGAATGTTAATGATCATCACAGTCATCTTAAAGAGGTATGTTCTAGTTTAGAACAATCTGAATTAACGCTTAAAGCTAGTAAATGTAAATTCTTTTGCAAATCTGTGGAGTATTTGGGACATACGCTTTCTGGTGATGGTGTTGTACCAAAAAAAAATCTTGTTGATGCCATTATAAAAGCACCTGCACCTGATAATAAGGAAAAGTTGCTGTCATTTGCGGGTCTATGCGAATATTACAGTACATTTATCTACAACGTTGCAACTAAAATGGAACCGCTTAGGGAATTAACCAGAAATTCTGCTAAGTTTATTTGGACCGACAAACAAGATTTGGCTTTTAAACAAATTAAAGATGAGATTATTAATGATCCTACTTTAAAATCATTCTGAGATTTAATATAAAAATTGTATATTTATTTTAAAGTTCAAAAGAGCGAGCACAGCACGTCTATCACAGGAAAGGCAAATCCAACAGTCACCTATGGAATCTGGAACCTGGACTGTAAGATGCAGGCACGCATCAACACATTCCAAGCTCCAGACCTAATCAGTAATAATAGACATAAAAGAGTAAAAATGATAGCTCAAGAATGTAACACATCTTATCCCTAAAAATATTAAGAAGTTATCTCAAATACCCACTAGGTAACTTCTTAGGTCTAACATTATCTTTAACTCTAGAGGCAATAGAGAAATCAATTTGTACAGGATTTTGAGAATCGACTTCATATTATTTTGTACAACATTTTGAGGTTTGTGTCCAGAGTGAGACATTTGAGAATTGTACAGACTGTGAGGGTCACAACATTTAGCAACTCTACGAAAATTCCAAACTCGACCATCTTGAGTTACCACACTGTTTTTAAAAACTTTAACAACTTTGATGGGAGGAACAAATTTAGAAAGTCCTTTGACAAGAAAAACAGGTTTTTTAATCCTCACCCAGTCTCCCACCAAAAACTCAGGAACTTTGACATTCATTTTAGAATCAAAAAACATTTTCATTTTCTGTTGTTTACTGTCAACACATTTGGCAATATGCTCAAGATCAAGATAAGAATTGTTCCTATTTAATTTTTTAATCCATAATGGACAAATATCCGAAGAAGGTTCCCTGCCCCTAAGAAGTTTAAAAGGACTCACACCAGTGACAGAGTGAGGAGTGATGGTAGGCCAAATAATAGATGTATTTCTGTTGAATTAGCTCCTTTTTGGCAAGTTTCTTCTGAAATTGAAGAATTTGGTGGTTTATTGTTCAAAGCTGGAAAAAATGTTCCTCCTTGTTCATTGCAGAAGAAAATGTTATTGTTAGCTCATCAAGTATCGTAGACTGGAGTGGTGTTCAATGGAATAGCATAGCATTGAGTGGTGTGCAATGGAGTGGTGTAGAGTAGAGTAGCATGCACTGAAGTGGAATACAGTGGAGTGGAGGAGACTGCAGTGGGGTACAGAGAAGTGGCATACAGTGGACTAGCACAGAATGAAGCGGCGCACAGTAGAGTAGGGCAGAGTGGAATAACATACAGTGAAGTGGCACTGAGTGGAATGGTGTCCAATGCAATTGCGTACAATGAAGTGGCGTAGAGTGGAGTATTGTACACTGCAGTGGCATGCAGTGGAGGACCATCCAGTGGTGTGGCATGCAGTGGAATAGTACACAGTGGACTGTACTACAGTGGAGTGGCATACAATGGAATATTATAGATTGGATTGGCGTAGAGTGGAATAGCATACAGTGGAGTGTCGTACAGTGGAGTAGCATGGATTGGAGTGATGTATAGTGGAGTGGGGTAGTGTTTAGTACCATAGAGAGAGAGTGGCATAGACTAGAGTGGAGTTGCATGCAGTTTAATAGCATAGAGTGGAGAGGTGTCGAGTAGAGTGGTGCACACTGTAGTGGTGTATAGCTGAATGACATAGAGTGGAGTGGTGTGTAGTGGTTTGGCGTGCACAGAAGTGGGGTAGAGTGTCATGTGATACAGTGTAGAGGCATAGAGAGGAGTGATATAGAGTGGTGTGGCATAGAGTGGAGTGGTATACATTATAGTGGTGTTGAGTGGAATGGCGTATATTGTAGTGGAGTAGTGTGTAGTGTCAGAGAGTGTAGTAGTATAGAATGCACTGCAGTGGCTTACAGTGGAATAGCGTAGAGTGGAGTAGCACAGAATGGAGTGCCATATGGATGTAGATGAAATTAGGTAGAAATGTAGAGTATAGTGGAAAAAGTAACGCAATACAGAGATTTTCCCAGTTGACCCCCGACCTCCGAGGGTATGAAATGAGTTGAGGGATGATCTTACTCTTCCTACAGTTATGTAACCAATCCCTGGAGACCATAAAAGTCTCCTGTTGAGACTTCTGTCTATTGGTATTGGGGACACAGCTCTGAAATGGATGAGTCCTACCTCTCGGACAGGTTTCAGGCTGTTTCTTTACATCCCCACCTGTCTGAATTTAAACATCTACGACAGGGAGTACTGCAGAGCTCTGGACTCAGTCCCATTCTGTTTCATATATATCTGAAGCCACTCATTACCCCTATAATAAAGCAAAGCATCAAGCTGAATAATTATGCCAATGACACCTAGCTATTTCTATCCTTCAACAAAGATCAAGAAGAGGTAACACTGGCCTTTCAGAATGTTATGTTGGATATTTCCAGATGGATGAACACAAATTAATTAAAACATAACAGGGGCAAAACAGACTTTCTGTGCTGTTCAGTAAGTAAGATTCCTATGATTCTTCCTCCTAACATTTGGCCCATCCCGTCTGGAGATGAGTTG
Organism: Lissotriton vulgaris; assembly: GCF_964263255.1. Lineage (NCBI taxonomy): Eukaryota > Metazoa > Chordata > Amphibia > Caudata > Salamandridae > Lissotriton > Lissotriton vulgaris. The sequence goes on along the minus strand of NC_141695.1, from coordinate 364,304,920 downwards.
GTGCAGTCAGAATCAGTCCTTAATCAGGGGTTACCTTTGATAAAAATCTATTTTTGGAGAACCATGTCACAAAAACACTGGGCACATGTTTTCCACTTTTGCATATACCCAAGAAGGTGCTACCACTACTGCCAGGTCAAGTCAAATGTCTTATAGTGCGTAGTGTTATACTTAGTTGACATGGCCTGCAGGAACTTGCTTTGGCGTTCCCATTACAGTGCCTTTTTTATAGGAAAGAGGTGTGGTGCTGCGGCCAGGGTGACTGACACGGCCGCTGGGTCTCACAGTTAGATCCCCGGCACTGGTGGCAGGTCAGCCCAGCACCATGTAACTCTGAGCAGTAGCTCGCTTAATCTTCCCGATGGCCCCCAGTGCCGGGATGCCTCCGGGTAGCTGTGCGCTTTACAAATACTGTATTAATTACTGGATTATAGGTACTGCTGTGGGACCACCAAATAACCACTGGCCAGTGATGAAATACATAAAAATCTGGTGGACGGGTGGTGCTAACACAGGTTTGGAGGTGCGGGAGCGGGGCGATCCTGCTCTCGCAATACCAAACTCATAATAAGGCCCTTAGTTACAGCAATGTATGACCAAGGATCAATGGTGTGCACTTTTCCACAATCAATGCCCAATATATTTGTATTCTACTGAAGTAAACTTCTACTGAGTCCTCCTGACTCCTCCTGACACGTGAGGGTTCATTATGCTTACTTTAGTAAGTAACTCAACACTATGGGGCTGATTCACAAAGGTAAACTTAGACCTGAAGTCTAAGTTTATACTAAAGTCTAAGTTTAGACCTAAAATCTAAGTTTAAATGTAAAATTTACTTTTAGATCTAAAGTCTTATTTTAGACTTGACGTCTAACTTTAGCCCTGAAGTCTATTTTAGACATGATATGTAACTTTAGACCTGCAGTCTAAGATTAGACTCCAGGTTTAAACTTAGACTTCAAGTCTAAAGTTGGACTTTAGTTGAAAAGTTAGACTTTAAGTGTAAAGTTAGACTTTAGGTCTAAACTTAGACTTCAGGTCTAAATGTAGTCTTTAGGTCTAAACTTAGACTTCAGGTTTAAACCTAGACTTTGGGTCTAAATTTAGACTTCAGGTCTAAACTTATACGTCAGGTCTACAGTTACCTTTGTGAATAGGGCCCAAAGTCGCTAATTGTCGTTTTATCATGGTATTCTCACGCTTGAATTTTCCACTCATCCTGTATCTTTTATTCCCATTTGGGGCCATGATGCTAAAGTTCACCTCATCACGAAGTTCTACGGTGTCCTGCAAACACTGTCATGTCTACCGTGTTAGTGCCTCTGGTCCATCGCCACTGGCATTAAGAAATCTGTTTGCAAAAGGTATGGACTGATTATAGGAGAGGTAGCAGACATCACTTTTTCTACTCAGGTAAGAAAAAAAAGCTCTTAAAAAGGAGGAATTGTTGTTTTTGCTACATGTAGACCAACCCCATTAGCGGTTACAGAGGGTAGGTCAAGTGCAATTAAGTAGTAAGAACATTTTCCTGACACCGGGAGGGTGGGTGCTGCTTAGCCTCATCAAACAAGGGTGAGAAGGTTGTGTATGATCAGATCATCTTTGTTTCCACACTTACCGTCCACAACAAGTCCCACCCCTCATAGAAAAAAGTCTCTGCAGCCTAATATATTGCCCTCTTGGTTCCCCCCATGGGGCCTAAGGGGTCAGGGTATAAATACCCTGCCCTCTTATATATTTTTTAAAACATATTCAGGACAGGGGACTGAGTCCCCGAGTCCTGTATAGCTGCCAGCAGGATTTTTCTCATGTTGTTGGCAGCCAAGCAGAGTGCTCTTTCCTACGGGAGTCTGACTCACAGTGAAAAAAAATGACCCAAGGGAAAAAAAGTCCCTGGCCAATTAGAAAACCCAATTATTTAAAATTGGGTTCACACGACTCTTGCAAAAGTCCCTCAAACCCAAACATGCAGAAATCTATCTATTTTTATAACCTTAATATCTCAAAAACTACTTAATGGATTTACAACAAATCACAACAACCACAATCTGCGTACTCACATGTAGGTTCCAGGGAAATTTGGTATAATTCATTTCAGTTGTTTTTGCAGTAGCCTTGTCTAAAGAAGTCTATGAAAAATATAATGGGGATTTTCGGGGAACATGCATCAAGCTATTAACGGTCGCAAATGGGCCAATTCTCAGAATCAGCCCCTTTGCAACCGGTAAATAGCAATTTGGGATGCATCAAGCCCAAAGGCATTCACAAAACAGATAATCAAATTTTTTTGCGATTACATATTTTGCGAATGCAGTTAGGGAATTGCAAATTGTGATTCTCTAGATGCGATGCATTATGCATTTGCAAATTGCGTTTTCGCCGTTTGGAAAGACAAATTATCATCAACTTCAAGTCAAGGCCATTTCTTGGCGGAAACGTTGGTGGTGGTAGTGGTGGAAATTGCGCTTTGAATAAAAGCTAATTGTTGGAGATTCGTGGAGTGCAGTAATCTTTTTTGATGAGGAATATATATATATATATATATATATATATATATATATATATCCTAGCACATTCTGAAAAACGGCATTCTCGGACCACAGAATGAAAAGGGGCGACCACTCGGTCCCCCCGAACGTATGGTAGGGTGCCCTGACCCCCCCGGGAAACCATTTTGGGCGGGAGGGGTGTCTCGGCTGGTATGCCCGAAGCGGCGTAGCCGGGGCGCGCCTTTTCCCGCCCAAGAGGGGTTGTCCTAGACACCTACACCGTTGGCCACGCCCCGTAGGCGGATCGGAGGAGGGTGCACGCCCTCCCGAGGAAGAATAAAAGAGCAACAATCTAAGGAAGCATCCTCTTGTTCCTGTGCTTGGAAGCTGCACCTCATCGTTGCACGTGAGCCCGAGACGGAACAAGGAGCCAATTTTGAGAACTTGTAATTTTTGTGTTTCTTCTTTCAGTGATTCCGGAGCTTTGGATCCAGGACCTCGAGTCGAATAGCCGTGAACGATGCCTGGCAAGAAGGTCGGAAAGAAGGTGGGGACCGAACAAATGCTTCGCATGCTGGTGAAAGACATGGCGAACATGAAGAAGCAGATGGCGGCAATGAATGGTGCAGGTAGACCGAAGAAAGTCATCGGGCCAGCATTGCCGGGAGTAGTCCCTACCGGGAGAGGTAAAAGGGCCAGGAATAGGGCGGCAGGGGGGGAAGCCCCAGTTCCCGAGTCTCCTCCAGCGAGCCCGGTCAGTCCAGTGGAGGCCCCAGTTCCGAGCCCGAACGAGGGACTGCCGATCCCTGTGGTAGTTACACCCGTTAACGAGGGGGATATGCCTCCCGAGCTGGCCGCCCAGTTGGCGGCATGGTTAGGCAAGAGCAACGAGGGTGCTGTGGCACCGGGAGGCACGGCCGAGGAGGCCAGGTTAATAATGAAGCAGTTGCGGCAATCGAGAGATGCTGCAAAGGCACCTTGTCCTCTTGTTTCCCCGCAGAATCCCTCGGAACAACCGGCGTCGAGCGTGGGGAAGGCAGCAACAACAGATCCTGCTACTGGTTCGGGTAAGCAGCCGTTGCCAATGGCGGGGGAGGGATCGTTACCCTCAAGGAGGGAAAAGGTGGTTCAACATATCCCGATGGATGTGAAAGAAAGGATTTGGGCGGATAAATATGTGAACATGTTTTCTCTGTTGACCGATCATTATGAGATAGAGCACGTTAGAAATCAGAAGGAGTTGTTGCATCCGAGTGTATGGCGTGCAAAAATGGCGGGTTTCAGGGTAGATGAAACGATCGCTAATTGGGCCAGAGCGTTTGGAATGTTCACTGCAATCATGGGGGAACGTAGGCCTGAAGTATTGGCGGGATTAGCTTGTTACCAGACACGTATATTGGAATTTTATGAATCGTATGAAGGCAATCAATGGATGGGTTATAATAACAAATTTCGTAAGGCCAAGGAGCACGACTCATCCCTGACGTGGGATTGTTTCGACTCCATTTCTTGGCAGAAGCAGGTTATGCCGAACACGACGAAGTCGTCTTCTTTCGGCGGGAACGGGGCGGAGCCTTCCCGCCATTTTATGGCGGCGCCCTTTCGGGCGGGCGCCAACAGTGATCAGCACACAAGGAATAACGGGAACTCGGGTAGAAAAGGGGTCTGTTGGAGCTTTAACAGGGGCAAGTGCACTAGGCCACAAGGGACATGCAAGTTTAGGCATGAGTGTGCAGGGTGCGGACAGTCTTCACACCCCGAGAGTTCGTGCAGAGCCAAGAATGGTGATACAGGAGGTAGAGGAGGGGCCAAACAGGTCTAACATCGACCGAGGGGCACCGTTACCTACTCCCGTTGATATCATGGCAATGATCCCTTGGCTGAACGAATACCCTGATCATGTCTCTGCCGGGGTGTTGCGAGACGGTTTCTCATATGGTTTCCGCATCCCGGTGGGGGATTTTCGGGGGGAAGCACAGTGTAAGAACCAACTATCGGTTCAACAAAATTCGGCAGTGGTACAGGCAAAGATTGCAAAGGAGGTGGCCCGTGGTCGGGTGGCGGGTCCATATGGAAACCCGCCGGTTGTTAACTTTGTTTGTTCACCGTTGGGAGTAGTCCCCAAGAAGGACCCGGGTGAGTTCAGGTTAATCCACAATTTGTCCGCTCCTAAGGGTCTTTCGGTGAACGATGCGATTGATCCGGGAGTCTGTTCGGTGCGGTATGCATCGTTTGATGAGGCCGTCGCCATGTTGAATCGCCTGGGGCCCGGAGCGCTGATGGCTAAATCAGATATCGAGTCAGCGTTCCGGTTGCTCCCGGTACACCCACACGATCAGAGTCTCTTAGGTTTTGTGTTCAAGGACGCTACTACATGGATAAATGTATGCCGATGGGATGCTCCATCTCGTGTGCGTATTTTGAGAAGTTCAGTACTTTTTTGCAATGGGCGTTCACCAGAGCCACGGGCTTTACGCTAGTTATGCATTACCTTGATGATTTTCTGTTCCTGGGGGCAGCTGGGGACACGGAATGTGCACAGGCTTTGAGGGGATTCTGTAATCTCATGAAATGTTTTGGTGTGCCACTGGCACCAGGCAAAACGGTAGGGCCATCTACTTCACTCGAGTTTCTGGGAATTGAGCTCGATTCGGTTGAGGGCTGCTTCCGTTTGCCCAAGGAGAAGGTAATGAAATTGATAGCCTCACTTAAAGTATGCCTCAGCGAGAAAAAAAGTAACTCTCCATCAGTTGCAGCAGGCTGTGGGTCAGCTTAACTTTGCCCTGAGAGTGATACCGATGGCTCGCCCCTTTTCCCGCTCTATCGCACAAGCCATGGTTGGCCTCAAGGAAGGTCACCACCGCACACGACTGTCAGCAGAGGTTCGCCAGGATATGCGCATATGGCTGGCATTTCTGGCGGATTTCAACGGTCGCGTCGTGTGGAACAAACCGCCTGCTTCCTCCAAGGAGCTGGGGTTGTGGACCGACTCGGCGGGGAGTGTGGGCTTTGGCGCCATCTTTGGTAATCAATGGTCGGCACGAACATGGCCGACGTGGTGGCACGATAGTGGGCTCACAGGTAACATTGGGTTTCTTGAGCTGTTCCCCATTCTGGTGGCCTTGAAAACATGGCCAGAAGGGTTTCGTGATCACACTGTGGTGTTCTGGTCTGATAATATGACAGTTGTTGAATGTATCAATAATCAGGCAGCACGCTGCAAATGGATTTTGAGATTACTGAAAGAAATTGTCCTGCTATGTATGAGACTAAACGTCCACTTTAGGGCAAGACACGTGCCTGGGGTATTGAACCAGGCGGCTGATGCACTCTCTCGTTCCCACAGGGGGGAGCATTGGGGGCAGGAGGAGTATGTCCTGAAATTTCTGGTATCACTACATCAGGCAGGCCGAACACTGGCAACAGCCAATAGGCACAGGGCCGCCATTGCCTTCATGGCGCAGGCTCATGGCATCCGGGACCCCACATCGTCCTTTCTCGTAAGAAAGGCTCTGCGTGGGTGGCAGCGCCTTGAGGGTCGTAGAGTGGATGAGAGGCACCCGATAGGTCTAGAAAGGTTGTCCCTGTTAATGTCCGTACTCCCTGCGACATGTTCATCTCAATCAGAGACAGTGCTGTTCCGGGCCGCTTTTGCATTAGCATTCCATGGGGCTATGCGGGTGAGCGAACTGGTAGCGAGGAATAAGCAGGATACGGGGGAGGTCTGTGTCGAGAACACATTCAAATTAAGGGTGAGACGATGGTAGTCTCAATAGCCAGGTCCAAGACCGATCAGGGAGCGATCGGGGACTGTGTGGTAGTCCAGCGGATTCCAGGGTCTCCCATGTGCCCGGTAAAATGCGTGGAGGAGTGTTTAGCGCAGAGGGCGGCATCATGGGGGGGAAGCTTGCTGAGGCACACCGACGCCACCCCACTGACTAGGTTTCAGTTCCAGCGGGTGTTGACAATGGCAATCGCAGCAGCGGGCTTGAACCCGAGCGATTTTGGGACCCATTCCTTCCGGATAGGGGCTGCTACAGAGGCTACAGCCAGGGGTCTGAGTGTTGAAATGTGAAGCAGTTGGGGCGTTGGTCCTCGAATTGTTATAAAAGGTATGTGCGGTTGCACATGTTGTGAAGCCAATGTCATGCACTCACGCTTCTTGTTTTCTGTTTGGTTTACAGTTTCGCGAGCAGGCTTTGCGGGGCGGACTGTGCAGTTGACCCGACACCTGGGGACCAGCTGTCAAAGATCACCGGCTGAGGGAAGAGTGGTGTGGGTCGTTGGCCACTCATACATGAGGCGAGCCGCGGACGTATTCAAAGCAGGTGACATGATTCAAGTGGCTGGGGAATACGGGTGCAGGGTGACCTTCCACGGAAGGGGCGGACTCTGTATTGACCAGTTTCAAACTTTTATGGAGGGACTGCTAGGGCAGACGAGGTCACCGCCGTCTGTAATCATAGTACATCTTGGGGGCAATGATTTCGTCACCATTGGTCGACGAGTACTTCTCGAGTTAATTTTATCCACAGTGAGTTGGTTGGCGAGAAGGGTTCCGGGGTGCACGATTGCATGGTCACACATGATTCCTAGAAAGGTGTGGTGGGGGGCCCTCTCTGTGTCCGCTTTGAATCAGTCGGTAAAGAAAGTTAATAACAAACTTAGTAGGTTGTTTCGTTCAGGCCAGTTGCATTGTATTCCACATGGATGTATTCGGGGGGATCATATGTATCTTGAAGATGGGGTCCATTTGTCCCGGGAGGGGAATGTCTTACTCATAGGAGACTTCATAGCTTGGTTAAAGAGTTTGTGTAGCCATGACCTTTAGTAGGAGTTTGTGAGGGGTCCGGATAGCCGGTCAACTATCCGGCCTGTGGCGGTAAGGTCATGATCGGTGAGCAGTAATTGGAAGATCCCTAGAGGTGGGGCGCCACCCATTATGGATGGGAGCGCCCGGGGGGAGGCGGCCATTGGCCCCTCACACGGGGAGGCGGTACCCCTCTAAGGATGGGGCCGCCGAAAAGGGAAGGCGGTCATAGGCCCCTCCCAGGGGAGGAGGGGCTACGGGCCCCTCCTGGGAATTTCCCGGGGCCAGGACATCCGCGACGGCGGATGTGGTGAGCAGTGTGGGGTGGGAGGGGGGTCTACGCTACCTTCTAGACACCTCACACGAGTCCTCGGACGACCACTAAGATGGCGTCGAGTAAATATGGGGCCCCCGTTAAGACAAGGGAAATTGGAAGTTGGCACAGAGGTACAGTCCTCTGTGCGCCCGCCCCTTACAAGTAAGGGGGGAGTTCTGGTATTAGGGATCTGACACCGGTTACGACCTTGCCGTTGGCCCGTAATGTTAGGATGTACAATTTAATTTTGAGTATATGCATTTGCAGGATGTTTAGAATCGGCTAGGAGAACCTTTGTATTAGAGCTGTGTTAAGGTTAGCCAATAAACTTTGTAATGTGAAAATGAAATTGTACATGATATGAAACTGTTATTTTAATGTTTTAATTTTGTTTCATATTTTAATAAATACGGCCGGGAGGGTAACTCCCTCCCGCCTTCCAAAAGTCAAGAACTGTGCCCATCTTCCCATCCTTGGGGATTGTGTTGGGAGGGGGTGACGGGTATCCCGGCCATATGGAAAGGGGCGACCACTCGGTCCCCCCGAACGTATGGTAGGGTGCCCTGACCCCCCCGGGAAACCATTTTGGGCGGGAGGCGTGTCTCGGCTGGTATGCCCGAAGCGGCGTAGCCGGGGCGCGCCTTTTCCCGCCCAAGAGGGGTTGTCCTAGACACCTACACCGTTGGCCATGCCCCGTAGGCGGATCGGAGGAGGGTACACGCCCTCCCGAGGAAGAATAAAAGAGCAACAATCTAAGGAAGCATCCTCTTGTTCCTGTGCTTGGAAGCTGCACCTCATCGTTGCACGTGAGCCCGAGACCGAACAAGGAGCCAATTTTGACCCACCCACCAGCCCCTTATGGCAGCGATTAGTACTGCAATAAAGTCGATTAACGGTGATATTATCTCTTTTACAGGTTGTTTTAATAAAGTCTGGATTGTCTTTTTGAGGTTAATAAAATGGTTGCTATTTAGCATGTTCTTAGGCAAAGTATCACAGCCTAGTTGAATGATGTGTTACTTGTGTAAATAAAGGTTATTGTGTAATATCCAGTCTAACCGTTTCCGTCCTCAGTAGGTTCAAAATGTCGTATTTATTTTGGTCGGGCGGTAAGGTCATGATCGGTGAGCAGTAATTGGAAGATCCCTAGAGGTGGGGCGCCACCCATTATGGATGGGAGCGCCTGGGGGGAGGCGGCCATTGGCCCCTCACACGGGGAGGCGGTACCCCTCTAAGGATGGGGCCGCCGAAAAGGGAAGGCGGTCATAGGCCCCTCCCAGGGGAGGAGGGGCTACGGGCTCTCCTGGGAATTTCCCGGGGCCAGGACATCCGCGACGGCGGATGTGGTGAGCAGTGTGGGGTGGGAGGGGGGTCTACGCTACCTTCTAGACACCTCACACGAGTCCTCGGACGACCACTAAGATGGCGTCGAGTAAATATGGGGCCCCCGTTAAGACAAGGGAAATTGGAAGTTGGCACAGAGGTACAGTCCTCTGTGCGCCTGCCCCTTACAAGTAAGGGGGGAGTTCTGGTATTAGGGATCTGACACCGGTTACGACCTTGCCGTTGGCCCGTAATGTTAGGATGTACAATTTAATTTTGAGTATATGCATTTGCAGGATGTTTAGAATCGGCTAGGAGAACCTTTGTATTAGAGCTGTGTTAAGGTTAGCCAATAAACATTGTAATGTGAAAATGAAATTGTACATGATATGAAACTGTTATTTTAATGTTTTAATTTTGTTTCATATTTTAATAAATACGGCCGGGAGGGTAACTCCCTCCCGCCTTCCAAAAGTCAAGAACTGTGTCCGTCTTCCCATCCTTGGGGATTGTGTTGGGAGGGGGTGACGGGTATCCCGGCCATATGATGAACCACCAGGCAGCAAATAAGTATTTTTAGGATGATTTATTAACTCTTCTCACGGTTTTCTTCCGGCATGACGCGTTTCGGTTACCAGGTAACGTTGATCACATATATATAAGGCATCCACTTGGTTAACGAACATTAAGTCATGGATGGCAGGATATAGACTACTATAACCAGCATGCCACTGTACACGCCCACTGAGGCGGTGACTTTACATTGAATAAAACCAGCTGTTCTTACATTGGACGTTTCTTCCTGCTTCATGCCGCCAGTGACCAAGAGCTTAGGAAAGCTCGAAACGCGTATGGCTTCAGGGAATGCGAGCAGTCTGTGAATGCGCTGCTGCTTCCATGATGGTGTGCTTTTTCCCCCGATGTGTGTGGTAATCTCAAATGGTTAACCTTCTGTTTGAATTTTAAGCGGCTAGCCTGGCCGCGAGATTGCCCCGACGCTAGGAAGCGGATCCTGAGCACCCGCAACTACGAGTGCTTTGTGGGCAGAGGGGAGCCTCACACGCTTAGAGATTTGGCAGTGAGGGATCAGTACTGTTACTGCGTTCTTACCTAACGGGACTTAATAATTTTGAGGTGGGAAACGGCATCCACTTAGTTAATGAACATTAAGTCGTGGATGGCAAATTATATGGGACTACTATAACCAGCATGCCACAGTAGACGTCCACTGGGGTGGTGACTTTACATTGAATAAAATCAGCTGTTCTTACATTGGCTGTTTCTTCCTGCTTCATGCCGCCAGTGACCAAGAACGTAGGAAAGCTCGAAACGCGTATGGCTTCAGGGAATGCGAGCAGTCGGTGAATCTGCTGCCACTTGCGTGATGGTGTGCTTTATTCCCCGATGCGTGTGGCAATCTCAAGTGGGCAACCTTATGTCTGAAAATATCTATCTATCTATCTATCTATCTATCTATCTATCTATCTATCTATCTATCTATCTATCTATCTATCTATATTTTTATATATATATATATATATATATATATATATATCGCAGCTACCACAGCACCAGCCTGCCGCACTCACGAGCGGGTGCCCACGTAACGTTTCTAGTATTCTGCTCACAACATCCACAGGTATTCTTCCTGAAAAGAGATCGCAGCACTCGCGGGGGTGGTTTCACAATTATTTTATTCGGCATTGGCCTTCGTCAATTATTACACCTAATAATTGACGAAGGCCGATGCCGAAACGCGCCTCACAATGCTAAATGGTTTCCGAATAAAATAATTGTGAAACCACCCCCGCGAGTGCTGTGATCTCTTTTCAGGAAGAATACCTGTGGATGTTGTGAGCAGAATATATATATATATTCCACAGCTTCCAAACCCCTTGGAAACAGAAATATATCTATCTATATATATATATATATATATATATATATATATATATATATATATATATATATATATATATATATATATATATATATATATATATATATATATATATATATATATATATATATATATATATATATATACATAATATATATAAATATATATATATAGATATTATTTTTACAGTCCAAGTAAAACGCTCTCTCAGTTCGTTCCATTTGCTATGTTTTTCATACCAGTTTCGCATTTCGGGGAACGCAGTCCCCTTGCTCACACACTGGTCAGTGGGTTGAACTGACATACATATATTGCCTAGACATAGTTGAGGGACAAACCACTTCTAAGGATTGATGGATTTTTTGTTGAAAACACAGCATCCATTTTGAAGTGTACTTTTACCTGCACATATGCATATTATTTCTTCATAGCATTAGTTTCAAAGGGTGTTACTGTTTTGATACATTTGATTTGTGTGTTTTAAAACAAGTAGTCAACAGTTACCTACAAAAATAAGCTGGTATGAGAGAAATACCAACTTGTGCCCTAAATGGGCATTTATTAGTCACAATGACGGTATCCCTTTTAGTAATTGAACATTATACCATGCCTCTCTATCTTCCTCTCGTACCAGGGTGGAGTCTAGCAATCCCTACTAAGGTAGCTATACGGGTATTTACCATAGATGATGCTTTCTCCACTATGAGCTGACAAGGGTATTACATTGAATTATCAAAATTGAAAAAACTGTAAAAGTTTATGCATAATGCAATATATGTGTATGTATTGTATCAACCAAATATGCACTGATCATATTCCCTTGTATGGTAGAAGTTCAATTACCAACAGGGATACAGTAATTATGACTATTAAATGCCCATTTAGAGAGCGAGAGAGAGAGAGAGAGAGAGAGAGAGAGAGAGAGAGAGAAAGATCGGAAATAGAATCTAAATATTCTTAGTAATTCACTGAAAATAAATAATGTTGCAAGGACGTTACAGTTATCCTCAGATTTTACTTGTACATAGTCATAGAGATTTTCCTGAGTTAACTATAGCTTACGCCCCTTACGCCCCTGAAATGCACTGCTTATGATCTCACATATTACATCACTCGTGACATGGTCAGTGACATCATTGTATGTAAAGTCTTGTGTGTTGGAAGCTGAATGGTAAAGGGGGTCTTGATGTGTTCTGAAAAAAAGTCTATGTGGTGTATGATAGGGGATGAGAAAGAGTTATGACTGTGTTAGATTTGATAGCTGGAAGAGGTAATATGTGTGGTGGTGTGGAGTGTAAGAGAAGCCTGAATTTTTTGTAAAAAGAAGAGAAGGGTGTTGGTGAATGAAATGCTGAAGGTCTGAGCAAATGTTTGGTGGCGACAAAAAGGGCTCAGAGCAGCTTTGTTTTGTGTTGCTGATGCGTGGATATGTTAGTGGAATAGGACAGGGTGGTGTTTTGTGTGGAAGTGATGTAAATGCGTGGTAATTGGAACAGAAGGATGTACAGAAGGATGTAAATGTGTGGTATGTGGAGCTTGGGGGGGTTGTAGGGATACTGAAATGCTTTGGGGGGTTTATTTGTAGTAAATTAGTAGAGTGCATTTGTTGTGAGTGTGTTACTGTGTTTGTGGATGTGGATGGGTTAAGGTAGTTGCTGGCAAATGGATAAAATGAACAAAAGAAGGTTTTGGATCCTACAACTGACCAGCCTGGACCTCAACAATTGCTAAACAGAACAAGATGGCTAGTCAGGTGTGTTTTCTGATGAATTAGGACACATACAGCCAGTTTGTGCTGCGTGAACCACACGTATTATATTACAAAATATTTTATTTTCATTTTTAATTGAGTTTCATAAATTCATCCATATGTCTTCAAAGGAAAATCCTGTCAAAACAGTTGAATCAACAACATACAATTGTGTGCGCAATATGTACAGGTGTAAAAAAGTTCACAGTGGATACTCAAAATTCATGACACCAAAATACACCTTATTACATAGTTATTACATACAAAACAAATTGCAACATGAAAGACATTTAAACAAGAAAACGTATTAAGCGAAAAGAACCAGTCCTTGAACTTAAATATCAGTGGACAGGCGGAACTAAGGATGGAATAAGACTGCCTGCCTGTCTCACAAAACCTGTGATAAAGTGTTTTTAGGATTGCCAGCAAGGGCCCACTACAGTGGTGTCACTTATTCCCTGGCTGCACCCTTCTTTCTTGTCACAGGCTGGGGTCAACGCGTTTTGAACCGTAGATATTGAAAGGTTCTCCTCAGGACGGGGACTGGGTGTGATCTTCACTGTAAAAAAATTAAGGGGTGGTGTCAAACTATTGATGCAACAATGTAAGTGCCCTCTCTAACTGTAAAAGAAAAAATTATAGCAATTTACCTGCACAACGCGCACAAGGGCTGCAGGAGTGGAGATTAACTGCACATCAAGTGAATTAAGTCTGAAAGGACAAGTGAGGTGGCAGTCAGGGCTATTAGGTTCAAAAAGTCACCATGAATACATAGACACGGGTTAGAATTTTTTTTACATGGGAACTGGCCTGGGTCATACCTGGACTTGAATGTGGATGCAGAATGAGGAGGACTCATGAATCAGGGCGCCCGTGGAACGGTGCGTGGCCGGTGAGTGAAACTGCTCACCTTCTCTTAATTAATTGCTGAGTGGGGAGAAAAGGCAAACAGCGCTATAATGCGTGGTGCCCCCACGGCTGTACATAGTCTAAACCACAAAGTGAAACAGGGATTGTTGTATTATGTCCTACCTGCACGCAAATGCAGATTCAGGTAGACGGAGACATCCCGGGAGAAATCCGGGAGTTGCAGAGGTGAAGACTCTTCTGCGCTAAACCGCTAGAAAAAGCGGAAAGGATAAGCAGGCATGCTATGGCAAGGGTTGGTGTATATCAAAGTCAAAGGCTCAATAACCAACATGGGAAAAGCAAACTTACTCTATCTTTTGTCACTTTTTTCATATAGTAATTTTTCTTGTTTTTGTTAATGATGGTGGTGTCAGGCTAGGTTCCAATCACTCTATAACACAACCGTGTATCCTGGGTTCTAATGGTTATGCCTTTAGTTTCCGTTATTTATTGTGCATTATCAATATACACTTTGGCTGTAGTATTCGCTTTTATTAGTACTAACATCTGTTTTCGCTCTGTCCTTCGGAGCCACAAGTACCAGCAATCTTAGCGCTTGCCCGGTGTCCATCCTCGCTTTTCATGTCCCCAGATGGGCTTCCTGTAAAACTTACCAGAGCCGGCCCGCGCAGCCACACGCTTGATGTTTCTGGCAGCGGAATGGATTGAATCCTGTCTCCGCCCGAGTAAGTTTGCTTTTCCCATGTTGGTTATCGAGCCTTTGACTTTGATATACACCAACCCTTGCCATAGCATGCCTGCTTATCCTTTCCGCATTTTCTAGCGGTTTAGCGCAGAAGAGTCTTCACCTCTGCAACTCCCGGATTTCTCCGGGGATGTCTCTGTCTACCTGAATCTGCATTTGCGTGCAGGTAGGACATAATACAACAATCCCTGTTTCACTTTGTGGTTTTGACTATGTACAGCGTGGGGGCACCATGCATTATAGCACTGTTTGCCTTTCCTCCCCACTCAGCAATTAATTAAGAGAAGGTGAGCAGTTTCACTCACCGGCCACGCACCGTTCCACGGGCGCCCTGATTCATGAGTCCTCCTCATTCTGCATCCACATTCAAGTCCAGTTATGACCCAGGCCAGTTCCCATGTAAAACATTTTCCAACCCGTGTCTATGTATTCATGGTGACTTTTTGAACCTAATAGCCCTGACGGCCACCTCACTTGTCCTTTCAGACTTAATTCACTTGATGTGCAGTTAATCTCCACTCCTGCAGCCCTTGTGCGCGTTGTGCAGGTAAATTGCCATCATTTTTTCTTTTACAGTTAGAGAGGGCACTTACATTGTTGCATCAACAGTTTGACACCACCCCTTATTTTTCTTACAGTGAAGATCACACCCAGTCCCCGTCCTGAGGAGAACCTTTCAATATCTACGGTTCGAAACGCGTTGACCCCCAGCCTGTGACAAGAAAGAAGGGTGCAGCCAGGGAATAAGTGACACCACTGTAGTGGTCCCTTGCTGGCAATCCTAAAAACACTTTATCACAGGTTTTGTGAGACAGGCAGGTAGTCTTATTCCATCCTTAGTTCCGCCTGTCCACTGGTATTTAAGTTCAAGGGCTGGTTCTTTTTGCTTAATACGTTTTCTTGTTTAAATGTCTTTCATGTTGCAATTTGTTTTGTATGTAATAACTATGTAATAAGTGGTATTTTGGTGTCATGAATTTTGAGCATCCACTGTGAACTTTTTTACACCTGTACATATTGCGCACACAATTGTATGTTGTTGATTCAACTGTTTTGGCAGGATTTTCCTTTGAAGACATATGGATGAATTTATGAAACTCAATTAAAAATGAATATAAAATATTTTGTAATATAATACATGTGGTTCACGCAGCACAAACTGGCTGTGTGTGTCCTAATTCATCAGAATACAAACCTGACTAGCCATCTTGTTCTGTTTAGCAAATGGATAAAATGGGCAGCATGACTAGCCTTAGGTCCAACCAGTCCAGACAAGTCCAGAACAGTCCAGAACTGACCCAAACAGGCAACTGCACATGTCCTCTCTGCCCTTAGCCTCGATGCCCTAGGCACTGAGCTTAACTAGCCCTAGTGGTCAGGTGACATCTTCAGCCAATGGGAACACTAGCCCTAACCCTAACTCCTCAGAACACTGGCTCTAAGCCCTAGAACCAATAGGAGACCAGGCTCTTACAGACAATCACAGCCCTGGTGCTAGCAGCCAAAAGAGACCTAACCCTAAACCTTAAGTCCAATACAAACCCTAGTCCCAGGGACCAATCAGAAAACCAGACCTATCAAACACAAGATGATGGACAGAGTTTTGAAACATTTCAAACACTCAACCCCAATCAGGAGATTGGGGTTGAATCCATTCATCGTATGCTCATCATGCCACCCCAGTTTGGACCCAGACATATGCAAATCAGTCTTGACCCTGCTCCCCATGGGAACAGTGCAGCATGAACTGTCAGGCCAGGTTCTCTGTGGACCGGAAACAAGTATTCTGGGACCGGTTTCGGGGTATCACCCCTCATCAGCCAGGCTAGCTTGAATCGAGTGGCACAGCGAGCAAGGGACTCACATCTGGGCATACCCTTGGCCAATTAGCTCAAACATATACAGAACGAGATAATAGATGGAGTGTTGAAACGTTTCATACACTCACCCCCAGTTAAGAGATCTGGGTTAAACCCATAGTTCTTTTTCTCACCATGCCACCCCGGTTTGGACTCAGCCATATGGAAATCATGTGGAACATGCCCCCCTTGGGAAGAGTCCAGCCCATACTGCCTGGCCAGGCCACATGCTAACTGAACCAGAAACAAGTATTCTGAGACCCAGATCTCTTGACTGGGTGTGTTTGCAAAGTTTCAGCACTCTGTCCATCAACTTGTTATTATTGCATCAGACCTAAAAGTCAATCAGAAACCTGACCCTAAGCCCTAAGTGCAATAGGACCCCTAGCCCCAGGGACCAATCAGAACACTGACCTGTCAGTCAATAAGAAAGCTACCCCTAAGGCCAATAGAAACATCAGATACAGGAACAGATCAGAGAACATATATAACATCCAATGGCTAACTTATGTAAGGAGATGTGTGACCTCAAACATAAGTTGATGGGAAGGAAGCTGGGTGCTGCTCCTCAAGTTAGAATTTACTTGGAGACAGACAGGCTCACTCCACAATCTGGAGTTCCTGTTCAAATCTCTGTAGGTAAGTGCCAAATCTAAGCCACTAACATTGCTGCTTTTTGCACACTTAAACAACTCACTCTCCTAGCCAAAAATGAGCGCTATATACACTATACAAACACAGTTTAAACCCTAAGAGCAGATTTGAGCAGTCTCAAAGGACACTCTGCTTAGTCTCTTAGGTGTGTTATGTATTAAGGCTGGAGGGCTCTGTGCTCTTCACTACAAATTCCTCCTTGCTCTACTGATGCAGAGAACTAGGGTCTAAACTGGTCCTGGGTTGCTTCTATTACGCTTCAGGAGGGATCTGGTTTGCCAGTTAGGGCTGGACTCTTCCTATTAAAGCAGGGTCATAACTGATTTGCATTTAGCTGGCTTCATACTGAGGTGGCATGTTGTGTAAAATAACGATGGATTGGGATGCGGCCTGAGTGATTAGCAGCAGGATTGGGATGCGGCCCGAGTGATTAGCAGCAGGCGAGATTAATTCAAGCATTCAACGCATCATCGTTTTGTATACATATTGTGCTGCCCTAAGTTAGACGGGTATGCCCAGATGTGGGCCCGTGCACACTGTATCACTGGAACCACGCTGTACCTGGCTGAAAAGCACATAACTAGGGTTAAACCAGTCCTGGGTTGCTTGTGTTCCGATTTATGGAGTATCTAGCTTGGGAGTTCGGGCTGAACAGTTCCTATTGGAGCAGAGTCAAGACTGATTTATGTATAGCTGGGACCAAACTGAGGTAGGATTATGTGCAAAATAATGATGGATTTGGATGCAGCCCGAGTGATTAGCAGCAGCTGTAATTAATTCAACGCATCACTGTTTTGTATACATATTGTGCTGCCCTAAGGGAGACAGGTATGCCTCTCAAGCATTCTATTCATCACAGTGTTTATACTTATTGTGTCTCCTTAAGTGGGACAGATATGCCCAGATGTGGGTCCCATGCACACTGTCACAGGGACCAAGCTGTACGCGGCTGATGAGCCGATAACTTCGGTGAAGCCTGTCCTGGGTTGCTTGTGTTCTGGTTCAGGGAGGACCTGGCTTGGCAGTTCGGGCTGGACTGTTCCTATGGGTGCAGGATCAAAAATGATTTGCATATAGCTGGATTCAAACTGAGGCGGCACAGCGCAAAGAAAACAATGGATTGGGATGTGACCGCAAATGATTACCAGTGGCTGAGATTAATTCAAACATTCTATACATCACTGTTTTGTGTCCCTATTCTGTTGCCCTAAATGGTATGAGTATGCCCAGACATGGATCCCATGCACACATTGGTACTGGAGCCAAGCTGTACATGGCTGCAAAGCCCATAATTAGGGTGAACCTGATCCTGGGTTGCTTGTGTTTTGGGTCAGAGAGGCCAAAAAACAAACATTTAGAAAGAGGGTCCTAGGGCTAGATTTACGACCCTATCAGGCACATGCCCTCATACTACGTAATAATAACAAAAGAAGTGTCTGAGGGTCAGAAAAGTGGAAATTCGATGTGTGTCTTGAAAAATGCTACAATTACACTAAGTGAGCAAAGAGTGCAATAAGTGCAACAAAGAGCACACAGTTCCTAAATTGGGAAAAAGTGCCCATCAGTTCCCAAACGGTGCCGCCCTAGTCATCCTCTGGGCTCTCCTTACCCAGGAGAAAGATTATTATGTCTGTCACTAGATGTTATCGTGACAGATAAACTCCATAAAAATAATGAGTTTTGTGATGGGTGGGACCAAAGAGATGTTATAATATATTTCGGTAACTGTTTTTGCAGTGCATAAAGTGAAGTGTATTACAATTAGGTAGAAATTGAGCAGAGGTAGCAAATTTTAATAGTTTCTCTCAATTCTCCTCACCTTAAAAAATGGGCAAATTAACTAGCTGATTTAACAAAATATCAGACTGCAAGTAGGTTCAACATGTTTCAGCATCAATGACTATAGATACGTCATGATGATGATATTGCCTCCTACCAAATAGGTTGGAGAAGATCAAGATATACCTAAAAACTACACAGGTATTCCTTTTTATCATTATTGCAGTAGCCGTTATAATCTAGGTCCTGATGAAAGCAGTGACGTATCTATATACACCAAGCTCTAATCGCAAAGGAAATACTAAAGTAATAATAAAGTAAAAACAAAAACACTGTCACTGAAGGAAACTTACTTATGTGCTGATGTGCTTCTTGCAAAGGAGCAAATCTATCCCTCAAAATAAAGTTTGCCAGTGGCTGAAATAGGGTGGTCCACTGCCCCATGCTGTATGCTGTTGTGGGTGGAAGCAAAATGTAAATCACTCAACAGACCAATAGAAAAAAAGAGCTGGCTGTAAGCCCCTTTAGGTAAGTATAATATACATATAATTTTAGTGAAATCAAAAGGCCTTGGCTAACCCCAAATCTAAAAATCCAATATGGTGATCAGAGAAATACATTTGTAAAGTTATAAGTATAAATAGCACTAGAAAGCATATAGTGCCAATGAAAATTAATAGTCTCAGTAAAATAGGACCTAGGCTCAGACGTACGATGACCACAATGGAATGGGGTTTAGATACACTAACCAGGTTCGTCCTGGTGTAAGATTTTACCTTATAGTCCTTTAAAGCCCCTCAGGATGTCAGGGAGAGGCAACCAGAAAATTACAGGGTGGCAGGCAGAGTCCAACACCAAGGTCAACTCCAGGTCCTTTTGACACTAGTCTCCTGGACAGTTGCAGAAAAAGGTTTCTTGTAGGTTTTGTGTCCCGGTAGCTTTAACAGTAGGTCAGCCCTATGACGCTTGGAAGTCCACATTTTTGTCCTGGGTGAAAGAGGGAAGGCAAGTCCAATCTTCTAAACTCTTTTCAGGTCTCAGACAGCATGGTTACTCCTCTTCTGATCTTCCACAGGCATAGAACTATTCTGAAGTAGGTGCATGGTGATCTCGCAGTTATGCCTGGCATGAGCATGTGGATGTAAATGACCCCTGGGTACACCCTAACCATTGGGGTAAAGGTTACTGGTGCAAACCCTACCTACTTTGGCCATTTTCATGATGACTGATGTCTTTGGCCATACTAAATGTGGGCTTGGAGGGCTTGGGGTGTGTTTAGGAGTGTGTATCCTATCACATTTAACAAAAATGCCAGTTTGAAGCAATGTCTATACCCACAGCTACCCCAGAGACAGAGACAGATGTCTGGTAGAACAAAATAGAGTTCTTTGCAACCAGACATGGGATACACAAAAACTGCTTTGGTATACTGCTTTCTCCCTTTAAAGTGCACCCCAAATGTTATTTATAAATACAGCAGACACGTCAAACAGGATATGACACTGTAATGTTAGAAGGAGGTCTACTGTGATTGGAGCCTGGCTGGCTAGAGGGACAAAAAGAAGACCTTGTCCAGGTGTCAGCTAATATTAGCATTTAACAAAGGAGGTCTCGTTGAAACAGGTCCCAAGTATCATATGAAAAGCCCCTTCAGACCTGTCAAGCAGGATGTGACATTCAAGCAGGACATGACACTTTAATGTAAAAAAAGGATCTTCCTGCTCCCCACTGCATATTCTGTCATATTCTCTGCTTATTCAGATCAGCCTACTGTTTGTCCGTGGGAGCAAGCACAGAATTTACTTACACCTATTCAAATGCTAATTATTGGCTGGTCAAATTGGGAGAGTAAAATTAGGATTTAGCTTTCAGGTACTTCAGGCAGGAAAAATGCAATATTTTAGAAAAACAAATGTCATTGCCATTGAACCGGATTTTTAATAGCATTAGAAATAATGATTTAATTCAGTAGCTAGCCCCATGAATGAAATACAGTATTAGTATTACATATTGCATCCCTGTGTTTTCCTACAGAACAGCCAGCCTTGTTTTTTTTTATCTCTTTATTAGAGTTTATAATACTAAAACATATTTAAACAGTTTAGGGGGATAGCACATATCCTGTACAGAGCTATTTATAAAAATGTGCTCAGTACATTCGTGTGGTGTTGCCAGGGACTCCCAGTCTTACATCTCTGTGACCACCTACTATGCTCGCTTTATGGTGCCATCCACGATAACCTGTAAAGGGGCATGCTGTCTTAGAGATAAGAGATCAGGAAATGATCAGGAGAAGAGGGGAATCATCCAGCCCATCCAGCCTCCAATGGGGGATAGGCCTCAGTTGGACTAAGCCCCCAATACAAAGGTATATGAAGAGAAGATATGCAGAGTGAGGGCTTGCACAGCACCCAGACAGTAGCCCTAGCCCACAGGTGAACCCCAGTGTCATATCACTATGGTGGTCTCTCATCATCCTTGGCCTCCAAACTCAGTATGTATGTTTCTTAAATCGTGAACTCCGTGTCACTCCCCACCACCCCCATCGGTGGAGGTTTGCTAATACCGTCACCTATGCTTTTGCCCACGTCACTAGGTCCTGCAGCCAGTGTCCCAACCCTGGTGCTGCGCTGGCCTTCCATGCCACTGCTATCTGTCTCATGGAGAGAACCTGGGCCGGCGCTTAAAATCTGATGGTGTACCTGTCTCCCTTTGTGGCGGGGTATATGCCTAATATGCAATATTCAGGGGGGGGGAAAGCACTGTTCTTTCTGTGACCTCCAACAGCAGTGATTCGTAACCACGTTCGATGCCTATTGTAGCGTGGGGAAAACCCATACCATGTGGTGAAAGTCGGAGGGCTGAGTATGGCAGAGGAGGCATTCTGGAGAAGCTCCAGGAAACATCCTGTGTATTCTCTGTGGTTTCAGGTCGGTGTGGTGTAAGCAGTTGAACTGTGGATACCCCCTTCACATGTAAAATGGCCCGTATCCATTGTTTGTCAGTAAGATCAGTGCCCATGACCGCCAAACATTTGGCCCTCACCGGCAACACCACTCGCACTTCTGAGTATGTATCATGCTATAGATCACCGTATTCGGACCATGGACATCCCCATGGGTTTGCAGTAAGACTGATGTCCCTGGCTTCTTCCACCCCTCCTACCCCCAAGCACATACACCGCTCGTCAAATGGTGTTCTAATCTAGGGAATGCCTCACTGGTATCCCGCATTCATCTAGGATGACTTGAAAGGACTTTAGAAGCCCTTCCTGATATATATCTTCCACCTGTAGCACCTCTGCGGCACAGGTGAGTTAATCTGCTATGCCTAGCAGTTGCAAAGTCGTCACCTGTGGTGCATACAGTGAGTATTCTCCTCTGCCCTTGATAAATCTGTGTCAGCATGTGTGTGCTACCCTCATCAGTCACCTCTCCAAGTGGGACAGCAGAGCATTTTGCCATAACCAGGATCAGCAATGTCTCCACAGACTGCACAACACACCGTCTCCCTGCCCATGAAAGGTGCTGTCCCCAGCCAGTGCATAGGCCACTGCAGCTGAGCTGCTGCATAATATAAATCATACTCCATGCCCACCTCCTCTAGGGGAAATTAAGTTGTGTGTAGCGCAATGTTCCTACCCCACCCCACATTAAATTGGACAGCAGCCCATTCAACCCCTTAAAGAAGTATCCCTGCACAAGCAAGGGAAGCACCAAAAACAGGAAGTGTAACCTGGGTAGGACTTAGGGGCATATTATCAAGGAACAGCGTTAACATTATCGCTGCTTTAGCGGCAGGAAACTGCCCTAAAGCGGCGATAATTTTAATGCCATTCCTTGATAATATGCCCCCAACATCTTCGAGCTAGCCACACGACCCACCGAGGACACAGGGGGCGCTGCCAGAAGGGGAGGGAGCTGCAAGCCAAAGCCAATGCCACCGCCCTGTCCAGATTCCCGCATATTAGATCTGCGTCAAAATTGTATACATGTACCACTAGATATATGGCCATATCAAACTGCCAACCCAGACATGTGGACATCAGCGTATCGCGTGCTTGATCCTCCATTCGTGCAAGTGGAAACAAACAGGATTTGTACCAGTTTATGTGCAGACCTGATATTTCCTCGAATTTGTCCAGCATGGACATGAGGAGCTCCAAAGCAATCCTGGCATCACACAAGTAAATCAGGGCAGTCTCCACGTATAGGGACACAATGTGCCGTTCCTCGGCTGTGCACACTCCCCAGGACTCTGCATGAGTGCGGGGCCAGGCTGCTAAAGGCTCCATAGCACGCGCAAATATGAGAGCCGACAATATGCATCCCTGCCTTGTGTCCCAACGTATATCGAAGCTGTTTGATATGTGGGCGGTGGTTTTCACTAGTGCTGCCTGATTAATATTCAGTGTTGGTATCCATCTCAAACAGCCCGGGCCCATCCCCTCTCGCTCCAGCACCCCATGCAGATATCTCCGCCTTCTCTATATTGAGGGGCTTTGCTACGCTCTCAGCAGCAATACCCTCAGGTGACCCCATCAGATTGAGTCGGTGTGGACCAATGTGCCAATCACTGGTAGCAGTCGGTTCGCCAAGATCCTCCCCAATATTTTGTAAGCGCGATTCAGCAGGGAAATCAGTCAGTAAGATTGCACATCCTCCTGGGTTTGGGGAGCACTACTATTAAGGCCTCCCTAAGGGAGGACGGGAGTGTCTCCTTATCCGCCTCTTCCTTGTACATGTTCAGTAGGTGGGGGGCAAGTGTGCCAGCAAAACATCACATAAATACTCCAACAGGAAGCAGTCTGTTCGTTGCATTTTATTATGTGCCATCTGTGAGATTTCGGGCCAGATGTATGAACACATTTCCCCATAGACACAGAATGGGTAAAACTGTTTGATACATCAGGCCCTTCCTCTCTGGTCTTGTCTGTTTTTAAGGGTGCATCCAGCTCCTTGCCCTGGAGGGGGTCTAGGTAGGGGAGGAGATTCCCCGCAAGAAATTTGGAATCTGCTCCAAATAACCACATCATGTGCTGTATACAGGGCACTGTAGTAGTCCACAAAAGTAGCATTAATATCGGTGTGGAAGTGGCTTAATCTGTCTCCATTGGACCGAAGAGTCCCAGTGGGAGACCGAGCTTCCTAACAGCTCTGTCTCCATTGGCATGTATGCAGGCAAAATATGCCATGTAATCAGGGCTTTAAGTGGGGTGTGTGGGGGGGGGGGGTTTGAGAACCCCCAGTTTTTCTTTGGGGGCCTCGAAAGGGGTCTCTAGGGGGCTCTATTTTTGTGCCTCAAAGGTCAAAGGTAGGGTTACCAGACGTCCCTGTTTTAGTTGGTGTTTCGGGTGAGCATGCGCACTCACTGCTTGCTTAAGCAAATCAAGGTAATGGGCTTCCCATGGCATCCCCACACCCACCAGCACGATCAGAGGCGCAACTAGAGTGCCCAGAACTCCTTGGTAGTGTGCTTTCATCGCACCATTGTGTCGATCAATGGTAACTCAAGTGGGATCATTTAGCAGCTTAAACCACTTTGTGTGATATCTCTTCTTTACTTCTGATCATTGGAAACTTGCTTGTAAAAGTCCAGTCAAACAAAAATTAGACGTGAAACAATACAAACGTGTTTGCACAGAAGGAAATTTTATGTGACCGCATCATAAGGAGGATGTGACAGCCCTGTTTTGCAAGTGTGAGAATAGCAGGCTGATTTTATGCGCTGAAATGCTGACTTCCCATGAGGCACAGGGCCAAGACTGATTTACATATTGCCATGTCTGAACTGGGGTGGCTTGGTGAGCAAAATAACAATGGATTGAACCCAGATCTGTGATTGGGGGTGAATGTTTTGCCATTGTGCAACATTCCGTCCATCATCTTGACTGTTTTGCTGTTCACCCTATGTGGGAAGGGTATGTCCAGACGTGGGTCCCTTGCTCACTACGCCACTGGAGTCAAGCTATCCTGGCTGAAGACGGCTAATAGCCAGAAACCGGTCCTAGGATGCTTGATTCCGGTCCAGGAAAGACATGGCTTGGCAGTTCGGGCTGGACTGTTCCCATGAGGCACAGGGCCAAGACTGATTTGCATATGACCATGTCTGAACTGGGGTGGCTTGGTGAGCAAAATAACGATGGATTGAACCCAGATCTGTGACTAGGGGTGAATGTTTTGCCATTGTGCAACATTCAATCCATCATCTTGTTTGTTTTGCTGTTCACCCTATGTGGGAAGGGTATTCCCAGACGTGGGTCCCTTGCTCACGACACCACTGGAGTCAAGCTATCCTGGCTGAAGACGGCTGATAGCCAGAAACCGGTCCTAGGATGCTTGATTCCGGTCCAGGAAAGACATGGCTTGGCAGTTCGGCCTGGACTGTTCCCATGAGGCACAGGGCCAAGACTGATTTTCATATGGCCATGTCTGAACTGGGGTGGCTTGGTGAGCAAAATAACGATGGATTGAACCCAGATCTGTGACTGGGGGTGAATGTTTTGCCATTGTGCAACATTCCGTCCATCATCTTGACTGTTTTGCTGTTCACCCTATGTGGGAAGGGTATGTCCAGACGTGGGTCCCTTGCTCACTACGCCACTGGAGTCAAGCTATCCTGGCTGAAGACGGCTAATAGCCAGAAACCGGTCCTAGGATGCTTGATTCCGGTCCAGGAAAGACATGGCTTGGCAGTTCGGGCTGGACTGTTCCCATGAGGCACAGGGCCAAGACTGATTTGCATATGACCATGTCTGAACTGGGGTGGCTTGGTGAGCAAAATAACGATGGATTGAACCCAGATCTGTGACTAGGGGTGAATGTTTTGCCATTGTGCAACATTCAATCCATCATCTTGTTTGTTTTGCTGTTCACCCTATGTGGGAAGGGTATTCCCAGACGTGGGTCCCTTGCTCACGACACCACTGGAGTCAAGCTATCCTGGCTGAAGACGGCTGATAGCCAGAAACCGGTCCTAGGATGCTTGATTCCGGTCCAGGAAAGACATGGCTTGGCAGTTCGGCCTGGACTGTTCCCATGAGGCACAGGGCCAAGACTGATTTTCATATGGCCATGTCTGAACTGGGGTGGCTTGGTGAGCAAAATAACGATGGATTGAACCCAGATCTGTGACTGGGGGTGAATGTTTTGCCATTGTGCAACATTCCGTCCATCATCTTGTTTGTTTTGCTGTTCACCCTATGTGGGAAGGGTATGCCCAGAAGTGGGTCCCTTGCTCACTACGCCACTGGAGTCAAGCTATCCTGGCTGAAGACGACTGATAGCCAGACACCGGTCCTAGGATGCTTGATTCCGGTCCAGGAAAGACATGGCTTGGCAGTTCGGGCTGGACTGTTCCCATGAGGCACAGGGCAAAGACAGATTTGCATATGGCCATGTCTGAACTGGGTTGGCCCGGTGAGCAAAATAACAATGGATTGAACCCAGAACTGTGACTGGGAGTGAATGTTTTGCCATTGTGCAACATTCCGTCCATCATCTTGTTTGTTTTGCTGCAATGCTGGCCTGCACCATCACTCAGTTGTTTGGAACACCAGAAGCCTCTCGGCATTTTTACCGCCAGTGTTAAAGCCACAGAGGGGCCTGTTCAGTGTCCTAGCGAAAAGCACCCACTGGCATACCCATGGGGTGACTAAGGGGAGGAGGGAGCATTGGCACTGTTGAACAAAACTCCCGTGGGCACAGTAGTAGGAAGTGTGGAGATGCAGGGGCTCTAAGAAGGGATGAAAAACGACAAAGAATCATTAACATGCAAATGGTGTTTTAAAGACCTATGAAGTACTCTGGTGCGGCTGTGTATGTGCCCGGGAAGCTGTCTCAGCCTGGGCTGCCACACAGAGGGGGCGGGGGGGCTCTGAGGAGTCCTAGAGCTGACGGCTTTTAAGAGCAGGGGGTACTGCTACACAAGTTATCTTTATTTAGACCACGCCCCTACTTTCATAGGCCACACCCCTTCGAGGTGTGTCCCGCCCCTTTTAGAGCACCCACAGTTTTTCTCCCCACTTAAAGCACTGCTAGTAATCGAGATTTACCAGTCTGGCCTCAATCTCTCGGTGTTGTTGCCACCTCTCTCTAAGTGATTGCAGTTTGTGCGCATGTTTCAGGGTCTCCCATTCATGGTCCTGAAGTTCCTGTTCCATGGCTAACAGTTCTCTGTGCAGAGTCCCTTTAAGCCTTCAAATCTTGGCTATACATTGACCTCGCAAGACCACTTTGTGTGCCTCCAGCTCCAAAGTGCGGGTTGATGCAGTACCCGTGTTCAGTTCAAAGTATTGGGCAATGCTCACTGTAATAGCGTCACTGAGCGGTGGGTCCACTAACACCTCCACCCTCAGGTGTCATTTCCTGTCCTCATCGCAACTCTATCAGCAGCTGTCAGAATCAGTGCGGGCTAAATAAGCGGTGATCACTGCCCGGTCACAAAAGACATTGCTGCAAAGAAAAATGTACAGATGTGTGTGTACATTATGTGCATTGTGCACTGGGGAATAAAATGAATACTCCTCAGGCATCAGGTGCTGCAATCGTCATATGTCATGCACTTGCATGTTGGCCAAACATCCCTGGAAGTGGTGTATAGCCTGAGGGCACACGCCCCCCTCCATCAGCCATGCAAAAAGATCATGCTCCACATCTAGAATGCAATTGTAATCGCCTTCCCAAACACAGAGTGCCCAGGGTAGCCAAGAGGGCAGGGTGCTATATAACTTGAATGTAGGACATGTACCTGCCCTAGTACCATGCCCTAGTAGTGAAAAACTTCCAAATTCGTATTTCGCTCACTGTGTGGCCTACCCCTCCCCTAGATTAACATTGGGGATTCCTTGTTACAGCTAATATGTTGTAAGTCCCAATTGGGAAGAGTTAGCTGTCATGTTTAGTACATTTGGAATTGTAATGATATATCCTCTTTAATGGTAAAGTCGAATTTATCATTACAATTTGTTACATGCCATATTTAGAAATCAGGCATTTTTCTGTTTTTGTTAATGTGTGCCTGCAGCCTGTCTCCAATATATGGATGAGTGTGGGGGAGGGGGATGACAGCTGGGCTTTGTGCATTCCCTCTTGACAGTCATACCTCACTCAGCGCTCGCGCACAGCTGATGGAATAGCTGCTTCGCGCCCTTCCTGGCTCTTCTAGCCTGCCGCCGCCATCACCACCGGCGTGCACGCTGACTCCGCCCCTTTCTGAGGCCACACCCCCCTTGGTCTCCCATAAATGTGCCTATACAAGACGCGCAGCGGACGAGCGCAGCGGGAGCGCCGTTTGCGCGCCGAAGGCGCGCCTAAGGCAAGCCCGTCTGCGCCCGTCCGCGACAAGACCGCGACAGGCGCAGGAAACTCTGCCCATTTTACCTCCCACATTTCCTACCATTCTAACGACCTCCTCCAACTACAGGTCACTAAGCAGTGTCCATGTATACTCGACCCAGCCACACTTTCAGGCCCAGTCAGTTGCAAACACTGCCACTGGTCCACCGGGCTCCATTTAGCAGTCCCACCGGCCAATATGCCTCAGGCCCCTCGGCCCCCCTTCAAAGGCGGCCTGATCAACGCGCGCTCCATGTGCAAACACAACCAAGATATACACGATCTTATCTTGGAGTCAGACCTCGACTGCCTCATGATAACTGAGACATGGCTAACAGCAGACAGCAACCCTGATATTGCTGTCGCCCTTCCCCTCGGCTACTCACTCTTCAGGGAAGACAGACCTAAGGGCCGTGGCGGAGGTGTTGCAATCATTCTCAAAGACACCTTCTCCTGCCACACCTCTAGTCTAGAGTCCCTAAAAAAGACTGAAGGATTAGGCTTCTCCATTAAACTAAACGACCATACTTCGTTCTCTGGCGGACTCATTTATCGCCCACCCGGCAACGCATCTGAGTTCCTCGACTCGCTGCACGACTCGTTAGGACAACTTTCACTCAGATACCCTTTCTTCACCCTCCTTGGTGACTTTAACCTCCATCTAGAATCGACAACAGACACTCATACCATCAATTTCGTACAAACCCTCGATATATTCAATTTTAAGCAACTTGTCACCTCACCCACCCACTCCATGGGTCATACCCTCGATGGAGTCTGCACAAACTTCTCTCTCTTGACCACACTATCGCCCCTGCCCCAGATCTGGTCTGATCATTTCTTGATCCCATTTCACATCCTGAATGAAAACCTATCCAACCGCAACAAATCTGCCTCCCTCCCCGCCAATCACATCAATTGGAAAAAGGTCCAGGATAACATTACTCTCAATCCGACAATACAAACCCAAGCACCCACCCTCTCCGGTAATATTGATACCGACGCCGATCTTTTTCACAACTGGATCACCCAAGAAATAAAATCCAGAATCCCGCCCTCACGTCCCCGCACCTCCCGGGGCAAAACTAAACCCAATGCCCCCTGGTTTACACCAGAACTTGCTAATGCACATCTGCTTTGTAAAAAGGCAGAAAGAAAATGGCGGAAGACCTACGAGGTTACTTATCGTACCTCTTACATCGCAACTAGGAAAAACTACCTTTCGGAAATCAAACTGGCAAAGAAAAACTACTACACCAACGCCATAAAAAACGCAGGTCAGAAACAAAAGGCGCTGTTTGCGATAGTCAAATCATTTACGCAACCCAAGGCTCTTTTGCCTGAAATCCCACCCTCTCAGAAACTCTGCGATCAAATTTCTTACTTCTTCGAGGAAAAAATTGCCTCGATCCAAATCAACTTTCCCCCCCCGCCACTCTCCCAGTGCCCCCCCCACTGGTCTCCCAAAGCTGTACGCTAAGTCGCTTCTCCCCTATCACTCTTGAGCAGTCGAAAATAGCCATCCTGGCCTGTAAATCGGGCTCCCCGTCTGATCCTTGTCCTCCCAAGATACTCCACCAACTAATCGACGAGGTTAACCCGACCATCAACAACCTAATCAACTCCTCGCTTAGCTCAGGCACAGTTCCTAGCCGCTGGAAAAAAGGAATCGTCAAACCCCTTATGAAGAAGGCGAATAAACCCCCGACGGATCTTACCAACCTCCGCCCCATCTCGTTACTCCCGGCCTTGGGAAAAATCACGGAACATCTAGTCCACAATGAACTGAAACACTATCTAGATAAAAACAACCTTCTCCATCCTCAACAATCAGGATTCCACCCCAAGCACTCGACAGAAACCGCCCTCATTGAACTGTCTGATACTATAAAAACTCTGCAAGATCAGAGAAAAAACTCCATCCTCATCCTTCTCGACCTAACGGCGGCGTTTGACACTGTCTCCCACACTATCCTTATCAGCAGGCTCAGGGACATCGGCATTTCTGACTCTGCCCTTTCCTGGATCTCGTCTTTTCTCTCCGACCGTTCCCAAACTGTCTCCTTGGGCCCATTTCACTCCAAAGACAAACTTGTCTCCTCAGGTGTTCCGCAAGGCTCCATCCTGAGCCCTCTCCTTTTTAACGTTTACCTCATTCCCCTCCTTAATCTAATAGAATCATTCGGCATACCTGTTACCTCCTATGCCGATGACACACAGCTCATTGTGCCATTAGACAAACTATCTACCAAAGCTGAACTCAACCTAAAACACTGCCTGACTGAAGTATTTCGCTGGATGGACAATAACCACCTGAAATGCAATTCGAGCAAAACGGAGATCCTTCCGATCGGTACAAATATCTCCTTCTGTCCAGCACTTTGGTGGCCGGACAACTCTGTTGCCCCCCCCCCAGACAGTTTCGTCGGCCAGGAACCTCGGCGTTATTTTTGACTCCGACCTCTCCTTTGATCAGCACGCCAGAACCGTCGCTGGCAAATGCTTTGGAATGATCAGATCCATGAGAAAGTTCTTTGACTTTCTTCCCATCGATGCCAGAAAGACGGTGACAGTAGCACTCATTATCTCGCGACTGGACTACTGCAACGGCTTGCTCGCAGGAGCCAAAAAGAACACTATCCATAAACTGCAGAGCGTACTACACACAGCCGCCCGTCTTGTCCTGGGTCTTCCCCGCAGATCCTCTATTTCTGCAGCACTTCGTTCACTTCACTGGCTCTCCCTTCACAAAAGGATTCTCTTTAAGATCCTGATTATAGCCTTTCGTGCCTGCAACAAAACTGGCCCTAAATACCTCACCAAACGCTTCCCCCACTACCTGCCCAGCCGTCACCTTCGCTCAACCAACGACAACCTCATTCTTCTCCCCAAATACAATCTGAAAACGAAGGGTGAGAAGACCCTCAGCTTCCTTGCAACTAAAGCCTGGAACAAATTACCCAAATCCCTCAGACAACAAACCCAGGAAAAACCTTTTCGAAAACTGCTAAAGACCTGGATCTTTAATCTCCCGGACGATCACTCCAAAGCTTCCATCTAATCCTCTTGCACTGGCTCACTTAGGTTCCCTAGCGCCAAGATGCTCCCTCCGGAGCGAACGTCGCGCTCTACAAATACCCCACAAATATCACAAATATCAAATATCACACACAAAAAGAACTTAAGTGGGACATGATGGTCCATCCACAGCCTGATGGGCCATTTTGGGCAGGATGGGAGGGAGGAGCTGGGCACCACCTCACACTTACACATGAATAGGCAGTGTCCTGTCCCCACACAAAGGACCCACACAAAGGACCGCTTAACACACTGTCGTGAGTCAGGAGAAAGAGCAGGAAGAGAGGACCTCTGTGCACTTCAAAGTTCTTCTTTGAAGTCTCCCCCACTTTAAAGGCACCACTGGGCATAGGAACTGGACTGCTGACCCTACCACTTCAGTACATTTCTAAACCTGTGCCAGGAAGGAGTACTGCTGTGCTGCTGAAGTATCACCACTCTGCTGCACTGCTGCTCTGGAAGAAATGCTTTCTTGCTGTACTGACCTGCTGCCTTTCTTGCCTGGGTAAGGAGGACTGGACCCACATCACTGAATCTAGAACCAAAGTGACTTTAAGGGCTTGCTGGCTTGCCTCCTGATTGAAGTCTCATTGACATAAAAGAGTTCCAACTCACCTGCCTCAGCACTGGGACTCTGCCATCTGTGAGTTTGCCCAGGAATTTATGTGCCACGCAGTCAGCGATGCAGAGTAGGCTTTGGGTCTATCCCCTTCTGCCATTGACTTTCTTTCACCAGTCTCTTTTAGCCATTAGATTGAGCCTTTGTTGGTAAAGTTTTGACTTAGCCCAGTGGAATAATAATTTCACACCTAATTCTATTTGCAGTTTCTGGGTTTTTTCTGTAGTCAGTGAAGTGCGTGCATTGAAATGCATGAGAAACTGCTTTAGAACTATAGGCCCCCAGGTAAGGATCGCGTTTAGCCCCTCTGATTGGTGACCCTCCTGCCTCAAAGATCTGTCATCTGCTGTTGAGAAAGCTAATGCCTAGGCTTCTGGACTGACAGAGCGCAAGATGGCCACTTAGATTAATGCCGTAATGGCGGCTTCTTATTGTCAAATGAAAATATTGAAAGACATCCTTCTTTATTCAGGGTATTTGAAAACTTGTGTCTAACATTGTTACTAGGCTTGATAAAACTAAGGTTTGTTGCTTAATTCTATCAGATGGTGTTATTTGAAGCTTAAAGCGGTATAAAATGTGGCAGTTTGACTTGCTTTGAATTTTAGGAAGTCTGACAGTGTCTCCAAAGCGGGCCTTAAGCTGCCTTACTCCCGGCAAGCCTTTTAGAACACTGGTGCCACGGCGCTGCAATCCTTGTTCTCAAGATATTCTCTTGAGGGCTCCCTTTTTTCTGATTCTTCCCTTCTCTTTTCAGTTTAGCACCTTAAAAAAATCTAGGAATCTGGTTAGGGCCTCGCTTTTATGGAATACTCTTTCTCTAGTACTGTGTAAAATTGACACTCAGCAAAGGATAAGAAGGTCCCTCAGAACACATCTGTTCTGCTGAGTCATTTGCCCCCCTGCTGTGTGCTAGTCCCAGCTCCAAGATTATTGTGCCTGAATGATTGCACTTTAGAAGTATCAGCGGAACTCAACTAGACCCCTCTTTCCGCTCTTGCAGGCTCAATCATGTGTATGTGTCTCTCTCTCTAATCGGCAAGCACAGCATTTATTTACACATTAAACCCCAACCTTATTGGTCTGCAGAGTGACTTTTTAGGTCGAGCCTTGCGGCAGCGCACATGTGCTACTCGCTCTGCATGCTGTATTGGTGTATGCACTGAAAGCCCAGCCCACTCTCCGCCCATATTTTTCATTGGCTTGTGTCATAATCCTTCATCAACGCTGGCTTCTGATTGGTTAATAGCCTTGTTAGTTTCGCCTTGGTACCGCCTTGCCTTCAATTGTATCCTCCCATGGCTACAGGTCCTTTTAATTCTGTTGCAACACAGTATGTCTTATTTAGTCTACAAGCACTATTTTGTTTAACGTGTTTCTCCTACTGCAGTCACAACGTGCTTTTCTTACATTCAGTGTGCCATGCGCGCTTTCATTTTTAAGCAGCCCCAGAAAATGGGGGCGCTTGTTTGAAGTTAAATTGGTCTTGCATTTACAAGAGTTTGAGCTATTGCCATTGTAAATGACAATAGCTTAAACACTCATAAATGTGAGACCTGTACACGTGCCTATATTTGTTTAGGTAGACACTTGCATTTCGAAAGGGCAAACACAGCACTTAGGCTGTCTCGAGGAGTCGGACGAAGTGCAGAGTGTTGTACAGAAAGGCAGATACTTTTACGAAGATCGCGTGTCATTTTGGCCTGTTGTTCACTGGAAAATGATTTTGCGGAAAAGGGGTGTCATGGTGCCTAAGTTGCTGGTTGTGGAACAAAGAGCCCCAGTTTTCCGGCTTCCATTTTGGACAATCTGTGCAGTACTGCGCAGGTCACTTGGTTTACCTATGGCTGGGTCTATTCGCATGTCTGCCAAACCTTGGAGCAAAATAGGCAGAACACAGACAGTGCGCATTTTATTAAAACACTGGACTTTTTTATTTAATTAACATTTGTGACATCCTCCCTGGGTAGCTCTAAGATCAGTCAGTGGAGCTCACACGAGCGCTGAGCCTGTGGGATCGGTCTGGTGAGAGAAATAGCACTGCTGTCTCTAGAGTGAGCCCTGGTAGCTCCTGGCAGCTGCTCATTCTCTCTGGGTATCTCGAACATCAGTCACTGGCGCACACACGAGCCCTGAGCCAGATTTTACAAAAAAACATCTGTTTGTCAACTTAACAAACAGATGCTTTTTTAGGTCGAGGTACTATCCGGTTCGTCAGAACCGGAAGTAGCGAGATCTTATGTTTCTTAGAGGGGCTCTTTATCCCGCCTCTAATTTTGGCTCCCTCCCATTGGCTGGCTTCCTAAACGGAGGCCAGCCGTCACTCCAAATAGGCTCCATCCTTTTCGGATTTGGAGGTGTGTTCGGTGTTCTTCTTTCCACTTTTTGGCCACGTCCCTTTTTGAACACCGAACACGCCCCCAAATCCGAAAAATCGCAGAGCTTTATGCCGCCATTTTGTTTTCTTCCTCGCTGTCCTCTCCTCGCTGTCCTCTTGTTCTTGTCTAGCCTTCTGCCCGCGCCGTGTCTATTTCCCGCCCCCCTCCCGCTGTCCGTGTCTTTTTCCCGCCCCCTCCCGCTGATGAGGTTGCAGCTCTCACAAGAGCCGGGCACCGGCCTTCTGCTTCATGTGTGCCTGCTCGCAAGCCTCCCTCTCAGCACCTGCAGACTCCCACCTCCCTACTCCCTTTCGCTCTCACCCGTCCTCCCAGTCCGTAGCTCCCTGCTCCTTCTACATTATCAAAACAGGGGGAACAATTGGTCAACTGTAACGCACGTCTCCTTTTCTTGTGCCTGGCCGGCAGTGATCCGATTCGGCTTGATGCTCAGCAACACGGCACCTTTAACTACTGAAATTCACTCAAAGAACTACAAGCCCCATTTCCCTATGTACTAACAGTGACACACACGCAGTGTCGTCATGACGTCCTTTCCGGCCGGTGGGTCTCCGATACTCCGGTTCTTTGCCGCGCTATGACAGGATTTATGCTCCGGTCCCGCGACTCTGATTGCACGAGCTGAGGACCGGAACCTGAATAGGTTGAGATGCTGAGTGACATTTCAAAATGAAGTAAGTGCTGTAATAACGCGAAGACACACTTTGAGTCCGTCCTTACTAGCGTTCTTCTTAATCAGCCCACACTAAATCTCCAGTTTAGAGACTTCTCTTTCACTTCGCTCTCCCGTCTACAAACATTACCTTTTCTTAATACTACCCCCAGGACCACCCACATTATCCTTCCGGTCCTGTTTGAAACGTTCAGCTACCCCAAATTGGGTAAAGTATTAAGAGGGGAGCGGAGCGAGCCCCCGGGGTGGCTGGAGGAGAATGGCTCGGAGAATGCCCCCAGCCTGCTGCTGCTCGACTTTGACCGCGAGGTGATGCCGGTGGCTGGCGGTCTGGGGCTCTACACGCGGCGCCTGGTGCTGCTCACCTGGGTGCCCATGCGCTTAATCGGCTTCAGCCAGTTCTCGGACTCCTTCCTGCTGGATCAGCCGGACTACTGGTGCCGGGGCAACGCCACGGCGCACTGCCTGCTCGCCCCCACCAGGGGCCCGGGTGGGCCCCGAGCACAACATGAGCCATAGCCGGGGGCTCCGGGAGCACCCCGCCCATGCCGAGGACCCGCCGGTGGGCAAGGACTGCCAGTGCAGCGAGTGGAGCTACCAGATCCGGGCCGGCCTGGGGCAGAATGTGGTCAGCAAGGTAAGAATGATGTGACCTGACCTGCGACCCCGCTCCCAGCAGTACACCCATCAAAGCACGGTACTGAACGCACGTTCGCACCAGTACCTCCACCCCCCGTTTCACAGAGGGACCCGGCATGGTACAACTACTCTGCCACTATTGTAGCCTGCCAAACTCCTCAACACTCCCCCTCACAGAATTAAAGCAGGCTTTCCCCGGTGAGACAGGCACTGCAGCGCCCTTCTACCCTGCTAAACCCCTCACTGAGGCAGGTGCCCTCGGCATGGTACTGCGTGCACTGTGGCACCATTATACACCCCATCAGATTTCTCGTGGAAGAAAGGTACACAGAGCTAGGACTGTATGCCTTCGAAACTGTTCCCTTGGAGGCAGGGTACCTTCTGCTTTGCAGGGCATGTGCTGCAGTGTGATTACACCCATTATTAAACTCCTCACAGAGGCCGGGTACCCTCGGCGTGGTACACCAGCTACCATATCTCTATTAGACGCCTTCTGCAGGTAGGGTGCCCTGATGTAGAATGCACTATACCCTCACTGAACACCTCTCTGAGGCAGCGTACCCTTCACGAGGTTCGGCATGGATTGACGCTCTTTTTTGTACCCCACTAGATTCGTCAGAGAGGCAGGGTACCCTCGGCATGACACCGCATGCCCTGTAATGTAGCTCCGTGGTGCCATACTCCATAGGAACTGCTCACGTATGAAGCGAGGAGAAGCAGGGAGCAGCCTCTGGCAGAACGTGGACCTGGAAGGTATGGTAAGGATCACCCCGCCCCTATACTATAGAAACTGTTGCCCCACCACATTCCCTACACTGCCCTCACTCAAACTATATTGTTCTTGCAGGTGGCTTCAGCAGACACCGCCCCCACCAAAACCAGCACCCCATGAACTCTACCCTCTCATAACACTGAGAGCACCTCGGCACTGCGCCCCACCATCTACCGTACCCCCTCTGTCAGACAGATCATGGCACACCGGTCCCTCTCTCAGCACAGCTTTCATGGCACATCCAATCATAAGAGCCCTCCCTGACCCCTTCCGTTCACACAGAGTCCACTTTATACACACATCTCCCCTGGATTACTAAAGATTCATCGGCGCGCTAGGGTTGGGTTGCTGCCCGAAACATCTGTGTGCCTCTGGGGCTAACGCGTATTTAGAGTTCCCGTCTAGAGACTGCATTTCTCCAGCCTGCTGCTTTGAACATTCTTGTTCGTGCCAAGAACCTTCTAAGCAGACTTCAACCCAGATTTAAAATGCATACTGGTTCCTAATTAAAATCACTCAATATGGTAAATACACGGCAGTCTGTATATAGTGCTTTCTTAGTCGATTTTACGCTTCGAATTGCTTTACATAAAATGCGTACAATTGACTAATGTGGCGGTCCTACACTGCAAGGATGAACAGTCACGCTGGCCCTGCCGGCTTCGCACTCGTGGCCTGCAGTTATCGACATTTGTCAGCCGTGTGTGCTTGGCACCCTGAGGGAGGGGGCAGCTCTGCTCTGTGAGTTGGCAGGCTCAGGCTGCGTAGTGAAAACAAATAATATTAAATGATAATGAAATTCACTCAGCTCCCAGTATAATATGAATAAACTCCTCCCTCACTGTGCTGTTCTTTTCACGAGCGGAGCTCTTCACGGAGGGCATTATTTTTACAGGCGGAGATTGGGGGTGTTTTCGAGGATTAAACCCCCTAACTCTTCCCTGCTTTACTTTTCATATTATCACAAACAGCGTGTCCTTGTGACCTCCAAAAAGCACGGCCTCCCTTGCCAAGTGACAAAATGACACACAATGGAGCTCCCATTGCAATCTCCCGACAGCTTTCACTTTCGTTATCTAACTGTGTCAGACTAGACACTCATTGGTGACTGCATCTGTCAGCGACACAGAGAGTGGGAAACAATAAAGCATGAAAACAACTCCCGCTTTGACCGCTGCTGTGAGCAGGAGGTCAATCAGGTCTCGGTCGCTTGCGGATGTTATGGAGGGGTCATTGTACCCCAGAATTAGGTGGTGGAAGTCCATTGTTAGTGTGGCCCCTGTAACGTCATTGATTAGAGTGATTATGGAGTGCCAGAACTTATTTGTTTTGGCGCAGTGGAAGAGGAGGTGAGCAAGGTCCCCCTTCTGCCTGTTGCAGTTCCAGCAGGAGTCGGTCTCTCTGAGGCCCATGTTGGCTAGCCGTGCTGGGGTCCAGTAGGCCATGTGCACTAGCCAGAATTTTGTTTGATCAAGGGTCGTTGTCACCTTCCTTGATGTGGAGGACCATAAATCTGCCCTTTCCTTCTCACTTAGCTCTCTCCCTGCTGATTCTTCCCATTGGCTTAAAGTTCTGTTATTCATTTTGGACGTTTTGGGGGTCATGGCTCTGTATATGTGCGCTACTTGGTGTCCTGTGATGTTCAGGCTGTTAGCGTATTGTGTTATTGATGGGGTGAGCGTGTTTATGTTGGCTTTGGCTAATGCTACTCTTATTTTAAGGAAATTATAGAGCTCTATGTTGTCAAAATTGTATTGTTGTCTGCGTTTGTCAAACGTTGTCTGATTCCCTGTCTCCTGTAGCTGGCTCACCGTTGTTATGCCTTGCCTGTACCAAGTGTGCATATCCAGTGTTTTATTCCTGTACTTAATTCTGGGGTTGTGCCATAGCGACTCTAGCTGAGTTTGTCTAACGCTGATGTCTAGTAGTTTGTCTAATTTTAGTAGGGCCAGTCGTATGTTCCTGAGGATTGAGTTCTGTTTAATCGCGGGGTGCTTTGTCGCTGTGAGTAGAGCTACGGGTTCCATTCCTCCTAGTAGTCTCCGCTCTAGGGAGAGCCAGGCCGGGGTGTAATCGTTCTTTGGTGATATCCATTGTAGGCCCTGTGCTGCCAAGCAGGCTGTTTGGAAGGTTCTAGAGTTCGTTATGTTCAGCCCTCCTAGAGCCTTGGGAAGTCTGAGTTTCTGGAGGCTGATTCTAGGTTTCTTCCCTCTCCATAGGAATGTGTTTAATAGCTTGTCCAGTTTCTTGTGAAAGTCAGGTGTGTTGGTTAGTGGTAGCATGTTGAGCGTGTAGTTGATCATAGGGGTGACCATCATTTTGATGGTCTCAACCCTTCCCCACCATGTAGTAAATCTGGGCGACCATCCCTCTAGTTTCTCTTTTATTTTGTGTAAGATTGCTTGTTCGTTCTGGTCTACTGTGGTCCGTAAATCTCTTTCAAACAGGAGGCCCAGGTACTTAATGGCCTTCTTCTGCCATGTTAGACCTGAGGTCCCCAGCACCGTCTTGTTGGTGTGTATGTTCAGTGGTTTGCATTCCGATTTCTCCTTGTTAAGTTTGTATCCTGACACTTGCGCGAACTGATCTATGGTTTCCATTAGTGCTTTAATGGAACTATCAGGGTCCTCTGTTACAATGAGGACATCGTCCGCATACGCTGCTAATTTGAAGGATTCGCCCTCTATAGGTATGCCTCTAATGTTGGGGTTTGAGCGGATCATGCTTAGTAGGGGTTCAATTGCTAGTAGGAAGAGGCCCGCGGATAGCGGGCATCCCTGCCTCGTTCCTCTTTTGAGGTCTAGTAGCTCCGATGTGCCTCCATTCACAACCACGCGGGCTTTGGGTTCATTGTACAGTGCCATTACCATCTTTCTATAGTGTTGGCCCAGTCCGAATTTTTGCATACATTGGTCTAAGTACGGCCATGACACTCTGTCGAAAGCTTTTTCTGCATTGGGGGCGATCATGACCGCCGCGTTGTTGCTTTTGGTCGCGTGGTTGATTACGTGGCACAGCAATCTTGTATTGTCTTGGGACATCCTGTTCTTCAGGTATCCCACTTGTGCGCAGTGTATGAGGGATGGAAGGTATGTGTTGAGCCTGGTGGCAAGGATCTTGGCATATATCTTGCAGTCTACATTGATAAGAGAGATTGGTCTGTAGTTTTTCGGATGTTGTGCGTCCTTGCCTTCTTTGGGGATCACTATAATGTTGGCTTCCGCCATAGACGGCGTCATGCGGCCTTTATGTATGCAGCTCGCAAAGACTGCTGTCATTGTTGGCCTTAATGCTGTGATGTAGTGTTTATAGAACTTGGCTGTGAAACCGTCAGGCCCTGGGGCTTTTTTATCTTTCAGGCTTTTGACTGCTCTCTCTATCTCATCTCCAGTTATTTCTGAGTCTAGTATGTCCTTCTGTGCTTCTGACAGGGTTGGAGTTGTGACGCCTCCCAGTAGCTCCTTTCCCCCATCTGCCTTTAGCATTTCGTCTTTTTTGTATAGCTCTGCGTAAAAGTCTCTGAAAGTGTCCAGTATTCCCTTGTTCGATGTATGTGATTTGTTCGTGCTGTCTTTGACTGCTGCTATTGTGTGCTGCCTCTGCTTGCCTTTGAGGTATGCCGCAAGTGCCTTCCCTGCCCTGTTGGCCGAGCATAGGTTTATTGCTCTATACTTGTTAACCCACGTTCTTGCCCTCTCACTAAGGATCTTGTTTAACTCGTACTTTTTCTTTGTTAGTGTTGTGAGGGTGTTTCTGTCCTCTAGATTGATTATGTGGCCTGCTTCTAATCTTTTGATTCCGCTTTCTAGGTCAACTATCCTTTTGTTCCTTTCTTTGTTTTGTCTTCCTTTAATGTTCATTATGGTTCCTCTAACAGTGGCTTTCATTGCGTCCATAGTGTCTCTCTTCCTATGTCTGCTGTGTCATTGTTTGATAGGTAGTCCTTGAGTGCAAGTTCTATTTCAGTGCTACTGCTGGTGTTTTTGAGGAGGTCATCGTCAAACCTCCATCTTCGTGTGGGGTGCTCGTTGTGTCTGCCCGTTAGAGTCAGGCAGATGTGAGAGTGGTCTGAGATCGCTCTTGGGCCTATCTGCGTGTGCTCTATAAGGTGTGTGTGGGTGTCTGATATCAGTATATAGTCGATCCTGCTGTATGAGTTGTGTGGGTTTGAGTAAAAAGTATATTCCCTCTCATCTGGGTTCTGTAGCCTCCACGGGTCTGCTAGTCTGAGTCTAGCGCAGAGGTCCTGTAGTGGGTTGCCCCTCTGCGTATTCAGGCTGTGTCTTTGTGAGTGTCTGTCTATGGCTGGGTCCAGTACCTGGTTCATGTCACCCGCTACTATTAGCAGTTCTCCCAAAGGCAGCGCTTCTAGTTCCTTGCCCGTCTGTTCACCAGGGGGCCGGAAAGATAACCATACTGGCTGCAAAGGGACACGGGAAGAAACGGGGGGGAACTGGAACGTGCAAGAAAGAAGAGAAGAAGATGAAACAAACTGTAGAATGGACTGTCAAGAGCCAAACTAATTTAAGCCAATGTAGACAATGCTTGACAACCCCCCCCCCCCCGGCACTTTTTCTTTCTTTCTTTCTCCCCATGTGTTTGTGTTTCACCCAGTACCATGTAAATATGCTTTATTTTCAATAAAAAATTACTGAAATCAAAAAAAGAAAACAACTCCCGCCTTAACAAAATTAGAGAATGGAATGAATTCTAGCATTTAGTATTTTTTTACGAAAATAGTTTTTGTTTACGGTCCCTGTTGAAGTAACTTGCTTATTGCTGCCCACACTTGTTTTTAATGTGTTTTTTTTCACTTTTTTACTCTTTACCTACGCGGTTTTCATTGCTGATTCCAAAATCGCTCCTCTCCAATTTTTCATATCCGAACGCTACGTAACCTACACAGTTCCATCCTTTCAGCCTTATGACAATACTTAACATGACAAGGCAGTAGTAGCAAGAGTTGAAACCTGCAGAGCAGCACTCATGTACTGTGGAGGCTGAAACCCAGCTGAAAAATAAACAAAACTCGGAATGGAGATCAAGTGCATAACAATCACAGTATAAGCAGCAATGTAGTAAAAAGAAAACCAAACGTAAATCACTATAAAACACAATTTATTAAAATGTAAAATTGACTAGCATTAAAAATGGAGGCCATAAAGCAAGTGAAAATTATAGTCGCTTAAAGTGGAAGCTAGAACCAGTAAAAGTAGTAGTACTAAATCCCCTACAGTGAAAATACCGGTAATTTCAAAAAGTTAAAAATGCGCCACATATCCAAAAACAATAAAATACTCCCAAAAGAAGTAAAAGGCTCAATCATTGCAAAAAGCGAAAAGCAACAACTTGGTTAATTTAAAAGTCACGAGCTAGTACAATTAAAGGTCCCAAATCGAACAGTGCTAGCGAATCACTTTATAGTATTGTGGTGAAATGTAACACTGCTGCTGTGGCTTTTATTCTAAAAGTGCCGACCCCCTTTGTGTTTGGAGACCGCGGAATCAATGGCATCATTTGTTATTGTTACATGGGTATCATGTTCAGGAAAGGGCTAATTGTTGGAGAATCAGTGGCGTAACCAGTGTGACATGGGCCCTAGTGTCAGGAAGGAAATGTTTCTCCTGGCTGAGTGTTGAACTCTGAAGTGGAGCAATAATCAGGGTTCAATACCCCCCCCCCGCCCCCCTCCTCAGGGCTCTGGTGCCACTGCACCTGCTGTACCAATGTCTCCTATTCCCGTTAGTGGGTGCACGTAAGAGTCAGACTCGAAGTGCCTATGGATTAAAGTGTGTAAACTTTTGTATCCGCGGTTGCGCCACACGCACCGGAAGTGGCGCGCTTCACCTCATGCTGCGAGGCAGTCGAGTCTTCCTAATCGCCAGTTGCGTCTCGCCTTAGTCACTACCCCCTCCTAGCTGTGTTCATGAGTGTGCAGCCCGAGAGAGGGAGAAGAGAGAGGTCTTTTCTTCAAATATTGGTTGAATAAAAAAAAAAGTGTATAAACCTACTCCAGATGCAGGCATTTAGGTACATTGTAGAGTTCAGAAACTCTTGTGTATTGAGCCCAATCGCACCAGACCACCATGTCTCAGGTCAATGAGAAAATACCAAAACCATCAAGAAAGAGTGATGGGCAGTGGAACGAGCTCTAATGATCCTGGGATAGATTGTTCTTGTTTCTCCTGACAGCTGATGTGTGCTAATCAGCGGCAAGAGGTAAGTGCCGGTCGTGGGGTGGGAGGTATTTGTAGCAGGTTTGTTTGTTGCTTATTGTTAGCATGCATTCCACATCACTCTTAAACACACTACCTCACAACTTTACTCTCTCTCTATCTCACTAGCTCACCCTCTCTCTATCTCACTACCTCACTCTATCTATTTCTATGTCACTATCTCACTCTCACTACCTCACTATATCACGACTCACTCCCTCAAAAAATTCACTACATCACTCTCTCACTAACTCACTCTCTATCTCACTACCTCACAACTTCACTCTCTCTCTAACTCACTACCTCACTCTCTCGCTCTCACTACCTCACTCTCTCTCTTTTTATCTCACTAAGTCACTTTCACTCTCTCTTTCACTTCCTCACTCTCTCTCTATCTCACTACCTCACAAACTCACTTACTGTTTCTATCTCACTACCTCAGAACATCCCTCTACCTCACTCTTTCACTACCTCACTCTGTCTCTCACTACCTCACTCTCTATCTACCTCTCTCAGTACATAACTCTCTCTACCTCACTACTCCACTCTATCTATCTCACTACCTCACTATCTCACAACTTCTCTCTCTCAAAACATCACTACCTCACTCTCTCACTACCTCACTCTCTAGCTCACAACTTCACTCTCTCTCTATCTCTAACTCACTACCTCAATCACTCTCTATCTCACTACCTCACTCTTTCTATCTCACTAACTCACTTTCACTACCTCTCTATCTCACTACATCACAACATC
Organism: Lissotriton vulgaris; assembly: GCF_964263255.1. Lineage (NCBI taxonomy): Eukaryota > Metazoa > Chordata > Amphibia > Caudata > Salamandridae > Lissotriton > Lissotriton vulgaris. Next base: position 364,261,942 of record NC_141695.1, on the reverse strand, counting down.
ACTCTATGCTTATATCTCACTACCTCACAAAATCCCTCTCCCTCACTACCTCACTCTTTCACTACCTCACTCTCTATCTCACTACCTCACTCTCTCTCACTACCTCACTCTCTCTCTTTCAATACCTCACTCTCTCTCTCTATCTCACTACCTCACTCTCTCTCTGCTAATGCAATAGGTATCACATACGCAAAAAAAGCTAATGCCAATAGAAATGACAATGCCATTTATTTAGGGATACAAAAAAGATAAAAAAATAATGAGCTATACCAATAGCTCTACCTATAATATTGCCGAGACCATTGCATTGTAAATGCTTGTTTCTCAAAGCGCTGCATGACTCGGTTTCACTTTAGTGTCGGCCACACCCCTTTCTTCAGGCGTGGATTGCCTAAAGAAAGGGGTGGGGCCTCCGTAAATGTGAAAGCATCACATCGGTGCTAGTAAACAGAAAAATAATTCCAATTCACTGGGTCTCGCATTTGAAAGAGTTTAAGCTGTTGTATTGCCAATAGCTCAAACTCTCGTAAATGCGAGACCTCTTACATTGCAAATGCTTGTTCTATCTGTATATAAATAGCCTCTCAATCAATCAATCAATCAATCAATCAGGGGGTTTCTAGAGAGTGCTACTCACCAGTGAGGGTCTCAAGGCGCAGGTGGGACGGGGGGTGGTGGGCTAGGGGGTTAGGCAGCTCTGGCTCAGGCGAAGAGCAAGCCTCTGAATATTCCCATTTGAAATGTTTTAGTGTTAATTCATAAATGCATTTAAAGGTAGGTGAAAGGGTGTTACAGAAATACGATTTACATACTTTAACTTGCCTTTGGGAATAAACCTCTAAATCTCTGTAGAGACAGAACTGTAGCTGATGCCCTTCTATCCCTTGTAGGAAAACTGAACACTGGGGCAACTGAGCATTCCTACTACAATATCCAAACAATGGATTCTTTTGAGTCATTCTGAGTAATTTATTGATAGTTTTAACAACATCTGCATGTTACAGGGTTTAATATATTTGGTCCTTAATTATTATTCTTTTTTTTTCCTTACTTATAGTTGTGAATCATTTATTATTCATTGAGAAGGTAAGAATTCCGGGCTCCATCCCTTGGGTGAAAGAAAGGATTCCTACTCCTTCCGTCATGCCACAATTGTTCCAATTTTGACTTAATATTATTATTATTCCAGGCTGCTAGCACAATTCATTTTTGTTCTGATGCCCCTTTTTTATCAAGTCGCAAAATAGGGGTTAAACACTTGATATAATATCATTGCATATTGTGTAGTATATTCATTGCTAGTCCTATAAATCATTTATATTGGACGCATATACTCACCGAAAGTTGTTACAAGTATCTATGAATGACTGCTGTCCCATGCAGTAATCGATGTAAAGATTTAAATGAAATGTCTGTGACAATATCTTGTTATTTGCATGTTTTTTTACTGTTGTTCTCCATCGAATCACTAATACATACAACTTGCTTTAATTCTGTTGTATTCTTTCTAAAACAAGCACAAAGTTCTTTAGTGATCAAAAAGGCACATATTAAAGCGTTATAGTCTGCTACATAAGCCAAAGAGTCATTCAATGTACATTAGTCGTTTTGATAATGTTTAGTCCTGGCTCGCTTTCCATCCCTCTTGCTGCTGTAACAGTGCTCAGCGATGATGACCGTAAGAATGAGAAGGACCACTCCAGCCAGCACAATTTGGACAATGTTTCCTTGGGTTAAATCTGTCAAATAAAATATAAGGAATTAATGTTTCATAACTTTAAGTTTCCCATACAGAGATATGAAAGTTCTGTGGTTACCCTCACAATAAATAATGTGACAACGGAGACAGTAGATACCTGCGTCTTTATAACATTAATACAGTATGGGTGCGATAACGCAGGTTGGTAATGAGTACACCCCAGCTATATATTCTCTGGTATATATTTGTTCATCTGAGCTACTGTATGCTCTGAGCTGCACTTGCTGCATCCCTGATACTTCTGAGTGGTTCTATTGTTTGGCCATTTAAATTATTGTGTGAATGACTGAGTATTCCTTTCCATTTGAAACAATAATCTATCCATTACTATCGGGGCGAGAAGAGGCGGTGAGTGTTTTGCTGCCGCTCTTCTTTCAAGAAAAGATCCAAGACATTTACGTCTCATTCACCGAAACGGAAACTCCTAACATACCTTCCCCCTCCCCACCACCCCAGGGTTGAAAGTGCATTTAGCACTTTCAACCCTGTTACCTCCCTCAGACAGTTGGAAGAAATAAAATCTGGATCTCCTATTTATCCCTGCCCAGCTAGGTTTTTTAAACTACTCGCCCCACTGATCAACCCATCATTAAATCTGCTATGGAATGCATTCCTCAAATTAGGCATTTACCCATCCATCTGGAAAACTGCACTTGTTCAAACCTATCCTCAAAAAGGAGGATGCAGATCCAGCTGTACTAAATCACTTCAGACCCATCTCTCTTCTGCCAGCACCAGCAAAGGTCCTTGAGAAATAAGTGCAGAAACAGCTATCCAATTTCCTAGAATCTAACAAACTACTACATGACTCTCAGTCTGAATTTAGAGCTGATACAGCACTGAGACAGCACTGCTGGAGGTAGCTGAAACAGCCTGGGAGACCTTTCGTAAGGGTAGCTGTGCAATGCTGGTGCTGCTAGACCGGTTGGCGGCGTTTGATACGGTGTCTCATAAGATCCTCCTTGACAAGCTCAGGCAACTGGGAGTGAATGGGACAACCTTAGCCTAGTTCAATTCCTTTCCTGAGGACCGGTCCCAGAGAATACGGCTGTACCCTCACGTCTCATCACCTCGCCCCTTGATCTGTGGATTACCTCAGGGCTCCGCCCTCAGCCCCACCCTATTTAATATTTACCTTGCCCCCCTGACCCCACTCATGGAGTAAGTGTCATTTCATACGCTGACGACACCCAGCTGGTGTTCTCCTTCAAAGATCATTCGGAGGCTGCATTCACAAAATTTAAGCAGTGCCTAATAGATATCTCAGCCTGGATGATTAAGAAACGTTTACGGCTGAATGCTGATAAAACGGAGGTACTATTTTCTAATCAGCCTTCCCCACCACTATCCGAACTATGGTGGCCTTTACAGCTTAATCCTCCCCCACTTCCTTCCTCCTCGGCCAGGAATCTGGGTTTCAAATTCGACAACACCCTCTCATGCAAAACCCAGATAGGACATGTGTCCTCATCCTGCTTCTGGAAAATGAGGGTGTTACGAAGATTCCTACATCTCCTACAAATGGACTTTTGGAAAATAATTGTCCACACACTTATTACATCACAACTGGACTATGCTAACAGTCTATATCCGGGCCTGCCAGCCTACCTGTTCAGGAAATTGCAAACTATACAGAATGCAGCCGCCAGGCTCATCAGAAATGTACCACTAAGGCATCACATCTCCCCTCACCTGCGTAGTCTATACTGGCTGCCTGTGGAAAAAAAGAACAGAATTCAAAGCACTCAGGGTCCGATTCACATAACTAACTTAAGACAAATTCCTAAACTTACTACTTTTGGTATTCATAGAAGTTAGGATTTTGTCTTAAGACAAACTTAAGACAGACTTAAGACAAAATCCTAACTTAAGTCTGTCTTAAGTCTGTCTTAAATTTGTCTTAAGTCTGTCTTAAATCTGTTTTAAGTTTGTTTTAAGACAAACTTAAGACAAAATCCTAACTTCTGTGAATACCAAAAGTAGTAAGTTTAGGATTTTGTTTTAAGTTAGTTCTGTGAATCAGGCCCTCACTCTTGCTTACAGAGCAATAAATGGAGTTGGCCCTCACTATCTACGGAAAAGAATCCGTAAATCCCATCAAACAAGGAACCTAAGATCGAACCATCCTGAACTCCTCGTCAACCCCCGCCTTTCCAAAGCCAAACTGGGAGGGTGGTCCTTCCCCGTCAGAACTACAACCCTGTGGAACTCCTTGCCCGAACAAATCAGAAAGGCCAACTCAGAGTGTAGCTTCCGGAAATCCTTGAAGACATGACTCTTTAGTCTTCCTTAGTACCATGTGCTCCCAACATACTCATCCCTCCTCTTTCTCTGTCTCCACTGCCAGTGCAGGGACATTCCCGTTTTGGGTTGCTGTGCGCTCATAAACTTTGTATAATAATATATAATACTTATTTGTTATGGCTTAAGGTATTATTTGTTTATCTTATGCTTGGAACACTATGTATGTATGTAGAGCCTGTAGATTCCTGAGGGTTCTTTTATTTTAAATATTTTTTTATTAGATATCGGGTGTATACAAAAATATATTTCCAGTTAAAACATTAATAAAAAATCGATATACAAATAAAGCACATGCAATTCGATATAAGATAGAGAGCACAAATTGTCACAATTCATCATAAATAACAGTACTACATAACTATATCAGATAAATAGCAGCATAATTCATATTACAAAGCCTGCCTATTAGCCGCCCTCCAGCTTTTCAGAGGGGCCCAAATATTCTGCCCCAATTCCCTCATCCTTCTACCCCGGCGGGAATAAAGAGATGCTTCGATATTGGGAATACCAAGCAATCTTGATAGTCACATCTGGAATGTGGGAGCCAAGGGGACCTTCCAACGTGCAGCTAGGAGAATTTTAAAAACTGATATACCAATAAATATGAATGCCTCTTCCTCCTTTTTCAAACTTAATTTAGAATCAATCCCAAATAAGATCAGGGCCGGGGATAGGGTGATTTTAATCCCTAGCAGCCCCTCCCAAAATTTTTCAATCTCCGAACCCAGATTGTTCAATGCACTACATTCTGCAAACATATGAACTATATTTGCCAGATCACAGGAGCATCTCGGGCATTTGTCGTCCTCTTTCTTCCCCCACTCAAATAACTTAGCAGGGGTAAAATATAGCTTGTATAATGTTTTATAATGCTGTGCCCTAAGATTTGTGGATCGGAATAGATTATTTGCCGTCTGCAGTGCTCTATCAAGAGCTCTATCAAGATCCACATGAGGATCCCCCAGGCAGGCTGCCCAGGAGGCTTCCACCTTTTCCATATCGTCTTGCATTGTGTCAGAAAGAGCACCATAGATGCTACCAATCCTAGTCCCCCCGCCAAGAGATAATCAAGTATTTTCACTCTACCTCCTGGGCTAATCCTGGGTCTGATTGACATTATGGTTTGAAAAATTTGGATATATTTAAATCCATGCTTTGCCTCTAACCCAAATTTCTGCTGGAGCTTAGCAAACCCCAGAGGGGCCGAATCTAACCATAAATCCCCAATCCGACTAATACCATGCAATTCCCAATCTAACCAACATCCATCACAACTCAGCTGGGGGAAAAGTCTTGAGTTCCATAGAGGTGTATGCCAGTTAATTTTCGAAATCCCTAATGCCTTTTTCACAATTTTCCAGACCCCCAGGCGCTGTCCACAACCTTATATCTTTTTTTATTATAAAACCGGAGATCTGGGTTGTGCAAGAGAAGCCCAACTACTTCTTTCCCTAACAGTAATTCATAAATAGAAGGGGGATGGGTGCTACCTGGGTGACTATTAGGTGGGCTAGGGGTATTGCCCAGCAAAATCGCCATTTGGCTAAATAGAGATGCTGCAAAATAGAGTCTAATATTTGGGGCTCCTAAACCTCCTCTATCTTGAGGCAGGGCCAGGTATTTTAAAGATATTCTTATCTTGCCATACTCCCAAAGAAAATTTCTAAACGCCGCTTCAATGGATTTTAACACCTTCTCACCCATTATAAGCGGAATTGAGCGAAACAGATACATCAGTTTCGGTAGCATGGTCACTTTTAACACATTGATTCTCCCTATTAGGGATAAGTGGACTACATCAATCCTCTTTAGCTCTGATATAATTGACTCAACCAATGGTTCATAATTTTCTTTAATTATAGCGTCCATAGAGGCACTAATTTTAACCCGAGGACATGTTGCCGAGTCTGTGTACCTACTGTCCTGATTCACAATATTATTAGAGCATACTATTTGGGTCTTATTTTCATTAAGTAGGTACCCTGAGCTACGGCCAAATTCCGCTGTAATTACCTTTCACGGCATCCATAGCAGACGTTGGGTCAGGTGTTAGAACAGCCAAATCGTCCGCATAAGTGAGCAATTTGGTTTCAAACCATTATAGGCCAATGGGCTGATGTCATCACACCCCAAAATCCTTCTTATAATCGGGTCAATATAAAGGGCAAATAGAATTGAGGAACAGGGGCACCCCTGACGGGTCCCACATGAAATAAATATACTATCCGAAGATCCACCCATCAGCTGTATCTTGGCATGTGGGTCAACATACATTGCCTTCATGGCCTTAATAATTTTAGGGCCTAGGCCCCTACGTTCCAATAGCCCCCATAAATATATCCATGTAGCACGGTCGAAGGCCTTTTTGGCATCGAGGAGGATCATGGCGATCCGGCCCCCGATGCAGCATGCGCATCAAAGAGCGTCATAGCGCGTCTTACGTGGTCCGTTGTTCCGTGACCCGGGATAAACCCATGCTGCCAAGGGGAGACCAGACCGCCTATGACCCTCCCGAGCCTATTAGCCAAGACCTTTGCATAGATTTTTGTATCTGCATTTATGAGGGATATTGGGCGGTACGACCCATGATCTTCCTTAGGTTTGCCCTTTTTAGGGAGAACAATGATATTCCTCTCCTTCCAAGAGTCAGGTATCGTACCTGACCCTATTACCCCATTAAAAAGATCTAATAAAATCGTGGCCAGAATCTCAGACATTTATATACTTCAGCTGGGATGTTATCAGATCCAACGGCCTTGCCAGCAGGTGAGTTCTGAAGTGCTGCTATTATTTCATTTAATTCAATATCCCTATCAAGAACAAGCCTTTCCTGGGAGGTCAGAGTTTGACCACAGTCTTCAGCTGTGGGGTTGCTGTAGTTTACCAGTGTCTCTTCTTGATATAGTTTCTGGTAGAACTCCTTGAACACCCTTCTGATAGCAGCTGATTCTGTAAACTCCTGGTTATTCGCCTGGATTTTATCTACCTGATTGATGCTAACCCCTTGCCTAATCCTCAAAGCGAGCATCTTACCAGCCTGTTCCCCTGTCTCAGACATTTTTCCCCTATGTAGCTGAAAATTGATTGTCTGCAGTTTTCTGTAACTCAGCCTTATAAATTTCAGCTTTAAGTGCTAGAATCTTACCCAGGCTTTCATTTGGATCTTTCCCCCCAGTAATATCCTTTAAATGCTGTTCCTCTCCCTGTACCAACTGAGTGAGAAGAGTGTCGTGTACCTCGCGGGCTCTTTTCCTTTGGGTCACAGAGAAACTAATTGTTTCCCCTCTTAATGCTGCTTTCAACGCATCCCATACAATATTGCGGGGAGCGCTGAACCTGTTTGCATCGAAATACCCCTGTGCCCATTTTTTAAGATGGCTGACAAATTCCCCATCGAGTAATAATCTTCTTTCAAATGTCCACCTAAATATGGGGCTTACAAGATTGTCTTTTTCATATTCTAAGACTAAGGGGGTGTGATCCGATAACATTTGAGGCAGCTTGCGAATCCCTATCCTACCTACTTCAGTTCTGGAAATAAAAACGTAATCAAGTTTGGTATCTTTTTTATAAGGGCATGAAAAATATGTAAAGCCTGGGTTCAATGGTTCCTTATAGCCCCACACATCCAGCAGATTATGTGTATTAGCTAAAGCCGACACAGCTCTAAAAACTTTAGGCTTACGCCCAGCATAGCAGACCTTATTGGTAAAGTCTGCAGAAATATTAAAGTCCCCGCAGACAATTAGAGGGGATGGCCACGAGAGCAGTTCTATCTCCAGTTTATCGAATATATCAGGTTTGTCCTGATTGGATCCATAGATTACACATATAGTAACACCTAACTTAAGTTCGGCTATAGCCCACCTACCCCAGGAATCAGATGTTATGTTATGTTATGTTAATTTCGATTTATATAGCGCCAAATCACCAACAGGTCTCTTAGCGCTTGCTTTGGGAACCCGTCCTGGCTTTCCCTGCGAGATAACCCCTACTGGGCATCCCCAAAGTGAAGCCAGGCATCCCATTGCGGTGGGCCGTAGTGGAGATTAAGCAAGCTAGATAGTGTACGGGTACATCCTCCCAGGTTATTTTTAACCAATATGGCAACACCCCGGACCATGGATGTATTTGTAGAGCAACCAGCTAGCTCGAAGCCCTTAATACTTAATAAGTGTTTTTTAGACCATGGGAGATGCGTTTCCTGAACACATAAAACATCTAGATGATTCATACGCACAAAATGCCAAATTTCTGCCTCTTCAACCCATCATTCAGACTTCCTATGTTCAAAGAACAAATCCTAAGCTTTCTCAATTCAATTGCTAAGCCTACGTGCTTTAAAACGATATCAATAACTGCAATACACCTGAATCTATTGTATTTTTCTTTTTTACCCCCCACCCCACTAATCCCTCCACCAGAAGTGCCCATAGACCCCCAGCCCCCAGCCCCCAACAACCCCCCTGTAGCCCCCCTTCTACCTCCACCCCCTCCCCGGTCCCCGGAACATCCTGCCCCTCCCTGAGAGCGCTCACACCAAAGTCTGTCATGTGATGTGTGCGTATCTAGAAGGCAGCAAGTCCACTATGTAACCAAACATTCTAGGCTTATAACCTATTAGGGAATTTCAGAAAAAGAAAAAACGTAAAAGGGAAAATAGAAAATAGAAAACAATCACCTTATAGAAAATGTGAATTACCCCATCCCTTCCCGCTTATTTCAGCCTCACTTCTAGTCCCCCCTTAAATGTGGCTGTCCCCACTCCCCGACCAAGCCCCCCCTAGAACTTGAGCCTTGTTCCCCATTCTACCAAACAGCTAATTGTCCAAGGAGTCCAAATATTCCTTTGCCTTAATCTCCGACGAAAAATATCTGGTGGACCCTTGGTTAATGATCTTCAACTGTGCGGGGTTAACCAGGTAACAGGTAAGCTTGAATCTTTTTGTCCTGAAATGGTTTCAGCATCTGCCTAAGTCGCCAGCGCCTTTCCACCGTTATATGGCAGACATCCGGCCTCACAAAGAAGGAGATTTCCCCACTTGATCTCCTAGCATCCGGTCTTACCTTATCGGATATTGACTGTCTCAAAAGGAAATTTCCGATAAAGACCAGGATGGCTCGAGGTTTCTCACCTTCTTTTGCTGGTGTGCGCCTCTTAAAAGGATGCGATGTGCCCTTTGTATTTCTGAGGACCAATTCCATTCTGCTAATTCCAGCTTCCATTGCATGTCCCTTATTTGTGCATCGTGAGCCTCCATCATCGTTACTGCTTTAGACGCATCACCTTCGGCCCCCATCACCCTTTCCTCCAGGCTGTCACTCTATCTTCCATGTTGGAGAATGCTTTTGATAGCTTTCTTATTACGCCTTGCATTTTCCGCATTCCAGCCTGCATTTTCCTGCTATCTTGACGCGCCTAAACTCTATGGGAAAGGATCGCCTGGTGGATGGTCTCAAGTGTAGTAGGAGCCTCAGTTCTTACCATAGCATTTGATTTATCTCCAGACCCCGAAAGCGGGGTATTAGCTGAGTAGTCCCATGAGAGATCTTTTTTTACCGCCCCTTTTTGTTCCTTCATCATATGTCCCATCAGCTTCTTTGATGTCCGGGATAGTTCCTCCTCACTCTCCTCGCTCCCCTCCACATCAGATTCGAGGCTACTAGCCCCCTGTGACGTACTAAGCGCATCCTCGGACCACTCCGCTTCCTCTGTCAGGGAGAAGAAGCAATCACTTGGCTCCCTCTCTTCTTCCAAGCAACCTTTATCCTCTTTAGGATTCCCATCCTGAGCTCCTGGGACGTGTCATTGCCCACAACCGCTTTAACAGCCGGGATGTCACCCACATTCTCATTGTGACTGCCAGTCTTAGTGGGTGGGGTAGTCAGAGGCGGATAATTTACCACCTGGTTGTTTTCTGCCCTCTGATCCTGTGGTGCTGTCTGGCCCCACGCCCCGGATAATATTTCCACTAGGCAATTTTCAGGCGAGTTCACTTTTTCTAGGACTTCTTGACCAATTTGTACTTGAATATTTATTCCTGCATTATCTCTGATAGTGGCCCCTGCATCAGGCCCCCGGGCCCCTTTTCCAACAGCCGCAGTGTCCCCTGTACTTTCTACTGCCACACTCTCCCCAGAGGTACTCACGGGTATCGTCGTCTCCCTTGCCCGTTGCAGCAGGTCCACCACTGACGGTCCTGCTGGTTTGAGTCTGCCATTGCCTGCATTTGAAAGTCCGCCCTTCCCTCTCCTTGATTCTAGTGGGCATGGCTTCAGAGGCTGGCCTGGGGAGCTTTCGCTGGGGACCGTAATACTTTCGCCCGGGGGGAGATTAGCTACGCTGCGGGCTCTTCTCGCTGCGGCCGCTGGAGCCGCCTTGGCGGCTGCGCCGCTCTGCATCAACTTTGGAGCCATCGTAGAATTTGATATGATAAGCCGCGAAACCAAACGCCTCAGGTACGCCGTCACCCAGCGCCTTACGAGGGAGTCTATTACGAGATATTGAGGCCGGGACCGTCGAGAACACCGCAGTATTAGGAACGTGTTGGGGGGGTCACACCAGGGAATGCCACGCGTAGGAGGTTAGCTTTTCTCAGGATTCGCGCATCCGAGCCACGGATTGTTGCCTTCTAGCTCCGCTAGCGTCCAACTATGCGGGCGCCATCTTGCTCTCCCAGCTCAAGCCCGCCAGATTCCTAGGGGGTTCTATGCTCTGGTAGGTGAACTGCAGCTGATGCCTGGCAAGGAACCATTGATGGTTTTGGAGAAGATTCTTAATAAACCTTCATATTTATCTACAGCTCTTGTTGTGAGGCATCCACTTAACACTGTTCCATTCTGCTGGACGTTCGGCTTTATTTTCCAATTTGGGCAATATTTAGAGGTTTCGGATTCATAAGGTTCCCCCAAACCACAGATCAATTGCTTTCTCTGGATGCTCTTGGCAAGCACTGAGACTTACACAAGCCCAAAACAGTCTCCCAATTCTGCAGTCTTAGGTGATTGGCCACTCTGCACCCTTTGGTCAAGGTCCAGCCTGGTGGCATCATTATCTAAGTTTTGGGGTTCTGCAGGTTCAAACATTCCGTTATAGCAAGAAACATTATAATGTTCATGACGGGATGTAGTGTGGATATATTAACATGATTCTCAGTTTAATAGTCATCATTTATAGGAGATATACCATCTAAACTCCACATTTCCCACAAACATTCCGTCATAGCAATAAGCATAATAAAGTTAATGACAGGATGTTGTATGGAGAAATGAGTTAATAAAGAGAGGTTACGACTACATGCTTCTCAATTTAATAAACAATTACAGGAGTGATACTCCCTAACCCCACATTTGCCTTCATGTGAGTTACATCATACAGACATTATGCTGCAAATAGAATGGGTGCTCGTGACTGTTGTCCTTCCATTTCTAATATATCTATCAGAGTCGTATAAGTCTTACGCTTCTCGGCTTTGTATAGATTTCTACTGAGATAAATGAAACGGAATTCATTCTATAATAACATTAGAGCGACGAGCAATGAATTCTATGTCAGGAAGCGGAGGCGAGGATTATGCATATCCTTTCTTCATTTATTAGACAGCAAGTTAAAAGTTAACAGAAAAAAAAGCCATGAACTACACAACCCATGAGGCATAGCAGTAGCCATGGGAACCAGTCCACCAATCACAGTCCAGCCAAGTGCATATAGGAAATCCCTCGACGTAGTCCTTCCTCTTTTCTTCTTGCTGCCCAATCAGTTAAATCCCTTTTTCTCGTATTGCGCATTCGGGATGTGGCGTAGGTAGTTCTTGTTGTTGACAGCTTGTTTACTGACAGTGTTTAATTGTTTATTGTTGCGGGGCTTCTCCCGCTTGCTTTCCGACGCGGTAGGCTTCGGCCCGAGCTTCTTTGCTGTGCGTGTGCGCTGTGTGGTGTTGTCAGTTTTACGCGCTACCGATGTTTTCTGCTTTCACCACAGCGCCCTTTGCGCGCGTGTGGTGGAAACGTGCAGGAGGCTCAGCGCTTCGCTTTTCCTTCGTTCTGCCTCCTCCCCCCTTCATTGATGCCGTATTTGCGGTAGGTTGGACATGCATTGCCCATTTTTGTTCATTTGGTTGTTTTTTCCTTGTCATTATGTTATAGAATAAAGGGAAACAACTGTTTGTGTTGTTATTTTCTGTACAGGGCACTTGTGAAGGGGGGCCCCTTTTATACTTTGTAGGGTGTTTCAGTTTATGGGTGCCCGACCCTCTCTTATTATGCAGTCACGTCAAGACCATGACTATATGTCAGTCCCAGATATTGAGGGACCGCCCCCCCAGGTGCGCCCCCCTGCAGAGGTTGACAAGCTCCTTTCTTCGGCCATTGCCCAGGCGATTGCTCCTCTGCAGGACAGCGTAAATAAACTGTCTGCTCATGTTTTTAAGTCTAGGACTGGTATCCTGGGAGATTGTGGGGCTGGGCCTAGTGGCATTCACTCCGTGGTGCCACGCAAGGCTGTTAAGCATAACGCGGGGCACCTGGAAGGCTTCAGTAAGCTTGCTGAGTTCTTCCATAAGAGTGCGCGCATGCTGAGAAGCGCACCCTAACGGGAGGAAGACTCAGCCGGATATACTGGTGGCGATGACACCCCGGATTTTGACCCTGAGGAAGGGTTTCCCGAAGGCGGAGAGGGTGATGATGATGATGTCTTTGCAGATGATGATGAATCCTCTGAGGATTTGATGGATTCAGGCAGGTCTTGGCTTCCTAAGGGCTCTGGTTCGGAGGTAGGGGATGGAGAGCCGGTTCATCCGGACATGTTTGACCATAATTGTATCTTTCGGCCACGTTCCACAGAATGGGTTCCCAATAAGATCACTGCTGATTATGTGGCCGCAAAAATAAGACAACCCCTTACCCAGGAAGTGAGGTCTCGCGTCAGGTCGGAGTGCCCTCGACCTTCCCTCCCTAATGGCGTTACTGCTACCCCTGAGATAGATCCAAAATTGTGCACATTTTTTGCTAAATATATGAAGGACCCGAAGAAAGGTATAGATCGTTCTTGGAGAGCTTGTCAAGACAAGCTTCTCGATGTTGTAGGACCCCTGACAAAAATTATCGAGTTGGCGCAACGGACACGAGAATCCGGCCAACCTCTTCCAACGGACGACATTGCAGGGTGGGCGCAGAGGGCTATGTGCCTTTTGGGCAACGCCAACTGTGCCCTCTCAGCTGAGCGTCACCGTTCTCTTCTCCTGAAGATCGACCCAAAACTTGGGGAATTGTTTTCTTCAGAGGCTGGCTCTGTGGCTCAGGGCACCCTCTTTGGTGATCCCTTTGTAAAGGAACTTGGGAAGTTTGTGGCCACGTTTTCTGCCCTTGATAAAGCGCAAGCTTCTATGAAAAAGATTTTTCCGAAAAAGGTTTTTGCCGGGGCTGGACGAGGCAGGGGTCGCTCTTCCGGCCGCCAGTTCAATCAAGGCTCCAACAGAGGACAAGGGAAGCGCAACAATGGATGGAACCGGTGATAGACAGGGGTCCTTCTACCCTTCCCGTGGAGGCAGAGGTCAAGGCAGAGGCCGCGGTGGCAACCAGAATACTTCCAAAAGGATTCAATGGTAAGCATGAATCTCCTCTCTCCAGTTCATCTGGGGGGGCAGGATTTCTCGGTTTCTGGCAAACTGGACAGACCTCATGTCAGATCCTTGGGTGTTAGAGACAGTTCAAGGGTTTCAAATAGAGTTCTACGGGTCCCCTCTTCAAACCTCTCGGCCTTGCCCTTTAGTTTTTTCCACCTCAGAAGAGGCGCTCATAGACCAAGAAGTTCAGGAACTTCTTTCAAAAGGTGCTATCATCCCCTCCAGTCTTCATCCGACAGGTTTTCTCAGCAATATCTTTTTAGTCGAAAAGAAAGAAAAAGGCTTCAGGCCCGTTATCATCCTCCGTTCTTTCAACGAGTGGTTGGTTTATCGGCACTTCAAGATCGAAGGAATTCATCTTCTCAGGGATCTTCTTCTCCAAGACGATTGGTTAGTCCGGTTGAATCTCAAAGATGCCTATCTTTCGGTTCCCATCTTCCCTCCTCATTGCCGGTTCCTTCAGTTCCAGTGGAAGGGTCGGACTTACGAGTTCAGAATTCTTCCCTTTGGTCTTTCCTCAGCACCCTGGTGCTTTACCAAACTTCTTCGGCCGGTGGTCGAACACCTTCGCACGAAGGGCATTCGGTTGAATATTTATCTAGACAACATCCTTCTGATGGACCAGTCCAGGGATCAACTTCTCCTCCACTTGCAGGTCACTGTTTCCCTTCTACAGAATCTGGGATTCACCATCAATGCTCAGAAATCGGATTTGATTCTGCAAAAGATTATGATTTTTCTAGGTTTTCGCATCGACACAAGGGATGCCAAATTGAATCTTCCCTTTGCAAAAGATTTCCAAAATCAAGAAGGAGATTCGCAAGGTCCTCCGTCGATACAGGATCTCCCTTCGTCAACTGGCCATGGATTGTGGGTTTGTTATCATCTTCAATTCAGGCCATATTTCTGGGTCCTCTGCATTACAGGGCCCTACAGAGGCTGAAGGCTTTACATCTCCGCAGGGGTCTCACTTACTCGGAGTTGATTTCCCTTTCCATGGAGGCCAAGTCAGAGCTCCTTTGGTGGATCGACCATATGGAGGCTTGGAACGAGAGAGCGATTTTCGGCTCCCGTCCGGATCTGGTAATCGAGTCGGATACCAGTCGCATGGGCTGGGGGGCCAGATGCGGCTCTCTCTCGGTGGGGGGCAGATGGACGGAAGAGGAGATGCATCTCCACATCAATTGTCTAGAACTCCTTGCGGGTTCTTTTGCCATTTGTTCCTTCACGACAACCTGGGTCTCCAGCTTTTGCTTTTCCCCCATTCCTGTTCATTCAGAGAGTTGCAGCCCAGGCCCGCAGGCAGAAGGACTCTTTGATCTTGATTACCCCAATCTGGAAAGCTCAGATTTGGTTTTCTTCCCTTCTGGAATTGTCTTGGGACAAACCTCTTCGGTTGCCGTCTTTCGAGAACATTCTGTTGGATCCCCTGGGCCATCCTCACCCCCTGGTTCTCCAAAGCCATCTACATCTTATGGCCTGGAGGATTTCAGGAGACAATGGACTGACGGCTCGCTTTCGAGAGAAGCTGAACTCCTCATTCAACAGGCCTGGGCCCCGGGTACTACCAAGCGATACCGATCAGCTTGGAGACGTTGGGTTCGTTGGTGTGTGGCGAAACATCTGGATCCCGTGGGCTCCTCAGTTGCTGAGGTAGTTAACTTCCTGGCGGAACTTTTCCATCAGAATTTGGCTTATTGCATCATTAATTCTTTCCGGTCAGCCATTTCTGCTGGTCATTCTCTCGTGGAGGGGCTCCTGTTGGAGAACATCCATGGGTTTGTAAGCTTTTGAAAGGAATTCGTCTTTCACGTCCCACGGAGCCTCGTTATTCTGGCCTCTGGGACGTTAACATAGTCCTTCGTCACCTATTATCGTGGCAAGATAATGATTTTCTGTCCCGGAAGGAGATTTCGGCTAAACACGCTATTCTCCTTTGTCTCATTTCTTGTAAGAGAACTTCTGATGTCCGGGCTCTGGACATTTCTGCCCGGGTTTTTACTCCAGAGGGTGTTACCTTTACGATTTCCAAGAGGACTAAATCTAGTACAAGGTCAGTAACCTATCCTGCTTCTCCGGATTCTCCGTAATTGTGTGTGGTTAGATGTCTAAAATCTTATGAGGACATGACTTTGGAGGTTCAACCTCCTGGCGAGAGGCAACTTCTTATTGCCATTAAGAAACTATTTTGAGCGGTTTCCTCTCCTACCATTGTTAGGTGGGTCAAGTGGATTATGTCTGAATCCGGTATTGATGTCAGAAACTTTGGGGCTCATTCTACTAGAGGAGCTATGGCCTCCAAGGCTGTCCAGGTAGGTGGCAGGTTGGAATTCATTATGAATGCGGCTGATTGGTCTTCGAAATCAACTTTTAAAAAGTTTTACTTCAAGCTAATTCATGAAGCCGCTTCGCTAGTAGTAAGTAAGCTTTGAACTTGCATAATGCTCACCTCCGCTTCCTGACATAGAAAGAGAAATTTCCTAGTTATCACATAGGAAAGTGTCAATTCTATTAAGGACGCGGAGGCGAGGATTATCCCTCCCTGGCTTCATCTAGCCTCCCTCCTTGGGAATTACCTGTCTCAAAGATGTTCCTTTCTACGTATCAGGAAAGTATTGCTCTTGTGATTTCCTATTATGTTTTATACATGGATATGTACTGTTTCACTTGGATTATTATTTTACAGCTTTGCTTTATTTCTCTACTGCCTTTGTAATTGCTTGACTTGGTGCCATGTGCTTATGTACTGTTCTCATGTATGAGTCCTTTATGGATAGGAAATTATTATGTTCTCTCTTATCCTAGGTTCAGATCAGTAGACGGAATAGACGGTGGTCGACTTAACTTCCTGCAACAGCGAAAGAGGAAGGACTACGTCAAGGGATTTCCTATATGCACTTGGCTGGCCTGTGATTGGTGGACTGGTTCCCATGGCTACCGCTATGCCTCATGGGTTGTGTAGTTCATGGCTGTTTTTTCTGTTACCTTTTATCTTGCTGTCTAATAAATGAAGAAAGGATATGCATAATCCTCGCCTCCGCGTCCTTAATAGAATTGAAACTTTCCTTGGTGATAACTAGGAAATGTCTAATTTTTCAATAAGGGTCCTCTGGAAGTAAAACTATCTTTCCCAGAGATCACCCGTTTGTCATTAAACTACACAGACATGCGCGATTCCCCTCAGGGAAGTGCACGTCAGAAGCGATGATGTCAGTCCGACCAGGAAGTGACTACCGTCGACATGGCTGCCGCCTTGAGTGCGAGCATGTCCGTACTGGATGCCTGATTTTCAATTAGGTGTGGGCGCCAACAAGCGAACCAATGACCAATGACTGTAAGAGCTTTTTAAGAGGGCAGACCTGTCTCTCCGGTTACCTCCCCTCCAGCTCAGTTTTGCTCGGGGTACCAACGACAGGTGAGGAGAGATCGGGCTCTTTGGATTTTCACTTTCGCTGTTTCAATCCAACTTTTACAATTGGGGCTGTACTTTGTTTCTAATAACAGAGACTGGCACATGTACTAAGCGAGCTTTTCCGATTTTTGCCTTGTCTTCTTTAAGGGAATTAGACTTCGCTTTTGTACATAAGTTGCAGGATTTTGTACTGTCAAATTTCTGATTTGCATACAGTAAGCCCTAGTCTAGGGTACTATTACCCCTTGATTTTAAGATCTAGTGAAGAGTTCATACACTATATTGTGGGTCTTTAGATTCACTATGAGATACACCTTGGGCTATCTAGGGGATATCATGATGCGTCCTGTTTACATTTGCATACATATGGTGTCACTCGATCATTTGAATAAGGGGAACCTCTGGAAGGGGCCATAGGTTTGTTGTCTATACGTGACAGAGTTTTATTGATGGGAAAGGTAGCTTACCAGCAGAGATTTCACTCTGTTTGTGATTTTTATATCTACCCACAGCACAGAGCGGTGCCTCATGCCTGAGCGGATGCCAGGTGAGGTGAGGAGTTCTCCCGCATAAAGACGGGTGAGTCAAACAATCTCTTTGAATAGTTAAGCTCACACTGAGTGATATATTTGATAATATCGCCTATTTTACATAGAAGTTTTCAAAAAATGAGAATTTGGATGGCATTTTGGTTTGTGTACTGTGTCTCAAAGTACTCTTCATATTTATGTTATTTTTCTTCAGGAATGATTTCAAGAATCCTGTGAAAATTGACCACTGCTTTGGATACACAGGTTATGGAAGGATGTATTGCACCAACCATTTTTCTTGTCCGAGATTTAATTTGCATAGCTTGAATACACACTTTTTGCAGTTGCGTTCGAATATATTTGGTCCTGACGAAAGCTTGGATTTAGTTAATCCTCAAGCTGAAACATGTAGACCTGCCACTTCATCGCATTTTCACGTTATTCTTTAAAACTGTTCACGCACTGTTTTTATGATTTGACACTAGGATAGTGTCTATTAAACTTGTTTCGTGTCCTAGTAGTCAATTTTAAACTTTTGCACTTTTTCTGCACTGCAAATCATCAGCACCCTTGTCTGAACCAAGTTTTGGCTTTACCAGTCACTGGTATTTGAACTAGGCTTAGTTCTACTATGACATCCTATGTTCCCCTTTCATGCTGAGAGGGGTACCGTACTTGGTTGCATTGGTTGAGCAACTCAAAGGCAATCCCAGATGTCGAGAATTGCCACTATGGTGGGCTGATGAGATTTTATTCATTCCTTTGTGATTAGTAACTTTTTGACTTGGATACGTTGGCCTCTATGTCAGTCCTTTTCTCTTTGTTTACAGGCCGGTAGATTCTTTGTGTGGTTTTTCATGTTCTGCAGGTTCACCCAGGTGTACTATCTACTAGGCTCTACATGTAAATTCAGCCCCATGACAATAAATGTTGATGACTCACAACATTAATAGGAATTGATTTTACAATAATGATCATGAATGTCAGAATGAGTGTGAAATGATGAATGATCCTGGCTTTTATTGGTGAACCTTTTGTTATTATGGATAACCACAAACATCTTGTTGCTGATGAGAGAAAAATGGAGGATGGCTGCTGGGCAGAAGGTAACAACGAAGCCAGCTCTTTCCCCGCTTCCTTTGTTATCTCATATCTCTTTATCACTGGGTCCTAACTGCAGGGAATACTCATGATCTTGCATCAGAACGGGTGCCTGGAGATTGTACCAGTATGGAGCAGTCCAGGCACCATTCCCAGCAGTGTATTCTGGCAGCATGGAAATGCCTACTCTTCTCCTAAATCCCATTGAGGAGGGAATCTCTGCCCCAGTGTGGGTGGTTGGGGTTACATATCGAATTATAAATGGGTAACAGTGAATTACGAGGATGTTTTTCACCAAGAGATTTCTTAGTAACATCGAATAGACAACTAGAGCAAACCCGAGTTGTTTATGATGTCACTCAGAACCTCGAGGTGAAAAACATCTCTGTAATTTACTTTTGAACCAACTATTAATATATGTTCGGTATGGATCCCAAAGTGATCTGCCCTTGCTTTCAACTGCTGTAGAGTGGCACAGGAGTAATGAGAGAGCCAGACATAATGTGGGTTCAGCTATGTATACCTGTCCCAAAGGTTAAAAGAAAATGTAACTGCCATACTTCACCAACCTCCACCACCTTCCATGACTACCTTCCCCCTGCTGCTGCTGTGCTTTCTGCCTCTCAGTGAGGGCTGTCAGCTAGACCTGCCTAGAAGACCTTTCTGACATCACAACAGTGGGTAACCAGTTTTGTTTATCAACAGTTGCTGTATCATAGCAGTGGGTTATCAGATTCAGAAAATGAAATAAATGATAAAAGCTATATGAGAGCCATACATAACAAAGCGTTAGCAGTGCACTGACACTGATTCACAGTGGATAATGTCACACAGTGGATGTAAACAAGAGATCTGACCCAGCTTATTGAAGACCACGATATTCACAGCTCTGTGTAGAACCTACTGCGGTCATCCCAGAACATGGAAATGTGTGGTGACCATTTCCTCAATAATTGAACTACACCCAAACCCCTGCTTAAGCTTGGCTGACCTACCTTGCTACTGCTTGCCTTTCCTGTCTGGAATACACCAGACAGCCTGAGGTGTCCAGAGATATGGACAAAGTGTTAAACTAAAGTGCTAAACTGTAAAGAAAAAAAGTTGTTTGATATAGCCTAGCTCGATTGGAGTATTCCTATAAAAAAATTATTTCCCTCACCCACCATAGGTGGCATACTTCAACATCAAGAACCTCCTCTCACCATAATGCCTAGTCACTGTGCAGGCAACAACCCCATCACTAGAGGAAGGAGCACAGCTGATGTTTTTTTTTTAAAAGTATAGAAATTAGCTTTATTTGTGTGTCTCTGAGTCAGGATTAAAATAAGCAAAACACAGCAGGATATATTAAACCTGTTGAGGTGTATCATCAAGGTAGGTGAATGTGCTTCTGCCTGTTACCCTTCACAGAGGAGTCACAGTATTCATCAGGACCTATGGAAGTGGATGCTTCTGCTCACAAAAAGCTCAAACAATATGTACAAGGTGAAATAATACAAAACCATCCAGTGTCCTACATGAATCCAAGGAAGGGATCCACTGGCAGTCACGCTTATCATCAGGCGTAGTGCTTTAACTCAGACCCTGGCATGGAGCTCAGGGTACTCTCTATCGCAAACCTCTAAAAAAACACCTGCTGTGCTCCTCCCTCTAGTGAGGGGTTGTAGCCCACACAGTGACTAGGGATCACGGTGCGAGGAGGTTCCCAAGGATGAAGCACGCTACCTATGGTGGGTAAGGAAAAACTGCCCTTTAAAAGGACAATGGGGGCCCTGCTAGGGGCCCCCAAAGTATCTTTCTGACAAGCTTTCCATGTCAAAAGCCCATCATGGAAAGCCAGTTGGAAACTGACATCGTTATTCCGACAGCGGAAAAGCCGTCGCATAGGGATTATGTGCCGGGCCCGTCGGAAGCCAGCAGGAATGACCAGCTAGTTTAAATTCTGACTGCCTGGATTGCAATTAGGCGGTCAGAATTCATACCGTTGACATCAGTCAGAATACCACCGACCAGCATCAAAATCCGGCCCTAAGTGTCTCCTTGATTTAAAATATTTACAAAAAAACTTAAAAAGCAGAAGTGTGTGTAGAGAACTCTTACCATTAGAACAAGGGGGCATTGGATCAACGAACACCTGCCGTCCCTTTGGAAATGATAGTGTACAGTGCTTGCTGTCAAGTGAGTTACAAAACAAGTTCCCATTAATTTGAAACCACACATGCATAAAACTCCATGGTGCCAGATGTCTTCAATTAAACAAAAGACCTAACAAAGTGCTTAGATAATTCCATAAATCCCTCAGGGGGCATCTCAACTCATAAAAAACATTATTTGACTAAAGTCCATATTTTTTAACAATCAATTCTGGTTTGGCAAATAAACAGGCCTACCAAGTGTAATAAACAATGATTTAATGTAATTTAGCACTCACATTTAAAAAACGGCATCCAACCTCAAACAATCTCTAATAATATCTCTAATAATTTCTCTATTGAAATGGGTGGTTGGTTTGAAGCAGGTTAAAGGCTCTATCAACTGGGGGGCTAATTTAATAACGTGTTAAGTAGGGCAGACTTGGGTCCTAATTTGTATGTTGATGGAGAGGGAACTCCATCAGGTTATCTTCCAGTCAAGCAACTCAAAGTGAGTGATAGATGCAGAGGTTTTTCCACATTGCTTTTCAAAGAATATTTAGCCCAGGCGTCGCAGTGCCTCACCTGTGATTTGGTCAGAAGTAGAGGCATGGAAATGGTGAGACAACACAGAGTCATGCAAATGCAAATAAGCACAGTCAGAGAAAAGCCTCCTCTGAAATGAACAGCACCGTATAGAATTGCATCACACAAAGTGCTTTTACTCAATTGTCGGTGTCCTGCGTTTGTGCCATGGATGCATGTATAAATGAAAGTTGCACTGCTAGAAGACATCTTCATATCCTAAGTGTTATTTTCATGCTTTGGTCACCGCACTAATGCACTCAAAGCAGTTCTTAGCCCATGTGTTAATCTCTGGCCTCCACTGCTTTTCTTTTTCTTAAATATTGGCATAACACATAGTTTATGTTATGTGGCCCTTGAAAGAAGAAACACCTGAAACAAGGCAGAGTCAGTTACTTCGAATGTGCAACCTGCTACGTTTCCTGCTCATGTTTCTGTGGATTCGCTGTTGCTGCGTGCCCCACTGATCATCAACTTGTCTGATGTCAATGTCAATCATTGTAGGCCTCGTGTGGCTTCAAAGGAAAGACGTTTTTTACATATTTTGGGGGTGCATTTAGCATTGAAAATAATAAGTATAGGCTCTGCTTACTCTTGCACTATGTAGACCCCGGCACTAGAGACATAAGCCTAGATTTACCAAGCCCTTGTGTTGCCCTTGCACCATGCAAGGCCACACTGGACGAGCATACAAGATGGCTGCCGGATAGGAGCTCCGGAATGACCTCCCCGGCTAGGAAATTCCTTTGGACGTAATTCCTGGGGATAAACCCCTCGTCCGAACACTTACTCTCCAGGGATCTGTGGAGGGCTGTCCAGCTATTGCTCCACGCGAGAGAATTTTCAAAGACCAGCTTCAGCACTCTCTGAGTATCCAGGACTGACCGGCGCTAGCAGATACCTAGCTATCATGGCCGTTTGTGGGTTGAGCTGTCTATGCAGCTGAGAGGAGAAGGGCTGGGGATCACCCCTCCGGGCGTCACCTACCTTCCTGGTAGGGACTGGATGCTCTGCTTCCCGCTACGCTCTCAGGGACTGCTGCTAGTATGCTTGAGTCGTATTGGGAGGGAGAAAGGGGGGAAAGCAACACCGCCAACCATTTCTGTGTGTAAACGGCCGCTTTTCGAAACAAGTGCACATCACACTTTATTAAAAACTGGCACTTTGCCTTACAAAATTAAAACCTCTCTAAACATTGAATTACCTGACCCCTTGACATTTCCTCCCCCCACCCCTAGGATCCCCACATGATAAAAAAAAAACCCACCCTGCAACATACAATACATAACTTCCAATACATTAAATAATACACAATATTATCACATAACATTAGAACTCCTACCCTCCCAAGACCTACATTCCTATCTGCCTTCCTGCAACTGTAATTAACGACCCTCTAATGTAAACTTCCAAACTGCTTAACCTTTCCTCGCTCCTGTTCACCAACTCCCCAAACTTAACGATAAACTACCAACCTCCTGCCAAACTTGGCCAACTTCAAAATCAACTCCACCACCCAGGAAAAGGCGGAAGGGTAGATGATTACACCGCCTCTACCTTTTCCTGCCCCCCCGTTCTCGTTAACAGTCGCCAGATGCATCTCACTCTCAGTTCAACCGGGACAACACCTCCCTTAATTCTAACTAATAAAGGTCCATGCCCATGTGGGAAAGATGAACCCCGTCACCCCGAAACAACTCTGGCGCATCGTACCTAGTGTCCCGATGCCAAACCCATGAAAACCCCAAGTGCCTACAAAAACGAACCATCTCCACATTGATCTTCCTTCTGGCCTTATCCACCGCTTGGGGTTTCACCGCCCCTCTCCAGACCCTCCGCGGAACAAACTCAGTCCAGACCACCGTACACCCAGACCACCGCCTCTTAATTTCCTCCAGGTCCTTTTTCATGGTCCTCATCAAGACCAACCCCGTCTCCTGAACCATATCATTCTCACCTAAATGGAGAACCAACACATCAGGACATCTACCCGCTACCAACAACCCATTAAGCGTTCCCACCAACTCCTTCCAATGCATACCCCCTCTCTTAAACCAACAGAACTTACAAACAGCAGTATTAAACCCCACATTTTACCCAAAATAACTGTCCCGGGCTTGCACCTGGGCCCGCTTTACAAATGAGTGGCCCACTATCCACACTGCCATATCACTGGACAACCACCTCCCCAATCGCATGATATCCCCTCGCCCCCACCCCATCTGTGACCTTCCGACACTGCCCCAATCCGAAATGAGTGCATGCCCCCAGCAGCGCCAACAATTTCCGCAACACGGCCAACAGCTGCGATCCTGTCACCCCCCGCCCATCAGCGTGCCGAAAGACTAACCCTTCCGCCGGGTCCTTCGCCCGCAATCGCAACCCCCACCGTACCAGGCACACTTCCCCCAACGCCACCTTTCCCAACGATACCCACATGCCAACATTCATCTGGTCTGTTTCAGACTTCCGCAACCACAGGCGCACCTTCTCCCCCCCAAAAGCCACCTCTGACCACAATATCCTAGTACCGTTTCTCGACCCCAGCAACTCAGACACCTGAAAGGCCCCCGCGAACATCCATGCCATTAAGGTAGTGAACAAGCAAGCCTCCCCTGCCTCCCTGCAGATCAAAGGCAAGGCTCCCACGACCCTCCCCAACAAAGCCAGCGACAAGGGTAGCCTAACCTGACCCAACTTCCCACGCTCCTGGGCCCAACCTTCCAGCATCCGCGTCTCGATCTTGCCTGCGAACGGTGCATAACCCCACAAGAGTTTGCCCATAAAGGCAATCCCCTCCAGCTTGCCCACTAGTGTGATCGCGTGAGGCTTTTCCCGATGAGCGCCAGGATAAACTGTATAACATTCTCCTGTCTCTCTTGCCCTGGAGCTCACCATCGCGCACTGGACTCCACAAACACCCTCCTTGCAGACACAAACATTGTCCTTGTCGACTCCGCCAAGGACCCTAGAACCAGCTGCAACATCCTGTGTTGCCTACGTACCACAGCTGCGGAGGCATGCATGTCAGGTCTTGATCCTTGGCTAACCCAACTAATCTCCCCTACTGCGAATGAGACAAAGCATCCGCTATGTCATTATTGATCCCAGGCACGTGCACCGCGCGGAAAGCGATGTCATGGCGCAGGCAACCCAACACGAAAACACCCTCAGCAGTTTGAACACTTGTTCATTCCTGGCGGACTGGCGATTCACCCCCTGCACCACCGCCATGTTATCCACATGAAAGGTCACTCGTCTGTGGGCCAACACCTCCCCCCATAGCGAGACCGCCACCACCAGAGGGAAGAGCTCCAAGAACACAATGCTCCTCCCTCCCCCCGCCAACTCCGGGGGCCACTTCTCCACACACCAACTCTCCTGCCAGTAGAGCCCAAAACCATCGCTCCCTGCCATGTCTCAAAAAATCTGGACATCCCAGACCAGGTCATCCCCCCTCTGCATGGGGACCCCGTTAAAATTCTGCTGAAAAAATTGCCACATCCGCAGGTCTTCGCGAATGCCCGCAGACAGCCTCACGTGGTGATGCGGTCGCCTCCGCCCCGTCAAGGCCCTGCCCAACCTCCTACAAAACATCCGACCCACTCGCACCACTCCGCAAGGAAAATTGAGGTGACCCAACAGCACCTGTATCTCCAAGACCGTGACTTTATGCCTTGTCAACATGACCTCCAGCAGCCCCAACATTTGCTGTTTCTTTTCCGCTGGTAAACGGGCCTCCATTGCCCCGAGTCCAGCTCTATGCCCAAGAACGGCAGTGCAGTGCCTGACCCCACTGTCTTCTCCGGTGCCAATGGCAGGCCCAAGTCCTCCATGAGCTCCTGAAACCTGTTCAGTGCAACCTGGCAGTCTGTGGAGTCTGGGGCCCGACCTAGAAAAAGTCATTCAGGTAGTGAGTTACTCCTTGGTGACCCGTCCGTTCTGTAAAAAACCATTGCAGGAATGTACTGAAACACTCAAAAAGCGCGCAAGACATCGAGCAGCCCATCGGCAATGCCTTGTTCAAGTACCAGCGGACGTTAAACTGGATCCCCAGTAGGACCCAATCGTCTGGGTGGACCGGAAGCAGCCAGCAAGCAGACTTAATGTTGCACTTTGCCATTTTCACCGTTGCGCCCACGGCCACCACCAAGGCCGTGGCAGCGTCAACCGATGAATAAGACACCGTGGTCTCCCGCTCATCAATGTAATCATTTACCGAGTCACCTTCAGGCCACGACAAATGTTGAATGAGACGAAACTGCCCCGCCTCCTTCTTCGGCACTACCCCAATGGGGGACACAATCAAATCCTCCAACGGCCAGTCTTCAAAGGGCCCCGCCATGCGGCCCTCACTGACTTCTTTATCCAGTTTGCCCTGCACCACCTCCGGGTGCTCCCTGGCAGACCTCAAATAGTCAGACCATCTCCGAAGCCGTGGCCCCTCATAACCCAAACAAAATCCTTCCAAAAACCTGGTCCGTAACCGATCCGCAGCCCCCTTGTCCGGGTAATCCTGCATGGCGGCTACCAAGCGATCCACCTTAACTGGAGTACGAGCTCTTCGGCCAAGGCCCCTTACCTCCTCTACCACCTCCAGATTGATGGGGGTTCCCCGACCGAATGCCCCCAGCCTGCCCCTGCTGACCCCCTTGGTGCTGTCCCGAGGCTCCCCAACATCTAACCAAGGGGCGGCCGTACTTACCTCAGCCTGAACATTCATGCCAAAACCGGCAATTTTCCCTAGCGCGCGCCCCTTTATTGTAGTCCCAACAGGACCCCACAGACCCGACTGAGTTTTGGCCCCTGCCTCCACCCCTCTGCGGGTGGGGCGGCCCTGAAAGGGCTGGTAAAGAATGGGCAACCCGCTCACCGTAAAGATGGTCTTACCTGACCCAGCCAGCCCCATCGTGTGCTGCAATAAATCAAAGTCTAGCTCACCAAATTTCGCCTAGGGTCCCATGCTATCCGGGCCCTTAATGCCTTGTCGGACTGGGCCCACGCATACCCACCCCCGTGATCTGGGCCTTCCTAATGGCGTTCATGTACTTAAACATAGACACCGACCGCTCGGGGAACTTTTTGCAATAAACGCTAGCGAAAATTAGAAAGGCCGCCGTCCAATTTTCGATCGTGAGAGGCACCTTCGGCCTCTTCTGGAGTTCATACTCCTCCTCCTTGGATCCCTCCTTCGCCCTAACCTCCCGGTGCAAAAGTTTTGGCAACTCAACATACTCCCCCTTCCAGATGCGCTCCCTAGTAGACATCATCAAATGCGCACCCAAAGGCACGTAACCCCCATGTATGGCAGTTGCTTAATCTTTACTTCTTTACTCTCTGGCTTCGCCACACCTTCTCCGGCTGACCCCTCATCCGCTGTGCCAGCCCCGCTTGCTGCCCTGCCTGCACTGCTGCCCCCAGCGCATCATGCCCCGCCCCGAGGTCCCCGCACCCGCCTTCCTGTGGTCATCCTCCAACACCTTCCCACCAGGCCCCAACACCTTATCATCCGGGCCCACTCCTTTATCCACCACATACTTCCCCTTCCTCAGACGATCCTCCCCATCCCTCCTGCCCCCCCACCTGCGGCGCCGAGGCGCCGTCCCTAGCCCTGCAAGTCAGGAACCCCGCGGCGTACGTTCTCCTGAAAAAGAAACGTTAGGTCTGGCGTGTGGGTCCCTCAAACTGAGCTCACCGCCACATCTGCAACACCCCCCACCGCCCGCACGCCTCCCACCCACGCCCCCCCAACCTCAACCTGACCCCCAGCCTTCCCTCGCCCTCCTCCTTGTCACTCCAAGCCAACCCCCCTACCCCTGCCCCCCTCCTCTGACGAAGCCTCCCAATCCCACACTCCCCGCGCCCCTCCTACCTCGTCTCCTCCAACCCCCGAAATACCTCCCTGCCACGAGGCTCCTGCCACCTCACCGCCGCGTTTCACCTCACCCCCAGCCGATCCCCCGTGCCTCACGTACCCCTTCCTCCCAGGTGTCGAAAACATCAAGCCCCTCCCACTCCCTCCCACTGTCATCAGACTCTAACAGCAATGGGGACATCCCCCCAACAACCGAGCACCCACCTCCATATCCCCCAGGCACCTCTCTTAATTCCTCCCCCTGCCACCCCCCGTGCACCTCCCTGTTCTCCTGCATCCAAATATGCCCCACCATCCACCTGTGGTCAACTGAGGCCACACCCTTCATTCCCCCGCTCTTCCCCCCGAAGCACCCTGCCTCCCTCTCGCCCTGTCCTGTATCAACGCACTCCGTGGAGGGGATGGGCTCTCTTGTTTCCCCGCGTACCCCTTTGTCCCTTCGCCCCCTCCCACATGTGCCCCCCTTCCCCCTCTCCCCCCGAGTATCCTATGTTCATCATCCCCCCTGCTGGCCGCCGACCCTCGCGACCGCCCCCTTATCAGCCGGGGCGGCCAGAAACCATAGGCTCCATCTGCGGGGAGACTCCCCTCCCTCTCCCCCCACCGTGCAGAGGCCGAGGGCGCAGCCCTGGTAACTGATTCGACTGGTGAGGTGGGCCGGGTAGTGGGCGGGAGGAAGGTGCAGCTGGAGAGTGCCGACGGTGCTCCCCTGCCGCGGCTTTCTCCCGTCCGCTACTCAGCCTCCTTCCCTCATCACCTCCTCCACCCACCGCGGCGCTCTCCAGCTGCACCTTCCTCCTGCCCACTACCCGGCCCACCTCACCAGTCGAATCAGTAACCCGGGCCGCGCCCTCGGCCTCTGCGCGGCCCTGGTCCCTCACCTGAACACGTGCCATTTTGCGTGGTGGCGAACAGGCCAAAATGTCCGCCGCCACGCCTGCAGACTCGCGCCTCACCGGGCGCGCCCTGCCCTGAGGGCCCACCAACAAATCCATCCGCCCTGCTTTACTAAGCAGGCATATGGCTTCAAGAACTTGCACGTCGTCACAGGCCATCTCGAAATGCAACACACCAATGCTGAATTAAACACCAGCAACAAACCGCCACAAGCCTTGCCAGAAAAACGTGACTAGCGCTCTCAGCCACCAGGTCACCAGAACCTAAAATGGTGGCTGGGACAGCGCTGACCCCCTCTACATAGCCTTGGGCTACAATTTAAAATTGGGCTGCCTTTGGGCTGCTCCCAAGGCAGCCCAAAGCCGCAAAATGGCTGCTCCCTGCTCGCCCCCTCCCAAATCTGCTTGGGGGCAGACCTCACGATGCTCGGCTGCCCCCCAAATCCCCCTTTCCCTGACAAAGCTGCAAGGTTATTGCCGTGAAGGTGCTGCACTGTGTCCCCCGGCCATTTCTACCTTTTCAAATCTCCTAGTGAGTGCAGCGTTTTCCCGGTCTTCTGCCCTTCCGACCCAGTAGCTGCCTCCCCTTTCCGGAGCTACTGATTGGGCCCCCGAGTCAATGTCCTGTGACAAAGCAGCAAGTTACAATCGAGAC
Source organism: Lissotriton vulgaris (assembly GCF_964263255.1). Classification (NCBI taxonomy): domain Eukaryota; kingdom Metazoa; phylum Chordata; class Amphibia; order Caudata; family Salamandridae; genus Lissotriton; species Lissotriton vulgaris. The sequence continues at coordinate 364,233,070 of NC_141695.1, read as the reverse complement.
GCAGCTGCCGATTGCTTTTCCTGATGACTCGAGTGAGATCTGTGATTTTTCTGAGGGAGGCCCGAGGTCCCTGCAGGGGACCCCATAGGAGGGCAAACCCCGTAGTAGGGCGCAGGGAACCGAGGCCAGCCCATGGGAGGGTGGGGGGGCGGGGTCACGCTAGGATAGGCCACCCCCTTTCCTGGGATGGTTATAGGGGAGCTCCTCCCTCCTGGTGCCCTCTTTGCTGCTGCCCCCTCTATCACTGCGGTCGTGTAGGCTGCTCCTCGCCTGCCTCAGGCCCTTTAGACCCGTAGGCCCTCTCCCTCACCCCCCCCCCACGACACCGGACGCGAGTTAGGTCGGCCCTTGCTCCGCGTTGCGGTCGGGCCGTAGGCTGCCCAGCCCCCCTCCCCTCCCGGATCATAGACTGTGTGGTTGTTCATGTAGCCGGGACGCCTATGAGGTAAGCGGGCATTTCATGTCTCCCCCCGGCCCGTCCTTGGATAAAATTCCAAGTTGCATAGGGCTCCGTGGCAGCGACCACGGGGAGACTTGAGGTCCGTGTCGTGTCGTGTGTGGTTTGGGAAAGGGGTGCTGGGGCAGCAAGCTGGAGGTGGGCAATAGCACGATGCACAGCTTGGTGTACCACTTGCGGGGCCAGCGTCGGGAACACGTAATGTTCGGTCCCTTGTAAAAGTCTAGCAGAGGTGTCTTTGAAGGCCGCTGCCTGGCACTTAAAGATAGGGACTCCTTGCGCCTACCCCGCGCTGTCCTTGCAGCGACTTTCTCGGGGGCTAGGCCTCCTCCCCCATCTTGGAATATTTCAGGCCGTTGCACCCTTCGCGGAGCAAGCAAGTCACGAGGGGGCGATGATTTTCGGCGAGCTGGTGTTAGCCTGGCGGCGATCATTTAGGCTGCGCAACAAAGAGGACTTGTGATAAGAACAGGATTTGCAGGATAAGAATGTATGTTGTACATCACGGAGACAGTAATTAGCTTTTGACCAAAAACACCGATTTCCTCGGGCAGAGAGGTCAGCTGCAGGCCCTCGTTAATTCACACGAGAATTTAAGGGGTAATAATTTTCAATCGGCTTAATATCAGCCTCTGTGGCGCTACCTGCAATGCGTCAGCTATCAACCGATGGGTTGGTGGTTCGCGCCCAGCCAACTCCAGTAGGTAAATTCGTGCTCAAATGTTTGTGCACTGCGTAAATAAAATTTCAGCTCTGCTGATTTTCGCAGACTCAATAGGAATGGAAGATATATATTCCAGAGAGGTTAACCACGCGGGAATCCGGCTGGTGTTGCCATTCTGTTGACGAGGGAGACGTTTTTGTAACGAGCCCCTCAAAACAATTATTTGTAATGGGAGGCCCGTCAGAGTAAGAATCCACACAGGAGTTTACTAGCTATAGAAATTGTACGTAACTATACTCGCACATCCCGCCTATAAACAAGATGGAATCTCATCACAGATTAAAATGAACTCCTATTTTGTCTACAGTAGATTAGACGTTCCTCAGATGACCTCATGGTGATGTGAACTTCGATTTTGAATAAGGAGTTAGGATAAACTGATACGAAATGGAAGTGGAAAGGATACGGAAGTTGCATTTGTTTTCTGTGAAATTACACAATTGATCCAAACACAATGGGCTCTCCCTCTATGGCCAGGCTGGGGACCGGAGCGCAGTGGTTGAGCAAGTGTGGTGCAGGAATACGAAGGGTTTCCCGAGGGAAACGTAGCTCAGTGGTTTAGCAAAGGCTTCCATGCAATAGGCCCGGGGTTCAAACCCCGGCATATACACACTTAGTGCATCCTTAGCAACTCGTCACCGGTCCCAGTTGAATCGGCAGCCGGGATCGGGTAATGCATTCATGCGGGCGTGATAACACCCCCCCCCCCCCCCCCCTTTTTCACTGGTAGCTGGGATCGCGGGTATTTCCCGCCCAGATCTGGTACAATGGTACATTGAGGCTCGCGCTGTAGAAGACAAAACAGCAGGCAGAGTGATCGAGTAAACGGAGATCAAATAGGGTTGTTCAGTACACAGTGAAGTGGCATTACCATCAATTACATATCAGATTTTGCAAACTGACATGTTGGCTTGTGTAGTATGAGCTATGTGGTCCTGGCCCACGCCGATTCTACAATAGCTTGGATCTTACTATACATTTGTCACAAATGCAAACAGGAACTACTTTAGCATGTCGGGCGGCCGGTAGTTACTTTATACACTAAAATTGTCGGGTAGGATGTATTTATACAGGACCTTGACATTGGATAAATAGACTTTTAGGCTATCGACAAAGCATCCCGGAATGGCACCGGGGGCAGCAAGCAAAGAAACAGGGGTAAATACAATTCGCCGTGACGCCTGGAGGTGGACATGCCATCCGGCCTCTTCCTGCCGGACGGGCGTGCTGCCTGAATCGCCATGCGGGTATCGCATGCAAGGGGGGGAGGTGGCCTAACGGCTAGGGCGCTGGACCTCGAACCGGGAAGAGCCCGGATCGAGTCTCTGGAGTGTCGCTCGCACATCCTGTGATTCTGGCCAATTCAATTGTCCTCCCCGAGCTGACCAAAGGGAACGAGTGGTGATATGTAAGGCGCTCTGTTACCCGAGCAGGTTAGGTCCTACAAAGGGTATCCGGGGAGTGTGGGCCAGTTGGGGCCCGAACTTTGCCTCGCCCCCCCATCCGTTGTGGCTGTTAGGTGACCCACGTCACAAGTGCAGAGCACCCGGGCAGGCTGCCCCAGTTACCAGCTCCTCTTTTTGGGTTTACTATTTAATGACAGAAGCCCTGAAGTATTTAGGTGCATTCGACTTGACTGGCTCCAAGTTGTCCTTCCATTCAGCTCAGGTAGAGTGAATGAACGCAAATGACACCTGGGCCTTAATTGTTGTAGTGCCAGTTTCGAAATGTATTCTGTTCAGCAGATATTCTTTTAACAGTCGGCCATAATACTTTCAAGTCTTCACTGACGTAGAAGAGACTTCCAGTTTACTCTTTCAATTGCTAACCTCATTATAAACCAGTCTTCTTTACGTAGTTTTCTACCAGACAACCATCTAGGGGGTTAACACGCATTAATATTTCTGTTGTGTGTGGTGTTTCTTAAGGGTTTGTGCTGACAGGTTGAACAGTAGTCAAAGTTGCTGACATGAGCAGAGCATATCTGCTATGCTAGGGGCACATATGTCAACTAGAACCACTGGGCTAAATTAGGCTAACTTTGAGCTGGGATTTAGCTCCCCCATCCATGCTCCCAAAGGCTCGCAAAAAAGGATGATCTCCTGTCATGCAAGTCCAACTGGAATTATGGCTGAGACCCCATCCAGACTGACAAATGATGAATGACTAAATGATGAGCCAAAAGAGTGGCTGGCTGCTGGACTTCAAAAACAAGACTGATCAAGCCTATCTCAGATCTTCTTCCTTACCTCTCCTGGGCATGTAAACGAAGATTTACCCGCCCTCTTTCCGGTGGTCTGCTCATGGTACCACATAGCATAGATGGGTAAAAGACTAACTAATTTTGATCTTAACTCAGCTGTTCTAAAAGATTTAAATCGTGAGCTTAGCACGAAATGGCCCTTAAATGATCATGGGATATCCTATTTAGTGGCATATGGTAAGGGTGCACTGCCACAGTTATGTTATGTATATTATATTAAAACCACTTATAAAGCGCACAGATACCAATAGGTGTCAAATACCAGTCTGTTCAGCGGTGCACCTTTAGCACGCTGTGCAAGACCACGGCAGTGCACTGTATTTCCATCAAGGCATGCCCAGGCAGAGCATTAGTAGATGACAGAGTGACAGCTTGAAGCAGCCAACCTGTCTTTCACTGTGCAGATGGCACTCACCTGCACTCCAGTGAGGGAACAGAGAGCCCCCTGCAGGCAGGTTCAGTGACTGACGGGACATGCCTGCCGTTGGGGGCCTGGAGGGGGGGGGGGGCAGCTCATTTTACCCTCTCCAGACAGGAATCGTTCAAGGAGCATACTAACTGTGCACCACCTTGCAATTGGTGAAACACTCTAAGATAGAGGTGCTCTGTATGTGTATTAGTGCTAGCAGTATTACAGATGGTGTGGCACACGCGCCTGTGGGCCCTTATGTAATATACCACTGTCCCAGAGGTGCAGGAAAGGGCCACATTTCCCTTCCCCCTTGCAGACTCTAGGCACTGACTGTATTTTAGCTCCTTGACCTCTCAGCCATTCAATGAATATGCATTCCATTCACTCTCACACATCCTCGAGATTCTATCATTGACTTTCTTGATTTTCCGCACTTTAATGAGGTTGCTTCGGAATAAAACATGGATAGGTGGAAACGGGAATGATTTATTTGACCCCAGTTAGTGTTAATCACTTGAACCTTATTCCAGTCCATAATTTTACATGCTGTCCCACTTCAGACATGCCCTAGCAATATTCATATCAGAGTTAGTCCTGCTCCTGTAGGAACAGTCCTGCTCGAAGCGAGAGGTAACATTCTCTCTGGACAGGAACACAAGTAAATGTAGACCGGTTTCTGCGACAAGTTATTGACCCCTCTGAGGTTGAGGAAATAAGTTGCAAGTAACACCTATCCCGAAATAATGTTAATGTTAATGTTAAAATGGGACTTTTATAGCGCAACGGCTACTCCGAAGGAGTGTCCCGGCGCTTTGAGCTCCAGACCATGTAAAAGAGCTAGAAAACATAACAATAACAGAACAAGGGCCTAAAAGGAGGGGACAGATTATCCAGCAAACAACCAGGTTTTCAAGTCCTTCCTGAAGACAAGCAGATTAGCGGTGTTTCGCAAGGACACCGGTAGCGAATTCCATAGCTGAGGAGCAAGGAAACTAAAGGACCGGCCGCCTAGCCGAGCCCTTTTAATGCGTGGCACCCGAGCCAATGCCAAGGCTTCTGACCTGAGGGATCGTGCAGGTCGATAGAAGTCCAGCCTCCTCTGGAGATACTTGGCGCCATTGCCATGCAAGGCCTTATGGGCAAGGGTCATGGCTTTGAACAGTATCCTCTTCCGCACCGGAAGCCAGTGAAGGGATACAAGGAGGTTAGAGGCGCTAGTGCGGCGATGAAGGCCAAAAATAGCACGCGCAGCAGCGTTCTGGGTGACCTGCAGACGTTGGAGGAGATATTCAGGCAAGCCCAGGTATAGGACATTGGCATAGTCCAATCTGGACCCTATGAGGGCCTGAACAGTGATCCTCCGATGTTGCTCCGAGAGAAGGGGAAAGAACTTGCGCAACATTCTGAGAATCCCAAAACATGTTCCCGTAAGAGTGGAAACCTGGGATTTGAGCGAAAGCTCGTTGTCAATTTTAACTCCCAGGTTCTTAGCCCACTTAGAGGACTGTGTGGGAGGGAACATGTCGGCAGGCCACCATCCCTGCCAATCTGGTTCTGATGGGCATCCGAAGAATAGTATTTCAGATTTGTCCGAGTTGCACTTAAGGCTGTTGTGTGAAAACCAGCTAAAAACAGCCCCAAGGCACTCACGGATCCTTTCTCCATCGAACTCTTCGCTCTTGCGACAGGTGAAAAGGAGCTGAGTGTCGTCAGCATAAGAGACGATCCGGGCCCCATAGGACTCCGCTAATGTCGCCAGAGGGGTCATAAGGATGTTAAATAGAGTGGGGCTCAAAATAGAGCCCTGAGGCACTCCGACTCCCAATGGCGGCATCTCAGCGGATCCGGGTGGGACCCAGACCGTCTGGCGGCGGTTGGCCAGAAAGGAAGAAAACCAGTTGAGCACCGTCCCCCCTAGCCCGATGTCACGGAGCCTGGTGAGGAGATCCTCATGGGGGACAGTGTCAAACGCCGCCGACAGATCTAGCATAACTAACATCACTCGGCCTCCCATGTCCAGCACCTCTTTAACGATCTCCGAGACTTCCAAGAGCGCCGTCTCGGTGCTTAAGTTGGAGCGAAAGCCCGATTGGGATTCATGAAGTAAATCATTAGACTCCAGGAAGTTGGAAAGCACGCTATGCACGTGTTTCTCCAAGATCTTAGTCAGTGCTGGAAGGAGCGAGATTGGCCTATAATTGGAGGGTGCCTCTGGGTGAAGATTGGGCTTCTTAATCAGAGGGATGACCATGGCTTGCTTCCAGGTCTGGGGCAGAAAGCCCTCGCTCAGGGATAAATTTAGGATGGGATTGGCTATGGGGTTGATGGCATCTGCCATTTTTGCTAGAAATTTTGCTGGGCACGGATCTAACGGTGAGCCCGACTTAAGGTTCCTCATCAAAGCTAGGGATGTAACAACCGAGAGGGGAGGAAAATCAAGCAAAGCTGGGCCTGAGGGAGACAGAGAAGCTGTCTCAATCGGCACCGTAGACACATCATCTGGGGCTCTCAACGGGAAGGAAACCTGGATTTGCCTAATTTTGGTGGTGAAGAAGTTGGCAATAGTGTTGGCCCAGGTCTCCGCTGGAGCACCCTGAGTAGAGATGGACCGAGGGCTAGTGAATTCTCGCACAATTGAAAAAATCTCCCTACAAGAGTTGGCAGCATCGTCAATCCTTTTAGCGAAATAACATTTCTTGCTCTGGAGGACTAGTTCATGGTATGACTTCATCATGGTTCTATACCGTTGTTTGGCCTCAGGCACATACTGGGCTCTCCAAGCCCGCTCCGCAACTTTACATTGCCTACGGGCATGGGCTAGTTCCTCCGTGAACCAGGGGGCAGAGACCCGTCGAGCAGCGGACCTGGGTGGCTGTAGAGGAGCGAGCTCATTTAGTCTGGCAAGAAGCCAGGATTGCAGGCTCTCCAGATCTTTCTCCAGGTCCCCAGTACAAGACACAGGGTGGTCAACCAGAGCTTGTGTGAGCATATCTGGGGTCACCCGATGAAGTGCCCTATAACTGCTGCCCTGCTGTCTCGTGGCGCTGGCCGGAGAAACCAAGGTGGAGGGTATTTCAAAATGGGCAAGAAAATGGTCAGACCAAACGATTGGCAGAAGTGTTACAGCCATGATAGGTGTGGTGGAAAAAACCTGATCAAGTGTGTGGCCTTTGTCGTGGGTCGGACCAGAAAGATAGGGGGAAAGACCCAGGGTGGATGCGAGATCTAGCAGTTTGATGGCATCCTGGTCATTGTGGTCGTCCATATGTAAATTAAAATCTCCCGCAAGTAAGCATTGCTCCGATCTCAGGACAAGGACCGACATGACCTGTTGGAGATCATCAAGAAAGGAGCCCACTGGGCCCGGAGGTCTGTAAACAATCAGGCCCTTCAGTGCTTGTTGCGGCGATAGGGAGATGGTAAAAGCTAAAGCGTCAGCCCCTGCGATGGTGTGAGTATGCGTGACCGTGCACGAAAAAGAATTTTTCACAACCAAGGCAACTCCTCCTCCCCTGCCCTTGTCTCTATCCTGTCGATGGATGGTATAATCAGTGGGAATGGCAGCCACTATGTCCGGGTGGGAGGAATCATTGAGCCATGTCTCAGTGAGCATCAAACAGCTGGGACTAGTCGTTGACAAGAGATCAAAGATCTCTTGAGTGTGACGATGCAACGACCTCGTATTGAGGAGTAGGCAGAGGTGTTTTATGCTACTCTCCTTAGCAGGGAGAGGGGAAGGGAGGGAGCGGACAGGGTGCCAGAGACAAACAGGGCACTTATGCTTACCCCTATATCGGCCTGGGAAGACTGACAGACACGACACATTCCTATTGCGCAGCGAAAGGAGCTCCTGAGCGGAGTAAGAAAGCATAGTGGCCAGAGGTGCCTGCCACGCCGAACGCCTCCTGGACGCTGACGGGCGCAGACGGGCAGGACTCTGGCACGACTCCGGCGCAGATCCGGCGCGGCCGCTGATCGCGTCCGCTGCGCGGAGGAAAGGGTGAGCTTTTTGTAGCGCTGCTAGAGCGCGAGGGTGAAGAGTCCTACCCCCAAGATGGCGGCCAAAATGAGATCCCAGCCCTCGGCGTCAACACTCAGCCGAGGGCGGTCTCAGAGTCCCAGGCAAGGGAGGGGGGGAAAGCGAAGCGCTTACAAGCGCTGGGAAGTCAAATGGCAGGCAGCGCTGTGCTCCTACACGCTTCTAACACAAGCGCGAGCACGAGCTGCAAAAGGCACGCAATTAAAATAGCAACATAAAATTTTCACGAGCACCTGTAGCACCTGTAGTTCAAATGCTTAGGTGACACGAAGGTTGTGGAGCATAATGACATACCTAGTACTTCTGAATTATCTTGTTATGAAAGAGCCTACTTTTTAGGTTGTTATTAAGTACATGTACTTTTATATATAGCAGTCCCTTAGTACCTGAAATTACAACACAATATAGGAGATAAAAAACTTGAAATGCGGAGACTTAATATGTGCATATAAGGTGAGAAACTGGAAATAGTTGGCAGCAAATACAAACATTCTACAAAATGAAAATCAAAGCCATGTCTACAACTAACCACAGGTTGGCAGACTTGCATCGCCTAGCGATATTGCTGCGTATAGTATTAGTCCGTCAAAAGTTTAGTATTTAAAATACCGAATTTTAAGGTATTAAAAATAATCGTTAGCGGAAGAGAGCATTATACACACATAAACAATAATGTGCGGTTCCAAACTGCCATGCCGATCAACGATTTTATACCGGTGTTGTACTTCCGGTGACTATTATGGGCAGGGAGATTTGAGCTATTGACAATGCAAAAAGTTTGGGCATATTTAACAGCTTTTCAGAGATCTTCAGGGAGATTTTAAAAATCCCGTAGACATACCGTGAAGTAAATAATTAAATAATTTTGGAAGGTGAAAGTTTTCAGATGGATCAGGTAAACTTCAATATTGATGGGCTTTCCCGCTGTTTTAGTACGTGTGCGTACTCGCACATGGGAAGGGCTCAAGAGACATATCCCCCCTCCCCCCATCTTAAACATTAATTTCTCTGCTCGTTCATGCGGAGCCCAGATTGATGTCACACTTCCCTAGATAGCGCGGACCGCACCAAAAGCCTCCAAGATTCTAGAAGGCGTATAAAGCCAGCTGTTTGACCATATGTAATCCTCTGCATACCAAATGAAAGGACACCACACAGGATATATATAAAATATAGATGCATTTCACCCCTCTGAGCTCTTTATGAGGTCGGAGGTGCAAGCACATAACAAGACACTTAGTTATTATACGTATGTTGCACAATTTACGGTTAGGCTCTGGGGGCCAAGCAAACCATATATTAAGAAAGTGGTATAAGTACCAAGTCACAAAGAAAGGGAAGGCCTAGGGCCTAGGGAATGGCTGGGGCTACACTGATATAACAATAGTTAAGAAGTAGGAGGCCTACAGTAGGCGCGTTCAGTGTCTTTAGGCACATGCAGGCTCCAATGCAAGGTCAACGGGAACTTAGAAGTGGGTAAAAGAAGATGTAGGACACTTAAATTAAATCAAGGTGGGTACAGATATAAATTTACATGCACAACTTTGCAACGGTGTCGGTGTGCATATCTGTCTCACATAATCGTATTCAGAGCGCACCAAAGGTCGTACCAGGAGGAATGTAGCCTATATACAGATTCTGGTGCCCTCGGGTGTTCCGGTCTCAACAATTTTAGAAGTGCTGACAATTAGTTTATACGGTAACATTATCAGTATGAAGGTTAGCCACTTGCTGCAGTTTTAAGGGCTTATTTAAAGATTATTAGTAAGGCAATATACATAAAATATAACATAGGTAAAGTGGCATGAACAGGCGCCAAGAAACAATTTAATTTCCATGGGATTCAGAGGTCCCCAGAATGTATCCAGGTGACGCGAATTGTAACACCGTTACAAAGCCGTCTAGGACTGATGGTGGTCCTTGGTTAGGGGCTTCTTAGTTACAAGGATTAGGAATCTTCATTCGTTCCAGGAAAAAACTCAATTAGTAGAGGGAGGCTACAACAACAACCATGCGGTGCATCGCAAAGTCTTTTATATTTAAAGACAGTACGATGTCAATTTATTCAGCACAGATTTGATTTTGCACAGGAGGAGCATATGAAGAGGTAAAAGAATGTTCTCGTCTTTAGTTCACTGCCTATGGTGCCTTATAAATAGGGCCTGCCCCTTCATTCGCACAGTTCATGCCTTTGGTCCCCGGGCCGGTTATCTTGACGAATAAGTGTCTTGGTCGGCTCTCCCTAACATAAAGCGACTTAGGCACCTCCATTGAAAGCTGAATCTCTTTATATTGATAGGGCCAGAGGTCGATTTGCTTGCTCACAGTTCTGGTTCGCTGGTCACACAGATCTGGCGGGAATTAGTTAATTGGAATTTGCTGCAAGTAAAGAATTAATAAACTAACAATGTACTGAAAGGGGCAGTGTAGAAAGCAAGTACAGCTCAAAAATAAGATGCCAGTAAGAGGGTTTTCGCTATTAGTCCAAAGAAACTTGCCCACTCGGAGGAGCATCAGCAAGATTGACAAGTGCTGTCTCCCAGTTGGCATTCATCCCACTCACCAGAGTCCGCTCAATTACAACACTCATACATGCTAAAATAATTTTAGAACCCCGTGCATGTACCCAACACCAAGCGAGTAACCATAGGTAACCAAATACATCTGGCCCTGCAAGCACAGTGAACAGGGATTGTGTGGCCTCTGGTGGTCAGAGATATCTCCTAGACCATTGGCATGGAGCGAGATCCCAGGAGGCGTGGGTAGTTGCCCGTAAGCGCTTAACCGCAGCCAGGCATAAATCCACGGAGATGTGGTATTGGGCCTCATAAGGCCGGCCTGCTGCATGTGAAAGGCTTTGCCAAAGGCGGCTGGGGATCTGACGGGGTGCACTGGTCCAAAGTAGGCAGGGCGATCGATATTCTTACGGACTTGGGGGAAGCTCTGGTTTGTCCAAAGTGGGCATGGCGATCTTCTTATTAGACTTGGGGGAGGTGCTAGAAACAGCCGGATGTAGATAAGGGAGGACTAAGGCTAGGTAGTGGGGGCTCTGGGCGCAGCGGGTGCCACGCCCAGGGCTGTGGATAAAGTACAAGGTGACCCCCCCCATGCAGGACAGGCGCAGGAACAGGACCTGAAGCCCCAGTGCAAAATGCACAGCGCTGAGTCATATATAAGCCGAGGGGCCCTTCTTGGGGACTTGGTTCAACGGCACCCCGTTAGTCCTTAGGGCGGTTGTAAGCCTGAGCAACCGGGGGTTTGCTAATAACGCCCCGCCTGGATGGACAAGGTGTGAGTTGACTCTCCCTTGTCTGGAGGGTGGGGCAGGTGGACGATAGGTCCACCGGTGGGAGGCTGGTGCCTCCCAGGATCGACACCTGGCTAGGGCCATTGTGTCCGCGTCATTGGCTCAACTTCAGGCGCCCTGCAACAAGGGGTTGCGGGGTATAGGGGGGTAGCCTGTCAGTTAACCCTCTCTGTTATTTGTATCACAAATAAACCTGCAACTTCTTATTCCCAACATCTTGTCTGTGTATCATTTGGGTGGTGAGGGTTGTGGGACGAGGTGTACCGATGCAACTACTATGAGGGAGGCCCGAGGTCCCTGCAGGGGACCCCATAGGAGGGCAAACCCCGTAGTAGGGCGCAGGGAACCAACCGAGGCCAGCCCATGGGAGGGAGGGGGGGCGGGGTCACGCTAGGATAGGCCGCCCCCTTTCCTGGGATGGTTATAGGGGAGCTCCTCCCTCCTGGCGCCCTCTTTGCTGCTGCCCCCTCTATCACTGCGGTCGTGTAGGCTGCTCCTCGCCAGCCTCAGGCCCTTTAGCCCCTTAGGCCCTCTCCCTCACCCCCCCCCCCACGACACCGGACGCGAGGCCCGCAATTTCAGCTCCCCTCCCTACCGCTCACCCGCTGAAAGGGGGAAGTGGGGAGGGGGGAATATTAATGATGTATTTATGTTTTCTAGGTTGCAGGAGGAGTTACATGGCGACCCCCCCATGCAGGACAGGCGCAGGAACAGGACCTGAAGCCCCAGTGCAAAATGCACAGCGCTGAGTCATATATAAGCCGAGGGGCCCTTCTTGGGGACTTGGTTCAACGGCACCCCGTTAGTCCTTAGGGCGGTTGTGAGCCTGAGCAACCGGGGTTTGCTAATAACGCCCCGCCTGGATGGGCAAGGTGTGAGTTGACTCTCCCTTGTCTGGAGGGTGGGGCAGGTGGACGATAGGTCCACCGGTGGGAGGCTGGTGCCTCCCAGGATCGACACCTGGCTAGGGCCATTGTGTCCGCATCATTGGCTCAACTTCAGGCGCCCTGCAACAAGGGGTTGCGGGGTATAGGGGGGTCGCCTGTCAGTTAACCCGCTCTGTTATTTGTATCACAAATAAACCTGCAACTTCTTATTCCCAACATCTTGTCTGTGTATCATTTGTGTGGTGAGGGTTGTGGGACGAGGTTTTCTGTCATTACGATCCCGTAGCTGCCTCCCCCTTCCAGTCCAGCTCCTTGAGGTGGGTTTCTTAGCTGACTTTGGGATTGGATGTTTGTTGATCTGCAATCCTTCCATTTTGTGCAGGAGGTTTTTTGGCTCTGTGTCCTGATCCCCCATCTTGACGGCCTTGACCGGCTATTAAGATCGCTCCAATCTGCCGGTCCTGGTCTTGGTGTCGTCAGCCTGTATGTTGCATAAAGTCAATCACCCTCTTTGGGACACCTGCCCCCCTTCCAATAAGGATGTCCACAGTGAGATGTCCCTCTACTCCCGTTCCTTTAGGTACCTTCCACTACCTGTGGTGCTCGGGCACATAGAGCGAGTCTGGCCCTGGTCAATGAGATTCTGTGACCCACAACGGACTGTGGGTGCATGGACATTGACTTTGAGGGTCCCTTGTTGTTCTTTCTTCCATTGTTGGTATGCCTGACTTTGTCTGTCTTTCCAGCTTCCTGTCTCTATCCCCCGCCCCCACTCAACCTCTATGCTCCAAGTAACTTGTAGTTGTGTTATTTATGCTCTGGTAACTGATGTAATTCTGTACAAGTGTTTTCATGTAAAGCGCTTTGATACCTCAGGGTCTAGCCAGGAATATATAAAACTCTGCAAATAAATAAGCAAGGGGTTAAGAAAAGCAGGAGCCTTTCAGTGTCACTTTTTGGAACGTGTGTTGTACAAGTCCTGTGCTGTGTCAGCCTGTCTAACACAGGAATTAATGTATGCAAGGTAGTTTTTTCCATGCAAAATCGAACAGAACGTAAAGGCACTGGTATTTACTAATATATCACTGTGTGACACATCATCAAGCAGTGTAACACAACAATGTAAATGCGTCAGAATGCTACACATAGCCAATGCAGGAGTGCACAACGATGCAAGGCCATCAGTGTAAATAGATCTCTAACCCAGCACATCTACTCTTTGGAGGTGGGTATTTTGTAACAGGAGTTGGTGCAAGACAAAAACAGAACAGCAAAGAAGATAGGAGTGCATATTTAGACAAATTATCTCCCTTATCGATATCAAGGAGGAGGAGGTGATCCAGCAACACAGACTAAAGAAGAAGAGCATCCTGAAGTTGCTGGATAAGATTTCTTCAAGTCTACAACCAGCAATAGGAAAATTCCGTCCCACCACATATGAAACTGATGGCAGTACTGCACATTATTTGTTCTTGGTATTTCTAGAAGACCTCTGCAGTGTTGGTTAGAGTGTCACAGAGTGCCTTTTCCACATTTTTTCTATCTGTGTCGCTGTGTTGGATACCATCATCAAGCTCACACCACAGTACCTGCTGTTTCCCAAAACCATTTTAAGAAAAACAGTGGCTCCTGTGGAGAAGATACTTAATACTAGATTTACAGAAAAGCGTAAATTTGCGTATATATACAGGGATTGCGGTGAGATGTCAGATAGAAATGAAGCCAGAAACACTGATTACTTTTTTCAATATTTGTATTGAAATTTCAATTCACACTAAACGTGATTACACATGAAGTATCAGAAATTATTTACAATTGTGAAATGTGTCCCAAGTAAAATTATGAACCTTAAAACATAGAATTAATATTTGTGAAACAATATGTGAAGGTTTCAATTAAACTTTGCTGTTTGCAAAAAACGACCACTCTATTTTTCAATACAAAACATCTATATGGTGATAGAATGCCAGTTTCAGTAGTTCGCTTTTCTTAAGTGTCGACGGAGTTTCGACCCTAATATGGATGTAGGGTCTCTTCAGGACCTACAGTATGGGGACATCTAGGGAAATTAAAATTAAGAATATGTGTTTAGTATTGCTGGTCCAGTTACTGTGTGAGAATAATAGGAAAGCTTAGGCTAGAGGGATTACCTGAGTTGCGAATTGCTGGAATATAGGTGCCGTGTATGAAGAACCGAGTACAGGTGAAAAAAAAATACTCACTAGGAAACCCAGCCGGGTTCTGTTTACGAAGACAGAATTATATGGATTATATTAGATAACAAACGCAGAAAAAGGAATTGCAATTGGTATAAGGCTTGTTACATTCCTGTGTCACTTACCCCTATGAAGCGTGTGGGTTGCAACAATTCGGGGAAGCACAATGGCTGTCCTATTAGTTGCAGTGCTCGGAGTTCAGGTATTGTTGTGCTGGTCAGCTCAGGCATTTAATTTCCATTTGCTGCTGACTGTGTTGGTAGTGGAAGGGGCCCAAAGAAAGGGGCGTAGAGGGACGTCTCACTGTGGACATCCTTATTGGAAAGGGGGTGGGTACTTGTTGAGGTCTAGGTTTTGAGTCCAGAAGTCTCTCTATTATTTCTATACTGTCATTTTGGGGAATATTTGTGTAGAGTGACGTAATGTCGAGTGTAGCGAGCTAGTCTGTTGAGGTATTAAATTGTTTGCCTTCCACTAGATTTATCATGTGCATGGTATCCTTTACATGACTTTCCTGGATGGGTACGAAATCTTTTATAAAGAAGTCAATGTATTCTCTAATAGGTTCCAAGACGGACCCACATCCTGACAAGATGGGTCTGCCTGGGGGTTTGGTGGGGTCTTTGTGGATCTTAGTAAAGTATACAGTACCGGTGTTCTTGGGTTATCTTTATTCAGGAATTCACATTATTTTTTATCAATGAAACCCTCTTTAACCCCTTCAATGCTCATGACGGAACGGTTCCGTCATGAGGCACAGTGGAGCTGTGCTGATGACGGAACCGTTCCGTCATGAAACCATAATGATAATGATTTTTCAGCACAGGAGGAAAATATGTGTAGCAGCGATGAGGTTAAGCTCTTCCATGGTCGTTTCTAGTAGCTCTTTTTTTATTTCAGGTAGGGGATTTCCCTGTAGTCCCCTATAGTGTCTTACTTCTCTGATTTGGGAGTTTATCTCCTTATCATAATCCTTGCGTTTCCCAAAACCAGCCATAAACAACTAGACACCAATGAAGTATTTTATGACATAGCAGGATTTCCTCATGTTGTTGGTGCAATTGATTGCACCCATGTGCAGCTGGTGCCACCTGCAGCTACTACACATATTTTCTGTATTTGTAAAGAAAACTATTTAATCAATGGGCGGGCAATTGTGTACCATATCTATTAAAATTGTAAATATTGAATATTTTAATATAGAACAATATTATAAAGTGAATTGAATGTATTTAAGTAACATTTAAGGCTAAATATTTAATTATATTCTTATATAAACACACATAAATATATGTACGCATATTTAGATCAACATATATATATAATATAACACTTTTATTAAAAAAATATCTTTTACATTATAATAATTTTGTTATTTACTACTAAATAAAGCACATATATATATATATAAATATATATCGATATTCATATGCATATATTAAAAAAAAAAAACATTCCTTTCAAGGAACCGATTAGCAAACACAGAGGGTCTGCAGGATTTCTTTATTTCTGAACAGCATGACCTGTTTCGGCAAAAGTGTCTTTATCAATTGCAAATGCGCCTAGGGCTCACATGTGGGTTGATATACACGTTACTCCCCTCTCATTGGAGGAAAAACAAAATGTTGCAAATAAACGCATATGTACAAATATTATAAAATAAATTAATAGTAATATTATATTTATTTAAACTCTGTGTAACAGTTGAGAAAGCGCTAGACATCAGAGGGGTAATATTTACTATTCCCACTTCAGTCTTTGCAACAGTAGGGAAAGCATTGGATTCCTGAGGGGTAAAGTGTACTATTCCTGTACCAGTCTTTGCAACACTAGGGAAAGCGTTGGATTTGGGAGGGGTAAAATTTACTATTGTCACTGCAATCTGTGCAAGAGTAGGGAAAGCGTTAGACCCTGGAGAGGTAACATTTACTATTCCCACTCCAGTCTGTGCAACAGTAGAGAAAATGTTGGACTTCGGAGGGGTTAAATGTACTATTCTCATTGCAGTCTGTACAACAATGGGGAAAGTGTTGGACTATGGAGGAGTAAAATCTACTATTCCCAGTCCATTCTTTGCAACAGTAGGGAAAGTGCTTCAAGCAGCACCCGCCGCAATGTTAAAAATACAGGATGTGACCGCCAGGGTGGCGGTCACATCCTAATTAGCACGGAGGGACCGCCGCTGCCCCTGCGGACGGTCCCTCCTCCTCTGGGGTGGCGAACGGACGCAGGTCAGTCCTCCATCCTAATCGGCCCCAAAGTACAAATAAATGATTAAGAAATTATTAATTACAATTAACTAAATTCACAACCTACACCCCTACACATCAAGTAATCCAATACGACAATATAAATTACTATTAGCAATAAAATAAAAAACGTATAAATCACCTAAAATGACAAACTGTATTTAAAAATATTATTAACGATTATACAAACTAACACATAACAATAATATATGAACTAAAACATAAAGATAATTAAAAAACAATATTTACAACTACATTATTAAAAATTATATTAACAACATTATTGAAAACTATATTGCTTATCTGAAAATCGATATTCTTGACGATGATATTCCTGCATCTAATATTTTTTCTCTGATATTTCTGCAACTTGATATTTCTAATCCAATATTTTGTCCAACACCGGTACCTGGCCAAATCCCCTGAAAGTGCCCTTGATGCCTACATATTTAGACTCTGCACGATAAATGAGAAGTTCCCGAATGGATGATATTGAAATAGCCTAATGACCAGCATGTCAAAGTTCATATTTGATTATTCCTCTGTGATTCACAAAGACATTTGACAATATCCAAATATACCATCAATAAAGTGTTCCATTTACACACTGTGAGCATAAGGAAATCAAATAGTTAGCCAATTGGGTACAATTGGTGGGATCATATGTACTAATCCCTCAAGCAACGCAGCCCAGCAGACAAAGTTACTGTGCTGTGATACATCAAAAGGACAGGGGACAAAACCGCCAAAGATTTTGAACATTCTTAGTATATCCATGTACTGGCGCACCCCGTCCAGTCTACCTACAACCCAGGCACGCTTCCACCAAAGAGCAAGGGAGTCTGTGTTATGGGCAGCAAACTGTTTATTTTCAGGAAAGTTTTAGACCTGTCAGCCTTAGGGTGGTCTTCAGCCAAATTCTTTGCCTACTTACCTCCAATATTTTGCTGAAATTCATTTTTGTTGGCTTTAGGACTCTGTGCAATCACCACTGGTAAGAAAATCTAAAGGGCTTGTGTCCACTTCCCTAAACATGGGTTGATTGGCATACACCTAATTGGCGTCTTTAATTTACATATATTTAGAGTAATATAGCATATACCCAGGACCTGTATATTGAGTGCTACCAGTGGGCCTGCAGCACTTATTTTGTAACCCACTTAACTAGCATTTTAAAACATGTCTCAGGCATGTCTTAGCAGCCTCAATGCAGTTTTAAACTGGCAATTCAACTTGCTATTTAACCCCCCTTGTCAAGCATTAAACTCCCTTTTATTACATATAAATCATCCCTAAGGTTGTCCCAAGGTAGCACATAGGGCAGGGTGCAGCATATTAAAAGGTTGGACATTTACTTATAAGTTTTACTTGTCCTAGTAGGGATGCCTCCTAAATTTGTTTTTCACTTCTGTGAGGCCTACCACTCCCATTGGATAACACTGGGGAATCCTTATTATATTTAATACGCTGTAATTCCTAATTGGGAGCAGGTAGATATCTCATGCTTGATATCTAAGAAATTGCAATGATAAACCTTTTTTAATGGTAAAGTTGGATTTTTTATTTAAATTTTAAAAATACTACTTTTAGAAAGTTGCCCTTGTCTTTAGCCCTTTTGTGCCTGCAGCCTGTTTTAGGTCACAAGACTTAGGCCCGCCCGCCACACTTGCGGTAAATGCGCCTGCCTAAAGGGCGGGGGTCCCGATGTGTGCATTAGGATGCGCCCGTCACGGTGGCGGGCGCATCCCTCAAATTTAACATTGTGGCGGGCGGTGCTCACTGCACCGCCCGCCACAATCTCAAAAATGAATGCACGCATTTGCATACACGAAGCGGCATGCACAGCGCGGTGCCTGCTGCTAGGTGTATGCAAATGCTGGGGGGTACCACAGGTACCCCCCCTTTTCACCCACCACCTCAGCCTTCACCAGGGGGGCCCCCAAAGCAAAGACCGCCTGCCTTACCGTGGCGGCATCGCCGTCGCGGAAACGCACCTATGCCCACAGATCATAATATGGCTGGCGGTGTCCATTGGACACCGCCACCATATTAAGCCCGTTCCGCCGCGGTCGCAAGGTGACTGGGGCGGAAAAGCGGCGGACGGTCTATCCGTCCGCCGCAGTCCCCCCCGCCATATTAATATGGCTGGGGGGGATTCGGGATGCGGTGTTGGGCGGATTGCCTCTGCCAGGCCATTGGTGGCCACCGCCAGCCTGGCGGAGGCAATCCGCCCGACATCGTAATGACCCCCTCAGTGTAGCTGACAGTTAAACTTTGTGAATTCCTCCTAGACAGTCACAGAATAGAGGGATTAGGTGTGCCTCAATGGGCCATCTGCAGTCAGGATGGGGGTGGAGCTGAGCATAGCCTCACTTACACCTGAAAAGCCTGTGCTCTGCCTTCACACAAAGGACCTAATGACCCTGTACTGTCAATGTAGCCACCTTGGAACCAGGGCAGTGGAGTCAGGAAATTCCATGCACTTCAAAGAACCTTACCAGAAGCTTCTTTCATCATCCAGAAGGACCTCAAGATATAAAAATAGGACCTTCAGAGCCACTCTTCAGTTGACTACTGGACCTGTGGAAAGACTATCAGAGGACTGCCTGCTTTTGTGACCTGCTGTGTACTCTGCCAGACGCTGCTGTACCTAGGACGACTGCTTTTCTGCCTGGAGCCTACCTTGAAACATCAGAGGCCATCCTTACATCTTCACCTGCACCCAGGACTACTAGAAGTGACTCCAAGGGCTAGGTTTCTGGCATACTGCTGAGAGCCACAGGGAAATAAAATAATCCCACCATCTTGAACCCACATCTGAACCCAGCATGAGTGGGATGCAAAAAATATTGGGACTCCTCTACACACATTACTTTTCAAAGGCAAGGGAGAAGAGGGGCAATAACAGCAAACAGTACAAAAAATACTCCCTCACGACTTATTTGTTATTCCTTACAATTTCAAAATACATTTCAAACATGGGCTATTCAACCAAGAATTCAATAACATATCACAACTTGTTTATTTTGACTTTTTGTAGTTTCACTATATTATTATTCTTTTATCTTTGTTCATTTTCAACATTTATCAAAAATACACATTTCTATTGTTTACAAAGGTCTCTACTACAAAACTATTTCCACAATTATAATATATTCACACCCAGGTAGAGAACAAACCCACACATACCACTCATTCAGCCATATACAATACATACATGTTCCATCCACAACTCTATATAGCTATCCCAATTTACACGTTCAGTTGGTTTTAGTCTCTATGACCCTATACAGGGCTGATGCTAAATAGTAGGCTTTTAAAAGGACTTGGTCATCGCGTTTCGGTGGTATAAAAATACATGAGGGCCACCTTCATCAGGACCCGCCAGATATCACACCAATGGTTCTCAACACCCTGGGATTTCCAGGAAAAATATGTATAACAATCAATCAGTTACTAGCCCATGACATATACATTTCAAAGACACTGATTGGCCCAATTTACCAACACTTATAGACATATTAAAAGGTGTGTTTTGATACCAAAGTGCCACTGTATCCCATTGAAAGATGTGGACATATGTGATTGTGATATTTCTGTAGTTATCCAGCCCATACTGACACAGGGCATGAATAAGACAGCAACAATTAGTGAATAACACCACAACTTCTTCAGCTACCATCACCATAGTCAGGAACACTGTACATTAATAGACACCCAAAGATATCATTGCTTGGGGGATACAACACTCTCTTAAACCAATTATTCTCACCCTACAAAGGTTTACACAATGGTACTTACTGTAATTGTATATATCAACGGGGCAAAATACTTCTCAATATTGTGTGGGACAACACTCAGAACGATACCATGTACAGGAGTTTGCCTGAATCCTGCCAAAGTAAGGGGAAGGAGGCTATCAGTTGCTGCTGACTATTAATGACAGAACCCCCTCCAGTTGTCCTTCTCCTAGCCTCTGTCTCTAAGAGGAATATTCTTACCAAAGGGTAGGGTCTTCTTTCAGCTCTTTAACTAAAGGGTTGATTACTAGAAACCCACTGCTGCACAGCAGAATCTGCATAGGGGAATTAAAATGTTCTATTAACCCATAGTGCCCTTCCTCGAAAGTTCCCTATAGTAATTTTCTCAAAGAAAAGGGAAACCAAGTACCTTGGCTGTGTAGTTTATGAGTGGGTCCTGTACACCTAAGATGTGTTCCTCCAGTCCTGGACCCTTGGTTGTGGTGCTAAAGGTGCCCAGATGCTAATTCCCAAAACTGAGGACTTTGAAAAATGTTGCCCAAGAGCTGCTGTGAGAACCAGGAGGAGACTGCAACCAACTTGCTTGCCTATCTGCCCAAGGTGAATCGTTGGTCTGGTTGACTTTGTGGCTTCTCCTGCGATGTTCTTTGCAGCAGCAAGTCTTTTTTAGTAGTCATTCGACAAAGGAATCTCGGACCTCATGGAATTGTCTTCGGGTACAGCCCTCTGCCTCGTCCCTCTGTAGATTTTCAACTTCCATTTCGACGACTAAGTCCGAATGTACAAATCGTCACCAAGGCTTCGACCCAAGGCCATCCGATGATGCTCCCTCCTCGGACACCTCCTGTATCCTCACCCCGCAGAATTTTATCTTCTCTGAACATTTTTTTCAAGAACTTTTCTTAGTCCAAAGGTTAGCGCTGACCGGGCCCTCTCCACTTCTTGCATGTGAACCATGCTCTATTGCAGTAGGACTTAACCTTTGACTTTGGTCGGGTCTCATGCAACTAGATCTCCGTGATTGGAATTTTCATCTTTCAGGTGCTAAATTATTACTAAAAACTTTAAAATGTCATAACTATGGTTCTATGGATTGTATTTTTGTTGTTTTGGACTAAAACAAATTACAACAATTTACTCTATTTTTCTAAATTGGTTTGCAATTGTTCTTGTGATGTGTTTTCATTTTATTGCCATTTGTGTACTACATAAATACTTTGCACATTGCCCCTAAGTTAACCTTTGACTTTGTTCCGATATCATGTGACTAGATCTCCATGGTTGGAATTTTCGTCTTTCAGGTGCTAGTTTTTTACTAAAAACTTTAAAATGTCATTACTCTGGTTCTACTGATTGTATTCTTGTTGTTTTGGTGTAAAACAATGTATTACATTTTACTCTGTTTTTCTTAATTGGTTTGCAATTGTTGTTGTTATGTGTTTCAATTTTATTACCATTTGTTTGCTACATAAACACTTTGCACATTGCCCCTAAGTTAAGTTTGGCTGTTTTTTATGCCAAGCTACCCAGGGTTAAGCACAGGCTAATTTAGTGACTTTCAATCGTATACCCTGCAGGGGACTGTGGCTGTTGCTTGTTCAAGGCTAACAGCCCAGTCAAGCAACAACCCAATTTCTCATAGAAGGGCTACAATCTTAAGGAAAAACAAGACTCTTTCCATGGGAGCTGCAGACTGTTGTACATGTTGAGAGAGGAAGTAAGTAACTAGGAGTACAAACCATGTGTCACAAAGCAATGTCTCCCCATCCATTTGCGGCAAACTCAAGACCTGCTCACCTTCAGAAGCCTCCTCAAGACCTGGCTCTTCGAACTGTAGCAGCACCCCCACCCCCCACCCCCTCAGCGCCTTGAGACCCTCACGGGTAAGTAGCGCGCTTTAGAAGTTCATTGATGGAATAGCCTGAAATGTTATGTAAGTCAATAGAAGGATACTACCGTGCATGAAAGTTATGTACAAACTTACTCAAGACCATTCAAAAGTGGTCTGGTCTGGTGTGGTCTGGTAAATACCACTGAACTCTTAGATTTTTCCTACTGTCACCCAGGGAGACACAAGGGCAAAGCAATAGCTTCCTTTCCGACCAGTTGTGGCATTGTAATAATAACTCACACATCCTTGTAACAGTATATAATTTCCTGTGTGTAATGCCAAACCATTCGTAAACTCAATTAAGAAATGTTTACAAACAAGACACATAAAAATAGTTATGGGCATATATCTGTATATGGGGAAAGAGAAGCGGAAAAGTGGAAAGCCGAAAGCCGATTGCGGACAAAAGCCATAGCAGGCGCCCTTCACGGAGACAGCCAGCATCGCGAGGAGTGGGAGAAGCGCAAGGAGTAGGACTCCAACTCCCAGACTCCCCGGTGCTCTGTAATCACCGTTGCCTCCTGGAGGCGCATAAATATCAGCAGCCGCTCCCACGGCGTGGGAAAGGCAAGCAGAAAAGTGGAAAGCTGAAAGCAGACAAAAGCCGTAGTCAGTGCCCTTCATGGAGACAGCCAGCATCGCGAGGAGCAGGAGAGGCTCAAGGAGTGGAACTCCAAATTCCAGACTCCCCGGTACTCCGTAATCACCATAATCACTGTTGCGCCTGGAGGTGCATAAATAACAGCAGCCACTCCAGAGAATGCATGGGCTGTGCCTGGACAAACCCCGGGCCAAGGTCGGGTCTGTCCGCGCCCTTTAGAGACCGAAGGAAGCCAGGCCGGGCCCCCCCTCTTGGTTGGTTTTGTTGCAATTCTCTTGTTTGTTTATTTGTTCCTGATCCTCATTGAGCCTGTAGCCATCACCCCAGGATCCCAGAGACCAGCTGCCTATTTTAGGTTAGAGTGAACTATCCTGTTTCTTCCGCCTATATCCATGAGCCCAGTGTTGTTGAGCTGATTCTGTTTGCCTCGCCACCTCTCTTACCCTTAACTCGGCCCAGAGGTCAAGCATGTCATTGTAGACTGAATGACATTTACTTACCTTATGTTTTCTTGCTGTCATCTTTAAGAAATCTTGCCCATAGAGAACGACATCAGTGGTGCCGGGCTGGCCTAAATGACAAAGTGACTAAGATTTTTTTCAATGGGGCAATGCAAGGGGGTGGCTGGACCCATAAGCAAAGAGCCAGCGAATACGGTGAGCACTATGGACGCTTTCCTGCAGCGCACTGTTGGGGTGTTGAACAAGGAGATTGGACTGTCTACCAGAAGACTATCTTGCACCCCTAATTATCAGCCACCACTGGTCTCTTCGGTCGACCCACTAGTAGGTGCCCAATCACAGCTACACTCCCCCAAGCAGATTTGGCAGACAGGTCACAATGTCAGGCTGATGGTATTGTTCCCGTCTCATCATTTGTCGACATTCGGGTCAGTATTCAGTCACCTGTTCCAACTCTAGGACCTGGCGTGACTAACAGCATTGGGGAGTGTGCAGGAGGTGCCAAGAGGAAGTGCCCCTCAGTGGGGGGCCCTTGTAAACGCTGAAAGAATATTGTTCCACAGTCAACCGCAGGAGCACATCCAGCGGTGATTAATCCGGAAGCTATTACGTTAGAAACGCTCAAAGCAGCCTTACCGTCAGCGCATGATACAAAATTAGACCCTATCCTACTTCAACTTTCTGCACTGGAAAATAACTTTTCCGCATTGACCGCATCTTTTGTAAGAGACCATACCCCCACGTCACAAGCCCCCCTCTCCCACAGCCTATGACTTTGACCATGACCACTATCCCCAGCCCTAGCTGCAGTGGCAAGGGGGTGGAGGTAGAGCAGCGTCTACCAGAAAGCAGCCTAGTCATGTGGCAGCCGCATCAGTACCTGAAAAAACGGCACCGCCAATAAACAGGGTTGATTCTCAGGCCAGAACAGACAATTACAGGGGGGCAGCATTTTGAACCCTACTTCTTCTCAGTGTCGCCAACCTGTGGGTTTCAAAGCGGGAGGTTTGTCTAGACCTGATTGTGTGGGGGGTGAGGAAGGGGGAGGTAGGGAGGGAGGGAGGGAGGGAAAGCACACTTTCTGGGGTCTTATCTAACCATTCTCCCAGTCTGGGCTCTGTTTACCTCCCATCCGAGTCCAGGCCGCTTGTTGTGGAATTAGCCAATGTTCCATGCCTTGATCCTGGGACTAATGAAGACGTTTTTGAACTGAAGAATAAGGTGGTGCATTGGCTCAACTCCAACATCGCCAAAGGGCCTAGAGCGGAAAATCAAATACTCATGGTGCGTGGAAAACAGTGGGTGGGAAGTGCTAAGAAAAAGTGGCCAGTAGACTGTGTTATTAATTTTAACAACCCTGTTGTGGTAAACCAAATTTTAAGTGCAGTTATGGAAACCAATTATAGTTGTTGGAACTCAGCAGTCTTGGCTATCCCGCTGGGATACTTTCATAGACCCAGTTATTACCAATTAGTGCCCCAGCTGGAGTGGCTTTCAGACGTGGACCAGGGGGGTCAAATGGTGGGGGCTATACGGGTGAGCCTGGAAAATAGGTTTACTCCCCTAAGTTCACCAGAAGATTGCTACTGACGGTGCACAGGTTTTTTGGACCCTGCGGCACCTATAATACAGGAACAGGTATGACCCCCGGAACAGGTATCCAGGGCGAATGGAGGGGGCAAGTTTCTCTCCTGGAACATTGCTTGACTGCTGAGTAAAAAAGAGGGCCCAGAATAGTTGTCCCTTGTTAAGAGTTTTTTTTTTTTAAAACCTTTATTTTGTAAAAAGAAAGTACAGTTACAGACCTACAACCACGGAGGCTGGTCAGTTACACGCAACACCAGTAGCACAATAATACACAGCTCATCAGCTGACAACCCGAGGGCCCAGCAGCGGAAAGTCACGATATAGTGGAAAGCATGTGGCAACAAGAGGATAAGTGAAAGGTTTTACATTTTATAATTTTTATAAATAAATAACAAAAACTGAACACAAAAAAGAATCGAGGCAGTACTGTGCAATGTAATGACTGTCTCATACTGCAGGGGGAGACAAATGATTAATAAGCAGTGCTATGAAAGAGGAGAGATCCTGGAGAGGGGGGGGCCGAGAGCAAAACGATACATCACATACAACGGGAAGCTAAGAATCTGAAACGCACAGTCAAGGGAAGTGAGGAATATCAGGAGCTTCAATGAAGGGGGGAGTGCAGATCTCTCCACGGTACGGATACCATTGACCCCAGATCCTTCCCTATTTCTTGGGCCTACCACGGGAGACATACACAATTTTTTCTCTAAACATGGACCAGTCCATGTTTTCTTTCCAAGTTGAGACTGATGGTGCCCTCTGAGAAGACCACAATTGAGCTATTTCTCGTTTCGCAATCATGTTGCCCAGTGTGACCCATTGAGTCTGAGCAGCAGTGCAGTCATTCGGCTCCCAAATATTCAACAGGCAGCGTCTGGCCTCAGGCAATAACTCAACACCCGTCACTTCACCCATCACCGCATGCACTCGATTCCAGAAAACCACCATTTCCGGACATTCCCATATAATGTGAAAGAAGGTAGCCAGCATACCACAACCACGCCTACACAGCCCATCCACAGAATAACCCATATGTATCAAACGTGGACCCGTGACATAGACACGGTGCAGAATCTTCAGTTGCACCAGTCTGAGACGTGCCGGAATCGCGACCTCTTTAGGGGAGGATATTGCAGCCTGCCAGTCTTCATCGTCCAATTCCAGCCCATTGCCAGTCCAGGCACCCCGAAGTTGTACAAGAAGGTCCGAGCGGTCGTTAATACGTTTTTTTATAAATAAGAGAGATAGTGCTGTCAGGGACGTACCCGTCTAGCACTCTATCTTCCAGGGGGGAAGACTCCGGGATCGTAGTTCCAGCTGGGAAAACCGATTCGAGTGCGTGTCGGACTTGGAGATATCGGAAATATTCCCTGTCACTCAATTTATACTCCTGCTTGAGTTCATCAAAGGTCTTAACTCTGTCCTTGGTCCAAAGGTCGCCCACTTTACTGATACCAATAAGGTCCCATCTATCAAATCCCTTCGACGTCCATAGACCACCCAGTTTCTCCGCAGCATATAAGGGGGTTGCTCTAGTCAGCTTGTCCGTCCATCCCGTAGCCGTGGTTGCACTACCCCATATTCGCACCGCCACCCCAGTGGGGCCCGTCAGGTTCTTCCTGGCGACTCTAGAGTAGAGCGCTCTATTATAGTGGCCCCCGGGCAGCTGTCACCTATCCATCTCGAATGCGGGATTCGGAACAGGACCGTACATGGCATGGTTAACAGCACTTAGTTGGGATGCCCAATAGTAGTGTTTAATATCAGGCAACGCAATACCACGGTCGTACCAGGGCAAAGTCAATTTTGCCAATGCAATGCGCGGTCGCCCACCCCACACCAGCTTCCTCTGTAGGCCCTCAATTTCGCGGAAATAGCTAGCCGGCACCAAATCAAGTGTGTTTTGGATGGCATACAAGAATCGGGGAGAGACATCATCTTGAACAGGGCTGCTCTTCCCAAGGGGGACAGGGGCAAGCCACACCACGCCGCAACATCCGACCTAAACCGTGAAAGCGGAGGTAACAAATTCCGCTCATAGCGGACTGTGGGGTCCAATGAAATGTAGATCCCCAAGAACTTAAAGCCGACTCTAGAAACGGGTATCGGGCAAACGCGGGGTAGAGAGGGTAAGTCTCCCGTGAGTGGGTAGATACAAGACTTGGCCCAATTAATAACTAAACCAGAGTTCTTCCCAAAGGAACTCAAGACGTCGAATAGGACACCCAGTGATTTACGGGGAGAGGTAAGGTACAACAATATGTCGTCAGCGTATAGCGATATGCAATCCTCGAAGTCAGGGGACCATCGAATGCCCTTAAGCGAAGGTTCCCAGCGGAGCCATGCGGCCAGGGGTTCAAGGGCAAGCGCGAAAAGGAGTGTCGACAAAGGGCATCCCTGTCTCGTACCGCGTCCGAGAGCAAAGGGTTCCGAGGCCCTGCCGTTGACAACAACCTGAGCCAGTGGTTGCTCATACAGAAGCTTGATCCACCCGATGAACTTAGGGCCAAAACCGAACTTAGCAAGGGCTGCCCACAGATAAAGCCACTCCACCGTATCGAAGGCCATGGAGGCATCAATTGAAACCAAGATGGCCGGCTCCTCAAGAGACCCCGCCCTTGCTAAGACGCCATGAAGACGGCGAAGATTGAGCGCTGTGTTGCGATGGGGGATGAAGCCGGATTGGTCCGGGTGGATCAAGTCACTGATCACCGTAATCAGCCGGTTTGCCAAGAGCTTCGCCAGGATTTTGGGTTCCACATTCAAAAGCGAAATCGGCCGATACGATGAACAGTGTTCACGGGGCTTGCCATCTTTATGGATGACCACAATGGACGCCAGTCTCTGATCCCAGGGAAGAGACCCGAGATCTCGCGATGCCGAGAACATCCGACGAAGATGTGGCGCCATTTTGTCAGGCACAGCTTGTACAGTTCAACTGGTATACCATTCGGACCTGAGGCCTTCCCAGAACGAAGTGAGCGGATAGCGAGCGCTACTTCATCGGTGGAAAATTCCGCCTCCATAAGCTCCTTGTCCGATTCTGACAGTCTAGGCAGCGCGTTATCCCGAAGCAACAAGTGCGAGTCCTCCTCCGGCCTATCCGAGACCGGCGCATAAACTGTCTGAAAATGCTGGGCAAAGACCTCAACTATCTCAACCGGGTCCACCACTCGCGCACCATCCACTTTTTCAGCAACAGGCACCACCCGATTCAATCTATCCCTTTTGTCCAGCCAAGCAATCAACTTTCCCGCTTTATCACCAACATCATACAAACGCCCCTGCTGCTCACGATTCATTGCCTTGGCCGCGTCAGTCACCAGAGCCCTATATTCAGACTGTTTAAGGGCCAAGGAGTGTAGTCCCTCAGGTGTGACCCCAGACTCCATCTGTTCCTCCAACTCAGTGATTTCATTCTCCAGGCCCACCACTTCCGCATTTTTGCGCTTCCTCTCGTTAGCAATCAAGGATAGGGTTTGACCACGGATCACAGTTTTATAAGCCTCCCACAAGGAGAAAGGGGAGGACACCGATCCCTCATTCTCAGCAAAGTAGTAGTCCATACACTTAACCACCTCCGTTCTAATCTTGGGATTACGAAGGTGCCAGGGGTTGATCGGGGCGATCCGGCCCCCGGCCCCCAATTGTATATCAATAGTAAGCCAGAGTGGAGAGTGGTCTGAAATCCCCCTAGCCAAATGCCTGATTTCCCTTACAGAGACCATCTGCAACGGCTGGTACGAGGATATAATCAAGTCTCGAGAGACTCCCATGAGCTCCCGAGTAGAAAGTATACTGGGGCTGCCCAGGGTGCAGTTGCCTCCAACAATCAACTGGACCCAACGTGTCCAAGAAACTCCCCAGCAATAGCTGCGACATGGGCAGGAGTCTGGGGGGCTACGGTCTTCATCTCCACTGACTACTGAATTAAAATCGCCACCCACAACCAACATGCCATCCGGAAACCCCAGGATCACCCTGCCCAAATCAGTAAATGTGGTGGACTGTAGACCGGGCGGAACATACACAGACAAAACGGAGATCGTCTTCCCCTCCCACCGGCCCGTAATAGCCGCATAGCGGCCTCTATCGTCCAGCATCGTGTTGTCTATCTCTAGGGGGAGGGAGTTCCTGACCAGGACACCCGCCCCTCTCGACCCAGTGGTAAATCCGGAATGGGCCACCAAACGGTAGCCCCGTCTATTCAGTGCATGGCACGTATTTCCTACTAAATGTGTCTCCTGGAGTAAAACTATATCTGGGGAGCATCGCTTCAAATATTGCAAAACTATCCCCCGTTTTATCCTATCACCAAGACCGTTAACATTCCAGCTCAGCACCCTCAGCCCCCTACCCCCCATCCCAGTAATGAACACTCTGCCTCCCCCGCCACGAAACAGGCACATAGGATAAAATCTGAAACAAAGCGTAGCCTCGATACAAACAAAAAAGAAAAGACCCTCCCACCTCCCCCAATGGAACCCTCGAAACACACACCCCCACCCTGCACCCCTGCGGTAGACCAGAAAGCCACCCCAACTTGCAGTGTGCCTGTCGCCCCATTAAACTAACCTACAAGAAGAGAGAAAAAAGTCCCCAGAGGAGGAAGAGTCCCGATACCCCCCACCCCCGGGTATCCACACTGTATAAACATAACAGTCACAGAGCCACTGCCATAAGTCCATAAAATTAGCTCACCGGCGCAGACTCACTACTCCTGTTCTTCCAAGCCGCCTTCAGTGCCTCTCGAATTTCCTGGGCTGGTACGGTGTGCCGGCAAAGTGTCCAACCAGTCAATTCAATTCAATTCAATTTATAATCTTTATTCGGTACTTAAAAAGACACCATAAAAGCACATATACAATATACACACAAATGTTATAAAAATAAATTTCTGTTAAAAAGAGATAAAAGTTAAGTTTGGCTAAAACCGTATTTCATTAGGCTAGTGGGAAAAGGAGTTCATTTTTTAAAGGGGTAAAGTAATGTTAAAGTCCAATTTCTCTAGTGTTCCTTAGCCGAAGTGCTACTCGGATAAAGTTTATGGTACAGAATAGTGTGTAAGCGTCTTCAGCTTCCTGTAGAAACTTCAAGGCCAATTTTGCTTGTCTTAACTTTGATTCTTTCAGAATCCCCACTAGGAACATGCGTCTTGGGACTGAATAAAAGGAACACAATAAAACAAAGTGAAGGGTATCCTGCGGAGACCTATTGTCGCAGCCGCAGGTACCCTTCTCCTCCACTGTGTGAGTGAACCCAGCAGGAACCGCAAATAGATGATGGAGCATGTTAAGTCTGAAGCGAGTCATATAATAACGATCCTGAGCATTATACATGACCCTCAGATATGGTTCCATTCCTTGCTTCGCTGTAAGTTTACAATAGGATAAAACAGTGGGTTTGTGACTTTCAGTCTCTGCCCTAATTGTCTGTAACCGTTCTGGAAAAAGTTTTTTTACCATTGTTTTGCTCTCCACAGTTAGAGATTCTGGGGATGTGAAGAGGTTTGTACAGTCAATCTCTTCTAGCGAGTCCTTAACGTACTTCAGCCAGGGGATATTGTGTCCTTTATCACGTTTGAGGCAATCCATTATAATTTGTCTTGTTAAAACCGCCTCAGGGTTAGTCCATATTTTAACCCAAGCCAGGAGAGGTTTGACTTTAATCCGGTCTTCTATAAATGGCTCTCCGACTTCCTCGTGGATAATGTAGGCCGGGACGCTCTGGGGCACTTTCAGGATTCTTCTCAGGAATTTATTTTCTTCTACCTGTATTTGATGTACTTTATTATCCATGAAACCCCATACTTCCGCACCATAAGTTACCTTCGCACAGCAAATTGATCTGTACAAATTTAGTATTTGTTCTGGGGACCACCTTCCCAGTCTTTGGCCGTACCCCATGATGGCTCCTGCTGACGCCGCCAGTTTCATTGCGTGTTTCTCCACCAAAGGTTTGAAATTAAGATGGTTGTCGAACAGTACCCCCAAATATGAAAAAGTCTTGACCTAGTCAATTTTATGTGATCCAATGTGATAGGTAAAGTTCCCCTTTTTCGTAGGCCCTGTTGACATGATATAGGATTTTTCTAGGTTTGTTGATAAATCCAGTTTATCCATGAACTCGACAAAACCGTCGATCAACTTTTGTAATCCTAGGGGGGTTCTGGCTAGCAGTACCGCGTCGTCGGCATAAAGTAGTACCGACACTGCATGATGGCCAATTTGGGGCGAATCCACCTTTAGTTTGAGGAGTTCTTTTTCCAGGGAGTTAATATATATGGAGAAAAGGAAGGGCGCTAGGATGCAGCCCTGCCTCACTCCACTGGTGCAAGCAAAGGGATCGGTCTTGTTTCCCTCTTGGTTGTACCTCACGCTTGCAGATGTATTCCAGTGTAGGGATTGCAGGGTGTCCACAAGGGGTTGATCCACTCCTAATTCTATCAGTAATGACCAGAGCTTTTTTCTGTTTACGCGGTCAAAAGCCGCGGAAAGGTCCATGAACCCCATGAAAATGGACCCCTTGCCAGCGATGGTATATTTTGCAGCCAGAAGATATAGATTCAAACATTGGTCTGTGGTGGATCTGCCCTCCCTGAAGCCATATTGGATGTCTGAAAAGACCTGGTGTTCCACTGCCCATTCTTGCAGACGGTGTAAGATGACTCGCCCCAATACTTTCGCAGTCACGTCAATGAGAGAAATGGGCCGATAGCATTGAGGGTCGTCACGGTTCCCCTTTTTGTAGATCGGAACTATGGTTGCTGTTGACCAAGAACGAGGCAATCCTGCCACCACTGCCTCATTCAAAACCCTCGTTAGCAACGGGGCCCACAGATCGGTTTTGCTTAGGAAGAGATCAGGAGGTATTCCATCCGGGCCGGGTGCTTTGTTTTTACTAAGCCCTGCTATACCCATTTCGACTTCTTTCAGGGAAAAATCCAATTTTGCGGGCTGTATTGACCTTGGTTCGTCGCCCTGAGTTGAATGTCCTGTGTGATTATAGAGGCTCTGGAAGTGATTCTGCCATTATTCTGGTAAAATGGTGTTCATTATTTTTGGTGCTCCTTGGTCCTGGAAGCATGGGGTATTGATAACCTTCCAGAAGCCTGAAATGTCTCTCCTTTCTGCGGCGTCCCTTAAGTCCTCCCAGGCTTGAATTTGTAGGCTCTTTTTGCGAGTGTTCAGAGCTTTTTTATATTCGGATCTATTTTGTGCTATTATAAACTTATCCCTTGGTTTAGCATGGAGGCTAAGCTTCAGTTTTTTATGCGCCTTAGTACACAGGGAATCGAACCAGCGGGGGGTGGAGGGCAATTTGCCAGTTTTAGAAGTCTTCAGGAGATTATTTACGTGGCATGCGATTTCTTCAAATGCCCTGACCACTAAGGCTCCTTCCGCCCTGGGATCGAGGCATGTATTTATTGCGTTTAAACCCTCTGTTATCAGTTTTTTATAAAATCCGTCCCCGTCAGTCCTGGCCCACTTGATTCTCCTTCCTTGATCCACTGCCTTTTCTATCACTTCAGTTCTCTTTGGGCCTATTTTAAAATCAAACCCTTTTATGGTGAGTGTTACCGGGTTAAGGTCACTAAAGATGCTTGCATCTATTGCAATTTTACTGATGTTTCTTTTTAGTGCGGGCGAGACTAAGATATAATCAATATAAGACTGGCAATCTCTGCCTCTGAATGTTGGGTTGAGGTCTCCATTTTCACCCAGCTCAACAAGATCCAAAGTATGGACCAAATTGTGCCTTTTCGTTAGTATCTCAAGGTCCCATCCCTCTTTTACATGAGCAAAATGCGGCCCTTTTACTATGGTGCATCTTGACCAATCTTTATTGAATGGTTTTAATTTGTCACAAAGTTGACAGTTAAAATCCCCCAAAAGTATTAAACTTGGGGGTTTGGTGTCTTGTTTAAGGTAATCAGTTTATCTAAACATGAGTCCAGTTCATTGACAGCTGCTCCCTTTGCCATCGTACCAACAGCATTGTACCAGTTAAGTAGGAAGAGGTTTAGTCTTTTGAAGCGAAACCTTACTACTTGTAAGTTGTGTGAGTCCCAGTTAAGATTTGACCATGTTCCCTGGATGTGTAAGCTAACATATATTGCTAGTCCCCCACTAGCTCTCCCTGATGATATCTTTTTGGCCGGGACGGAAAAGCATTTATATCCCTCTAGGCTATGGTCATTTGGTTCAACAACCCATGTTTCTTGCAGGCATATGATTTGAAATTTATTTATGTAGTTAAGCCATTCTTGGGATTCAAATTTGGCCGCAAGTCCTGCTATGTTCCAGGATACGATTTGTAGGTTTTCGTGAGTATCCACCCTGGATTGTTCTGTCAGTCCTCTTAATGTGTACACTGCCTGATCTGCTTCTGTGGGTGGTGTGTCAGTGCGGGATTGTGGGCTGCTATTGGTAGCTAATCTACTTTGTTCAGTCCTTATCCTATGATCTGGAAGTTCTATCAAGTTACATCTTCCCCTACTAGTTTTTAAAGTCTTTTTGCCACCTCCCTTGCTATATACGGGTCCTGTCCTTTTCACAACCCCCATTCCCATTCCTGTTGTCGACAGTCCTTCCTCCCTTGGCTTTATGGGTGTAAAAAGTGGATATCCCCATACATGTCAATCGACCTCTTCAAGTGCACTAAACCTGTTCCAGTGTGCATGCTGCATTAGAAAGGGATCGTAATTTGGGGTCGCATGAAATGGCATTTGCCACTGGGCCGGTCTGTATTGGGGTTCCATAGATCCTATTCATCGGGAATCTGTTTCTCTGCACAGGTCTTTGCGGTGCATAGGGGTAGAAGTAAGATAAATGCACAGGGTGGATTTGTGAGTGGGCACTGCTGGGGGGTGCATTGCAAATGAAGTTAACTGCTGCAATGTCTCTAAAATTCACTGTTATTATATCCCCTGCTATAGTTTTTGTTCCTTTACCTATCCACTCCCCCCTTCTTACTGAGAGAATTTCTCCATGAATATTGGGAGGTAGTGGTCTGTGTATTTGTAACCACTGTGCACATTTGTTTTTTAGCTCCACTTGTGTTTCCCTTTTGCCCTCTCTTAGGGGTGGAACTCCTGTCAACACGACTACAAAGGGCAAAGCTTCAGGAGGGAGGTTAATTGTCCTAAAACGGGTTGATGTTTTGTTTTCTATAGCCTTTGCTGGTGGAGTCGGGTTTGTCTTAGGATTAGCTTTTGGAGTTTGGACATTATTCCCATGTGTTGTTTGAGCAGTTCCTTGACATGGTTTGTTTGTTTGGGAAGTTGTTTGTCTATTGGTCTTGCCCGTATTCAGTGATGTAATGTCATTTTGTGCATCTTTTATATTCATTGGTGATGCTCTAGGGGGGTTATTTGATGCCGGATCCGTTGTTGGGATAGCCTTGTCTTTTGTTAGTTTTTTAGTTAGGCCCCCATCCTGTTTTGTTGTTGTTGAGGCACCGTCTTGTGCTGGTTGACCTTTAGGGCCAACACCCTTGTTGTTTAACAGAGATGTTAGCCTGTCAATTTTGGCCATGAGGGGTTTGATCAGCGCGGTGATGGTGTGTTCTAGGTCCATTTTAAGATGAGCCACCATGTTGGTAATCCAGCAGGGTATTCCTGATGTGGGTGGATTTATGGGTGTCACCAAGTTATGATTTGTGGTTTTGCTTTGGCCTTTTTTTCCCCCGCATTTCGAACCTTCCCTGGACCATTTGTTTTCCATGGTGTTTGATTTCCTCTTTTTTTTGTGTGAGTCAGTTCGCTCCCTCCTAGTTTCGGTGGGAGCCTGGGCGCACGGGAGATCAACGAAAGAGGAAGAAGTGATAGCCAAACTAATATCTGGGTCTTCTGCGGGGTCTAGGGTGACTACAGATAGGTTGATGGGTGCTTCCTGTGAGTCTTGAACAATAGACACGGGTGGCAGAGACATCCTTCTCTCCGTGTTTGCAATGGCGTTAGATACCGCCCCTATTGTTTGTTTCAGCATCTTATCAATGGCGGTTAGTGTTGGTAGTGGTTGTGGTGGGTCCGTTTTCGATTTTGTGCTTGATCTTAGTGTGGGCATCTTTGGCTTTTTAACTGGCGTCCTCATAATATATCAGGAGAGAATGCAGTGTCAATAGCTTAAGTTAGCCAAGTAGTATAAAGCACAGGAAGGTACCTTGTTAGCGCGATGCCTTGGGTAACTTTAGGGGGGTGGCCCAGCCCAGCCTCTTCTGGCCGCTGAGGGCCGTAGAGGGCCCACCCTTTGCCCGGGCTTCGCCCGGCGTCCCGCTCGCGTCCCGCTGAGCGTTGGACTAAGCGTTTTATAGGCGTCGTTGCGAGCGTGGGGCGTGTCTCCCAGGGGGCGCGTCCAGCAGCAACACCTGGTCAGGCGCAGGGACTCCTAGTCTAGAGAGTCCCTGCTCGCGCTCCGCCTCCCAGGCTCCTCCGGTCTTCCACGAAGGCAGCGTCTGCCCCTCACCGCTAGCTGCGAAGCGGCACCCGCAAAGCGGGTGCTGCGAGTTGTAGCACGGAAGCGGCAGTGTCCACCAGCAAGGGGGAGAGGGCAGGCTGCAAGGATTCCGTTCCTCCAGAAAAGGTATCAGCGTTTGTTCGTTTAGTGTCCAACCAGTCACTGGCCACCTCGGGCGGTCAAAAAAGAGCGCACGTTCTTCATATTCAATCCTCAGGCGGGCCGGAAAAAGCATGGCGTACTTCAGTCCCATGTCTCTGAGTCTCCTCTTCACCCCCGTAAAACCCATACGTTGTTTCTGTACCGCCTGTGTGAAGTCCGGATAAAAACTGACCAACGCATTCTCAAATTTAGTGGGACCATTGGTGCGTGAAGCTTGCAGGATAGCGTCCCTGTCCCGGAAATTAAAAATCCTGGCTATTATAGGCCTCGGAGCGGCCCCCAGCTTGGGCTTTCCACCGGGGACTCTATGAGCCAGCTCCACTGTGAAAAAGTTACTGAGGCCCTTTGGTGCCAGGTGTTTTAGAACAAGGTCTTCCACCAGAAGGTCTGTAGACACATCCGCGGAGTTCTCTGGAACACCTACGATGCGGACGTTGTTGCGCCTGGCCCGGCTCTCGAAATCATCCAGCCGGCGGGCAAACAAGTCATTGGAAGTCCGGAGATTGCGAACTTCGGCCTGGAGACCCGAGACATCCGTGGTCAGGCTCGCGGTCTTGATGTCCAGGGACTTGACCCGCTCATTGGGTTTCCCCAAGTCCGTCCTAATAAGATTGACTTTGATCGCCACTGTGTCTATTTTAGCTGCAAGGGTCTCATACTGCTGACCCATAGTTGTTCTAACACTTGCGATGGCGCCCATAACATCCTTCAAAGTCGGCTCTTCAATTGTAGGAGGACCATCGCCAGTCTCCTCAAGGACCTTGCTCGCTCCACCTGGGGATCCTTTAGGGCAAGTAAAGCGATCTATGGTCTGGGATTGTGTAACCCCTCCTCGGTATGAGCCCCTGGTGGCCCGCTTCTCGGTGTCCGCCTTGTCCCCCATGATGGGCGACGAGCTCTGACGGAACCGTTGGGATCTGGTCAGAATGATTCCCTTTGCGGCAAGCCTGTAGAGGCGAGAGGGTGAGGATCAAAAGCAGGCATAGGACTGGCAGCAGAATCAGGTCAGCCGTGCAGATCGGCAGCAAATCGCCATCAACAATGACCAAGAGCGAAACCGAAAGTACCACAGGGGCAGTGGACGTGTCACACCAGCCGTTGTCGTTCAATTGCCACCTGGGTACCTCGGGGACTCAAGCCCGTGTATGGTCTACGATATAGGCAGCAAATTTCAAAGCGCAGTAAGTCCGGTTCCCGGTGGCCAAATCGATTTTTGAAAAAAAATTGTTGTATCAGCAGGGCATCAGCAAAAGGTACCCGTCGTCCAAATCAGGATATTTTGCAGGATAGATGCGGGAGGCGGAAAGGGTCTCGGGAGCCCTGTGCTCACGCGTCCAATTGGAAACGCGCGAAGCCCTTGTTAAGAGTTTTGACGTAATATGCCTCCAGGAAACCTGGGCTATAGAAAACAGATATCACTTCGATGGCTATAAGACCCTCTTTGTGCCAGCGATTCCATCTAGGGTAGGAAGAGCAAAGAGGGGTCTTGTCACCTTCGTCTCACTAGCAGTCCTTGGGATCTCCATTACTCCATTACTTGTCTTCCCTAATTTACAGGTGATGTAATGCAGTTAACCAGTGGGCGAAGCAAGCTTCTGTTGTTAAATTTTTATAATGCAGGAGTTGCACACATGGAGCAAGGTAATATTTGCCAGTTGGGGTCTATTCTTCTGGATATTAATTTGAAAGGCTAGAATTACCATCACATGTTTAAACAGGGGATTTTAATATTCATATGTGTGAAGATATCAGGTGAGGAGGAGTGGAAGCTAAGGGCTATGCACAGCAAGCTGGCTTGCATATGGTACACACACCCCAGGGTAATGATCTCAATTCTATCTAGAATTAATGCGATTTAAGATCTGTCATGAACAAACTGGCCCCAGGAAAAACTGATATTACTCCTACTTTTGTTGTGAGAGGATGCAAGTCCTTTATTGATTTTGCCTTTGTACCCACCCCATTTTTTTCTCTGATCACTGATTTTTCTGTCCGAGCAAGTGTACACAGCGATCATAATCCTGTTTTTGTTTTAACAGGTTGGTCACAAGCACACAGTAATACCAAGGGGGGGTGGGGTGCGGGACCCCCTATAAAAGTGAGAGAAGCAGGAAGAAGCCTAAAGTCACCCCACTTGACAAGGGAGTACCTAAAGGTTCCATCCTAAGCCCTACTCTGTCCAACATATATGTGGCCCTGTTGCCCGCTATCATAAGAGCAAATGGCTTTGACACCATCTCTTATGCGGACGACACGCAGGTGATCATTCCTTTTGATTCAGACCCTGCTGTCACCAGAGTCAAGTTAAGGACCTGCATGTTGAACATAGCAGAATGGATGGGGGACAATTTCCTCCAATTGAACGCCAATAAAACAGAGATTGTCCTGTTTGGGAAGGCTGAGGAACTTTAGTCACCAGACTGGTGGCCTATAGAGCTGGGGGAACCCCCTTCCCCTACAAAGCAGGTCAGGAATCTTGGAGCTCTATTGGACAGCAAATTGTTGTCCGAAGACCACATGAAATCACTTTCTGGCACCTGTTTCGGAATTCTGAAGATGTTGAGAAAGGTCTTTCCTTGGATTGCCCTGGGTGCAAGAAAGACCCTGATTTATGCGCTTATTGTAAGCAGGTTAGACTACGGTAATGCCCTATTGGTCGGAACCAAGAAAGAATTGTTCACTAGGCTCCAAGTGCTGCAAAATACGGCAGCAAGAATGGTCTTGAACAAACCCAGACGCTCCCCCTCGCAACCCTTGCTTCAAGCCCTACATTGGATGCCCGTAAAAAATAGAGCAGTCTTCAAACTTCTCACACTGGTGTTTAAGGCAACTCGAGACCTGGGGCCAGCTTACCCAAGGAAGAAGACGAGGCCTTATGTTCCCGGTCGTCTTCTCAGGTCAAGTAATCAAAACCTGTTAGTGCCTTGTAAAATGAATAAATCCAGAATGGGGGGGCGTGCATTTTCCTATCTGACCCCCTTCCACTGGAACAGGCTTCCGGAAGAGATACGTCGGTGTACCTCTCTGGGACACTTCAAAAAAAGCCTAAAAAACTGGATGTTTCAGGGGTTTGCTTTGCTCTTGGTCTCTGTCTGTTGTCATGCCTAGGCGCCGTGAGATCCCCCGGGGATGATACGTTGCGCCATACAAATGTTAAATAAATAAAATAAATAAAGTGGTGGCATATAGTACCAGAGCTATTTCATGAGTCCCTCCAAACTCAGTGTCACAGAGAATTTGCCATCTGTAATGATGGTGAGGCAAGCACTTCAAACATTATGAATGCATTTGGGAAAATGTCTACTGCTATTGGGAAGTTACTACAGGCCCCAGGTGGGGCCCGCAAGCAGCTTGGCCCAGAATGGTTTGATTCTGCATGTTCCCAGGCTTCCAGGACTCTAAGGGAAACCCTCTGGGTGTTAAGGCCGAGGGAACAGGTGGCAGTTAAAGGCCTACGAAGAGCACATAAGGAGGCATGGTCTGACTTAGTTGAGGCCAGCACATTGTGCAATAGCGCAAAGTTATGGGGCAGCATTGATTGCTCCTTTCTATCTGGAGATAGTGGTACCCATTTGGATGCCCACATTACAGAGCATGACTGTGTACACCACTTTGAGGGCATTTTTCGGTTGGACATCCCGCTAACACCGAGGAGGTAAGGGAGGAAGGAAAGGCTGACCTTGTTTTTATAAAGCAGGAGGTAAGAGCTGGTATTCTAGGACTGTCTAAAAATGGCCCTCGAGCCTGAAGGGATCCCAGCTGACCTCTACAACACCCATGTAGACACCTGGACACCGGTTCTCACATCTGTTATTAATTCTGCAGTCCAAGTCGGACATCCAGATTCTTGGGCCCTGTTGATTATTGTCCCCATTTTTAAAAAGGGAGACTGGGAACATACTCTTTGCTACAGGCCCATTTCTCTAGTGGACTCTGTGGTAAAGGTAGTGGGACGCATTGTTCTTTGTAGACTTGTATCTTGTGCCAATGAAAATAACTTTTTAAGTGACACTCACTATGGCTTCCACCCAGGCTGTTCCACTGTGAAACAATGTTTAAATCTGCACATGGTTCTGACTAAGCATACTGTGGCCCGTACTGGGACCATACACCTAGCCTTCATGGACGTATCCCAAGAATTCAAGTGTGTCAACAGATCTAAGCTGTGGCAGTTGATGTATACAATTGGCAATGATAGTAACACTATCCTACTTTTCAAGGATCTGGACCTAACAGTTAATAATTCAAAATTGTTTATAATGCAGGTGTGACCTCATACAGGTAAGCAGTTTACCTTTAAGCTAGGATCATCACCAATACCCAAGACTAATGTCTTCTCCTATTGAATTTTTTGAGGACTCCTTGAGTTGTTCCCCTTGCTTTCTCGGAAGAAAGGGGTCCTAGTGAAATCTGCTGCATCTGTTTTTAACTGTGCCACCAGAGTGGGAGGGAAACCAATTGGGGCACTCTTGAAGATTTACCAAGCATATCGCATTTCAAAGGCCAGTTACATGTGCGAGATTTGGGGCAATATTGGGGTCGGGCCCTGCAAATCGCCGAAAATTCTTTCCTGCGGTGGGCCCTTTCTGTGCCGCAAAGTACTTCTTCGTACGTTGTTCATGAAGAACTTGGGATGCCCTTCCTCTCAGATGAATTGGCTTTTCGTCCCCTGGCGTTGTGGCTCAGGATTTGGGTCAAGCAGGAAAATGCACTCAGTAAACACATCCTAAGGACTAGCTTTTGCTTGACCACCTTTTGTGCATCCTATAACTGCAGTACATATCAGTAGGCCTATTGAGGCTAGGAAGAGCAGAACTATTTACTAATCGGAGAGTATATGTAAGAGCGACTAGGCAAGGGCCAAAGGGTGTTTTTTAAGAAGGAGCTGTTGCGAAAGAGAGGAAACAGAGCTGTGTAAGCCCAGCGTGCGTAGGTACATTATGTTAATAACTGTGCCACCACCAAACCATATCTTTAAAGGCTAAAAAGTATTTATGATCGTTTTGTATTGGTGAGGTTTCAGCTCGACCTTTTTCACTATCTCTTGGTTCAACCACGAGGCTCCCACAGAGGTCAGTGTCTCATGCCCTGTGGCTGTGACCGAAAGTCTCCTCAGGACACGATGCACTTTTTAATGTTCTGTAGTTTTTATGCTCCTCCTAGAAAATTATTTATTATTTTTATCCTCCAAAAATCTGGTTTCAAGAGGGTAAGACCAGTTTTTATTTTTTTACAACTCCTCTCTACAGACACTGTTTTGAACACTCTTAATTTTGTAGGGCTGCTCTAAGACTCAGGTCAAGTTGTGATTAATTTCTGTATTGGAATTTCTGTATTTTAACTATAAGTCCAGTGTAATTTAATGTATTAACACCTGTTAACCTGTCATTTGGAAGATATCATTAATCATGTTTGTTTAACTTTTATGGTCTTATTCATAAAATCAAATAAAGTGTGCTGATGATGATGATGATGACTATACATCAACCATCAATTTTTCAAAGAACCTATGGCTTACATTGGTTTACTCATGTTCTCAATATTATATTTGTAACGGCAAAAAAATATAACATGCATATCCATAGTACTGCAGTTTAAACAAAGTCAGACTAAGGAATATGCAGCATGGATAATAATGGTAGACAATTCAAACATGGTAATAGAGTTTTTACATATATGTGTACATGACCTACAATAACTTAAATATCTGTGAATGTATGTATTGGACTGTAGTTATTCTAATGCAGTCTTGGTTTGACTCAGACTGCCTCTGTCACAGTTACCAAAAAACATAATACTATATGTCATGTATGTCAAATATACATAATACAACACTAAGTCAAATGTGTGTCAACCCCTGTATTATTATGTCATCTATTGTTTGAGATGGTCGCCATATTCTTGGTGATCAAGGCTATGGGCTTTAGTCATAGTTGATGACCCCATTTGCAAAATCTCAGACTGAGGGACAGAAGAAATGTAATGCATCATGTGTAAAACCTGCAATGTAGTGTCGCAAACTTTCAGAGTCTTCATATCATTTCCGGTGCTTGGACAGTCTGCTGGGAGGCACCTCTACACACCCCCAGTGGTGTGCAAAATGATCTTTGTATGTGCAATTCTGCATGATATATGTGTAAAAACATGCCTCCAATGAGACTCAGAATGTCCAATCACATATGAGGAGGAAGAGGATAAAGAATCATTTTTTCCAAAGTGCGCACTCAATGGCAGGCTGTACCAGAGAGATAAGTTAATTTCAACTTTCTTTTCATAATTCAATAACATAACATAACAGGTGTAATTGTAAAGCGCACGATTACCCGTAGGTGTCCTGGCGCTGAATAACAGATGTTTATTGTTGTAAAATGGCAAAGATAATCTTGACCTAACTGTGCACGTGTTCAGCCAATAAATATGTCTATCACTATAAATGCAAAGTCATGTTGTTGTATTTGTGTCAATTAAAACTAAGAAATGTGTTAAGTATGTACAAGAACCCTTACAGTTAGCAGTATATCATAAAATGTAATAATTGGTGTGGTAAAAGTTTGAAGAGGGGTTCCTTTGCAATGGCAGGCATCTGAGGCCTGCCCCAAGCATACATTTGTAATCTGGGGATGTATGATGATAACTGAGTATTGTCATCTAATATGAAGCAACATAACATGTGTATTTGTAAAGCGCACGTTCACCTGAGCAACGGGACATCTTGGTGCTGAAATAACAGATGTATATTGTCACCAAACGGTACTCATTTTATCGACCTCAAATTGGATGAAAGGCTGAGCGGGATTTGAACCTGTGATCATGAGGTCAAACACAGGTCCCTGCAGTGAATGCATTAGTCAACTGAGCCACCAGACCCGGCTAGGTAAATATATAACCTACATCACAGTACTATATCTGGTTTTGTATCATTGTGTCATTATCCAAATAGGCGGTCTGTGATACAGGTCGAGACTCCATGAATCATGCTGAATTTGTAGAACACAAACAAAGGAGAAGAGGTGATGTGTGTTGGTGTATATTAGGGGTGGGAGGAATTTTTAATTCAGCTGGCGGAATCGAAGTAATTGAGTAATTCTGTATTACCCATGTAATGCAGAATTACTAATTAATTCCACCGTTTTGCCGGCAAAATTAAATTAGCACTGTAATGTTACTTAAGCAGGGCTGAGAGGGAGCAGTGTTGTTTAGTAGTAATCCCTCTTATGTAAGGGCACTGAGAAGTATGCACTACACTACAGCACACTGCATACCCCTCAGCAGTAGCAGTCGGTGGTGGGAGTGCTGCCAGGTGGTGATGTGGGGCGGGGAGGGGCAGGGTAGGGGGTAGTAAACTACAGAATTTGGCCAAATACAGGTAAGTAAACATATACATAAATAAAACGAATTTCGTTGCATGCATTGCATCGCATTTATTTATACGTTGACTTACCTGTACTTGGCCGTATTCCATAGTTTACTACCCACCACCCTCTCCCGTCACCGCTCGTCAGCAATCCCACCACTGACCGCAACTGCCCCTCAGTACCCTTACATAAGTATTATGGGGCACTGAGGTGTATGCACTGGAGCGGATACCCCTTGGTGCCCTTACCTGCTGTTGTAAGGGCATCAATGGGTATGCACTGAACATTGCGGTGCCCACTCTGGCTTTTGGCTGAACTCCACAGAATTTTATTGTAATTCTGCAGAATGCAATTCAATTAAGTCTGCCATCCCTAGTGCATGTATGGAGTTTTGCTAAAACTTCCTAACACACCTCCTGTGTTTCAGAGAATGTGATGCGCACACTGAATCTACTCACTCTGAATAACTAAATAAAACATTTAAGGAATGTAGATCAGGCATGGGCTCAGGGGCAGGTTAGCATGTCATTATTACTATAGTAGCTGAGGTACTTAAATGTATTAATTCTCATTTTACATAAATGTTGATATGCATTAAGCCCTGCTAACCCATTTTGTGTGACTAGGTGTGTGTTGTGTACTCAAAATAAATGTGGGTCAATGCATATAAATTCAGTGGGCAACTGTTTTCCTATGAAGGACCTCCTTAGTAGGGTTATGGGTGTATCTATTTGCATACCCACATACATACATACTTACTATCTATCATATACACCCCTCTATTTGTGCATAAATGAACTATAAAAAATGTCAGCATCCTAAAGCAGGTCTGCTGTGGTTGAGAAACGTTTAACACCTTGCCTGCTTGTGACGGAACAGTTCCGTCACGGCCCGCTCGCCGCGCCTGCGCGGCGTGAATACCGCGCCTGCGATGACGAAATAATGGGCGGGCGGGTTTGTGACGGAACCGTTCCGTCACAAGCACAGCTCACCCGCGAGCCGTGACGGAGCGGTTTCGTCACAAGCACAGAACCGCCACACGGCCGCCCCACCCCCTTAGCGCTGCGGCAGAATAGCCGCCGCAGCAAAGGGGTTAATATATGTAATCAGAGTGTCAACAAAGGAACTTACACAATACAGTGTGTCATTATTGTAGGTCATGACATCTACAGTTTAGAAAATATGGTTGTGCTATAGGACCTAAATTTACACAAACAGTACACATTCTACTTCCAGTTAAACAAATCCCACAACATACGTGGCTAATTGTATGTTACACATACTGTTATATTCTGCCCACACTATGGATATCTCAATTGACGGCACTCTGCTAAGGCACATAGGTCTAGATTTGAAACAAAGTAATGCAAGACAACGTTGTGATCGAACTTGCTGTAATGGGTAAATGTACAGGACTTTATATAGCTCAAATCACCAAGCTGTGAGATAACCCCGGCAGGGTATCCACAAGGTGAAAGCCAGGCATCCCGCCGCGAGGGGCCGTTGAGGAGATTATGCAAGCTATTGCCCAGAGTGGCAGAGTGTGGACCCGTGAATCGAATAGGCACCGGAGCGAGAATTGTCGAGTCCATGGACATTTTAGGACTCAAGACCCCCGAGCCAGGAATTGAACCCTGGTCCCAGGCTGACCTCTGCTTCCAGGTCTGCCTCCTCTAACCATTGAGCTACCCTTCTCCACATAACAGAGAG
The DNA here is from genome assembly GCF_964263255.1 of Lissotriton vulgaris. NCBI lineage: Eukaryota > Metazoa > Chordata > Amphibia > Caudata > Salamandridae > Lissotriton > Lissotriton vulgaris. The sequence goes on along the minus strand of NC_141695.1, from coordinate 364,188,528 downwards.
AGTGCAGGAGTGCCCTAAATAATAAAACATATGGGGCATTACTAACCTCTCAGTGTACTGCGACAATTACTGCATTCTTGTGCCAACCTAGGCACTCTTACGTCATGGTGCCAGGATATATTTTGTGCAGGAAGGGACGCCTTCCTACTAAATTAAAAAGTTCTTTAGGAATTTTCCTCTTTTGATGTGTGAAACAGAATATAGCAAGCACAGACTGTGGAAGTAACTAGCAGAAATATACATTGTTGTCAATGTAATGCCTCACTTGGAATGGGATCTGATTTGGAACCATTCCCAGGTTTATTTGTGTGAGTAAATGTGTGAACGCACCAAATAACGTGGGTCGATGTGTTGGAACAACTATGCTCCACCCATGTAACACACACCCAGTGCTGAATAAGACAAGGCGCTGACTTACCATGCCAGAGAGAGCAATGCAAAGAGGCTCTGTGGGGCATATCAGATCTGACTTAAGGGACGGCGTTGCCTTATGTCACATTTGTTGTGTAATGGGTGTAGCGTGGATGTTGCCATACATGCACAAACGTATTGTTACGCATTCCCAGCTCTGCAAATACTTGTAATTGTGGCACAAATACCACACCTTGACAAGTGTTGTGCAATGTGCATAGAACTGTTATGGTATCAGCTTTATGTACTCTTTGTATGTTGTCTACATAAGTCAACGCACGTAGAAAGAGGAAACTTGTAGTGTAGTTCCTAGTTTCCCACTAGGCCCTGCGCATTGGAATAACATAAACAGTAGTATCGACGTGGAACTGCTTATATTCCAGGCCTCCACTGACTATGCTAAACTTAATTGGGTTGTGTTACCAACTAGCTCAGAGGTCACTGGAAACTTTCTTCTCTGCATAGGAAGTGATCAGCTTCCTTGGCACAGACAAGAAGGGATTCAGTTTTCCAACAACCGTGCAACATGACAACTTTGCTCCTCAGATCAAGAGTCGATCTCTAGGGTCGTGTGAAACAATAGACATAGATTTCACTCAGTCAGTCTAGTGCAGTTTACTTTCACGAGATGTAGAGAATAGAGAGACGGGCGTGTATCAATAAAGGTTAACATTTATTGAACAGTCTTTCTTCTCGTACAAGAGAAATGTATTGCCACAATTGCAATAATTGTTATTATAAAAAGTACGTACAGTAAGATAAGTATTGCGAAATAGAACTGTAAAAGCATTGAGATGGTTTCTTAGCCATACAATGGTTTAAAAGTAATAAAACATATATACAGTCATATATACATTTGGCTAACGTACTCAACTGGTGCTTCTAACTAAGCCTACCCCAGTGTGCCTGACCTAAGCCTAACACGTGAAAAGGGGAGTAAGTAAGTAGCTTTAAGTTAAGTTGGTTTTGCCAAGGTTTGTTTCAAGAATTCTCGTCTAAGGGTTTAGTCAACACCATACCTCTGAATAGAATGATGGAGGATTGGTATCTCCTTCAGGGGTCTCTCTCGATATCCCAGTCACCTGCGAGGGTAGACCGGAAGCGCCGGGACTGGATTTCTCTGCACGAGAAAGTCAGCGGCTGGTCTTCAGCGCGTCGAGGAAGGAGGGGGGACAGCGTCTGCGGGCAGCTGGAATCTGCTGGATGTCTTCGCAGAGGACGGCTGTTCAGCTCCTTAAGCGTACTGCACCATAGTTCGCGCTGTAGCGGCGATAATGGTAATCAGCAGCTTCACCACCACAGGATAGCAGGCTGCAGCGACAGAGTGCTAGTTTTTACCAACACAGGGTCATGCAGGCAGCTGGCATCAGCAACAGGCAACGAACTCACATTGCTTAAGGCAACGTTGGTAATATTTATACCTGACAGGTGCCGGGTTTGACGCAAGTTTGCTGGACATAAGACGTCAATTAAAGATGTCACTAGGAAGTGACAGTTATCAGTTGCTCATTAGAGTTCCATTACTAATCAAAACATAGCAAGCGGGGATTTCCAGGTTTGCTAAGTTTTTATCTTGTTGAAGAACTCGGAGTGTTATCTAGGAATATCAGATAGTGACTGCTGCTCTGTCATTGCACTAATTGGTCGCAAAGGAAGTAGCAGAGAGTCATGCTGGAATGTGGCTCTGTTCGTGTGAGGCCAGAGATGACTTTTCAGAAAATCGCACTTGAACGGTTATGCCAATATAGGGAATAAATGGATTTATAGCCAAATAGGGGCATAAGGTCACAGTATCGATCAGGAACCTAGATAAGCACGCAACACCCACTCCACGTTTTCATGTCCATCAAAATTACTAAAACTAAGCAATAAGATGCATGTGTAACATTGCCCACCCCAAAATACATAAATGCATTCGAAATAGGCGTACTTGTAATACATGGAATTTAGGTACTGTACGTTTTTTAAAGCATATTAATCATTCAAAAAATTATTGCATATGAAGTCAATGAACGATTATGCAAAAGGAATTACACATGAAGTATCTCTGACAGAAGAAAGGCGAGATAAATCATCACATAAAAATGCATTGTAATAACATGTGTGCTAGAGGCTGGTGTTATGTTGTTATGTCTCTAGATGTGTTTAGAAATAGAAGTGTGAAGCTTCTGTTCTCTAAGAATAGTTTTTACGTTAAGCAAAGAATTGTTCGTGCCAAAAAGGGTCAATATTAAAAAAATTGTCCAATTCAAAGAAAATAGATTTCCAAAGCTCCTGGCAGTTTTTGTTGATCAAAACTGAAGGCCGAATTCAGAGTTCATGGGAACGCTGTGTGTCGGAAAGCTTCTCAAAAAGTTATTGTTTCTCTGTGGGTGAGAACATCGTATCAGACAGGCTCTCAAAGAATTGGTCTACAAATTCAGGTGATAGTTCAACCAAATTAGATAGCGCTGTAACTTGGCAGGTGTGAGAATGATTGCTGTCATCGAAGGCAGGACCAGCAATGCTCACAGAACGTTGTACCTGGATGATGTTGCTTTTGTCACTCGCTCCACTGTTACCACTTGGTTGTAGCACAGGAGTCTCCACAAATGCCGTCATCAGGATTGGTAGCCGCTGGGGACAACACAATGCGTGAGCCGTTATTGGACTGAGCAAAGTATCGACGTCCATTGGTACTGCTGATGGAAGTGAAAGACAGATGTCCAACACGCATTCATCGCCGCAAAGCATACACCGTAGCACAGGTAAAATGCAATTTTGCCATATCGGTCTGAATGAAAGGAACCAGGTCATGTTTAGATCTCTCAGCCTGGCCAATCCGAGGACGTTAGTTATCCTGTCCCTGTAGCGCATTGCTAGGATTGTCTCTTCCATTCCCATGGGAGCTATGTCTGAGCCGAGGCTTGCCATAACGAAGCAGGAGGGTCAAAAATAGAATCCCTGCGACGAGTCCCAAAAATAATGGAATGCCGCCAAAAATGGAGTGCACAAAATTAGGAAAGATTCCCAAAATTGCCTGGAAGGGTGTTAGCAGTCCCGTAAAGACTGTCTTAAATATGCCTGGGATGCTTGTTGCACTAGACATGTTAAGGAGTTGGCTGAACATTTCTACGAAATGCACGGGGCAATTTGTTGATAAAAGGTCATGAACTTCAGTAGCCGTCCTTGCGACTAGAAGATCATACGTCTCTTTAGATGACGTTATAGGCACTGTTGTCTGTAAAAGTACAGATTTCATTTTGCTTAATGTATCAATTCGTATAGAATAGAGATTCAGACGAGGCCAGAGGGGAGTCACTATGTCTGGAGGCCCGCTCGGAAACAATGCTTGCATACAACATTTGACCATGGACGTTACTTGTATTAGATAACTTTTCCCTGGCGTCAGGCCACAACATCTGTGATCCGTTCTAAGAATGTAACTCCCGTTTGCGAGTTGCATAAAGAAGGGCTCTATCTGAGTTGCAGGTGTGACTAGCTGGTGGCATGAAAGGTTGTTTGAATTTCCATCACATGCTCCGTGTAAATTAATACCCTGACACAAAAGTATACCGCTTAGTGAGTGTTTACAGTTGTCACCACTAAGAAATACATTTTTGTCACTGTCACTATAGCAAGAATGAGTGAATGGTAATTTCCATTCGGATTTTACATATCCCTTACCCAATTGTTCATATTGGCCAGCAGGTATGTACTCAAGGCACTTTTTAAATCGGAAAGTTGTTATCGGAATTGTGATAATTCCGTGTATTATCCATTCAATGACAGGACTCTCTGACATTGTCAATGATAATCTCTCGAGTTTTTCGATGCTCAGGATTGTATAGTCTGCTCCTTTCTGTGCCAAACTGATCTGTTTATCAGTAAGGTTAAAACTGGAAAATAATGACGTTGTGTTGATTAAACGCCAAGGCACATAGCCTGAACGAAGATTTTGCAGCGTCCAGCCTAATTCTATAATAGAGCGTAATTGAGATTGGCCATGTTGTAACATTAGCAAATCTCTGTCTATCACATCAAAGGCAGAGGATACAATATTGTCCAAAGAATATATTCTGGAAGACAGAGTCATTAACCCATTGTCTACCACAGAAAGTGATTTCTCCAAATTAATACAATCAATTTCTCGTATTTTTTCAGCAGTTTCAATTTGCTTTACTTTCCAAGCCTCGTTGTAAGCAGCATAGATACTGGTCGCTATGAAACGCTTTTGACGCTGTTTGCGTGGTCCAAGAATGAAATCGCGCAAATCAGCACCATCTTTTAGCAAAGACAAGTGTTGCTTAATTTCAGCTAGTGTGGATGTAGTTAGCCATTCAAGGCAGAGTTTCCCTACACTGTATGTTGTTATAATCCCTGGATGTTGTCTCTGGGAATATCTCGGGTCTAATCTGGTCATTTTTAACCCCTGTGTTTTATTCAGGAATCTATCTTGACAGCTATTTGTGTCTGTAGGCCAGATTAACCACTTTTTCCAATCAGGATGTGTTCTGTTGAAATGTAAAATTTGTGACACGTCTAACTCAATATCTGTGGTTGTATTTTCAGGTATTGGCTTTGGTATAGACGGTGTTTTAAGGTCTTTGATCTTAGCTAGGCCAAGACAAGATGTTTGGTGTATTGTGTCATTTAAAAATAACATTTGTTCTGGTATCATGCAGGTTCTAAACAGTGCTTCTATGCCTTGCACCTGCCAATCTTTTGTACCCCAAATTGTTTTTGTTTCAATATTATTTTTCCAATAATCAAAACCAAATGTCATCATTTTGTCATAAAATGCTTCTGAATACATCAATTTAGAATTTGTCAGCATTGTTTTCATTCCTGTTTTATCTAACAGTTTGTAATATAACGTTTCTGCATTACTTGTGTTAAACCCTGAGAAGTATTTGAATTTCTCAAAAAATGCTTTAGAACTGCTTTTAGGTGGTGTAGCACAATGTTCCCATTGATTATACATAAAAACATTTCTAGGCTGTGCAGATTTATGCAAGTAATGATCCCCATAGTGAGTGTAACAGAATAACTGCTCATAACTAGATGAACCTTGTAAATAATCATGATCTGTGAATCTAGCTGACATTACTAAATCAGACATCATGTCATTAATACTGTTAAAGTCCCAATCATCAGAGAATGTACTAGGTGTCACAAAGTCACTTAAGGAAACCTTTAGTTGATGAGGATACTTCAGGATTTCGACCGGACCATAGATCTCATAGTCTGTTTTCTCCCATACTACCCCACCAGGTATTGGAATTGCTGTGACATTTACTGTTGACAGTTCTCTTTTCTTCACGTGGGATGATCTGTGTGGTTTCAGGACTAGGTTGATGTTCTGACTTGCTGTGTCCATTGTAATATATTTTCCTTCAATGAATTTTCCCAAACAAAGTACCATGATGAGCCAAAGCAGGAGGAAAAATACACCTAGACCGAACCAGAACTCTAGCCAAGGGGAAATTAAGTAGATTTCCTTCAGTTGATGAAAGAGTTCCGTTGCTTTTTCTTTAAAAGACTTTTTTGTTTCTGGCATCACTTCGGGGTCGTTAAAATCTTCAGAGAAGTTGTCGAAGTTGATGAAATAACCAGAGGCAGTTCTGTCAATTGATGGGATTGTTTTTTCAATCTGTCTCTCGGTAGCACTTTCTGATGCCACATTAGTGTAGACTGGTGTTGTTTCTTGACGAACTGTTTCAATCTGTGTTTCAAGAGGCACGAGTTCCATGGCATTATTGCATAGTCCTTCATTGTGCACTGCAGGCTGATCGAATGTGATGAGTCTTTCAGTTTGAACCTCTTGGATTGTTGCAAGTTTGGGTATTCTGTTGTTTCTTGGGAGTCCACTGGGCCTACTGTTGATTATAGGCCACATGCTTGTGGTTTTACCAGATCGATAGACACGACTCTGTTCTCCTTTTTACCAGCAAGGGGCGGTAGCACAACTGATCTTGTTCCGGTGACTGCTAAGACAGGTACTGCTTTTCTGTAAGAAGGCCCAAATTCCTTCTTAACCGCGATCTTTTCTCTGACTAGATCCCCAATCTTTGGAATCCAGACAGGCCTTGCTGGGGCTGTTGCGGGTGGTGCCTCGTCAGTGCTTTAACTTTATGTTGCTTAATGATTTTCTTGTTTCATTCAGTTCCTGTAAAACAGCCAAACGGTCTTTTACATCAAACTGCGTTTTTTCTTCTTGTACCACTGACATCTGACTATCGAGGTCCTGAACGTTCATTCTAATTCCGAACAATAGTTCGTATGGGCTGAAACCTTTTAGAGAATTTCTTGGCATGTTGTTAAGACTAGTCTGGACACTTATTAAATGTTTGACCCACCCAGCGCCTGAACCTAATACCTTCGCTGTTATAGATTGCTTTATGTCACGGTTTTTTCTTTCTACCACACTATTCCCTTCGGGGTGCGACGGACAAGAATACCGCAACCCAATTCCCATGCTGGCCATGGCCTCCTTATAGGCTCGAGAGCTGAAAGCAGGACCCTGGTCAGAATGGAACGTGGTAATTGCGTATGTGCCGATATAGACTCGCAAATCTTTTATAACCGTTCTAGCGTCAGCCGAGCGCTGGGGACCTCATTTTTTAAGTGCTTTTCGCCTTAACTGTGTACACTGGGACGCGCTTCTCTTCTTTGATTGCGCAGATAGACCGCCTTATGCTGTCTAGAAGGGATTCTGAAACTACACTTGCCTGTTCATTTCTGCGATCTCGGTTGCAGTTTTCACATTTTTGAGCAAAACATTGAATATCTATACTCATTCCTGGCCACCAGTACTCTGATTGTAATTCTTTCAGAGAGGCTTTGATTGTTTGGTGTCTCAGACCCAATCCCATGTGTGCTTCCAGTAAGAGGAAGCCCCTCCTGCTCCTGTTTGGAATTACTCTGTCCCCCACTCCAGGGATTCGAGCAAAAGGAACGGAGTTTGCATCGATGATGTATGCATATTTGAGTGGATAGTTTACGGGTAGTGCTGCACAGTCGCCTTTTACGGTCGTTTTTACTGCCAGCATGGTTTCCCCGTCTATGTACTTATCTGTACGCTTTTTTGTGGCTACGGAAGCCGATTTAGTTGCTTCCGCTTTGGCTGTATTAGCCAATGAATTCCCTGCAACGTGAACGCCATCACGTCGAAGACTCTGTGCGTGAATCACGTGAGTCTTTTGTAGTTCTTTGTGTAAAAGAGCTACCTGTTCCCAAAGCAATTTATGCTTTATTGTGGCACCTGTGTCATCTTTGTAGTCGTTTTCGATCCAACTCTGCAGTTTATTGTTGTAAGAGTTGACGCAAAAATGAGAATCGCACACTATAAGTGTCGGGAATTCACGTTCTGCATTTTCGAGCGCCATCTTTAAAGATCTGATTTCAGTTCTCTGAACCGAACAGTTTCTTACAGATTCAGTTTTTGTTACTTTTGGTCTGAATTTACCGCACAGCCAACGACCTTTAATGATCGCACATGCTGCATCGTAGGATTTTCTCTCTACGTTGAAATGCTGTACAAAGCTATCTGTATAGATTATACAGACATATTGTGGGAGAGGCAGAATTTCGATTGGCAGAGGATATTCTTCTTCATATTCTAAATCATTCAGTTCTTCAAATTGCGGGGCGAAATAGTATTTCACATCTTCCGCTCCTAGAGAATCTATGCACTGTATCCATTTCGGGTCCAGTGACACTGTAGGCAGGTTTACTGGGCTGAATAGCGCCTCGAAGGCGGATTCCGCTGTAAGGATATTAATCCGTTTGCCGTGTGCTAGTTCTCGTTTATTTGCTAATGCGATTTGCACTGCTTTCACAGTTCTTTCTGTGTGACTGAATGCTTTTTCTGCTTGTGTGTACAAGTGAGATTTAATTGAAATTGGTACCTTTTCTCCCTCATTAGAGGTCAGGTACGTGAATCCGCATCTTCCTGGGATGACTCGGATTACAAGATCACGTGTGTTGTCACGTGTATCTAATTTTGTTTTTGCTAACATGTCTGTTTGCAGTGATCTCAAAATTTCTGTGTGTTTTTGAGTCCAATTGATTTGTTTTAATTCAGGTTTTATTAGTTCGTAGAGAGGTTTAACCCTCTCTGCGTAATTTAGTATGTAAGTTCTTCCGAAATTCAGAAAACCTAGTATGGATTGTAAATTCTTCAGCGTTTTTGGAGCTTGGAGTACAGCGCACTTCTCTAAGAAGTTGTCCGCTAGGCTTTTCCCTTCACTTGATAATTCGTACCCTAGAAATAGTACCGTCAGATGGGCAATTCGGGACTTTTTAAAGTTGAATTTGTAACCCTCTGCTGCGAACCCAAGTATAATGGTGTTCACTCTTTTCAAGTGAGTATCCAAGTCGTCGTCTGTGAGATAAATATCATCTACGTAAGACAATGCTTCATCATCATAGATTTGTAGTAACTCTGTTACCCTAGCTGAGAATAGTCCTGGGCTGTTCTTGAACCCCTGTGGGAGTCGACAGAATTTTTTCTGTGACCCAAATGCGGAGAAAGCGGTCAAATATCTGCTTTCTGGTGCAATGTTTTGACAAAAGAAACCATTAGAAATGTCTAATGTCGTTTTATATTTTTTCCTAACTATGTTATTCATTAGGGCTGCACTATGCGAGTTTTGTACTGCAAAAGTTTTGCAACATGTATTAAGGTGTCTGTAGTCCAAAACTAGACAATATGAATTGTCTGGCTTGGAGACAGGAAACAAAGGATTGTTCATTTGAGAGGTGCATGTTTCAATCACCCCCTGGTACTCAAGTTGATCTAAGATCTCCCTGACCTGTTTTTTAGCTTCTTGCTTTATGGGATACTGCCGTTGGGCAGTTGGTTCACTTTTTAGTTGGATTTTGTGAGGAGGTGAATCCTCATCCCATCCTACATGATTTTTATATAATGCAGGTGCCTGGGCTACTGCCCATTTCCTTGCATATGTATATTTTTTGTGAATCGGAATGTGATTCGAGAAGGCAGGCATAATCACTTCTTCGCCACGAGGGCACTCCCTGACAAACTCTGGGGGCCAATCTTTTTCAGCTAACAGAATATCATAGCCTTTTGAGAGCTTATCCCAAAATAGATCCTTAATTTTCCTAGTCTTATCACCCTCTATACGCAATGTTATTTCGTATATTCTATGGGGCTCGCTAAGTCTGGCGTCGGCAGTTTCAACCTGAATGAATTCATTCGTGTCCACTGTCTCCAGATGACTCATCAAGATCTTGCGCGCTATACTGATCTCTGCTGCACTGTCCAACATTGTCAATGCCCACTCCCCGTTTTTCAACTGTGTCCTCAGTATTCTCGGCATGGTTGATTACTCTAATACTGGCTACCTTCTTTTTCTGAAATTGAGATTTCTTATTTTGAGCAGGTTCCTTGTCTTTGGACTTGGTGTGCTCTCCTGGGTCTGACCGTCCTCTTCTTTCCGAATTCTGTGGAGAAGATCGAGAGGGACGTGTATCAATACTTTGATATCTATCAGGTTTTTTTATATTATCCCTATTTCTAAGGTTATATCTTTTCTCAGAGGGCTCCCTCTGGGGAGACTGGCGTTCTCGAGTCGGAGTTCTTTCCCTCCGTCGAGGAGACCTTCCTCTGGACTGGAAAACTTTTTCCTTGGGAGTGGATTGTTTATTTCCATCCCAGCTCTTTTTAGGAGTGTTTAAATTATTTTTAATAAATAATTTTTCAGGATTTTCGAGCAGTTGGGGCTTAACTGGTTTCCCACCCAAGCTGTCTCTACCTAATTCTTCATAGCACTTTTCTATGATTTTGCAAGCTCAACAGGATCTTTTATATCTGTTTCCCTCAACTTCTGGCGGATCGCCACAGATGCTGCTTCTCCCTTTATGTTGGCTAATAATATAGCCGTGACCTGCTTGAAGTCTTTCAGTAATTTCATACCTAGATTTAAAGCGGGCTCTGGACCGAATTCATTTTGAATCTGTTTTAGCACTTCTGGTATTACCGCCATAGACGGAACACCGTGTGTTTTTGTGTAAATGGAAGCAAAGACTGTACCCCAAGTGTCACAGTCCTCCACGTGTGGTGCGATTCCCATAGGAAGGCAGATGGTCAAGATTCTGTGTTTCTCTATAGGGGTAGTATCAGGAAATACTGCCTCTATTTGAGTGATTTTCTGTGCTAACCAGAAAGGAATTTGTTCCCGTTTTGCGGGTGTTTTACCAAGACATGACTGTATGTTCTGTGGTGTAATTTTATTTGTGTTCCCCTGGTGAGGGGTCAGCTGGTGTGAATTAACAGCTGGCTGGACTGTTGCAGTCCGCATTACATATTGGACTAATTGCCTATGTATTTTTATTAATGTGTTTAGCTGTGCTAACAGCTCTTCCTTAGACATTTTTGCAATGTCAGGATGTGGTGTGTAGCTGGCTAGAACCGGCCACGTGGCTCCTGGTCTACCTAGTGGACCGAGCCTAGTTATGTGATCATTGTGTTTTAGGGCGCCATTAAACCAGAGCAGGTGCTCTTGAAATTTAAGTGGAATTTCAATCTCCTCGAAAGGAGCATACTCTTCCGGAGGTTTCTCTATTTTGTAATAGTGAAACTCTTGTGTTATAGCGTTTACCGCTGGAAAGTTTATCCATGAATAGAATACCTCTGTCTGCCGATACTCGTGAGCCTCTATCACGAAAATTACTGTACCACCTTGTGGTGTCAGTCCGTTTTCTATAAGTTTTAAAGTTATAGATCTTCTTAACTGGACCGGGATGATAATAGCATCCGGGTCTGCCTGTAGGAGACTCGAGTCCTCCTCTATTAGTATGGAAGCCAGCCTAGCTGCTTCCCTTTCTTCTTCATTGTCTGACATTTAAAAAATGCAGGCTTTGCAGAGTAGGTCTCCAAGGAGACAAAGATTAGGTGCACAATATTTTGGAACACTGTATCCTTCAACGTTGAATAAACCAGAGCTTTACATAGGAATCTCTTCCTACTAAGGTCGGGCGGATTTTAACCTTTCACCCACTCCAGACGTCTATTGGAGTATTTACGGGAGAAAGGGGTCTGTGAAATATGCACGACTGAGTTACTCTACAAGTCTTGCGTTAGTTTATCGCCTTACCAAACGTTTGGGCGCCATGTAGTGTAGTTCCTAGTTTCCCACTAGGCCCTGCGCATTGGAATAACATAAACAGTAGTATCGACGTGGAACTGCTTATATTCCAGGCCTCCACTGACTATGCTAAACTTAATTGGGTTGTGTTACCAACTAGCTCAGAGGTCACTGGAAACTTTCTTCTCTGCATAGGAAGTGATCAGCTTCCTTGGCACAGACAAGAAGGGATTCAGTTTTCCAACAACCGTGCAACATGACAACTTTGCTCCTCAGATCAAGAGTCGATCTCTAGGGTCGTGTGAAACAATAGACATAGATTTCACTCAGTCAGTCTAGTGCAGTTTACTTTCACGAGATGTAGAGAATAGAGAGACGGGCGTGTATCAATAAAGGTTAACATTTATTGAACAGTCTTTCTTCTCGTACAAGAGAAATGTATTGCCACAATTGCAATAATTGTTATTATAAAAAGTACGTACAGTAAGATAAGTATTGCGAAATAGAACTGTAAAAGCATTGATATGGTTTCTTAGCCATACAATGGTTTAAAAGTAATAAAACATATATACAGTCATATATACATTTGGCTAACGTACTCAACTGGTGCTTCTAACTAAGCCTACCCCAGTGTGCCTGACCTAAGCCTAACACGTGAAAAGGGGAGTAAGTAAGTAGCTTTAAGTTAAGTTGGTTTTGCCAAGGTTTGTTTCAAGAATTCTCGTCTAAGGGTTTAGTCAACACCATACCTCTGAATAGAATGATGGAGGATTGGTATCTCCTTCAGGGGTCTCTCTCGATATCCCAGTCACCTGCGAGGGTAGACCGGAAGCGCCGGGACTGGATTTCTCTGCACGAGAAAGTCAGCGGCTGCTCTTCAGCGCGTCGAGGAAGGAGGGGGGACAGCGTCCGCGGGCAGCTGGAATCTGCTGGATGTCTTCGCAGAGGACGGCTGTTCAGCTCCTTAAGCGTACTGCACCATAGTTCGCGCTGTAGCGGCGATAATGGTAATCAGCAGCTTCACCACCACAGGATAGCAGGCTGCAGCGACAGAGTGCTAGTTTTTACCAACACAGGGTCATGCAGGCAGCTGGCATCAGCAACAGGCAACGAACTCACATTGCTTAAGGCAACGTTGGTAATATTTATACCTGACAGGTGCCGGGTTTGACGCAAGTTTGCTGGACATAAGACGTCAATTAAAGATGTCACTAGGAAGTGACAGTTATCAGTTGCTCATTAGAGTTCCATTACTAATCAAAACATAGCAAGCGGGGATTTCCAGGTTTGCTAAGTTTTTATCTTGTTGAAGAACTCGGAGTGTTATCTAGGAATATCAGATAGTGACTGCTGCTCTGTCATTGCACTAATTGGTCGCAAAGGAAGTAGCAGAGAGTCATGCTGGAATGTGGCTCTGTTCGTGTGAGGCCAGAGATGACTTTTCAGAAAATCGCACTTGAACGGTTATGCCAATATAGGGAATAAATGGATTTATAGCCGAATAGGGGCATAAGGTCACAGTATCGATCAGGAACCTAGATAAGCACGCAACAAACTAATTTAATGGAAATAATTATGGGCTGGAAGGTGTCCCTGCCTGCTAACCACCGAACATACCTCTAACACAGCTATACTAGAATTATGGTGAAAGGTTCTCTGTACTGCAGCTAAGCAACACATAGTGCAACACCACTATGAGGAAGCAGAAATGCAGCATATCTTGGTAAATATGGTGTTTTTCTGCTGTGCCCTTATTATGTAACTCAGTGCAGCAAGGTGCATTGCTGTGATGCGTGGCAACAGCTCTGATTATGTGTTGGCCAAAGTGTGCGTACTGCCATACTTTGCATTACAAGTAGCTTGACACAGTAGTACAGAGCTCAAACACGCCTTGTGTGGTTAATTACGAGGCTGCTTAGTGCAAACATGTCTTTCGTGGCCTTTGCGTACTACAATAGGACCCTGCATAGCTCAAACATGACTTACCTGGACCTTGCATAGTAAAATAAGACTCTGCGTAGTTCAAACATGTCTTTAATGACCCTTGTGTAGTACAAACGGATGCTGCATAGCTCATACATGTATTGGGTGGCACTTATGTGTTAACATAGGATGCTTCTTAGTGCAAGCATGCATTATGTGGCCTTGCGTGTTAACACATGATGCTGCTTAGTTAAAAAATGTCTTGGTGGCCCTTGTGTAGTACAATAAGATGTTGCATGTCTTGCGTGGCCCTTGAGTGCTAACATTGGTCAGTGCATAGTGCAAACATGTCTTGCCTGGTCCTTACATGGTAAAATAGGACAAAGAATAGCGCAAACATATCTTGCGTGGTAAAAAACGACACCATTCTCTGCAAATGTGGTGAAAACACCCAGGAAATGATGCACTGGGCATGGCTACATACCAGGAAGAGTCTGAAAGATTATTTCACTTTCTGTTTGCAGGTTGGTGCTTGGTGAAGGTTATGAGATTTGCTTTGTGGTTCGGAGAGTATTGTGGAGTGTCTGGTGTATGGCATTGGTGTAGTTTGTCAAACGTATTGCCTGTTGGTTGTTCCTGTGTGTCATTTGTGTGTTGTAAAGTGTTTTGTCTTGTTAAAAATGTGTTTGTCTGTTTGTGGAAGGTTAGGGGTTTAATTGTTATGGGCTTCAAAAGGGTGTTTTTTTTCTAAATAGTAATAGTGAGATTTGATGTCTGATAAGGGGAGAGTAACCATTTTTGAAGAGAGGGAGATAGGAGCCTTTATCTGACTAATTGTATTCTACCGCTCTCAATTGCTTGGTGATGGGTGAGCAAAGGCTATGGACTTGCAGAGAGATGTGTAAGGATGGATGCCTAGGCACCTGAGCCGCCTGTCATCGGTGGAGTGGAGCATCTCCCAGCTGCAGCTCAGATGGGCTGAAGGTGTTGCCAGAGAGGCAGACCTGCTGGACCTCCTCGGACTGGAAATTGCTGGGTCTGTGGTATGTATGTGTTGCCTCACAATGTAACAGTAATAGCAATGTAAAAAATGTTTTTGGTAAAGAAAAATGATGTGCATATACTTTCCCCATTACATTTCAAGGATTGCACTGAAATTATTTACATAATCACTCTAGTATGTCACCATTGCCTAATTAAACAAGCATTGGAAATGCAATCGGTCTCACATTTGTTTGAGGTGGAGCTATTGGCATTGTAAATGGCAATGTATTCTTCTTATGTGTTATGGAGTGTATGTATGTGGTGTGTAGTGGAACTATATGGGTTGGATTGGATTTGTTAGTTGTGGAATTGTGTGCTGTGGAGTGGATTTGTGTAGTGGCATTATGTGGCATGGTGTGCTGTGGAAATATACGGTTAGCAATTATGTGGCATTCAATGTAGTGGAATTATGTGGAATGGGGTTGTGTGTTGTGGAGTGGTAAGTAGTTCAGTTTAATTATGTGTTGTGCGGTTGAATTTTGTGGCACAATGTGGAATTGTGTGGTGTGAATTAGATGTATATGGTGTGTTGTGTAATTGTGTTGGTGAATTGTATTATGTGATTTGGTGTTAAATTATGTGGTGTGGACTGGAAATGTGTGGAGCTGAATTGTGTGGCATGGAAGTGAGGTGGTGTTGAGTGATGCTGAGGAGGTGCTTAGTGATGCAGAGGTGGTGCTGATTGAGGCAGAGGTGGCGCTGAGTGAAGCTGTGGCGCTGTGTTATGCTGAAGTGGTGGGGCTGCGCTGGTACTGATGTGATGCTATGTCGAGGTGATGCTCTGCTGATGCTGAGGTGGTGCTGTGTTGGTGGTGGTACACTGATGCGGAAATAGTCCTGTGCTGATGTTTATGTTGCGCTTTATTGGTGCTGCGCTGATGCTGAGTTGGTGGAGAACAGATGAGGAGGTGATGATGAGGTGGTGCTGAGTGATGCTGAGGTGCTGGTTCATGCTAAGGTGTTGCAGAGTGATGTTGAGTTGGTGATGTGCTGAGGTGATGCTGTGCTGTTGTTGAAGTGGTGCAGTAGTGGTGCTGAGTTGCTGCTGAGGTGGGGCTGCTGCGGTGTTGAGGTGGTGATATGCTAGTGGTGGCGCACTGATGCGGAGGTGATGCAGTGCTGGTGCTGAGGTGGTGCTGAGTCATGCTGAGGTGGTGCTGCTGCTCTGGTGCTTAGGTGGTGTAGCATTGATGAGGTAGTGCTGTGCTGGTTCTGAGATGGGGCTGTGCTGATGCTGAGGAGGTGGTGTGTATGTAGCATTGCGCTAATGCGAAGATGGTCCTGCGCTGGTGCTGCACTGATGCAGAGGTGGTGCTGCACTGATGCTATGATTACTGGGGGTAATCCCCATTACTGTTAGTCCTACTCGTCCTCGACCCAGTCATCACACATGAGGTATTCCATACGACAGGAAACAAAACAGGAAACGCTTTTAGACTCCACCCACCCTCCTGTCAGGTGCTATAACACACCTCACCATCAGAAGCACATCCTGATGTACCAAGCACCAAAGGCCTGGAAAGGGAGGGCGGGTGGGATGTAGGACTGGGTCGAGGACGAGTAGGACTAAGAGTAATGGGTATTACCCCCAGTAATCATAGCATTACCTCTACGTCCCTCGTCCTCGACCCAGTCATCACGCATGAGGCATACCAAAGCAACCCCCACAAAGGCCTTTGGCACACCACAAACGGAAACAGACCAGACACCAAGGAGTGCAGCAAGACAGAGTTTAATAATAAAACAGAAACAAACAGAATCAAACAGGGGGGGAACCCCCACAGCTTGCAACACTCCAGAAACAAAATTAGGGTGGCCAGACAGAGCACAATTCAAGCGATAATGTCGCACAAAAGTGGACTCGGACGCCCAGGTCCCCGCCCTACAAATCTCCACAAGGGGAACTCCATGGAAAGCAGCCCAAGAAGCAGACACACCCCTGGTAGATCTCGCCTGAACCCCTGACGGGCAAGGCAAACCAGAGCCCTGGTATGCCAAAGAGATCACAGCCTTGATCCAGCGACCCAAAGTAAGACGAGAGGCAGCTTTACCCCTACCAGCCAAACCAAAGGTCACGAAGAGGGAGTCAGAAGACCGAAACCCAGCAGAACGTGCAACATAAACAGACAACGCATGCCTCACATCCAAAGAATGGAGCAAGACGTCAGAAGGCGAGGAAGGAGAAGGACTGAGAGAAGGAAGAATCAACTCCTGGGAGGAATGGAAACAGGAACGAACTTTAGGCAAAAACCCGGGGTCCAAAGAAAGGACCACCGCGTCGTCCAGAAACTTCAAAAAGGGGGAGAACAACGTAATGCCATAAGCTCGCCCAACCTCCGAGCAGAAGCAACAGCCACCAAAAAGGCCACCTTGAAAGACAGGAATTTCAATTCCACGGACTCCAAAGACTCAAAGGGAGGGGACTGCAAGGCACCCAAAACCAAAGAAAGATCCCAAGGAGGAACCGGAGAGCGGACAGAAGGAGCAGAAAGAGGGAAACTCCGAAACAGACGGGAAACCAACAACCTGTCGAAAGGCAGAAGAGAAGCCGGATCCTGAAAGGCCCGGATAGCAGCCCACTGGCCCTTCAAAGTGGACAAAGCATAGTGTTTTTGAAAGCCATCCAAAAAAAACTGGAGAATAGTAGAAACATCACAGGAGGCAGGGGACAGGCCCAGGGCAGCACACCAATAAGAAAAGGAAACCCAGTGCTTGGAATAGGAGGAAAGAGTGGACTTCCCACGAGACGCCTGCATCACAGTGATGAGGTGGTCGGGCAAACCCCGGACTCCAAAACACAGCCGTTCAACCTCCAGACCGCGGTGAGGGGAACCAACAGGGAGGAAGATGGGGAACCCAGAGGAGACGGGTAGCGGGGCAGGATCCACGGAGGGCCCACCGCCAGACTCAGCAGCAGAGGAAACCAGGAGCGACAAGGCCAATACGGGAGAACAGCCACCACCTGAGCACCCACCCGCTGAACCTTCAGCAAGAAAGCAGGGATCAGAGGAAAGGGGGAAATGCATAGAGGAACCAAGGAGGCCAAAGGACAGACAAGGCATCCACACCCCAAGCCCCCGACTCCAGAATCCTGGAGCAGAACAGGGGAAGCAGGGCATCGGTCCGGGAGGCAAACAGGTCCAGCACCGGAGTCTCGAACCTCCGGCAGAGCAACCGGAAAATCCGAGGGGCCGAAATCCGAGGGGCCAGACACAGGGAGAGAGAGGACGGGAACGTCCGACTCAAGGAATCTGCAACCACGCTGTCCACACCCCGAATATGCAGAGCAGAGAGGGCCACCAGATGACACTCGGCCCAACACGCAATTGCACACGCCACCAAGTTCAGGGAAAGGCAACGGGTACTGCCCTGGTGGTTGATGTAGGCCACGGTCACAGTGTTGTATGACCTCACCAACACGTTGCACCCCAGAAGACGATCCTTGAAAAGGCGAAGACAGCTCCCTTTAATTCGAAGAACGGTGCGACTCCGAAGGAAGCCAACGCGCCTGCACCGCCCAAGGGCCCAGAGTCACACCCCATCCGGAAGCGCTGGCATCCGTTGTCAACACCAAGGGGAGCGGAGGATGGATCTACATGCCCATCGACAGATTCGAAGAATCCAGCCACCACTGGAGGGCAGACACCAACTCTGGAGACACAGGCACAGGAATCGAGAAGTCCTGGACAGGAAAGGGCACCCAACTCTGAACATGCCACAACAGAGGCCGAAGATGAACCCTGGCCCAGGGCACCGTGAACACAGTGGCAGACATGCAGCCCTGAACCACCAGCCACTGCAGGAGAGGAGCCGAAACCCGGGAAAGCAACCTCCTCAGCAAAGACTGAAGACGCAGAATCCGGGACTTCAGGAGAAAGACCTTGCCTTGAACAGAGCCGAACACCGCCCCAATGAAGGTCCTCCGAGTTGCAGGGTCCAGGTGACTCTTCGGCAGATTGATAAGGAAACCATGATCTTCGAGCGTACGCATGGTCAAGGAAAGGTGGCGAGACATGACCTCCGGAGATGAAAGCCAATCGTCCAGGTATGGAAACACGGACACCCCCAGGAGATGGAGATGAGCAACCAAGGTAGCAGCCACCTTGGTGAACACCCTGGGGGCGGACCGGAGACCAAAGGGAAGGACGCTGAACTGCCAGTGATGACCCTCCAGGCAGAAGCACAGGAACTGCTGATCCACCAACGCCATCGGAACATGTAGGTAGTTATCCTGGAGATCTAGCGAGGTGAACACCCAACCCTCCTGGATCATTAGAATCACCTTCTGCAAAGTCTCCGTCTTGAATGGGATTTTCTGCACCAATAAGTTCAGGGCCCAAAGATTGATCACAACACGGAAACCCCCCATGAACTTTGGAACCACAAAGACGATGGAATAAGTCCCCAGCCCACGCTCCAGGGGGGGACTGGGACAATCGCCCTCTTGTTGAACAGCACCTGAACACCCTCCAGCAACGTCAGACGGCGAGACGGGTCCGAAGGCAAAGGGGTCACCACAACACCTGAGGGAGGCGGAGGAGACAGGAACTCTAACCGGTAACCCCTGGAGAGAACATCCAGCACCCACTGGTCGGAGGTCGTCAGCAGCCAAGCAGGGAGGAATAGCCGCAGTCTCCCACCAACCGTGGGCTGACCACCAACGAGACCGGGCACTGGAACGGCGTAGTCAGGAACGAGGAGCGCCAGACCCACCATCCGGCGGGGGCTTCTTCTGGAACCACCTAGAAAAGGATCTACGAGCACCACGCTGGCCTTTAAACAAGGACTGCTGAAGTCTGAAAGGCTGGCGAAAGGACCTGGCATTCGAGAAGGACCCCTTATGAGAAGGAGTATGACGGAATGACAATGAATTCTTCCTCTCCTGGAAGACCTTATGGAGCCTGTCCTCCAGGGCGTCCCCAAAAAGATGAATATCAAAAAACGGCAATCTTAAGGCCATAGATCGTTGCGCAGCATCCGTCTTCCAACCCCGGAGCAGCAAGTTCCGATGGGCAGCAACAGAGGAACCACAAGACATAGTGGAAGCCCTGACCTAGTCAAAGGCTATGTCCGAAAGGAACTCTGTTTGACGTTCCATAGATTCCAGCAACTCCGGACAACTGCCCCCCTCCTGCATAGCAGAAAACAAAGTCTTGAAATCAGCCAGCAAAGACTGCGCAACATATGCACCATACACACCCGACCGAAGGGCCAGGTGAGAGCCAGCATAGGACTTCTTCAGAGCAGAGTCCATCTTTTTATCAACGCCATCCTTCAGGATATTATCATCTGCCATGGAAGACCGACCCACCAGAGAAGCAACAATATAGTCCACCTGCACCGAATCAGGCAGGGCAACCTCCATATGCTGTAAAGGATGAAGCTTACACATAAATCTGGTTATAGAAATATGGTCCGGGTCCTTCCATTCCTTAAGGAGGACATCCATGACAAAGGGGTGGATGGGCATGGAAGAAGCCACAGGCTTCCGAAACTGTGGCAGAACAGCGTCCTGGGAGGAGCTGGGCAGAGAGTCCTCAGGGAAGTCCATATTCTCCCGAACATGACAAAAAAGATCAGGCATCAGGTCCTTGGAAATGTACTTCCCCTTTAGATCCACTGCGCCCAAAGTAGACTCATCCGAGGAAGCAGAGGAAGACATATCCGAATACAGGGCAGCAGTAGCCTCAGAGCGACTCCCAGCACCCTTCCTGGAAGCCTTGAGATCAGACAGCGTCTCCAAAATCAGGCGCTTCAGACGCTTAGTGTCATCCAAACTGGCACTCCTAGCAGCAGGAGCAGAATCCCCACTATCTGTGGAGGAAGAGGAAGACCAAACAGGAGAGACATGCTTTCTCTTCCCGTGGTGTTTCCCCATAGCAAAGCAGCACCCACGAGCCACAGCAAACCAGGAAACAGAGCAGACTTGGGACACACAGCAGCACCACAAGTAGCACAAAGGAATGAAAGAACATCAGATTCCCGCCAAATAAATGAAGAATCACTCACCCACCAGCTGAGCCACAGCGAAGAACCGATGAGGAAGAAGGAGGGGGAAGGAGGGGCCAAAGCAGCGGCCGTCGAATGAAAACCTCCAGAAGGCACCGACTCCAAGGAAACGATGACGTCACCCCCTCCCTCCAACCAAGACGGAAGACAAGCATCCCGGAGCCAACCCAGGTGCTTGCACAGGCAAATGAGGAGCAGAAGCCGGAACCAGCTTCCCAGCCGTAGTCCGACACATCCCGGAGCCTCCAGCCCCCGCAGCCAAGGTGAACGCCCGCCGCACACCAGAGGCAAAATCGGACATCCAGAAAGACGAGCCCTGAATCCCAGGAGGCGAGCGCGACCAGCATAGGCAGACAAGCCAGATGCAGGAACGGCCGGGACGTGAGGAGCTGCGGCGTGCCAGGCAGCGAAACAACCTTAAAAGCACAGGACAGAAAAAGGAACCGGAACCCACAGGCATCAGGTAGAAAGCAGGCCCCGGGACGCACACACGCGCCCGACCAGCACAGTAAGCAGGGAGTCCAAAGACAAGAAGAAATCCCCGGGGACCCGAGAGGCCCCGCAACCCAGGTCCCCTGCGATCCAGGAAAGCACAGGAAGCCCAGCAGCCCGGTTTCCAAAATCCCACGGAGGTCCACAAGCACCCACAAGGCCCAGCAAAGGAGGAAAGCACAGGACAGGCGTAGCAGGTAAGTGCCCGGCACTCACCCAAGCGTCACCCATCAGAATTCCATCCGGCAGGAAACAAAACAGGATGTGCTTCTGGTGGTGAGGTGTGTTATAGCACCTGACGGGAGGGTGGGTGGAGTCTAAAAGCGTTTCCTGTTTTGTTCCCTGTCGTGTGGAATACCTCATGTGTGATGACTGGGTCGAGGACGAGGGACGTAGAGGTAATGCTGAGTTGGTGCTGCACTGGTGGTGGCTCACTGATGAGGTGGTGCCTTGCTGATGCTGAGGTGGTGCTGAGTGATGCTGTGGTGATGCTAAGGTGGTGGTGATGCACTGGTTCGGAGTGGTGCTTAGCCGGTGCTCAGCTGGTGCTGAGTGATGTTAAGTTGGTGCTGTGCTGAGGTGGTGGTGCTCTGATGCTAAAGTGGTACTTTGTTGATGCTGAGCTGCTGACAAGGTGGGATTGTGTTGGTGGTGGTTGTGCACTGATGCTGAAATAGTGCTGTGCTATAGATGGTGCAGTGCTGATGTTAAGGTAGAGCTTTGCTGGTGCTGAGCTGGTATTGGGTTGATGCTGAGTTGGTACTGCACTGGTGGTACTGGATTGATGAGGAGGTGGTGCTGTGCTGATGCTGAGGTGATGTTGAGGTAAGGCTGAGTGTTGTGCATTCCTTCATCACCACCACCCTTTATCGGTGTCCCTTAAGGCTGAGGAGGTGGTGTTCATGTGGTGCTGCGCTGGTGCTGCACTGATGCTGAGGTGGTGCTGCACTGATGCTGAGGTGGTGCTGCACTGATGCTGAGCTGGTGCTGCACTGGTGGTGGCTCACTGATGAGGTGGTGCCGTGCTGATGCTGAGGTGGTGCTAAGTGATGCTGTGGTGATGCTGTGTGATGCTAAGGTAGTAGTGATGAACTGGTTCTAAGATGGTGCTTAGCCGGTGTTCAGCTGGTGCTGAGTGATGTTAAGTTGGTGTTGTGCTGAGGTGGTGGTGCGCTGATGTTAAAGTGGTACTTTGTTGGTGCTGAGCTGCTGAAGAGGTGGGATTGTGTTGGTGGTGGTTGTGCACTGATGCTGAAATAGTGATTTGCTAAAGATGGTGCAGTGCTGATGTTAAGGTAGTGCTTCACTGGTGCTGAGCTAGTATTGGGCTGATGCTGAGTTGGTGCTGCACTGGTGGTACTGGATTGATGAGGAGGTGGTGCTGCGCTGATGCTGAGGTGATGTTGAGGTAAGGCTGAGTGTTGAGCATTCCTTCATCACCACCACCCTTTATCAGTGTCCCTTAAGGCTCCATAACCACAAACGTTTAGATACATTTAATTAGTTCTAAAGCGTCAATCATCCCAGTGTACGGTGTCAAAGCACTTTACTTCACACACAAATTACACAGAGACATTCAATCATACGTGTATAAATTAGTGTAAAGGAAATGCTACATAAGACAGAGGAATGCAGGGTGTAGGAGTCACAAGTCATGCATAATGTTAGGCGGAATTGCTAAAGAGTGCTTGGGCCCCAGAAGCCCCAAACTCAGAATTGAAAACAGAACACCATAGTTGGGGGTTCACCTAAATAAAAAGAACCAATTTCTACCAAGGTGAACCATTTTTGCAACATTAATATATGCTCAAATCTATACTTTGGAGTGCATGCAGTTCTTTGATGACAGTTATTAATTCAAGGTTCTATGTTAGGATTTTACCTTATAAGCTGAAATAACAGAAAAGCAGTAACCCACTGACTTATTTATATTTTATGCACTTTGTGTTCTGCATGGTACACTTTCTTTGGAGCCAGCATACTAACACTCTGCTACCTTGCAATTAGTCAAAACTCTTCTACAAGACAACTCCACCTCTCCAGCAAGAACATTAATCACTGGAGTTATCTTGACATTTTTATTGTCTGGAATTGCATGAGGCCAGGAATGTGTCAGTGAGTGCATTTAAGAGCAAAATAAACTGGGAAACAGGGCCCCTCTGCTCTGAGGTCAGTATCCAGTCGGATCCCAGCCCTGCATTCTTGTTCTGCATTTATTTAATGTACTACATTCAAATGCACATTTACAAGGGGCATTCCTCCAGAAAGAACCATTTTGGCCTCAGCACTAAACCAAGAGCAGAGACTTCCAACCCCTCAGCCAGCAGCCAATTACAGGTCCTGGAGGGTTGGAAATAATACAAGGAGCATGCATATGAAAGTATCATTTGAAGCGTTGATTTAATGGAACAGAAACAATGACTGTTTTTAAGTAGTGGTTTAACTTTTTTACATGATTTAGAGCTGCAGTAGCTAGATGGCATGCTGTTGCAGTGCTTTTGTGCCTGTTTCTGGAGGAAATGTAAGGAGGCAGACTTACGCTTAAAACCACAATAATTAATTGCTTGCATTCCAAGCCATCCTGGGAGCTTTCTTCAGGAAGAATACAAAGGCATGCCAAGCAAATGGAAGGAACTCAGAGGGTTAATGCTGCAATAAAATGTAAGCAGCAATGGGTCTGAGCAGCCACAATGTAACACGAGGTTCAAAACATAATAAAATAGTCCCCCCACGAGCAGATCAACAGAACTAAGTGTAATGATATTGTACTAAGTCCCTGCACCTTGGAGGAAAAATGAGAGACAAAGAGGCAGGACTGGCCACTAGTGAGCAAAGATTTTTTCAAAGACATTGAAACAGACAAATGAGAAGCGAGGAATGGCCTTTGGCCAACAAAGATATATGTATACAAAAGAGGTTGTACGCGGGCAGCACTATCCACCCGGCACACATGCGCATACTGCAGCATATGCGAGCCATCCGAAATACAGACCCAACATACCCGGTGGCCCGGCATTTCGAAGAAAAGCATAACAAGGATGAAACAGGGCTCTGCTACTTTGTAATTGATAATGTGCCTAAAAATGTCAGAGGCGGTGATAGACTGAAAAAATTAAGACGCCTCGAGTCGAGGTACATTTTAGAGCTCAATTCCAAGGCCCCAGGAGGGTTAAATCTTGAAGAAGATCTGAGCACACACCTTTAGGAAACAATGTAGGTTCTAATCCCCAAAAGTTTGTCAAGTTTTGTGTTAATTCAGAAGGTGGGTTCAGAGCTGTGGTAACCCCTTTTAACTATCTATGTTCAATCATACACAACATGTCAGAGCACTTTGTATTGTTAATTCACGGGCACTTTCCCCCCCCCCTTTTTTTACTCCTAGGGACAGGTAATAGCATTCGCCCACTTGGGCAGTATCGTGTAACTCGGTGGTATCTTCCAATATCTCCTTTTGATCTATGCAAGGCGGAGATAACGTGAGCCATTTTGGGCGAATTCAGGGCTTGTCAGCTAAATACTTGGCAGCGCGAATTACGAATGCTATGCACTGAAGCATGTAATGTTGTTCTGAATGCGCGCGTATTTATTTGTGCTTGCCTATTTTGATAGCAGTGAATGAATGAGCAAAATATGTTATCAACGGATAATTATCACTCTGTTCTTCGCTTATACTCAGGTCAGCATGCAAGAATATGAATCACGCCACCGAGTCCTAACTGCAATTCATTGTTTGCATTTACTCGTAAAAACTACGAGTCTTTTTTCACTGTCTCCCAGTTTGTAGTTCTAATCACATGACTAATTGTGGGCGCACTGTTTAAAATGGCGACTGTATTGTATTGAAGCTTCGGTGAACAAGCCTGCTGGTCAGGCGAAACGCGTCCGAGGGCGACATGAAATAAAATTTTATGGTCAGCACACAGTCTCGTCACCTGTAGTTTTTCTGCTTGAGAGGTGAAGTGTTGCCAGGACCCGACTTCGGAGGTCCTTTTTTTCAACGAGACACCCGCTGCTTTGGTAGGCGGCAGTTTTCTTTCTGAAGTAAAGAGAAGTGGAATATATATATATATATATTACCTACTGGCGGTCGCCAGTAGGTATATATAGTTAGGATTTTTTTGAATAGGGATTTCTACAAATTCTATGTTGAATAACTTTGGCGTTGATGGATGGAATTGGTTGAAATTTTCAGGAAAATGGCACATTTTGTTTCTGAGGGTCCCCTGAAAGTTTGGGGGGGGTTTCGTGAAGTGGGGGCCGAGAAAAAAGGGGGGTCCCAAAACGTGTTTTTAACATTGAGTTTTCCATAGGGCGGTTGGACTCACTTTTAGCTCGAACGGCTGAATGGATTTCTATGAAACTTGGCAAAATAGGGACTGGTAGTCTGATGTGCCTTTGCTAGGTCCCAAGATATGTGCTCTAGTGGATTTTGAGTAATTTAGGTTAAAAAAAATATATATATCTGTAAGCGCGCCCCGGTACGCGCACCGGGGAGCGCTCCGGGCGCGCTGCGCGACTTGCGCGCGGAAATCTGATTGGCTCTCGGGTGTCTGTAAACATTCTAAACAGTCCGGAGCGGCCGCCATCTTGTGTCTCGGTAGGATCGAGACACAAGAGGTGGCCAAAACAAAGGGGTAAATGACCATAAGGGGGCAGAGTAGATCCTCCCTGACCCCCTAGGTTTGATGTGGGGGCTTTAAAAGGGCCCCGCAGGGCAAACTTTTTTTTTTTTTAAATTTGTTTTTTTGCTGGGGGAGCGCCCGGTATGCGCACCGGGAAGCGGTCCGGGGAGCGTACTATGGGGAAAAAAGAATGATAGACTTTTCAAATATTGTAAGTTTATTGATTGTTCTTTTTGTTGGTTTTTTTTTGTTTTTTTTATTTAAGTAGCAAAATGTAGGTACCAATGCAGAGTCTAAAATTTAATAAACACCGTCTCCTTTGTAGATATCTTGCATGTTGTTTCAGAAGTTATTGTGATATATGGAATTCATACCATAGTCTGTCAGGAAAGCAGAAACAATATGGAGGCAGGAGATGATAAAGAGATGTTAAATACACATTGGAGATAATATAGTTGGAGAAAGGAAGTAACTATGAGCAAACTTACTATGTAACACAAAAAAGTTGCACAGTACATTTTAAGTCTCACTTTATATTATATCTTTTCGGGTACTATTTCATAATTTTCATATAAAAAAGAATAATGTCTCAAACAAATTTAACTTTTAAAATTTTAATTTATTGTTGTGATTTTTCATAATCTAAAAGAATTTGCAACATTAATTCATCTGGTATGTCCTCCTTTTCATTCCATGATTCAATTTCTTCAACACATTTAATTAAGTCTTGGTCTACAGTGTCATCCAAAAAGTCTATTTCTTCTTTGTCTTCCTTAGGATTGTTTTCCATATTAATTTGAAATGAAATATTATTTTCATTTTGTTGTGCTTCCATTTTCTTGCTGTAAATTGCATAAAAAATAAATATATCAGTAGAGATAGGGCACTGTTGCGTTTAAGTTCAGACAGGTACTTGTGAGTTTTTAACAGTGAAGTTATCTTTGGGCAGTGTATGGTTTCAGGCAGGTTGTAGAACTATTAAAAAGTGCCTGTGATGAAGCCTAAGTAAATTCATAATTATACCAAATGTACCTTAGGTAGTGTTAGTCAAAATGGCTGTGTTTCCCTCTAATTTTTTATATATATTAAATGTACTTAACCAATCAAATGTCAGCACATAAAAGTACAAAATGTAAGTAACATTTTAATTGGTTAAAAATTCAAAGAGTTTCATATGTGTTTTTGTCACGTAATTTACCTCAGGATATTTAGACAGGGCTACTGCCCAAATGGCTCAATGGAATACCACCACATTTGGGTAAATGGTAGGGACTGCTATCTAGTAGGGCCTATTCTATATTTGATGAAAGTGTCTCCAGTGGTTTTTCTGTAAATTAATTTCCCACCTTTTTTTAGCGAGCGCTTACCGGTGCGCGACCCCGGTACGTGTACCGGCAGCGTTACGGGAGTCCTCCATTTTGTGTTTGGGTAGAATTGAGACACAAGATGGAGGGCAAACAATGTTCATGGGTAGAAGGGGGCACGGTAGACACTTCCAGACCCTCTAGGTTTTCTGAGGGGGGCTTAGGAGGCTCATATAGGCAAAAAAAAAAAAAAAATTCACGTGGGGAGCGTACTTTGGTGAAAAATAGTGAAAAAAGTTAGAAAAAGATAAATGTTTTGAATGATCAGAGGTAGGGTAGCTCTGATAAGAGCTTTTGGGTTCTGTGGCTGATTTAGGTACCTACAAGTAGGTTCCAATGCACAGTCTTAAATTCAGGAGGAATATTCTATTCCCCTCATCTGAGAAGTGCACACCATCTCCTCTGTAGATGTCTTGCATGTTGTAACGCAAGTTGTTGTTGTATATTGAACCCATTCTAAAGTCTCTCATGTAAGCAGAAACAGATTTATTCACATGTTTCCGTGCTTTCTCAAATTGTGAACAAAATTGGTTGGACCAGTTCCATTTCTGTCTTTGGCATATATTGGAATATACCAAGGCAGTTTGCGGAAAAAGTGTCATCAATTGATGAAAGGTGTCCTTTAAAAGCATTTCCAGACCAACCCCAGTCATAGTGCCCAAATCATTTCCACCACAGTGCACTATTAAGAGGTCAGGGTTTGGCAGATGCATAAAAAAATTATATTAAATACATATAAAATATATTTTTCCTTTAAAAGAAGAATACATTTTACAGCTTTTGATATTTGCTATTAAAAAACCATTGAAATTCACTGAAAAAAACATAGGTTATAGACCATATGTAGTTAGGAATTAGCATTTACAAAACCTTGAAAATTCACTGAAAAAACCATAGGTTATAGACCATATAAAGTTAGGAATTAGCATTTACAAAACCTTGAAAATTCACTGAAAAAACCATACGTTATAGACCATATATAGTTAGGAATTAGCATTTACAAAACCTTATTTTACTCACACAAAACCATTGAAATTCGCATATATAGTTAGTTGCACTGACTATATATCGCGCACCCGCAATCCACTGCTGATGATGTCACATATTACATCATTCATGGCATGGTCAGTGACATCACTGAGGACATCACTGATGACATCATCCAGTGACTGTATGTTTCTGTAAAGTTAAAATATGTCTTACATATTGAAGAATGAGTGGATGTATAAGTGTCTGGATGAAGGATTTAGTAGGTGCATGACTGACTGTATGAGAGAGTGATTAAATGTGTCTCACTGAGTGCATGGGTTAGTGACTAAACTGTCTTTATTTGTGCATCATTATATCTGTTGTTCTGTAAACTGCTGCATGTGTTGATCAGTAGCGATATGAGTAACTATATGGGTTATTGATTGGTTGCCCAAGTATATGTATGGGAGAGTGAGTGTGTGTGTGTGGGTGGCTGGGAGGTGTGTGACTGTGTGCATAGATGTGTGAACAGTTGATTCACTAGATGTATGGCTTCAAAACTGCATGTGGAAACAGCTGTATGGGTGGTTCACTGTGTGTATGAGTGTATTGGTGAGTGAATGGATATCTCAGTGCTACATGTCAAAGTAAGTACATATGTAAAACACAGTACATGTGAGAGTTGACATATATAAATTACTGTGTATAAGAGCCAGTGAATGTGTGAGTGGCTGCATGGATCATTGAAAACTTGTATCAGTGATTGTATAAGAGGGTAAATATGTGTTAGAATATGTTTGAATAAGTAAGGTGTGTATAACTGTATAGTTGAGGAAATGGAGGTGTGATTGATTCTTTGCATGACTGACTAGGTGTATGAGTAACTCCATGGATGAGTGACAATCTGTGAGTGTCTGTTTACACTGAGTGTATCTAAGGTTATATTAGAGTCTGAAGAGGTTCATCGTATTATCACATGAATGATGTCATCAGTGATGTTGTTAGTGATGTCATTTGAGTTGTCATCAGTGATGTCATCAGTGATGTCACTGACCATGTCATGAATGATGTATTATGTGACATCATCAGCAGTGAATTGCGGGTGCGCGATATATAGTTAGTGCAACTAACTATACATGCAAATTTCAATGGTTTTGTGTGAGTAAAATAAGGTTTTGTAAATGCTAATTCCTAACTATATATGGTCTATAACCTTTGGTTTTTTCAGTGAATATATATATATATATATATATATATAATATATAAAATCATGGTGGCTACCCGCCCTCTCACTTCACACAGTGCAGCAACCCTATTTTCCATGCTGCATTGCACTCCATGAAAGATATGTACATCTTCTCCAAGATATTTACCTGATATAACTTCCATAGCTGTGAAGTGTGTGTTACATATTGATATGTAGCCAATGACACACATAGTTTTATAAACTAATCATAGCTGCTATGGTAAATGTCTCTTCTGACTGGATGTAACATATCTTTCAGGTGGACATCATCCTTACAATGAAGCAAAGACTTCAAACAGCTCCGACCCTAATACTGAAGGTATGTGTCAGTACTAAAGTACTAGATGATTCTTCATACAGCTTTACTGACTGTGATCTTAACTAGCATGGACAGGAAGACCCAGAAGATGTTGTAGACAGTGACACAGTGCTACACATCAAAATCAACTTGGTGTGGTGTTGTGTCACAGGACAAGTGCTTGAATGCACCCTAATTAAATAGATACTTGGCATTCCTGGCCTCTAACTGCACTGCAGTACTGAGTGCAGCCTACTGCCAAATGAGGCACCCTGGTGCCATAGTGCAACTGTGCATAGGTTACATGCAGGATCATTTTTGAGTATGAATGGTCCCCTAACTGCACAAAACATACCCTTTGGGGCATGTCCCTCTTACAACATGTGCTGCAGAATGTAGTACACAAAGAAATATGAAAATATGAGGTTAATTTAAAAAATCCATCCTTGTAATCGCTCTTTTGGAAAGGTTTACAAAATTTGGGAGGGATTCTAATTCCATGGTTAGATGTATGGGCATTTACACACAAACACCTATGTTGTTTCTAATTTTTCTAGATGTATGTGAGGTAGTACAGGTGTTCATGGTGAGCAATTGTATCCTAGCTATAGCAAGTTCTTGCGTTGGGCTTCTGTTATGCAAGTCAATGGAAGGTAACACAAGCACTTAAGCCAATTTAACTGTGACCCGCAGAAACACCCTGTACATCTCTGCATGGCATAGTAAATCTGGAGTAATGCAAGGCAGCTACCTTCCTTTACACTGCTCTGTGAAAGGTATACATTGGTGGAGTGTTCTCGCTCCCATGCATCTATCAATGCTATTTGCCACAGTGACAGATGTTATAAGACTATTTAACCAGGAAATATGTCAAACTCCTACATTATCCTAGGTGAGCCTTAACAGGATGAAATATGATACAATATCATGATAACTTCCTCTTGCTATGTGTACTACATGTCACAACACCAATAGGCATTGGAAAATGCCTCAGATACTTTTGTGTGCAGAAATGTGTCCCTTGCTTCCCAATAAGCAATGATCTCTGTGACACAGGCACTTTAACACCATGGTGCAATGGTGCCTGCGTTAACACCTTGATTCTGCTTGAATTTCCCCCCTGTGCTGGACAATGCAGGACAGGGTGTGGTCGTGACGGAACCATTCCATCATCAGCACAGCTCAACCATGACTGATGACGGAATGGTTCCGTCACCAGCATCGAAGGGGTTAATGCAAGGCTGCACAAATAAAGCAGATACGAGGATCAGTAGAAAAAGGTACTTATATATCTTAGAAGGTACACAGTCAAAATATCGAGTCCCTGATGTCGACTTGCAGTAATATCGAGTCTCAAATATAAAAGGTAAGAAAAGTCGATGTTGTAAATATCGAAGTTTAAAATATCGTTTTTATCTATTGTGTTTAATATTGAGTCAAGTAATGTCGAAATAAGAAATATCGATATGTTAAAATATCGAAATGTCAAAATATCGTTGTTTTATGTTTTATAATTTTTAAATTTTTAATTTTTTATTGTTATTTTAAAAAGTTTAGAAATGTATTACAAATTTTTACGAGCGGGATGTGGGGTTTATAGGGGATAAGGGTGGGGAGTGTTTTAAAAATATATATTTTAAATTTATTTTATTTTAAAATTTATTAAATTGAAATAGGAATTAGAAATGTGAAATATTATTTAAAATTTTAGGAGCGGGATGTTGGGTTTATAGGGGATAAGGGAGGGGAGTGTTTTAAAAATATATAATTTAAAATAATTTTATTTTAAAATGTATTAAATTGAAATAGGAATTTGAAATTTGAAATGTTTTATTTAATTTAAAATTTTAGCAGCAGGATGTTGGATTTATAGGGGATAAGGGTGGGGAGTGTTTTAAAAATATTTATTTGAAATTCAATTTTTTATTAAATTTATTTAAATGAAATATGAATCTGAAAGTTGAATTTTTTTATTCCTTTTAAATTTTAGAAGTGGGATGTTGAGTTTGTAGGGGATAAGGGTGTGGAATGTTTTAAAAATCTTGAATTTAAAAACATTTTTTTTAAATGTATTAATTCGAAATAGGAATTTGAAACTTCTAATTTATAATTTTATTTCAAATTTTAGGAGAAGGATGTTGAGTTTATAGGGGATAAGGGTGGAGACGGTTTAAAAAAATTAAATTTTTATTTTGTTGTGAAATTTTATGAGTGGGATGTTGGTTTTATAGGGGATAAGGTGAGTGTTTAGAAAAATATTTTGTTTAAATTTGAAAAAAAAATTGAATTAGTAAATGTATAATTATAATTTCTAATTTGTACTACATTTTTATAATTTGGATGTTGTGTGTATGTGTGATTTGTTTTAGAATATAACAAATTTAATAAAAAAATAGTTAAATTATTTGAAAATAACTAGAAAAGACATTAATATATTTAAAATTAATTATTATATAGAAATTTAATTTGGATTTATAAATTAAATAGGTTCAGTGTCCAGCACCTACCATAATTAAATGTAGATTGGAGTTGGAATAGTAAATTAAATAGGTTCAGTGTCCAGCACCTACCTTAATTAAATGTATATTGGAGTTGGAATAGTAAATTAAATAGGTTCAGTGCCCAGCACCTACCCTAATTAAATGTAGATTGGAGTTGGAATAGTAAATGTAATAGGTTTAGTGTCCAGCACATACCTCAATTAAATGTAAATTGGAGTTGGAATAGTAAATTAAATAGGTTTAGTGTCCAGCACCTACCCTAATTAAATATAGATTGGATTTGGAATAGTAAATTAAATAGGTTTAGTGTCCAGCATCTACCCTAATTAAATGTAGATTGGAGTTGGAATAGTAAAGTAATTATGTTTAGTGTCCAGCACATACTTCAATTAAATGTAGATTGGAGTTGGAATAGTAAATTAATTATGTTCAGTGTCCAGGACCTACTTCAATTAAATGTAGATTGGAGTTGGAATAGTAAATTAATTATGTTTAGTGTCCAGCACCTACCTCAATTAAATATAGATTGGAGTTGGAATAGTAAATAATTATGTTTAGTGTCCAGCACCTAATTCTATTAAATATAGATTGGAGTTGGAATAGTAAATTAAATAGGTTTAGTGTTGAGCACCTACCTCAATTAAATATAGATTGGAGTTGGAATAATAAATTAAATAGGTTCAGTGTCCAGCACCTACCCTAATTAAATGTAGATTGGAGTTTGAATAGTAAATTAAATGGGTTTAGTGTCCAGCACTACCGTAATTAAATGTAGATTGGAGTTTGAATAGTAAATTAAATAGGTTTAGTGTCCAGCACCTACCCTAATTAAATGTAGATTGGAGTTGGAATAGTAAATTAATTAGGTTCAGTGTCCAGTACCTACCTCAATTAAATGTAGATTCAAGTGTGAATAGTAAATATAAAAAATATTTTTGTATAGTTCTTTACATTTTTTAATATCTATATATATAAAGTTTTCAATAAACAATTTTTTATATATTGGTAGTAATATTTTTTAATAGGTAGTAGACAAAAATTACACAGTTTTTGAAAAACATTTTTATTTAATTATTCATACAGTACATTTTTTATAAATGAATGTCTACAATTTTAACAAATAAATATAAGAATGTTTTTTTAACATTTTAAACAAAATATTTGGTTTTTGTATAGTTGTTAAGTCAAGTACATTTTAGGTATATATAAACAATATAGTAAATGAAAATATATTTAATATTAGACTATATATAGTACATACAGTTGGAAAAAAACTTTTTACATTGCAAAATTTTTATTCCTGTACATTTTATACCATTTTTAACATATAAATTTAGTGTCGAAATTATGTTGTACATGTTGATATAGTTTTCAAAAACAAGATTGATATCATATATTGTTTATATTATACAATATACATTTTCTTAATAACTTTTTTGAATTATTATATCTGGTACATTTTTTAAGTTTATTAATATTAATATTTTATTATTAATATTAATATTTTAAAAATGTTTGTAAATGTATTTAACAAAATACATAAAAAGTATACATTGTTTTTAGCATTTTGTAGCAGAAATATGTTTTTATAAATATAAAATTAAATATTATACTGTAATAATATTTAGTTTTATATTTTTACAATATATGAATATAATAATATATTTTTAAAAAAAATCATACAATAAATTTGGAAAATAATTTAATAAAGTTTTACTAAATTTTTCAATGTTAAATACATTTTCTTGTCATTTATTTAACTATTTCTGTGGTGATATTATTATATGGGTCTTTTATTTTGTAACCGCTCTTAGTCTTTTTTGGTCATTTGGGAAGATTGAAGCTCGTGGTTGGAAGCTACTTCGGGTCTGAGAAGTTAAGAGTTCTATTCTTTATATTTTAACTATTTTAAGTATGTTTGGAAGGTAGTAGGTTGTTATATAGGGTTTGTGGACTTGTGTTTTAGGAGTTATATTGTTTGTAGTTGGTTATTTAAGTTTTTATTTTTCTCACGGTTTTCTCGATTTACGGCCTTGTTGGAGTTATTGTGTTTGTGTGTATTTACTTACTTTGGGTTTTAAATGTGTATGTAATGGTGATTAATAATGTATGGTTTTAAGTTTTTTGTAGGTGGAAATGTTTATGTTTCTGTTCTAGGTTTTTGGATACAGCGTTTTCGTTTTCGGACCTTTTCCGTTGTTTTTTTTAGGAAGTGTGTTTTAGTTGTTTCAACTAATATGTATTTTACAATTTCTTTATTTTTGGGTTTCCTGGAGCGTTTCTAATTATTTTTAAACTTTTTCGGGTTTTTGATGGATTCTGGATTATTGATTTATTTGGATGTTCGATGGATTTGGCACAGTTGTATTTTTGCATTTTATTGGGGTATTTTTTTTTATCCTGTGGATTTATTACTACCTGGATTATTATGGACCATTTGGATTTGCTATTTATGTTGCTGTGAAAGGTAAGTGATTTTATATTAATATTTTTGTGGGTTGGGAAATGTTCTATTTTTATACAGTTTTTGTTTAGATAGATATTTATTTTGTCTATGTATTTTTAGACATTTAAATGTATTAGACAAAATAAATATGTAATAGTCAGTCAAAAAAATAGGCTTTATTTGATATTTCATCATGAAAGACATGCTACACAAATCAGCCATAAAAACAGTCACAATCCCTACAAATAAGAACATTAAAAAGGGATTCAATATCCTTGTTGTGCAAAATCACAATTATGAATGACAACGTGTACCATGATAAAACAATAAATTAATGAGCAATAAAAGCTTGATAAAATAGTATTAAATCACATATACAAGACTGGACTTATAATAAAAAAACAGTATTAAAATTATCCTTTATAATACAGTGTAGCATTCTCCGGTAACCTCAGACCAGTACCCATTCAAGTAGGTTGGGAAGTATTCTATTGGGAGTTAATCAACCTGGACCGCAGGATCCATGCCCAACTCATAAATTTAGCAACCCCAGTTACTACCAATGACGAGGTGTCAGACTTCAAATTTCTACTGGCTGTTCTCGCCGATCGTGTACCCAGAGACCTGTCTTGGGGCATGGTACACAGGGCAGACAAAAAAAGTGTTCTACTGTTTCTGCCCGCTCTTTGCAATATGGGCAGTGACCATTGCCACTATTGATCCAAGACTTTGTTTGATCATGAAGTGGAAGCACACCGACCCTAAGCTGGTGGAAGAGCTTGCGATCCAGTGGCCTAGTGATAATGTTCCAGTATTCTTCGAGGTAGCTGACATCCTTCATAGTCACAAATGTTGCCGTCAGCGAGCCACCTGTCAATGAGGCATGTCTTTTAGAGGTGACCCATCCCCAATATAAATCTCTCAACAGCTTTTTCGGAAGGGAAATTAGCTGTATTCAGGTTGGATCAAAGCTCCTTTATCCCATGTCCGTCAATGTTGCTCTATGGTCTGAAAGCCATGCAATCCTAGAGGAACCCCGAAGATGTCTAACTTCTATGGCTGATTTGTGTAGCATGTCTTTCATGATGAAATATCAAATAAAGACTATTTTTGACTGAAATATGTAATAATTTGTAAAGGAAATGTGTTTGTTTATATTTTAGGGATTTTTAGGATTATTTTTAGTTTATATGGTTTGTGTTTTTAGATTAGTGTTTTGGCAATCATTTTTAAGTATTCTAGTCCTCTTGTTGTAGGATAAAGTTGTACTTTTTGTTGTAAATATTGGTACATTTGGGCAGTTTGTCTTGATAATTTAGGTTTTAATTGTAAGACAGATTGCTCCATTCTTAATTCTTGAAAACTTTGTTCTTTTTGTATTGTCATTAGGAGCTTGTGTAGTGTAGGAGTTGTTCGGCCAGTTGAAGACAGGAAGGCATTATGCCAACCCTCCACTGCGTTGTTTGTTTTGGCTTCTTGGTTTAGGGTTGGTAGATATACATTCCACCAAGGTATTTGGAATTTTGGTTTGCGTCTGTGGCCTGACCTGTGTAGTCTCCCCACCCAGGTGTCCTCGAAATAATCGAGAAGTGGAGCTAGTTTTTGTTCATTTTTTGTATAGAAAGGACTTTCTATTAAAAGGTTATGGTGCTCAGCAACATCGGTGATTGGTACGTGTGCTAGGGCTATCAGGTGTTTTATTTGGTATGCAAATGTGATATTGGTTGCTTATTTAACACTAAGGGGGTCATTAGGATGGCGGACAGACTTTGCCCGCCCGCTATCCTCGTGGTAATAGGGACCGCCCGCCATAAGGGCGGGGGTCCCGTGGGGGGTATTAGAATGTGCTCACCACAGTGGCGGGCACATCCTGCAAGTTAAGCATTGTGGCAGGCGGTGCTCTAGCACCGCCTGCCACAATGCTTAAAAAGCAGTTTTGCATTTGCATAATCAAAGCGACAGGCACCCGCGGTGCCTGCCGCTTTGATTATGTAAATGCAGGGGTACCACAGGTACCCCCCCGTGTGCAACCCCCTACTCTCCTTCACTCTGGGGGCCCGCAGGGGGCCCCCAGAGTGCAGTCCGCATGCCTTTTAATGGCGGCAAAGGCATTGAAAAATGCCTATAATAATATGGCTGGCGGTGTCTGATAGACACCGCCACTATATTATTCCTTTTCCGCCCCGGTCGCTGCGGCGGACAGTCTTTCCGTCCGCCGAGGTCCCCCCCTCCATACTAATATGGCAGGGGAAAATCAAGAGTGGATGTCGGGCGGATTGTTCCCGCCAGGCTGGCAGTGGCCACCGCCAGCTTGGCGGGGGCAATCCGCCCGACATCATAATGGGCCCCTAAGTGTTGATTTTTGCAAATGTCTCCATAGACATTGGTTAAAGTGGAAGTAACATCCTTGTATGGATGTGTGAGAATATATTTTAAGGATGGAATTTATCATTGCTTGTTCAAAGTCTATTATAATTTTTAGGGGAAAGAAGTCTGTTGTTTCTTCTTTTATTTTGTTTAATATTTCTGTGTATGTTGAATTTTTGTTTGTTTGGTAACAAACAATAGATAACTGGTATGCAAGTATTATGGTTTTGCCCATGTATGATATATAATTGATAGAATGGTTTAGGGCATATGGTAAATGTGCCATCCATCATCCATGTTTGGCTTTCTTTTAATTTTTTTATATTGTTTATTGTAGCAAACATTATTATCCTTTTATCTTTATTGTTGTTATCGTAGAAGATAAAAGGTTCATCGTTATGAGTTATGGTAAGGTCAGGTGGAATTATGACCTCTTCAAAAGTTTTAGGTGTTGGTATTGTTGGTCTTGTGGATTTTTTTGTACTAGCTATGGTTCTTTTTATGGAAGCTATTGTTGGTAATTGACCTCTTGCTTCTATAGGTACTCTAGGTATTATTTCTTTAAGTATTACACTTGTTGGTAGTTGAGGTGCTGCGTATTTCCTTAATATTTTCTAGAGTAGATCTAACCTCTATTTCTGAGATATTAGGTGGATGGTTGTGTTCAGTTGTATTAATTACACTTGTTTCTCTGGTTGTTGCACGCCCATAACATTTGTTTGAGTAATACTTAGTGCATTTCCAGTTTACTTTAAGGTCTTTTTGTTTTTCCTGAGTATAAATATACCCTATATAGCATAACAAAAATGTTCCTTTCTGAGATGTAATACATTTTGCATGTTCAGTCATAGTTGGTTTCTTAAATCTAGAAAGGATGCATTACATATTATTAGAAAATGTATTTATAATATAGGAATAATTAATAATATATGTACTATTGTTAGGTACTTACCAATTGTAATGTAGTTGACTTTCAATGTAGATGTTGTCTATTTTGGTTGATGCTGTTCTGGATTTTAGTGGTCTGTGGAAAGAAAGTTAAGTATATTTTAGCAAATGTTTACATGTGTATTTTGGTTAAACATTTTGTAGTGTACTATATTTTATTATTAAAAAGTTCTATTTATTTTATATAAATTAAATACAGGTTTTAAAATATATATATAATGTTTTAGTTAAGTTAAGTATTAACATTCTTGTGTTTTTAAGAGAAATATTAGTACATACGCATGTCTTATATACTTACTAAGTGTTCTTTATTTGTTGTTTAATGTTGATTTTATCTTGATATATTGCTGCATTTCCTTTTTAATTTGTCTGTGGAAAGAAATAAAAGTATGTTTAATATTTTATTTTGTATTTATATGTGAAGTTGGATTTTTTTAAAGATGCTTTTTAGATTTTCTTTCTTTTAAACATGTGTTTACATTTTTTAACATTTTTGAAAGTAAAATAGGAGTTTCTTAGATGCTTATAACATTTGAGCATATTATTTAGCTTTTTCTTAATGTTTAAAAAATAAATCTAGTATACTTACATTTTCAGTTGGTTGTTTTAGTTTGCAGAAAATGTTCTTATTTTTCTTAAGGTTGAATCTTTTGTGGGAATATGATAAGATAGAAATATAATTAAGTGTTTAAGTTCTGACTATGAATTGTAGGTTACATTTAATTTAACATTTTATCCAGAAACATTTGATTACTTACTTTTTGTTATCTGTAGTTTGTTTGTTATCAGATGATTCTTTAAGGCTGTAGAGAATTTTGCAGTGTTTCTTCAAGCTGAATATTTTCTGCTGGTTTTAGAGTATTGAGTTTACTTCTTTATATAGTGTGTCTTTAATTAGTGTTTGTATGTCATTGGTCAGATACATTTAAATGTGTTTCTATTGGTTAGTTTGAATTTTTTTAAGTAACTTTATTATGTTAGTTGTATGTGAAATGGGTATTTAGAGATATTGTGTCTTTTTATGTATTTTATGAATAGTTTTTAGATTTTGTATTGCATTTAAAAATGTATTATATTTATTTAAAAATGTGTATATTTTAAATGTGTTTGTTTAAATTGTTTTTATTTATGTAGTATTTTTTAATAATTTTTTAGGAAGATGTGTTTTTTTAGTTGTGTTTGGTATGTATATAAATAGTTATATGAGTGTATTTTTAATAGTTTAAAGGTCTAGTGTGTTTAATAATATTTTTTTATTAGTTTAGAGATGTCGATATTTAGGTTATGTTGATAATATTGATGTCTATATTTTTGTTTTCGATATTTTTGTAATGTGCTATATTTATTTATAACTGTCGATATTTTTAATTTCGATATGTGTGTGAACGATTTTTGTGGGGTCGATGTTTTTGTTTTACGATATTGTTTAATCAATGTTTCTGTAAAAAAATAATCGATTTTTGTGAATTCGATAATTTGTCAGTGATTCGTCTAAGAAGTTATATTTTTTGGTATATTGTAGGCCTGGGAGAAATCCTATTGCAGGAGCTAAGGAACAACCAAGTGGGAGTGAGTCGCTATTGCTGTTTGTGTGTTGTGGCATTTAGTGCTATTTTTCTAAAACAAACGCATCCTCTGGACACAAGGATGCATTTTGCACTAAGAGAAAAGCACTAAATGCTGAATTATGCTTATTGCATAATTACACGTTGTAACCACAAGTAATTACACAAGAATGTGTATTGTTGTATATTGCTGTGAAACAAAGCAAACTAACTTGACTTCATGACCTGCGTAGATCACATTTTTGTACAAATGATTCCTGATGGCATTGTCGTACAGACAAACACACATGATTATCTAGCAATAGAGTTCACTTCATTTGGTGTATATGGGTGGTCCACAAACTACATGATATAGCAGTGGATGCAGCAAATTGATTATAGAGAGAGATAGAGGATTATGCCCTCTCGATTTGTCAACGTTAGTGCAGAATAATTATCAAACGTTCTTTGATGTTTTTACGTGCCTGGTCTTTATTTGTTTTTCTGAAAAAACAAATAAGGACCACGCATGTAAAAACATCAAAGAACGTTTGATAATTATTCTGCACTAATGTTGACAAATCAAGAGGGTGTAATCCTCTATCTCTCTCTATACCTAACCCCATAATGACTCTTGGGTGAAACCATTTGTGAGGAATGTGCCACAAAAAAATTTGGCCCTGACATTTGGAGCACCAAAGCCTAGAAATTTCCACCCAAACAGTTACCTATAGCAAATGTTGATTGACTATCAAGAATGTGTATGTGCCCATAGACAATACACATGTGAAATAATTACAAACGGATATATCTGTAGATGATTATCAATAATGGTACTGCCATGGAGGTTCCCTCAAACGAGTAAACCAGGATATTAGGTTTCCTGTCCCTTGAAATTAAATGTGGTCTGCATTACCACTAAGTGATTTTCAAGTACTCATTACATTGTAAAGCAGGGAATCATGCGTATACATGCCATAATGAACAATAATTTTGAGCTCTAACTTTGTTATGTTTGACCAATATAGCAGTGTTTTTATATTCTGTTTAGTCATTATGAATGTGGAAGTAAAAAAGAAATCTGGGCACGCAAACTCTATTTGAAACAAAATCAGGAAGGTGGCAAGGGCATTCCAGGGAATGGAACGATTTTAAGAGGAGGAGAATGCAAAAGGCACATGGGCCTACCCACCAAGCATATCAAAGCCTTTGGTGTCAACCAGGACAGTGACACCTCTGGGTTAGAAGAAGGCACCTCCAAAAAGACCCATGGTGCAGGCACTACAGCTGCACTGGAAATTAAAAGCTTGGACAGCCAGGAGCAGGAGCATGAATACCCTCACAGCATAAGTGGCAAATCTGACTACTCTCATGATTGAGAATAATAGATTGCTGCAGGGGTTCTTTTTGGCCCTGTCCAGAAAATAAGCTTGCTATGGACTCTCACCCTTTCTCCCTCCCTTCATATAATTCCTCATGTTATGTTTATTATATTATTATATTATTATTGTAGATAGATGTAGTTTAGGTGAGGACTAAGTTAGCTTTAGGTAGGCTGCGTTTGCTATATAGTTTTATATAGCTTATTTATTTTTTGGGACGGGGATAATGAAAATGTGCAGGTGAAAAAAATTAACAAAAAATAAAAAATACAAAAACAATAGTTTATATATAGTAATACATATTAAGGGGCAGATTTATGTTAACTGGCGCATCCCCAGGGATGCGCCAGTTAATATGCGCCACTGTGCGCCACAGCTCCGCCAGCCATGGTGCGCCGCATTTATAATGCGGCGCACCATGGTGCAAAAACGGCACAGATGCGTGACGCATCTGTGCCGGAAATGTGGCGCATTGCTGGAGTTGCGTCGCAAGCGCGACGCAGCTCCAGCAAGGCTCGGGGGTGCCCCATTTTAACAATGCTGCGTCAAGACCTACGCCTGCTTCAAGCAGGCGCAGGCTTTTGACGCAGCATTGGCTTAAAAGTGACTGAGTGAAATCTCATAGATTTCACTCAGCCACTTTTGCGAGGCGCACCTGCCCCGGAACGCCCACCCTGCGACGGAACGCCCACAAGCGGCGCAGGGCTTTACAACGTGACGCATCTGCCTAGATGCGTCACGTTGTAAATCGTTCGCAGGGATGCGCCACGTTTACGCCGCCTTGCGTGACGCAACAGCGGCGTAAACGTGGCGCAAGGGCCTCATAAATCTGCCCCTTAGTTAGGATATATGTGTAGGATTTAGTCTGTGCAGTTGTTTTGTCTGTTGATGAATTTTAAGGGAGAGGGTTGGTGTTTTTAGGGCTCACAAGCGAAGCGAGCGAAAAGCCCTTTTATTAGGGTTTCAAAAATGGACCTTGAAATTCCACATAGCTCGTGCATGTGCATTTCAAGGTCCATTTTGAATGGGCTTTGCATGCGTGCTGTTTTATAACAGAACACGCAAAAGGCCATAGGCGGTCCCGTAGCTCCGCCTATGGCCTATTGGTGTCTGTTACGCGCACCAAAGCCCATATGTTTTCAATTATTGCGCCCGGTGCTATAATTGAAGACATATGCCTGGCGCGCTCGCACCACTCGCTGCTGTGTAATAGGATCACTTTCGCGATCGCTTGTTTAATATTATCGTCGGGTGCACGAGGTGCCAAATATCAGATATTGCTAATTTCAGAGAAAGTTATAAGTCCTTGAGGTTACTTACTACCGGTTAAAATAAAGCAGTTTTTCCTTTCACACGGGCACCCAGCGCCAATCAAACTCCATAACTCCCAAAGAAAAATGTGTTCGACCGCATTGGCCAGAGACAGGCTATTTACATCGGTAGCAGAGAGCAACTGGAAAACGCGCACAGAAACAATAGGCCGAATGAGGGTCTTATAATCAAGAATGTGACTCAACAATGCCTTCTTGAAAACGCCGTGTAACAACGTGCCCCGCATACAGTAATGCGGTGGGTGCTCCCAGGAATTCGCAGCACGCAGGCATCGGAGGCATATCTTCTGTCAAAAAAACACACCACGAAGCCTCGTGCATGCTTCGCCCTGTCGGGGCTGCTTTGATGAAAGGTCTGGAGATCTGCAGCAAGGGGCGTCAGACGGCAGCTGCTGAGAGGAGCGAGCCTGTGCGCGAGACCTGCGCTGCCTCCGCTCGCCCGCCACTGGGCGAGAAGCCTTCCAGCAGCTGCTGCTGCCAGCCTGAGGAGGACAGGGCAGGAGCCGGACTGCAAACCATCTCGGAAAATAGAATGGCTTCGGGCAAGGTGCACTCGCCCGCGACCTGCAATGGTCGAAAACCGAGCACACGGACCCCGCTGAGGATACGGCCAAGAAATACATACGAAAATGTGCAAAAAGATCGCCCAGATCACCAAGGTAAGAAGAATGGGGCGGGGTCACCTCTGCGCATTTATAGATTGGACAGTAGAAGGGGCAGTGCAGGGTCGAGGCGAAGGTAAACGCTGCATGTGAGCTGTGCTGTGACTGCACCATCCCCTCTGGTGGCACAGGTTGCACCGTCGGATAATGCACTGCATGAGCCGTACAGGATGCACCTGTGAAAGACAGCAGCAATCTGCCTTTGCTGCTGCACCACACAGGCCCCTCACTCGTCACCCTGCCCACCAAATTCCCTCAGCACTGATGTCGACACATGGGGGTAAATATTCGAACCGCTTCCTCCCTGGAAGCTCTTCCCATCGCCGCGCTGCCTATTGCAATCCGTCGCTTCTTTCCTGCATTACTACACCCCGTATATCATCAGGACAGCTAGTACTAGTTCGTTTCATTTGTAGTGCCTTTGCTGATGAACAAGGAGCATGCATAGAGACTGTCTGAGACGAGTTAACTTCTCAGCGCTATGCATGCAGTGCAGGCTGCAGAAACTGGTCTCCAAAGCAAGTAAAGCAAAGATCCTTTCCCCATGTGCAGGACAAGGAACATGGCATTACATTCCCTGTTCCTTTCATTGGCTGAATAAGCATAGCAAGCCCCGTCCCTTGTGTAGAATGCGAGTTGGCTTGTTTGCCTTGAAATAGGCAGCGCTGTATTTGTACTTGAGTTCGGCACTTCACCAAGCTTGTTCCTGTTGAAAGTGCTCCTTGGGCATTTCGATTAGTGTAAAAAAACAGCAACAGTGAGTTTCTGAACCCTGGGGTGGATTCACAAGACTTTTCAGAAAGTCATGGTCTTGCTAGTTTTTGTCCCGCGAGCTCTGCTCCCAACAAAAAAGTGTGAATCTACAAAAACAGGAAATTTGACCACGTTTCCCCTGCCCTGCTCACCCTCCATTTGCTTCCCACTTTCCCAATGCAAGACCACCTGCATTACCCTTAGGGCGCTTCACTCCTGTTCATCCCAACATCTAAACGAGAAAGTGAACATCTCTGGGGCAATAGGGCAATTCTATCACTTTGAGACTGCTAGATTTATTTGCATATTTGTCCTGCCCGTTTGCACACTGTCATTTATTCGTGCCCAATCCCTACTCCTGGACCACCCCACCTTCAGCCGAGAACGGTACATGAGACAGTCTTCCTCTGCTAGTGCCACACGAATTTGGAGATCTCCCTCCGCCTAATCACCTGCCTAGTCACCTTTAAAAAGGACTCCTATTAGACACGCCTTGCTCAACCATACTTAAGTACTCTCTCCATCAGGATCTGAACCACCTCGTTATGTGACTCCTACCATCTAAATCGGGCTTCATCTATGTACAACCTTTGACCAACTGCTTCAATTGTCTCGTGGCAACTCCTGCTTGCAGCTACAGATGTAAACGCCCTATTTTAATGCTGTAATTGGAACTCGCTGTAACCCATGTATCCTGCTACTCTTGTAAAGTGCTCAGATGCCTTTGGGCCATTTCTGCGGTATATAAAATTATCAAAATAAAAAATAGATGGCATGGCTTTAGAGGAACCGTTCTTTTGTGCCCAGTCTACGTGAATATGTATCTTTGGGGTGCTGTGTTAAACTTGTTTGACTTATAGTTACCAAAACCCTCGGGTGCAGAAGTAACATTAGGAACCATTTTACTCCCATTGTAACGTCATTATAACATTGCCACCTTGCCTTTGCTTTAACCCATCACACATAACCAGACACAACACATACACAACCACACACAACCACACACACAACCAGTTATACAACCACACACACACACACACAACCACACACACACATTCACACACACAAAACCACACACAACCACACACACACAACCACAACTCCATAGGACCACACACAAAACCACACCGTCAGTGAACACTTTCACCAGGCATACACACCATCAGTCGTCAGTGCACACTTTCACCGGGCACAAACACCACCAGCCGTCAGTGCAAGCTTTCACCGGGCACAAACACCACCAGCCGTTTGTGCACGCTACCACGAGGCACACACCACCAGACGTCGGTGCACGCTTTCACGAGGCACACACACACCGCCAGCCGTCCGTGTACGCTTTCACCAGGCACACACACATCACCAGAAATCAGTGCATGCTTTCACCAGGCACACACCAACAGCCGTCAGTACACGCTTTCACCAGGCACAGACACCACCAGTTGTCAATGCACACTTCCACTAGGTACACACAC
Source organism: Lissotriton vulgaris (assembly GCF_964263255.1). Lineage (NCBI taxonomy): Eukaryota > Metazoa > Chordata > Amphibia > Caudata > Salamandridae > Lissotriton > Lissotriton vulgaris. Next base: position 364,143,654 of record NC_141695.1, on the reverse strand, counting down.
CACCATCCGGCAGTGCACACTTCCACCAGGCACACACACCTGCAGCCATCAATGCACAATATCTACAGGCACACACACCACCAGCCATTAGTGCACACATCAATTGTTAACGCATCCACAATCAACTATTGTAGCAATCGCATCATGGCGCACTTTACTTTTAAACATATTCATCTCAAGCGCAGCATGCCACCAATGCTACAAAAATAAATACACATTTTTTTGGCCTACAATTTATAGACTTTTGTTGCAATCGGTGTTGCAATATTTAACAATGGCAATAGCTCAAACTTAATTAATGCAAGACCTATTGCCAAAGTCAAAGTCAAAGATAGCTTTATTCGATTTTTAGTTTTAAAATCACAAAAGCGGCAAAATAAAATACGCTACAGAATTAATCAGTATTAAGAGCAGTTAAGAGGTTTCAGTTCATGGTGGATCTATATCTAATAACACATTTCAAAGATATATTGCAGATTTAATCACTATTAAAAACAATTAAGGGGTTTCAATTCATGTGAATCTGCATCTAATAACACATTACAAAAATGCATTAAGAACAGTTAATAGGATTCAATTCATAATGGATCTACATCTAATAATACATTTCAAAGTTATATATATATTACAAAATAATCACTATTAAAAACAGTAAAGGGGTTTCAATTCATGGTGGATCAGCATCTAATAACACATTTCAAAAATGCTGAGACTAAATACATTGACATTTCATCCTCTAGCATCTGAAGTTTCAGTAGGGCAGGTCTACACTGTCTCAACCCCCATTTCTTCAGTAAGAATAATATATATTTTTTTCTGGGTAGTGAGTAAAATTTAAAGAATAAAACACAATGAATCAAAGACTGTTGTGATACATCATCACAGGGACACAAAATCAGGTTTCTTGACCAGCTGTTTGGTTTTGGAAAAGTAACTTGTCTAAAAAAACTGTCTCCCCTCAATCTTGTTAACAACATCCTAGAGTAACTACTCTGGATAGAAATTAAATGTTGCTGTAGGCCGTGTCCCTGCAATATTATTTGATTCTGTACTACCGACCCCTTTTTTCCCTCTATCTGCCAACGTTTGGTCTCTAGCAATTCAATACACCTTTCTTTTAATTTTTTCCTAGTGATTAACGTTAAGGCAATAGGGGAGCCAAAGTATTCAGGATGCCCAATCTCTGTTAAAAAACCCTTTTACGTATAGAAGCCACTTGATTTTATGTGCCCCCTCGAGTTTTAGGCAGTCCTGTATGATTTCCCTATTAAGCCCGGTTTCTTCAGATGTCCAAACCTTATGCCATAAAAGCACCGGTCTTATTTTAATAAGATCTGAAACATATCCCAGCCCAAGTTCTTTATGGCATACATATGTAGATGTTGAGCTTGGGACGGCTAGTAAATAGCGGAGGAAAGAATTTTCACACAATTGAATATTTCGAGTATCTGCAATCCCCCATATGCCTGCTGTTAGACCTGGCACCTTGGCGGGAGTTTCCCTTCCACTTTTTGCTGATGTGCCTCACATGTTTTTGCTGGTATCCGCTGCTCAGGGCACTGCGCCACGGCCAATCTGTGTCGCAGTACAAGTGCTCCCAATGTAAAGTGTATATGTGATTGATTTCCATGATTGGCTCATTGGATTTACTGTCAGTCCCCAGTAAAGTGCACCAGGAGTGCCAGGGCTTGTAAATGCCAATACTGCTAGTGGGCCTGCAGCGCTGGTTGCACCACCCACAGAAGCAGCCTTTTAAAATGTGTCTAGGGTCTGCCATTGCAGAACCTGCGTGCAGTCTGGTACTGTCATGCTGGCTGGGCAAGTGCACACACTTGCCCGCCTTAAAACCCTCCCTTTGCTTCATATTAGTCACCCCTATGGTAGGCCCTAGGACAGGGTGCATTGTAAGTGTAAGGTAGGACAAGCCCTGATGTGTGTGGCATGTCCTAATAGTGAATTACAGCCAATTTCGTTTTTCACTATTGTAAGGCTACCTGTTCTCTTAGGCCAAGATGGGCTGCTGGAATTATTACACCCTATAATCCCAGCAGGCTCAGGGAACATGGTAGAAAGTCAAGTTTAGTATGCCTGAACTCAGAATAATAAAATACATCTTTTAGTAAAGTTTATTTTAATATGCTGTGTTTGCAAATCCTACTTTTAGAAAGTTAGCATTTGCTTGCCTACCCATTTCAGCCCGCCTCTGCTAGGATGTGTATCTGCTGTCTGGGTTGTGTGAGTGACAGGGCTGGGGGGTGACAGGTGGTGAATTCAAGGATTACACCTTAGTGGGAGGTGGGAGTGCCTCTGGACTCTGAATAGGGCTGTGCTCTGCCACCACAATGCTGGCTTCGCCCCCTGGGGAGCGACTGATGACTCTGCCCGACACCTGGCCCAGGAGAGGGAAGACTGTCAACAAGATACTCCTGGCTGTACATGTCATCTCAATGCTGGCTCCACCTCCTGCGGAGCGTCTGATGAGCCTGCCTATCACACTGAAAGGAAAGGCCAGGAACAGCACAGCAGAGTGCTCCAAAACTGAATTAGGCTATGCAAAGGCCCCCCTGGCCTGAGAAGACAAAAGTAATGCTGTATAAAAGTAGGAGCCCTGCTCCTTGCAAACTAGATCTTGTTTCCCACAACAAACCTCTGCCCAACTAGAAGGAGAAGAAGATGCTGGAAGGACTGGCCTGCTGATTGCCTTACTGAGGAAGGAGAGGAGAGGACTTGCTGAAAAGACTTTGTAGACTTGTGCTGAAACTTTCTCCAAGGGCTTGATTGAGCTTGCCCCCTGACCTGAGCCACAGGACCATCTGGCTCAACCTGTTCTTTGCCCGTCTGTGATCGCCGTGAGGATTTATTCCCCACCGGAGCCGTGATCCTGGTACCCCCACAGCCCCTCCTTGGCCGTGTCTACTGCCGCCTGACCGTTCCCTGCGGGAGAGAGCCCCGCTCTGTTGAGCCGCTCTTCCCCCGCTGTGCCAGGCCGCCCCTGCCACCTCGCCGCTGAAGGCTCGCTGAAGGGCCCCCCACGCTCCCGCTGATGCCCCCATCGTGACCACAGATCTAGAGAGCAGACCCAGGAAGACCGGACGCCTTGGACGCCAGCCTCGCCCTGACCACAGAGCCGCCGTGCGTCCCGCACCCGCCTTCCCGGGATCTACAAAGAACTAAAAAGGTACTGTGCAGATCGTAACTTTCAAGTGCTCTGTACACTGTGTACTCATCTGCTCATTGAATTGAGTGCTTCGTTCTTCAACTTGTACTGTGCACTGCGTATGAGAAAGACCATACGCTTCGTGGTCTTGATTTGAGCTGTACGCGTCATTCTAAAATCACCTGTGTGCTTCGTAGTCTTAAAGAGAACTGTACCTTTGCCTAAAGTCCTGAACGGTGCGCATTGAAGAAATACGCCGCGTATCCCTGATCCGAATAGAGCTATACGCTTCTGACCGGTACGCTTCGCCCTCTGCAGCGTACTGTACGCCCCTCTCCTCACATTGGAACTGTGTTGACTGTAAACTTCGTATGGTTACTCATACACTGCGCACAAAAGTGAAATTGTGCTGTACACTGCGTGCCCATCTGATGAAATGAACTGTACGCTTTGTTTTGGAAGCTAACTGTAAGCTTCCCCCCTTTAAAGTGACCGGTACGCATCGTACAGGTGCCTGGAAACTGTACGCTTCGTTTCTTCATTACAAAACTGTACGTCGCGTACCTGTACTCACGCTAGATGTGTGAGCTTTAAAAGGGTACCGTGATTTCTCTCGTTTGAGCGCACCGAAGCGCTACGAAGTGCCCAGTGAGTCCTACAAGGGACTAAGGACATTGTAGAGACCGTAAAGACATCCAAAGGACTTTGAGAACTGCTAGAAAGTAACAGAGACTAACAGGAAACATTTGAACTATAACCAAGATTCGAAGGAAGCAGTTTACCATCAAGAAGAGAAATTGCCATTGTTTTACATTTTGTGGCCAACCTAAAACGTTATCAAAGGTCTTGTAGTATTTGCCTGTATAGAGATATATATTTTTACATAAAGTATTCGTATTTTTACATATCCACAGCCTGGTGTCCATTTGTGGGGGGGATCGGTACATTTACTGTGTGTGTAATTACAAATGCTTAACTCAATAAAGCCTGCAGATTAGCCTTGGCTGCTCACGCCACGCACCTAGAGGGTGAGCAAGGGTAATTCTAAGGGGTCATCCTTCGCCCTGACTTAGAGGAGAGTGTCCCTGCTTGTCACAAGTGAAAGCTTGCGCCAACCAGAGACCCCCAATTCTAACACCTGCCCCATATGTTGCAGTGGACACACATTTTGATTTATAAATGTCCACTAGAATGTGCACTGGTCGGCCCCCCAGTTTGTTTGCGAACTTTCGCACAGCTCCAATTGCACGAGCAAAAGCTAAATGCCTTGTAGCTGCTGACGACGACCAAGTCCCCTTCTTATTAAAAGTGATCCCTAAATAAGAAAAATTATTCGTTGTTTCTATATTTGACTTTGCTAAATATGTGTTGCATTGAACGTTAATTTTAGTTCAACAACACATGTTAAAAGTTTTCCCAATATTAATTTTCAAACCTCTAGCTCCCATATAATCTGAAAATGTGGTGAGCGCGCATTGTAGACTTACTTGGGTTCTGGCCATAATTACTGCGTCATCTGCGTACAGTAATAAAGGGACTGGGCTCTCTTTAATTTGGGGGAAATCCAGTTTATCTAAAATAAGGTGATTCGCCACATTGTTTATATAAAGATTAGACGAGGGGAATAACATCCAGTCGCTCCCTCTCTCATTCTTTTATCCATCAAACATGCATATAGCCAATGACCAGAGATGGGGCTGCCCCCAGGATTCATTGGGGAATTGGGAGTACAATCAAGGAGGGAGGAGGGACCCATACCACCAGAGACGAATGGCACCGGGGCACGCTATGATACATGGCGAGGTTGAGGGGTGGGAAACTGTCATCAGGAGGGGATTGGGAAGGGGTGGACGAGAGCGAGGAGCACCCTGGCCCCCTAGATATTACCAGCCCCCTTATCTCCCAACTTTCAATCGGTATGATTGCCTTGAAATGGTGGATTGACAGTTCGAGTCCAAAGGCAGGGCACATTTCCATGGGCAAGCTACTCCAAACATTACAGAGGGCGGCGGGGACAAGCTGCCTGCTATATTATGCAACACTAACCAAGGGAAAGTGCATGTCCTCCGCACAAAGCTAGGAGATCGCCAACATAGAGTAGTAATGGCACCCGAATCACTTGAGGACCATAGGGGCCAAGGGCCCACACAGGGGGTATCCCCAAAACACCATAATAACTCACTGATAAATCCAGGTACACTGGAGAGCAGCCAGCATGACACTCAACTAAGAGAGTACCATACTCTAAATTTGTTGTCATGGAATGTAGCCGGACTGGCTAACAAAATAGACTCCCAATCGTGGGCTGCCCTAACTGACTCCAAAAGTGTATGCCTGTTTCAAGAGACTTGGGCAAGGGAGGAGCACATTTTTCGGGGCTTTGAGGTATTTGCGATACCGGCAAAATGGGGAGGCAGGGGTCGCCCATCGGGAGGACTCGCAATCTGGGTGGCATCCCACTTGGGCTGACTAGCCACACGCCAAGGTGTGAACTCAGAAGACATACTGGCCGTCCTTTTGGAATGGCCCAGATCACTCAAACTACTTTTAATAAATGTTTATTCCAGACCAGTCCCTATATCTAGTGTTTCAAAGGCCATAGAAGAACTGTCGTCTTTCCTGGATGCTATTCCTGGGGGTACGCCCTATGTGGTGGGGGGGATTTTAATTCGCACTTCGAGCCACTACCGGGCCTACTTGATGGACCCTCCCTAGAGGAGGATTCAAGTTGGCAGGTTCCTCCTTCAGAGGCCCCCCCGCCGAGAGCATGGACACCACTAGCCGTGCAGATAAATACACTTACCCTTACCCATGGCCTCAGGGCTTGCAACGGCCGCGTCAAATCTGACATCCCGAGCAAATGTACATATAATAAAATAGGGAGAGAATCAAGACTAGACTATCTCCTTGTACAGCTATCTGCCTGGAAATGGGTTATACACTTTAGAGTGATAGACAGAGAAGACATTTACCATAACGCCCTGGAACTGGAATATGTCATCCCACGGACCGAGGACAGGGTAAAGGACGATCAAAGGGCCATGGCAGGACATCTCCTAGAAAACAATAGAAGGAGAATAAGATGGGAGAAGCTGTCCGCCAGGGACGACAAGATAGCGATCCTCTATGCTAGGATTACACCGATTTTGGAAGAGGCATTTGCCTCGTGGAGGCCATCGAGTACCCCGGAAAACAGAGACCAGCTTTGGAGTATACATGAACACTTAATTAAAACTCTAGAGGTGGATCTGTTTAGCAGTGGACCCTCTAGGACTAGGGGAATACACAAAGATACCTGGTTTAATACCACATGCCGCAACTCCAAACGCGACCTTGTGCTTACAATTAAAGCGGGGGGAACCCGGGAGGAGATTCGTGCCAGAAGGCGGGCGTATAAGACACTTGTGGCAAATGCCAAGGTGGAATGGGATCTCCAACACTGGGAGAAGCTCTCTGAGTCACTAGCAACCAGGGACTCCCGCAAATGTTGGCGTGTGGTCAACCACGGTTCCGAAAACCTTCCGTCGGCAATTGAACCAAACATTGCCCCGAGTGTATGGCAAAACTACTACCAGTCCTTATACGCGCCGGAGGCTGAATCCTTGGAACCCCCCCTCCAAATCCCACAAAGTAACCAGGCTCCGAAGCCCTTTACTGAAAAAGAGGTAAGGGCGGCGATTGCAGGGTTATCCTCTGGTAAGGCCCCAGGGCTGGACGGGGTGCCAGGAGATTTATTTAAACAGGAACCAGGTATCTGGGCCCCCTACCTTCTGTTGATATTCAATGCAGTCCTTGAGGGGATGGAATTACCTGATACCTGGCTGGGGGCGGAGGTGGTCCCGATATTCAAAAAGGGATCTTCCCTGCTTCCGGCCAACTATCGCCCAATAAGTCTCATTGATGTATCACAGAAGTCATTTGGCAGGTTAATACTCAATAGGCTACAGACCTGGTTGGACGAGACAGACACCCTCAGTCCACTCCAAGCAGGATTTAGAAGAAGAGTTTCCACAGTCGATCAACTATTTTGACTAAATATCATCTATTGGAAGACAGCACTGATCGAGGGCGGCACTTTGTACGCGGTCTTTGTGGACCTACGTGCCGCTTTTGATCTGGTTTCGAGGGCAAAACTGTGGGAGGTAATGGCCGAGTTGGGCGTCCCGGGAGACATCCTTGAAATCCTAATCAGACTCCACAAAGATAACTATGCACGAGTCAGGTGCGGGAAAGGTGGCAAGCTGACTGACAGGTTCCCCGTTCGCAGAGGGGTGAGGCAGGGTTGTGTGCTGGCCCGACCCTGTTTTGCCTCTTCGTGAACGGGGTGATAGAACACCTGAGGAGGATTAGTAACATCGATGCACCAAAATTGAACGGCAGCAGGGTGCCTGCAATCATGTTTGCGGATGACACCCTGCTGCTGTCCAAATCACCAATGGGGCTACAGCGGGTGCTGGATGGATTCCTAGGTTTTTGCACAGAAAGGGGGCTTGAAATCAATCCTGCAAAGACTAAATTCATGATTCTCAACCCAAAGGCCAGTAATCGCCCAAACCCCCGCTTGGGCACAGCATGTTTGGAAAGGGTACACACAATAGAATACCTTGGGATAACTCTAAATCAAAATTTAACATGGTCGGCCCACATAACAAAAGATAGTATGAAACTATTGCAGAGGGCGGGAGGTATTACGAGAATTGCTAGTAAATCCCCACTCCGCCCGCTGGCACCTGCCATTCAGATTTATAAAGCCCAGGCTCAGGGGGGAATTATCTTTGGAGGTGAGCTGTGGGGCCACATTTCGACACACACCATCCAAAGCATAGAAAACAAATTCATTAGACAGCTGGTAGCTCTCCCCCCAAGTACTCCACTTCTCCCATTGAGACTAGACCTGGGTCTGAGACCTATCACGGAAGAACTGGGCCTCAAACCTCTGATCTACTGGCGCCGCTTCTGGAGCCGCCAGGATCTCATCATCTACAGATCGGAGCTGCAGGAATTTCTCACGTTACCTAATGCCACTAAAATCCCTTGGCTAAAGTATATAAGGAGAATGTGCGAGACTCTTGGAGTGCCTGACCTATGGTCGGATCCCGAAAGTGCGTGCACGAGGATGTCCAGAAAAGCACTATCTAGTTTGTTTTATAATTACATGCTCCAAAAAACACTGGATACCACTCGGGAGGGGTCCTTATCAGATCTCTTCATTAAAATCAAAGACTCGTACAGCCATGAATGTGTCCTGGATGGCATGACTCCGGTGCTTACCAGGATGCTCTTCCTGCAATGGAGGTATGGGTCTCTCCCTCTAAGGTCCTTCACAAAGGCTTGGGTAGGTGGATCGGAGACAGGGGCATGCCCGGCATGTGCTTATAAATTGGAGAATGACTTACACCTGGTCCTGTTCTGTGGAGCCTACACCAGAATTAGGAGACATTGGTTGGTCCCTCATTTAAAAAACTTGGGCTTTAGAACATATGCTCCGGCCTATAGAGTATTAAAGTCAGATCTATCTCTGCCAACAGTGTTTGCTATGGCAAAATTCCTGACTGCAATGTGGCTGGCACGCACTCGAACAATCAAGGGCACCACAAGACTGTGAACACCTCTTCTTCTTCCCTTTCATCTGGGCTTATCCATTTTAGACTTGTATTGTATTAGTACATTCAGTCAGTCAGTCAGTCAGTCAATCACTTTTATTCGATTTTTGAGAATCATAAAAAGACACAGGATACATTTCAAGAAATACACAAAATAAAAAAATAAAAAGACAGTAATAAAAATATCTACATAGTGTATCTACATAATAAATCATACGTCAAATCATCAAAAAAATGTTTAAGATAATATATACACAAGTTATATATCACAGTACATAGAAGAAAACGTTTCAGTTAAAAAATGTAAAACATCAAAATATCTATTAAGAATACATTAAGATATTTAGTTTATAATTAATCCTTTGTTTCCTTTACTACGCGTTTTGTTAATACGGACTCCTGCTACTAGAAAATTTGCAACATGAAAAGTGATTCGTGCATTGTGCAAAAGTTGCAGAAATAGGAGCGCTGGCCTAACCTGTAAAAAGCCAGCCTCTCGAAGGATGGGAACAAGATATTTCCTTCTGATTTTAGAGTAGTGATCACAGAACATAATAAAATGTAAAGTGTCCTGAGATGAAAACTGGTCACAGTCACATGGCTTAGTATTATCAGGTGTATCCCATCTATAGTAGGTGCCCAACAAAAAGTGTACTAGGTTCAAACGAAATCTAATTAAAAGAAAACGGTGAAATGGTTTATTAACAAATACCAGGTAGGGTTCTGGGCCTGGGACAGTCTTAAGGGCAAAATTTCTTCTAACCGTTGTTTTTTTTAACTCTTATTCCTCCTGCTCTGCTGTAAGAAGGTTTATCAGTGATGTCTTTATCATCTTGACATCCTCCTTTTGGATGCCCTCAGGGGAGTTAAAGAGATCGATGCGTCCCACCTCGGTTAACATTGTTTTTACGTACATCAACCATGGGATCTTTAAGGCTCCATCCATACTCAAGCAATCTTTGAGGATTTTATGATTTAATGAAATTTCCTCGTTTAGCCAAGTTTTTAGCCAAGAAATGACAGGGGCAGATTTTATGATGTCTGAGACATACCCAGTACCCAGCTCTGAATGGATGGTAAAGGTAGGAGTAGACTGGGGGACGGAGAGTAATGATCTAAAGAACCTATTTTCCGCCCTCTGAATGAAGACTGGGTTTGTATATCCCCATATTGAGGCCCCATAGATGGCAATTGCCATACATTTAGCATTGTAAACTTTAAGAATAGCGTTCATTGGACGTGACCCCATTTTTTTAGCAAAATTCAAGAGGGCTCCAGCAGATCTGGTAACTGCATTTGATGTGGCCTTATGTTGAGCACCCCAGTTACCTTTATCATCGAATAACACGCCCAAATATGTAAAGGAAGGAACCCTTTGTACTTCCTTTCCTGTGCAAACGAAGGTTATAGGTTTCTTTTTCCTGCCCTTGAGTCACTTACTGTTCTTATTGGGTTTTTATTTGCATTTTAATGATTATTGTATTCTGTGTATATCTTTTATGATCTTTTATGATCGAAATAAAGATTTGAAATTGAAATTGAAATTGAAATAAAGATTAAACAAAAAGGGCGCAAGGATGCAGCCCTGTCGGACTCCTTTCATTATGGGGAATATAGATGTGCATTCACCCTTACATCCAAAGCGTACTTCAGCCCTGCGCCCCTATATAGTTCCTTGATAAAGTTCAATATATTAGGTTCAATTTCCAGTTGTGACAAGGTATCCCATAAAATTTCGTGACTCAAGCAGTCGAAGGCCGAGCTCAAGTCGATGAATGTTGGATATGTTACCCTTTTTTGCCACCACATATTTCCCTACTAATATTGCTAAATTTAGCCCTTGTTCAACAGTGCCCAGTCCCGTTTTAAAACCCTACTGAAATTTTGAAAGAGCACCTGTCTCTTCTGCCCATGACTGCAGCCTATTTAAGATAATTCTGCCTGCCACTTCATCAGGGAGTCTAAAAGAGAAATGGGTCTGTTGCACTTTGGGTCATTTCGATCCCCTTTTTTAAATATTGGGACCACAATCGCCTGTTGCCAAGTGTCAATAAACCCTATTTTATTACTGCTATTAAGAACATTAGTCAGGAGGGGCGCCCATAATTTTGTATTTGACTTATAGATATCCACTGGGACCCCATCGGGCCCTGCTGCTTTACCGGCTGCACTTTCTGCAATTGGTAGCTCTACTTCAGGAAGCGTGAACTCAATGTCTAATGGGAACAAGCCCTGTAGATTAGTCCCCCCCCCTTCCGGGGCTATTAATGTACCCTGTTCCCACATGCTCATCTTTTGTATACAGTACTGTGAAGTAATTTACCCAAGTTCCTTCATCTATGGCTGTCTCTATAGTATCATTATTTCTATTTACAAAGACAGGGGCATTGACTGCCTTCCAGAAGCCAATATTATCCTTCAGGATGCATGCTTGATGTAAAACTCGCCATGCTTCCTGCTTCAGTTCCTTTTTCCTAGATTTAATAGTAGATAATAAATGGCTCTAGCCTTTCTTATCTCGATAACATTTTTCGGTTCCTTCTTAAGGGTTGTTTTTAAGATTGCGTGTGCCTTACTGCACGCTGAGTCAAACCACCCCTCTGCCTTCGCGCTCGCGCCTTTCCTAGGTATCCTTTTTAATGCCTTACCGATTTCTTCACAAATCATCTGAAAGGCTGCGATTACTGAAGAAGAATCGGTATTTTCTGATCAGGTCATGAAGTCCTTATAAAGATTTTTCAACAATGTTGCAAAAAAAGCCGTAGAATCTACTTTATTCCATTTTATGGAGTAGCCATTCAATTTTGCTAATGTTAACCCATAGTTATAAAGATTATCAATTGCATTATTGTGTTTATGATTTTGCGAAGGGGAATATAAGGAGAAGCTGATGGGAAAATGATCACTTAATACTATGTCTCCCGTTTCAAAACCAAAAATATTACATGAGTAACTATTAGAAGCCAAGGCAAAATCTATAACAGAACAACACCCCCTCCCATTATAGGTGGGTAGAAAAGCAGCGGGGACTACATAATTCATTTACGAATCTCAAATCCAATTGGGAAATCAAAGAATTAAAAAGACTCCCAGTAGTAAAGTGTTCAAAATGGGAGCAATGATCACCCTTTAGATTCTCCCCCCCACAAATACCCGAATAACTATAATTGCATATATGACTGTTTAGGTCCCCCATTAATATAACACAGTTCCCCCCTGCGTATACTCAACCAAGTTGTGCAGGCTTTGTGTAAGACCCTCAAAAACCTTGTTTAGTTCTTCCCTTGGAATGTTGTTGTAAAGGTTGATCAACGTAACTGCTTGTTTTCCTCCCAGAGTCAATGGCAATATCTGATAATAATCTGATTCCATGTTATACTTTCCAACAGTGACTACTGCAGTGTTGAAGATATAATTGCAGAGGCCCCCTGAGTTCCTGCCTCTTCTTGATAACTTAGCAGGTGTAAAAAAAGTATGGAAACCGTTAATATGGATTTCCTCCCTCTCCCAGCGTTCTTGTAAACAGAGAACTGAGTAATTTTCTATAAAAGACAAGAACGCCGTCTCCTTAAATTTATTTAATAAACCCGCTACGTTCCAGGATAGTAGGGTAGTGACATCGCTCTTGGATGCAATATCATTTTGGGCCCTGTCATTATTTAGAACAACCATGCTACTGCATGGGGATGTTTGAACTAGTTGTATTTCTATACCCCGTTGGTTGTCTAACGTCGCTTGTTCCTATGGCATCACTGGTAATGAAACCGATGGGGTATTAGAGTTCCCTGTCGTGCACTCATCAATGATGCTGTTACTACCTCCCCCTTTTCTAATACAGTGCACTCAGGAGGAAATTTCGAATTTTGATACCAGGGCCCATAGTTAATTTCATTTTTTTGTTCTACAGTTGGCCGTAGTCAATCCACTGTGTCTAAACAACTAAACCTATTTTGAGTAGGGATGCTCTCCATCTATGTATTTGGCCATACCCCCCCCTTTCTATTCTATACCGATTCTGATGCTTAACCCGCATCCAGTTATCATCACAGTCAGGTATTTCAGTTACAGGGTAAAAGTAGGAGAGTGGGCGGGCTTCTATGGGTGAGTGTGTTTTATAATTTCTCCAACTACAGATATGGTCAACCATGCGGGGGTCCCTAGAGTTGACCAATACGCAGTCACCCAGAATTGTTTTTGTGCTATTCCCCAACCATGCAGTTCTTCTAACCATCAGTATTTTACTCGTCCATATGAGGTGGTAGGGGTCGGTTAGTGTTTAGCCAATGTGCTACTTTATTTTTCAGAGTCATAAATGATTCCTATGTGTGAGTACTGAGTTCTGGGACTCCAGTTAATACAACCAAGTATGGTTTGGTTTCTGGGGGAAGGTTTATAATATGTCTCCCCTGTGGAGCATCTAACGTCAGACCCCCTCTGGCATCATTTGGGGGGGCGTTAGATACAATGGTGCCTTTCTCGGGCGGATCAGTGGGACCAGGTAATTCCAACGGTGGATGACTCGTTGGTGCACTCAAGTTATTTAGATTCAATTGCTTAGGGAGGGGCGGGGGTTTACTGGTTTCTTGTGCAACTAAATCGGTGCTTAATAATGCAGTACGTGGGCATAGCTCCTTTTCCTTCAGGGTGACTGACAGGCCCACAGTGATCGCATCTAATTGGAGAAGTTGTTTTTAAATATGTGATGGTCTAACTTCCAAGGGTATAAGAGAGGTTTTTAAAAGGACCCTCAGTTTTTTTTACCAGTGGGTCATCCTCTTCCTCACTTCCTATCTCAGTATTTAATACAACTTCAGAAAGCGAGTCTTCCCACTGAGGGTTTAATCTCGGGGCTGTCTCCCTAATTTGAGTGATCCTTTCTCCTTCACCATTTTGATTATGGGATATATCAGTATTCCACATAATCAAGTGAGAGAATGGACACTTGTAACTAAGTGCCCGTAGGTTGGATTGAATCAGTGAGGTTTTGTTGTTAAAAATGAGTGGGTATAATTTCAGATCGTGTTACTGGATCTCTTTATATCACTTATATGACAAAGTCACTTGACTTTGTCATATAAGTGATATAAAGAGATCCAACAAAACCTCACCATTTTTTATTAAAGTTCACCTGTGGTGAAATTTTGCCTTTTAGACATAACCCTCTAACTTCTCTTTTTTCATTTTTGGGGTGCCCTTTTATCTCTGGACACTACTACCTATACCAGAGGTTGCCTCAGGTTGAGGCTGGCATGAAGCACAAATTTGGACACCCAATGATAATGCCGTAACGCGTATGTGGGGCGCATAAAAGATATACACCGCACAATTTACATAGCGTTTATGAGGGTGATTCAATCCAACCTACGGGTATGTAGTTACAAGTGTCCATTCTCTCACTTGATTATGTGGTATATAGAATTGGGGAACGGAATGGACCAGAATTCCTCCTCCCTACCTGCTGATTACGAGAGATATATCAGTATTCCCCATACCTTTAGCTGCTTTTGGCTTTCTACCTCGCACCACAATTGTATTAGCCCCCTTTCTCTTTGGTTTAGCACTCTCCCTTCTTTCCCTTAATTGCATGGTATCAGATTTTTCTGGTGAGGGATCCCTTGTGGTTTCCGTGTTAACCTCTGCTCCTAATAACAAATGCAAAACACCCCCAGACTGAATGTATACCTGCTCATGGGAAGTAGGGATACTGTGAACACGTGCATGTACTTCAGTTATATTAGCTCTTACTGGGTGTTCTGGGGTTCGAGCAATAGCGATGTGGCCCATAGACGATCTTTTCGCCATGGCCAAATCTTGAGACTACCCGGCGTTCCATCAAGATAATCCCTTGGTCTATTACGGAGATTGCTCTTGTGATAAAATTATCCAAGTTACCTGTTAGAGTAACCCCCTCTGCAGCAGCTCTGCTCTTACTCTCCCGTGCTGGCATGATAATATATGAAAAAGCCTCAACCAAAGTTACAGTTTTACAATAGCAGAGTACATACAGTTTATTTAAGGTGGTCGAAAGAGATGGGGCCCGGTCTGGTCTCTGTCGGGCTCGAACGGGCTAAAACTGGCCTGCCCTTGGCCCGGGCTTCACCCGACAACCGCCAGCGTGCGTCCCGCATCGCGGTGAAATGGAGTAAGTAATATCTGTCCAGGCAAGGGGCGAGGGCGCTGAGGGAGGCTGCAGCTGTGTGCAAAATGGGCTGCTGGTCCTCGCAGTCCCTCTGTGAAACAGAGCCTCCAAATCAGGCAGCAAACACCTCTATGAGCGGCTCCCGCAGAGCGGGGGCCGCAAGAAGTATTTCAAGATCCAGGCATGGGGCGTGGGCGCTGAGGGAAGAGGCTGCAGCTGTGTGCAAAATGGGCTGCTGGTCCTCGCAGTCCCTCTGTGAAACAGAGCCTCCAAATCAGGCAGCAAACACCTCTACGAGCGGCGCCCGCGGAGCGGGGGCCGCCAGAAGTATTTCAAGATCCAGGCAAGGGGCGTGGGCGCTGAGGGAAGAGGCTGCAGCTGTGTGCAAAATGGGCTGCTGGTCCTCGCAGTCCCTCTGTGAAACAGAGCCTCCAAATCAGGCAGCAAACACCTCTATGAGCGGCTCCCGCAGAGCGGGGGCCGCAAGAAGTATTTCAAGATCCAGGCATGGGGCGTGGGCGCTGAGGGAAGAGGCTGCAGCTGTGTGCAAAATGGGCTGCTGGTCCTCGCAGTCCCTCTGTGAAACAGAGCCTCCAAATCAGGCAGCAAACACCTCTATGAGCGGCTCCCGCAGAGCGGGGGCCGCAAGAAGTATTTCAAGATCCAGGCATGGGGCGTGGGCGCTGAGGGAAGAGGCTGCAGCTGTGTGCAAAATGGGCTGCTGGTCCTCGCAGTCCCTCTGTGAAACAGAGCCTCCAAATCAGGCAGCAAACACCTCTACGAGCGGCGCCCGCGGAGCGGGGGCCGCCAGAAGTATTTCAAGATCCAGGCAAGGGGCGTGGGCGCTGAGGGAAGAGGCTGCAGCTGTGTGCAAAATGGGCTGCTGATCCTCGCAGTCCCTACGCGAAACAGAGCCTCCAAATCAGGCAGCAAACACCTCTACGAGCAGAGACCTATTGCATTGCAAATGCTTGTTTATGTTTTGTGTTAGGCGTAGAAAAGTAGTTAGTTGATTTATATTAGATAGATTAGATTTATATTAGTATAGGTATGAGAGTATAAGTAAGTCAGCGGTAGGTAGTGTATATAGACTTGTCTGTATTTTACTTATTTATGTTAGAAATTGCACCCTGAGCATATAGTTGGATATTAAGAAAAGCTATTTTTTAAAATATTTACAACTTGCAGCTAGACCAGTGATGTGCCTAGTCAACATGATGTGCACATATCTGTATTTCAACTCACATACTTCTACATTGCATACATGCAAATATTAAGTAGTCTGTTGGACACCAACGCCAAAATAATCAGGTTACTCAGCTGCATTGTGTGTCTGTGTCTGTGTGTGTAGAGTAGATAAATCTACATTACCATGTTAGAGGTGCAATTATTTAGCACTAATGTCAGTGTTACACTGGGAGCTAGCTAGTGGTAAAAACAGCATTCATTGTTGGTATTTGACAGTGGTGTTATTAAAATGAGATTATCTGTGCTAGTCCAGTGTGCCTCAATTCCTGTACTGGCAGATTTGATATAGACATGTACATCCCATGATGTGCGCTCACAATTCTGCTCACATGTCAACTGAGATCAGAGTAAATCATCGAATTTGGTATCCGTATTTGCCCACCTTGAGAAAGCCATAACACATTGTGAATTAAATTGTAGTACACTAATATACTACAGCAATATTATCAGATTGGCTTAGGACATATATTGTGAAGCATATTGCAGGTGATTATCCCTCTGGTAATTTGGCACAAAAGTAGTCAGGTTTTACTTAGAGGCAATGCGTGTAGTATTTCTGCAGCACAGAAACAGTAACAAGTTGGCAACACAACACAAGGCAAATCCCACACCAAGTTAGAAAAATAGAGTAACTTTGAATGCATTACTTGAAACCAAAATCACAACAATCAAATCAGTAGAACCAGAGTCATGAAATGTTCACCAACTGCAGACATTTAGTCATACAATACCGGGGGCAAAGTCCAAACATATGGTCAACCGCGAAGGAGCGCGAGTCGGATGCAAAAATTGGTGCAGAATTGGGACAAAAAAAGTCCTGGTGAAGATTTCTATGTTCAGACTGAGGTCCCCATTTATATAACGGTAGGTGGCCCACCGTTCCGCCATGGGGGCAGAGTAAATTGCTCTGTCCCCATGAATGACAGACCACCCACTAAACTTACAAATGACTGTCAAGCAGTCATTTATAAAGGCAAGGACAGGAACCTCCATCCCAGCGGTTCCGGTCAGTGCATTTTACTCTTTGCCAGAGGGCTGCATCAGAAGGCTGCACACAGCAAACGGTATGTTTTTTTTTTCAAAAACGAAATCCCGAAGCAGAATTGTCTTTTTGAAGAGAAAGAATACAATGCTTCCCTTGCCATAGGAGTCTTCTTCCATACTGGGTGGAGCATTAATAGGATTTTACTGTTCCTTACGTGACGTTGTATAGGACAGTGAAGATGCTGTGCAGCATAGCCCCAAACAAATATTACAAAAAATCACAAAGATACAGCTGTATTATTTTGTAGCCGCATGCATGCACAGTTACACATGCACACCTACAAAATGGTGTTGGTACAATTGTTTTCATTTTTTGATCTGAGATGGAGCTGAAAATAAAAAAAATAAAAAAGATAAAACGAAGTAGTGCAAAAGTGTTTATTTTTTAATACTGTGGACAAGCGGGGTGCGCGTACAGCAGCATGGCCATCCAAACAATGGCACAGCATGACTATCACGGAAAAGCCAATGGTTGAGAGGGCTGTCAAAAAAGTACTCTCTCTAAACATCTTACTATATATATTTTTTTTTATTATGACATGTCATTTAGCCAGATAAAAGGAGTATTTGGCATAAAAAGAAGAGTAACAGATCACCCAAGAAACAGGAAGGCCATCACCTTAACCTATGGAATACAGTGGACCCAAGGAGTGAGGAAAGAATTTCCACGTAGAATAGACAGTTTGAGGTTAGAAGAGCAGTACTCTCAATAACAACACTAACCAAGCATTATTCTTTTTGTGCAAGTCATTTGTAATCTGGCTGATGGATAGTACTGACAGGGATTGGCATATGGCACGCAGTCATACCCAGGTGGTCAGACAGAAAGGAAAGCACACACCTTCATGACATAGGTAAATCCAAAATATGATCACTAAGGCAACAGAGCCACTTTATCAAGGACAATACAACAACTATGTACAACCAGTGGTTACAACTCTGGTAAATGCCTCATAATACTTGTGACCAGACAAATGTTTCTGCCTCAATCATGTACTACACTGAAAAAACATTGCCACCTTGTGCCTGCTGTGTGCCTCTTTATAGAACACCAAAGTCAACACATTATGCACCATCCCTCTGTCCAAACTACTATTGTGCTCTAGTGAATAGCACAAGAACATCACTTGCAATGCATCACTAACAGCGGGCAGGATGCTTCAATGAGTTAAATGCTCCCCGCTGATGAGTGCTCTACCTGAAGATCATGAGTTTGAATCCTGCTAGGGCAGAGTCTGCCTTCCATCGATCTGCAGGTCAGTGAATGAAATGCCTTTGTATTGGGTAATCGTAACAACTTTTATTTACAGTGTTTAGAAAAAGCAGATCTTCGACGTGAAGCGCTACACATTAAGTAAGTGATTAAAAGAAAATCAAAGTAGAGGTCAAAGGTACACCCCTGCTATCTCAGTCAAGACACTATAACCCCAAACACCGCTGACACCGAATCACAGCCACCGCGGAAAGCATAGCTAGGAAGTACATTCCCATATGACAACTAAGCATGGGCTAAAAATTTGTTCCGCTCGCGGAATTTGTGGATTTTCCGCGATTTCGCAATCCGCGAATCGCGCGAACTCGCGGTAAAATCCGCGAATCAGCAGGGACGAATTTTCACCCAAGCACTTACAGGGTTACAGCAGCAGGTGCAAAATTTGAAGCTAATTTTTTGTAATCTTTTACAAAAGGGTTACAAAGAAATTAACTTCAACTTGCTGCTGTAAGCCTGTAAGTGCTTTCTGGCGCCTCGTTGCCTACTTGCAACTATTCTCTGACCCTGCTCTGACCCTTGAAGAAGGGTCAGAGAATAGTTACAAGTAGGCAATGAGGCGCCTGTCACGAAAATTAAACCTCAACAGGAAGCACTGACAGATATAAAAACAAGCATTTGCAATGCAATAGGTCTCGCATTAGGAAAGTTTGAGCTATTGGTCTTGTAAATGACAATTTTTTTATTTATGTGATGGTTTTGAAAATAGCTAAATTAATAGCTTTGTCATTTACAATGCCAATATTTATAACTTTCACAAATGTGACAACTATAGCATTTGTAATGCAACATGTTTTGTATTTACGTGACAGCTGTATTGATATTACAAATTACAATGGCTTTTAATTTTTTAAATAATTAATACTTAAATAAAAGTGATTTTACTTTATAATGGCAATAGCTTAAAATTTTGTAAATAACTTTTGTGAAGATTATGTTCAGTGTCTTTTATTGTAACGAAAATCCAAGAGCAGAAGTGAAATATTAACATCTTTTTGTGACATTTGTAATAAAGTTTGAAACATTGAGAGAACATATTTGAACCAGTTGTTGTTGAGTGGTTGTGCAGATTGAGGCTGGGGTGACGCTGAGTAGTGCTGTTTTGGGGCTGAGTGGTGCTGTGGTGATGATGAGTAGTGCTGTGGTGGTGCTGAGTGATACTGGGATGGTGCTGAGTGATGCTGGGGTGGTGCTGAGTGGTGCTGTGGTGCTACTGAGTGATGCTGTGGTGGTGCTGAGTGATGCTGTGGTGGTGCTGAGTGGTGCTGTGGTTGTGCTGAGTGATAATGTGGTGGCACTGAGTGATGCTGTGGTGGCGCTGAGTGATGCTGTGGTGGCTCTGAGTGATGCTGGGGTAGCGCTGAGTGATGATGTTGTGATGCAGAGGTCAGAAAGGCACAAAAAGCAGTCTAACAAAGGGCAGAAAAACAAGGGAAAAGCGAGTCTAACAGAGGGCAGAAGGGCACAAAAAACCAGTCTAACAGAGGACAGAAGGGCAGAAAAACAAGGGAAAAACGAGTCTAACAGAGGGCAGAAGGGCACAAAAACGAGTCTAACAGAGGGCAGAAGGGCACAAAAACAAGGTAATAACAGAGGGCAGAAAGGCACAAAAAACAAGTCAAACAGATGGCAGAAGGGCAGAAAAACAAGGGAAAAATGAGTCTAACAGTGGGCAGAAGGGCACAAAAAACAAGTCTAACAGGGGGAAGAAGTTCAGAAAAACAAGGGAAAAACGAGTCTAACAGAGGGCAGAAGGGCAGAAAAACAAGGGAAAAACAAGTCTAACAGAGGGCAGAAGGGCACAAAAAACGAGTCTAACAGGGGGCAGAATGAATCCCGCCCTGCGTGTTTGTCCACGAAGATGCCACCTTTTTGTGCAATACCTCTACACAACTGGAGTACTTTCTATTGTATAATCAGTAAGTGCTCCCTCGTTGGCTAAATGTATAGGGGCAAATTTACAATAACTGGCGCATCCCCAGGGATGCGCCAGTTATTGTGCGCCGCAGCTACGCCACCCATGGTGCGCCGCATTTACAATGCGGCGCATCATGTGGCAAAAAAGGCACAGATGCGTCACGCATCTGTGCCGTAAAAGCAGCGCATTGCAGGAGCTGCGTTGAGCTTGCGGCGCAGCTCCAGCAATGCTCTGGGGGGCCCTATCTCCCTAATGCTGCATCAAGCCTTGCGCTTGCTTCAAGCAGGCGCAGGGTTTTGACGCAGCAGTGGCCTAAAAGTGACTGAGTAAATTCTTGTAGATTTCACTCAGCCACCTTTAGGAGGCGTTCCTGGGCAGGAACGCCTCCTCCCTGCGCCAGAACGCCTCCTGATGGCACAGGGCTTTACAACGTGACGCATCTCTCAGATGCGTCACGTTGTTAATTCCCTGCACCATGGCACATCTTTTGTGCTGCCGCTGCGTCACAAAAGTCTCGGTAGAGGGTGGAAGTGGTGAACCAGAGGGTGGCAGTGATGAACCAGAGGGTGACAATGATGAACCAGAGGGTGGCAGGGGTGAACCAGAGGGTGACAGTGCTGAATAAGAGGGTGGCAGTGCTGAACCAGAGGGTGGCAGTGGTGAACCAGAGGTGCTGTGATGAACCAGAGGGTGGCAGTGGTGAACCAGAGGGTGACAGTGCTGTACCAGAGGGTGGCAGGGGTAAACCAGAGGGTGCTGTGATAACCCAGAGGGTGGCAGTGGTGAACCAGAGGGTGGCAGGGGTGAACCAGAGGGTGGAAGTGGTGAACCAGAGGGTGGCAGTGCTGAACCAGAGGGTGACCGTGGTTAACCAGAGGGTGACAGTGGTGAACCAGAGGTGCTGAGATGAACCATAGGGTGGCAGTGGTGAACCAGAGGGTGGCAGTGGTGAACCAGAGGGTGACAGTGCTGTACCAGAGGGTGGCAGGGGTGAACCAGAGGTGTTGTGATGAGCCAGAGGGTGGCAGTCGTGAACCAGAGGGTAGCAGTGGTGAACCAGAGGGTGACAGTGCTGTACCAGAGGGTGGGAGGGGTGAACCAGAGGATGCTGTGATGAACCAGAGGGTGGCAGTGGTGAACCAGAGGGTGGCAGGGGTGAACCAGAGGGTGGCAGTGGCGAACCAGAGGGTGGCAGTGCTGTACCAGAGGGTGACAGTGGTTAACCAGAGGGTGGCAGTGGTGAACCAGAGGTGCTGTGATGAACCAGAGGGTGGCAGTCGTGAACCAGAGGGTGGCAGTGGTGAACAAGAGGGTGACAGTGCTGAACCAGAAGGTGGCAGGGGTGAACCAGAGAGTGGCAGTGCTGAACCAGAGGGTGGCAGTGGTGAACCAGAGGGTGGCAGGGGTGAACCAGAGGGTGGCAGGGTGAACCAGAGGGTGGCAGTGGTGAACCAGAGGGTGGCAGTGGTGAACCAGAGGGTGGCAGTGGTGAATCAGAGGGTGCTGTGCCCATACACGACCGCATGGGTAACTTCGCCTTGCAAGCGGCCCGCAAACACGCAAAAAGCCCCGCAAACACGCAAAAAACCCAGCGAACACGGAAAAAAACATAAATCCGCGAATTCGCACAAATTCACGGATTTTGCGGATTGAGAATTCGATTTCGCAATTTTTGCCCATACTTAATGACAACATACCACCCTGTGGTCAGATGGGCAACGGTCCCTGGGGACATCGCACAGATGATGTTTCATCAAATGTATAGTTGTTTGTGAGATCCGAGTGGGAAAGTTGACGGGGGGAGGGGAGGGGGGTTGGGGGACTGTTCTCTTTAAACTGTTATATGGATTGCTTTTCTATGACAAATGCTTACCTGCTTGCGGCCTCTCCGGAGAATGGAGTGTCGCGTCTTATGTGCAATCTGTCAATAAAATTTGTTCTAAAAAAAATGTATAGTTGTTTCTTCACATCTTTATTGTATGCATTGCATGTGCAAACAGTCCTTGTTCGTAAAGACTTCTCTTTTTTTGCATTTTTCCACTCTGCATGTCATAACCTCGTTTCAAACATCACATTCAATACTGAGAAAGTTTAACATTTGTGGATCGGCCACAATATACCCGAGTATAAGGCTTGAATTAACGTATAGGAATGTAGCATGGATTCCTGGGGTAGACGAGGCACTCACAGGCAGTCTAATGGTGGTGGAATGAAGTCTAAATACAGCCTCTAAAAGAGGACGCCATGTTGCAGTGCTTAAGGTACATAAATGGAGCACAATAGACTGTATGAATAAAGTGCGATATCTAGGAGATAGAACTCGCACACGCAAAAATAATATTTCTCAAAGGTAGGACTGTTCTCAAGTTTATTGACCAATTTTTTTTATGCCATGAACAGATACCAACAAACTCGCTATTTTCTTGGATAGCCTTCACTCCAGAAAAGACAGGTTATACGTAGCACACAAGTGCCCGGAGGATGGAAAGATTCTAATCATTACCATGGGCAAGTGATTATCCGATGCAAGGCTAATAGATGCTAGCTAAGAAGATCACCATGAAAACTACCATTCTACGAAGAACTTATAAATAAGCATTTGCAATGCAATAGGTCTCGCAGTAATGAGAGTTTGAGCTATCGACATTGCAAATAACAATGCCCTTTATTTTTGTTTTAAAAACATAAATAAAAGGCGTTGTCATTTACAATGCGAATAGCTTAAACTTGCGTAACTGCGAGACCTATTGCATTGCAAATGCTTGTTTTATATTCCTTCTTGTAACCCTGTCTGATGCACTTAAGTGATCATTGCTGGCAAATCTGCAATGAGGTGACCACTGATGACAATCTTGCATAAGGTGCCACTAATGTAATCTTGTCTGATATGGATATTATTGCAACACTAACAATATTAGTGGCTTGAGATGATTTTCATTGAACAGAAGTAGCTCGTCTTACAGAAAACATTAGAGACCCCTACTTCAGATCTCCCATCAACCCACACCCTTTTAGGTCCACCAACCAGTGTGAGCATACTGCAGCTTTCAGGTGCTTACAACGCCTCAATGAGCTTAGTAGCTTCAATCATGCAGAATTTTTAAACTATGTAAAACAGTGAAAGAAACAAACAATCCCATATAAAATAAAGTCCCATAATGAAGCAAAATTGCAGGCTACAAAAAATACAGAAGGTGGGAGTGGTGCCCCTTTCATGAACAGACTACATTGTCAGATTTAAGATGTACACTTAAAGAAAAGTGTTATAGAAAGGAGTCAGCAGATGCATCCTACGTTTGAGTCTAAAAAGCAAACACAGCTAAATAATGTACAGGAGTTCCTTTTGGCAAAGGGTTAATATTTATGTTGCACCTTTAAGAAAAGCCTTGTACTATGCGAAAAAAGTTCAACAACATATCAACATGACAGTAAAGTGAAACACATATATGCACAAGGGCGATTAGTGAACAGCATAAGGGCATCTAATTGGCAAACACTACCTAAACAAATAAGCCATAAACTGACAAATAATATGTCATGTTACCAAAGTAAACACAAAGAAATGCACGCAAGGCAGTAGTCGAACAAAAGGACCACTTGATGCCCCTTCACCAAAACCGAATGGAAGCCAAAATGGGATCATTTAATCATCCACAAAATGCTATGGCCTTGATCGGCAAACCCTGAAGAACTCATGAAAGCCAATGCCTTAGGGGCCAGGCACAAACCCCACCATCTGTGTACTTCTTATTGTACTTCATTTAAAGAACTGACGACATGAGGATTTACGAACAGTTACAGCCATCTGAGCCACATCTAAAATGGAGAGGTTTCATTTTAAGGATACTTCCTTTCATTCCAGTGATTCTGACATCTCTAGAAGAGCCTGTGGGAACTCTCTAAGGCGAAATTCAACAGCCGGATTTGTGAGCACCTAGTCCAATTGCCTTCTGTAAACAACTTCGGAGTTCCACCTGCCATATTAAAATGCAAGCCACATTATATTACCTATCAGAGCCTGGAACATCAACCCAGGTATTTCAATGCCTATGCAGATGTCTTTCCTGGCTATGACGGAAGTTAACCCGGTGGAGACTGGGTTGTGGGAACATTTAGAATTCCGGTCCTCAAGTTCAGGATCATTGCTGCAGAGGTTTGGAATAAATGGCCTTGCTGGTCTCAGGCCCACGTTCTACCAACTGCACTGTGTGGAAGGCACTTGCAGAGACCCTCTTCTGCTGCATGGATGGACCTCTCTAGGCAAACAACAACCTTTTCTTCTGAAAGGCCTCAATTTTCTCCTTCCCGTCTCTCGCGGGGGCTCTTTGAAGCGTACCACCAAGTAGACTAGTTATAATGTCTACAGGAGAGCATCACATTAAAAGAGAAGCAATACCATTCAATGCAGCGGCACCTGTTGCGTATGCTGTCTTTCTTTAACCCTTTGTCAGAGTCATTCCAGGAGTGGCAACTCGGGAAACGGGGATTTAGCCCTATTCATCCGTATTCTCTGGCTGAATTCTCAGCAGCATGCTTGCTTATTTGTTGATCTGTGAAACGCTGCACAACTCTTAGTATCTTATGTGCTAGCGCAGGCAACGTGTTAGGTCGCCACCAACTTTGAGAGTCTATTCTCTACAGACAATGGGCAATGCTCTTGAAACTCTGTGAACAGGAGCTTTTCCTAACTTTGCAAGGACCAGCTGAAACTAAAAACTGTGCTGGACATCCAAAAATAAGTAAAATTGATGTGTGTTTTTTTTTTAAAAGGCTGCGTCTAGCATAATGCATTGCTGGGATGACTGGTGTCGCGCGTCAAGTACAGGCACATTTGAAAAATGTTTGTTGATGGTTTTCTGAGACAGTGGCGTGCACTATGCTGCTGTAACTATTAGAATGCAGCTATTTATAATGCACAATTCCAAACACTTCCTACTTTGAAAGAACATTGTCTTCTGGTGTTTGATATCGACACTGGAACAGTATGTAAAGAGATCGATGAACTTTGCAAGCAGCGGTCGAAACTAACAAGCCCCTTTATTGCAAATAAAAATAAAGCTCCAAGAGCACGCATGTCGAAGGCGTTGCTCTGGGGCGTCTGTGCATAGGGCTCGCTCTGGGCAGCACTGGGAGGCACTGGGGCTCGAGGCATCGTTTTTCAAACTGAAGCCCCCGAAACCCGATTACCGCTGGTGCTTCTCTGGGGGCTGAGGGCTGCATTTTCATGGATCCCCCCGGGATCTTCATGGCAGCTGCCGCGGTGCATGGAGCTCCCTGGATCGCCGGCTGCGGAACTGAAAGCGCGGTGGGAGCGCACAAGACGCCGAAACTAACAAGCCCCTTTATTGCAAATAAAAATAAAGCCCCCAGAGCACGCATGTCGAAGGCGTTGCTCCGGGGGGTGTGTGCGTAGGGCTCGCTCTGGGCAGCACTGGGAGGCACTGAGGCTCGAGGCATCGTTTTTCAAACTGAAGCCCCTGAAGCCCGCTTACCGCTGGCGTTGCTCTGGGGGCTGAGGCCTGCATTTTCATGGATTCCCTCGGGATCTTCATGGCGGCAGCCGTGGTGCATGGAGCTCCCTGGATCGCCGGCCGCGAAACTGAAAGCGCGCTGGGAGCGCACGAGACGCCGTCGCCATGAGCGTGCACATCGGCTGTCCCGGCGCAAGCTCCGAGTCTGAATTGGAGACTGACTCACGCGTGCGATCAAATACCATTGACAATGCTGCGCGCGTGGCCATTTCTTGTCTTTCCCATTTACTATGCTGCGCGCCTGGCCATCTCTTGTCTCCACTCGTTGTCGGCTGAGCCGACGACTATAGTTCTCGCAGCGAGAACGAGCTTTGCGCGCTTTTCGCAGGCTCAACCTAAAAAGGACTGTAAGAAACAAACACAGATTTGACACACTAGAGAAATTGATTATTAATTCAAAGATCAGAAATTCATACCCTTTGTTTCATAACCAATAGATCTTGTCTCACCTTTTTGTTGTAAAAATTATGATAAGAAAGGGTGGTCGACGGACCTCAACAGAATCCCTTTCGTTTCCCTGTAGTTCATAGGTTGCAATATGTGCATTTGTCAGAGGCGCAAGTAGAGCCATATTTTTTTGGGGGGGTAATTCTTCAAGCAATAGGCAGAGTGGAGCTGCAGGGGCTCAAGAAGGGGTGAAAAAACAACACAAGCCACGTTAACAAGCAAATGTAATGCAACTGGTGCTATGTAAAGCGATCTGATACTCGATACGGGTCAAGTTTGTGCTATATAAAACTGTACAAAAACAAAACAAAAAAAGACCTGTGAAGTACTCGGGGGAAGCTGTCTCATTCGGGCTGCCACACAAGATGGGGTGATGGGGGCTGAAGCCCTTTGAACCCAATGGGCATTGCGCGCCTGGCACTGTATACCACATTTTCACGATTTGAATGGTACTGAAGTGTTGTCTGAATCAAAGCAACTTGTACAGTTTTGGGATTCTTGTTGGCCAGAGTTAAAGAACTAACAGCAAACGTCAAAACCGTAACTTCTAAGTTTAGTAGTACATGTGTGTTAAGACCCAGGCACTTGGTGTTCTTGCAGCTTTTTCTTCCCCTTTGATGCTCGAATCTTAATTTCCCCACTCAAGGCTTTAAGTGGGATTAACAAAACTGGGCGGTTTCCCAAAGGGGCGTGGCCAATGTAATTAAGGGTGTGGTTTAAAAACATATAAACTAAAAATCTTTAGGCATAGTGTGGCCAAACAAATTGTATTTTGCTGTTTCTGTCATTGCATCCATGTATAGGATACAACAAGTAACATCATACCTACAAGTCGGGACTATTGGCTGTGTCAATGGTTGTTAGTTGCATAAAATAACTAGGTAGAAACTATGGCTTGTATATAATATTGAAAACTCTTCTACTTAAAGCCCTGGTGACACCACCACAATGTTGCTGCTCCTGATTTTCAAAAAGAGAAGGGAAATCCAGAGAGAAAATGACTCTTTTTAAAGGATTTCCCTTCCCCTACAACACTCACCTGGCATGACCTCATGCCATAACTTCTCCACTAGTGAGAATTGAGCACTGTGAATACGCGCACATCGATGTGCCTACTGCCACTGCAGTCCGGAAAAAAAACCCTGTAGGGCACAAAACAGAGCCCGATAGACACCTGTTTCGAGGCCCCTTAAAAAAACTGCGGGTGCTCAGACCTGGTGAGACCCGGCCCACTAAAAGCCCTGTCCCCACTTCAACACGTTATCACTAGTCTTACAAGGGCATCCTGAACTTCCCGCTGCGTTTGACTTTTCCTTGGTGTTGGCCCTTTCCCGTTTTCGGTTAAATTACTGCAGAATGTTTGGAACACCAGACCCACCCGTGCTGCTGCCCGCCCACAAGTATGGACAGACAGTCTTCGAGGGTCTTATGGCCTCCAGCCTCTTCCACGTGTCCTCTGGTGGACATGGCAGAGCATCATCAGCATCTCTCGCACTAACGCTGTCTCTTTCGTGTCCCAGTTTGTGATGACATTTTGTGAGATATGGCTGCTAATTTCCCTTGTACTTCGTGTCCTGCCCAATGTGCAGGTTATATATATTGCTTTTTATGCATTTTTTGGTGGTGGCTCCAGGCCCTGCTCCATGCACATGGTCCGTGTATAGATTCTTGGGAGTCTGATGTACAACTCATAATCAGAGGATTAATGGGTTGTACATCAGACTCCCCAGAATGTATCCTTATTAAGGGCCACCGCTATGTGGTGCTTAGATAGCGCTAAAGAACTGTGGTCCTTAACGCGCTTGTGGACAACGGATACATACCGATGAGGTTTTATCTCAAGTATTGGATGAAGTTACCAACGATTTGTATAGCCTAGTATTAGTATACCCGTGCATCACATGATACCTTCCTTCAAGCCCAGCTCGGACTGAGCTGCGTTATCAGTGTTGTGGATAAGATTATTACTACGTGCATATTTTTGGTAGCAGGATGGTAGCAGAGCATCCTGATCAGAAATAATTCGGCTTTTGGTCTCAGGGTGAGTTCCGGATTGCCTTCTGCATAGCTGCCATGGTTTCAGATTGCTTATGTATGACATTTTCATAATTTCAGTGTAATTATGAGTAACATTCATCTGGTATGAGTGACACTTTCTCGTGAATAGTATATTGTCACCCACACTAAGAACTAGCATGGCACATCCCACATCCTAGGTCGGACACCTGTTGCCGAGCGGGGTGGTAGAGAAACAAGAAGCTAAACAGAGATTCTCTGCCTTAGCCAGTCTGCGACACCCTGGCTGGCAATCAATAAAAGTAATAGCATGATCAGATCATGATCAATTCACAGAGTCTGTGCAGGCTCTCTGCCACGTGGAACTCAAGGCCGACTACAGGATTTGAGAGGGACCCCAGAGGGGATCTCTCTGCAGGGCTGGCTTTAGCGCTGGTGGCGCCGGGTGCAACTAGCTTTTTTTGGCACCCACCCAATATGACCTCGTCTTCGGATTTCTTCACTACCTCCTGGCAAAAGTGCCCCTCATCTCTCAATTGGCCCTCTCTCAAATACAATCTGTTTTAAAGCGCTGGTAAAAGCTGACTTTACGAATCCACTCGTCTTTCCACATAAAATGGATATCTGTTTTTCCAGCATGCATATCAACCCTCTGCTACTTTACAGCGAGATAAAATTGCTCCTAAACAAAACTCTGATCGCTCTCGCTCTAACAGAAACATTAATCGCAAGAGTTATCATGACATTTTTCATGCTGCCTGAAAGTTGGACGCACTAGGAACTCTGCAGCAGATGCTTGCAAATTGTACGTTATCACTAAACACAGCACCGCCCCCTGAGGTCAGTGTTCCCTTCCAGATCAGCGCCGAGTGCAGCTACACCGGACGCACCACCCTAAGGCTGGCCCTGTCTCTCTGTACAGTTGTCCAACTAGGCTCCTCTTTTACTGCAGTTTAGAGTGACCCAGTTTTTGCCATGTATTTCGATGCTTCATTTTGCGGCTGAACATCCACATCTGTTTGATTTTTAGATCTCGCTGAGTCAGCGCATGCACTTCTCTGCGAGAAATTTAGTGAGTGGCTTTTGAAAGTGCTACAATTTAATTAATAAAATGAATTTCGCAGCGCACCCTGCATCACATTTTAAGATGCAGGGCATGCTACGAAATTCGTTTTTATCAATTAAATTGTTTACTTTCCTTCAATTATCCATACTCCGGTTTTTAGCACCCCCCACCCTGCCCCTCCCCCGCCTCTCCACCCCACCGAAACTCCCTCCAAGGGCCGTGGCTGCCCATGATTGGTGTGTCACGCTGTCCACCGCAGACCCAGCCTAGAAATTCTGATAATACAGTCTCACACGGTTACAGGGTATACCCCGGATCACAATGATATAAAAAATATGTACATACACAAAATTAGAACTCTTTTTAGCAGCACTGCGAGCTGGAGCCACCTGGGTAAACAAAGGGTAAAATCAGCATATAACACTTCACCTCTGGCCAGTGTTGTGAATCACAGGCCCTCCGCAGGCTATCTCCCCCACTCACACATACATTCACTCTGCAATGTTGCACGGCGCAACAAGTTCCAGTCTATACCGGAACCTGTCAGGAAGTTCACCCACAGGTCTCAAAACACAATGGAGTCAGGCAGCCCCTTAACCTATTTCCAAACAGTGTCAGAAGCTTTTCTTCAACCCAGTCAATCTCTCTTTGCTACTACCTGGCACAAAGATGTCTTTGGAACTTGCCAGGTGTGGAGAGGGCAGTTGGTCCGCCGCGATGAGGGTCAAAAGAGAACAACCGATCAATGGGGAGTAACATAGGGAAGCCGCTCGGTGGGAGTAGGCACCCTGACCATTACCCGTTGAAAAGGGTGTGCCCAGGAAATCCGGAAACTGGTGCAAGTTGGTATGGGTCGCATCAGACACCTCAGACCTCAGACACGAAGAGTTCCAAATTCCGTACCTCTGTGTAAATGAGGCACAATGATTGGTACCCATTGATATGGGTTACACCAGGGAATTCCGGTCACACACACGAAGAGTCACAAATTGGGTACCTCCCTGGTTGTAGTGTCAGGGTCAGGGCAGTATAGCAACCACACGCCTTAGATGCGGGCATGATCCGGTCTCCAGGC
Source organism: Lissotriton vulgaris (assembly GCF_964263255.1). Taxonomy (NCBI): domain Eukaryota; kingdom Metazoa; phylum Chordata; class Amphibia; order Caudata; family Salamandridae; genus Lissotriton; species Lissotriton vulgaris. The sequence goes on along the minus strand of NC_141695.1, from coordinate 364,113,140 downwards.
ACAAGTCTTAGTTCCACGCTCACACTGCGCTACCCATTGGTATTCAATGTGGGTACTGGAGAGACCACCACTCTCTAGATGTCAGGTAGATGGTGTAGGTCCCTTTAGATTTTTCTGAGATCTCTGGAAGAACAGAAGACCAGCCGAAGGGTCCCTTGTGAGCACTTTTCAGGGCACTACACCTCAGCAGTTCTTCAGCACAGGCCCGCCACTATTAATAAATGGTGAGCGGTCCCCTTCAATGACAGTAATCCTTCCTGTGCATAACAGATTCTTCTCTGGCAGTGTGCACTGCACAGTTCGGGTTCTCTGGTCTCGCGTTCCCGCATCTCACCCCTTGCTGAAGGATGGTACCAGTAGTTATATTGTCATGTGTCTTTGAAGTTGGAGGTGGTTTAAGGGGTTTCCCAGTCATCTCCCCTAAATTGTAGGCCTGTATGCCATGGGGATCTGGAACGTATATCTTAATCTTTATTGGGGCCATGATCTGTCACCTAGTGGCCAAGTGGCCAAGTGTCAAAACCTCTCCTTCCAATCTTTCTATCTAGGCCCGCAAATGGCTGAGGTCTGTTGTTCTAGTGGTATGCCCATGGTTTATGGCTGTCACTGGGGAATTGAAACAAGGAAGAGTACTCCCAGTTAGTTTGAGGTCCAGAGGGGGGAGACAAAAGTGAACTAGGCAATAAAGGGTACCTCTAGAAGGACCTATATTACTTTTACCAGATGGATATATCCTAGAAACATTCACATTGGAAGGATGCTAAAGATAGAAGCCAAAACATCAAGATATTATTAAAACATATTTTTATTTATCTTTTTATATATTTTAGTTTGAACTATTAGTTTTAGTTCAAACTAAAATATATAAAAAGATAAATAAAAATATGTTTTAATAATATCTTGATGTTTTGGCTTCTATCTTTAGCATCCTTCCAATGTGAATGTTTCTAGGATATATTCCTCTGGTAAAAGTAATATAGGTCCTTCTAGAGGTACCCTTTATTGTCACTGGGGAATTCACAGATGTTCTCCCCTGATCTCCACCCACTGGAGCCAGGTACCACCCCACACAAGACTCCTAGAGCATAGAAATGTCCATATTCAATAAGTGACATTTCTACGTGAGTTAAACCAAGACCACCTTTACCACTGAAAAGGGTTTGGCATGGTAAATTCTTTGATAGGAAAAATCATGTTGATGCTCCGCTTCAATCTTCTATTGCAGCCTGAAGTAGTGTCAACTACTTCCCCATGTTAACCTATGGGAAGAGCAAGCCTCACAGATAGTGAAAACACACACAGGTATTCCTCATTACCTGGGTGTACGTGGGCTAGTTTGCGCACTGACCTACAATGACAAGTTGGACACATAGTCCCCAGCACCAGGGGTGAAAGTGCACACACTAAAGTCTGCAACGGGAGACGGGGCACATGTTTAACGTATACACATGTCAGTGTTCACGCACAGGCTTGCGATGGCAGGCTGCACACACAACCAGTGCACACCCACCGGCCAATGTTTCAGAAAATTTGAGGCTGCTGGATTCACTGCGGACATTGCTAAGTTAGCATAGGTTAGCACAAGCTTGGCTGCCATGTTGCGCACGTTACTAAAAAAAATTGTTTTCGCAAAACCTCTGCTTGTGCGTGTTCACATGAGAACTGTCTGTTTTTCATATACCTTGCAGTACTCTGTGGTTTTCATCTGCACATGATGTTCAAGGTTGAAAAACAATGTCCCTTGTTACTCTGCTGTGGGCAGTCCCCCTCACTTAGACATAACACGAAAACGCAGCTGCACTGCTGAAAATCGAGTGCTTTTAATATTTGCATGCATACAGGTTAGACACACTTGGAGAAAACCTTTCCACAGAGAAGAGCTGTGCTTGTCCGGAGATGTGAACCTTTGCATCTAGACTTGGTGGTATGGGGTCCCCCTGACAAAGAAGAGTTCTTTTTTTTATGATAAACTAGTTCCTAGCACAGGGAGGGTGGCAAGGCACAGTAGGCCATTTTCCACTAGCTCAATAAAATGATATTCCTGTTTGTTTTCTATGGAATTGTAACAATGCTGACTCTATTGTGTTTATGAATTATGCTGATAGTACTGGCATGTGTACTGCTTTTTAGAGCACATTAGGTAAAATAAACATTTTAAACTATGCTGTTTCTCTGATTACTCATGTTGTGTACAAGTATGAGTGAGTGAGCGAAAGAGTGTTCTTGCTCCCGCAATTCATGAGAGAGTCAGAGTTACATGTTCTGGGTTGTCTAATCATTGGTAGCTTTGCCGTAGTACGGAGACCAAATGAAACACTATAGCTAGTTGGATTGGGTTTCTGGGCACTAAGGTGGGTAGTTGGTACACCACTATACACTGGGGTCCTGGTTTCCTGTGCATAGTTCTGTATATGTGCAGAATCCCTGCAACATGGCGCCACCAACGGTTTTTGATCTGGTTCTTATCTGCGAGACGCTTGAGTAGTGCTTGTGCTTGTCCACAATACCCTCACTTCTGTTTCCGGAAACAGCTGTGTAACCTCCTAAATTGTTGTTTATATAGGTTTTTTCTAGTTTGATATTATTGAAAGGTGTTTTCTCCTAATTGTTAACCCTTTATTGTGCTGCCACGCATTAGGTTGTTATACGTCCTTTGTCTTCATGGCTGATATAGATATTGCAGCACATAGCCGTGCAGCACTTCGTCGACATTTGGCCACATATGGAGTGCCAGATGTGGGTGTCCCTCTTATCTTTGTAGTGGAAGCTGATCCAGCTCCACACTTTGAAGTATTTTACTCTTGGGTCACTTTTCTGGCGGTGAATGGAGACGATGATTTGTTCCATTCTTACACTGCCTCTGCCCTTCCTCTTGTTTATCCACCTTATAGAACTCTTGAAGTTCTGCTAAGGGCATGGCAACACCTGATTTGGTTTAATGGCGCCCTCCCCCACCCAGTGACTCTGATCCGTTTAGGCCCGTTATCTAATCATGGGGCTACTTGGCCCGTTTTGGCTGGGTACACCCCACACCAACGTTATTTGTCAGTTCCAGTGGATGAGCTCCGCGGAATGCACAGCTCTTTGATACGGGTGCATAGAGCTGTTGTACGATATGTCCTGCGCAACGTTCAGGTGGGATCACTTGGAGTTGCTGTGCAACCAGCTGGACCTGGCGGTATGACTATCAGTCCTGTCATGGTTAATTGGGTAATAGGCAAGCGTCCTCAGAGTAAGGATGATTTATCTTATTGGCTTGCTGAGAAATTTGACCAGCTGAAGGCGGTGTTTCCGAATACTTCTCCTATGGAGAAACACAGGATTTTGACTATTAGTTTGCAGAAAGACTTAGGCTCATATTATCAAGAAAGGGCGTTACATTATCGCTGCTTTTATCGGCAGGAATAAAAAGCGGCGATAATGGGCTTGATAATATGCTCTATGGAATTCCAATCGAAGCCCATGTTAGATTTGAAGACATCTAACATGGGCTTCGATTGGAATTCCATGGAGCATATTATCAAGCCCTTTATTGCCGCTTTATCGGCAGTTTCCTGCCGATAAAAGCGGCGATAATGTAACGCCCTTTCTTGATAATATGCCCCTTACTTTGTGAGTTAACCGACTGTAACAATTGGGGTAAGGTGTTTGAGGCAGTATATGAGAAGTGTTTCAGCACTTCCTCAATGACCATACACCCCTCAGTGATTAAGCGTGTTCAAGATGAGCACGGCCCTGAGGTGGCAGTTGAATTGCGGATGAGGTTGGCGGGGGTGTTTAACGTAGTTGCTGATCTCATCCTTGCAATTGTGAAGGGAGATGCAATGAACTTTCAAGTAGCTAATGCTTTGGCTCTCATCCCAAAGGGTGAGAAGCCACGCAAATTGGCCAAAAGTATTGCACAGGCTTATAAGACCATTGGCCGCAATAGTTTGGGTGTTGAGCCTTTTGCTAAAATACCACCTCAAATGCAAACACAACAGAAGTCTCAGTCTGATAAAGACGAGCGTCCAATCTTTTCTAGGAAAAATTGGAGAACTAAACAACAGGGAAACCAACAACAGAGACAGGGGTCCCGTGCTGCGTCACAGACACCCTTGCCTTCTGAGCGCACTTACGATTTGTGCAACCACGCGAGAATTAGGTCTACTGACAGGTTTCAGGTTCCTGATCAGCGTTCTCCTCGTTCTTTTCCAGGAAACATCAGGTTTACAACCGGTGGAGGGGAACGCCAGGATCACGGCAGAGGTCAGGGTGCACCACAAGGACGTGAGCTGCCTCGGCAGACTGTAGGAAAAGGAAAACAAGATGAATTTCCTCATTAGCGTCCTCAGTTTCAGAAAAAGAAAGTTGTGGCTTCAACAGCCAGATGTGCCACAGACGGTGAGAACGCGGCTCCTGAATTTAAAAAGGGCAGTGACTCTGCTCGACAGCGCTGTGGAAGTTACCATAGTGCGGCAAGCACTGCGTCCATTTCTGGAAGCGACAGCGACTGAAACTTTCATAACAGTTGAAACAGCTGACACGCGAGTGGCTACCCCTGACAGACTATATGACATAATTCTTCTAATTTAATGTGACATTCAACGTGTCATTAAAGGCATTTTTTGAGAGAATGTATCATCTTCTCATGACATTTTGTTGGCGGAGGCAGATTGGCCCCTTCTTTTTCTTTTGCACGCTCCGAAAGGGGAGGAGGTGAAACTTCCGAGTTTTTCACAGAAAGCTTTTGCAGAAGAATGGGCTATGATGCTTGCACCGGCACTGTACCGTACGCATGTGGGCTGGGATAAGGATTCTCCACCCCATGAGATACCATTCTGGTCTATGCCACAGCCTCAACTCCAATATCCCCCCCTGGCAGGAAGCGAAAGGTCCAGTTTCTGAGATTCTAATGCAGTTAGAGAATCAAGGAGTGCTTGAGACATATGTGTCACCAATAAATAACCCTCTTTTTACCGTTACCAAACCCAATGGGTCGTACCACATAGTTTTGGATTACCGGTATTTTAACTCTCATTGTTGCACTTTTGCGGTACAGAATACCCCTAGTTCTGCTTTTGTAGACAGTCTTGTTTGTAAAAAATACAAAATGACTACGTGATTTCCAATGGCTTCTTCAGTCACAATCTGTCCCCTGCATCCAGTCAATGGACCGCATTCACAACCAGCAGAAAACAAAAACAATTTAGGCGATTAGCAATGGGCTATAAAAACAGCCCCAGAGTTTTCGTCACCGGTGTTGTCTCTTGGCTAAACAGCATAGACCCAGATGCGTACTCGTACGTTGATGACATTTTTCTCACGGACGACAAATTATGGCTGCATCTTTGCCGAGTCGACCGCATCATTATTTTGTTTGCGGACTACGGTTACAAATTTAACTTTGCTAAATCACACATTACTGAGTATACAGTGTTGTTTTTGGGCTATGAGTTCAATGTTGAAGGTAGAGGCTGAGCTCCTCACTTCCTGGAGAAATGTGCACGTTTCTTACCTCCGACAACCAGTCTCTGCTGGGATTTTTGAACTTCAGACTGTCTTACATTCCTGAATATGCGCAGAGTATCAAGCCTCTTTATGCTTTGATACAACCTACATTTTCGAAAGCCTGATGGCTTCCGGAACATTCAGCTATCCTGTAATTTCTACGGTCTGATCTTCTTGAATCTAAATACTTGTTAACACATGATAACCACACTACCCACACTAACCTGGTCATTCAAATCATGCCTGGTGCAGTGGGTTTCACTTACTTGACATTTAATGAAGGTGACACAGTACCTATTGCTTACATATCAAATTTATACAGTTCTGACGAGTTGTGGTTTTCAACTGTTGAAAAAGTCTTGACAGCTGTACAGATGGCGATCCTGAAGGAACGCGCACGGGCACAGGGGAAACACATTTTGGTGGTAACACCATACCCTGCACTTGAGGCAGTGACAAAGGCAAGTGTACAAAACTCTAAGGCTTTGCATACCCGTTGGATACAATGGGCATCTTCTTTGATGTCTCCGGATGTCACGTTTATCTTTGACTCCTCTTTTCAGATTCAGGAGTTCTTGCAGTATGAACTTGTTCATCCTCCTCCTCTGTCAATGCGTCCGCTTGAGGAGTATGATTGTATCATTTACACCGATGGTTCGGTGCAATTGGCCACCGGGTCTAAGCATGCTTATTCGGCGGCTTGTGCTGTATTGGCAGGTACCATAGTGAACAATGAGTTCAGGTTCAGTGTTGTTCATACGCAGGCGCTAGTTGACTCTACCGCCCAATTGGCCGAACTGCGCGCTTTGGTGCTTGCTCTCAAGTTTGCAGATCCTAATGTGACTATTCGTATTGTAAGTGTTTGTTATTACTGTGTTCAGTCTTTCAATTACAACTTATTCTTTTGGTTTCAGAATGACTATTGTGATTCCAAAGGCAGCGCAATTAAGCATAAAATGCTTTGAGTTTGAGTGGCAGATCTTAAAGAATGTCTGCCTCTCACACATGTGATTGACACTCTTGGCCGCCAGCGTGTGGGAGCACACACCGTCAATAACAGTTTGGCTGATGAAGCAGCCAAATCAGCAGTAGCCACGTGTTTAGTTGCACCCGTTACAATATCCATGACTCAGATTGATAATGACATTTTGACAGCTATTGCTGCTACTGACAAGGGTGGTAATTACCCTCAAGGGTTCCCTTTAAAGTACTCTTATCATTTAAGTCCCGACAAGGTTCCGTATGTAAGAATTAATGAGGTTGGTGACAGGTTGATTCCCAATGCGGACCGCAGACTTTTCTTGATAAAATCTGCACACAAAGGCTTGGCTTCAGCCCATGCTGGTGTGTCTGCAACAGTTTCTATCTTGCAGCAACGTTACTGGTGGCGTGGTTTATATAAACAGACTCGTAATTATGTACTATCTTGTGACATTTGTCAGCAGATTAAACCTTCTACGGTTACAGGTTCACCACAAAAACAGCTGTGTATTTCTAATAAACCTTTAGGCTGTGTATATCTTGATCACTGCGGTCCATTTTCTTCAGATACTGCTTATAAATACATCTTTGTTGCAGTTGATTCATGCACACGTTTAATTTGGGTATGGCCACAATGCATTGCTGATGCGTGAAATTTCATCAGGGATTTGCATGTCTGTGGGAATTTTTGCATGTGATACCTTCCATTCTGACCAAGGTCCAGAGTTCGCCTCTAAGGCGTACAAGGATGCGATGAAGTCTATGAGGGTGCTGGTGAAATTTACGTTTCCATACAGGCCTGAGAGCAACTCAGTTGTGGAGCGAATGAACTGTGACTTAAAGCAATCCTTTAGAGCTAGAGTCTTAGGAACTGGCAGGAACTGGCTAGCCCACTTGTATGGCGTTCAACCTGCACTAAATAATCTCCCTAAAAGATCTCTGGGTGGGCGCACCCCATATAAAATGCTCTTTGGCATAATAATATTTGTGCCAGACCTTGATGGTCTAGACATGGTGGCAATGTTACAGGACTTACAAGAAACCCGTGACAGTCTTGCAAATGAACATTTACCCTCTGCCACTGACGTTGAACTGCAGATTCCGGTAGTTGGCTGGCTACCCAAAGGTGAAGATCTGGACAGAGAGAAGGTGGAGAACCAAAAGGAGTTTGGGCCCTCTTATTGTGCACCAGTTCCAGTGCTTGGAGTGAAGGGTACTCGTACAGTCATTTTAGCACCACTTCTTGGTTGCAAAGACAACAGATAAATCTCAGTGGATAATGTCAAGCTACAACACCTGGCAGATTTTGAATAGTATAACAACTGCTGCATCATGTCCAGCAATTTCAAGGAATCCTGTATTTGGCGCAACCAACACCGCGCAAACCAACACTGCCATTGAGATGGACTCTTTTAATAATCCCTTGCTAATCCCTCCTGCTTCCCCCTGTAACGAGAACACTGAATATGCTTATCCCACAAGCGAGTCTTTGCCTGCTTTGCAAACAACTACACTCAACCAGTCACGTTTTTCTTTTGACTCGACTTCCATCTCATCATTTGGCCCTACAAAATTCAGTATTTTTGTCTCCTAGTTTAAACAGACTTATTTGGTCCCTCCTTGGACATACATCTGGTTAGTGCTGATCCTGATTTTTCTGTTCATGTCCATTGGTTTTGTGACAGTTTTTTTCTTACTCATCCATGGTCACTACTTGCCAGAACTCTCTGCTGTTCAGTTGGTTACGGGAACTTTGGCTCCGCACTTGTCTTCTCACATCATGAAACAAGACCAGTTTCTTGTTGACATTTCCGCCTTTCCAGTCGCTGATGGCATAGTCTGGGATGCAGTGGATTTCTAAATTCATGGTCCAAAAGAGATTATTATTGTACCAAATGTACTTCGTGTTTCAATGGGCGATGTAGTGAAAAAGAACATACGTTCAGATGATTGAGATTTGCAGGACATACAATCTTTGTTTTCTGATTTGAAGTATTATGCTGCCTTTGATGCTGAAGATTTGTATTTAAATACTGCTAATTATGCCAATTTATATTGTTACCAGCATTATGGACATGATTACCTGCATAAACCTAATACATTTAGAAATGTTTTTAATAACACACAGTGAGAACATTGCCCAACTCCATTAGAAGGCAGCTCAAAAACTCTGTTAAAGAAATTTCCATATTTTACGGATTTTGATAGGTCCAACCTGGAGTCCTATTATTTTAAATGAAATATTTCCTCTACTCCCAGGTAATGTTAACCCGCACGAAACTATTATATTCCAATTCGTTTATTCATAAATTGTCAGTTGGTGGCTATGAACATTGGACGGCTACGGTTGATTTAAAATCAGTTTGGGGTTCTAGATCCTGGCAGGTGTGCTGCTCTGAAGCTCTACATAGCGCATGCCTCATCCCAAAACAAAATCTATTTTTAAATGATTTGATTTATCAAACTACTTGTTTTGGTTTGCAGACTGCAAAACAGATGAATGCCCCTACCATTCCTACTCTGGCTACATATCATAACTGGAGCTTGCATACCAATTATTCCATTGAGGCACTGCATGCTTTATTTCGAAATATAACCTTTAATGTTTCTATTTTAGTTCCAGTTAGATGGTTGGTTTGGCAGACAACTTCTGATGCCTGCCAATTACGTTTCCATAATGCAGTCCCTGGTTTTTCAAAAACACATTCGGTTACCACGTATTCTGTGGGTAAATTATGCCAAAATTGGTTACAGCACTCATCCCTATTGTCCGTGAAAGAACATATATCGTTGTTATCCAATAACATTGATTCGGCCAACTTTATCAAGGGACCTCCTGGTCCTAGAACAAAAAGATTTCTTTTAGCAGCTTACAATGAAATATGGAAGCTATCTCAAACTGAAGCTGCATCACGTTTAAGGAAAATAGATCAGGCAAATCTAGAAAAGGTACTTGCTGTTATTGGCAACAGTATTTACACACTGTCTTCCCGCATTTACACCTTTGATAATATTGTTTCATCTGTTGTTGATATTGTTCAAGATGATGTGTCTATGCTATATCATTGTCAAAATCAATTGAGTTCAATAATGCGGTTTGCATGGACTTTGCAGATTCTAAAAATGGGTAAAGTACCATGGGATTATTTAAAAGCATCTGCTTTGTTTTTGCCTTTTAATTTGACAGACAAACAGAAGTTTATGTCCATGAAAGATGAAACGTACACTCTTTTACATATTGAAAAGATAGACCCTTTACCCTTCTCCGTGGCTGCAACTGAATCTGCTGTCTGGCTCATAGAGAGTTATCTTTTTACTGTTCTCTTTGTTTAAATGAAGCTCCTGCATGAAGCATTACCCGCTAGGTCGCTATCAACCCTTAGGTAGCGCTTTCCTGCATGAAGTGTGGTCCTTGCCTTTCAAATACAGATGCCTGCGAGATGACAAGGAGGTATACCTTACAGGGGAATCCTGTGATTCTACAATGGGTCGTTCCCTTGTTTGCAAAAATTTACAGTTACACAGGTCCTGCAGTGTTACCGCCCGAACTTTGCATGTGTTTTAAAAAGTATTCCAGTCCCTACTATAAAACCCACTTTCACCCTGCTTGCTAACGGTAGCTATCTTCTTTTGAATAACAAAAAACGTTGCGGTTTGCTGGATCGCTTAACGTACATTGTGACAGTTTCACAGCATGTAGCTTGCTGTAAAAATTCTCTTTTTCCACCCCCGCATGGGAAGCTTGATACCTTGATTTGGCCTTCCATACGAACTTTGAAAGCAGACTTCAATAAGTTAAGCAGAATAAGAGCGCTATTATTTCAGCAGAAAGTCCCCCTTACTTCTGCGCATGAAACATTCGTGTTGCAGGTGGCTAGCACCAATTCTGAGATTCAGGCCCTTCTAAATACCAACCTCCCACTACATTTCGGTAAATTGATTCATTGCATTTTCAATGCGTCTGATACACACGGCTTGGCACATTTTTTTAAGGTTGTTGGCTCTGGCCTTGTAACCTCATTTCAGACTATATTTGGTGTGATACCAGCCTTTATTTATTTTATTTTTTCTAGCGTCTTTGGCGGCTTACTTCTGTTAATTGCCATAGCTGCTGGAATACTTCTATTGATTTGCCTGCTACACAATGGCTGCAAATCTTGTGGTCCTACACAGCCCAGATCAGCTGCAAATGCTCCGTAAACGTGTGCTTGAATGCTTTGGCACACTGGCCCCGGCTACACTCAGATTGGCTTATGGATTGCCTTTCCGCTTTGCGTACTACACTTGCTTGCAACCCGTCTTCTCATGTCTACGATGATCCTTCTCATGGGCTTTGGATATCTGCCTCTCCAATACGTCACGTTCGGGCCCGGATTACGACTTGTTAATGGGTCCCTTAATGGCCCATGAGCAGGAATGTTCCAGAGTTGCCCAAATGGCGCGTGCAGCTGCACTTGGAGTGTTGGCACAATGGGATGTCTGTGCAGCTGCGCAGAATCTCCTACAACACAGCTTCATTGAATATCACACAAGTTGTCCTGCGATGCTCTTGGACACACCCCAATGTGAGGAACACGACTACTCATTCAGCTTGCTGATTCGGATGGCGTCACTTTTTGCTAACGATGAAAATGATTTCCTTTTGGAGGCTCTTGTGGTTTATTGCACATACACTCTGATGGAATGGCTCACCGTACACTTCTGTGCCAGATTTATGTTTGTATTTCTTAGCAAAATATTTTTTTGCCTGGCCCCTATTCACAATTTTTTTCTCTAAGAATTCAGCAAACTCTACACGCTCTTGAACTGTGCTCTCACTTGTTGAACTCTGTGTTCGTCCTATGTCTACATCCAATAGACTTACCAGGGTAGGGCGTAGTGAGGCTGCTGGATTCACTGGGGACATTGCTAAGTTAGCATAGGTTAGCACAAGCTTGGCTGCCATGTTGCACACGCTACTAAAAGATTTTGTTTTCGCAAAACCTCTGCTTGTGCGTGTTCACATGAGAACTGTCTGCTTTTCACATTCCTTGCTGTACTCTGTGGTTTTCGTCTGCACATGATGTTCAATGTCGAAAAACAATGTCCCTTGTTACTGTGCTGTGGTCAGTGCCCCGCACTTAGACAAAACACGAAAACGCAGCTGCACTGCTGAAAATCGAGTGCTTTTAATATTTGCATGCATGAAGGTTAGACACACTTGGAGAAAACCTTTCCCAAGACAAAAGCTGTGCTTGTCCGGGGATGTAAACCTTTGCATTTAGACATGGAGGTGTAGGGTCTCCCAGACAAAGCCCAGGGGTCTTCTTTTTTATGACAAACTAGTTCCTAGCACAGGGAGGGTGGCAAGGCACAGTATATTGTTTTCCATTAGCTCAATAAAATTATATTCCTGTTTTTTCTATGGAATTGTAACAATGCTGACTCTATTGTGTTTATGCATTTTGCTGATAGTACTGGCACGTGTACTGCATTTTGGAGCACGATAGTTATAATAAACATTTTAAACTATACCGTGTCTCTGATTACTCATGTTGTGGACAAGTATGAGTGAGTGGGCGAAAGAGTGTTCTTGCTGCTGCGATTCATGAGAGAGTCGGTGTTACATGTTCTGGGATGACTAATCATTGGTAGCTTGGCTGTAGTACGGAGAACTAATGAGACACTATAGCTAGTCAGATTGGGGTTCTAGGCACTAAGGTGGGTAGTTGGTACGCCAATATACACGAGGTCCTTGTTTCCTGCACATAGTTCTGTATATGTGCAGAATCCCAAGTGCGCCCACCCAAAGGCAGATAGGGCACATGTTTAACGTATACACATGTCAGTGCTCATGCACAGGTTTGTGATGGCCGACTGCACAAGCAACCAGTGCACACCCACCGGCCAATGTTGCAGAAAATCAAGTCAGCGCCACTTAACAACAAGGGTAGGAAGGGCACATGCACTTTCCCACTGTATTTACAGTGGGAAAGTGACCAACCAACATGCGTCCCTCCCAACTGAAAGTAGGGAGACTCTACCCAGCTTCCAGGTAGTCCTACTCACTAAGGCTAAAAAACCTGGATAGGCCATCAGCTTTGGAGCGGTCGAACCCTTGTCTGTGCTCCACTCAAAAGTCAATACCCTGTAGGGAAACAGATCACCTCACCAGTTATGGATTCTTGCCTCTCATCTGCATTAGCCACCAGAGGGGTCTTTGGTCCATTTGGACCAAGACGTGTGTTCCAAACAAATACAGCCATAACTTCTTCAGGGCACAGACCACTGCAAAATCTTTCCTCTCTATCGCGCTCCACCTCTGCTCCAGGGGGAGTAACCTCCAGGAGATGAAGGCCACTGACTGGCCTAGGTCCTCCTTGTTCAGCTGAGACAGTACCGCTCCAATACCGTGTTTGGAGGCATCCATCTGAACGATGAACTCCCAAGACAAGTCAGGGGCCCGGAGCACAAGAGTTGTGCACAAGACCTGTTTGAAGGAGTCAAATGCCGTTTGTCAGGCCTCGTCCAGATTACATTTCTGGGCTGCAACTTTGAAGTCAGTACCATCAAGGGGGTCACTATGGTGCCATATCCCTTGATGAACCTCTGGTAGTACCCGGCGAGGCCCAAGAAGGCTCTGATGCCCATTTGGGTTTTGGGGGCTTCCACTTTAGCCTGCAGGGGTTGCACCTTACTCTGGCCCACCTGGTGTCTCAAGTGCACCAATGATCCTTGCCCTATCTGGCAGGTACTGGCCTTGATAGTTGGGCCCTCTTGTTGCAGGTCTTGAATTACATCCTGGAGGTGAAAGATATGATTCCCCCAACAGTTACTGAAGATGGAAATGTTGTCTAGATATGCAGCAGCGAAGGCCCCCATCATAACAAGGACCTGGGTCACCAGCCTTTGGAAGGAGGTGGGGACATTCTTGAGTCCAAAGGGCTTGACCATGAATTGGTATAACCCTTCTGCAGCAAAGAAGGCAGTTTTCTCCTTGGCTCCCTCAGTGAGGGCAATCTGCCAGTAGATGGAGGTGAGGTCGAAGGTACTTAAATACTGTGCAGCACCCAACATATCAATCAACTCATCTGCCTGCAGGATTGGATGGGCATTCATCCGGGCCACTGAATACAGTCCCCTACAGTCCACACAGAACCTTAGTTCAAGGGTGGTGCCTGCTGGATGGGCCATTGGGACCAGTACCACCAGACTGGACCAAATCTGCTAGAGGGCTCTATAACCCTCAATTCTAGCATCTTGGACACTTCTGCCATGATGCTAACCCTACCCCTATCAGACAACCTACAAGATATACTCTTGACTAAGCCTGAGTGGAATTTGCTGAGTTCTGCTAAGCAGAACTTTGGAAAGTGCAAAAAACTCTGCTGCGCTACGCCGAGCTCTGCTAGCATCGGAGAGCGTTGCATAAATGCTGTTTGCGGTGATTTTCAGTGCCAGGTGCTTGTTTACACTGTGCAATCATTGCACCATGCACAGCACAAGTGGGAACGGCTTCCTTTCTTCCGCTCTAGTAGATTTTTACTTGAGCTGCAGCTTTCTCAATGTGAGTAGACAGTTTCTCAATGTCAGGTGTCTGACAGTTTCTCAATGTGAGCCGTCTCTAGCATACAAGAGCACTCGCAATGAGAAATTTGTCCGCCTGCGTTGAAAAATTTCACCGGGAGGTTGATTTTACACGCTTGCGCTCGCCGATGATGATCGCGAACGATGAAAAATCTCGCGGGGAGGTCGATTTTCATTGCTCTCCAACTTGACGTTGACGAACAAGAGCGAGGGAAAAAACTCCACTCTGCTATGAGGAGCAGAGTTTTTCAGAACTCCGCCAGCTCCTCGTAACGCAGAGTGCAGAAATCTCTGCAAACTTTGTGAGTGGAGCAGAGTTCACCCCCCAGACTTACTCTTGACCGGTAAGTGTTCATCTTTGTCCACATCATGGGTGCACAGGTGGGTCATTCCCGGGATAAGGAAGAACAGGGAGGGGGACTGTCCCAACACTCGGTGACAGTTCCTCTGCTAGATAGAAGTTTGGGAGGGGGATAGGATTACCCCTTTCATCAACCCATCCCTCTCCTGGGATGTTGAGGAGAGGCTAACTTTCCTCTTCTCCGTCTGTCACCATTAGCATGGTAACTTCAGACCTCTAAAAGTGGGGCTTGAGGCAATTGATGTGCAGTACCTGGAGGTTCTGCCTTCGGGTCTTGAAATCCATCAGCCAGGTGGTTTCCCCCTTCATCTCAATCACCCCGCAGGGTCTGGCTCATCGGTCCTGAAAGGCTGCCGGCTCTTCAGCCTCTATCACCCACACTTTCGGTCCCAGTGTCAATTTCACTGGAGTGGCTTTCTTGTCGTACCACTTCTAAGTTGTGGGAGGTTTGCTTCCACAACCGGACCCTTTGGCACCAAAAGGCTAGCATGTGGCTGACTTCAGACTTCAAACTTCTAAATAAATGTATCTGCCACAGATAGTTGGAAAGGAGCCTTGCTATGCCGTCCTCATGGAACTAAGAAAGGTTTCATCCAATGGTTGGTGGAAGAATAGCCACTCATGCATTAGCACCCAAAACATTTCCTCTCCTGGGTGACTTTAATTACCATGGGAAAGATCATACTAACTCAGAAAGGAGGAAGCTTATACCTGACTTGGAAACGCTTGGTTTGTCTCAACGTATCAGAGGCCCTACTCATCAAGCATTCACTCGCTTGATATATTATTTACTAACTCTGAGCCTATTGTATGTGAGACATCTACGCCTCTAACATAGATGGATAATTTTAGGATTCCATTCCATGTCCAATCTTCTCAGCCTCTCAACATGAAGAATAATTGTAGAATGGCAAAAACATCAAGCTGGCCTTAGTACCTACTTTCCCCAGAAAGCTTTCAGTGGATCATTTCACTTTTTTTGCCAGTAAATCATTTTCAGGTCAATGACAAATTAGACACCTTGAACACTATTCTAACGGAGGCTCTGGATTTAATAGTACCCCATAAAAAATGTAGTTCCACCAAATTGCGACCCACTGCACCTTGTTTTTATTGTACTTTCTAAAGCTCAACTGTTACCCTAGGGTGTCCTGGCACTGAGCACTGCCTAAATGGTTATTGCGGTATAAGAGATTATACAGTAAATAGCCAAGGTTTTAGCCCCTTCCTGAAGGAGAGGAGCTCGGTTACATTTCTAAGGTGGAATGGTAGATTATTCCAGGCCTTTGCGGAGCATCTAATAAAGCTCCCACCACCCCAGCTGGCTGTTTTGACTGGGAGAACAATTACTTGTTTTGCTTCCATAGAACTCATCATTCTTCTTGAAACATACCATTGGAGCCGTTGTTTCAAATAATCGGGGTCTGCACCCTTATGGGCATGAAAGACTGTGCAGAGGGCTTTAAATTGTGCCAGTTGGTGTACTGGGAGCCAATGAAGATGTCTAAGGCCCTTCTTGACTGAAACAAACCTAGGTGTACTCATCAACAGCCTGGCTGCTGCATTTTGCATGACTTGGAGTCTGTTCATATATCTCTTATGGATGTTCAAGTAGAGACCATTGTAGTAGTCCAATCGAGACAAAATGAGCATTGTGACCGCTTTCCCCAGGCTTTCTTCCAGAAGTAGGAACTTTATTTTTCTCAGAAATCTGAGGAGGAAGAATCTTGCAGGCTCCACCCCACTTATCTGATCCCCCGAAAGTGAGTCTGATGTCCACAATAACCCCCAGATTCTTTGCTTTCTTAGTTGGAACCTGGAGAGTTCCCAGTTCTTCCGGTCACCAGTCAGGCGTCCAGAGGTTTAAGTTGTTATCAAATATAATAACCTCAGTTTTTCCTGAATTAAGTTTCAGGCAATTAGATGACATCCATGCCAAGATAGCTTTCATACAGTCATGGCACCCTATTCAAGTTTCGGCTTCTTAGCCGCATTGGAGGGACAACACTATTTGGTTGTAATCCGCATAAGATGTCAGTTGAAACCCAAAACGTGTTTGGGGGGCCCCCTTTACCTTGTGGCCTCCAGTTGGGGGTTGAGGGACACCTAGATGCCTCTTGTTTATCCCTGAACCTTGAGATGCCTGCCATGGGGTGCAGGTATTAACACAACATCCCGTTTCCCTATGGCGGCATGTACTAAGGCTGGTTTACAGCCGGAACAGATGCACCCATAAGGAAATGTGGGAATGCGACCATGGTGTAGTCGAATCATAATTAAGCGGTCAGGACTGTTTCCGTGATGGTGTTGGGCGAATGCAAGTCCGCCCAACATCATAATAGTTCCCATTATGTTAACCTGTTCCATGCTGAGGACGGCCCTTGGCCAGACCCCCCAGGATATAGCGGCATGGATTCGCAAATTTAGCGGCACAAAAATGGAAACTTAGCGGCACAAATAGGGAAATTTAGCGGCAATTTTGCGGCATTTTTTTGGCCATTTTTTCTCCAACAAACCCAGATATCTTAGCTTTTTTAGTTATTTAACAACATGAAGCTATATCGCTATATTGAGGTGTTAAACTGGCACTAATGAGGAGCATCCAATGCCCATAGAGTGTTACCAAGTTGAAAAGTACTGAAATAATGACATAATCCAATGACAAATTTGCTACATTATACCGCATAATTTGCCTTTTATTGCCAACAAAATTACTCAACCCTACTGCATAATTTAGCCTTCTACTGCCACATCATTCCAGTAACCCTGATTATAAACTTCCTTTTAAAAGCTTGGTTAGCCTGAAACGTATTGTGATTCTTTCTCTAAGATAAACATGGACCATTCTAAGATGGCAGTCAAATTGACTTGTTGGAAGAAGCAATTTCTGACATCCTACCACCTGGATTGTGGCTTCTACCTATCGAGTGTCAATATCCTAATTCATCCATCGAAATGACAGCATCACGTGGCAGCACAAAGGCATCCATTATTACAGTAAATGCACTTTCACCTCTCTTATGCAGTAAGCACATGAATAGTTAAAACATTGATAATTCTAGTTTTACAGTGATGGCTCAAATAAAGGAAATATTAAACTATCTTCACTTTTGTTTAGGCGTTTTAATTAAATTTCTGGTGTGACCTACATACTGATTGATTTGGTAGTTCAGAGTTCGCATCCACGTAAAGGGTACTTTATTTTCGGACTTAACTACGCTCTCATAATCATTATAAACATTTATTGGCATCTCATGCGCCATGCAATTTCCATTCTGCTAAACAGAACACTGCAGCATATTGCACTAAGCCTCCTATCTTAATTATCCTTGGAGACTGGCACTTGACCTGATGGGACACCGTAGCTGTTTGGTTCATGGTTCAGCGCCTAGGGCAGAGCACAATCCCCACAAGGAATTCAGAAGAAAAAAAAGCGCTGGATAGAAAGAGAATAATAATGCTTCCCCGTGTTGTCTGCAACTGCAGCAGTGCTTCTGGCGTGAGAGCTAAACACTGACACGTAAAAGGCATCTGCATTGCTTCCTTCACCTCTGATAGAACACTGATTAGGTTTCCTGCCCCCAGTGCTCAGGACGATGCACACTGGAAAGCTAGCCTAAGCAGCAACAGAGCGCTTCACTTCACTTTGCCTGCACCCTTCCAAGCTTGAAATGTGAGAGATCCCCCGCTCAGCCAATGATCTGAGCCGAAGCCAGAGCTCCGAGCAGGATTAAAAGCCGAGCAGCGCTGGGCCCGCACCTGCTTGCCTCCCACCTCCGAGGATCTGGGGGGACATCTTCCGAGCCCACTTTTTCAGACCCCCCAGGATATAGTGGCATGCCTTTGTAAAAATACCGCGATTTCTACAAAAGTGCTGATTTCGCGGGCACTTTTGTAAAAATCGCGGCATTTTCACAAAACTGCCGGTTTCGCGGCAAATCGCGAAATCGCGAAATCGCGATATCCTGGAGGGTCTGCTTGGCTGTCCCAAGTGACGGGGCGTGAGCGGGGTATGGCCGGGGGCCGTCCAAACCCCGCACATGGATTAAAATGCCCGCACCACGGCGGAATTCTCGCTACGATCAATGGGTTAAAAACATAGTCTAAAAATAAAATGTATTTAAATTTTACATTACTATATTTTTATCATCTTTTTCGATTTGAAAATTATAGAAACATTATTTTTTATTGAAATGAAATTAAATGACTTTTAAGTTATACCAAATATCACTTTTAATAATTATTAACACATAAAAGAAAATCTTTTTTTTTACATAAGATGGAAATCTTTTTCTTTAATAAAAATTAAAACAAATTATTTACTGAAATATATGCAAATGAATTCATTATTTAACTCAATCCCAAGTTAACATTGCTTCAGCATATTTTGTTGATACTATTATAAATGTAATCAAAAATATATACATACAATTAAATTACAATAATATTTATCATAAAAGTATTTTTAATCTTTTTTAAGTTTAATAAATGTATCTACTTTTCTCTATACTTTACCTTAGGGATCTCTTCACTCTGACTTTTGAGTGTTCTTACGTTAAAGTATAGGCAAAAGTGAGAAATATGTTTTTATTTCAAAAGTAGAACAAATTGATAAAAATGCTGTAGCATTGACAACTTGTTTTATATTACAACTTTGTTGTTTTGAATATATTATAGAGATTTTTCTGGAGTGTAAATTAAATTAAAGTTGGAAGTGATGTATAGAATTAATTAAAATAATTTAAATATATTTAATAAAAAAGTAACGTAATGTCATCATCATTTTTTAAATGCAACAAAGATATTTATAGTTTTACATAAACAATATTTTATTCATATATTTGTTGTACATTTGAGACTTATACTCACACAGCCGTGCCCTTGGAGTATATTCCTTGTAGGACACAGGAAATTCCGATTTCTGCATGGCAGCACCGTGTTTGGTTTAATGGCGCCCTTCCCCACAGTGTAACGGAGATTAGATTGGGTCGTTTGTCTTTTCCGGGCGCTTCTTGGCCGGTCTGGTTGGATTCATCCCACATCCTCATGCGGGGCAAGTCCCCGTTGCTGAATTACGGACCCTGTATAACTCTTCTATTAGTGTTATTCGGGCCCTAGTTCAATATACTACCCGCAATTTCCAGGGCGGGGCCCCTGGTGTTGCCGCCCTTCCAGCTGGACCGAGCAGAATGAAGCTTAGTCCCGTGATGGTCAATGCAGTACTGGGCAAGCGTCCCCAGGATAAGGATGATATGCCTTTTTGGCTTGCCGAGAAGTTTGCTCAGCTGAAAGCAGTTTTTCCTAATTCGATTCCCATAGAAAAACACAGGATTCTTACAATTAGTTTGTGAATAATATTTTGTAGTAGGTCTGTAGTACTATTTTAGCACTACAAAACATACTAAAACTTGCAATTCGTGAATAGGCCCCACTTGGTTTTATGTTGCAAAATGCCTCCGCAACACAATTTTGTCTCCAACATTACTTTTGCCATGCTCATTTTTTTAAACGCTTTTGGCTTCATTATTATAACCAATATCTGGTGAAAACCTGCATTCTTCCATGGAATTTTAACGCTTGTAATCTCATTCACTATGGAAAAATCATCATAGTTTTCATCTGCGTGTTGCTTTTTTGGTGCTGTAGGTTTGTAAATGTTCCTATGTCTTCATAACAATGTGAAGTTAGTAGAGACAATCAGAAATTGATGCTGTTTGCCTACACTCATTATATATTCACATTATTGGCTTCATTACAGTGGCACAGCTAGACCTTTAGCTGCCCGTGGCAGTCCTTGCTTTTGCCACCTGCGGCAGCCACATGTAAGGGGGGGCTGGTGATTCCTGCCAGTGCCGCCTGCCACAGTTGCAGGTAAGAGTGGGGGGTGGGAGGCCGACATCCCTAAAACTTGTGCCGCCCGGGGAGGACCACCCCTACCCCCTCTTGCTGCGCCACTGCTTCGTTATCATTCCAGGTATGACACAATCTTCATATGTTTTTCATTCAGGTATTCCCTTTTGCATTATGGATGTTCATTTGTTCAAGTGTATATTTTACAATTAAAAGTGCACAGTTGTCAATGTTGTTTAAATACTTGTTTTATTACATGTGATAATTCAGCTGGCTCGAATATACTGTTCATTGTTTGGTCCAACGTAATTTTGTAGTGAGGGCAGGGCTTTACTTGCACACATTGCAATGTTAGCATAAGCGTTTTAGAAGTTAAATGCCATTTTTTCACTTTGCCGCTTTTTGCACACAACACTGTAGGTAGCTGTTGTTGCAAGTTAGAATGCTTGATTTTCTTCACATGAGAACGGTCTGTTTTTCACATCCCTAGACTTACACCGCGACCTTAGCCTGTACAATGCATGCAGAAGTCTCCAAGGTCAGAATAACAAGTATGCTGTGATTCAGGTTGATCGGCCCACGCTCGAGACATAACACGCACACAGCAGCACCCAACCGAAATCCTAGTGCTTTAATATTGCATTGCATGCATGATTTGGGCACTTGGAAGAATATCCTTTCCGGAGACAGATAGCTTTGCTGATCCTGAGATGTGATTCACCTCTGCTGATCTTGGAGGTATGGGCCTCCCCATTTAAGCCTAAGAGACCTTCTATTATTATAAAACCTAGTTACTAGCAAGGGGAGGGTGGTACACTCAATCAAATCAATCAATCAGTGACACTTATAAAGCGCGCTACATACCCGTAGGGTCTCAAGGCGCTGGGGGGGGGGGGGGGGGGGGGGGGGTGCCGCTACTGCTCGAACAGCCAGGTCTTCAGCTTCTTCCTGAAGGAGAGGTGGTCTTGGGTCAGGCGCAGGTCGGACGGGAGGGAGTTCCAGGTCTTGGCGGCCAGGTAGGAGAAGGACCTTCCTCCTGTGGTTGCTCTTCGGATGCGGGGGACGGCGGCGAGGGCGTGGTTGGCTGATCGGAGGTGGCGTTTGGGAGCGTAGAAGTTGACTCGGCTGTTGAGGTAGCTCGGGCCTTGGTCGTGTAGGGCTTTGTGTGCGTGGGTGAGGAGGCGGAAGGTGATTCTCTTGTTGATGGGGAGCCAGTGAAGGTCTCTCAGATGTCCGGAGATGTGGCTGGATCGTGGGATGTCGAGGATGAGTCTGGCTGAGGCGTTTTGGATCCGCTGGAGTCTCTTCTGGAGCTTGGCGGTGGTCCCGGCGTAGAGGGCGTTGCCGTAGTCCAGTCGGCTGGTGACGAGGGCCTGGGTGACGGTCTTCCTGGTCTCTGTGGGGATCCACCAGAAGATCTTCCGTAGCATGCGTAGGATGTTGAAGCACGCCGAGGAGACGCTGTTGACTTGCCTGGTCATGGAGAGGGAGGAGTCCAGGATGAAGCCCAGGTTACGTGCATGGTCTGTCGGTTCGGGTGCGGTGCCCAGGGCGGGAGGCCACCAGGAGTCGTCCCAGGCGGAGGGAGAGGAGCCCAGGATGAGGACCTCCGTCTTGTCCGAGTTCAGTTTCAGGCGGCTGGTCGTCATCCACTCGGCTACCTCTTTCATCCCTTCGTGTAGGTTGGCTCTGGCGGCGGCGGGGTTGTTGGTCAGGGAGAGGATCAGCTGGGTGTCGTCGGCGTAGGAGATGATGCTGAGGTGGTGTTTGCGTACGATGGCCGCGAGGGGGCTCATGTAGACGTTGAAGAGGGTGGGGCTCAGGGATGATCCTTGGGGGACGCCGCAGATGACTTCGGAGGCCTCTGACTTGTACGGTGGTAGGCGGACTCGCTGTGTTCTTCCGTCGAGGAAGGAGATGATCCATTCCAGCGCCTTGTCCTGGATTCCGATGTTGCTGAGGCGCCGTATTAGGGTGCGGTGGCAGACCGTGTCGAATGCCGCGGAGAGGTCTAGGAGGATGAGGGCCGCTGTTTCTCCATTGTCCATCAGGGCTCGGATGTCATCGGTGGCGGCGATGAGGGCGGTCTCGGTGCTGTGTTTGGCTCGGAAGCCGGACTGTGAGGGGTCGAGGGATCCGTTCGTCTCGAGGAAGGCGGCCATCTGCTTGTTGACGGTCTTCTCGATGACTTTGGCTGGAAACGGGAGAAGCGAGATGGGGCGGTAATTCTTGAGGTCGGTGGGGTCCGCTGTTGGTTTCTTGAGTAGAGCGCTGAGTTCGGCGTGTTTCCAGCTCTCGGGGAAGATGGCGGTGTCGAAGGATGTGTTGATGATGTCTCGCAGGTGGGGTGCGATGACAGCGTCGGCCTTGTTGAAGATGTGGTGGGGGCAGGGGTCGGTTGGTGATCCGGAGTGGATTGAGTTCATCGTGCGGATGGTGTCTTCTGTGCTGATCGGGGTCCAGGCGTGGAGGGTGGTGGTGGGGGGGGGTGGCTGGTCGGTCGTGGTGTGCGTTGGTTGGTTGTTGAAACTGCTGTGTATGTCTGTGATCTTGTTGTGGAAGTAGGAGGCGAGGGAGTTGCAGAGGTCTTGCGATGGGGTGATGTCGTTGTTTCCTGCGTTGGGGTTGGAAAGCTCTTTCACGATGTTGAAGAGTTCCTTGCTGTTGTGTGCGTTGTTGTCCAACCGGTCCTTGAATGCTGTTCTCTTGGCGGCGCGGATCAGCTGGTGGTGTTTCCGGGTGGCAAGTTTGTAGGAGGTCCTGTTGTCCGGTGTCGGATCCCTTTTCCAGACTTTCTCGAGGGCTCGGCAGTTCGTCTTGGAGCTCTTGAGTTCGTCGGTGAACCATGGGGCCTTCTTGCTGCCGGGTCTGCTATAAGGCGCTATAAGGACCTGTTTCCACTATCATTGTAACATGATTTCTCCCTGTGTGTTTTATGGAATTGTAACAATGCTGGCTGTTTTATTTCTAATCATATTCCTGCTTATGTTAGCAAAAATACTGCCTCTTAGAGCAATTTGTTAAAAATAAACATTTTAAACTTTTCCTTGTCTCTGATTACTCACGTTGTGAAATGGTATGAGAATAAAAACACACGAGTGTTCTTGATTCCCACCATTCCTGAGAGTACCCTAAGTTGCATGTTCTGGGTTGTCTAATCATTGGTAGATTCGCTTTAGGACGGACAGCTAATGAGACACAGATGCTAGTCGGATAGGGGTTCTGGGTTCTGAGGTGAGTTTTTTGGTACATCACAATTCACTGAGGTCCTTGTTTCCTGTGCATAGTTCTGTGCATGAACAGAATCCCTGCAACAATTTAATATTTTAATTTTTCAATTACTGTTTCTCAACAGTCTGCAAGGTTTCTTGAGCTCACAGTCATTGTTTTTGAACCATCAATACAAATTCACAGAACAAATGTAGGTGAAAGGGTAAAAGGGCTTCTATATTGATTATTTTAAAAACATACAGAAATAACTAAAAAGAGTATGTGAATTGCAATGGAGCACTTTATGTCAGAGAGGAATCTTCATTTCCAGAGATTTCAGGATGAGTGTCACACAATGAAAGCTGTAAACAACTTTTCATTTCTATAGTCTATAGTCTAAAGAAGGGCTTATGGGGTCCTCAGCCAGGCTTATCAGCCTGCTTAAGGATACCATAGCTGCTGGAGTGCAGAGACAGAAACAATGGCTGTGAAGAGTAGCTTAGCTAAAGAAAGACATGGGTGGGTTGATAAACAAATGCAGAAAAACCCAGACTTATTATTCTAATGTTACAGTATTTCATATTGTTTTGGTTGCTTTAATAATATCCGCTATATATATGGTGTGCACTAGGATAGGTTTTTGAGTTTATTAAAATCATCAAAGTATATTCCCAGTGTAAATTCTTGAGTTTGTCTATTCATGTAGAAAGTAGGTTTGGAGTCCACTAAAGACAACACTTCTGTGAGTCTCACAGGACTAATCGTTGCCTTATATGCACCTCCCTCTGACTGCCCAATGGGTTGCATGGGTTTCACCACACCGGGTTCTCTGTCTCAGATTGGTATATTGATGAAATTCTTTGTTGTCAGAGGGTTTGCTGCATTTCCGCTAGATTTGAACAGTATTAATACTACATACATTATATACAAACTACTTGGCAGATTGCACAGTCTGTTCTATAATATGCATGATTGTTCACTAACCATGTCTTGTTAGTGAGCATGAGAGCTCATTTACTTGAAGCGCAAATTCTCACCTGAAGATTAATTACAGTTAATCACCTCAAAAACATGCCTGCATCATTCGAACAACTAATTCTTCAGACAAACTCATATGCAAAAGTTTAAAAAAAAAATGAAGGGTAGAGGAACAGCTTCTTGTTGCCCAACAGATCGTAGGCTATGTAATTTTTTAGAAACCCTACTACCCCGCTTGCTATATGCACATTTGCACCCTTAGCAACCAACAAATGTACAGGGTATATCTATCTGGCAGTCACCTTTGGCACAAGCATTTTAGACAGACACATTGCCACTGGAATCCTTATGCCTGATCTGTGACATGATAAGCGACAGATATCGTGGTTGAGTGTGAAGCTTCTGTTTTGGTTGCTTAACTTTGTATTTCTAACCTTTTATTGTTTTGTGACGTAGTCGTGTATAGATTAGGGGTGTGCAATTTGCTTTTGCATAACTATGCAAAATGTATGGAAAATCAGAAAATTATGCATAAATACGGCAAAAGCAAATCCTGGTTTAGCATTTGAGATACAAGGATGCATTTTACGTAAAAAAATATACCTAAAAAAACACAACAGCCGCTCGAATTCTTGCTATTTACAGTTTTCCCAAGGACTCGCTGTAAACTTTTGCGGCGAATGGTGTGTAACTGTGCACGTGTGGGTGCTTGAATAATGTCAGTAATTTTGCATTCAAGAGTCATGTAAAACTATGTCAGATTAGAACTGTTTAGGGGAAATTTAGCCTTGGCCTAGCGTAGATACATACATATGTACATGTTTAATCAAAAAGACTTTAATTGGGATCGAATGATAAATAGAAATGATGGTTCTTTACTCAGAAGATTAAATGTTGCCTTTAATGAAAGACCCGAGATATGACTTAAAAAAATGAGGGCATGAATTAGATTTCTGCGGAGGGAAATACTCACTCACAAGTGTGACAGATATCCCATCTGCCGTATTACAATCCTATTACATCCTATGGGGATTGTAATACGGGCGACAGAATATACGACACGTTTGTGATGGACTATTGACTCCCCTGAGATCGAAATCAGCCCCTTAATTTGGAAGAACACGATGATTATGATGCAAAGCGTAATAAACCTGAAAATAGCCACATAAATTGAGGATCACAAACCATAACCCTGCCGTCAATGCACTGCTCATGATCTCACATGAGATGTTACAAACAATGTTGCATGAATTTCCTTTAAAACTTTGTAGAAAAAATGTAAATCACTTTTGTTCTACGTTTTTCTATAGCATTAAAAGCAATATTTTTGTATACGTGGCAAAAGTCTGCCAATGTTCCCAAAGTAACATATTTTTTTTGTCAAACTTCTTTTTATTGTGGAATTTTCAATGAGGCTTGAAATATATTCATAACATGCGGACACATATTTCGACTTACATTGCTATTGCACAATACTGTTTTCGTAACATTTCGGATGTCCCTGTTTCGCTCGCATTTGCAGTGTTATCTCAGCAAGCCCCAAACCCCTCTCTACCCTCCCGCCTCCCTCTCTTATCCAAAATATCAGGGGCAGATTTCCAAGCCCCCTGCGCCACCAGTACGTCACTTTTCGTGACATACTGGTGGCGCAGGGGGATCCTCTATATTTACAAGGACAGGAAAAGCCACCCTACAAGACTTTTCCTCTCCTGGTAAATAAGGCCCCTTCACGCGCAGCACTTTGCGTTGAAGGGGCGTCACATTATGAGAAATCATAAATCTGGAGATGCGTCTGAATGCTACGCCACCCTAGAGGTGGCATAGCGAGGCGCAACGAGGAGAAATATTTTCATTTCTCCTAATTTTTTCCTCTTTCAATGCGTGCTGCATTGAAAGAGGAAAGTACCTGTAGTGATTGTTTTTGTGGAGGAAGGTGCCCCTTCTGTACAAAAACATTCCCCACGATGCAGGCATCCTTACACAAGTGTGCAAGGGTGTCTGTGCCAGCGCATGGCTGCAGTTTGTGCACCAGCGCAAGGGTAAGCACAGATATGCAACATATTCTTGTAAATATGTTGCATCCATGTGCTTCGGAAGTGCCGTAGAATGGCGCAGCCAAAGGGCGTGCGGTGCCACGCTCCACCACTTCCTTGTAGATCTGCTCCTTAGTACCTTAGGTAAATTTCCAAAATGAAAGTAGGTACTCAAATGGCATTTGCATGTGGTGTTGGCCAACAGGATTGGTGCTGTAACTGACAAGATGGCGGGTCTATTACCTTGCGAGGGTGGAGCAAGTACTGTAGAGACGTGGTTAGAACGGAAAGATGTGAAATGCTTGAGTTCACGATGGACAAGTAAGTAGTGGTAGTACAGTGTGGCCGAACGCATGTTATGTTAGCATGGCTTATTAGAAGTTTAAACGCCATTTTATCTTTTGCAGCTTTTGCACAATACACTGCATATAGCTGTTTTTGTAAGTTAGCCTTTGTGAAGGTCTACACATGAGAAAAGGTTTGTTTTCGACATCTCTAGCCTTACATCGGGCCCCTAGTCTGCACAGTGAGTGCTGAAGCCGTCAAGGTTATCATAACATGGTAGCTGTTGTTCGACATGATCGGCTAACGTTTATAGACATAACAATTAGGCAGCTGTGAGCCAACTGAGATTCTGGCGCCCCTATTATTCCACAGTTGCCATGATTTCACCCACTTGGAAGATTTCCGTTTCCAGGGATGCAGAAAGCTTATGCTGATCCAGATGTGATTTACTCTTACTGAGCGGAAAGGGTACTGGGGTCCCCCAAACAACCCTAAGAGACCTTCTTTAGTTTATAATACATAGTTCCTATATAGGGAGGGTGTTAAAACTAGGCGTTATAAAACCTGTTTTCACCATCATTGTAATATGATTTCTCCCTTTGTATTTTATGTAATTGTGACAATGCTGACCATATTATTTTTAATCATATGTCTGCTTATGTTGGCTAAGATACTGCACCTGAGATTACGTCGTTAAAATAAATATTTTAACCTTACATGTGGCTCTAATTTACTCCTGTTGTTGACTGGTATGAGAGTATAACGAAAGAGTATTCTCACTTCCCACCATTCCTGAGATGGTCCTAAGTCACATGTTCTAGGTTGTCTAATCATTGGTTGCTTTGCTATAGGACGAATAGCTAATGTGACACTGATGCTAGCTGGTTGGGGGTTTTCTAGGTACTGAGGTGAGTTTCTGGTACACCACAATTCACTTTTGTCCTAGGTCTCTGTGCACAATTCTGTGTATGAGCAGGATCCTTGCAACATGGCGCCCAATGTAGTGGTCTTATTGTCGGACTCTTGAGTAGTGCTTATATCAGTGCACGACCCCCTCAGTATTGTTTCCGGTTATCAGTGGTGACGGAAAAAAACTACCTATAGGTATATAGATCTTTTCAAGCTTGATAATATAAAACGTTTTTTATTGAATTACTACCCAGTTGTGCTTTATTCTAATGCATTGTACTTATCTTTCACTTTGTCGATAGGGCTGCGGTTGATATCGCGGTTTACAGTCGCTTGGCTGTGCAAAATTATTTGCAGTATTTTCTAGTCCCTTTGGAAGGACAAGCAGTGGTTTTTGTTGTATCTGCTGATGCAGCGTACCCTTTTGAGCTGTTTTACTCATGGGTCACCTTTCCTGTGGTTGATGCTGGTAATGGTGTATTTCACTCTTACACTCCAACTGTCGTACCTGCGGAGTACGCAGCATATAGGACACAGGAAGTTCTGATTTCTGCTTGGCAGCATGCCGTTTGGTTTAGTGGTGCCCTCCCACACGTTATAACTGCGGTCAGACAAGGACCGTTGTCAATTGCAGGCGCTCCTTGGCCTGTTTTAGCTGGTTATACTCCATACCCTCATGTAGCGCGTTGTATAGCCCCTGAATTAAGACCCCTTTATGCCTCTGCAGTGTCAGTGATAAGGGGTCTTGTTCATTGCATTTCCCGCAACTTCTCAGGTGGGGCCCCGGGTGGTGCGGTGCATCCAGTTGGTACGAACAGGCTAAAGCTTAGTCCTTTATGGTTAATGCAGTTATGGGCCAGCGTCCCCAGGATAAGGATGAAATGCCCTTTTGGCTTGCAGAGAAATTTGACCTACTGGAGGCAGTATTCCCGAATACCACTGTTGTGGAGAAACACAGGATCCTTACTATTAGTTTGCAGAAAGACTTAGTGCTGGACGTAAATGACTGTACCACTTGGGGTGTGATTTTTGCAGCAGTCTATACTGGGTGCTTCAGCACCCCGTCAATGGCTGTACTGTCATCAGTCATCAAACGTGTTCAGGATGAACATGGACCGGAGGCGGCTGTAGAATTGGGAATGCGACCCTTGGGAGCGTTTGACATGGTTCGCAATCTCTTCCTTGCTAATGTCAAGAGAGATGCGGTAAGTTTCCAGGTGTATAATGCTTTGCGTGATATTCTCGAAGCCGAGAAACCCCATCAGTTACCGAGAATTTTTACAGAGGCTTATAAGACCGTTGGCCATAATAGTTTGAGTATTAAGCCTTTTGCTAATAAACAAATACAGCAGCAAACTCAGCAGACATCATCTGATAAAGATGATGGGCAGAAAGTTCTGAAACAAAATTGGAGTAAGAACAAAAAACAGGGAAAATAGCAACAGAAACAGGGGTCCCGTCCTGCTTCACCTACACCTGCCTCTACTGAGCGTACATATGAGTTGCGCTACCACACTACGATTAAGTCACCTGATAGATTTCAGGTTCCTAAACATCATTCTCCTCGCGTTTTGCAGGAAACATCGTCTCACCCACCGATGAAGGAGGCAGCGGCAGATGACAAGGTGCCCAACAGAGCTGTGAGCAGCCTCGCAAGGCTGACGGAAAAGACAAGCAGGACGAGTCATCTCATCAAAGGCCCCAGTTTCAGAAGAAGAAGGTTCTACAGTAACAACGAGATATGCCACAGATAGTGAGAACGCAGCTTCAGAATCTGACATGAGCGCTGACACTGTTGGACAGCGCATTTTGAGAAGGATTGCGTCCACTACCGAAGGTGACAGCGACTGACACCTTCGTTGTGGTTGAGACCGCTGACACTAGAGTGGCTCCCCCTGAAAGACTTTATGAAATTGACCTTATAATTGAAGGTGACATAGCACGTACCATAAAAGGGGTATCTTGGGAAAATCCAACTACTATCTATGATATTTTGCTGGCGGAGGTCGACTGGCCCCCACCCTTTGTCTTAGCTGCTCCACAAGGGGATTAGGTGCTCCTCCCTAGTTTCGCCCACACAGTGCTGAAGGAACAGGCCCTGCATTTTGCAGAAGATTGGGCTAAGGCCCTTGCGCCGGCATTGTACCATACTCACTGTGGGTGGGACAAATTTTCCCCTCAACATGAGATTCCTTTGCGGTCAATGCCACAGCCTCAACCCCAATACCCCATGCGGCGAGAAGCGAAAGCTTCCGTTGCGGAAATCCTTGAACAATTGGAATATCAAGGTGTGATTGAAACGTCTGTGTCTCCGATAAATAACCCTCTCTTTACTTAAACTCCCTTGTTGGACTTGTGCGGTACAGAATACTCACAATTCAGCTCTTGTGAATAGTCTCATGCGTAAAAGGTTCAAAACCACACTTGACATATGCAATGGTTTTTTGGCCCACAATCTGTCCCCTCTTAGTAGTCAATGGACAGCTTTTACCAGTGGTGGCAAAAAACGCCAATTTCGCAGTTTGGCTATGGGCTATAAGAACAATCCAGGCGTCTTTGCCGCCCGCATTGTCTCTCTCCTGGAGGGACTCGACGCAGATGCATGTTAGTATGTGGATGACCTCTATCTCACAGGCGACGAATTATGGCCGCATCTGTGCCGTGTACCCCACATCATTTGCAGTTTTGCGGATTTTGGCTATAAATTTAACTCTGCGAAGTCACACATTGCAGAGTACACAGTGTTGTTCCTGGGCTACGAGCTCAACAATGAAAGTCGTGGTTTGGCTCCTTACTTTCTGATAAATGCGCGTTTTTGCGAGCTCCCACAACACTGAAGAAACTACAATCTTTACTGGGCTTTTTGAATTTTGGGTGTACCTACATTCCCAAATATGCCCAGCGTATCAAGCCTCTTTACGCTTTGATACAACCTACTTTCTCCAAATCGTGCTGGCAGCCGGAACATTCAGCCATCTTGCAATCTTTGCAGGCTGATCTTCTAGTATCTAAATTCTTGTCGACTTGTGATAACCATACCAACCTGGTGATAAGAATCGTACCAGGGGCAGTGGGTTTCACGTACCTCACTTTTAATGAGGGTAACACAGTCACTATTGCTTACAAGTCACACTTGTACACTTCGGCTGAGTTGTGGTTTTCCACTGTGGAAAAAGTTTTGACAGCAGTGCAAATGGCGATTCTTAAGGAACGTGCACTGTCGCAGGGAAAGTGCATTTTGGTTGTTACCCTGTATCCTGCCTTGGAGACAGTGATGAAAGCCAGTGTACCAAATTCAAAAGCTTTTCACCCACGGTGGATACAATGGACTATGCCCTTGACATCCCCGAATGTCACGTTCATTTTTTTTTTAGTTTTCTATTTCAAACTTTTTTTAATGGTTGTTTCCAGTTGCATATACATACAAAAAGAAACATAAGGGTTAATGATGGGTACAATCGAAGTGGAGAGTGATTGCAGTGTCATAATTACATAAATAACTGAGTGGGCGATGATAAACAAAGGAAAATAGAATAAAATCATGGGGTAAACATAAAGAAAAGCAAATGCATATATATCACGTCTGAAGTATCAACACAAGGACATTGAACTGCAGGCATTTACAGTCGTCGAAGCTGATGGACCTGTTGGATTAGCATGTAAGGAGCATTTATGGATATGTCAGGTTGGGGACAGCAGATAAAGTGTGAGATCGTGTTGATCTGGAGCCGGAGGAGAGTGTGGGAAGCTAAAGGAGGTTTGTATACGCTAAAGTAATCATCAAGAGTGACCCACATTTGTCTGACAGGAGGGCGCCGCAGAGTGTTTTGTAGTGAGAAGTTATCAGCACCTCTGAGGTTGGTGACCCCATTTAACCAACATTTGAAAGAGGCTTTGCGAGTGTCTTTTTCAGGTATTTAGAACAATCTTTAAGTGAAAATGAAAAGGAGCTTCCCCAAGGAATAGAGAATCAAATTAATGGAAATCTACCAAAAACACCACAGAACAGCTAAGTTATTTTAGAAAATGTATTTTCAGTTGATCATTTTTGATAAAACCATTTATTTCAGCATTGAAAAAGGTCAGTTTCTAATGTAAAAAACATTGGATTATAGAATCATGAGAAAATATCAGCCCAAGTGCATATATGACAATAAAAACATGACACACCGTTCATTCATTCAATCAATCATGCACACTCTCTCTATCAAGCAAACCAAGTATTCACATTCAACAAAGCATCAAAAACAGCATACAGTGGGAGAAAAACTGAAAGTTGTTTAAGAGAATCCTTCATCAGGGCGCATATATTTAATCCATAAATCTGTGCGGTCTGGAGCGATCCAAATTTAATAGCACACCGTAAGTATAAAAATCAGTTCACAATTTAAATATTGGGCTGACAGAGCATATCTGTGGGTGAAAAAAATAGATGAATATAAGAGCTATAATTCCAGGTCACAATAAAGAAACAAGGCAGTATACAAGAAACACAATACCAGCATAAGTGTTATCATCATTCAACCTGGTGTAGAGGGGAGAAATGGAAAAGAAGATGGGCAATCCGAAAGAAAGGGAAGGAGGGGATGGAGGGTCCCTTAGTAACAGTTAATGAGACTATGATGAATCTAGAGATACACCTATGTTTAGGAACGGTGATCTATACACACCTCTGGGTCCATTGAAACTGACCAAGATTTTGGAGTCACTTATGGTCAGGAAATTGTTCCGGAGAGTATGTACAGGAGATGGCAGGCTGTCAACAAAGTTGCTATAAACTGTTGGAGAAAAGAAAATATACACAAACAGTTGATGCTGAGTAAATGCTGCTGTTAGAGAACTGTGCGTCCTACATATAAGGGACTAAGTTCGAGGGGGTAGCAACTCTAAGGACTTATGTGGGGACTACAAATTACGAAAATAAAGATGAAGTACCTATGAGGAATATCGTTAGTAGATTCCAGTACTGTCCCAGTGTTCTCCTGATCAGAACAATAGATGTGATGAACTGAGAAAGTCCCAGTATTCTGTTCCTAAAATCTGAAAGAGAAACACATTGTCGAATGAAAATCCCCAAAAAGGTTTCTAATGGGATACACAAAGAAAATGCAGGAATTGGAGGGAATGAAAAAACTAAAATAATGCCAAGTCAAGTCAAGTCAAACATTTGTATAGCGCACTTTCTCACCCAGAGGGTCTCAAGGCACTTGAGGGGGGGGGGGTGTTCGTTACTTATCAAATAGCCAGGTTTTGAGTTGTTTTCTGAAGGAGAGGCGGTTCTGTGTAAGGCGGAGGTGGGTGGGGAGAGAGTTCCAGGTTTTGGCCGCTAAGTAGGAGAAGTATCTTCCTCCCATGGTGGCTCTTCGGATGCATGGAATCGCGGCGAGGGCTTGATTAGACAATCGTAGTTGGCGGGTGGGTGTGTAAAAGATCAGGCGCGTGTTGAGGTATTTGGGTCCCAGGTCGTGGAGGGCTTTGTGTGCGTTGGTGAGGAGACGGAACGTTATTTTCTTGTTGACTGGGAGCCAGTGAAGGTCTCTCAGGTGACCGGAAATGTGATTGTGTCGGGTATGTCTAGGATGAGTCAGGCGGAGGCGTTCTGAATGCGTTGGAGTTTATTCTGTAGTTTGGCTGTGGTTCCGGCGTAGAGGGTGGTTCCGTAGTCCAGTCGGCTTGTGACAAGTGCTTGGGTGAACGTCTTTCTTGTTTCGGTGGGGATCCAGCAGAAGATCTTTCTGAGCATATGTAAGATGTTAAAGAATGATGATGAGACGGCGTTGACTTGTCTGGTCATTGAGAGGGAGGAGTCAAGAATGAATCCCAGGTTGCGAGCATGGTCCGTTGGTTTGGGTGCGCTGCCCAGGGCCGCTGGCCACCATGATTCGTCCCATGCGGAGGGGGATGATCCTAGGATGAGGACTTCCGTCTTGTCAGAATTCAGTTTTAAGCGGCTGTTCTTCATCCATTCGGAATGTCTTTCATTCCTTCGTGAAGGTTAGTTTTAGCGGTGTTTGGGTCTTTGGTGAGGGAGAGGATTAACTGGGTGTCATCGGTGTAGGAGATGATGTTGAGGTTGTGTTGGCGTGCGATGGATGCGAGGGGGCTTATGTAGACGTTGAAGAGGGTGGGGCTGAGCAATGATCCTGGTGGTACCCCGCAGATGACATCGGTGGCCTCCGACCTGAAAGGGGGGAGGCGGACTCTCTGTGTTCTTCCAGCGAGAAACAAGATGATCCAGTCCAGTGCTTTTCCTTGTATCCCGACGTTTCTGAGGCGTTGTACAAGGGTGCTATGACAGACCGTGTCAAACGCTGCGGAGATGTCCAGGAGGATGAGAGCAGCTGTTTCCCCGTTGTCGAGTAGTGTTCGGATGTCGTCTGTGGCTGCGATTAAGGCGGTCTTGGTGCTGTGTTTGGCTCAGAAGCCGGACTGTGAGGGGTCGAGGGAGCCGTTATATTCGAGCAAGGCTGCGAGCTGATTGTTGACGGTCTTCTTTATGACCTTGGCAGGGAAAGGGAGGAGCGAGATGGGGCGGTAGTTCTTGAGTTCAGTCGGGTCTGCTGTGGGTTTCTTCAGTAGAGCACTGAGTTCGGCATGTTTCCAGCTTTCTGGGAAGATAGCGGTGTTGAGGGAGCAGTTGATGATATCCC
The DNA here is from genome assembly GCF_964263255.1 of Lissotriton vulgaris. Classification (NCBI taxonomy): domain Eukaryota; kingdom Metazoa; phylum Chordata; class Amphibia; order Caudata; family Salamandridae; genus Lissotriton; species Lissotriton vulgaris. The sequence continues at coordinate 364,078,827 of NC_141695.1, read as the reverse complement.
GGAGATGGGGTGCGATGATGGAGTCAGCCTTGTTGAATATGTGGTGGGGGCATGGGTCGGTTGGTGATCCGGAGTGAATGGAGTTCTTCAAGCGGATGGTGTCTTCGGTGCTGATTGGGTCCCAGGCGCCAAGGGTGGTGGTGGGGGGCTTCAGTTCGGTGGTGGTGAGGGGGGTGGACTGGTCGCCAAATCTGTTATGTATGTCAGCGATTTTGCTGTGGAAGAATGAGGCTAGAGAGTTGCAGAGGTCTTGAGAGGGAGTGATGTCGTTAGAGCAGGCGTTGGGATTGGTTAGCTCTTTGACAATGCTGAAGAGCTCCTTGCTGTTGTGGGCGTTGTTGTCGAGTCGATCCTTGAACGATAATTTCTTGGTGGATCAGATCAGCTGGTGGTGTTTGCGGGTGGCGTCCTTGAGGGTGGTCATGTTGTCTGTGGTTGGGTTTTTTCGCCAGGCTTTCTCGAGGGTGCGGCAGTTCTTTTTGGAGTTCTTGAGGTCGTCATTGAACCAGGAGGCTTTTTGCTACCTGGTTTGTTGTGATGGTTTTTCAAGGGTGCTAATTCGTCGGCACATTCCATACATATTGACCAGGTGTAGGTTCTAAATGAAGGACCAGATCGTGACTTGGACTGTTATTGTACCTTCTCAGATACCTTCTCAGATACCTCTGAGTCAGAAAATGAGGGGGGATCTAACTCCGCTGACAACTTTTCCAATAGACGCTTTGACGTCCCCCCAAGATCGAATCGTTTTTTAGGGTATCGCGGAGGAGCGACCAAAGTCAAATTCAGACCCCAAGAAAGGACGAGGGAGACATACCAAGACAATCAGGAACGGGGGAGATACCAACACTAAGAGAATCAACCTCGTTTTCTGGAAGGAAACCAGGAGGAACCAATATTGGAGGGAATGAAAACATCTAACAACTATAGCCTCATCCCCATCTTTAATTTATCCATCAAACCTCTGGATAAAAGTATCATTGATCTCCTGTCCCGAGGTTTGTCATTTGTCCCTAGCTCACTCTTTAATGCATTCAAACTTAACAAAGATGTACAGGCCTTTTTTCGTAAAATTAGGCTATAAAAAATTATGACACAAAAAAAAAAGTTTTTGCAGACAAAGATCTGCCACCTAATAACAACACCTCAGGTTTCCGACCCACCTCTGTTTTCACACCTTCATTAGACCAGGTCGGTCCGGAGGTGGGTATGTTTGAGAAAATCGTATATGCCAAAATCCAAAACCTTACAAAATTTGTACCCAAACCAGCCTACAACCTGAACTATGATGAATATCAAGTCCTCAAAAAATTATCCTCAGACCACACGCTGACCGTGAAACCTAGTGACAAAGGCAGGGGCATTGTGGTTCTTGATAGCCTTTGCTATAAGGAACAAATACTTGCCATGCTCAACCGCCCTGAACACTATCGCAAGGTGGCATCCTATCCATCGGAAAGGATCAAGACGGAGATTTTTAGTGTGACCAATGCTGCTCTCCAACGAGGCTCCATATGCAATCAAGAATTTGAATTTTTCAATAAAGCTTTTTTTTAAATTCCAGTTCTTTATGGGGTACCAATAAGGCACAAAAACCTGCTTACCCCTCCCTATCGACCCATTGTTTCCACGATTGGGTCACTTACGGAACCTCTTTCCAAATTTGTGGACGCATGTCTTTCCCCCATCAACTGCCAACTTCCTGCCTATGTACGTGATACTGGCCATCTTATCACCAAAATCGAGGGGCTTGATTTCAACATTGACACTGACATATTGGTCACTATGGATATCGAGGCGCTGTACTCGAATATCCCTCAAAATGGTGCCATTGAGGCTGTCAATAACATTTTGGACGGATCAGACTGTCCATCAGAGAAACTCTTCATTCTGGAATGCTTGGCCTTAGTCCTCAAAGAAAACTATTTTGAATTTGATAAAACTACATACCAACAAGTGCTTGGCATAAGTATGGGAGCAGCTTGTGCACCGAATGTGGCCAATGCATACATGGGAGTTTTTGAAGAATGTTTTGTTACATTAGAAACTGACATTTTTCAATGCTGAACTAAATGGTTTTATCAAAAATGATCAACTGAAAATACATTTTCTAAAATAACTTAGCTGTTCTGTGGGTGTTTTGGTAGATTTCCATTCATTTGATTCTCTATTCCTTGGGGAAGCTCCCTTTCATGTTCACTTAAGTAATTCTTCCCTGGTGGGTTTCTCCCCGTGCCTATGGTCTTATGTTTTCAGGGTCCCTCTGCTGTATTTTTGCATTTAGAACAATCTTTACAGCGGCAGTGAGGAGTAAGTCAATTAGGGCCCTATCAATATCTGTGAGAGAACCAGCTCTTAGAAAGCCAAGTACCAGGGTGGATAACTTACAGGCGGGGGAGAAAGAGAAGACCTTGGAAAGGAAGGCAAAGGTTTTGTCCCAAAAGGGTGCAACACATACACATTGCAGTAAGAGGTGTTCTAAGTCCCCGTCTTTGTTGTTACAATTACAGCAAATTGCTTTTTCCCTCATGTTAAGTGAGAAAGGACGCGCCGGTGTCCAGAAAGCTTTATGGAGAAGCCAAAACTTCGTCTGGGGGAATGTAGGGCTTATTTTGTGTCTCGTAGTCGATTCCCAAGTTTTGGACCAATCCATATCTGAAATTGGTAATGATGAGTGAGATTGCCAGAACTGTATAAGAGCTTTATTGAGATTGGAGTGTTGCGGCCGCAGTAGTTTGCAGAGCCTGGAAACATGGTGGCCCAGTTTATTGAGGTTAGCCAGATGTTTGGGAAGAGAGGGAGATTTTGTGGATATTTTTGCTTTGGAGATTGCTGCTTTAATGCTCAAGAAGTTGTAAAACTCCAATGAGTCCAAGTCATATTTGGAATGGAGTTCCTTAAAGGAGAGACTGGTAAGTATCTCCAAGTAGTTGATGCAGGAAGAATATACCCTTATTGATCCATAGCTCATTGTGTAGTGGCTTCCCTTTGTAGAGTATTGCGTGATTGCACCATATTGATTCCCAGTTTGAACGTCTTATGCTTCTATCTAGGAGTTTTTTAACAGGGCGATTTTCATATTTTTGAAGAAGGATTTTGAGCAAGTGGCCGTACTAGGATTAGCAGTTAAGATGGTTGCTGGAGCAAGATTTCAAAAAAGAGCTTTCTCAACAGCTAGCCACACAGGAGTGTTACTTCACAGCAACAGTTAATCTTTATTGTTGGATTATTTAAAATCTTACAATATTACAATTACTAAAATATATACTTTTAGTATCTAAAACCAATAAAAGCAATTTCTTCATAAAATTCATTAAAGTTCATTACGTTACTTCATTAAAGACTTAATCTCCTAATTTTGTTTTTACTATTAGTAGGAACCGTACAAAGGTAGCATTCATACCTATGTCATTCGATTGGAGACAACATTTCAGGGCTTGCCTACATGTCCGTATTCCATGTACATTAAAAGGGAGTTTAAGTAAAAATTTCCTTTCATTTTGGAGTACAGGACAAATACAAAGCAGGTGCACAATGTTCTCCTCTCCACTTTTACAAAGTCAACATAAAGTACACCATTCAGTGGTTTTCCACGGGGGGAGGTGGCAAGGTCCCGGGAGTATTCCAAATCTTGCTTTAAGAAGGATTTGCTTGTTTTTTTCTGACCACGGGGTTTCCAAATAGACTTGTACCTTCTTTTTTTATATCCATTTATTATTGTCCAAGCATGTTTTCTTTTTGTCAGACTACCTTTGTCATTTACGAGTGATAGATGGTTTGTAGTTCTATTGATTATTTTTTTGAACTATGCATTAGTTATAGTGTTGTTCCAAATTGAGGTAACCGCAAACTCTTCTATCGCTTCTTTAAGATAGTTCCATGCAGTTGACTTTGCGTTATTATTTATCTCTTTCCATAATAAGTGCGATATCTGGTTATCATGATCATTTTTAATCTGATTCCAGGTTTTAATAAAATGTCCCTTCCTCGCATAATATTGGTTGGTTAAACCGAACTCCAGTCTAATTTGCGCTGGCGAGGCATTAATTGGGAGGTGAAATAGTGATTTATATGTTTTAGATACAGCATTATTTATTGTTTCAGTATCCTTTCCCATTAATGATTCACTGCCGTAAGTAATTGTTGGTAGCAGTCTTGCCCCTATAATCTTTAAGAGAGGTCCATATGTAAGGTTGCTCAATGATTTCTGCAAGATTCTAAATGCTGCAGTCTTCCTTTGAATATCTCTTTTTTTGCGGCTGATAATTACCCGTCTCATCAAACAGTACACCCAAATACTTGTAAACTTCAACTTGCTCTAGATGGGTTTCTCAATGTACCATTTATGTTTTTGTCTTAATTTTTTATTCCTGGAGACTACCATGATGTTTGTTTTAGTTTCATTTATCACCATCCCATTTTCCTTTGTGTAGATACATGTTCCATTGATTAGTCGCTGTAGCCCAATTTTGTGTTGCTTAAAAGGATGGCATCATCGACATACAGCAAGTTAGAGATATGTTTATCAGCTAATTTCGGAGGGTATGCGTTTAATTCATCGAGGTTCGCTGTTAAATCTGCCAAAAACAAATTGGAATGAAGTGGGGTCAGTACGCAACCTTGTTTTAGGCCTTCAATTGCTGGGATTTCCTTTGATAGCGTTTGGCCATCCCCCATCCTCACCCTAACCCAGGTTTTGCTATACAAAAGCTGGATCATTTTCAGCAGGACCATTGGAATATTTTTTCTCTGAGCTTTTTCCACAGTACGTTTCTTTGGACACAATCAAAGGCAGATTTAAAGTCTACAAAACATAGATACAATGGCTGTTTGAGTCTAATTGACTTGTCCATTAGAAGTGATAATGCCAGGATGTTTGTAGATGTCCCCAAGCCTTTGACAAAGCCAGTTTGGTTCAGTGGCAGAATCTTATTTTCTGTTGCCCATTCATTCAACTCAGTAAGCAGAATCCTCGCAAACAACTTGGCATCTGTGTCTTGAAGGGTAATAAGCCTATAATTTTCCGGGAGCGCCCAGTTCCCTTTTTTGTAAATTGGCGTAATTAATGACCCTTGCCATGACTCCGGGATGACGCCTTTCTGGATAACTTCTTTGAATACCTTTTCTAAGTATGCTGCACATAAATCTGGATTCTCTTTAAATAGAGCAAAAGGAATACTATTCGGTCCTGGCGCCCCATCTTTCTGTTTTTTAATTAATTTTTTAGTTGATCTTTTGTTATTACGATTGGTGTTTCCATATCACAGTCATAGCTATCTGTAGACTGTATTTCAATATTATTTATTGTTATACCATTCTGGTTTCAATGTTTTCTAAGGAATGTCACCCATTCTTGCTCAGTTAGAACAGAGGAAACAACTCTTTTATTTGGTCTAACCAGACCATTTATGATTTTCCAGAACTCTCTTGCATTTGTCTGATTGCTTGCTTGGAATAATTTTGCCCAGAATCCTTGTCTTGCCTGATTTTTCTCATTCCATATTAGTTTTCTCAAGTTTTGATTTACAGCTTTCAATGTGCCTGATATTTCCTCACTAGGGACAGAGGGGCATATTATCAAGGGGGTTTATCTCCGCTTTTTTAGCTTTAAAAGCCAAGAAAGTGGAGATAAAATTATCTCCCTATTACCTAGCTGCTGCTAACACCAGTTAGCGACAGCTAGTAGGAGATAGCGACCATCTTGTGCCCCACTTTGCATGTTAGTGATATTTATCACTAATGAGATGCAAAGTGGGCGTGCCAAGATGTTAGAGACTGAAAACAGTCGCTAACATCGCTATCTCCTATTACCAACTTTTGGAGATATTCGCGCTAAGTGGGAATATCTCCAAAATCTAACACCTGCCCTGAGCAGTTCTTAGCCATGTTATCCAATGGGAGGTGGATAACATGGCTAAGAGCATTAGCTCGCTAATGCATGAATATCGCTTACTTTTCAGCGATATTCATGCTTTGCGGCGATTTTTACCGCATTTGCGTTAAACCTTGATAATACCAAGGTTTATTTGCGGTAAAAAGCGCCGCAGCGCTGCGGTAAATTTTTTTCAGATTTCTTAATTTGCCTTATCATTCTATTTCGAGCTCTTTTTAATTTCGTTATTGTATATGGAAGGTTTATGTATATTTTCTTTTCCTTTCGTTCCTCATTTTGATTGCTTTTATTCCATCGGATTTGATTTTGAGATTGGTGTTTAACCAGAATCATAGTAAACTTTACCCACTGTTCTATCGAGGTAAGTGTTCTTTCATTGAAGCAAATCTCTTGTATTCGCCTAACTTGTTCATTCGTCACATCCTTATTCTGGACAGTCCAAATCAGTTTTTTATAGTTTACCGTTCCAATGTGTCCCGGGACAGTTCGATACGGTAGGTTTGCCTTATTCATAATATTGATTGTTATTATCTGCTGGCATTGATCACTATCCGTAACTTTCTCGAGTTGATATGAGATAATGTTCTGGAAAATATTAAGTGATGTCATTGTGGGGGGCGTGGCTAGCGGCCGAACATGGCGGCAGCCTAGAGGACTAGCTCCGGTAGAGAAGCGGCCTCTCAGAATATCCGTACTATGATCCGTGGCTGAATCAGACCTCTGGCGGAGGAACCGAAAGCCCAGGACCGGGCGGCGACGGCGGCAAGTACCCGGGCAAAAATTGTATGCCGGGCGGCTGAGATACAGCCGAGTGTTTGCGGGACCGGAGCACAGGCCTGAATCCGGGGGACCCAGTGGCAAGTGGTGCTGACCGGAAGTGCGACCAGGCTGGCGGCGGTGGACCGGAAGTAACCGGGACGGGAAGGGGGCCTCACGAAGTGATCAGCAAGCTTTAATTGTCGTCCCCGGCTGCGGCGGTGAATAGATCAGGAGGCCGAAACGCTGCTGGAGGGACGGAGGGGCTACCCGTGACTGACGCGCTGACCGGAGCTGAACGCTGAACGCGGCAAGAAGGTGAGGTGCCGTCCGTTGCAGTCGGCGGAGCGGGAAAGATCAACTGGGGCTGCGGGAGGCCTGGAGAGTTCTGCCCCCCCCCCGCACACAACAGGCCTGGAGGCAGCACCGTGAAGTGAGCCGAGTGAGTGGGGCTACGCTGCTTGTGCACTGGAGGGCTCGAACAAGGGATTTACTGATAGCTGCCCTAGCCCCATAACCGTGGACCTTGGGTGCCACGTTGCGCCACGCAGCATTGGCGCACACACGAGTCCATTACAGCGCCGAGGAACACAACTGAGACGGGGCGCCGCTTGTGGCAACTCGGAAACATAGTACGACTCCACACTATGTCGCAGCTGTGACCCTGAGACACGGGAAGGTGCTGGGCGGCCAGGGAGGACAGATCGCCAGGCAGGGCGGGAGTAATGTGGCTGCAGCTCCATTGACGTCTGAGGTGCATCGGGTGCAAACCCCCATTTACATCTGGCTGCCTGCCTAAGCGCTACAGGGGCCGGCCCGGACCACAGGCCGGACTGTATCCATGGCTGATCCCCCCTCCCGATCCCTCCCTCCTGCAAACCTAAGGTGTTGACGGTGGACATCATGGCGGGAAAGGGCTCCAAAGGTGGCGCGACTCAAACACGTATCGAACGATACACAAGCGATAAAACTGCGTCCCCTCCAGCGGAAGGATGGCACACTTCCACGAAAACGGCGGACAATGCAGGGACGAAAAAGGCGACCCTGGATGACGTGATGCGAGCGCTCACGCAGGTCCAGACTACGGTGGGCTGTTTCTCGACCGAAATAACTCTCATTCGAGCAGATCTCCCCAAAATGGCCGAAAAAGTAGGATTGCTGGAACTGGTCACAAAATCACTGGTGGAGGATTTGTCGGAGCTTCAGACGGTGATGGAGGCAGTCGTGGCAGAGAATAAAATGCTAAAGGAAAAGCTGTATGACCAGGAAGGACGCTCCAGAAGGAATAATATACAAATTCTTGGAGTTCCGGAATCGGAAGGTACTAGAGCAACTGATCTCTTTGTGGAAGAACTCATCAAATCACAACTCCAACCTAAAGGGCTATCAGCGTTCTTTTCGGTCGAAAGGGCGCACAGAGTACCAGGTGGCCAGCCAAAACCGGGGGCATCCCCTAGACCAATCCTGGCGAGACTGTTCAACTTCCGCGATAGGGATGCCATCCTGCAAGCGGCACGGGTATCCCCACCCATGAAGATTCAGAACTCCACATTGGCCTTCTTCCCGGACTACACAGCAGAGGTGGCCAGGAAAAGAAAGACGTTTCTGGACATAAAAAAAGAACTCAGGAGGAGGGAGATCCAATACTCCATGATATTTCCGGCTAAACTACGGGTGGTAGCGGAAAACAGGACATGGTTTTTCGACAATCCAGAGACTGCCCGGGACTGGCTGGATGGCTGGCGACCAACCTCTCAGTCCCGCCGCATGGGGCGGACTAAAAAGGATCAGCATATGAGGGACCGTGACGACGTCCGAGCGGAAGAACCGGAGGAAGAAAGAAGCTCACCGGTGAAAGACAATGTTAGTGCAGATCTGGAGGTGGATATTTAACGACCCGGCAGGTACGAGACATTCTTGATAATGGGACTGCCGCTTGGGCTGCCATGGACACTGGGCTGAGGGCCTCTGGAGAGGGTAAGAGGGGTCGCTGACTCCGGAATACTCTTCACCCCCAACGAGCAAGTCATGGCCGCTTTGCAGCAGCGTGTGGGCAGTGGGAAGGAACGTCCATCAATGTGGTGTCTGTTTATATCCCACCGGCATTACATGCGACTGCACTTCCGGACCTGGGAAAGTTCCTCCTTGAGCTCCCGGAAGGAGACCTAGTGGTGGGAGGCGACTTTAATGCCGTGGCCCATGTCACACAGGATAGGTTCCCGATTCGGACGCAGACACCTGGCCCGTCCCGATTCAGTGAGTCCATGGAGGCACAGGGATTGATAGACATATGGCGGCACCTACACCCCGAGGATCAGCAATACTCTTACTACTCTGCCACACACAACTGCCTGTCCCGTGTTGACTATTTCCTTACACTGGGGGGCGGCCGACTCACGATAAATGATGTACAGATACAACCCCGAGGTATATTGGATCATTCCCCCTTGACCATGATCCTGTCCTGCACGGCGATTGCCCGTAAGAGAATCTACACAATCTACCCCGGGTACCTCAAGATACCTCGCGTCCGTAAAGACTTAAAACAAGTAACTAGATACTATTTTGCGGAAAATTCAGACTCAGTGTCCTCCCCGACGACCTTGTGGGAAGCGTATAAAACAGTTTTAAGGGGGCAGGCGATTGCGACAATAGCGAGACATAAACGTGAGCAAAAACAGGAACTGCTAGCTCTGGAACTAAAGCTAGAGCAAGCAAACGTGGCCCATATGGCACACCAGTCAGAAGACACACTTCACTCACTCCACCTCTGCCAGCAGTTACATGGCGACCTTCTCAGACGACGGACAGTAGAAAATATTGAGACGACTGCGCATAGGGTCTATGATATAGGGGACAAAGCCAATAAACTATTGGCTTGGCTAGACAAAAAAAGTGAGAGCAGCAGACATATATTACATTTGAAGGATCCGGAAGGGATATCTCATTCGCGTCCCTCTGAGATTATAGAAATCTTAGCTGACCACTTCCAGGAAGTCTATACCCCAAAAGATGTAGTTACGGCTGGGGCGGCGATGTCGGCGCTTCAAGATATACAGGTCGAGACTCTACCACCGGAGACGGTGACTGAACTGGAGGCAGATCTGACGGAGGATGAGATTCAGACAGCAATTGGTGCTTTACACACGGGTAAAGCACTAGGCCCTAACGGGATTCCGATTGAGTGGTTCCAGACAGTATCAGACACCCTGAGCTCACCTCTGTTAGCCATGCTCTCGGAGTGTCGGGAGATGGGGGTTCTGCCCCTGCTGGGACGCGCGGCGTTATTTAAGATGATGGCGCTGCCACACCTCTTATATGTACTGGAGAACACCCCAGTCCCAATTCCGCCTTCCTATTTCCGGAAAGTGACAGCGGTGATGACCGATCTGTTATGGGGAGAGCGTCCACCCAGAATAGCGCATACTAAACTCAATCGCGGGTGGTACGACGGGGGGATAGCTTTGCCAAACATGCAGCTTTATTACTGGGCGTCACAGCTCAAAGTAATTAATCAATGGATCCATGCCCCGCATGATGACCCGGCATACCTAGCAGATAGAGCGCAATTGGGAACACACAGTTTGCTGGCTCCGCTGTATAATCCAGGCCTAACGACGAAACTAATCGGTCCTACTAAACACACTGTATCACTATGGCACAGGGCATTGACACGGCTTAAGTGGAAAGGGGTCATAACTAAACTTACTCCATTATGGGACACTAAACAACTAGGCTGTCTTAGATCCAGTAAAGGCTTTACCCAGTGGGACAATATTGGAATCACTACTGTGGGAGACCTGTGGACCTCTACTGGAATGGTCCCTTTCCCGCACCTGCAGCAACAATACGCATTAGGCCCCACTGAAACTTACAGATATATACAAATAAGGCATGCACTAATGGCAGTAATTGAGCAAGGGTCCACTGTCCCGGAATCCTCACCTCTGGAGGATCGACTTCTCACAGACTTTATGCAAACATGCGCCACCTCACTCACATACAGCTAATTACTGAATAATCTCCCGGATCCCTTGCAACAGCTAAAAGAGAAGTGGGAAACTGAGTTAGGCACCATGGATGAGACAGACTGGAATGCCGCCCTGGCGTCACCACGGGAGGCGGGCATTTCAGCCCGGTTCAGGCTAATACAACTCAAGATACTACATAGAGTGTACTACACCAGAACCACTCTACACAAAATGCACAGGGCGGAAACCCAGTATTGTCTTAGAGGGTGTGGGGAGGAGGGGACACTGCTGCACACACTTTGGGATTGCCCGGCCATCTTGAGCTACTGGCGGCAAGTCCTGCGCACCATCTCCCAGGCCCTTGACACTTCCTTAACGCCGGATCCACGTGTATGCCTATTGAATGTATGGGACGGAACTGATCTGACACATCGGAAACAGCAATGGGTCCCTACTGGGACTATGGTGGCCAAGCGCGACATTGCACAGAGGTGGGAAGTGGCGGAAAAACCTACGCTAGCACTATGGTGTAGGACGATGGATAAACTTATGTTGACTGAACGTGCAGTGTACAAAATGAGAGCCAACCCTCGCAAATGGAATAAGGTCTGGGAGGCATGGAATAGGTACAGGGGGGACCTATGTGAGCCGCTTCCAGAGGAGGAGGACGACAGCTCAGGAGGTGAAGAAGAGTTGGATGAATGAGACAGTGGGGAGTGGGCAGATGAGCAGGGGAAGGTAGAGACCGGGTATTAGCGGTACTGCTTAGCCTGGAGTTCGGAGGGGGAGGGGCAGTAGCCTGGGAACCCTGAACCGGCACGTGACACTGGGAATAAAATGTGATGATTAACTGTGACTATTCAATCTGCATGAGTCTAAAGTTTTGGTTTAAGTTATAAAAAACAAAAAAGTAAGACGACACATACTCTACTAATGTATCCTGAATGCCTTTTGTAATATTCCAAAATTTGCTGCCGGACCGGAAGGTTGTCGGCTAAATAGCTGTGTACCATTATGGACGTGATGTTGAATACGGAATGTTTTCTTGTGTTATGATGGAAAAGAGCAATGTACTAATGGCAAATCTAAATAAAGTCTTACATTAAAAAAAAAAAGTGATGTCATTGTGTAGTCAATCCTTGTCCTTGCCTTGTTCTTGATTTATGTATTACATGCAGGTGGCGTATCTTCTTTGAATCGACCATTAAGAATTCACACACCCATCGCTTCCATGTCTTTAACAAATGGTTTACCAATTTTACTACTAAAGGGTTTAGTTTTTTTTCCTGGATCCTGTGGGGGGATTGGCCATTGATAGTCTTGTGATTGACAAATATCATCCTTTATAAAGGATGGCATTAAATTAAGGTTAAAGTCCCCAGTCATGATATAGTCCGCTAAAGCGTCTTCCAACATTAATTTCACTAAGAGATTATTAAGTATTCCACAAGTTGACTCCCTACTCGTGCGTGTTGGCTGTATATATACATTAATCAGATATAAGGACTTTGGTTTCTGGTCAGTTGTTATATATTTCAATTGGATTATTAAAATATTCGTACTTTTTGAATCGAGTCGTTCGTGCTCAACCTGTAGATCAGTCGAAATAAATGTTGCTAGCCCCCCGCTTGGATGCCCAAATTTATGGTTTTTATTTGCATGTTCAAAATGACCTATGTATCCATGTAGAACAAATGGGTTGGTTTCCCACGTTTCCTGTAAGAAAATAATCTGAGACTGGAACAATATAGAAGCTATGTGTGTATTATGAATCTTTGTTCCCAACCCGTTTATGTTCCATGTTTTTATCTGCTGGGCATTTTCTTCAGTAATAGGCGGTGTTGGATAAACCTTTGGGATTTGTTTAGTAATTAATATACCCCAGGCTTTGAATGCCTGTTGTTCGGTAAGAATCAGTTCTGCTATTACCCGGGAGTTTATTGTAATTAGCGTTGCAGCCTGGAGACTCTTTTTTTCTAACATAAATTCAATAGAGTCGATATTGTCGCTCACTATTTTACAGAGGGATGGAATTGACTTGAATAATCTGAATATATTGCCTCGATTTAATGTATCTTGCCTACCTCTAGACTCGAATTCTGGTTTAAAAATAAGTTGTACTTTATTATTTGGTGGCTGATTATGCTGAGGATCCTTTTCCTTCGCTTGCTTTGTTTTGTAGGTAATTCTTTTTACCCCTTCACTGCTTTCAATAACCAAATGGTCCCATTCTGTCATTTTTATATTACTTTTGTCTTTCTTACTCATATTAGATTTAGAGGATATTTCTGCTTTTTCATCGGCGGATTGATATTGTTGATTAATGGTTTTTATTATTACTTTTATAGGGGTCTTGTCCTTCCTTCTTTGTGGACTATACATGAATGGGCCAGTATCTTCTTCCTCCTCACCTTGGAGTAGCGCATCCTCTAAGGCCCTTCTGTCCTCCTTCTCTTCATATCTTCTCCATTCCTCCTGCTGTATTTTTTTATCTATATTCATCAATTCGCCTTTCGACTCTAAATTCCTCATAGTGCTGTTTTCATCCCGCTTAGTTTGAGCTTTCCCTTTTTGCGTTGTTTTAGCGCATTTTGCAGGAACATGTCACTTTGTTCGTTTTTGTTCAAATAATGGGAAGTATTTGTTATTTCCAGTCATATTTCTGCTTTTTCATCGGCAGATTGATATTGTTGATTAATGGTTTTTATTATTACTTTTAGAGGGGTCTTGTCCTTCCTTCTTTGTGGACTATACATGAATGGGCCAGTATCTTCTTCCTCCTCACCTTGGAGTAGCTCGTCCTCTAAGGCCCTTCTGTCCTTCTTCTCTTCATATCTTCTCCATTCCTCCTGCTGTATTTTTTGATCTATATTCATCAATTCGCCTTTCGACTCTAAATTCCTCCTTGTGCTGTTTTCATCCCGCTAAGTTTTATCTTTCCCTTTTTGCATTGTTGTAGCGCATTTTGCAGAAACATTTCCCTTTGTTTGTTTTTGTTCAAATAATGGGAAGTATCTGTTATTTCCAGTCATATTAAGTGATGCGACCTTTTGGTAAATCTATATCATGCATGTTCAAATCTAAGGTTTTTATCTGTTCTTGGCCTGGTTTCATTACAGCACTATCTTCCCCTATCTCATGTCCATTCACGTCTATAGTTGTTATCTGATTTTCATCTAATTGTATTGTAGCACAGTTATTTGTTTTTACGTTTTTTCCTGCTTTACGTAATTTTTTCCTTTGACGTTTTGACAACATAGTGAAGCCATCAGTGTCATGTTCCTTACATTCCTGTTCTGCCCTTATTTCAGTATTGATAGTATCATCCCTTGTTTGATCCAATGACTGTACGTTCAGTGTTGGAGATTTTTTTCGCCTTGTACTATAGTTTTTGTCTGTGAGTTTCTTACTGATATAACTTCTGGGCCCTCAAGATTTTCTGTGAGGCTGATAGGTTCATTATCCAACTTATCGATCGTTTTGATATATTGAGTATTGTCTTTCTTTTTTTCATAGTTGTTTCCATTTTTTATTTGAATTTTGCGTTTAGTGTCTTCTATTATACTGTTCAAAACCTCTGGTATTGTTGCTAGTTTGTCTATAATTGGTGAATAGATACATTCCGTAGATGTTTTTTCATTATCTTTCTGAGCTCTAATTATCAATCCATTTAGCTGAGCAAGTTTGTTATCAATCCCCGCAACTGAGTTTGCCATCATTTTTAACAGTTCAATTTGTATATCCAAAGAAAAAATGTTTTTGGGATGTCAGAGAAAGGGCGCACTGCCAGTATGGAAGCACTATAGGACCAAGTGGGATGTGGTGCAACTGAGTGAGTGGACAACCATATAACCACTCAAAGGAGAAGTCAGCAAGCTGTACTAATCCAACGTTACAGAAAGAAACATACCCTATGCACACACTTGAAAGGTATAAAATGGGCACAATATGTCCAAATGCAAATGTTCAATACAGTGCAGAGAAACAACAATAATATGCAAGTTGATGTAAATAAATAAACAAGTGTTTGTAAAGAAATCTTGGTCTCCTTGTTTTAATCAGTCACAGCTTGTGAACAACCAGCCGACACGTGTTTCATCGCATCTTGCGAATCTTCAGGGCTCCAATGGTTGTGTTTGGACCAAGTGGTCGCTCTTCCGGTGATACTTCCGACCCGGAAGGGCCCAAGACCATCCAATCTCAATTTCGAAGTGAATTAAATTAGCTTGCAAGCGTAATGCGCTTGGTGTGGGTCGCCCGGGAGAAGGTAAAGGTGTTGAATCACTCTGTATCTATGATTTTTTCTATGTCGTGATTGATAAGGAAAGCTCAATGGCCTCGTCCGGACTTGATGTCTTTTAGACGTCTCGTCTTTTCTCCCGGGTCTCTGTGTTCGGAGTGCGGACACCAAACACGTGTCGGCTGGTTGTTCACAAGCTGTGACTGATTAAAACAAGGAGACCAAGATTTCTTTACAAACACTTGTTTATTTATTTACATCAACTTGCATATTATTGTTGTTTCTCTGCACTGTATTGAACATTTGCATTTGGACATATTGTGTCAATTTGTATATCCATTTTACTGGATTGATATTGTAATGCTTTCAAAGTGAGAGTTAACGTTTGGTAGAAAATATCCCAACTTATCCCAATATTTTGTAGTTTTATTCCCAATTGGTTATTTCGTGTTGTCTTGTCATTTTGGCAGTTATTTTTTTCAGTGGTTTGTTGTGTTGTCGTGTCATTCTGACAAATATTTTCAGCAGATATGTATTCCACCAAGCTATGATTTATTTTTGCGTCAGAATCATTTTTTTCATTCTTCCCTGTGTCTTCCCCCCCCCTTTGGGTTATCATATCTTATTCCGTGATGGTCATTGTGTTCTTGGATATCTCCCCCAACTTTATGATTGTGGTTATTCAGATGTTTATGCGAGATTTCCTCCGGGGCTATAAGTAACCTTTTCTTGATTTCTACATTTATTTCTATAGGTATCCTTAACTGTTTTTGTCCCTTCCTACCTTCCTGATATGCTGGGTTGACTTCTGGAATATTATACTCGGTGCTGGTTACAAAGCAATTTATTTCCTTGTTCATCACCTCAGATGTACTTGTTTCATCCGATATCTCCATTTCTTTTGATTTTTCACAATGAAGTGTCCCTACCTCTGATACCTTTGTTGGATCAAATATATTTATTTATTGTGAGTCCCCTTGATAAATTGTCCCTGGAGTTATATTTACCCTTAGTAGCTCTTGATCCGCGATTTGAAATTTGTTCCCCTTTTGCTCCTTTAGCTGGGTTTGAGAGTTATAGATCCCGTATTGAAGGCCGTTTTGTTTGACCTGTTTATTGGTTGTTTCGCTGCTTGTTGGTTTGATTGGGGTCTGTAATTTTCTATTTTCCCCATCTGTTTGCATTGTTATCAGCACCCCAGTTGGATCCTTCATGAATGAAAATCTCTCTGGTATTTTGCCTGATTTCTCAAACATCCTTGCTATTGGAGAGATTAGCATTTTATTTGGTTCAACTGTATTTGATTTAAGCTTTTTTGATACCCTAGATTGTTGTATTTTCTTTGCGCGTTTTACCGTTGGTCCGGATATTCTCTCCTTACCAGAATGCATAATTCCCCAACTTCCCCAGTCAGTTTGCCCGTGCTTTCCTCTGGTATAGCACTGAGTAATATTAGATCACAATAGAGGGCTTAAATTTAGA
Organism: Lissotriton vulgaris; assembly: GCF_964263255.1. Taxonomy (NCBI): domain Eukaryota; kingdom Metazoa; phylum Chordata; class Amphibia; order Caudata; family Salamandridae; genus Lissotriton; species Lissotriton vulgaris. Next base: position 364,062,485 of record NC_141695.1, on the reverse strand, counting down.
TCACAGTAGAGGTAAAAATGGAGAAAAAGCCGGATGAAACCTGGTGGACTGACCTCAGTTTTACTTCCACACCCTTTGCCGACCTGTAACCGTTTTCTCCACCTCCCCAGCCTGTGTGCTCTTTTCCCCTACAGTCTCAGTCACCTAATTCTATAGGTGTCAACGCCAAGTCATCCAAGTCCCCCCACCGCAAACTAAGACCGCACAGCTCAGTGCGTTGTTGAGGTGGGGTAGTATTGGGCCTTGGCAATGTCAAGCAACTGGGTAACTGCAGGTACCAGGAATACCAGCCGTCGGGGTCTAGCAGTGGAGGCCTGTGGGGGCCGGGTGGATGGAGGTCGATGGAATGGCAGCCCAGTTGGGTAAGTCAAATCAAGATTTAAGCACAGCAGTGCATCCGTACGGGAACTCCTCCGCTTTTAGTTACTTAGTTATTTAGATAGATACCTGTACACCCCCCAACACCCCCACGTAGCACCTGCGTCCTGAGCACCAAAGTCTATTCTATTATGCAGTTCTGCTGCGTGGCATAGTTGTACGTTGTAATTCGCTGTTTAGTTTTTACTCCCCACAGCCCCACCTGCACCAGAAACCTACTTCTCACCTTGGTTTCGGTGGGGCACAACGGGGGCTTCTTTCAGCCTTTTCAGTCAGCCTCTGTCTGGTGGTCAGAACCAATTGTCCACGATTGGTGGCCCCCGCTCACTTCCCTCACTTCCCTACTACCACTCCGAAAGTCCGCAAAAAACATATAGGAACTACACTACATCGCTTTACATTCAATTCCTAATGATGATACTTTTGCGCTCTTTGGCCCCTGTTAGCCTCTTATCCTCTGAAGCCAAGGCTAACGAGACTGTGGCCCCTACTCCAGGGGCTGCTGGGGGTGGGACTGGGAGTGGAACTGCTGCCTCTGGTGCTTCTAATGCTCCCACAGTCTCAGTTACTCCTATTGTAGCCCCTACTCCAGGGGGTGCTGGGAGTGGAACTGCTGCCTCCTCCCACGCTGCTCCCACTCTTCCCACTCTGCAGCTGCAGTGGTCTTATGATTTTTTTTTTTTTAATCTTGTGGTGGTCTTTTGGTGGCCTTGATGGTCTTGTGATAGCCTCCCCACAGACCTGCTGCAATTTCTAGGGCTCACAGTGGAGCCGTTTGTAGCCTGCATCACACAGTTTTGTTTGCAGGCAAACAATGCCCAATACAAGGATTTCTTTCAGCAAAACAAGAAATCAATGTCTCTGATGTGGAGGAAGATTTTCTCTCTGCTTGTGGGGGAAGGGGGGAATGATTCTCCACTCTTGTGCCGCTCCTTTCCCGCTCCCGCTCCTGCCCGCTAACCCGGCAATCCTTTACCTCCTATGGCGACTTCGAGCAGGCGGAGCTGCTCGTGGCATGCGGCACTCTCCATGCGGGTCTCGGCTTGCGGCTAGCAGGTCCGGGCGGAACTCTCCAGCGGGGGTTCTCCTTGTCTGCTTATCTCCCTCCCCCCCAGTCTCCTGCTGTCACTTCGACTTGCCCCCACTGCGCAGTATCGGTCCCTGCTTTTCGCTCTTGCGGGCGGCTTCTGCTTCTGCTCGTACTCTTGCTCTCTGAGATTCAAGACCCGGACCGGACTGCAATCCACCGCATGCACAGGAGTGTAGCCAGCAGGGGGGATAGCCAGTAAGAACCTTGTTTGGCAATGAAGGCCGTCTGGTAGGAAGGCCATCTGGTACAGTTTGAAATCCGCTAAGTTGACCCCTCCTAGAGATTTATCAAGGCGGAGCTTTCTTATACTAATCCTTGCCTTTTTCCCTTTCCATAGGAACTTAGACAGTAGAGTGTCCAATTTGTGGTGAAAGTCCTGGGACAAGGTATGAGGGAGCATTGTAATGAGGTAATTTACTTGGGGGCAGATCATCATTTTGATGGTCACAACCCTTCCCCACCAAGTTATGAAGCGGGGAGACCAGCTGTCTAATTGTGATTTAATTTTATCTAACGTGATGGACTTGTTGTGTTGAAGGGTCTCGAGAAGGGTGCTGCCAAACTCAATACCTGGGTACTTAATAAAGCCGGTCTGCCATGAGAGACCAGAATTTCCAAAGATGTCTCTGGTGCCAAGGATATTCAGGGGCTTAACCTCTGATTTTTCCCGGTTCAATTTATATCCGGAGTGGGTTGAGTATCTCTCTATAGTAGTCATGAGAGCCTAGATGGAAGTCTCTGGGTTCTCCGTAACCATGAGGATATCGTCTGCGTATGCTGCCAGTTTCACCCGTGTGTCCCGCAATGTCCTCGTTTAGTTTGATAGCAGTTATGAGCGGTTCGAGGGCCAGGAAAAACGGAGCTGGGGAGTCAAGTCAAGTCAAGTCAGAGAATTTATATAGCGCACTACATACCCAGAGGGTCCCAAGGCGCTTAGAAAGGGGAGGAGGATTACTTGTCAAATATCCACGTTTTAAGTTGCTTTCTGAATGCTAGGTGGTTCTGGGTAAGGCGAAGGTAAGCGGGGAGTGAGTTCCATGTTTTAGCAGCCAGGTATGAGAAGGATCTGCCTCCCATGGTGGTCTTGTTGATGCGAGGTACAGTGGCGAGGGCTTGGCTGGAAGAACGTAGTTGGCGGGAGCGGGTGTAGAAGGATAGTCGTGAGTTGAGGCATTGTGGTCCGATGTCGTAGAGTGATTTGTGTGCGTGGGTTAGCAGTCGGAAAGTGATCCTCTTATTGACGGGTAGCCAGTGGAGGTCTTTAAGGTGACCAGAGATGTGTTCGTTGCGTGGGATGTCTAATATGATCCTGGCTGAGGCGTTTTGGATTCGTTGGAGTTTCTTCTGGAGTTTAGCGGTAGTGCCTGCGTAGAGGGTGTTTCCGTAGTCCAGTCGGCTCGTGACCAGGGCATGGGTGACTGTTTTTCTTGTTTCGGTGGGGATCCAGCGGAATGTTTTTCTAAGCATACGAAGAATGTTGAAGCAGGAAGAGGATACGGCGCTGACTTGTCTATTCATGGAGAGTGAAGAATCCAGGATGACGCCTAAGTTCCGTGCGTGGTCTGTCGGGATGGGTGCTTTTCCGAGGGCTTCCGGCCACCAGGAGTCGTCCCAAGCAGAGGGGGATGTGCCTAAGATGAGGACTTCTGTTTTGTCTGAGTTCAGTTTCAGACGGCTTTGTTTCATCCATTCGGCAACTTCTTTCATTCCTTCGTGTAGGTTAGTTTTGGCGGTGCTGGGGTCATTGGTGAGAGAAAGGATAAGTTGAGTGTCATCCGCGTAAGAGATGATGTTGAGGTTGTGTTGGCGGGCGATGGCCGCGAGGGGGCTCATGTATACGTTGAAGAGGGTGGGGCTGAGTAATCGAAATGGGTCCGACAGGGTGTCATTTATGGCGATCCAGGCGGATGGAGAGGAGTATAGGACCATTACAATATCAATGTAAGACTTCCTCAGATTAAAAGCTCTCATACAGTGTTTTGAGAAGGACCAAGTCCCCCTGTCAAACTCTTTTTCTGCATCCAGGGTGATGGCCACAAAGGGTGTGGGGGTTGTTTTAGCTTTTTCCAGGATATGGCACAATAGTCTTGTGTTGTCGTTGGACATGCAGTATTTAGGAAAGGCCACTTGAGAGTTACTGATCAATTTAGGGAGGATGGCATTGAGTCTGTTGGCTAGGATCTTCGCATAGATTTTGCAATCCAGGTTTATGAGCGAAATAGGGCGATCGTTTTTTTTTAAAAGGGGGTCTTTACCTACCTTGGGGATAATGATTATAGTGGCTTCACCCATTGACTCAGAGACATTAAATAATTTTAATGATATGGGGGTGAGAGATTTATCAAACGATTTATAAAAGCCTGCAGAAAAGCCATCTGGGCTTTGTTGCTTTTGAGGGATTTAATAGAGGTACACATATCTTTGTCTGTGAAGGGGGACCCTAGTGTAGAGCTGGTGTCATCAGAGAGCTTAGAGAGGTTTAGAGTGTCCAAATATTTAGCACATGCATCTGGCTCACATGACATCTTGTTCTTGTAGAGGTCCTCATAGAAGGCCTGGAAGGAGGCTAGAATTTTGTCTTGTTTCGTGTGGACATTATTAGCGGAGTCTTTGAGTGAGGATATAGTGAGTAGTTTCTGTCTATGCTTGAGGTAGGACGCAAGCAATTTCCCTGCTCTATTTCCCTCACAGTTTCAGTGCTTTGAATGTATTGATCCATACACCAGCGCGTTTGCTCACAATAGTGATATATTCGTATTTCTTTTTAATAAGTTGGTCCAGGACTAATTTGTTGTCTAGGTTAGCTGAGTGGGCGATTTCTAGGGCCTTGATATCTTTTTCCAGTGTGTCGAGTTCCGTGTTTAATTTTTTATTGGTCCGCGCTCTAATGCCAATAATGACACCCCTAATTGTAGCTTTCAGAGCATCCCAAACGATGGAGGCGTTCGTGTCTGGGGAATCATTTAGTGTGATATATTCCCTGATAGCGTTCTCTGTTTGCCGTTTGTTCTCGGGATCCGACAGTGTTTCCTCATTGAAGCGCCAGCGCTTTGGGGGTAGAATAGAGTGAGAGCCTGCAAGTTTAATACTAATGCAAGAATGGTCAGAGACTAGTTTAGGTGCTATGTGCGTTTCTTCTATAAGGTGAGTGAAGGGCCTAGAGATTAGAATATAATCCATTCTGGAGTAGGAATTGTGTGGAGCTGAATAGAATGTATAGTCCCGTCCATCAGGGTTTTGGAGGCGCCAGGAATCTCTTAAGTTAAATTTGAAGCACATACGTATGAGTGACTCTTGAGAGCGGGATGGTTGTTATGTGCATTTGGATTGCTGGTCTATTAGAGGGTCTAACGGGAGATTGAAGTCACCACCTAGAATCAAGAGCTCATCTTGTGGTATGTTTTCTATGGATGATGAAATAGGTTCCCAGAAGTCTGGGTCATCAGAGTTAGGTCCATATATATTGACCACATGGATGGGGTCTTCATCTCTCATCATGTGGGTAATTAATAGCCTGCCGTCTGCGTCATGAGTGTGTAAGGTGATGGAAAGGTTTGATTTCTTTGAGACTAGGGTGATCACCCCTCTTTTCTTGTGGACAGCCAAGGAGCATAGAGTGTGGGAGATCCAGTTAAGATGTATAAAACTTATATCCTCCTCTGAGAGCTTAGTCTCTTGGAGTAGGATGACGTCCCCTTTTGATTTCGCTAATTAGTCAAAGACCATCCGCCGTTTCACTGGGTGGTTGAGGCCCTTGACATTCAGAGAGATTACAGTGAGATTTTCTAACAAGGATTTAGTTTGAGCCATCTAGAGGATGTTGATCGCTAGAAGAGTGGGTGACATCTTGGTGTCCGGAATTAGGAGGACGATGGGTTAGAGTGCCACCCTTTGCGTAGTAACCGCAACAAGGTATGAGACTAGTCATTTGTGGCCTTTGTGGATTTTATTTCCTACAAGGATACCTGTGATGTCTGAATTGGAGCCTGCAAACAGTGCATGTCTTGTGCAATACTACATAAGAGGTATTGACAGCAAAGGAAAAAGAACAGTAAACAAACAAAAGGGAAACAACCAATACTGCATTTACCCCAACTCCCAAACCCCCCCTCCTCCCCTCCCCTGCCTCCCTTGCCCCCTCCATCCCTCCCCTCCCTCCCAGCCCACCCACTTCCTCCCAAAAGATTTGAACTTAGGAGCTGCAAGGCAGTACCGTCTAGAGGCAGCGCAGAGAAATTGAATGGAACATTGGTTCTTCAGGAGAATCATGGAATGAGAACTACACCTGCGCTTAGGTGTGGAGATTAGCAATGAAAATAGGTGATTTCAAGCTCGTGAACTAACATACCTCTTAAAAACGTAGTTGGGTAGACTCAAACCTGGCAGACAGTGAATTTGTAGTGGAATTACACAACTATCGAACTACAGGGTCTAAGGAGATAACTTAAAACAGACGCTAGATGCTCATGCTTATGAATTACCCTGGTCGGGACATGTAGTGGCGTGAAGCCGACTTAGAAATTGGCAACATTTTGTTAACATTTGTAAGCATTTTGTTAACTTTTGTAAACATTTTGTTAACTTTTGACAACAGGAAATAGTCAAGGAAAAAGTATAGGAAGACAGTTGGCTAAAGGGAGTCAAGATATTTTTTGTTGAATAATAATCAACAGTAAGTAATCAATAATCAACTATATCAGTTGTGTAATTGACCAGGCAGTTCAGGAGATGGAAGAGTCCTGGACATTCGGTTTCCTCTTGTTGGAAGAACTGCTGGACGTCCATGCTCTGTGTTGTAGAATCTTCTAGGTGGCGTGCAAGGTCTTGAGGACTTGAAAAGAGATGTGGTTTGCCATTTTCGATGATTTTAAACTTTGATGGACCCGCAAAGGAAAATTGAATGTTTTTCGCCTTCAGTTTATCCCTCAGAAGGAGGAATCCTTTCCTCGCTTCAGCAGTTTCCTTAGAATAGTCTTGGGTGAATATTCTGCGTTGACCTTCCCAGCAGACATGATGATTTTTCCTGGCGAACTGCAGAATGGTCTCAACATGTTGATGCCGGAGTGGTTTGCCGATCAGAGGTCGAGGAGCTTTCCTCCCCAAGATGTTGAACGTTGGTATGCTGTGTGCTCTGTCAAGCTCTAGGCCGTGTTGGAATGTGATCCCTGTTATCATCGGTATCCAGGCCTCAAGGAATGCTACACATGAACCTACATCTTTGTCTGAGTTCTCCGGAACTCCAAAGTTGCGTACGTTTCCTCTTCTGTTATGGTCTTCCAATTCGGCGTTTTGTCTTCTGAGATCGTTTGTGGCGCTCTGGAGATGCTTTATTATTTTTGAGGACTGAGAGGTCCTGTCTTCCACATCACTTAGGCATTGTTCCGCTTCACTGATACTCTTATTCATAGTGCTCATGTCTGCCCTGATTGCCGTAAGTTCTAGCTGCATAGTATCAGTGTTGCTGTTTGTTGATTTAGCTAAGTCATGGACTTTTGCAAGTTTTTTTAAGATCTTCCCATAGTAGCTGTCATGTCCGACCTGGCTTTGATCGGGGATTCTGAAGGTGACGGTTCTGGACGTACCTTCTTTTTGTTGGTCCTGCATTCTCTATTCGCCATTTTCAGGCAGAGCTGAGGCGTTTGAGGAAATGAACTGATGTGCTTGGCACCGTTGGCGAAGGAACTTGATGATGTCTACTCTATCGATCTCGCCTGCCCCCCTAGACCACCCTGCTGTCATCACTGGGTCTGTTAAGTTATGCCCTGTTGCAGGAGTTGTGCCAGTAGTAGAGGTCGGAGCGCAGGTATTGAGAGGCGGAATAGGACGCAGTAGATCAGCTGCCCGCAGGCTGTCCACACCCGGGTTACTTGCATGGAGGGCAACACAGGGTCGCAAGAGACAGCAGAGATAGTGAACCAGCAACCAGCAAAGGCGGAGTATCAAGGCATATTATTGGTAGAAGATCATAAACAGGCAGTATCTGCACAGTGGGCTTAAAGCATTGGGTTTTGTTTCACCCTGCTTCGATGTTGTGGATCACTGGGTGCAACCCACGCTGGGGTCAGGATGCGGACATCGCATGTAGAGATAAGGATGCGTGCGCGCTACATACGTATATCGCGGGCCTGCACTTGCCGCCATTTTGTGTCTGGGTTAAGAGACATCCACACTCCTACTGGTTCTGGGGCAGTTGACTGTGTAAGACAGGTGGGAGTTATATGCAGAGCACCTTACATCCCGCTGCAGATATGTTCATTTGAACACAGGTCTCGGTGCAAGCTGTTGGATGAGCGCTGTGGTGCCGTGCTGCTAATGAGCGTCCGCCATTTTGTAGTCAGGCAGTGCGGAGCAAGGGCAGTTTCATGTCTCTAGTGTCTTTTGTTATCTAAAGCACCCACCTTCCGTAGCGCTGGAATAGTGAGGAGAAGCGCCGCTGTTCAGGCTGTCGCAGGGTCAACGGTGCCGGGAGTGAGCAGCGGGGCTGGGATAGTCTCATCCAGCGTCACGCCACTATTTTAAGCCTGCTCGCCTCGGATCTGTGGGCTACTGGGTGCAACATCGATTACAGCTTTCCCTTGGCAGTTAGGTCGAAGGTCGTAGCGTCATGTTGTGCTACCTGGCGAGGTGAGTTGAGGCCTGATTTTCTGATTTCAAATATGGCGTTTAGCCCGCTGAATACGGCCCTGATCGCTCCTCTGTCTGCCGAGCGACGCGTTCAGGCAGCCATCCCAGCCACGCTCCGTCACGTTCATTTTAGATTCCTCACTGAAGACTCAGGAATTCTTACAGTATGAATTTGTTCATCCTGCTCCTCTGACAATGCGCCCACTTGAGGATTTCTGTTTTATCATTTTAACTGAATGAAGCGCGCAAGTGGCTACAGATTCAAAGCACACATATTCATCGGCCTGCTCAATTGTGGTGGGCACTATGGTGGATGGAGAAATCAAGTCCGATGTCGTGCATACACAGACATTAGAGGACTGTACCGCCCAGTTGGCAGAACTTCGTGCTCTGATGCTTGCATTGGAAAACGCCAATCCCAATGTGACTACTCTTATTGTAAGTGACTCTTACTACTGTGTTCAATCATACAATGACAATCTCCCCTTTTGGACTGAAAATGATTATCGTGACTCCAAGGGTCGCACAATAAAACATAAAATGATCTGAGTTCGAGTGGCTGAGCTTAAAGAATGGCTGCCACTTGTCTTTGTAATTCATACTCTGGGTCACAGCGTGGCAGAGTTCACGATGTTGGCAACTGTCTCGCGGAAGAAGCCGCTAAGACAGCAGTTGCAACATATGCCGTAGCAGAAGTTACACGTTCCAAAAGTAAGATTGATGATGACATCTTGGCAGCTATTGCCGCAACAGAGAATGGAGGTAATTACCCTAGAAGTTTCCATTTTAAATACTCTTATTATTTAAGTCCTGTTAAAGTTCCTTATGTGAAAATTAACAACGTTGGTGACAGGTTGATAACCAACGCGGACAGCAGGCAGATTTTGATTACAGCAGCCCATGCTGAGATGGCCTCATCGCATACCGGAGTGTCATCTACTGTGTCTCTTCTCCAGCAAAGATATTGGTGGCTGGTTTTGTACAAAGAAACGCATGATTATGTCCTTCAATGTGGCATTTGCCAGCAAATTAAACTTTCAACTGCTGCACGCCTGCCCCAAACTTAGTTGTACATATCTTATAAACCGCTTGCGTATGTTTATTTATATCACTGCGGTCCTTTCTCATCTGATACTGCGTATAAGTACATCTTAGTAGCAATTGACTCTTGCACGCGCATTTTGTGGTTGTGGCCGCAATGCAGTGCTGATTCCAGAACATTCGTAAGGGATTTGCGTGTCCTTGTGGGAATTTTTGCATGTGGTACCTTACATTCGGACCAGGGTCCAGCGTTTGCCTCTAAGGCGTACAAGGATGCCATGAGTTCTTTGGGGGTCCAGGTCAAATTTTTGTCTCCATACAGGCCTGAGGGTAATAGTGTTGTGGAGCGAATGAACCATGACTTAAAGCAATCCTTGACAGCTAAGGTATAAGGTACTGGCCGAGACTGGCTAACCCACCTCAATAGCATACAACCTGCACTAAATATTCTCCCTAGAAGGTCTCTGGGTGGGCGGACCCCATAAGAAATGCTGTTTGGCATCAAAATGCTTGTTCTGGACCTTGAGGGTCTAGACATGGTGGCGGCCGCTGTATCCTTTGACGTAGATCAACAAACCTACAAAAGACCAGAGACAGTCTTGCAAAGAAACATTTGCCCTCCACATCTGATACTGCGTTGCCGATTCCGGTAGTTGGCTGGCTACTCCAAGTTGGAGAACTGGTCCGAGAGAAGATCGAGAACAAGAAGGAATTTGGTCCCTCCTATCGAGCTCCAGTTCCTGTGCTTGACGTGCAGGGTACAAGAACAGTAATTTTACCTCCTCTTCCTGGGTGTAAGGGGAACAGGTACATTTCCATTGACAATGTCTAACTACACAGGGTGGCCGATTCTTCTTAGTATGACACCTGCGGTCTCGTGTCCAGCAATGGTGCGACACTCTGTTTTAGCCCGGGATCCTGCCATCGCGCCTGATGTTTCCATTGAGATTAATACAGTTGCAAATCCTTTATTACATCCACCTACTGGTGATCCTCTTAATGATACTAAATGTACTTACCCCACAGACTTGTCTATGCCTGATTTGGAGACCCGTATAGCTAATCAAGTATGTTTTTCATTTGACACTGGCGCTTCCACATCAAAGTCCCCTTCAAAACTTTTGATTTTTGCTACCTGGTTTAAAAAACATTTTTTGATTCCCCCTTGGACTTACATTTGGCTTGTGCTTTTTTCAATTTTTGTATTCATGTCCATCGGATTTGTGGTGTATTTTTTTCGTTTTGTGAATGGACACTACGTTAAAGAAAGAACTTCAATTAGACTAATTTATAGAACTTTGGCCCCACTCCTCTTCGCACACCATGAAGAGGGACCAGGCATTTGTGAATGTAACTGCTTGGCTCATTTTAGATGGGATTGTATGGGATGCTGTAAAGTTCCAGATTCATGGCCTCACAGAGGTTATTTATGTCCCCAATGTACTTTGTGTTTCTATGGGGGATGTGGTTAAACAAAATATTTGCTCTGATGATTGGGATGTCCAGGCTGTAGAGGCTTCCTTTTCTGATTTGAAATATTATGCTGCTTTTGATGCTGAGGATTTGTATCTAGATTCTGCTAACTACAGTGATTTATTCTCTTACCAGCATTTTGGAAATCACTTTCTGCATAAAGCTAACACATTTAGAAATGTGGTAAACTACACACAGTGGGAACATTGTCCCGCACCTGTCGAAGGCAGCTCTAAATCTCTTTTAAAAAAGTTTTCTTCTGTTACTGATTTTGATCAATCAAACCCTGATGCATTTTATTTTAAGATGACTGAGAAGTCCTCTTCCAAGGTGGAGAAGTGTGGCTCAATGGTTAGAGCGGCAGACCCTGATGCAGAGGTCTAGCCCGGGACCAGGGTTCAATTCACTGCCTCGGCGGGTCTAGGGCTCTAAATTCCACGGACCTGATAATTCTCGCCTCGTTGCCTATTCCAATCATGGAGTCCCACTCTGAAACTCTGGGCAATAGCTTGCTTAATCTCCACAACGGCTCCCACAACGCTAAGAATGCCTGGCTTCCACCTTGGGGGTGCCCAGGAGTGGACGCTTCACAGGGAAAGCCAGGATGGGTTCCACAGTGGTATTCGTACAAGCGCCTTGAGACCCTTGCGGGTGAGTAGTGCACTATACAAGTATTCATTTTCAAGGTTAGACTTACCCACACATAATTACTGTACTCTAAGTCCTTTATAGACCAGTTGGCTGTTGGGGGCTATGACCTGTGGAAAGATACCGTTGATCTTAAATCTGTTTGGGGTTCTAAAAGTTGGCAAGTGCAAGGCACCGAGGCTTTGCATTGGTCATGCCTCATCCCGAACTATATGTTGTTTCTGAATGCTTCTATTTCACAAACCACCTGCTTTGGTTTGGCTACTTCTAAAAAATTAAATGCTCCTTCAATTCCTGCTTTGGGTGAATATCCCAATTGAAATAATTACACCAGTACTTCCCTTAGTGATTTACAGGCCCTGTTGCAAAATCCTCTTTTAATGCTCCCAGCATTAATCCCGAAGGCTGGTTGCATGGCAAAAATGTGTAGATTCCTGCCAGCACCATTTTCTGGTTCTGACCCCTCGCTATACAGAGGTTAGAGTAGATCCCTGTTTTGTGAGTCAACATTCGGTCACCACCTATTCTGTCGGCAAGTAGTGTCAGAGTTGGCTCAAACACTCTACCTTAGCATCAGTTAAATCACAATTGTCTAAATTGACTAACGCCGTTGATTTGAATGATTTTGTAAAAGGTCCTGCAGCAGGCAGGTCGAAAAGATGGATATATGCTGCATACAACGAGGTTTAGAAACGGTCCCAAATTGAAGCTGCTTCTAGGCTCAGAGCTGTTGATCAGGCTAATTTAGAAAAAGTGCTTGCCGTTGTAGATAATAACATTAACACCCTTTCTTCCCATATTTACACATTAGATGTTTTAGGTCTGTACCATGGACAAAATCAATTGAGTTCTATTATGCAGTTTGATTGGACTCTTCAAACGTTAAAATCTGGGAATGTGCCTTCGGATTACATGAACACAACTTCATTTTTTTAACCTTTTAATTTGGCTGTTAAACAGCAATTTATGTCAATGAAAGATGCCACGTTTTCACTCCTGCATATTGAAAAGCTGGAACCGTTACCATTTTCATTGGCCGAGTCAAATTCGGCAGTTTGGCTCATCCATGGGTTAATAACTTTGCCTTTTCCCCTGTTTAAATTTGAGTCATGTATGAAATACTATGCCACAGGTAGATTTGAACCTTTAGGTGGTGCTTATCTGAATGAAGTCTGGAATCTCCCATTTACATATAGGTGCTTAAGGGAAGGAAAGGAAGTTTATTTAAAAGGTGAAGACTGCACATCCACACCAGATCACTCATTAGTCTGTAGAAATCTGCAATTGCACGGTTCTTGTAATGTACTGGCACCAAATCTTGTGTGTGCTTTAAAAGACACCCCTGCTCCGGCTATTAAACCAACTTTCACGTTGCTTACAAACGGTAGTTATTTGTTATTGAATAATGAAGATTGCTGTGGTATGCTTGCTGGTATTCCGTATATCATTACAGTTTCCCAACGTGTAGTTTTCTGTAAGAATGTCCTGTTTCCTCCTCCACATGGGAGGCTCGATGTTTCCATCTGGCCTTCTATCCCGACCTTGAAAGCAGAGTTCAATAAGATGAGTTGAATAAGAGCTCTTTTGTCCCAGAATGAAGTTGCCCTTACATCTATGCGTGAAACATTCGTCCTTCACGTTGCAAACACTTGCACTGAGGTACATCCCTTATTAAATACATATCTGTCCCTACATTTTTGTTCTTTGATTCACATATTATTTAATGCCTCGTCAACCACGGGCCTGGCACACTTTTTTAAAGTAGTAAGTTCTGGCCTTGTGTCCTCATTCCAAGCTATATTTGGTGTGATCCCAGCATTTTTTTATTTGATTTTTTTATTTGATTTTTTTGAGTGTCTTCGGCGGTTTCCCGTTAATTCTCGGGGGAATTTTTTTAGTACAAAATGGATGCACATTCTGTGCCCCACGACAATCTGTCCCGGCTGCTCCAGCTTTGTAACTGGATGCTAGAATACTATGGATCGCTACCACTGGCGACTCTGAGTGTGGCGTATTGTTTATCTTTCCGGTTCTCACACTGCACTTGCAGCAGCCTGTTTTCCATTGCCTGGATTGTGGATTTGAATGGGTCCTCGATATGTGTCTCTGCAACACGGTGTCTCCTGACCCGGATTTTAATCTACGAATGAGTCCCTTAGTTGCTCATGCAATAGATTGTTCTGGTTTTGGGATTATGGCCTGCGCAGCGGCTCATCGGGCTCATCCTGGGCAAATGGAATATATGGACTGCGGTCAATGACTATCTGGCACGCGTTATCTTGAGGTAAGCCCGTGTTGTCCTCTGATGGTGCTAGAGGCTCTGGCTATTGAAGAACGTGTATGTTCATTTCCATTACTGAATTGGATGGCTAAAATGTTCACGGATGATAACAACAACTTCCTGTTGGATGCAGTTGTGACATACAGTGCCTATACACTGTTGGATTAAAGTGAAACTTTTTTTATGCTTCATAGACAGGTACTGAACTCGTGAATTGTTTTACCCTGATGTATGAATGTGTTTGACTTTTTTTTTTTAGGTCTTCACACCACGGCCATCCGTGGATGTTTTTACTGACTTGGTTACTTTTTAATTCAAATTATTACTCCCAATTATCAAGTGTGGCAACATTTCTGAACTTGGTTCTGCCTCATTCAAACTTGAACTCTGCATTCTATGAATCTTGCCCCCTTTATTGTGAGTTCTCCGATTAAGGGAGGGTGTAGTGTGGCCGAAGGCCTGCTTTGCATGCATGCTATGTTAGCATGGCCTATTAAAAGTTTAAACGCCATTTTACCTTTTGCCGCTTTTGCACATGACACTGCACATAGCTGTTTTTGATAGCTTTCGTGAAGGTCTACACATGAGAAAAGGTTTGTTTTCGACATATCTAGACTTACATTGCCCCTAGTCTGCACAGTGAGTGCTGAAGCCGTCAAGGTTGTCATAACATGGTAGCTGTTGTTTGACATGATCGGCTAACGTTTATAGACACAACAATTTGGCAGCTGTGAGCCAACTGACATTTTGGCCCCCCTCATTATTCCACAGTTGACATGATTTCACACACTTGGAAGATTTCCGTTTCCAGGGATGCAGAGAGCTTATGCTGATCCAGATGTGATTTACTCTTAGTGAGCGGAAAGGTAATGGGGTCCCCCAAACAAGCCTAAGAGACTTTCTTTAGCTTATAATACACAGTTCCTATATAGGGAGGGTGTTAAAACTAGGTGCTATAAGACCTGTTTTCACCATCATTGTAATATGATTTCTCCTTTTGTATTTTATGGAATTGTAACAATGCTGACCATATTATTTTTTAATCATATGTCTGCTTATGTTAGCTAAGATACTGCACCTGAGATCACATTATTAAAATAAATATTTTAACCTTACCCGTGTCTCTAATTTACTCCTGTTGTGGACTGGTATGAGAGTATAAGGACAGAGTGTTCTCACTTCCCACCATTCCTGAGATGATCTTAAGTCATATGTTCTAGGTTGTCTAATCATTGGTTACTTTGCTATAGGACGAAGAGATAATGTGACACTGATGCTAGCTGGTTGGGGTTTTTCTAGGTACTGAGGTGAGTTTCTGGTACACCACAATTCACTTATGTCCTAGGTCTCTGTGCACAGTTCAGGATCCTTGCAACAGTAGGCCTTTTGAGTGGTTGCTTATTAGAGGTCCCCATGTATACTAAAAACATTTGAAGTCGTCCCTGAAGATATCATTCATTTGTTCCATTGTTACTGCCTGCAAAAGTTGGGCATGCCATTGGGTCAGAGTTAGGGCGTCTGATTTCTTCCATGCAGCCGCTACTGCTGTCTTTGCTGCCCCCAAGCATAGCCAGAGTATACCTTTATCTGCATTTGTTTGATTTTTCAATGTTGTAGATCTAAACGTCAGCAGTGCAAATGGGCGGAGTGTGTGGAATTGGGTATCCAAGATTTCTTTAATTTGTGCTAAGATTTCTGCCCAAAAAGGGCAAATCCTCAGTCAATCTCCACCATTCTTCTTCTGTGATATATTGCCATGGTGTGTGATCCCAAAACGCCATATGGCGGGCAGTTTTGAGTGCATTGTGCGGAGGAGAAGATCTAATAGAAGGCTATGATACCACTAGTACTAGTGGTTTATTTCTCAAAATTTTCTAGCGGGGTGAGTTCCAATATGTCCGCTGCCTTTATGTTTGGTTGCAGTGCTCAATGGTGCAGTTGGCGGTAGTGGAAGTATTCCCATTCTTTGAGGTCGAAGTTCCGCTGGCAGAGTTCAAAAGTGAGAATATCTGAATTGTGAAAGAGGTGTGATAGTGTTAAACACGCCCCTCCCAACATGCATCAAAATCTCCCAGCATGCTGCTGGTGGGAATGCTCGATTATAATGGATCTGAACCTGAGAACCTTGTCCTACACTCTCAGCGTAGCCCCTGTTGGGGTGCTAAGGTATGCGTTGAGGAGCCGGTCTGCTTTCTGTATCTACAAATACCCTACATAACTCTACCTGCAATTTCCCTATCCATGTCTAGCTAGCACTTATCTGACTCTCTCTGGGACTTCTCAATGATGACTCTGAGTTGTGCCCCTTTATGGTAAAGACTGAGGTCTGGACGCTCTAGTCCTCCCTCTGACCTGTGTATTCGGAGTAGTTTAAAGGAAACCGAGCACGTTTGTTTTTCCAAATAAATGCATTGAGGATAGTCTTGAGCCCCCTCTGGTATTCGGTCTCTAGTTCTATGGGCAGACTTTGAAATAAGTGGAGGAACCTAGGCAGTACCACCATCTTGACTGCATGGATTCTTCCAAGCAATGATAGGTACATCGGGGCCCATTTCTTTAAGTCTACTTTCAAATTATGTTGCAGTTGTGGGTAGTTAGCTTGAAAGAGTTGTTATATATTAGGTGTTAGTTTGATGCCCAAATAAGTGAGGCTTCTCTTTGCCCATTGGAAGGGCGTTGTTGAGACTAGGGCTTCCATTTGTTTATCTGGTAGAGTTAGATTGAGCAGAGAGGACTTTGCCATTTTATGCGAAAGACGGCTACCTCCTCGAATATTTGAAGTTCAGATTGTAGGGCATCTAATGAGTTTTGTGGATCTGTCAGAGGGAGCAAAATATCATCTACAAATAGAGAGATTTTTTGGTCCTCTGTCCCGAAAGGGATCCCCTTGATTAGCACGTACAGTTGCTGCAAACGGCTCAATACTTACAGCAAAGAGGAAAAGTGAAAGCAGACAACCTTGTCTAGTTCCTCTTTACAATCTAAGGGTGTGGCATCTGAAGCCTGTCTTACTACTGATGTCATGGTGCCTTGGTTATTGTTGATGCCATGTGAGGTCCTGGTATCCCAGGTGATAGAATATGTTGATTCAAATGTGTTGGAGCTGTTACCTGTGACTGGCTGGGACCTGGATGGGTTTCTTCTTACCCTGAAATAAACTTGAAGTTCTACTCAACTACCTGCCTTCCTGCGTGAACCTCTGCTGTTTCAAGGATCTTACACTCGTGTAGTCAGCAGCTGAAAGGAAAAAAGAACCTAACAAGCCTCAACTACAATTTGAAACCTTCAATTTCTACAGTTAGTTAATGGACACTCCTACCTCAGGTACTGTGCCTCTGTCCCACATGTTACCTTTTGCCAGACCCTGCGTCAGCTTTAAGCTTATAATCTCTGGGACTGGGAGCTATTGCACGACACCCTGGGCCTGGGAGCTATTGCCGCGCTTTTCACCTCTTTGTGCCCCTCTGGTGTTGGATGGTCGACGCGGGCTCGTCCTCTGGCTTGTATTGTTCTTCTGACTCTTCTACACTGAGAATAACACATCCTACCTCTCTCCCCACCACTAGCCACGAAAGCTTTGAAGACTCTTCGAACCCTGTCTTCTGGTTCGGCTCTACAGCCTTCACGAAGCTCTTACTTCACTTCGAACACCTGCGCCATCCCTTACGTGTCAGGTCTGGAACGCACATCTTTAGCCTACGGCGGAACGCATTCCACGCTGTGCGGCCGCCATCTTTGGGTTTATTGAGTTTGGAGGAGGGTTTTATCTGTTATACCCCTATGCTGCATGCTACGTCTGACACGCACACATTAAGAAACAAGCATTTGCAATGCATCTTTCTCGCCTTTGGGACCTTATATGTATTTAGCTATGCAGCACATTAGCCTGGGTACTGAAACATCTACCGTTCTTTAATATGGAGGGAAAGTAAAAAGCAAGCTGCGTGACACACCAGGAATGGGAACACATGGAGAGAAATGTTGCCTTTCAGCGGGAAATGGTATAGTCCAAAGCTCTGTTTTTTCATATAAAAGCAGGGCCTATGGTGCTCATATCAGTGAAAATACAAGATTTGAAAAAAATATTGTCTACGGGTGCTCATGGAAGGCAATTTCAATGGACTGGAATCTAGAGAATGCTAAAGTGATTCTGGTATTTTACTGACCTCTGCAAGTCGTTTTCTCTCAAGAAAATTAAATAGAGGCAGTTGCAGAAAAATAAAAAAAGAAAGTCCCTCAGCAGAAAGCAATTCTGGAATTCTACTGACCTTTGTTGGTTGTTTTCTATCAACACAGTTAAATAGAGGCAGTTGAACAGGAAAAAGTCCCTAAGCAGAAGCAGACTAGTCCTAGGGCTGATCTCAAGAGCCCACAAAGAACATACACCTAAGTATATGCAAACGTATATATACTAAAGTATTTACTAATGTTTATACCAGAGGTCTTGAGTGCTCGACCTACAAATTACCGCACTCGGGTTCTCAGGTTTGTGGGGCAGGTGTCATGGCCATCATTGTACTTGTGAAATAGTCTTCTGTATTACCCAACCTTCCAACAGGTTACATAGCTAAGTGGTCAAATTTATCCAAAGAAGAGGTGTTTGATTAGCCACACCTAACAGGTTCAAGTAAAAGCAGGCCCAAGGTTCCAAGATTCCATAAAATTTTGGTGCTCGGCCTACAGTAATTGAAATTATACCTATGTTTGTTAGGTTGCCAGGGAATGCTCAGAAGGCAACATATTTGGCACTCTAAGTAAAAAATACAAGTAATTAATGTGTACAAAACTATGTGTTGCACCATCTTCATGCAGGGGAACGCCAAAGCGGACTATCAGAATTCCCTTTTGATTTCAGATGAATACCTTATTTAAAGCCAAACATCATATATTCCTATTTGTGAGGTCAACAGCGTTTATTTGCATCATATACAATAAAGAGCCCCCACCCTTCTTTCTATGGGCTATAATCTGATATCCAGAGTATATACAAGATACTGTAAACAATGACATTTTGAAAAGTCTGCTTTACATGGCATGAAAGAAAGCGTTACTGTATGGTGTTATCAGTCCCATCTGGGTGTATTTAAAGTGAAATGGGACAGCAGCTTGAACTGCGAACCCCGCGGTACTCCCTCACTCACTTACCTCCCGGGCTCGGGGTCCCTTGCCATGTGGGGGCCGCAGGGAAGTGCGGGTGGTGTAGAAGATTTCCTCACTTGTGGAGTAGTCTTCCTCCAGGCTGCTGAACCTGCTGGTCATGCTGCTGCTCCACGTCATCTATCTGACACCTGGGGACAGGGGGTGCTTGGGGCTGTCTAGCTCCTCGAAGCAATCACCAGGAGCTGTATGGGCGCCGGGCACCCTTGTCCACTCCCACTTGTTGATGTTCATCCCTTCACATGAGTCCCTGAGCTTCCCTGCTGCACACATCTGTTGATCCACAGTGTGCGTTAATTAACCTCTTCAATGGGACACCGGGGCTCACAGTCAGGCTGATAATGAAGTAACGTCAACACCCACCACATGCTAATGTCTCTTGAGCTTTCCCTGGAGCACTTCCTGCTGCTCACCGCGCTCCGGCCCCTCGCAGAACAGCCTAACTACTTGTGGCACCTCTACCTGCTCTTTGCCAACTACTCAAACAAGCATTTGCAATGCAATGGGACTCGCATTTACGCAAGACCTATTGCATTGCTTCACCGGACCATGGGCACGAGGGTGGAGACATGGGCACTGACAACGGGAGTGCTGGTCGGGGTGAAGGTGCACAAAGGAGTTTTCACACTCCTAATCGCACACACTGCTCATATACCTGTAGTGACAGTCCGAGGCCGGCGACGTGGAACCAGGATCGACCCCTACACGGTGTCACATCTTACCAAGCTACCCTCCAATCCCATAAAAACTCACCACAGAGCAAACAACTCCCATCCTTTGCAAGCGACGCCGCAATTAAATGAGAACTACTTCCTAAAGTTACATGGTGATGTGAAGCCGCTACATGCTGGCCGGCGCATTCTTTGTGCGGTCCCCGTATCTTCAAAGTCCTTGAAAGGGGAGTGTCGGCTCAGTGTCACGTGATTCTGGGCAAATCACTCAATCTTACCCGTGCCTACCAAAAAATGATTGTGTCGACTGTTCGAGCTACATAATTCTGCAACAAAAAAAAGTTTGCTCCGAGGTGATAAAGGCAAACCAGGCACTCGTGATGGAGCTAAACGCAACGTTTGCACTTAAAAAAAAAGTTTGCTCTGAGGTGATAAAGGCAATTCAGGCATCAGAGGTGGGAGGGGGGAGGCACAGAAAGAAAGTAGTCTGCAGTAGAGGGGTCAATATCCGTGGAAGGACACAAACGAAGACATGTCCATCATAAGGAGCAACCAATCTGAAGGCAGCATTTAAGACACAAGCCAATGAAAATAATGAGTGGAGACTGGGCGGAGCTTTCAAGAAGCTTCCCTGCTATAGTATATACTGCATGTCTCAACGAGACAGCGCAAGTACTGCCTAGGCGAGACCTAAAAAGGGGAAACGAGGCAAAGAAACTGCAATCTTTCCACTTTTCTACAACTGTGACACACACACAACTCTTTATGCCTGTCTTATTGCTCTTTTCACCATGTCTGTGACATGCACACACATACAGTGGATTAAAAGCAGCATTTACAGGTTTTACATTAATGCTCTTCTTTGTATTACATTTGTACATTTTAAACAGGCTTTTTCTATTGAAATTTTAAAGTTTAAGTTACAAGTAGTCATGCCGAATGTAACTGCCTCTCCCTTCTTTCTGATGTCTCCTAGGGAGCCTCCCATCAAATGGCAGCAATAGAAAAAGGTTTTTGAACGTTATGCAAGAGTTTGTGGAGTACGTTTGAGTACGGAGCGTAGGTCTTCTCACCTGCTTCACTGCTTAGGGTCAGAAGGGACCTTCCTGAACTCAGTGATGCAGAAGGAAGAGACTTAAATGAATTTGATATCTGCATGAGAAAACTTGACATGCACTACTTAACTAAAGTGAGCACTATATAAGAAAGATATCAATTCACAAAAAGGTTGTAAAATGAAAGGAAACACTCAACTTAGAAAGCTCGCTTCATCCTGCAAGTTTGCGGAATTGTTGGATGAGAGGATCAGAGACCAGTTCATGCTGCCTTGCAACATCGAAAGGATCAGTGAAGAGCTTTGGTTGAGTAATGAACCCTCTTTGGACGAGGTAATCCAAGTAGCGAAAAGGGTCGAGCACTTGTTAAAGTGTGTTGACACCATAAAGAAAGACAAGCAGGCAGCTGTTCAAGTTGTCAAGGAAGAGACAAAAGTCTAGGTCTGATAATGTGAGTAAAAGTAAAAATAAGACTGTTGTTTGGAAATGCTACAGGTGCGACAAAATTGGCCACCTAGCTAATGACAAGAAATGCCTAGCTTTGAATGCTATTTGTTCTAAATGTAAAAAAAAAAGGGCAATCTTTCTATTGTTTTTAAAGCTAAGACAAGTTCCTCTAATGTTAAGTGTGTGAAAGCAGAGGTGTGCGCTATGAGTGAAAAGTCGAAGCTGGTAAGAGTCTATCCGATGATGATCAGGGAATTTCCCTGTGGACCCTGGAAGGAAGTGGCTTTTGGATATACTTGAGACAATTCATTCTAATGGTCAACAGGTATTCATCCTAGTACTCCTAGATATATTCTCCAGGTGGCCTGAGATTCACTTTACCACTATCATAGAGATTGTACATGTAATAAAGTTGCTGGAAACTCTTATGGCCAAGGAGGGGTACCCCAAAGTTATTCTCACTGATAATGGGGTGCAGTTAGTTTCATGCGAGATTGATGGATTTTTAAAAGATCGTGGCATCAGGCACACAATATGCTCCTTCTACCCCCCCAGAAACCAAAAACATGGTGGAAAGGTTCGATAGGGTGCTAAAAGCTCTGGAAGGAGAAGGTTCTTTTAAAAGTTGAGACCTGTAGGGTGACCCCACACAGCACGACAGGGAAGTCACCTTTTGTTCTCTTCAAAGGTAGGTCTCCGTGTACCATGGTTGAACCCTCTTGGGTGAGGCACCTAGAGGAGTCTGTCCCTGCAACTCTGTCTGAGAGGGTCTTTTCTGACTGGCAAATGAGGGAGGAAGCCAAGTGCTTGTCTAGGAAGTTGTACTTTGACTCCAAGAAATCCACCAAGGTCACTGTAGTCAATGTGGGCAACTTGGTTCCAAAGTTAATTTCTCCAAACCTATATGCATCACTAAGATTTAAAAAAACGCTGTAAGAACCCAGGCTCATAGAGTTTGGAATTTGAAGAGGGTTTCAGTGTACAAAGGGTCTGTCTCTAGTGAAAGTTCGCTGGTTAGACAAAATGCTGGTACTCCACGTTTGTCCCTTAGGGTTGTCAAGAGGCCAGGATATTTAAAAGACTATGTATCTTGAAAACATGCTTGTATGGTTAACATGTTTTTTTCTGCTAATCTTTATGCCTTTTCTTTGCCTCCTCCCCTCCCATCCTATCTTCCACAAACATATTTTTTTCTCTCTGAGGTAATGAGGGAAGGCGTGTGGCATCTGAAGCCTGTCTTACTTCTGATGTCATGGTGCCTTGGTTATGTTTGATTCCATGTGAGGCCCTGGTATCCCAGGTGATGGAATGTGTTGAGTCAAATGTGTTGGAGCTGTTACCTGTGACTGGCTGGAACCTGGAAGGGTTTCTTCTCACCCTGAAATAAACTTGAAGTTCTACTTAACTACCTGCCTTCCTGTGTGATCCTTTCAGCTGTTTAAAGGATCTTAGAAAGGGGTTTTGCACTCACCCCATTCACCAAGATCCTTGAGCTAGGCTCAGCATAATTTGCCTGGATCATGGTGAGAAAGGTCTTGCAGAAGCCAAATCGCCTCAGTGTAGGAAAGAGAAAAGCCCAGTCTACCCGGTCTAATGCTTTCGCCGCTTCCAGGCTGAGCATGACAGCTGGGATGTCTTTTTTGTAACTTTCTCTATTAGGAAGATTATTCTTTGTACATTATCATAGGTTTGTATCCCCTTGATGAATCCTGATTGGTCTGGGGGAATTAATTCAGGCATAATATCTTCTGATCGGGAGGCAAAGAACTTGGAGTAAAGCTTTGCGTCCAGATTTAGAAGAGCTATGGGGTGAAAGGCACTGCAAAGTGTTGGCTCTCTCCCTGTTTTAGGGATGACTGTGGTCATGGCCTCACTCGTGGATTCTGTTACCCATCCTACTTCCTCTATGTGATTGAAAAGAGAGGTTAAATGCACTGAATGTTTTGTAGAAACATGCAATCAGCCTATTTGGCAAACGGTTTTTATAAAGCTTTAGAAAGCTCATTTTGAGCAGTTGTAATTTTAGGTAAGTCCACCATATCTAGTTTAGCTTGGGCGTTTGTGGGTGCAGCAGTATAGAGCAACTTATTGAAGTCTCCCAAAATATTTACCTTCCCCAGTTCTGATGTCTCCAAGTCTCTTGTGGGGCCACAAATGTTCCCAATGTATTCCTTTTCCCTGATGAACCCGTAGTTGACGCACTAAGTGGGCTCACACCTTGTTGCCTAATGTGTGGGATGTTTGTTGCAACCTTAAAAGTGTCAGCTCTGCTCTATTGGCATATATTGCATTTAATTTCCCCCCCACAGCTGATACCTTACGCCGAAGAGCTAGAGCAGAAGGCCTTTTTGTGCAATTGTTCTAAGGTGTGTAGCTCAGTTTCCATTTTCAAACGTTCTGTGGTTCGTTGTTGGTTAAGCACCACTTTTGCCGCGACACAGTGACCCCTAAAAACTGCTTTGAATGCATCTCATGTGTTAGAGAGAGATGTATCCTGGGGATTGTTCAGTTAAAAGTATTCATTTATAGTTTACTGTAGTTCATTTCTCGCTACTCTGTCACGCAGTAATGCATGTGGGAGGAACCAACAGGAGAATTTTGGCACAGGGTCCCTCCACCCAAGAGTGACTACTACCGTGCATGGTCTGAGATAATAATTGGACAGATCTTAGTTCTACAGACCTCTCGCATTAGGGTACGGCTCATGAACACATAATCTAGTCTTGAAGAGGAGAGTGTATGTGGCAAAAAAAGGTATAGTCTCTGTCTATTGGGTGAACTTACCGCTAGACATCAACAAAACCCATATCCTGTATTGCCTGCTTAATCACTTTTAAAAAATCTGCCCATGCGGGATCTTAATGGGTGTGTGCTGTCGGTGCCAGAGTGCCTAGTAAGGCTGAAATCACCCATGAGTAGAATCTCCCCTTCTGCAATCCCCCCAGTAGTGACTAACCCTGGGCAGGAATTCTGTTCCGCTGGTGGAGCTTGCGGAATTTTGCATACTCAGCGTTCCCTGGAGAACGCGAAGTTCATGCAAAACTTCCAACTTCGCAGCAGAGCGGAGTTCAGACCTGGACCCCCCTGCTTCCACCGACCATAATAAATATCTTATTTAAAAAAAAATGAAAATTAAGGTTATTATAACTTGCCATGTTCCTGCCATGTTCCTGCAGAATCCACTACGTCAGACGTACGTCTGATGTCATGGTAGGACTGCGCATGCCAATTTAATCACCCAACAGTAACATTTGAGAAAAGCATTACCTCCCGTCCCTCCCTCGCCTTCCTTCAGTACAAATGAGGCCCCGCCTCCCATCCAGACCCACCCCCAGCATAAAAACTCTGCCCGCCCCCACCTCCACCTGTTTTTTTCTGTCTCCCTAGTGGGACTTACCTTTCAGCTCCTCCCTGTGGCGGTGCCGGGGAGTCTTCGGTCTGGTTCTCTGCTACGGCGGTGCCCTCTGCAGCGTTCTCCTGGCGGTGCCTCCTCTCCTCGTCTCCCTCGTGGTGTGGGGGCGGAGCGGTGGCTCAGGAATCCTCGGCGGTGTCCGGCGGTCCTCCTGTGGCTGGGGCTGCGTTTCCGGGTCGGGCTGTGTGGCTGCCTCCTCCCGGTATGCTGTCTTCTCGGAGGCCAGGTAGGGCGGGTTTCGGCCCGTTTTTCCTATGTTGTTCCTGCTTGGTTGGTTCTCTTGCCCTGCAGTGCGGCCCTTGGTGCTGTGGCTTGGCGACGGTTCTCGTGCCTTTGGTGGCTCGGGCTCTGGCTGCCTGGGGTGCGTCTCCGGCCGCTGCTCCATGTTTCCTTGTGATGGCAGTCTAGCCTTCTGGAAAGAGCCTAGATACGGAACGGTGACTCCTGGAGATGCCGGGGATTGAACCCGGGGCCTCATACATGCGATGCTTGCGCTCAAAAAGGGTGGTGCTCTTGGCGCTTGTCTGCCCCTGGGTCGCTGGGGGTTGTTGGGGCTTGCTGCCTCTTCCCTGCTGCTGGTTCTCCGGTCCCCCTGGGGTGCCCTGACCGCATGGGCTCCGTATGGGGGTGTTCTGCCTCTCGTGTCTGCTTCTGTTGCTTGACTTGTATGAGGCTGCTCTGTCCAGTGTTCTGGGGTTCGGCGGGTGGCTTCTGTGCCCTCCCATCTTCATCCTGAGGCTCCTGTTCGGGGCTGTTTCCTGGGTTTTGGGGGTCCTTCTGCCGCCTTTGGCGTTGCGTAGGACGCTGGGTTCTTGTCATGACTTTTTCGCTGAACTCCTGCACTGGTTGGGGGGGCTTTGCTCTTTTCCTGCCGGGCTGGTACTGTGGGGTTCTTTCTTTGCTGTTCCTGGCCCTTCTGGTTAGGGCTTGACCTTCGTGCCCGGTGGGGTGTGTGGCATGCGTTGCCCGTGCGTGGTGTTTTTCCATGCTGTTCCCACTGTTGTGCGCTGCTCTGTCCACTGTGGCCTGCCCGGCTGGCGATTGCCTGTGTGTCGTGCCGTAGGGCGGTCTCTCCTCTGCCCTCTGTGTTCCTTCTGCGCTGTGTTGATCCTGGAAAGTTTTCTGGTTTCTTTGCGCGCTCGGGTGGTGTCTGGGGTTTAGCTTCTGTGCTACTCATCCCTCTCTTCCTCCAGTGGCTTTGCTTCTTGGTGGTGGTCGCCCCTTTCCTCCCGTTGTGCTGCCGGACTCTGTCCTGGCCGTGCTGCTTGGTGGGTCTGATGTTCTGCTTGGCTGCTGCTGTTGCGCTGGTTGGCCTGTTCTCTGCTTCTTCTGTGCCCTCCTTGATGTTGGGTTTCATGGAGTTGGCATCGGCGGCTCGTGGTGGCTGGGTGTCGCCACCTTGGCCCTCTGTTTGCCTTGCCTGGGATGGGGAGTTCTGCCTTTCCCGCGTGCCTTGCTCTGGGGCCTTTCCGTTCTCCCCGCTGTGGGTGTCTCCTCTGGCTTTCGGGTGCTCATGGTTTTGGCCTTTTGTTCGCCCTGGCTTGCTGCCTCCTTTTCTGGGTGCCGTGCCCTGTTGGGTTCCTGTCACTGCTGTCTGGTCCATTCCCTGTCAGTGGGTGGTCATCTTTGGCATTTCTCCCTCTGTGTCTGCGGGACATTTCTGTTGACGGGGTCCTATGTGCGGTGGTTCATGGGGGCTGGGTCAGCTTGGTGCCGGTTCCTCCGGTTCGTTGGGGTTCCTCTGCCGGTGCCCGTCTCCGGTTCCTGCTGGGTGGCTCTCCTGGACTGGGTGTCCTGTTTGCTTGCCTTTTGTTCCCTCTGCTGGGTTCCTGTCGGTGGGGCTAGGGTTTGGGGCCCGCTCCGTTTTATTGCTGGGGCTGTGGTGTCCGGCGGCTTTGTGCCTGTTCCGGTTCTCCTGGGGGTCTGCTCCTGGCTTCGGCCCGATTTTTTGCTGGGGCTATGGTGTCCGGCGGCTTTGTGCCTGTTCCGGTTCTCCTGGGGGTCTGCTCCTGGCTTTGGCCGGTTCCCTTCCGTGTGTTGGCCTTTCGGGCGGCTTTTCCGCGGGCTCTGCGTGTGGTACGCACGTTTTCTGGGTTGCGTCCTTCCCCTTCGGCCTCGGGCCTTCAGCCTGGGTCTTCCGGCATGTCCGGTTGCTCTCATGGCTCTCCATCTTACGGCAGGGGTGTTCCCTCTTCCTTCTCTGGTCGGCCTCTTGCGACTTACGGCTGGAGTGTCTTTTTGCTCGGTCTGTTCAGGAGGTCCTTTTTGGTTCTTCTGGTGATCGGGCTTTTGGTGGCCCGGGGTGTGTCTTCGCTGATCCCGTCTCTGGGCCTGGGGTTTGTCGGGGTGCCGTCTTCGGGCTGTGCTCGGCCCCGTTCCCTTGTCCGGGTGCCTGGTCTCTCTTCCTTCGTGGGTTTGGGCCTTTTTGTCCCAGGGCTCCTTGGGCGGTCCTGTGGCTGCGGGTGCTGGGGCGCCTGGCTTCTGTGGTGTTTCTGTTTGCCTGGGCTCGTTTTCTTCTTCTCTGCCTGTCCATCCGGCTCCTGTTGGGTTGGTCTCCGGGGTCTGTTGTCCCTGCTGCCCTTGTCGGTCCGTCCCCGGGGGTGCTCTCCTGGTGGCTCGGCCGCTGTTGCCTTCTGGCTGGTTGTTCACTGGCTCCTCCGGCTCCGCTTTTGGTGGCTTCGGTCGCCGGCCTGTCCTTGGCTTTGCTGGGTTCTGTTTGGGTTCCGGTTCTGGTTCCTGCTGGTCTCCCGGGGGTCCTCTTGCTGACATTGGTCCAGGTTCTGGTCCTTGTTCCTTGGTTTCCTTTGTCCTGTGTCTGTGGACTCTGGTCTGGGTGCTGGGGCTGTCTGCTCTCTGCCTTTGGCGGGTGGCCGGTGTGCTGGCTGTTCTGTTGTGCTGGGTCCCTCCTTCCTCCTGGGGTTTCTCGCTCCTTCCCTGTGTCCAGCCTGTTGGTGGGTCGTTGGGGCCTCCCTGTGGTGGTCCTATTGCGGCGCCTGGGTGGCCCGATTCTGGTCTCTGGGCCAGGGGCCCGGGTCTTGGGGTGGTCGGCGGCTGGCCCTCTCCTTGGCCTCTGGGTTTTTCTGTGTGCCTTCCCCTTCCCCCTCGCTGCTTTTCTGCTGCTCTGGGCGTTTCTGGTGCGGGCCCTGTGGGTCTGTTCTCGGGGGTTGGTTGCTCCCTGTTGGCCTTGGACTCCTTGTTTTCCTCTCCTGTCCGGGTTGTGTTGGGCTCAGTGTGGGTTCCTTCCTGGGGTTCCGTGCCCTTTGATGTTCCGTGCCCTTCCCCTGGGTTCTGTGCGGGGCTTGCCCCTGCTGCCTGGCGGTTGTGCGGCTGGCCTTGGCTGGGTTGGGGGTTCTCGGCCGGCTGGCGGTGGCTTGCGGGCTTCCCGTCGGTCCTCCTCTCGGCTGTCCTATGCTTGGTGTTTGCTGGCCCTTTTGGCCCGGGGTTCTGCTCTGGTGTTGTTCCCTTGGTGCTGGCCTCCTTTTTGTGTAGCGGTTCGCTCCTTCTGGGGCTCTTCTGGGATTGTCGGTGGCTCCTCTGCGGGTGCAGGGGGGCGGCTTTCCTGCTTCTTGGTGCTACTGGCTTCCTTGCATGTTGCCTGGGGTCTGTTGCCTGGTTTTCTTTACCGGGTCTGGTGTTTGATTCCCTGCCCTGACGTGTCCTTCCCTTCGGGGTCTTTGCTGCTTGTGTTGGATGTCCTGTCCGGTCCGCCCTTTGGGCTCCTTTGGGACTTGGGTTGCGACTCTCGGCTTTTGGGCCTTGTTTTTTGGTTGCTGTCGCCCCTGCTGGGCACTTGGGGGTGTTTGGGCCCTGTCTTGTGCGTTCCCTTCTGTCTGGTCTGTATGGTTCTGCTGGTTTTGGGTCCGGTTCCGTCCCTTGTCCCTCCGGTGGCTCGGCGTTTTCGCTCTGTTAGGGGGTCGTTTTGCCTGTGTTCTGTCCTGCTCCTTCCTTGGCTGTGGAGTCTCGTTTGCTCTGTTTGGCTGTCCGGCCTCTTTTGCTGTGGTGCCTGCTGGTTGTGGTGTCCTTCCGGGTGGTGGACTCTGTTTGTTCGCTTTGGTCCGACTCCGGGGTTTGGCTTCCCCCTCCGTGGGGTTGTTGGTTTCGGTCCGCCGTCTTGGTGGCTTTTCCTCTGGTGGGGGTTCGGGCCTCAGAGTCTTGTCCTCTTTGCGAGGCCGGGGATGTTGATCTGCTGTGTTTTGGGCACTGTTTTGTGTTCTTTGTCACTCAGTTGTCCGTCCCTGTTTTCTTCTGCTTGCTATGTCCTCATTTGTACTGAAGGAAGGCGAGGGAGGGACGGGAGGTAATGCTTCCATTTCTAACGATAATGGCATTACTCCTAGTCCTACTCCCTCGCCTTCCTTCAAGGACCCTCCCTCCCTCCCGGTGCGGTTCAACTGAGTGCTAGCTCGGCTTGTTTGTGTACAGGTGGAGGTGGGGGCGGGCAGAGTTTTTATGCTGGGGGTGGGTCTGGATGGGAGGCGGGGCCTCATTTGTACTGAAGGAAGGCGAGGGAGTAGGACTAGGAGTAATGCCATTATCGTTAGAAATGGAAGCATTTTTCCTCATTGCCCCTCGCACATTTTTGCAGGACACTATCCGCTGGGACACATCCTGTTCCTGCCAACAAAGCATTGTTTTTGCCTCATCGCGCCACCTATCATAAAGATTTAATTTGGGTAAGGCCACCTTCAGTTACAGTATGTGGGAACACATTCTTTGCGGCACACGTGGCACTGATAATCCGAATTGTCTCTCTGCAGCACACACCTCCTGGCTGCAATACAGGCCACAGCATCCTCCAGGCCTCATCCTCTAGCACCAGCCTTTCCCTTGTGTCTCCCACTTGCATCTCACTGAGGTAAGCTTGTATGACATTCTTCCATAACACGTCCATCAACAATGCCATGTTTCGTTTCTCAGAATTTCTTTCTCTCTCACTTCTGTCGTACCCGGCTGGGTCCAGAGTGAGTACTTTTTCGTTTTTTTCTCACTCAACCTGTTTTCACTTCACTTGGCTGCGCATATCAATTGTTTTTGTTCCGGTTACTTCTCGCTATTTGCCCTTTGGAGTAATTTATTTATACAAAATGTTCCCACCGGACTTTAGTTTGCGTCACTCTCGTTTCTAATTTCGAGATGTCCCTATATTATTAGGTCCTGAAGAGACCCTGAATTCTTTGAAGGGTCGAAACGCCGTCGACTTAAGAGAAAACAAATCATTATATCAGCACTGACCATTGCTTACATTACTGTGAAAAATTGTTGAAGAAATGAATGGTCGTTTGTTTAGAATAATGGAAACCAGATTATAATTGTCACAAATGTCACTACAGTTTCTTTGTTTGGTTCCAATTTTGCACCGGGGACACTAAGCACCAATCTTTTTGTATATTTGAATTTGGCTTCAATATTTACTATAAACTTAACAAATCACATCCACAGTTTACTCGGCTGCCTTTTTGTCTGAACTCCGTGCAACCCATTTACATTGCCATTGCGCATTCTGATTATCCATTTTTACCCTGGTATTGTCTCCACAAGAGCCGCTGTTTCTTGATATAAATACGTACCCAGGTTCTCTGTGAGTAGGGTTTCCCTTGTGCCTGTTGAGATGTCTTCATTTTTGAGCAGGGCTGACTGAAGTTGCATCTGGAGAGCTTGCGTTGTGGTCTTTAGCTGCATGGTACAGTGTTCAAGCTCTGTCATTTTTGTCTCCAGATCTATCACCCTGCTCTCTGCCAAGTCTATATCCTGCCGAAGTGTCACCAGCTTCGGATTTACATCTGCTTTTAGGGACTATAGAGTTGTGCACATGACTGTTTTAAGCTCCTAGCGCAATTCTTTCTTTAAATTGTGTAAAAATGTTAAAAGAACCTCCTTTGTAAAGGCCATCTCGTCCTCTCCTCGTGCAATCTGACGGCTGCTTCCCATGTCTGTATCACTAGGCTAATTAGATATTCTTGTCTTCGAGCTAAGAAGGGGAGGTTACTCTCCAGGTGTGGCGTGCCTATATACACTGGAATCTTCTAAGGGTGTCATCCCTGTTGACTTGCGGTAGATGTGTGCCCCCCTATCTGCCTCTATATTGTAAATTCAGGTGCGTTTAATATAGCTGTTTCTGTTATACATGTAGGAGCAGATTTACAAGAAAGTTCCGCAGCGTGGCAACGCAAGCCCATTGGCTTTCAAAGCACGGGAACGCAACATATTTATAATAATATGTTGCATTCCTGTGCTCTCCCCTGCACTGGTGCACAAACAGTTGCCTGGCGCCGGGGCAGGCACCCTTGAACCATGGTGCAAGGATGCCTGCATCATGGGGAGATTGTTTTTGTGCAAGAAGGGGCACCTTCTTGCACAAAACCAATCACTACAGGCATTTTCTTCTTTCAATGCGTGCTGGAGAATGCAGCACGCATTGAAAGAGAGGAAAAAATTAGGAGAAATTAAAACATTTCTCCTCGTTGCGCCTTGCTATGCCACCCATAGGGTGGCATAGCATTTTGACGCATTTTCAAGATTACCTTTCCTCGTAAATCTGGAAATGTGTCTGGTTCAATGGGTGTTGCATGAAAACACAGGGACAGGAACACCCATGGAACTCCCCTTTCACACAAAGTGTTGCATGTAAAGGCGTCGTATTTACAAGGACAGGAAAAGTCACGCAGAGTGGCTTTTCCTGTCTTTGTAAATATCTGGCAGTGAAATGCAATGCCGGTGCGTCATGAAAAGCAACATTGTGCCCTAGCCTTCGCTGGTCATTTACATTGTTACTAAACCATTACCATCTGCATCATCATCCTGCATTTCCATTAATACATCAAGAACAGTCTTCAAAATTAAGAACGCCACACCCCCTTGAGGGTCTCAGCACCATGTCAGGGGGGCATGGAACTCATGGAAAAAAGTCATCCGTGTACACTGCAAGCAACCCTTGGGTTGTGCTCTGAACAGGCTATAAACAGAGATTAATTACTCAAATACCGAGTTTTCTTACTATAATCTATGACCTGAAGATTACAGACACTGCTGTGCAAAAGGTTCATTACCTTTGCTTATAAATTGCATAACTGTGTGTGTAAAATAAAAATGCAATTCTATGTGTATGTGTAATGCGTATGACTGGGCGGAATAGTTATAAATTTGCTTGAACCTTTGATGGTTCTATAGGAGATCTGGAATAGGGAAGTGACTGGGTGCAATGAAATTCTGGTAGCTGGAGAGCTGAGATAAGGTTGGTAGGGAGTTGCATGTGACATGAGATTAATGAAAGGGGAGCTCTCAGTGACTGAAAGGAGTGTTAGTTTTCAAGCTTCCTGTTGTAATTACTGACCTTCTTTAGAGCAGTCCATCTCCATGTGATGGTGTAAGAAGCATAATAAAGACCTCCTGTTGAACCTCTGCTTCCAAGCTTTGTAACACTGGTGAGATTTTGCTGTGTGAGGACAGCCACACCATCACCCCAAACTACTTCTCCAGTGGCAACTGCACTGTGCATCTGTGCAGTACTCCTAGGGCAAGTTTACTTTTTCTCTATGCCACCTCAAGGTACTGTTTTACCATAGAACATTTTGCGCCCTTACCAACAGCTGATTGGTGCCTTTTTTGCTCACTATTATTAGAAAGCTGCAACCTTTTTACAGCAGCCATGCTTCTTTCAGTGTGGCCCCAGATAACAAAAGACTGGTTAATTATTTCACTACAAATTAAATACCTTTCATCAGCCAAAGAGACCCCTCAGTGCTGGTATTGGATTACATTTTCCATAATATATTCCGCTGCACCTCTGTAGGCTGGAGTGTCAGTACCACCTCTGCCCTGCCCCCGGGTGTTGCTAAATGACCTGCCTACAATCAGGAGGGGCTGACTGTTCGACTGCGTAAACTCGGCATCAGGCCGGAAGAGACGTAATCAAACACATCATACAGGAGATACACAAGACCATAGTGAAACTAATTTGTACCTGAAGTTGAAGGTGCAGAGCGGCAGGTAGAGCTTGTGGATGCTGTTCTCTTCTCACCCATGCCTTTGCCCCACAGAAATCACCTGCTGATAGCACAATGCGAAGTCCAGACTCAGGGAAAGCAGTGGCCCAAAGAGCCAGGGCCAGCACCAGGTGGGTATCACGTCCTCATCACTAGGGCTATAGGCTAGAGCCAGCTTGTGCGAGCCCCAACCGTGTCCTCGCGGCCCTGCAGACCACACGACCCTATCAGCTGCCTGTCTCAGCTTCCTCTGTTGCGCGCTCCTTCTAGAGCCATCTCTCCTGCGAGGGCAGCCCTCACTGGCAGCAGCTGCCCACAGAAGAAACATCCTCGGTCACCGCCCTCACACACACCCATGCGTGCTCCCTCCCGAACCTAAAAAAGTTAAAAAAAGGTTGAGGGGGCTGAGAGAAGACAGCTGCCAAGATGGAAAAGAAGTCCAGTAAGAAAGAGGAGGCGAGTCACCTTGGAGCACTATAAGAGGGTAAAACTCAAAGGAGGCACATTTAGATTAGACCCTTCTGCACGTGACGTGCCTGCCTCGTGCTACTGGCGATTTCAAATCTGATTTGTTTTCCATTCTGCCTGCTATGCAGTGCTTTTTCTGCAATTTAAGGTAAAACGGAATTGCAATTTGCATTCTGTACTTGCACAAAAAGAGGCGAAAGCAGGAAATACAAATTTAGTGACAGGTATTAATGAGGTCTGAATACATTATCAGTGCGGACCCAACCACTACCGGCACTAGCAGGGGGGCAGCGGCTCATAAGCATAATGCGAAAAGCAACAACCCGGCTTGTTTTAAACCAAAACAAATGCACAGAGTAAACGGGGTGGTTTCTATCAACACCCTCGACTCAGAAGACGCCGGATGCAATGACAGACAGAGCGGGGCCTCGTATTCCTGAGCAAGGTTCCAGGTGAGGTGAGGTCCAGTCCTCGGTCAAGACGGATGACATCTGCATCCCTTGAAGCAGAGGATCAGTAAAAGAAGGTTGTATTTCATTCCAACCTTATTGTGGTGATCACATGCAGGAGCACATGCAGGAGCAAATTTTGACAACTTAGGTCCTGAAGAAAGCCTTGGGCATTTTTACCCAGTTGGCAGAATGTCGACCTTGATACATAGCAGTTATTTGTTAAAACTCCTTTTTGCACTGTTTTGGTTTTAATTAGAGTGTGAGGCGATATTTCTAATAAACTTTGTTTGTCTCCTCACATCCCTATTTTAAACACTGCACTCACTTGTTTATGCACTGCACGTAGTTCCCATGTGATCATTGATCCAAGAAACATGCAATCTGTTTTTTTCATTTTCTGGCGCTCCCTCTTTGACTCTATTGAGTGAGTTTTTTTCCTGAAGATAGTCTCTATGATCAAGAGACATATCATTCGTCTGGGTGGATGACCAGATGATAAGATTGATCACGTTGACAATTGATGGGAATCCAAGCTCTGCTCAAGGGTCTCTGCGCTTTCACAATACTCCTGCTTCTTTGCTTCTGTACTTCTGTTTCTTGTAGTCCTAGGCATTTGTTGGCACTTTGTTTGTGAGACCCCCAGTTCAGTAGGTTATTGATATGGTTTCTATCAACAACCAGTGCCGTAATCAATTAAAGAGAGCTATCCTGGAGGTGTTAGCATGGAATGGCTGCTCATTTTCACAACACACCCAGTGCATCCGTTCCTTGAGTGTATTTGTGTGTGTTTTTGGGATAGCAGTCAGAGCAGCTCTCCAGATATTCCTCGAGTTTGCAATCATCGCTTTCATGCTCGAGGCTGCCGAGCTCAGAGCTGGTTCCACAGCAGTGTACAAGATAGAGGTGGGTGCCGACCGGTAAACTCCTCTACGCAACATAGGCTGAGCTTTTGCCAAACTCCTCCCTTCAAGTGAAGTGCGGAGTTACAAAATCTCAGTGAACTCTGCTGGCAGGCCAAAGTTTATCGCCCACACTTCATTTTTAGGCTTTGTTTCTTCTCAACTGTTGCATTCATCAGAGCTGCGAGCATGCTGTGTCCTTTTTACTTTATAGGCTGGTCGCAGTTTCTAGTCGTGCGTCGCTGAGGAATATTTCAGCTTTTGTCCTCACATCGACAGGCACAGCTCATTAAAGAAGCCTGTCTAGGCTCGCCTTAAAGCCTGTCAAGCATGAATTGGGTCGCAACGTTGATACAAGCGGGTGCATCTGCACCGCTTTTGTAGAAATTATTTGAATTACTCAGATGCAGAAAGCACTAATGACTCCCATTTCCCAATACCAACACAGATGAAGGAATAAGATGTCTTGCATTCCTCCTGATTGACACAAGCTAATAGACAAACAAGTAACCGTAGGGTGCTGCAATTCAGGAAGCGTTGACCGGCTCCTGAATATCAGTCCCAATCACGCACAGAGATTTCAGTAACGGGGCAGCCTCCATTATATGAACTTTCGATTCCAAAGGCATAAATGGAGGACTTCTGAGATTTTTGCGATCCCTTGATCCATGTTACGACCAAAAAGCCTTTCTAACAGGTTGTAAAGAAATATATCTATAGTCTTGAAGAAGACCTTGGGTGATGTTTTACAACAACACTCTTTTATTGGGGGTCGAAACATCGACTTACAGATTAGGTATTCTGTTCTAGTATCTGACATATCTATGCCAAAAAGTAAGGTCATATGGTTGAATATACATGCTAAGCACATACAAATGCCTAATTAAGTTATTCTATGTGTGTTATAAATGTTGTATGTTCTACTATTTGGATTGTGTTCTATGTAATGTACTTTGTATATGGCACATACATATGTATGTAACTTTATATCTTGTTGAACAGTCCTGTGTCTTTAAATATTAGTTTATCTATTGTTTTATACAATATATGATTTCCAGTATATTGGGCACAATTCGAACTCAGAGTATCAGTCTTATCCTTTTGTCTGTGTGGTCATCAATATTGACTGTATGCCATTGATTGGTTTTCCTAGGTGTCAGGATAAATGCAAAAGGTTCTGAAGCAATTGTACTTTTCTTGACAGAAGCACCTATTAGTTTATACTGTCATATCACCCCATGATCTGTGAGATACTGGGTTACACCATTAATATTAAATGGCACACGTACCGACCCGTTTTTATGGTTACTTTCTGACCTAGTGATTTCCTGATTTGAGCCTTGGGCTGATATACGTGTTTATTTTATTTAGAACTAGAATTGAAGCAGAAGGTAAGACCATTATTATTCCTCATGGTCGGCTATATACATCGATTTAATATTAGGATTTAACGACCCACTGCATCGGTTTGTTTTATAGAGTTGGTGACTAGAATAAGTCGCAGTGAGTATTACAAAGAATATATGTTTGTTGTAACAATTGCTTCATCCAGTGGGTGCATGACACTGTGGGGCATGACCACTGCATACACGTATCAATATGTTACATTGCTGTAGAAAAGAGTGTTTGGGTTTATTGACACCATTGGTGTGGTGATGGTTTATAGTGTTGTAGATAGGTTGAGCACTGGCTTTTGGCACTGGTTTAAATGTGGTCAGACGGATTATATTATGTTCTCGAGAGATTGTAGATATACTATTGATTATACCTATATTGTTTTAGATTCATGGTGCAACGCATGTCCTGATGATGGTCTCCTGGAATGACTATATGAGACCGAAACGTCCACGCTGATGACGCTTTTTTGTATATATTGCCATCATTGAATGAATATCAAGCAATGTATAAAGTTGTAAATGAATGTATATATGGTTGATTTGTAAATACTGCCCATATAACGTCTAAAAAGTATCAAAAACGTACTGCACATGCTGAGAAAAACGCAGTACAATTTTTGTTGCCGTATATGAATGGATATGTGAAACAATATCTATACAATATAAAAAAGTATATGTTTTGAAAGAAAAATTGATATATAAAAAGAAAATATATTTTTTGATACAAATGTCTCTTGAGTATTTTGATTTCATGCTCACTATTGTGACAAGTTACAAATTGTAAGTAGTGTTAAATTATTCCTTCAGGAACACTTGTTGATTTGTTATTGATTATACCCAGTTCCTTGGGACTATTGGGTTGCCCTATTGTTGTTTCATATATATGCGCAGACGCTGTCTGCAAGGGCCCTTTGGATAAAAAGTGGTTTTGTATAATTTAGTTAATTTTTGACGGTCTGCCCTTTTCTTTGTTTTCCCCTCCAAACTTTTTTGTTACGCGTGTATAATTTGTGTACATATGTCTGTGTGAATTAGTTTTTGATGTAATTAAATGTGGGTTGTTTAAAGTCACATATTCTTGGTGCACCATTGTTATACATTGTAGGTCTAGCCCATCAATGTCTGAACTCGAGACTCTCTCATATACAGATGAGTACATAGCGAGAATAGCAGGAGGTCCCTTCTTACTAGGTCCACAAATGGGTAATACAAGTTTGAATACTCAACAAACAACGGTAAGGAATAATTTAGAAAGATTGCATAAAAAGTTAATTAGAACGTAACTACATGCAAAGTTTCTTACGGATTGCCTTAATAATAACATCATCCCTGTAGGATTACAGGTGGGTAATATTCCTGTAATCTTTGTAGAAGACGAAGATTTTAAGGTGGGGTTTAGTTTTGTGTCGAATAAATGCTCAAGAAGCTGGATGGTGTTGAGCATAGAGACCGCCCTTAAGCACATAGAGAGACTGAAAAAAGAAATCGCAGAGCTAGAGAAACAAGTTATAGAAGATACAAGCACTACAGATAATCAGGAATTTCTCAAGAAACTAGAAACAACAATAGCAGATTTCCAAAAAACTAACATATTAAAAAAGACAGAAAAATTGCAAAAAGATATTAAGAATTACGCAAGAGATCGTACTTATCCCTATCTAAAGAAGGATTTCTTTACACAAAGTCAAACTAGTTGGGTTCCAAAGCACACTAATTTTTCAGACACAGCTTCTTCTAGCTCTGACGAAGGGGCAGGTAGAGGTCATGATCCCAACTATAGAGGTGGTCGAGGGCAAAGTCCATCCCCTTTTTTAGGGAGAGGTCAGGGCACACAGAGAGGACGAACTCTGAACACCAGGAGGGGTTGGTACAGAAATCAATACACCCCGGGGTTTCGACAAACGAGGAACAACCTGGCTGTTCTCTGCTTAATCCTCTCCCATTCTACTGTCTCCCTGCTTCTTTTTCTCTGTCAGCGCCGGGAAACCCCTGGGTATCTGCGCGCTTTACAAACTCAAATATAATAATAATAATTATTACGAGTGGTAGATAATACCTGTGTTGGGAACACTTCCACAATGTTTAATCTACTAGGTATTAATGATCAGACCAATGAAAACTTGGAGGTGGTACCTATTTTTAATATCTCCACTCAAATACTGAGCCAAAAAGAACTAAACGTCCTAAGTTATGGACTATCATTTGTGCCAACGCAGAGGAATGATCAGTTGAATACCTATGTGGAAATGTACAAACGTTTTAGAACTATACGTTTGAAACATTTCTTTAACAAAGCACCCTTACCAATACAAACAACAGCCACAGGCTTACGCTGTCCCTCTACCTTCTATCCGGCAACTAATCTGATGCCGAAAGAAGTAATTACTTTCGAAAATGTGATCTTAACCGAGATTGAACAGATGTTCAATGAGAGGACATTTGTTAAATACAATTTCACCAAAGACGAGTTTGATACCCTTAAAAATCTTGCTAGTAGAGATGAAATAATAATCAAACCGGCAGATAAGAGTGGTAGTATTGTTGTACAGGACAAAGCTGATTATGATCAAGAAGTTACCAGACTATTACAGAATAGTCTTTATTACAAGAGTCTAAAAAGAGACCCCACTGATAAAATTAGATCAAACATTTTATGCCTGACTAAACAAGGCCTAGATGGGGGATGGCTTAGTCAAAAAGAATTCGACTATTTGAACAAAAAAGATTATTCAATTCCAGCGTTTTATACGCTTCCAAAAGTTCATAAGGACAACAAAAAACCCCCGGGTAGACCTATTGTTGCAGGTTGCCAATCGATTATGCAACCATTAGCAGAATACGTAGATTGTTTCATCAAACCATCAGTGGCACTCACAAGATCCTATACCAGAGATAGCACTAGTGTGATTAACTGCTTGGAAGGCAAACAATTCAACAGCCAAGTCAATGTCCTTGTAATCATGGACATTGAAAGTCTATACACTAGTATTCCCCAAGAGGAGGCGTTGGATGTAATCAAGAGTGTATTAGAAAATAGACCCTCACCACATCAAGTCCCGACTGATTTCATTGTAGATTGTGCTAAAATTGCTTTAAATGAAAACTATTTAATTTTTAACAACGAGTTTTATGGCCAAATAAAAGGTGTGGCTATGGGGGCAATCTTTGCGCCTGGTATAGCAAATTTGTTTGTATCTGCATTTGAGGACAAAGTCATCTATACCAATAATCCATTTGAGAACTACATTAAGGAATACCTACGTTACATCGATGATGTATGTCTGATTTGGGAAGGCCCCATAGCACAGCTTGAAGAATTCCATGGATGGCTGAATGCACAAGATTCCAACTTACAATTTACCCTGGAATATGATAGGGAAAGTATACATTTCCTAGACCTCAGAATATGGAATGATGATGGCACACTATCAATTAGTTTGTTTACAAAGTCGACGGCCCGTAACACTCTTTTGAAATATACGAGTCACCATCCACGTAATCTACGTGATAATCTCCCTTTTGGACAGTTTTTGCGTCTTAGACGTAACTGTACCAAAAGGGAAGATGCATGTATCGACTGGCTGCATTGTGTCCACCCAATGTTGAGGCCCACCTGGATTCCTCATTGAGGACATTGCTCCAAAGACAGTAGTTCATAATGCTTACCAAAATGGATTGCTAGAACTGTTAATGGCATTCTTTGCATTGTATCAAAACCCATTTCGGATCAATTGTAAATTGAGATACTCCTCAGGCTCTATACCTGTAACTGTTCTCCCAGCTGCATTGTTTAATTCAACATACTGTTTGTGTTTTGGCAAATTCCTCTTATCTCTTGTTTTCTCAAGTTTTTTCATGTTCAAGCAACAGTTACAGTGGACAGAGAGAAAATATTGAGAGAAATGTCCATCCACCATGAGAAATACAAAAACGGATATTATGAAATACAACATGTATGAGTCCATCATTTAAGGGGGGCGTGGCTAGGCACGCAATGGCGGCGGATGTGCCCGAGTAGAGCTCCGCGCTGAGCTCCCCTTCCACAGGCAATTTCCCCGCAACAGACATCCGTACACGGCCCCTGTCGCCAGCGGAGCCGTGTGAAGCTGTCCCCTGTGCTCCTGCAGAGTCTGGTGGCGAGCGGTGGCTTCGGCTCGCTTCTACGGGGGTGGAAAGAGAGTGCCCCTCCTGCGGGCTCCCCCGGTCGGCACGCGACCTGACGCGGGACCGGAGTTGAGCACTGAGCGGGAGGTCTGACTGCTGCCTGTCACAGGGTGGTCCCGGGGGGCCGCGACGCTGGACCTGCCCTACCCCTGATGCTGGCGGAGGCACGGCGAGGCACGGTCTGGGTCCCCTAGTGGCCGTGGAGTTGGTGGGGAGCGGCTGGTTGCTCCGGAGGTTGCAGACCTGGGCAGCCATCTTGACAGGTCTTCCCGATCGGCGCGCGAGTCGGCGCGAACCTGGGAGCCGCTCCCCCTTTCTTGGGGCCTGACTACGAGGGACTCGCAGCGCGGATTCCAGCGCCACGTTGGGACACTGCTACTGCTGCCCCACCTACAGCCGGTGTCCTGCGGAGCAGCCCGGCGTGGCCTGATGTCCCGGTAGGTGGTGGTGCCGTCTACTGCCTGACCGGCCTGCAGCGTAGGTGGTCACCATCTGGACTGACTTCCCTAGCCACCGTGGGAACTTGGGCGGGCCGAGATCGGGTGCATCGCGGACACCCCCTCCAACTGGCATCTGTATTGAGGCGCCCTTGTGTGGTGTGTCTGGCGCCGTTGCGGGGCAATACTGGACAACGAGGAGGGCGCCTGGGACATACACGTGTGGAGACTGACCTCCCTGCCCTCGGCCGCATTCATTGCTGCTCATGAACTGGAGAACCCCCCCTTCTTGCAGTGCGGACAACGCGCTACTCATTGTCGACCTGACCGCTAGCCCGGAGTCGGTCCTCTGAATTGCACCCGGGATGAGCGGTGAGTTGCGCTGCCTGCTTCACTGAGACCCTGTGCCTATCAACCCTGCTGCTGGGGCCATTGTCCACTTGGAGAGCCCGGGGGGCACCGCCGGAGGTGTTGAGGGAGCGTGCGTCTGTCTTGCTCCAGTCTACAGAGCGTGCTGGGGCAGCCCGAGCGGCCGATTGTGAGGGGGACTGACTGGCGGAGATCTGGGGACACTCATGACTCCCACGTTGGGACCCTCCTTCCAGGGGGACACCGATCTCTTGGGAGCACTGGCCGCGCGAGAGGACGATCTCCTGCGCCCGTCTCTGGTGTGTGCTGGAGTCCCCCGCGTGTCTGGAGGGTGTTGCTGTCCGACCTCCCCCCTCCCTGAACTGGACTCCTC
This sequence comes from Lissotriton vulgaris, assembly GCF_964263255.1. NCBI lineage: Eukaryota > Metazoa > Chordata > Amphibia > Caudata > Salamandridae > Lissotriton > Lissotriton vulgaris. Next base: position 364,021,667 of record NC_141695.1, on the reverse strand, counting down.
TACCATGGCAAGAGCCGGAACCCTCTCTGGGACCCTGTGGGGGTTCCCGGAAGCGCACAGGCTTTGATCTACACCACGCTGCTCATGTCTGGGGGTCCTAAAACGAGAGCCGGTGCTGTCGGCACACAGGTGAAGGCGAAAATGGCAAAATCGGCGGACCACGACCAGACATCCTCTAAACTGGACACGATGCTGGCGGCGATGGAGCGGCTGGAGGAATCCCTGCAACTCACCCGCACGTCTCTAGAAACGAAAATCAATAGCGTGGCCATCGACCTCACGCACCTGCGGGCTGACCACAGGAAACTGTCGGAGCGCACGGCCGCCCTTGAGGCCGCCGTGGCGGATGTCACGCCCAAGGTAGCGCAAACGGACAAACATGTCCAAGACCTCCTCAACCGTGTGGAATTCCTGGAGGATCGTGCGGAGGATGCGGAAGGGAGGGCGAGGAGGAACAACGTCCATATCGTAGGCCTTCCGGAACGATGGGAGGGTAGGGAACCGGAGGTACACGTGGAGAGATGGCTCACAGACCTTCTTCCAGAGGGCTCCCTTTCTCAACATTTTGTGGTGGAACGGGCTCATAGGGTGCCAGCGAGGCCTCCTCCCGAGGGCTCCAACCCAAGACCCATGCTTATCCGAGTCCTGAACTATCGCAACCGCGACGCCATACTGCGTGAGACTAGGAAGCTGTTGAGAACGCTACGATTATGTTATTCCCTGATTACACTATTCAGGTACAGCGCCAAAGGCACTCCTTTTTGGCAGTGAAACGACGTCTTCGCAGTCTAGCGCTGAAATACTCTCTGCTCTTTCCAGCCCGGCTGCGTGTGGTAGCCCAGGATAAGACCCATTTTTTCGACACCCCAGAGGCAGTGGAGGCTTGGCTGGACTCGAGCACCGACACGGAGCCCCGCACAATGCCATCGACATCAAATATGTGGCACAGCCGAGGGCCCCGACATCGTCGCCACCGAAGACCCTCGCCGCCTGGGCGAGGGAGGAATGAGTCAGATATAGGCCCCCCAGTCGAGCTCGTACACAGCAAACAACAGGACGCTCTGCGGATGGTGGCAGTAATCAGTGGCTCGCTGGAAGCGGGCTCAAATTTGGAGTCTAGCCCCCGCCACATCCCGAGTGATGATGAGCGTATATATGGACTGTCGGACTCGCAGGTGTCAGCGGATCTACCAGATGTCACCCCACAGACCACTGACTTTATTCACTGAAGCTTGCTCGGATATTCTGGCCCATTTGGTATGGAACTGAGACTCTTTGTACCCTGCAGGGAGACCCCCTTTGCCTGCGTTGTCCATTGCTGGGGTCCTGTTGGGATTGCCTCGCCCCCGTGGGATTCAGAAAAGGGGGTGGTGATGAACAGTGTGTCTGAATTAAACAGACCACTCTTACCCAGTCCAAAGATCAGGGCTTGATCCATCACCGTTTTTTAGCTCACTGCACCATCCCAGCTCAGAACCTGGCTACATGCAAATTAGTCTGTTCCTGTCCCAGTGCATGATGGGAACAGGGCAAACCAAACTACCAAGCCAATTCTTATACTGGGAAGGAAACAAGCTTCCGGGGACCGGTTTCTGGCATTTCAGCCGTCGTCGGCCCGGCTTGCTTGGATCCTGATGGTGCAATGAGCAAGGGACTCACATCTGAGTATACCCTTCCACGCTTATGGTGGACAAAATGATTCAGAAAAGGGGGTGGTGATGAACAGAGTGTCTGAATTAAACAGACCACTCTTACCCAGTCCAAAGATCAGGGCTTGATCCATCACCGTTTTTTAGCTCACTGCACCATCCCAGCTCAGAACCTGGCTACATGCAAATTAGTCTGTTCCTGTCCCAGTGCATGATGGGAACAGGGCAAACCAAACTACCAAGCCAATTCTTATACTGGGAAGCAAACAAGCTTCCGGGGACCGGTTTCTGGCATTTCAGCCATCGTCGGCCCGGCTTGCTTGAATCCTGATGGTGCAATGAGCAAGGGACTCACATCTGAGTATACCCTTCCACGCTTATGGTGGACAAAATGATTCAGAAAAGGGGGTGGTGATGAACAGAGTGTCTGAATTAAACAGACCACTCTTACCCAGTCCAAAGATCAGGGCTTGATCCATCACCGTTTTTTAGCTCACTGCACCATCCCAGCTCAGAACCTGGCTACATGCAAATTAGTCTGTTCCTGTCCCAGTGCATGATGGGAACAGGGCAAACCAAACTACCAAGCCAATTCTTATACTGGGAAGGAAACAAGCTTCCGGGGACCGGTTTCTGGCATTTCAGCCGTCGTCGGCCCGGCTTGCTTGAATCCTGATGGTGCAATGAGCAAGGGACTCACATCTGAGTATACCCTTCCACGCTTATGGTGGACAAAATGATTCAGAAAAGGGGGTGGTGATGAACAGAGTGTCTGAATTAAACAGACCACTCTTACCCAGTCCAAAGATCAGGGCTTGATCCATCACGGTTTTTTAGCTCACTGCACCATCCCAGCTCAGAACCTGGCTACATGCAAATTAGTCTGTTCCTGTCCCAGTGCATGATGGGAACAGGGCAAACCAAACTACCAAGCCAATTCTTATACTGGGAAGGAAACGAGCTTCCGGGGACCGGTTTCTGGCATTTCAGCCGTCGTCGGCCCGGCTTGCTTGAATCCTGATGGTGCAATGAGCAAGGGACTCACATCTGAGTATACCCTTCCACGCTTATGGTGGACAAAATGATTCAGAAAAGGGGGTGGTGATGAACAGAGTGTCTGAATTAAACAGACCACTCTTACCCAGTCCAAAGATCAGGGCTTGATCCATCACCGTTTTTTAGCTCACTGCACCATCCCAGCTCAGAACCTGGCTACATGCAAATTAGTCTGTTCCTGTCCCAGTGCATGATGGGAACAGGGCAAACCAAACTACCAAGCCAATTCTTTTACTGGGAAGGAAACAAGCTTCCGGGGACCGGTTTCTGGCATTTCAGCCGTCGTCGGCCCGGCTTGCTTGAATCCTGATGGTGCAATGAGCAAGGGACTCACATCTGAGTATACCCTTCCACGCTTATGGTGGACAAAATGATTCAGAAAAGGGGGTGGTGATGAACAGAGTGTCTGAATTAAACAGACCACTCTTACCCAGTCCAAAGATAGGGGCTTGATCCATCACCGTTTTTTAGCTCACTGCACCATCCCAGCTCAGAATCTGGCTACATGCAAATTAGTCTGTTCCTGTCCCAGTGCATGATGGGAACAGGACAAACCAAACTACCAAGCCAATTCTTATACTGGGAAGGAAACAAGCTTCCGGGGACCGGTTTCTGGCATTTCAGCCGTCGTCGGCCCGGCTTGCTTGAATCCTGATGGTGCAATGAGCAAGGGACTCACATCTGAGGGATCACTGAAATAATATCGAGGGACAAAATATCGACTTGCCAAAATATCGTGGACAAAATATCGACAGTCAAAATATCGAGTTTGTATCTACAAACAGGTAAGTACAAAAATATTGAGTACAAAATATCGTTAACAATAATATAGATGTAAAAAATATCGACTTTATTAAAAACAGTGTTAAATTAAATTAATATTAAATTTTAATTACTAAAATATACTTAAAAATACTTAAATTAAATTATAATAATTAAATAATAAATGAAAATAATAAAAATATTTTTTTACAATCTTATTTGTTGACCCTGAACCCTAAAATATACCCCTTTACCCAAAAACCCAAAACTGACCCTGAACCCTAAAAATACCCCTTTACCCAAAAACTAAGAACTGACCCTGAATCCTAAAAATGCCCCTTTACCCAAAAACTGAAAACTGACCCTGAACCCTAAAAATGCCCCTTTACCCAAAAACTGAAAACTGACCTTGAACCCTAAAAATGCCCCTTTACCCAAAAACTGAAAACTGACCCTGAACCCTAAAAATGCCCCTTTACCCAAAAACTAAAAACTGACCCTGAACCCTAAAAATGCCCCTTTACCCAAAAACTGAAAACTGACCCTGAACCCTAAAAATGCCCCTTTACCCAAAAACTAAAAACTGACCCTGAACCCTAAAAATGCCCCTTTACCCAAAAACTGAAAACTGACCCTGAACCCTAAAAATACTCCTTTACCCAAAATGTATCAATATTATTTAATTACCAAATAATTATTAATTAACAATAACAATAAAGTAAATATATTAGCACATTAGCTGTAATTATTTTAATAATTAATATTATTTTTTCCCAATTAATTACTTAACAATAACACAAATTTATATATATTAAAATGTACTCTAATTAATGTAATTAACTAATTACAATTAATTAATTACCAATTAATTACTAATACAGAATATGTACAAAATTATATTAATTAATTAACTAATTATTATTAATTAATTATCAATTAATTATTAATTATAAATATTTACAAACATATATTAATTAATTAATTATTATTCAATTACTTCCCACCCTATTCCCCTATAAACCCACAACCCGCTACAGAATTACATTACGCAATTATTAAAAAAACAAAATTCATTTAATAAAATATTTTATAACATTAATACACACTTTTCACACATATTATTACATAAAAATACACTATAAAATATTATATATTATTAAAAATTCGATATTTTTGCTATCAATATTTTATACAGTCGATATTACTTCACTTACCTGAAAAACGATATTTTTGTAGTCAATATTATGTCCAGTCGATATTTTATCCAGTCTATATTTAAAACTCGATATTATGTCCAGTCGATATTTTGGAGTCGATATTTTGTCTGTGCACCACATGTGAGTATACCCTTCCACGCTTATGGTGGACAAAATGATTCAGAAAAGGGGGTGGTGATGAACAGAGTGTCTGAATTAAACAGACCACTCTTACCCAGTCCAAAGATCAGGGCTTGATCCATCACCGTTTTTTAGCTCACTGCACCATCCCAGCTCAGAACCTGGCTACATGCAAATTAGTCTGTTCCTGTCCCAGTGCATGATGGGAACAGGGCAAACCAAACTACGTGGGAGGCGCCGGAGCCTGCCTGTCTTGTGGTCCTGAGACGCAGTGACACCCGCTGCGACCTGGCTAGGGGCCTTGTGAAGCCTGTGGGGGGAGGCATCATCCACCTGATCACATGATGCGCTAATAGCGACAGAACTGAGTGCTCAGTGACGTCTCCTCGAACTCACGGTTTCTTCAGCTCCCTAGAGCGTTTGGACGATAACATGTTTTGCTGTCGACCTTTTGGTATTGTATTATTGTTTTACTTGTTTTCAGAACTGTTTGTTCCTTTGTTCTTCCCTCACATTTTCCGCCAGAGTCACGGGTGTGTGTGGCGATATATTGGTGCTGTGCATAACGGTCTGTGCGGACATGGGCTGGTGTGGGTGATTAGCGGAGGGTGGACGGGGGTAACACTGATACCACGTACATAGAATGGCTGCGATTAAATTCTGCACATGGAACGTGCGGGGAATGCACACGCCATCCCGCCGCTACCATATCTTTTCTTACCTTAAGAGACACCATATACAAATAGCACTATTACAGGAGACTCATCTGACTGGACCGGAGACGCTCGCACTCCGCCGCAGATGGCGGGGACAGTTGTATGCCACCGGACACTCAGCTTACGCGCGGGGGGCATTGGTCTGGGTGCGCCCTGGGGTTCCCTTTGCGCTTTCCCACTGTACAGTAGACACAGAGGGCAGGTACGTGGTTCTACAAGGTATTCTAGATGGGCAACCCATTGTTCTGGCCTCCCTTTATGCCCCTAACACTGACCAGGCCCACTTCTTCACACGATTGTCAGCAGTGCTCGCACCATGGCATGGTATACCATTCTTGCTGGGGGGCGACTACAACTGTGTCCTAGACATTGCACTGGACCGATCGTTCCCCCCCTTGGCCAGCGCTCCGGTGAGCGGGGCCATGAGGGCACTCACGGACTGAGCCGGGCAGTGGGATATTCATGATGCTTGGAGAAAGCGCAATCCCCACACAAAGTTGTATTCATACTATTCCGGGGCCCACACACTACATGTCAGATTAGACAGATACATGCTGTCGAGCGACCTCCTCCCCCAAGTCACGGACTCCTGCTATTTGGGCCGCACTCACTTGGCGGCTCCAGCCAGACACACTACTGGATGCCCCGTTTAGGGGAGAACTTGAGACACGCCTCCTGCAATATTTTGAGGAAAACAATCACACTGCCTCCTCCCCACAACTAGAATGGGACGCGTTTAAGGTTGTCATCAGAGGTCACTGTTTGGGCACACAAGTGGGAATGCGGAAACAGATCGAAAGAGAGCTCACGCGTGTTGAATCTGAACTGTTGGATGCGGAGCGAGAGGCGGTTGAGGGTGATGATGGGACCTTGCTGGCAACTAGGGAGCGGCACGCATTACCACTTGATAGATTGAAGCACTTGAACTGCGCTGCACACTCAGCATGCACACATAACTTTGGGGACAAGCCAGGCAAGCTACTATCATGGCTAATCAGGCGGGATACCCAAACCACCCCGGTGATGGCTATACATGCAGCCCCAGAAACCATTGTGTATACGCAAAGGGCCAACCATGATGCCTTCACATCACACTTTGAGGACCTTTATTGCTCCCGTATGCAGGCCACTGCCGACCAGATCTCGGCATATCTATTTGCCCTGCCCCTGCCGGAGATCACTGACGCGCAGCGCGATGACCTGGGTGGGCCGCTCAAATCGGAGGAACTTCGAACAGATATATTCTCCCTATCCAACGGGAAAACGCCGGGTCCGGACGGATTACCCGCTTTATAAGGCCTTCTCTCTTATATTAATTCCGGAACTGCTGCGTGTATTTGGGGCCCTTCCACCCAGACTAAACAAGGCAAACCTCATATCTCTCATGAAGCCGGGCAGAGACGGGACCAAGATGGGCTCGTACAGGCCGCTAGCCCTCCTCAACACGGATTATAAGCTCCTGGCGTCTACATTGGCCCAGCAGTTGGCACCGCTGGTGCCTACTCTTGTCCATTTGACTCTGTGGAGTGGCCCTACCTTATGTCGGTGTTGCATAAATACGACTTGGGTGACGGCTTTCTTCAGCTGGTGGAGCGCCAGTACCGGGGGCCCACGGTGCACGTTCGAACAGGCAAATTGCTCTCCGAACTTATTCGGGTACGCAGGGGTACTAGGCAGGGGTGCCCCCTCTCCCCCCTTATCTTTGCTCTTCTGATGGAGCCTCTGGCGGTCCTACTTCGAGCCTCGGGCGAGAACTGGGGCATTCCGCTAGCTGACGGGACACATGCGGTATCGCTATATGCAGACGATCTATTACTCTATATCAGAGATGTGACCAGTTTCCCACCGGAGCTTTCCGACATATTCTGCATATTCGGAGACATGTCGGGGCTTAATGTTAACTGGGCAAAGTCAGGCGTGTACCCCTTTAACGCCGATACGCCGGAACGTGATATTACAGTTCTGGGAGAGCGGCTCGCGTGGCACTCTACCACCTTTCGATATCTGGGGATCTTTATATACCGGGACCCCGCTGACGTGCTGGACGGTAACTTGATGCGGGCGGTTTCTTCGCTCACAGCGCAGGTAGCATTTTGGAACTCCCTCCCGCTCAACGTCCCGAGTCGAAAATGGTGGTTTTGCCCAGATTATTGTATTTCTATGCCAATCTGTCGGTCTATGTCCCTACCCGCGTGTTTCGTGAACTGGAGACTCTGATCAGGAGGCTGATCTGGAACGCGAGGCGACCCAGGGTTGCGCTACAGCCGCTTTATGCTTCGGTGGAGACTGGCGGATTGGCCGTCCCCAACCAGGAGTTATACTACCTAGCTGCACAATTGCAGTGGGTAGCCTATTGGTTGAGTGGGAAGAACCTGTGTGACACTGCCACGGATATGGTGGTCATGAATGCTGCCCAGATACATGCGCTGTTTCATCCACTGACAAAATCCCGCTGCCCTGCACAGATACATCTGGCTGTGGCGCGGAAATGTTACATACGAAGCCTGAAACTCACACACCGCACCAAACCGTACGCCCCTAATCTGCCATTACAGGGGACACCCTGGGAAGGCGGTGCGCTCACGGAAGCGGCGCTGAGCAGTTGGGCACGGGTCGAAATAGACACACTGGGCGACCTATACAAGGAAGGTGCTTTAATTCCGTTTGAGACGCTGGCTGCTGACACGGGACTGCCTGCGGGACAATTCCTTACACATGCAGCACTCACGCGCGCGTTGGCATGTGCTTGGGGTGATCTTGCGGAAGAATTGCCGACCCATCTGCTGATACAGTATTTACATGTGATGGGGAACGGTTCCCACTTGGTGCATTGGCTTGCGCAAACCTTACACACACACACACACAGCTTTCCCCACAGCGTTTGCGAGATAAATGGACCGTGGATAGAGGGCGGGACAGGACCGACAAAGAATGGGCTCAGATACTTGCTAGTACTCTCAATATCCCACGCAATTCCCGCTTTAAACGTATTCATTATTATATAATACACCGGGCGTATTTATCCCCGGATAAGATAAATCGCTATTTTGGGCTAGTCACAACTGCATGTCCCAGGTGCGCGCTGGTGGATGCAGATTTCATGCACATGCTCTGGGCCTGCCCTTCCCTGCACGACTACTGGGTAGCGATGTCGTCTACACTGGCGGCGGGGTTGGGAGGAGGATTGCCTCACACATGGGAGGCTTGTTTGTTGGGCCTTTACAGGCGGACAAAGATGACGAAGGTTTCGGCCAGATTTTGGGATCTTGGTCTAATCAGTGCAAAGAGACTCATCACCAAGCGCTGGAAGAACGTTGAGCCCCCGCAAGCTATACACTGGCGCATCTCCTTTGACAACTGGGCGAGAGCGGAGAGCATAGCCCTACACAGGGAGGAGACTGCGGGCACCCGTACGTACCCCATAGCCCAGGCCTGGGATGACGCCCTGGCCGCTTTCCACCGGGCGTGTCTACAGGGAGGTATCACTTAAGCACACATCCCTTTACCTACCACTTCAGTAACGACACTAGGACAGGAGACTGCCCCTCGTGATATGTTTGCACTTGTGCTCTCACGGGTGGGCAAGCCTCACTGACGGGCGCTCACACGGACGCACCTGCGTAGCCCTGAGCAATGCAGCTCCAGTGGAGATCCCCCCCGCCGTGACAATGGACTGTCACACTAACCGGCTTACACTGTTGATGGAGACTCACACACACCCGTGCTTACCCGTGTTATCTCCCGTTTGTTTTGATCTTGCATAAAATTCAGTTCCTGTTTTTTATGAGTTTCGGTTCCATGGTTCCCCCCCGTTTTTTTGAATGAAAGGTATTGAATATTGACTCAGCCATGGATCCCTCTGGGCCTCGCTTGGTGGCCACTCATGCGGATTGTGGTATGCTGATACATTGAAGCGCCCAGAGGCGAGAGTGCTTTACTTGGGTAACGAACGGGAGGCACGCTCTTGGGAACGGGGACATTGCAGTGCGATTGAAGTGACCTGACACACTGAAACACGCACACTGTCCGGACCTTATTTGTTATGACACACCTTCTGGTTAAGATGGCGCCTCTTGGTCAGAGTGCACCCGAGCTAGTCTGCAGGACCATGAGGGTTCTAAACTGCTCCTGTATGGCCTGTTTAATGAAAGAGGTGCCTTAACCCGCTTGTTTGCCTTACAGGTTCCGTGTGGCAATGGTGATTATTACAGCAAACTGTTGATGCTTACGGATATCCTTACACAGCCATGTTTGTTATATATGCCATATTCCTTCCTCTTGTTGGGTATAAGGGACGGATATTGACAAAAAATAATACCTGTTCTGTTTAACATGATTGCTGTTTTCTTTGTAGTTCTCATGTAACCTTATGCACGAAATGCAATAATAATAATAAAAAAATATTCAAACAAAAATGAGTCCATCATTTAAGGAAGGGGACTGGTATGTGCTGATCTGCCCAAATCACGCAGGAGGGAAGATTACAGGTTTTTGTGCCTTTCAAAATATCTTGATTAGGGGGATAATGTTGTTGTATCAGATAATGGCCACAGGCCCGAGTCACAGAATTAACCTAAGACAACATCCCAAACGTACTACTTTTGTTATTCACAGAAGGCATTTAGTAGTAGTAAAGTTAGGATTTTGTCTTAAGTCTGTCATAAGTCTGTCTTAAGTCTGTCCTAAGTCTGTCCTAAGTTTGTCTTAAGTTTGTCTTAAGTTTGTCTTAAGTTTGTCTTAAGTCTGTCTTAAGTCTGTCTTAAGTCTGTCCTACTACTTGGTATTCACAGAAGGCATTTAGTAGTAGTGAAGTTAGGGTTTTGTCTTAAGTATAACTTAAGACAGACTTAAGATTGACTTAAGACAGTCTTAAGACAAACTTAAGACAAACTTAGGGCAGACTTAAGACAGACTTAAGACAGACTTAAGACAGACTTAAGACAGACTTAAGACAAACTTAGGACAGACTTAAGCCAGACTCAAAACAGACTTAAGACAAAATCCTAACTTTACTACCACTAAATGCCTTCTGTGACTACCAAAAGTAGTACGTTTAGGATTTTGTCTTAAGTTAGTTCTGTGAATCGGGCCCCACATCTGGGGGATGGATAAAATATTATCATATAATCCGGTTCATACATTTTCACAAAATAGAGGTAGTATGGGTACAAAAGGGCAAGAAGTGAAAGATCAGGAGGGCATTAAGAGATCTGGAAGAGTGAGTTCTCCTCCTATTTGGCATAACAATTATGTTATGAAATAATATACTAGAGTTTTGCACTTATTGTACTGCTTTCTCGTAATGAAGTGATGTACTTGACTTTGTGTCCTCTCCTAAATACTCCATAGTGTAAGTTCATTCTCCTTCTTGCTTGAGAATGTGTATTTTTGAAAGACTATTGTATTGTAGGCTATCCTTGATAGTTCCATTTTTTATCATTGTTATGTAGTTTTTCCCTGTGTTGTTCATACCCCTTCACCTTAGTATCTTGCTGTTGTTTTATTTCCTCTCCTTAGGGTTTCCTGGCAGTGAGGTTTTGTAATTTTTTTTTCCTCCCGTGTAACGGAGGTGTGTTGTAATTTCTGACCTTCTTTGGATCAGTCGCTCTCCCCCTTCCTTTCTCACCACTTGGAATGTTCCCACTCAATTGTCAGACGAACATTTCACAGCTGACTCCAGCTGACTGGAACCTTGTGATGATGTAAGAAGCATAATAAAGATCCCCTGCTTCTTCACTTTGTAACACTTCTATATTGGAATGTCGTTATTTACCTGGAGGAGGTTATCAGGCAGGTCTCTTGGAAGAGTTATGACTCATTTCTGAGGGACTAGAAATAAATGATTCTTATAATATACCTGAGGAGTCCTACTGGCACTTATTGGAGAGGCAATCTTTATAGACAATGCCTAAGCCTCGTTTTGTGAACATACAAAAGTCATGGGGCTTACTATCATAATGGTGTTTGATGTTTTTGCACCTTTTAGTTTTCTCTGTCTTTAAACATAAACTATTACACAGCTCACCTTTACCAATCTGTATGGGGTCACTGAGTGGTGATTCCACAGATACTCCGGAGTCCTGGATCTGATAGGAGCACCTGTACTCAGTGCCATCTCCAGCATTCACGCCACTGATGGGAAAAATAACGCTCTGGCTCCCAGGCGAGGGAGTGCGATCAATTAAAGCTGCTTGTTCTCCATCTGTGTGCAGGAAAAATATTTTTACTGTCTTGTCTTGTGCTGCTGAGCAGTTAATGTTGTAAGATCCTTTCACATGATGCACAGTCTCATAGAAGATGGACGGTTTCGGCATGGACGGTTTGGGCACTTCTGAAAAAAACAATGAGAAATATTTAGTTGAATGGTATTGTGAGACATCAGAGTTTACATTTTTCAACTTTTTTCACAAGCGCTGATCGCCCAGGTTACTAATATTTAATTTTGTTTCCAACTCTTGACTCTTTCTTTCATCACTCTACATGTCCTTTCTCCTTGTCTCACACATGCAGATTCTTTTTATCCCCTGGTCACTGTTCTCCTGTGTTTGTGTTTGTCATTCTTTCTCCCCTTTCTACTTTTCTCTCTCTTGCTTTGGCCAAAGTCTGATGATGGCAAATAAATCTTGGTGCCCACCACCTGCAAATATCAGAACAAATTAAGCACAAGTCTTATTACAATTGAGGATCTCTTCTTTACCACTGAGCAGGCTACTTGTAGCCACTGGAGGTAGCCCTCATATGTAGTCTATGCTCTATTTTCAAACCTTAGTGTTAATTGTTGAACAAAAACTAATGACACCCAATAATGAGACAGAATATTATCTGTGCCGGGACTATCAATTAACATATGAAAATATTATTTAGCAATATTCCTTATAAGCAACGCCAATACTGCTTTATCTGTCAAAAGAAGGAAGAGCATCCTTCTAAAAATTGACCTCAAATTGGTAGAACTCGTCAACAATGAAGGAGGACAGGAAGCCAATGCACTATTTTTTAGCGATGATTTTATCAAAGAAATAACCAAGTATGCAGGTACCTTTAGCTCCCTACAAAAATCTCAAAGGGAGATTAAGAAGGTATTTGACAGGCGTGTTTTTGGCGCAGCCGGGCGATCATGAGGCCGATTAACTGGCAGAGGCCAAGGTGTCAAGGGCCTCCTTTCAGAGGGGATTTAGACCGATTCTCTACCAATCCCAAAACTCATATACAAGCAGCTACCCTCAGAGACAAGGGTTTAGAGGAAGAGGACAACGAGGCGACCGTCGTTGCAGAGCCTCAGATAGGTCAAGACCTTTCCGTTATCCCTATAAAGATAGGTGGGAGGTTAGCTCAGTTTGCAGAAAACTGGCTATCAATAACATAAGACCCTTGGGTGCTGGAGACCGTTTTGGGCTACCAGATAGACTTTGTAGGGGTTCCCGTGCAAAACCATATCCCGGAGATAAAAAAGTTCAATGAAGAGTTATCAGAACTAGTCAACAAAGAGGTTCAAGGCCTATTAAAGAAAGGTGCGATAAAATAATCTTAATCGAACAAGAACTAACCTTTCCATGGTATCAACCTAATATTCAGGTAATGTATCCAACATATAAATCAACATTGTCCCAATACAAGAATTATTTAGAAAAACATATTCTTATTTATTCATTGTTTCTTCACAAAATTCTTCATAGGAAAAAACATCATCATTATATACATTTAATTCTGTACAACACTATCTATACAAGCCCCACAAAAACATTAGAACCAACCAAATTCAGTCATTCATTCAAAAATTTCTACCAACCAATCAACCATTCCAGTTAAACCTATCAGACACCACTCAACTCCTATAAAATTAGAAAAAAGAACGAAGAACAGTACATAAAACTATACACAAATTCATATATATAGCAACAAAACAAAGGAAAAAAAGCGAAGACGCCAATTGTGTTTCCCTTCCTCCCTCTCCCGGTAAATAATTTATACAGGGACCCTCTACTGTTGTTGATAAAAGAATCTTAAGCCATTTTCCTGGTCCCTTGAACTACCTGGCACTCCAGCGCCTGAATAGCAAACACCTAAGAGATGGCTTAAGTTATTCTGAGGAAATAACACTCTCCCAAGAAGCAAGGGAAGAAATAGATTGGTGGTTTAAAAATATGGAGGCATGGAATGGGAGAGCTATCTTTGGGTCTCTCCCGGACCTGGTGATAGCATCAGATGCGAGTTTGTCAGGATGGGGTGGGAACTGTGGCTCAGTTTCTACTGGTGGTCTTTGGAAGGAAGAAGAAAGGAGTCTACATATAAACTGTTTGGAACTCCTAGCAGGCTCCTTTGCTATAAAAAGTTTTGTAAGGGACACTGCCAGATGTTCAATTCTCTTACTAATGGACAATGTCTCCGTGGTAAGATATGTCAACAAGCTAGGAGGGCCTAAATGGAAGGATCTGGCAGATTTGGCAAAAGTATTTTGGGATTATTGTCTCAAACAGAATATTGCAGTTCAGGCGGAACACATCCCTGGGTTGAACAATTTAGAGGCAGATTGGTTTTCTTGGAATCACTGTGACTTGTCTAATTGGCGTCCGAACAGGGAAGTTCCTAGCTCTGATGGACATCCTGGGTCCTTGCCAAGTAAATCTCTTTGCAGACAGACTCAATACCCAACTAGAGACTTTCTTCAGTTGGCATCTGGATCCGGAATCCGCAGGCAAAGATGCTTTCTGGCAAGATAGGGGGGAAAGACTTTCCCCCTTTTTGATGATTACTCGAGTAGCAGCAATGGTCCTCATATGGAAGGTTTCTCTGGTTCTTGTGACCCCCCTTTGGAAGTATCAGGTGTGGTACCCTATGTTAGAAATGCTAGTGGACTTTCCGGTTTTATTACCTGTATTCCCGGAAATTCTTCTAGGTCCTTCAGGAGAACTGCACGATATAGTTTTATCAGGAGAACTGAGAATGATGGCCTGGAGAGTTACAGGACTTTATGGGAAGTGCTGCCTACATACTTGGTCATTTCTTTGATAAAATCATCGCCGAAAAGTAGTCCATTGGCTTCCTGTCCTCCTTCATCGTTGGCGAGTTCTACCAATTTGGAGTCAATTTTTAGAAGGATGCTCTTCCTTCTTTCGACAGATAAAGCAGTATTGGCGTTGCCTGAGTTCTTCTACATTAAGAGTGGATTTTCCAACAAAGGCCTCTTCCGTCATATCAAATATTTTGGATAAAGGTCTAAGAGTCGGTCTTGGCACATGTGTAAACCCTTGTCTAACCCTTTTCTGGGGTCCTGACCACCTTTCCAATAAAGGCAATTATTTCTGGGTGACCGTGCGGGTAGCATAGGTCTAGGGCATTCTGACCTGAGGCATAGTCTAAAGTCCTTGGGGATCTGCTTTCTTAACCAAATTTGTAAGTAGTTCGCTACACTCTTTTATTGGGGGTCGAAACATTGACTTACAGATTAGGTATTCTGTTCGAGTATCTGACATATATATGCCAAAAATTAAGGTCATATGGTTGAATATACATGCTAAGCACATACAAATGCCCAACTAAGTTATTCTCTGTGTGCTAAAAATGTTGTATGTTCTACTATTTGGATTGTGTTCTATGTAATGTACTTTGTATATGGCACATACATATGTATGTAATTTTATATCTTGTTGAGCAGTCCTGTGTCTTTAAATATTAGTTTATGTATTGTTTTATACAATATATGATTTCCAGTATATTGGGCACAATTCGAACTCATAGTGTCAGTCTTATCCTTTTGTCTGTATGGTAATCAATATGGACTGTATGCCATTAATTGGTTTTCCTAGGTGTCAGGATAAATGCAAAAGGTTCTGAAGCAATTTTACTTTTCTTGACAGAAGCAACTATTAGTTTATACTGTCATATCACCCCTGGTCTGTGAGATAATGGGTTACACCATTAATATTAAATGGCACACGTAAAACAAGGCTGGTTAATTCATACACTACAAGTACCTTTCATTGGCCAACGAGATCCCTCCGTGCTAGTATCGGAGAAAATGCTTTGTAAAATAGCCTCGACATGACACTTAATCAAAAGCACATTCACACATTTCAGGCATTGTTTCTGCTCCGATGATGCATTCATCAGAGTTGCGAGCGTGCTGTGTCCGTTTGACTCTATATGCCTTTCACAGTTTCTGAGCCGCGTGCCGCTGAGGGGAAGATTTTCAGCCACAGGTTACTCACGTTGACAGCTAATATGGAAACCTGTCTGGTGTCAAACACGGTGAATCAGCGTTTACTCCAATAAGAATTTAGCTTTTGTTCACAGGCTGACAGGCACAGCTCATTAAAGAAGCCTGTCTAGGTTTGCCTTAAAGCCTGTCAAGCGGAAACGCCTTGGTTAAGCCTGTCTAGTGAGGAACGTTATGCAATGTTCATTTCATCTCAGCTGTTCTATTCCATTATAGCCACAAGTGTGCTGGTCCACCTGCAGGCTTCTAGTCACAGTTTAGTTGTGAGGACCTACTGTGTTAATGACAGACACCAGCAATAAACGCTTCTGTCTCGGCTATCTGGAATGGGAGTAAAGGGGCCAGCCCTTGCGTGGCTGGAGTCCTTTCTGGTCAACAGGAACTTCCAGATGCATTGCCCCCCCTTCAAGTCCTCTCTCAGAAAGGCGAGCCATGGGGTACCTCAGGGCTCGAGTCTGAGCCCCACCTTGTTTAATATCTATATGGAACCCCTGGCTCGCATAGTTGAGACTTATGGGGTGGGCATTGTCAGCTACGCTGATGACACCCAATTGATGTTCAGGCTTACGCCCGACCACAGTGAAAATGCCACCAATTTCTCCAACTGTCTCTCTTCCGTGGCAGCTTGGATGAACAACAATTGCCTTCGCCTTAATGGCGACCAAACCGAGCTGCTGGTGGTAGGAAAATCTTCTTCCGCATGGTCTCACATGAGGTGGCCTGCGGAATTGGGCAGTCCGCCTTGTCCTGTGGCTTCAGTGCGTAACCTGGGCATAACATTGGACTCTAACCTTTCATACAAACCTCATGTTAACAAAGTCACAGCAAGATGCTTCAGCGTACTGAAGGTCCTTCGGAAGGTACTAGACCTCCTTCCCATGGACTCCAGAAAGACCATTGTCCATGCCCTAGTAACCCCCCATCTGGACTATGGGAACGCCTTGCTACTGGGCTTGAGCAAGAAGGGTATCCACCAACTCCAGTGCGCTCAGAATGCCGCTGCGCGCCTTGTGCTCAAGCTTCCTCGAAGGGCCTCAGGGAGATCGGCCTAGTCCAAACTCCACTGGCTCCCCATCAAGGAGCGAATCAAATTTAAGTCTTTATGCTTTGCCCACCGTATAGCCCATGGCACCGGTCCAGGTTATCTACATTGCCTACTCACAATACATCGGCCCACCAGGAACCTAAGATCTTCTGGTACGATGTTGTTCAAAATCCCTAAGATCACTAGAGCCAAGATGGGTGGTTCCTCGTTCAGATACCTGGCTGCCAAGGGCTGGAACGAACTCCCACTCGAGATGCGTATGGAACCCTCTGAAATTAGATTTCGAGGAAAACTGAAAACGTTCCTCTTCCCTCGCACCTAATCTCTTCCTCTTCCCGTGCCCATGTCTGACCTACCTGTGTTTATTCCTCTGAGCTCCTTTGCAGTCTTCAGCGCGGGGACACTCTGTTTTTGAGTAACCAGGCGCTTTACAAATGGTTTCTATTCTATTCTATTCTATTAGGAGTTAGCCTATCTCAAATGGTGAGGGGGGCAGAGAAATGATATTCAGTAGTCGAAAGGAAGGCCTTAGCATGCTATTGGGCGGTTCAAAATTTTCCTGTGGAGCATTCCATTTACTTTCAATTCAGACCACAAACCATTAGTGCACGCTTTCACCACCAAAGGCTCGACCAAGACCACACCAAGAATATTGAGCTGGATATTAGGATTAGAAGGGTTCAACTTCAGAGTACAGTATTTTCCTGGAACGTAAAACATTCTAGCAGATTTTCTTTCACATGCTCCTCTGGACTGAACCACAGACATTGCAGAGGCAAAAGAGAATGATGTTCTACTGGAGTTAGTCAGCGTGAACAGGAATGAATGGGAAGATTACATGAATAAATGATATTGCTAACAATATGCGTACAATAGGTTTGGCCAGATAGTAGAAATTAGATTACCACCAAACTGTCCAAATAGTAGTAAGGAAGATGTAATGTATGTGGTCTTGTAAAGCGCACTGCTGCCCTGAGGCGTCGTGGCTCTGTAAACCGCTGGGGAACCCGTCCTGGCTATCCCTGTGAGATGGTCCCTACTGGGTATCTCCAAGGTGAAACCAGGCATCCCCGGCGAACGTGGGGGGCCGTTGTAGAGATGAGACAAGCTAATGCCCAGAGTTGCAGAGTGTGATCCCTGGTTAGAGTATGCAAAAACAACAGGTGATGGACCGAATGAGGATCAATGTCACACATTCAACCCAGTCAAAAGATCTGGGTCCTAATCCATCGTTTTTTTGCACTCCACACCACCCTGGGTTAGACAATGGTGATATGCAAATCAGCTCTGACCCTGTGCCCCATGGGAACAGTCCAGTCCGAACTATAAAAGCCATGTCCTTCCCAGAACGGAATCAAGCATCCGAGGACCGGACCGGTTTCGAGGTAACACCTCTCATCAGCCCGGCTAGCTTGACTCCAGTGGTGTGGAGTGCCTGGGACCCACGTCTGGGCATCCCCAGTACACTTATAGCGAGTTTGCAAAAACAACAGGTGATGGACCGAATGAGGATCAATGTCACACATTCAACCCAGTCAAAAGATCTGGGTCCTAATCCATCGTTTTTTTGCACTCCACACCACTTGGAGTCAAGCTAGCCGGGCTGATGAGAGGTGTTACCTTGAAACCGGTCCGGTCCTCGGATGCTTGATTCCGTTCTGGGAAGGACATGGCTTTTGTAGTTCGGACTGGACTGTTCCCATGGGGCAACAGGGTCAGAGCTGATTTGCATATCGCCATTGTCTAACCCAGGGTGGTGTGGAGTGCAAAAAAACGATGGATTTGGGCCCAGATCCTTTGACTGGGGGAATGTGTGACATTGATCCACATTCGGTCCATCACTTGTTGTTTTTGCCCTGGTTAGAGTAGGCACCAAGGCGAGAATTATCGAGTCCGCTGACCCTGGTCCACGACCCAGCCACGTCAGGATTTGAAGCCTGGTCCCGGGCTGTTCTCTGCTTCCGGGTCTGCCACCTTTAACCAGTGAGCCACACCACTCCACAAGATAAATCCCCAGAAGGGGTTATAGACAAGATCATCAATTTAGCTGACAAAGGTCACTTGGGATGGAGCCTCACAAAAAATAAGACGTCCTCTTAATATTGGTGGCCAGCTATGGATGCTGTGGTGTACAATGTGGTGAAAGAATGTCTTGAATGCATAAAAAGAGACAAACACACCAAGTCAGGAACCTTCCTCTTTCCCCTGCTGAGCCGTAGACATTATTAGCCTTAGACCAATGGCCCATTAACATTTAAAACTCTAAGACAGAGGACTATCCTGGTATTGCTTGACTATTATTCACATTGGATCACTACAAAATGTCTACAGCAAATAAACAGAGAAACCCTAATCAACTTTCTTAAAGAAGTATTTGTGGAGGAGGGTACCCCAAAAACCTTATTAACCAACCACGATGTACAGGAAGAGGTGTGGTGCTGCGGCCAGGGCGACTGACTCCGGAATGTGGGGATCACGGTTCGATCCCCGGTGCAGGCGGCAGATTAGCCTAGCACTATGTGACTCTTGGGAATAGCTTGCTTAATCTTCCCGACGGCCCCCAGCACCTAAAGACTCTTACGGGTGATTGTTCGCGCTTTACAAATGTGTATTATTATTATTATTACAGTTCACCTCTGACCTTATGAAAGACTTTCTAGAGGAGCTACAAATCAGTCATCACTAGACAGCCCTATATTGTTCCAGGTTAACGGGTTAGTGGAAAGGAGGAATAGAATGGTGAAAGAGTGTTTACAAAGGACAGAAGCTACTGGTGTGTCAACCAAAACTGGACTTCAAGACAGTGTGTGGACTTATTGTACAGCGCCTTATTGTGTCACTGGGGTTTCTCCTTTCCTGTAATTGAAGGGTGGATCCCTAGAACTAATATGACAGCTTCATGGTTAAGGAAAAGAAGAATGGTAACATTAATATTGAGAAAGTCGATGTTAATATGAATAATGATAAATTCATGTACAAAAACTAAGGGCCAGATGCATCAAGCATCCATTTTGCGATTCCTTATTAGCGAAAAATAAGGAATCGCTAATAAGGAATAGCAAAATGGAATGCATCAAGCAATCACTATAAAAATAGCGATTCCTTAGAATTACTTAATTGCGACTCGCAAATTGCGAGTCACAATTAATGAATACCTCCCCATTAATTCCTATGGGCCTAGAGGCCCATAGGAATGAATGAGAAGACAATTTCAATTTGCGAATCGCAATTAGCGATTCGCAAATTGAGATTGCGAGTTCAAGGGTGCAGGGGTGTCCAAAGGACACCCTGTTACACCCCTGAATTTGAACTGTGCACATATGTTGCGCACACACATGCCCTTAGGGCATGTGTGTGCGCAACATGAAACTTTGAAAAATGCACAAAAATGCATTTTTCAAAGTGTTTGCAAATTACCATGAAGTTGTACTTCGTGGTAATTTGCGTGCCATATTAGCGAATTCGCTATTTTTGATACTTTCATGCATTGCATTTAAGGAATCTCAATTTGAGATTCCTTAAATGCAAACAATTGCAATTTTGCGAATTCTCTATTTGCGATTTTTGCATTTGGGATGATGCATCCCAAGTGCAAAAATTGCACTCGCAAAGGGCCAGATTCTGAGAATCTGGCCCTTTTGCGAGCGCATTTCGCTTGATGCATCTGGCCCTAATTTGCCTCTTTATTAATAAATTTGCCATTATGTACTCCACGTCAAGCCCAACTGTAGTTAGGCAGGCTCTAAGACCCAGAGTTCACTGATTGACAGATCACAGGTGGGGTGGCACGTAGCCGGCAAACAAATGTGCAAACAGGAAACCCCTGGTCAATCCCACAGATAGGCACAGCAACACCACAATGGTCTAGGGAGATTGGCCCCAATAAAGCAAATATGGCGCAGGAGTAGCACGCTCCCAAAACACCATAAAGTCAGATGCTACATAAAGTTAGGAACACATAGACAATCAGGACACAGCACACACACTACATGTAGTGATCACTCGCTCCCCATGCCGGACATCTGGACACATTATCCACTGGCTGCATTATGTCCACCCAATGTTGAGGCCCACCGGGATTCCTCAATGAGGACATTACTTTATTGCTCCAAAGACAGTAGTTCATAATCCTTACCAAAAAGGATTGCTAGAACTGTTAATGACATTCTATGCATTGTATCAAAACCCATTTCAGATCAATTGTAAATTGAGATACTCCTCAGACTCTATACCTGTAACTGTTCTCCCAGCTGCATTGTTTAATTCAACATACTGTTTGTGTTTTGCCAAATTCCTCTTATCTCTTGTTTTCTCAAGTTATTTCATGTTCAAGCAACAGTTGCAGTGGACAGAGAGAAAATATAGAGACAAATGCCCATCCACCATGAGAAATACAAAAACGGATATCATGAAATAACACATGTATGAGTCCATCATTTAAGGAAGGAGACTGGTATGTGCTGATCTGCCCAAACCCCACAGGAGGGAAGATTCCAGGATTTCTGTGCCTTTCAAAATATCTTGATTAGGGGGTTAATGTTGTTGTATCAGATAATGGCCACAGGCCCGATTCACAGAACTAACTTAAGACAAAATCCAAAACTTACTACTTTTGTTATTCACAGAAGGCATTTAGTAGTAGTAAAGTTAGGATTTTGTCTTAAGTCTGTCTTAAGTCTGTCTTAAGTCTGTCCTAAGTTTGTCTTAAGTTTGTCTTAAGTCTGTCTCAAGTCTGTCCTACTACTTTTGGTATTCACAGAAGGCATTTAGTAGGAGTAAAGTTAGGGTTTTGTCTTAAGTTTAACTTAAGATATACTTAAGATCAGCTTAAGACAGTCTTAAGACAGTCTTAAGACAAACCTAAGACAAAGTTAAGACAAACTTAGGACAGACTTAAGACAGACTTAAGACAGACTTAAGACAAACTTAGGACAGACTTAAGACAGACTTAAGACAAAATCCTAACTTTACTACTACTAAATGCCTTCTGTGAATACCAAAAGTAGTACGTTTAGGATTTTGTCTTAAGTTAGTTCTGTGAATCAGGCCCCACATCTGGGGGATGGATAAAATAATATCACATAATACGGTTCATACATTTTCACAAAATAGAGGTAGTATGGGTACAATATGGCAAGAATTGAAAGATCAGGAGGGCATTAAGAGATCTGGAAGAATGAGTTCTCCTCCTATTTGGCATAACGATTATGTTATGAAATAGTGTACTGGAGTTTTGCACTTATTGTACTGCTTTCTCGTGATGAAGTGATGTATTGGACTTTGTGTCCTCTCCTAAATACTCCATAGTGTAAGTTCATTCACCTTCTTGCTTGAGAATGTGTATTTTTGAAAGACTATTGTATTGTAGGCTATCCTTGACAGTCTCATCTCCTATCATTGCTATGTAGCTTTTCCCTGTGTTGTTCATACCCCTTCACCTTAGTATTTTGCTGTTGTTTTATTTCCTCTCCTTAGGTTTTCCTGACAGTGAGGTTTTGTTATTTTTCTTTCCTCCCATGTAAGGGAGGTGTGTTGTCATTTCTGACCTTCTTTGGATCAGTCCCACTCCCCCTTCCTTTCTCACCACTTGGAATGTTCCCACTCAATTGTCAGATGAACATTTCACAGCTGACTCCAGCTGACTAGAACCTTGTGATGGTGTAAGAAGCATAATAAAGATCCCCTGTATGAACCTCTGCTTATTCACTTTGTAACACTTCTATATTGGAATGTCGTTATTTACCTGGAGGCGGTTATCAGGCAGGTCTCTTGGAAGAGTTATGACTCATTTCTGAGGGACTAGAAATAAATGATTCTTAAAATATACCTGAGGAGTCCTACTGGCACTTATTGGAGAGGGAATCTTTATAGACAATGCCTAAGCCTCTTTTTGTGAACATACAAAAGTCATGGGGCTTACTATCATAATGGTGTTTGATTTTTTGCACCTGTTAGTTTTCTCTGTCTTTAAACATAAAATATTACACAGCTCACCTTTACCAATCTGTATGGGGTCACTGAGTGGTGATTCCACAGATACTCCGGAGTCCTGGATCTGATAGGAGCACCTGTACTCAGTGCCATCTCCAGCATTCACGCCACTGATGGGAAAAATAACGCTCTGGCTCCCAGGCGAGGGAATCCGATCAATTGAAGCTGCTTGTTCTCCATCTGTGTGCAGGAAAAATATTTTTACTGTCTTGTCTTGGGGTGCTGAGCAGTTAATGTTGTAAGATCCTTTTACATGATGCACAGTCTCATAAAAGATGGACGGTTTGGGCATGGACGGTTTGGGCACTTCTGAAAAAAAGAATGAGAAATATTTAGTTGAATGGTATTGTGAGACATCAGAGTTTACATTTTTCAACTTTTTTCACAAGCGCCTATTGATCGCCCAGGTTGCTGAATATTTAATTTTGTTTCCAACTCTTGCCTCTTTCTTTCATCACTCTACACGTCCTTTCTCCTGGTCTCACACATGCAGAATCTTTTCATCCCCTGGTCACTGTTTTCCTGTGTTTGCTTTTGTCATTCTTTCTCCAATTTCTACTTTTCTCTCTCTTGCTTTGGCCAAAGTCTGATGATGGCAAATAAATCTTAGTGCCCACCACCTGCAAATATCAGAACAAATTAAGCACACGTCTTAGTACAATTGAGGATCTCTTCTTTACCACTGAGCAGGCTACTTGTAGCCACTGGAGGTAGCCCTCATATGCAGGCTATGCTCTATTTTGGTAGGGTGTTAAAATATCGATAACAAAAATATAGCTGACATAAATATCGTTGCAAAAATATCGTTTACAAAAATATCGACACCCTATACTTAAACAGGTAAGTACATAAATATCGACTCCAAAATATTGTTGTAATTAATATAGATGTAAAAAATATCGACTTTTTAAAATAATTAAAATTACATTAAATAATAAATAAATACAAGTACTATTAACAAAATACATTACATTACTTTTATTTTTTAACTATTTCAAAAAAATTTACTACACTTTTTAATTATAAACTTAATAAATGTGGACATATAAATTGATTTTACACATTACTTTATATAACAACAATAATACATATATATAATTAAAATACCCCTTTACCCAAAAACCCAAAACTGACCCTGAACCCTAAAAATACCCCTTTACCCAAAAACTGAAAACTGACCCTGAACCCAAAAAATACCCCTTTACCCAAAAACTGAAAACTGACCCTGAACCCTAAAAATACCCCTTTACCCAAAAACTGAAAACTGACCCTGAACCCTAAAAATACCCCTTTACCCAAAAACTGAAAACTGACCCTGAACCCAAAAAATACCCCTTTACCCAAAAACTGAAAACTGACCCTGAACCCTAAAAATACCCCTTCACCCAAAAACTGAAAACTGACCCTGAACCCTAAAAATACCCCTTTACCCAAAAACTGAAAACTGACCCTGAACCCAAAAAATACCCCTTTACCCAAAAACTGAAAACTGACCCTGAACCCTAAAAATACCCCTTTACCCAAAAACTGAAAACTGACCCTGAACCCTAAAAATACCCCTTTACCCAAAAACATTTTCACTAAAAAAATCCTGTACACACACCTTAAAATTATTAAAAAATTAACATAATTAATTACATAATTATTATTCAATTAACTAATTGAAATTAATTAACTATTATTTATTACACTATTTATATTCATTTAAAACATTAATTAATGTATTATTTCATTATATTTAAATTACTTCCCACCCTACTCCCCTATAAACCCACAACCCGCTACGGAACTATTAATACTAAATTCAACTGAAAATACATTATTAAATAATAATATACTGCTAAAAATACTACTTTGACTAAAAATAATCATTAAAAACACTACATTACTTATAATTATTTAAAAAACGATATTATTGTAAACTATGTTTTTGTAAACGATATTTATTACAACTATATTAATGTTAACGATATTACTTACCTGTCTGTCGATATTCTGGTCAGACGATATTTTTGTCATCGATATTTCTTCCTGTAGATATTTTTGCAGCGATATTTATGTTAGTCGATATTTTTACGACGATATTCCTGCTCTGTACCCTCTATTTTCATACCTTAGTGTTAATTGTTGAACAAAAACTAATGACACCCAATAATGAGACAGAATATTATCTGTGCTGGGACCATCAATTAACATATGAAAATATTATTTAGCAATATTCCTTATAAGCAACGCCAATACTGCTTTATCTGTCAAAGGAAGGAAGAGCATCCTTCTAAAAATTGACCCCAAATTGGTAGAACTCGTCAACAATGAAGGAGGACAGGAAGCCAATATACTATTTTTCGGCGATGATTTTATCAAAGAAATAACCAAGTATGCAGGTGCCTTTAGCTTCCTACAAAAATCTCAAAGGGAGATTAAGAAGGTATTTAACAGGCATGTTTTTGGTGCAGCCGGGCGATCATGAGGCCGATTTCCTGGCAGAGGCCAAGGTGTCAAGGGCCTCCTTTCAGAGGGGATTTAGACCTATCCTCTACCAATCCCAAAACTCATATACAAGCAGCTTCCCTCAGAGACAAGGGTTTAGAGGAAGAGGACAACGAGGCGACTGTCGTTGCAGAGCCTCAGATAGGTCAAGACCTTTGTCTTATTCCTATAAAGTTAGTTGGGAGGTTAGCTCAGTTTTCAGAAAACTGGCTATCAATAACACAAGACCCTTGGGTGCTGGAGACCGTTTTGGGCTACCAGATAGACTTTGTAGGGGTTCCCGTGCAAAACAATACCCCGGAGATAAAAAAGTTCAATGAAGAGTTATCAGAACTAGTCAACAAAGAGGTTCAAGACCTATTAAAGAAAGGTGCGATAAAATAATCTTAATCGAACAAGAACTAACCTTTCCACGGTATCAACTTAATATTCAGGTAATGTATCCAACATCTAAATCAACATTGTCAAAATACAAGAATTATTTAGAAAAACATATTCTTATTTATTCATTGTTTCTTGACAAAATTCTTCATAGGAAAAAAACATCATCATTACATACACTACATTTAATTCTGTACAACACTATCTATACAAGCCCCACAAAAACATTAGAACCAACCAAATTCAGTCATTCATTCAAACATTTCTACCAACCAATCAACCATTCCAGTTAAACCTATCAGACACCACTCAACTCCTATAAAATTAGAAAAAAGAACGAAGAACAGTACATAAAACTATACACAAATTCATATATATAACAACAAAACAAAGTCAAAAAAGCGCTGACTCGCATTTCGGAAAAGGACCATGTGATCCTTTCCTATCCGTGGACGACGTGCCCATTTCAGAAACTACCAATTCTTGTTTTTCGATTGAGTGGATATTACGAGGGTGCTGTTCTATAAGCCCCCACTGCGCCCGTTTGGTCGAGTGCAGGGAGGACCCCCCGATATCCGGTCGTTCAAACGTTTGAAATCTTGGACCCAGGCAACCTTGGTTGATCTATACCATATGCTTTCACTAAGAGCATCATGGGAGGGGTTGCTCACTATTTGGACCTAATAGGATTATCATTTAGAAACTCGATTCGAGACTGAAGAATCTTCTAAATTCCTCAATATCTGGGAACTTCCTAAATCTAAGATGACATTATGAACTTGGATGCTACTATAATATTAAGCCCCTGTGTGTAAAAAAACTTTATTTTGGTGGACTAACTGTATTATATTGAAGAAGAAACTAAGAACCTTGTTTACGCCTATCAAGAATTCATGCCCATCAAGAATGGTATCTATTGCGCCCTGACAAAGGAACTGTGGACACATGGTCCTTTTCCGAAACGCGCGTCGGCGCTTTTTTCCATTTGTTTTGTTGTTATATATATGAATTTGTGTAAGTAGTTCGCTACATAGGTAGTTGGTGACCATTAAGGGGATAAAGGATGTTTCAGGAGAGAAGGATAGAACATAAGGCCCCTGAAAGGGTCCAATAACTCTCCAGTATTCTCTTCGCCCAGTAGCGATTCCTTGTTTGGTTTGGATGGAAAAATGTCAGAACCCTCAGAGTCAAAATCAGAAGAACAGCTTAGTTCAACTTCAGCGCTCCCCAAGGAGTTGTCACAAAGCACAACCTTAGGTTTGTGAGCATTAGGTACTATATCTCTTGATTCATTAGATGGACCCTTACCAGGGTCCCTTGCGTGTGCTCGACACCACCAATTTTCATATGGGCAGAGATTTTGTTAGAATCAGAGAATTTACCTTTCTTATAAATTGGGCCGGTCGTTTCAATATTTTTGCGTTTTCTGCTAGCCTTACCTCCTGTTTTATGAAGGGGTCCTTATTGGCTGACCAAAACCTCTCCTCATCTGGGAGTCTATTATTGTCCCCCAAACTTTTTTCTAGTTCATTGTCTAATTTTTTCTCCATATCTTGAGAGAATTTCTCTAACATTCCCCTTAATTTGTCCTCAAGGGATTCAGCAGAGGTACTAGGGAGTGATTTGTTAATTCCTTCTGGGGGTTCATGGTGAGGAGAAGTCAAAGGAAGAAGTTTAGATGTGTGAAATGCAGGGTAAACCTAATGAGAGGATACAGGAGCATCTCGAAGCAGCAGTTGACAGAAAGCTGATACAAACTGTCACTCTTTTTAAAAGGGTCACGGGGTGTGAAAGCCACTAAAAGCAACGTAAAATATCCCAAAGTCCTAAAATGGCCACCAAGACTACGTAGAAACGTGGTCTGGGCATCCAGATAGTCCTTTTTCAATTTCTATTGAAAGTGCCAAGTTATACTTCAGGTAGAGGAATGGGGATTAGGATCCCACGCGTCGGAAGCAAAGGTGAACAATTGTGCTTTAATATACACAAATGCGTATAAGCAGCAGCAGTGATTTCTTCAAAAGGCGGCTGCGACTGGAGCTGCAGCGGCTCAGAGGAGAGAGAACAGGGTAAGCTGGTCGGAACAAATGACAAGGGCTCGGCCACGTTCGGAGAATTATTGAAGCTCCTAGCAATGCGGCCGAGGCACGCAACTGGTAACCAGGCAGGTTGCCATGGAGCGCTTCCCTCCGTTTTGTGGGGACAGTAAAATTGATAAGGAAACATATCGCAGAGCAACGCTGAAAAGAAAGGTCATTACTGTGGAAAAACAATTACTCTGCATTACACGGACAACAGAATAGCAAAACAAAGGCAATTGGCAGCAATAAAGGAACAATTAGATAGCGGTAGAGATATAAGCAGATATATGTTTGACAACACCAATAAGGGTAGACAATAAAACACCTGAAAAAGTAAAATATGTAGAGAGAAGTTTAAGCATTTTAAATAAAGGTAAATAGGAGTATTTAGGGCAAAGCAGCCTAAATATAGTGAAAGCAGAACAGGGAGTGAAAGAATACTTATCTTGACTGCGGCAGCCAAATAAAAGGAAGAGTTATACCTGTTCTGACCTTTTATTGGGTTGGAATTTTTTGTTTTATAACATTCTAAGTTCTTTAAAGTGGCTGTGGTTAGCTAAATAAAGATGATTGCAATGAGATTAGCCTCTTGTATTTAATAAAATCCAGATTTTCTGACCATCAAGGTTGGGAAAAATCTACATTATTAGCTTCAGCCCAAGAGGCTGCCACACACCTCCTAGACTTACTCTGAATAGAGCCAGGGGCTGCATCTTAGGCTGGTGCTATGGCTTGACAAACCCATGCTCCGCTAGTTAATAGAGATGGCTTCTTAATCCTCTTTGATGTATCAAAAGCAACAAAAAGAGAATTTGTTTATCTTACAGCCTTTGTCATGTCTACTTAAACTTGTAATGTTTTCTTAAAACGCAGAGGGACAGAATCCTCACCCTCAGATTGATAAATCTGAAGAACTATATCCTAATGTTTATGAAACTGGGACTGCACTTTTGAATGAAAGTTTGGATCCAGCTTTAGGTTCATATCCTGTGGTAAAAACAGATATAAGTATATGAAACTAAGACGGCTCCCAGCTCCCCTTGACCTCTTGCTGACATTACCACCAACAAGACCATCTTAGCTGTCAGCCAATATGAAGAACCAATTTCAAGGCTCAAAAGGTTTTTTTTAACACCACTTAACACTGTTGGTAAGTCCCATGGAGGAACCACTGAATATTGAATGTACTTGTTTTTTCTGAACCCTTTATCAACCTCTTAACAAGGCGAGAGATTTTGGACACTTCCAGAAATGAACCACCAACACCTTGAGTAGCTGCTAACTGATAGGCCGATGTTGATCGTTATAAACACTTTTGTAGAAACTGCAGTATTTTAAAAGGGTCACAAGCTGTTGCTATACAGTTGTTCTTGATTTGTTTTAAAACTGCAGTGTTCTGCATATGCAGATAAAGTGGACGGACCCTAGATAGCTATATAGATACCACCATTTATTGAACAATGTAAAGCTTGCAATCCCCACCTCTCAGTTTCCAGGTCAGCAGTTTTAGAGCCAACGAGCCTTCAGGGAGAAGGGTAAAAATGATCTGTGGAGTTAATAGTAGAAATGCTGTACTGCTGACTGAGACAGGAGCACGTCCGGACTGGAAACCGACACCGGCCCTGGCAAGGAGCTCAGCCGGCCCCAGAAGGGGCCTGGCATGTGCTGGTGGAAAGCTTTGTGCCACTTTTGTTGCAGTGGGCGATATTGCAGATATTCTCTTCCTAAATCATTTACAGCACTCTGTGTTAAAAGAGAATGGGAGGAAAGGTATTTTATTTATTTATTAAGCTTGTAGAGTGCGACAGCTACCGAAAAAAGGATTTCCCGGCGGAGGAAAGGTATGTATTAGCCCCTTTGGTCATCAGACGCTTGACTGTCTCTGGACTCTGTGCAGTAATTCTGAAGATGAGCATTGCTTGGATAGTCAAAATGGTCCAACCAGTGCTGGACAAACGTCCCCACAACCGGTCTGAAGGTTTCTTGACTGAAGAAGCAACATTCCTGCTTAAGGAGCCACCTGTAAATTGTCTTTTCCTGGTGTGACATTCCTGAGAGTGGCAGAGGATGAATCTCCTCCCAAAGACAAATCCTGTGTGCCAGACATCTGAATGATCTTATTTTAGTCCACCCTTGACGAAAATATAATCTTTGGTAACTTGGTTGTCATCATGACTAGTACTACTCGTACATTTGTTCAAGATTAGCAAAAATAGTAAATTTACACAAAAGTGTAAGTTTATCTTTGTAAATCAGATACCGGAATTCATTGTGGAGTAGCTTTATACAGAACACCTCATCTATCCATAATTCTATGACGTACTTCTCTCTTCTTACACCCCCATTACTTCCCTCCTGCCTTGGGATTGTGATGAAGACATACTATTTGGCTAGTGCCTCATTAAGTAAAAATGGGGAGGAGAAGGGACTGAGGGTATAACAGTTAGATTAATTACAAATCTCCCTTCCTCATCCTAGTACTGAACTACCACCCAGGTATCTGTCTCTCCGTCAGAGATCTATTTTTCAACTTGGAAATACCAGGACTGTTAGGGAATACATTAATTTTAAGCCCATTATCTGGGAACAGAGTAAGGTTAGTTTAATGTGTGTAAATGAAGAAAGGAATGGTTGGGAAGTGGTGCTAAACTCAGAAGGTGGTGCCTCCCAACTCCTGGATTAACTATTGAGATGATTTGTAATTCGTGTAATTTTGGAAATTTTGCATAACAAAATGTACTCATTATGTCACATTACATTACATGTCTCCACCCCCTGCAAAAGGGAGTACAGCCAAGTTTACAAATGTAAAGTTATCATTGCAAAAAAGGAGTAGCAGCAAGTGCAGCACTGCATCTCCAACCACTGATACTGCAATACACTTCCATGTAAAATAACGGAGGCATTGACTTAAAATAGAACCCAATAGGAAATATTGTTAAGTTAAACAATTTAACATTTAATTTAATTTAATGCTAAACTCAGCGTCAAAAAATAACATATGTTTATATTTTATGTTACTACAATTTCTATTTGAAAATTAAAGAAACATTTTTATTGAAATTAAATAAAATGACTTTTAGGTTATTCTATATATTACTTGTAGTAATTATTAACACATAATAGAATTTCTTTTTTAACTTAAGACGGGAAGCTTTTTCTTAAAAAAATTTTTTAAAAGTATTTTACAGTAACATGTTTTAATGAATTAAATATTTTAACAGTACTCTAGCATACTTTTTTATGCATTATATTTAAAACAAATAAATACAATTAATGTACAATAATATTCATCATAAAAGTATTTTTACTACTTTTTCAAGTTTAATAAACGTATCTAGTTTTCCCTACACTTTAGCATATGGAGCTCTCCAATCTGACTGTGGAGTGTCCCTATGGTAAAATACATTGAAAAGTAGGAAATACATTTTTGTTTTAAAAATAGAACAAATTGATGAAAATGCTGTAGCATTCATGACTGATTTTAAATTACCAACTTTGTTATTTTGCATAAATAAAAGTAATTTTTCTGGAGTTTAAATTTAATTAAAGTAGGAAGTGATGTATAGAATTAATTGAAATAATTTAATTATATTTTAATTTAAAAAAAGTAATGTAATGCAATGTTACCTTTATTTTTAAATGCAACAATTATATATAGATATATATGTGTGTGTGTGTGTGCATGTGTGTGTGTGTGTATATATATATATATATATATATATATATATATGTTCCCATAAAATAAACAGTTTTATTTATAGATTTGTTGTACATCAAGTTACAATACTTTATATTTGTATCTCTTTTACATCATTTAATTTAATTCAGAACTATTTCCTATGAGTTTTTATTTTAAGTCCCTACCTTCATTACTTGTTAGGGGAGGCTAATGCAGTGCCAGTGAGTGGCCATGGCAGTAGTAATTCTTTGTTGTTTGATTAGTAAAAAAGCATTACAATTAAAACATTGATATCATGAGAACTGTTCCTCAATCATTTAAAAATGTGATATGAAAATTAACTAGTTACAAATGTGCACAAAAAATGCTTCAATGTTTACAGACTGTACTGGGACATTGATACCACATATACACATCTTTATCACAGTTGATCATTGTAAATGGTACATATGATGAACAAGTAGTTCCCTAAACAATTCAATAAAACATGTAAACATTATACACCATTGTGAAAATGAACAAGAAAGTGCCTAGGTGCTTACACATGATCTGTGAAGTCGAATCACACAAATATCTAAAAAACTGACCATCACAGAACCATAATATAGGAGGCCATAAAACAATTCAATTAAGCTGTAAACATGTTATGCCACTGTACAAATGAACAATAAAGTGCCTCTGTGCTTTCCTATCATATTTAAAGCCTAGTTCCAAAAGTTGCCGGAAACAGAATCATTGAGTCCAACTGAATACAAATTCAAAGTGACAAATGCCTAAAAACAATAACCTTCTATTATCCAATCCTATTAAAATTTTCCTTTGGAAAAGGCATAAACAAATTAATTTAGACTCCAAAGGCCAGCAGTTGTTCGACAATTGTTAAAAAGTATATGATTTGACAAATCAATGGAATCGACACACCCGATAAACATAAAATATGGGCATGGGAATCGCGGAACTTAGCCTGGTTTTAAGAAGTAAGGATTTTAGCAATGCACAACATGTTTTAAGCAATTTTGGTCACACACACACATTACGTGTCGTAAGTTTCACATGGCCAACCGCACAATGTGTATTCACTGGTTGGCCACTATTGTATTTAGGTTGGTGGGCCCGCCTTAATTTTCAAATTGTATCCCTCATATGGTCCAAGAAATAGGCAGTCAAATAGGGCTGAATTCGCAAACACTGATGAGAATTAACCACTGACCAAGCATGTGTATTTGCCACTAAAGCCTCCCTATCCGCAATGATTTAATTAATTTGAATATTTTTTGTTTGAAACTGTTTAAAACTGAGCTTTGCTGTTTCTGGAAACCCTGACTGCAAATCAATACTCTGGAACCATGTTGAAATATGGGATCTCCAGGCGTCTGTGTAAAGTTATTTCACACCAGCACTTGTTTGCTAGAGAGTGCCGGATCCAATAAAAACAAGGAATACATAAATTCCAAAGACTAATTTACAAGCCTTGATAACTAGTAGGTCCAATAGTTTAGCATATTTTCCCCTGGTGATAGGCAAGCCAATGTAATTGTTGGCTATTGTTTTGCTCCCAAAACTATTAGAAGATTTTCAAACTATTGACACCTCAATGTTTTATGTAAATATTTAAAAGTATAAATAAAAGCTGATGTTCTTGACCTCAGAACATTGAAATAGCTTTTAAATGAAACTTTATTGTCAAATAAAATGCCCAGTTTTTTATATGTCTTTGCCAATTCAATTGGCCCACCTCTAGCTCTCCATGATCTAGTCTTAAACTTCCCTGAGCCAATTTCCATGATTTAATTTTTTTTTAACATTCACCTCCATGTCATTAGCTAAAATATAATCATCAAATGTAATAATTATTCTTTTAATAATTTCAGACTTTGACTCATCAAAATCATATCATCTGCATATTGTAGATATCTAAGCTGCACATCAGAGAGTTTCGGAGAATAGACTTTGACAGACTCAATGTGCTGTGGTAGATCCAACATAACAACATTTAAAAAGACAAGGGGTAAGTACACAGCCTTGGTTAAGGTCATTACAAGCTTTGATTTTTTGAGACAAATTAAAACCATCACCTAACTTAACCTGAATCCAAATATTAGCGTACAAGAGTATTATAGAGTCCAGCATCTTTCAGGGACTGCCTCATCCTACAAGTTTTTGCCATAATAATACTCATTGCACTAAATTGAAAGCAGCTTTTAAAGTTATAAAAGAAATGTATAGATTTAGTTTTTTTAAAACAGCCCTCTCACCTAGAAAAAGTTAGTGTCAGCAAATTAGTAACTGTGGAGTGGCCCTTATGAAATCCTGTTTGGTTAATTGGGAATATTTCCTGCAATGCTGCCCAAATTTCCCAATCAATCAATAATTGGAAGTAATTACCTTAGCTCCTATATAAGTTAAGGTAATTAACCAATAGTTTGGGAGGGGCTGGACTCACTCCAGATCTGAACTTGTGTACATTTTCTACTGTTTCTGATCATTTGTGTCAGTAGTAACTATGGGGCTGATTATGATGGCGGACGGACATCAGTCTGTCTGCCATCGTATCGGGGAATGGGCCCGCCCACCTACAAGGCAGCAGTCCCACAGGGCTGATTATAATGCGACCGCCACCGTGGTGGTCGCATTGAACATGTTCTGTATTGCCACGGGTGCTGCGCTCTGCAGCACCTGCCGCAGTACAAAACAGAGACCCCACACATATCCCTACACTAAATGACAGGCACCATAGGTGCCCCCCAACACCTTCAAACAGGGGCCAGGGGGAAAGAGAGACCCGATTTGGGACCTGAATGTCCCTTTCCGCCAGCCATATTCATGGCAGGTAACCCGACATGAAAAAGCTGGCGGAAAGGGACATTGTAATCCCTACGGCAGTGCCTGGTAGGCACTG
This sequence comes from Lissotriton vulgaris, assembly GCF_964263255.1. Lineage (NCBI taxonomy): Eukaryota > Metazoa > Chordata > Amphibia > Caudata > Salamandridae > Lissotriton > Lissotriton vulgaris. Next base: position 363,987,362 of record NC_141695.1, on the reverse strand, counting down.
CCAGAATTGTAGGGACTAAAAGCCCCTCCATCGCACTGGCAGGCTCAAGCAGGAGCCCATCGGATGTGTCGGAATCCACAACGCTCTTCGGGATCCAGGCGATGCTCAAAGGGTCCACCTCCAGACCTCCCCAAGCTTGGTTCTTTTCAGACACCCAAAGCTTAGAGGCGGTCAGGCGAGGGAAAATGTAATGGCCGGTATGGTGCGGCCTGGAAGTTGCCAATCTGGAAAACAAAGGAAGAGCCTGTTATAAATACTCTTGGGCACCTGTCTGTCTTTATAATCTGATGTTTTCGTACTTGTACCTTGCTAAGAATACCAGCGGGAAGAACCTCACTGTCGCCTGATGCTCTCCTCCTGTGTGCTGCCCCTGGAAGCTTCCAGTGACACACCCCATGAAGACTCTATGGAAACCGTCAGGTAGCGCCGATATAAAGTCCTCTTAGCAACCAAACGATAAAACACCCTGTTGGACCTGGGGTCTCCAAGTCACATAGGGTAGCTTGGCACTAAGTAGGAAGGCCTAACTCAATGGTACATGTGTAAAGTTTGCGTCTCACTCACTCAGTAACTCAGTGCCCATCCATCCAAAAATGACACTACACCTTAATTTTTATAAAAGTAGAAAAGTTTATCTTTTCCTCTTATGGGTTACTTTCATTAATGTTTGTCTTTACAATTCATACTACCACATGTAATATTCCAGGTACAACCTCCACAACAATCCTGCTATACTAGGAGTTTTTATCTATTCCTGTCGTTGATCAATTGTCTAGTTGCAGGACAACAGCTTAACAAGACTACTGGTTACATGGGTTTTCAGCTTGAAAGGGTACTTGTAACTATCTGCACCCAAATCTTCTTGGCACTAATTTTACTGTTATGGTTCAGGTTGTCAATAAGATTTCTTTTATCTCTTAAACATGTCACTTCTGCTGATAGCCACATACAGTAATCATTTCATTTCATTAATATATATACACTGTTTGCAAGGGTGATCCTGGTACATGCATTTTCAACACTTAAGTCGTATCTTTATCTATGTTAGCTCAGTATAGTCTCAGCTAATCCATTCACAGGAAAAGGGCAGTCTCCTCTGCTAGTTCTGCCACTAGAATCCTCCTCGTCCTGACCCACCCTTTCTCTTGACAGGGCCAGGAAGCCTCGTGTTCTAGCAGGCCCGGTAGAGGGTGTTCCGTGGTTCAGTTTATCCTCCTCCAGCCCCCACAGTTGAAATCCCTGCTCGTGTTACCTTTGAGCGCTGCTCTGCCCAACCCGGCCGGCGTCTGCTGGGCCGGGATTCCCCACACGGAAGTCACAAAGAGGTCTGAAGTCTGTCAGACGCTAGCCTGAGGAGGCGGACCCTGACCTTCCTTGGGAGCTCTTCGTCGTCGACTCCCTACACCGCCCACAGGCCGCAGGAAGAGCGGTCTCCTCCCCCTGCTGCCGTCAGTCACGCCTTCTCTCTTCCAGCGCGCTCCTGCAGACAGCACCAAAAAGGGCCTCTCCCCGCCTTCCTTTCGCCCTGCGCACAACACCGCAAGGCAACTCGCCACACACTAGGCGTCCCCGCTGTCCGCTCGTGCTATCCCCCACAAGACTCGGCCGAAGAGCGGCCCCGTAACCCACACTGGCAATGGGTGGTCCGACAGGCGGCAGTGGCTGGCTCCGACTCACGGGCTCTACAGCCCAGGGGCAGTGCACAACAACAGCGCAGGAAGCCCAGGGGGGATCCCCAGTACAGGAAGCCGGTAAGTGGTTCTTCTACCAAGGCTAGCCCAGGCGGGTTATCAGGTGTCTTACTCTTTCTAAGGAGGAGGGCAGGACAGCCAGGCCAGAGCCTTGTCTGGTTAGCGTCTGACGTTAGTCAGGAAAACAGTCTCGGACACCCTCACCTCAGTTTTTCTCCAATGATGTCTGGACTGATCCACTCACAACTCTTGATTAAAGGAGCCAATCCTCAATGTCCCTGCTGGGCTAGGTCAGTGAGGGAGGGACAACATCCGGAGTGGGGGTCAGCAACCCTTGGGGGCAATCAGCTCCCCTCTCAGTGTCCAAATCTCCTCGTCCCACAGCCTTCACTCCAGTCAAGTCAGTCGCCTTTATCAACCTAAAATGGCTGCCTAACATTCCGCCTTATATAGGCTGACCCAGGAAGGTCCAGAAGGGTCCAGAGGGTTCTGGAACATTCCTATGCTAACCTGTGGGTCCAGTCTCTAAGGTGGCAGATGTGGCAGTTGCTGGCCACCATTTTGTGGGTCTAGTGAATCTAGTCAGGAAGGCGCCAAGGCCTCAAGAAAAGACTATGAGGGCAAAGAACACCTAACCCCTAGGCCAACACCTGAAAAATCCAGTGGACATAAAAAAATGAAAGGTGAGGAGCGGCAAAAAGGGGATAAAATAAATAATTAATTAGGAGGGACTACCCAAAGGGCAGACAGGTCTAACACACCCCCTCTTCTGTTAAGTCACAGAAGCTACGACAGTATCCATATGTAATGCACCAGAGCCCGGAAAGTAATATGAAATAGAAACAAAAGAAAACAAGGAGGCTCCTCGGAGAAGTGAGCCTACTCGTCTTACCGCCAATACACCCGGAGTCAACAGTATACTGGGCTCCTCTGTAAGTAATGAGCATTCTCCTCCTTGATCATCAAAGCACTCCCCCTTGAGAGAATCCCTCTCTGAGTACAGGATACCGCTGGCGTCTGTGTCTTCGCGAATAATTCAGCGAAGCCCCACAGCGCCTCCTAAGCGCATCAGCCGACACGCTTCTCCGATGTCACAGCGGTTCCGACGGTGACTGTGTCTTCGCGTCATGCAAACACAGCGAAGCACCACAGCGTCACCTAAGCGCCTCAGCCGACACGCTTCTTCAGTTTCTCTGTGGTTCCGACGGTGGCTGTGTCTTCGCGTCTAGCAAACACAGCGAAGCACCACAGCTCACCGGATGCGAATCAGCCGACTCGCACTCCCACAGCGGCAGAATCAAAGTCCGACCCCAAAAAGGGTCATAGCCACAGATGTCAGTCTCTTCGCGAAGAGCTCTGTGAAGCACCACGGAACCAACAATTAACGGGCAGCCGCACCGCTCACGAATCCAGAACAAACACCAAATCCAATACAACCCGACCTCCGGGTTCAAAGAGACTATGTAGTTCCCGCCTTCATGCCGCCAAGACTTCGGGGACATGTAGTATCAATATTAGGCAGGGGAAGTTCACCTGGTCTCAGAACATGACAAGATGTGTGGCCATTAGTCTTTACGACTGTCACACGTCCGCCCTTCATCATAATATGGCATGTGGTAAACTTGGTTACGATGGCGGGAAGACTGTCACCGACAGTCTGTCAGTGGCAGTCTCCCTGCCATTGCAATCAGCCCCTATTTGCAGTTTGTGAGCAGGAGTTGGCTTACACTTTTGGGTAGGTGTGTGTCCCTCATATTTTCTTCTTTAGACTGCCATTAACACATCCTTATCCCTACTAAACCACTCCCCTTTAGTCATAGAAATTCTCAGTTCTCCAGCCAGGGGCACCTGTCCCTCCCACATTTACTACTAAAACAGAGGTGTGTGAGGACTACGCATACAGGCCCGGACTGATAATGTCGGGCACCGGGCAATCCCCCAGTAGACTGGAGGGGGCGGGGGCCGGTTTTGGGACAGGGGGCAGGTTTTTGTGCTGGGGGCCGATTTGGACCCTGAGAGTGACTAGTCTGACTGTGTTGAAATACAGTCAGACTAGTGCTCTGCCGTGTCTCTTTTTGCTCCGCCTGCAGCTGCACATTATACATGCTGCTCGCAACGCTCAGATGTCTCCTGCCCCCGCCGAATCTGCGCGCCGCTGTTTTACAGTTCACCCTTAGCTGGGGTGGGTCTGGTGATGATGATCATGCGCATTGGGGCCCGCGCAGCCCCAATGCGCATGATCATCTTTTCAAAAAGTGTGTGTGACTTGCAGAGGGGACTTAGGAGGAGGCAGGCATCTCATGAACTGAGAGGCCAGACATACGAGTCGACGCTGAGGAGATGCACTCTGTAATTTATTACATCTAGACCCCTTGTCTGCCGCCGCAGGTGAGTCCAGTCCTTTGCATGAAAATATGCAATCCCTGATTACAGCACTGAGGGGCCGGCCGGGCCGGAATTAAGAGCAAAAGGCTAGGCCCCAAAATAAACAGCATTTCCGGCATGAAACGCACTGGTAGCTTACATTAACAAGCAGGGCAGGCCGGCGCGTGGCACAGGCTGGAACACAATGATTAATCGAACAACAGCACCAACAGATTGCCTCTTTTCACTGCTTTCGAGGCAATGATGTATTTTTTTGCTCAGGAAAATGGGCCTTCGCAGCGCTGCAGGTGCGATTGGGTGCGATTGGGTGCGAAATTAGAAGGTACGTTCGATGAGAGGGCAGCTGCCGCCCTCCCTGGGTTTCAAGGGGAGAGGTAAAGGACTGCGTGGAGGGAGGGTGGGGGGTGGCAGGCATGAGCTAAGTGACGGAAGGAAAGCGTGAAGAATGGAAGGAGGGACGGAGGTAGAAAGGAAAGAAGGAAAGACAAACAAAAGCAAAGGAGTTAAAAAGGACGGCTAGGGGAAGAAAGATGAGGGAGGTGCGCTAAGGGAAGAAAGGAAAGAGTGTAGAATGAAAGGAGGGAAAAAAGGAAGAATGGGAAAAAAGGAAGAAAGGGAGCGGGAAGGGAGAAAAGCAGAACACTAACCATGAAAGGAAGGAAAGGAAAGTGCATAGGAAGGGGAGTGCAGATGAGCAAGAGAGGGAGGGGGAGTGAAAAAAGGAATAAGAAAATGAACAAAAGGAGGGTTAGTGGAGCAGGAAGAATGAAAGCGAAAATGGTATAGAGGGGGGGAGATGAAATAAGTGTGAAGAATGGCGATGGCCAATGGGGCAATAAACTCAAATTAGAAGACAGGACAGTAGAAACGAAGGAAGTGAATGAAGGAACAAGATATATATAAAAGAGAAAATAAGGGGAAGAAGGAAGTAAGGCTGAAATGAATGGGAGCAGATGGAAGGAGTAGAAAGATGGAGATGGAATGGTTAAGGAAAATAGAAACGAAGCAAAAGATCAACTAAGGAAGAGAGGAAGTAGGAAGAGAATGATGAAATGTTGACAGAAATGAAGGAGGAAGAGCTGAAAGTATGGCAAAATGGTATAAACGTACAAATGAAAAGAGTGAAGAACGACAAATGTGAGAAAGAAAGGAAAGAAAGAAGAAGGAAGGTAGAAAGTGGGCAGGTATAAAGTAAGGTGTAGAAAGGAGGAAAAGTTAAGTAAAATACGAAGGAAGTAAAAAAAAGAGAGGAAGAGAAGATAAAAGAAATACAGGTAAGGAGAGGAAGGAATGAGGAGAAAAGACATGAAAGGAAGGAAGACGAAGGAATGAGGGATAATTGAATAATGTACAATAAAATGGAAGGAACGAACAAATGAAAAGGAGTGGAGAAAAAAATGAAAAAGAAACTTAGTGTGGCGGGTAAAATGGAGGCCTATCTCGGATAGTTGTCTTTAGCGGTGCCCAAAGCTGCTCGAATTCCCCACGGGTAAGCCTCCCCTCCCTCCGGTCTGGAAGGGCTCAGTGAGCAGTGGTGTCAGATGAAGAAACTAACCCTCTCCTAATGTAGTGATGTGAATTTAGGAATTAGATAACGGTCGACGTTTATGTTTTTTTTAATGCAAGGGCGAGAGTTTGGCAGCCGATATTTTGGAGTTTAGGTTTTTGTGAGACATGTTTTTATGCTTCCACGTGGGCCCATCTGTTCCCGGTTCGCCCTGGTGACACGGGCATTAGAAGAGGGGCCTCACTCTTACCACCAGAACTGTCAAGGGCCTCTGAGAGCGAGGCTGCAGGACCCTGTTGGTCTGTGGTGAGATGGGTGGTCTGTGGCAGCTAACAAAGACGCTGATGGCCGCTGACACATCTCGCCTAGTGCCGCCGCCGCCGCGGAGGAATGCAGGGAGCGCCTCTCTCTCTTGTGTGAACCGCACCTGGAAGCTTCCTCCGTGCTGCAAAGGGTGTGAGTGTATTTGGTGAAACATGACTTCAAATTGTTTTTTTTTGCCAGGGCTCGTAAACGCTGTGTCTGAGGCTCTCTGCCCTTGGGTGTACCCTCCTCCCTGCGCACTCCTGCTGTAAAGACAGTTTCATTTCTGGGAGTGTTCTATAGTGCTTCCCAGAATACTGTGTTTTTCACGGCACTAGTGTAGGTTACATGTGTTTACCGCTCATGAGAAAGGTGTCACTTTGGTCTTCTGCTTTCTTACGCATCCACATGTGCAGAATTTTGTTTTGACATTAAGATTCCATTCCATCAAATGATGTATTTGTATTTTGTATAGTGCTCGGTGCTGAGAAGCTGCTTCCAAGCACTGCAGCACAAACAGTGTCTGTGAGGCATGGGGTTGAGAATGAAGGAGGAATGACAGAGAAAAACAAGAATTGCCACAGCTCCCGATTTCATGACCATGTTAAATAAAAATGGGCATGACTTTTAAAAGACCCTATGTTGCAGGCTGTTCCCACTGGTTATCCATGTGATTTTTACCAAGAAACTATGCATTCGTGCTGGTGGAGTTGTCTGTCCATTAATAGTCGACATTGGAGTTTTTCTGTAATGCTTAAGTCTGGTGTGCACTTTTCAATGTTTAAAAACAGCCTTCTACTACTTTGCTTAAACAAGCTGTCGCTGTTGCGCTCCACACAGCACTGGAGGGGAGGAACTGCAGAGAGAGTGGGGTGGGGGGTAGAGTAGCGAGAAGGGCCAGACTGGCTACCGGGCGTTTTGTCATGCTGCCAAGCTGGGGTCTGATTTTGTTGATGGGGACCTGCGTGAGCAAAACGAAATGTTTTGCATTGTTGATTTCGAAGCACACGCAGGTCTCCATCTACGAAATTAGCCCCCACCGCAGTGACATCAGCCCCCAGCTCTGCAGAATGCCTAAATGCCCGGTAGCCAGTCCGGCCCTGGTAGCGAGGGCAGGAAACAGAAGACATGAGTAATGGCCCATCAAATAAGAGAAAAGGAAAGTGCTCGGAACAGGCACCTTGGAATGCCTGTGCGCCGCAGCTCTTCTGCTTCATGAACACTTTTCTTATCTGCTTGCAGAGAGGAGACACCATGCGCTTGCACATCGCCTGTCTGTGCGCGCACATGGTTTGTCTCCCTTCGCTAGCAAAAGCCACAACCTAAAAAGTGCACAGCGAGGACATGCTGAAGGTGGTACGGTACACTTGACAGGTCTAAATAGCATATATTAGCACTCAGACATCCGATTATCAAATTAGAAGAATAAATATAATCTGTGCCCTTCTTGCAGAATTGTATCTGCTACCTGATGACTTCAACTGTATTTTACCTATTGTCACCCAAGCAAAGCAGGCATTTGTAATAGCATTTCTGGTGCATTCTGTGCATAAAAGATTACTGCTGAATGCCGTGAGTAGTATCACATTGAATGTGCACAGCGCAGAAGTTAAAGCTGTAACTTGCATCTCTTTCCTTTTCGGTAAAGTAGAAATAACATTTGTTTCAAAAGATGCAGTTCCATCCAACAGCAAACAATGCAACAAGTAATTACAAAAACGCCAATTAAGATTGACAACTTTTTGGCTGCAGCAAAGCTTGCTTGAATAAATGCAAATTAAAAGCAGGCTTCCGTCATCCACTGCTGTCTGCAATAACAAATTCTGAGGTTGAGATACGGCGAAGTATTATTAGCAATAGTTTGAAATACATCTAGGGTGAGAGTTCATTAACTTTTATCTGTTTTTGTCACGGGGAGCTGATACTACGGTATCTGATATCCGTTTAGTCTTCACTTTTACCACTATTGCACTGTTATCATCACAGTAGTCCGTGCCCATCTTTGCTCCAAACATGGCTCCCAGGCTGTATCTGCTTTTCACCTCAGTTTCCCAGGAGATCACGGTGCCACAGGACGCCTTGAAATGCTTCATGCACTGAGAGCTGGTGTTGCTTGGTTATGGATGTTTGGGGACAGTGTGAGTGACCCATTCTCCACAAGCACTGTTAGTGCTTCCACCTTTGGAAGTGTGCAACCCAATGTGTATTATGTGATCCTTGTGTTGGTAGAAGATATAATTGATATACTCTTCTGAGGTTAATATCCCCTCAGATACCTTGGGAGTGAGCTCAGCGTACCTTTCCACCGTTTTCATGAGCATAACTGCCAAGCTTTCATATTCTTTATATGTCTTCCATAGTGTAGTACCTGACAGCTTGTTCACCCCTTGTGTCCCATACAAGCCAGGCCTTTATTGGCATGCAGCTCATGCTCCAGTGGCACGTGAAGTATCAGTAGGTGTTGTAGCACCCAGGATAATGTGCTGCATGGCTAAATGCATACAAGTTCCCAAAGGCGAGACCCACTGGCTATGCCAATGCTTGTGTAATAAGCTGTTGAAAAGCAAAATGTTTTAAAAACTGAAAAGAGAAATAAATAATATCCCAATAGTTCTAGGTTTAGCAGACCACTGAGTAGCAATATCCCTTCTAAGCGAACACGGATATGCCCATAAAGAAATTTTGTTGCAGAAAAAAATGGATGGAAATCAGAATATTGTGGTTGCTACAGGCGATGCAGTGCCTATCTCAGGCAATGTCCCCTCCAAATAAAAGGGGAATAAAAATCACAAGCTCCAAGAACAAAAGTGTATGTCAGAATATACTGTCCATCACTGTTCCTCTGCCACTAAACACACCATCCAAAATTCTTTTAGGCTGCTAGGGTTATTATTCCTGCATGACAGAGTACTTCTCATACTCTCAGCTTGTGAAGGTGATCACTGATCCTCAAAGCGGCAAGTGCTGCTAATTGTGAAGTGAGAAAGCTCACAGAGTCAGTGGCAGATTAAGCTACTAGAGCTCCTGTTCAGGGTGGTGCAACTGGCAAGGTTTAATCATTAGTATATCTCAGGGCTCACTTGCTCATCAGATTGCATTACATCCCAGTGACAGTACCCACTTTACCATAGTATGACAAGGACATACTATCATAACATTTTAAAACTGTAAAACACCATTGTCATGACATAAAACAAAATGTGCAGATATAGAAATCATACCAAAAACCAGATTCCTCTGGTGTGTGAAGCATTGTTGAACCAGAATTGATTATTCTCAGCCATTGGACAATCCTTCCTGGCTCCCTCTTGCCCAAGTTTTTTTTTTTTAGATAGATAGATACATTTATTTCAGTTAATAAAAAACATGGAATATTACACAGATAAAAACGTTAAAAGATCTTAATTCTACTGAAATTAAAATCAGATTTTAAAAGTTTCCTTTAGCATCACTAAAGTTCCAATTGTGCCCTGGTTAAAAAAAAAGTCACAGTGGAGCCATCCTTAGGTTACATTTGTTTGACTGTTTGCGGTCAATAATCGTTCGGCTTTAAGATACAATTTTATGAAAGCAGCCATTATTTGTGGAGATTCTTTTCATACAAAAAATCAAAATAGTAGTGGATGCTGACATGATCTAATGCTAAACATATTTCCCAGGTATGTCCAGCACCACTGTCAGGCCAAAATACACATCATCTCGGTATGTACAAATATAGAGCCATACCAGAAACCCTGGTATGTAAAGTCTCCTTTCAATGCACAAACATTTCCTAACATGCTGCCATACACTCTCTAAATCCCATCTCCTCTTCACCCTCTTCTATCTTCACCCTCCTCAAATGGGTATCTGAGGATACATAGACTTGGAGCTGCAAGTGATGTCCACCTGCGACTGACCCAAGTGCCAGCTCCTTAGTGTGTTACTACACAGTATAGACTGAAACCTGTGGAAAGTAGATTGAAACCTGCACATGAGTGAACACGCTAACTCGAAATAAGTCTATCTCACTCATCTGTCCTATGCCTCCTAGGTTTGCCCCATAATTCGCTGATCCCAACCAGCAGATTGAAAACTAAGTTTTTGCACAATTTTGGTGACTACAAAGTATGGTCTTTTGGAATTTCAAAGCATTTAAGACCTCTGAGAGCTTAAAAGGTCCAGGACAGGCTCGGTCAAATATTAGATTACCCTATGAAATCTTTTGTCTTGCCTATAATTCAGACCGACACCGCTTTAACAAGTAGTGCTGTGTCTGAAATTATCTAATGTCTTTCCTGGTCATTTTGCCAGTATGGCGGGGCAAATCCAGTCATATATTGAGCTGTTTATGATAAAAATGCAAGCAGTGTATTCTAGTTTGAACAGGTTATGATATACCCTTTATGAATTGACTGCAGTACCAGTTTACAATATTAAGGAGTCCCCTGTCAACTTTTTATAAGGATACTTGACTATTAGCTGGCCTGGCTCTAGGCTATCATATGAGAACCAGAGCTGCAGCGGTGATGTGTACACTGGCATGGCATCTGGGTGACCCAGAATGGATGCTAGTGTACACATCAATCCATAGAAAATTATATCAGTCGTGAAGTCCGGTACCATCCCATGCAGGCGTCTGAAATCCTTGTGGACATATCCCCGATCCATGGTAAAAAATGTGTGGTCTGACTGAGGCCTCCCATTTATCTGGGAGCAGTTTGTACTTTCTTTGGTGCATGCAGCGCACATCAGGGACTTTCATTGCTGCTAGTGATGGAGTGCTATGCCAATTATTAACTCCTCAAAGTAAATGGACATGCGGTTCTGCTAATCTGCGTTACATAACACTCAGAATGGTTTAAAAGAACTTTAAAGAATATACACTCGTAAACTCTCTCCTGTAGTAAACATTCAATGAGAAATGTGTTGAAAAATGCTTTGTTTTGGCTTTTATGTCTCCAAAATGTTCTTGGGGGGACAAGCCGCCAAACTCCCCCTAGTAGTGGGAGTTGGTCTCACTTTTACTTTGTTCTCTCTGATTCATTACTTGTGTCTATTTTTGGTGCTCTCTGAAAGACTGTCTATGGGTACATATGACTGGGTGGGTAACCTGGTGCTCTTTAAGGTCATCATCTACTATTTACTGTGATTTGAAAGTTGACACAATTGAATATGTAATGAAAAAAGTGCTGTAAAATACATCATTTTGGTCTGTCTTTTTCTAAAATTTTCGTGGGTGGAGAACCCCCCCAAACCTCCCTATTAGTGGTCATGCTCGCTCGCTGCGCTCGCTCGCTAAGCGCGCCGGGCGGGGGCTGGTCTGCCAAAATTTGCCAGGGCTGCTTTCAGTTCCCAGTCCGGCCTGTACGCATAAGGGAGGAGATCTACCCACAGACAAATAAGGGTCAGATGGAGATATAGGCCTCCACATACAGTTTGTGGATAGCATTTTGTAGTAATTCTGTAGTACTATTTTAGCACTACAAAACATACTAAATATTGCAGTTTGTGAATAGGCTCCAATTGCTCTTGTGTTGCAGAATGCCTCAACAACAAAAACCTTACCCTCAACATTACTTTCTACACCTATGGTTTCAGCATGCTCATTTTTTGAGAGGCTTATGGCTTCTTCATTATCGTCAACATCTTGTGAAACCCTGCACTCTTCCAAGGAAGTTTAATGCATGTAATCTCATTCACTACAGAAACATCATCAGTTTTCATCTGGGCATTGATTTTTTAGGTGCTGCAGGTTTGTAAATGTTCTTATGTCTTCATAACAATGTGAATTTAGGTCTGTAAGATAGATTCTAGTTGTTCTCTCAGTGTTTGCCACTAGGTCCTTAGTATTTTTTGCTTTGTGGTATGATTGTAGATGGATGAATGTGTTTGGCCAAAGTGAAAGTGTGGATGTGTTGTAAATATTGTATAAATTGTTTTGTATAAGTATATTGTTATTATTTTGTTTGTCTAAATCTTTTGTATATACACATGTAAATCATTTCTGCTTATGAAAATAATTGTTTTTACTAGTGCCAAAATAAATGAATAAACTAGTGATGCAAATAACTATCCTGGCCCTTATGTCTCATCCATAGGGGTTTTCTTAAAATCATTCAAAATATATCCAGTACTGGCAGTTGTGTTGTTGTTTAGGTAACTCATCCCATTCATGACACTGTTGCTCATTGACATTTGGGCAAAGGCCTACAGCTGTCCAAATCCTGGGGTGAGGCAATAATTACACTGATATTCAAACCAGGAAGAAAAAAATGCTAGGACGATATCTCTGCTTAACGAAGACTACAAAATGTTTGCAAAGCTTTTGGTGCACATATTTAGTAAAGTCATAGATGGGATGATACATAGCGACCAGAAGGATTTCCGCAAGGGTAGATATCTACATGAACCAACATATAGCCTGATAGGTGTGACAGACCCAACCTATACTCTTTCGATTCTTCTGACAGTAGTGAACCTAGACGCTGCCAAAGACTTTGACAGAGTAAACTGCTCATTCTTAGCGACCATCTTGAAGAGGTACAATCTGGGCGATAATTTTTGTATGGCTATCCGGTTAAAATAGCAGAACCCTTTGGCTAAAATACTTGTAAATGTTAATCTCAAAGAACTATTTAAAAAACCCAGAGGCACTACATAAGGCTACCCCTTATCACCCATCATGTTTAATCTATATATAGAGCCCCAAGAACAAAAAGTAGAGCCGCAGCTGATATTCCGTGTTTTGGTTATGAGGGTTGGGATATGAAGTTATTGTGGTAAAAACAGAGGTAGTAGTTTTGGAATCTTGAAGAGGATAGCCCGTTAGTTAAAAAGAAAAGGAGATATCTGGGATTTAATTTTGAACAAGTTATTGATAAAATCACAGGGGTTAACCTGGACACCAATGTAAGGATATGTACTTGAATAATGAAGGGCTGGGAACACCTCCCTTTAACAATCTTTGGGAAGGTGAACCTGGTAAAAATGATAATTTTGCGCAAAATAACCTATTTGTTTCATACAGTTCTCTTGCACTTTGAAAAATCTCGGATTGTTAGATTCCAGCAGGCCATTAACGCATTCATTTGGGCATTTAAGGGCATAAGAATCTCATGGAAGTAACTACCGCGAAAAAGGGAGAAGCAGGACTTATCCCTCCCTCCAATACTTTGAATGGGTCTGTAAGTGGACACACTCTGGAATGCTACTAAACTCCGCAGACTGTTCTGATTTTGTGTGCCCTGTTTAATGATATTATGTAGGGAGCTGAAGTAGGTATAAACCCTTTTTTATTTAAGTATGGAGATTCAAAGTACTTTAGGAAGGTTAAACTGAAAGTAAAGCAAGCCATGGCAAAAATGTGGTCAAGAATTAGACAGAGTACAAGCTTAGGCTATTATTCGAACTTGGTTCCTATTTGGGACTCTCCAGGGATACTGGAATGTCTGAAAGACAAGGTAGATACCTCTATAATAGAGACAGGTGGTTGCTGTTGGAGAACTAGCTCAGGATGGTGAACTCTTACCCTGGGTTGAGATGCACCAAAAGATGGGGGGAAACTGGCGAAATTTAAATACATTCAACTGAAAAGTTGGGAGCAAAGTCGCAGATCCCCTTTGGGAAGCAGAAATTATCTGGAGTCTCAGCTGGTGGTAAAATCCCCTGGAAGCAAAGAAGCACTTCATCAGGCCGCCAATGAATTGTTCACTCTGGCTGAGGATCTGTGGGAGGAGTACTTGCCTAGGGAGCAGTTGCAACACATTCGGCAAGTTCAATGCGCACACTATTCTCAACTGTTAAGCCTGCTTGGTTGAGAAGAAAGGAGTAGTTTCTGTCCTGTAACTCCAGTTCTGTAGTAGGGGTATCTCTGTTATAGTCATAATCTAGGGAATAGTTCCGCCCATGTGCATGGACCCCGGAGCAATCAAAAATAATCTCTTAAATTGTCAAAAAATGCAGAACTGCAAAGACACTTAAGAGAGAATTTAAAGACAGATAATGCAGCCTATATCCACAGGCTACACTGTCCAGTACTTCAACTAGAAATTCCACCAAAATAACCACACAAACAGCACAGCTTGTCCAGTTTCCTCACAGAGAAAACTTGCCTCTACCAGCAAAAGCCTCTGGAATGATAGAGAGCAAGGCATGGACAGACACGCCCCATAGGCTGCCATAATGTGGCTCAAATAGGATACTGTGCCTTTTAGAAAACTTTTCAGAACTCTCTCAGTATCCCAGAAAGCACAGCAGGTCCCTTTTACTTTCAGTTCTTTTTGAAGGAGTAACACCCCAGACCTGTAGCATTCCTTATATGAATATCTTACTCCACCGGGGACGAGGGCGGGCGCTTGTGACTATAACAGAGATACCCGTACTACAGAACTGGAGTAACAGGACAGAAACTGCTCCTTCTGTAGTAGGGGATCTCTGTGTATAGTCATAATCTAGTGAATGAAATGGCAAGCCCATCCCCAAACCAAAGCGGCGGTTGAGAAAAAAACATAACACCACTGTGCGAACAGATTTCGCAGTGAAGCCTGCCCAACCTAAGCGTCTGTCCTGGCATCAGTGTCCAGACATTATTGCTTAGCAAAGGTATGAAGCCGACTTCCATGTGGCCGCCTTGCAGATTTCTGCAATTGGAACATTACGCAGCAAAGCAGTCGTGGCAGCTTTGCCCCTTGTGGAATGAGCCTTAGGTTTACCCCCTAAGGTCTTATTAGCCTTTTGGTAACACTATTGTATACAGGACACAATCCACCTAGAGATGGACTGCTTGGAGGTAGCAAGACCGGTCCTGACTGATCCATAATTGATAAACAATTAGTCTGACCTACGAATATCTTTGGTTTTATCCAGATAAAATTTCAACACCCTCCTAACGTCCAGGGAATGTAAAGACCTTTCCGCTGGAGATGAAGGATTCTGAAAAAACGTAGGCAAAGTTATAGTCTGGTTGACATGAAAATCAGAAATAACCTTGGGATAAAATTTAGGGTGAGTATGCATAACAACCTTAGCAGCATGAAATACAGTATAAGGTTCTTGGCAACACAACGCCTGAATTTCACTCACCCTGCGGGCCGATGTAATGGCCACGAGGAACGCCGCCTTCCAGGACAGGTGCTGCAACGAAGCCTTATGAATAGGTTCAAAAGGCTCCTTCATCAATCTGGACAGCACCACATTCAATTCCCATGAAGGCGAAGGAAGCCGGACAGGAGGGAATACTTTCTTCAAGCCTTCCAAAAAATCTTTGATCACAGGGATCTGGAAGAAGGAAGTCTGTGAAGGGCATTTCCTGTAGGCAGTCAATGCAGCGAGATGAGCCTTAATGGAATGAAAATTAGGCCAGATTGCCCCAAATGTAGAAGATAAGGAAGGATGACATCCTTCTTACACGTCGTACGGTCATAGTTCTTGGACTTGCACCAGATGCAGAATCTCTTCCACTTGTAAGCATAAGAAGTCCTAGTGAAAGGTCGCTTAGACTCCTTCAGTATGTCCATACAATCTTCGGGTAGATTCAAATGGCCATATTGCACCATCTCAGGAGCCATGCCGCCAAACTCAAAGACGAGAGGTTCGGGTGCACCATCTGCCCCCCGAACTCCGTGAGAAGGTCCGGCCTGCATGGCAACCGTATGTGAGGAAGGAGACACCGGTGAAGCAGGTCCGTGAACCACCACTGTCTGGGCCATTCCGGGGATATCAATATCATCCACGCCCTGGACCAGGACAGCTTGATGAGTACTGCCGGAATCAGGGGAATGGGTGGAAAAGCGATCAGAAAGCTGTTCGACCAGTCGATCTATAGGGCATTCCCCAACGTCCCCTGCTGGTAGTACCTGGAGACGAAGTCTCAGCATTTGCTGTTTTCGGCGGTGGCGAACAGATCTACGTCTGAAGTCCCCCACCTTGCGAAGATTTCTCCTAGCACTTCGTCGTTTATGACCCATTCGTGGTTTTCCTGAATCAGTCTGCTCAGTGCGTCCGCCTGAACATTCTGCACGCCTGGCAGATGGGTAGCCATTATCGTCAGTCCTCTGGCCAAAAGCCAGTGCCAGATTGCCTGCGCCTCCTGCGACAGAGTGCGTGATCTCGAGCCTCCCTGCTTGTTGAGGTAATACATCGTGGTCGTATTGTCCGTTTGTACAAGCAGAGAGTTAGGCTGAAAAGACGGATGAAAAGCCTTCAGTGCCAAGTGAACAGCTCTGAGTACCAGGAAGTTGATGTGGTACGTGGACTCCGACGGAGACCATGTCCCTTGAATCTGTAAGTCTCCGGAGTGCGCTCCCCAGCCGTGGAGAGACGCATCCGTCACGATCGTCTGTGCGGGAATGTCCTTGTGAAAGGGAACCCCTCTGAGGAGATTCTCCGCTGAACACCACCACTACAGAGACTGAAGAGCATGCAGAGACAGTCGTATCGTGTCATCCCAAGAACCAGTTCTCTGATCCCACAGATCCTCCAAGCACTCCTGCAGTGGTCTCATGTGCAGCCGTGCGTGGGGCGTGAGGAAGATACAAGAGGCCATCGACCCCAGTAGAGAAGACACCGTCCTCACTGTTGTAGATGGAGCGGTCATAAGGGCCTGAGCCTTCCGAAGTAGTGATAACCGTCGCTCCTCCGAAGGAGACACGCTTGCTGACAGCATATTGATGGATGCTCCCAAGTACTGTATGCATTGGACCGGAGTCGAGACAGACTTGGACATGTTGATGTGCAACCCCAGCTTGTTCAATAGAACGCACGTCTTCTGGAAGTGTGCTTGAGCTTCCGAGAAGGAGGAGGCCTTGATCAACCAGTCGTCCAGGTACGGGTACACAAACACCTTGTTCTTCCGCAGGTGTGCCTCTACCACTGCCATGCACTTCGAGAACATCCTGGGCGCAGACTTCAGCCCGAATGGCAGTACTGTGTATTGATAATGATTGGCGCCGACTTGGAATCGCAGGAACTTCCTGTGTTTCTGTGCAATGGGCACATGGAGGTACGCATCCTGTAGGTCTATAGCACAAAGCCAGTCTCCCTGCTGCAGCTGAGGGTAAATCTGCTGCAATGACAGCATGCGAATTCTCTCTCTGCGAATCCACTTGTTTGCTTGCCGCAAGTCCAGAATGGGCCTGAATTCGTTCTTGTCCTTCTTGCGGACACGAAAGAACCGTGAGTACAGACCTCTTCCCCTTTGAGGCCGAGGTACGTCTTCTATCGCCCTTTTCCTTAATAGGATGTCGGCCTCTGCCTGGAGCTGGCGCAGTTGAAACTGCGAGCTCACCGGCGGAATAGCTGGAGGCGGGCTGGTGAACCGAAGACTGTATCCATTGCAAACAATATTCAGCACCCACTTGTCCTGAGTAATTTTTCTCCACTCTGCCAAAAAGAATTGAACGCTTCCCCCCACCGGAGTGGGTAACGGATGTGGGGGAAGTAAACGCTCAGGGCCTAGACCCGGCCGGGCCTTTGGTCGCTGTTGCGGACTGTTGGCTTCCTCTGCCCCTCTGGCATTTCTGGAAGGGCCATTTGAATCTACCCGAAGATTGTATGGACATACTGAAGGAGTCTAAGTGACCTTCCACTAGGACTTCCTAGGCTTGAAGAAAGTATTCCCTCCTGTCCGGCTTCCTTCGCCTTCATGGGAATTGAATGTGGTGCTGTCCAGATTGATGAAGGAGCCTTTTGAACCTATTCATAAGGCTTCGTTGCAGCACATGTCCTGGAAGGCGGCGTTCCTCGTGGCCATTACATCGGCCCGCAGGGTGAGTGAAATTCAGGCGTTGTGTTGCCAAGAACCTTATACTGTATTTCATGCTGCTAAGGTTGTTATGCGTACTCACCCTAAATTTCTTCCCAAGGTTATTTCTGATTTTCATGTCAACCAGACTATAACTTTGCCTACGTTTTTTCAGAATCCTTAATCTCCAGCGGAAAGGTCTTTACATTCCCTGGACGTTAGGAGGGTGTTGAAATTTTATCTGGATAAAACCAAAGATATTCGTAGGTCGGACCAATTGTTTGTCAATTATGGATCAGTCAGGACCTGTCTTGCTACCTCCAAGCAGTCCATCTCTAGATGGATTTTGTCCTGTATACAATTGTGTTACCAAAAGGCTAATAAGACCTTAGGGGGTAAACCTAAGGCTCATTCCACAAGGGGCAAAGCTGCCACGACTGCTTTGCTGAGTAATGTTCCAATTGCAGAAATCTGCAAGGCGGCCACTTGGAAGTCGGCTTCATACCTTTGCTAAGCATTACTGTCTGGACACTGATGCCAGGACAGACGCTTAGGTTGGGCAGGCTTCACTGCGAAATCTGTTCGCGCAGTAGTGGTGTTATGTTTTTTTCTCCACCGCCGCTTTGGTTTGGGGATGGGCTTGCCATTCCATTCACTAGATTATGACTATACACAGAGATCCCCAACTACAGAAGGAGTAGTTTCTGTCCTGTAACTCCAGTTCTGTAGTACGCGTATCTCTGTTATAGTCATAAGCGCCCGCCCTCCGCCCCGGTGGAGTAAGATATTCATATAAGGAATGCTACAGGTCTGGGGTGTTACGCCTTCAAAAAGAACTGAAAGTAAAAGGGACCTGCTGTGCTTTCTGGGATACTGAGAGAGTTCTGGAAAGTTTTCTTAAAGGCACAGTATCCTATTTGAGCCACATAATGGCAGCCTATGGGGCTTGTCTGTCCATGCCTTCCTCTCTATCATTCCAGAGGCTTTTGCTGGTAGAGGCAAGTTTTCTCTGTGAGGAAACTGGGCAAGCTGTGCTGTTTGTGTGGTTATTTTGGTGGAATTTCTAGTTGAAGTACTGGACAGTGTAGCCTGTGGATATAGGCTGCACTATCTGTCTTTAAATTCTCTCTTAAGTGTCTTTGCAGTTCTGCATTTTTTGACAATTTAAGAGATTATTTTTGATTGCTCCGGGGTCCATGCACATGGGCGGGACTATTCCCTAGATTATGACTATACACAGAGATCCCCTACTACAGAACCACCATTTTTCACTTCATAGGGCCTACATAACTCCTGGAAAGCTGTCTAAGTTGGCAAGGGAAAATTTGGCCAAATGAATGAAATGTGAATTAGAAAAGGCATCAGACGGCCATATGTTTCAACAGTGTGCGGTCATTCTGCAATTCTCGGAAAAAGTGGGTAAGACCATCTCAAGCAAACTGGGGGTCCAGGTCAAGATAAGCCTCACAATGATTGTTTTTGGAGTGGAGGAGGCTCTTACAGGCCCTGCTACACATCTTCTGTTTTGTTCAATTATACTTGCGAGAAGGGAGATTTGCCTTAAGTGGGTAGCAGACATCCCCCCTCAGTACGTAGAGTGGCTGGACTCTTTGCACTATGTGTCTAAAATGGATTTAATGGAGAACACTGCAAGCAAAAAGAAGACGTTTTAGAGTTTCTATTGAGATAGTTGAGGGACGAGTGAGGTGTATAACCTATGGTATGTCTGCTTGCCCAATGATTACACCTATGAAAATCTCTCTAAGCTGCGATAGTCTTCCCTCTTCATTTGCTTTATATGCATCTACCGGTTATCCGGACAAAGCTGAGAGAGACTTACCCTTCTGGGGCAGTGTGCTTCTGTCCTATTGTGTACCTGATGATGGGACACACCCGACCTTACACTTACGAACTTGGTGTACGAGCAATCGAAATGTACACTGTAGTTGGAGGTGAATGAGGACAAAAAACCCAAAAAACAATGTGAATTTAGTAGAGAAAACTGGAAGTTGCAGCTGTTTGCCTATATACCCATCATATATTTAAGTCAACGGCTTCATTATCATTCCGAGTATTACACAATCTTCATATGTTTTTCATTTGGGTATTCCCTTTTGCATTATGGAGAGTCATTTGTTCAAGTTTATATTTTACAGTTGGAAGTGCACTGTTGCCCTTTCACAGGACGTATTCTGGAAACAAAATCCAGTAAACTTATCAGTATGCTGTTTGTAAATGTGCTTCTATGGTCACAAACTTAACCCTGTACAGCAGTTTGCTGTATTTCAGCTGGCTTTGAGCTGTATTAATACTACATACATTACATACAAACTACTTGGCATACTGCAAAGTTTGCTCTTTAATACGCATGCTTGTTTACAAATCCTGTGTTGTTAGAGAACATGCGAATGTGTTTACTTCAAATGCAAATGCTAACCTGACGATTAGTTATAAAAAAGGTTAATCATATCAACAACATGCCTACGTCACCCGACCAATGAATTCTTCAGCCAAACTCACATGCAAACAAAAGAAAAATATAAAGACTATAGAATATAAAGACTATAGAAACAGCTTCCTGTTGCCCAACAGATCTTAGGCACTGTAGTTTTTTATAGAAACTCTACTACTCAGCTTGCTAAATGCACATTTGCACACTCAGCAACCAACAAATGTAAAGGCTATATCTGGATTTCACCTTTCGCAAAACCATCTTAGTCTGACACATTGAACATTGGCATCCATATGCCTGATCGGTAACATGATAAGCAGCAGATATGTTGAAGATTTTGTTTTGGTTGCTTAACTTTGTATTTATTTTCTTTTATTGTTTTGTGACGTATCCATGTATAGATTAAGAATGTGCAAAATTTGTGAAATTAGCTTTTGCATAAGTATGCAAAATGTCTGGAAAAAACACAAAAATATGCATAAATACAACAAAAGCAAATCGAGGTTTACCACTTTGGATACAAGAATGCATTTAAAAATATACCTAAAAAAATCAAGTGCTGCAAGCAATAGCCGCTCGCATTCTCACACTGTTTACATTTTGCCCCAAGGACTCACAGTTAAATTTAGCTTCGAATGGTGCGTAATTGTGCAACTGTGGGTGCTTGAATAATTTCAGTAATTTTGCATAACAAGAATAAAGTGAAACTATGTGAGATTAGAACTGCCTAGCAGAAATTTAGCATTGCTTAGCATAGATGCATATATGTACATGTTCACTCAAAAAGACTTTAAATGGGATGAAATGATCAATAGAAATTATAGTTCTTTACTCAGAAGATAAAATATTGTCTTTCATGAAAGACCCTAGATATGACTTTAAAAAATTTGGGCCAGATGTATATCTTGATGGACGGAAATACTCTGTCACTAACGTGACGGATATTCCGTCCAGCATATTACAATCCCATTTTATCCTATGGGGATTGTAATATGGGGGACAGAACATTCATCACATCTGTGATGGACAATTTACTGCAATGTTCACAAACCAAAATATTTTAAAAACATTATTTACTCACCTTTCCAACATATTATGTATGGAACATTTATTAAGCCTATCAAATTGTATCCTTACAGTCAGTTGCATATTTGCTGAGTATTTTTTTCTTTATAGAACAACCCTAGATTTCTAAAATGAACAGAGAACTGCACATTAGATCAGTTTCAGTGGGTTAAGCGACTTTTATCCATCCTTAACTAAGCAACATTATGCCCTAGCCTTAGTTAGCCTTTTACGTTGTTACTTGGGAGAGGAGTTGGCTAACGACTAGGACGGTCGAACTTGTATCTGGTGAACTGGGTTTGAGTCGCTGCAATGACGCTGAACATCCTGTGATTCGGGGCAAAACACGTAATCTCCCCGTGCCTAGCAAAAATGAGTGTCCTCATGTAACGTAACTGGTGCTATGTAAAGCGCTGTGATCTCTGATTCGGTTCAAGTTCGTGCTATATAAAACTCTGCAAAAAAAAAGAAAAAAATCTTTGCTTATAAATTGCACAAGATGGTTCTATAGGAAATGCAGAGTAGGGAAGTGAATAAGTGCAATGAAATTCTAGTGGCTGATATAAGGTTGGTAAGGAGTTGCATGTGAAGTGACATCAATTAAAGGGTAGCTCTCAGTCACTATGGGGGGTTTTAGTTTCCACGCTTCTATATTGGAATGTTGATATTTAGCATGAGGTAGTTGCAGGCAGGTCTCTTTGAAGATTTGTGACTCGTTTATGATGGGCTAGAAATAAATTATTCTTAAAATGTACCAAGTGTGCTATGGTTCTTATTGGAGATGGAAACTTCACAGACCTTGCTTAAGCCTCTTTTTGTGACAACACAAAAATCAAGGGCTTACTAATGTAATGGCATTTTCTTTTTTCCAACTGTTTGTTTTTTCCATCTTTAAAAATAAAATGCTACACAGCTCACCTTTTCCAATCTGTATGGGGTCACTGAGCGGTGATTCCACAAATTCTCCAGACTCTTGGATCTGATAGGAGCACCTGTACCCTGTGCCAGCTCTGGCATTCACGCTGCTGATGGGAAAAGTCACGCTCTGGCTCCCAGGCGAGGGAGTGCGATCCGTTAGACGTCTTTGCACTCCATTTATATACAGGAACATTCTTTTCACTGTCATGTCTTCGGGTGCTGAGCAGGTTATTTTGTAATCGCCTACTTGGCTCCTCGCCGGCTCATAAGAGATGGACGGTTTGAGGAGATTTGAAATAACCGATGATAAAAATGTTGTTAAACGGCATTGTGAGACATCAGAGTGTACATTTCCTAGCATTTTCATATGCTCTGAATACGTAGGTTGCTGAATATATTTTTGTTTCTAACTTCTGCCTCTTTCTTTCATCCCTATACACGTCTGTTTTCACCTCCAAGGCATTGTTTTCCTATGTTGCTTTTAGTCATTCTTTCTCCCATTTCCCAATGAGTGCCAGTGCCCACCACCTGCACAAACCAGAACACATTATGTACATGTCTTAATACAATAAGAGATCTCTTCTTTAGCACTGAACAGGCTACATTTAGCCAATGGAGGCAGCCCTCATATGCTGGCTAACTCTCTATTTGTATACCTTATTGTTAATTTGGCAAAAATAGAACACCCAATAATCAGAGAGACTATTATTTGTGCTGGGACCAGCAACTAACAGACTTGTGTAAATGAAAATATTACTCAGGATACTCTTCCTTACCCAAAACCTCGTTCTTCCCCATCTCAGTCCAAACGTATTATGGAGGTGGACCTGGTCCATAGACGATACTACTTATCGAATCTTTTTTCAATATTTACATGGAAGAACTCTTCTTATTGACCACAGATCCCCCTTCTTTTCAAAATTATGCTTTAACATCAATTTGCATTGAGGAATAAATGAATTATTTGCTTCTGCCCAAGATGCTGACACTCACCTCCTAAACTTACTCTGAAAAGAGCCAGGGACTTTGTGCTGCAGCTCAGGTTTTTGCTATGGCTTGAAGAACCCATGTAGCAATATTTATTATAGATGGCTTATTATCCCTCTTTGTTGATTCAAAAGCAACAAAAAGAGAATTAGTTGTTCTTATATCCTTTTTTGTATCTAGATAGACTTGTCCTTAGTATTTTTTGCTTTGTGGTATGATTGTAGATGGATGAATGTGTTTGGCCAAAGTGAAAGTGTGGATGTGTTGTAAATATTGTGTAAATTGTTTTGTATAAGTATATTGTCATTATTTTATTTTTCTAAATCTTTTGTATATACACATGTAAATCATTTCTGCTTATGAAAATAATTGTTTTTACTAGTGCCAAAATAAATGAATAAACTAGTGATGCAAATAACTATCCTGGCCCTTATGTCTCATCCATAGGGGTTTTCTTAAAATCATTCAAAATATATCCAGTACTGGCAGTTGTGTTGTTGTTTAGGTAACTCATCCCATTCATGACACTGTTGCTCATTGACATTTGGGCAAAGGCCTACAGCTGCCCAAATCCTGGGGTGAGGCAATAATTACACTGATATTCAAACCAGGAAGAAAAAAATGCTAGGACGATATCTCTGCTTAACGAAGACTACAAAATGTTTGCAAAGCTTTTGGTGCACATATTTAGTAAAGTCATAGATGGGATGATACATAGCGACCAGAAGGATTTCCGCAAGGGTAGATATCTACATTAACCAACATATAGCCTGATAGGCGTGATATACCCAACCTATACTCTTTCGATACTTCTGGCAGTAGTTAACCTAGACGCTGCCAAAGACTTTGACAGAGTAAACTGCTCATTCTTAGCGACCATTTTAAAGAGGTACAATCTAGGCGATAATTTTTGTAAGGCTATCCGGTTAAAATAGCAGAACCCATTGGCTAAAATACTTGTAAATGGTAATCTCAAAGAACTGTTTAAAAAACCCAGATGCACTACATAAGGCTTCCCCTTATCACCCATCATGTTTAATCTATATGTAGAGCCCCTAGAACAAAAAGTAGAGCCGCAGCTGATATTCCATGTTTTGGTTATGAGGGTTGGGATATGAAGTTATTGTGGTAAAAACAGAGGTAGTAGTTTTGGAATCTTGAAGAGGATAGCCCGTTAGTTAAAAAGAAAAGGAGATATCTGGGATTCAATTTTGAACAAGATATTGATAAAATCACAGGGGTTAACCTGGACACCATTGTAAGGATATGTACTTGAATAATGAAGGGCTGGGCACACCTCCCTTTAACAATCTTTGGGAAGGTGAACCTGGTAAAAATGATAATTTTGCGCAAAATAACCTATTTGTTTCATACAGTTCTCTTGCACTTTGAAAAATCTCGGATTGTTAGATTCCAGCAGGCCATTAACGCATTCATTTGGGCATTTAAGGGCATAAGAATCTCATGGAAGTAACTACCGCGAAAAAGGGAAAAGCAAGACTTATCCCTCCCTCCAATACTATGAATGGGTCTGTAAGTGGACACACTCTGGAATGCTACTAAACTCCCCAGACTGTTTTGATTTTGTGTGCCCTGTTTAATGTTATTCTGAAGGGAGCTGTAGTAGGTATAAACCATTTTTTATTTAAGTATGGAGATTCAAAGTACTTTAGGAAGGTTAAACTGAAAGTAAAGCAAGCCATGGCAAAAAATGTGGTCAATAATTAGACAGAGTACAAGCTTAGGCTATTATTCGAACTTGGTTCCTATTTGGGACTCTCCAGGGATACTGGAATGTCTAAAAGACAAGGTAGATACCTCTATAATAGAGACAGGTGTTTGCTGTTGGAGAACAAGCTCAGGATGGTGAACTCTTACCCTGGGTTGAGATGCACCAAAAGATGGGGGGGAAACTGGCGAAATTTAAATACATTCAACTGAAAAGTTAGGAGCAAAGTCGCAGATCCCCTTTGGGAAGCAGAAATTATCTGGAGTCTCAGCTGGTGGTAAAATCCCCTGGAAGCAAAGAAGCACTTCTTCAGGCCGCCGATGAATTGTTCACTCTGGCTGAGGATCTGTGGGAGGAGTACTTGCCTAGGGAGCAGTTGCAACACATTTGGCAAGTTCAATGCGCACACTATACTCAACTGTTAAGCCTGCTTGGTTGAGAAGAAAGGAGTAGTTTCTATCCTGTAACTCCAGTTCTGTAGTAGGGGTATCTCTGTTATAGTCATAATCTAGGGAATAGTTCCGCCCATGTGCGTGGACCCCGGAGCGATCAAAAATAATCTCTTAAATTGTCAAAAAATGCAGAACTTCAAAGACACTTAAGAGAGAATTTAAAGACAGATAATGCAGCCTATATCCACAGGCTACACTGCCCAGTACTTCAACTAGAAATTCCACCAAAATACCCACACAAACAGCACTGCTTGCCCAGTTTCCTCACAGAGAAAACTTGCCTCTACCAGCAAAAGCCTCTGGAATGATAGAGAGGAAGGCATGGACAGTCAAGCCCCATAGGCTGCCATTATGTGGCTCAAATAGGATACTGTGCCTTTAAGAAAACTTTTCAGAACTCTCTCAGTATCCCAGAAAGCACAGCAGGTCCCTTTTACTTTCAGTTCTTTTTGAAGGCGTAACACCCCAGACCTGTAGCATTCCTTATATGAATATCTTACTCCACCGGGGAGGAGGGCGGGCGCTTGTGACTATAACAGAGATACCTGTACTACAGAACTGGAGTTACAGGACAGAAACTACTCCTTCTGTAGTAGGGGATCTCTGTGTATAGTCATAATCTAGTGAATGAAATGGGAGCCCATCCCCAAACCAAAGCGGCAGTGGAGAAAAAAACCTAACAGCACCACTGTGCGAACAGATTTCGCAGTGAAGCCTGCCCAACCTGAGCGTCTGTCCTGGCATCAGTGTCCAGACAGTAATGCTTAGCAAAGGTATGAAGCCGACTTCCATGTGGCCGCCTTGCAGATTTCTGCAATTGGAACATTACGCAGCAAAGCAGTCGTGGCAGCTTTGCCCCTTGTGGAATGAGCCTTAGGTTTACCCCCTAAGGTCTTATTAGCCTTTTGGTAACACAATTGTATACAGGACACAATCCACCTAGAGATGGACTGCTTGGAGGTAGCAAGACCGGTCCTGACTGATCCATAATTGACAAACAATTGGTCCGACCTACGAATATCTTTGGTTTTATCCAGATAAAATTTCAACACCCTCCTAACGTCCAGGGAATGTAAAGACCTTTCCGCTGGAGATGAAGGATTCTGAAAAAACGTAGCAAACATATAGTCTGGTTGACATGAAAATCAGAAATAACCTTGGGAAGAAATTAAGGGTGGATACGCATAACAACCTAAGCAGCATGAAATACAGTATAAGGTTCTTGGCAACACAACGCCTGAATTTCACTCACCCTGCGGGCTGATGTAATGGGCACGAGGAATGCCGCATTCCAGGACAGGTGCTGCAACAAAGCCTTATGAATAGGTTCAAAAGGCTCCTTCATCAATCTGGACAGCACCACATTCTATTCGCATGAAGGCGAAGATATTCGTAGGTCGGACCAATTGTTTATCAATTATGGATCAGTCAGGACCGGTCTACCTCCAAGCAGTCCATCTCTAGGTGGATTGTGTCCTGTATACAATTGTGTTACCAAAAGGCTAATAAGACCTTAGGGGGTAAACCTAAGGCTCATTCCACAAGGGGCAAAGCTGCCACGACTGCTTTGCTGCGTAATGTTCCAATTGCAGAAATCTGCAAGGCGGCCACTTGGAAGTCGGCTTCATACCTTTGCTAAGCATTACTGTCTGGACACTGATGCCAGGACAGACGCTCAGGTTGGGCAGGCTTCACTGCGAAATCTGTTCGCACAGTAGTGGTGTTATGCTTTTTTCTCCACCGCCGCTTTAGTTTGGGAATGGGCTTGCCATTCCATTCACTAGATTATGACTATACACAGAGATCCCCTACTACAGAAGGTGTAGTTTTTGTCCTGTAACTCCAGTTCTGTAGTACGGGTATCTCTGTTATAGTCATAAGCTCCCACCCTCCTCCCCGGTGGAGTAAGATATTCATATAAGGAATGCTACAGGTCTGGGGTGTTACGCCTTCAAAAAGAACTGAAAGTAAAAGGGACCTGCTGTGCTTTCTGGGATACTGAGAGAGTTCTGGAAAGTTTTCTTAAAGGCACAGTATCCTATTTGAGCGACATAATGGCAGCCTATGGGGCTTGTCTGTCCATGCCTTCCTCTCTATCATTCCAGAGGCTTTTGCTGGTAGAGGCAAGTTTTCTCTGTGAGGAAACTGGGCAAGCTGTGCTGTTTGTGTGGTTAGTTTGGTGGAATGTCTAGTTGAAGTACTGGACAGTGTAGCCTGTGGATATAGGCTGCATTATCTGTCTTTAAATTCTCTCTTAAGTGTCTTTGCAGTTCTGCATTTTTTGACAATTTAAGAGATTATTTTTGATTGCTCCGGGGTCCACGCACATGGGCGGACTATTCCCTAGATTATGACTATACACAGAGATCCCCTACTACAGAACCACCATTTTTCACTTCATAGGGCCTACATAACTCCTGGAAAGCTGTCTAAGTTGGCAAGGGAAGGTTTGGCCAAATGAATTAAATGTGAATTAGAAAAGGCATCAGACGGCCATATGTTTCAACAGTGTGCGGTCATTCTGCAATTCTCGGAAAAAGTGGGTAAGACCATCTCAAGCAAACTGGGGGTCCAGGTCAAGATAGGCCTCACATTGATTGTTTTTGGAGTGGAGGAGGCTATTACAGGCCCTGCTACACATCTTCTGTTTTGTTCAATTATACTTGCGAGAAGGGAGATTTGCCTTAAGTGGGTAGCAGACATCCCCACTCAGTACGTAGAGTGGCTGGACTCTTTGCACTATGTGTCTAAAATGGATTTAATGGAGAACACTGCAAGCAAAAAGAAGACGTTTTAGAGTTTCTATTGAGATAGTTGAGGAACGAGTGAGGTGTATAACCTATAGTATGGCTTCTTGCCCAATGATTACACCTATGAAAATCTCTCTAAGCTGCGATAGTCTTCCCTCTTCATTTCCTTTATATGCAGCTACCGGTTATCCGGACAAAGCTGAGAGAGACTTACCCTTCTGGGGCAGTGTGCTTCTGTCCTATTGTGTACCTGATGATGGGACACACCCGACCTTACACTTACGAACTTGGTGTACGAGCAATCGAAATGTACACTGTAGTTGGAGGCGAATGAGGACAAAAAACCCAAAAAACAATGTGAATTTAGTAGAGACAACCGGAAGTTGCAGCTGTTTGCCTATATACCCATCATATATTTAAGTCAACGGCTTCATTATCATTCCGGGTATTACACAATCTTCATATGTTTTTCATTCGGGTATTCCCTTTTGCATTATGGAGAGTCATTTGTTCAAGTTTATATTTTACAGTTGAAAGTGCACTGTTGCCCTTTCACAGGACATATTCTGGAAACAAAATCCAGTAAGCTTATCAGTATGCTGTTTGTAAATGTGCTTCTATGGTCACAAACTTAACACTGTACAGCAGTTTGCTGTATTTCAGCTGGCTTTGAGCTGTATTAATACTACATACATTACATATAAACTACTTGGCATACTGCAAAGTTTGCTCTTTAATACGCATGCTTGTTTACAAATCCTGTGTTGTTAGAGAACATGCAAATGTGTTTACTTGAAATGCAAATGCTAACCTGAAGATTAGTTATAAAAAAGGTTAATCATATCAACAACATGCCTACGTCACCCGACCAATGAATTCTTCAGCCAAACTCACATGCAAACAAAAGAAAAATATAAAGACTATAGAACATAAAGGCTATAGAAACAGCTTCCTGTTGCCCAACAGATCTTAGGCACTGTAGTTTTTTATAGAAACTCTACTACTCAGCTTGCTAAATGCACATTTGCTCACTCAGCAACCAACAAATGTAAAGGGTATATCTGGATTTCACCTTTCGCACAACCATCTTAGTCTGACACATTGAACATTGGCATCCATATGCCTGATCGGTAACATGATAAGCAGCAGATATGTTGAAGATTTTGTTTTGGTTGCTTAACTTTGTATTTATTTTCTTTTATTGTTTTGTGACGTATCCATGTACAGATTAAGAATGTGCAAAATTTGTGAAATTAGCTTTTGCATAAGTATGCAAAATGTCTGGAAAAATCACAAAAATATGCATAAATACAACAAAAGCAAATCGAGGTTTACCACTTTGGATACAAGAATGCATTTAAAAATATACCTAAAAAAATCAAGTGCTGCAAGCAATAGCCGCTCGCATTCTCACACCGTTTCCATTTTGCCCCAAGGACTCACAGTTAAATTTAGCTCCAAATGGTGCGTAATTGTGCAACTGTGGGTGCTCGAATAATTTCAGTAATTTTGCATAACAAGAATAATGTGAAACTATGTGAGATTAGAACTGCCTAGTGGAAATTTAGCATTGCTTAGCATAGATGCATATATGTACATGTTCACTTAAAAAGACTTTAAATGGGATGGAATGATAAATAGAAATTATAGTTCTTTACTCAGAAGATAAAATATTGTCTTTTATGAAAGACCCTAGATATGACCATAAAAAATTTGGGCCAGATTTATATCTTGATGGACGGAAATACTCTGTCACAAACGTGACGGATATTCCGTCCACCATATTACAATCCCATTTTATTTTATGGGGATTGTAATATGGGGGACAGAACATTCATCACATCTGTGATGGACTATTTACTGCACTGAGATCTAAATCAGCCCCTCTATGAATTCCAATCGAAGCCCATGTTAGATGTGAAGACATCTAGCATGGGCTTCGATTGGAATTCCATAGAGCATATTATCAAGCCCGTTATCGTCGCTTTATCGGCAGTTTCCTGCCGATAAAAGCGGCGATAATGTAACGCCCTTTCTTGATAATATGCCCCTAGATATCTAAAATGAACAGAGAACTGCACATTAGATCAGTTTCAGTAGGTTAAGCGACTTTTATTCATCCTTAACTAAGCAACATTATGCCCTAGCCTTAGTTAGCTTTTTACGTTGTTACTTGGGAGAGGAGTTGGCTAACGACTAGGACGGTCGAACTTGAATCTGGCGAACGGGGTTTGAGTCGCTGCAATGACGCTGAACATCCTGTGATTCGGGGCAAATCACATAATGTCCCCGTGCCTAGCAAAAATGAGTGTCCTCATGTAACCTAACTGGTGCTATGTAAAGCGCTGTGATATCTGATTTGGTTCACGTTCGTGCTATATAAAACTAAAAAAAAAAGAAAAAAGCTTTGCTTATAAATTGCACAAGATGGTTCTATAGGAAATGCAGAGTAGGGAAGTGAATAAGTGCAATGAAATTCTAGTGGCTGATATAAGGTTGGTAGGGAGTTGCATGTGAAGTGACATCAATTAAAGGGGAGCTCTCAGTCACTATGGGGTGTTTTAGTTTCCACGCTTCTATATTGGAATGTTGATATTTAGCATGAGGTAGTTGCAGGCAGGTCTCTTTGAAGATTTGTGACTCGTTTATGATGGGCTAGAAATAAATTATTCTTAAAATGTACCAAGTGTGCGAGTGGTTCTTATTGGAGATGGGAACTTCACAGACCTTGCTTAAGCCTCTTTTTGTGACAACACAAAAATCAAGGGATTACTAATGTAAAGGCATTTTCTTTTTTCCAACTGTTTGTTTTTTCCATCTTTAAATATAAAATGCTACACAGCTCACCTTTTACAATCTGTATGGGGTCACTGAGCGGTGATTCCACAAATTCTCCAGACTCTTGGATCTGATAGGAGCACCTGTACCCTGTGCCAGCTCTGGCATTCACGCCGCTGACGGGAATAGTCACGCTCTGGCTCCCAGGCGAGGGAGTGCGATCAGTTAGAGGTGATTGCTTTCCATCTTTATACAGGAACATTCTTTTCACTGTCTTGTCTTGGGGTGCTGAGCAGGTAATTGCATAGTCTCCTTCTACGTTCCGCACCGGCTCATAGGAGATAAACGGCTTGAGGAGATCTGAAATAACCGATGATAAAAATGTTGTTAAACGGCATTGTGAGACATCAGAGTGTACATTTCCTAGCATTTTCATATGCTCTGAATACCTAGGTTGCTGAATATATTTTTGTTTCTAACTTCTGCCTCTTTCTTTCATCCCTCTACACGTCTGTTTTCACCTCCAATGCATTGTTTTCCTATGTGGCTTTTAGTCATTCTTTCTCCCATTTCCCAATGAGTGCCAGTGCCCACCACCCGCACAAACCAGAACACATTGTGTAAATGTCTTAATACAATTAAATATCTCTTCTTTAGCACTGAACAGGCTACATGTAGCCACTGGAGGCAGCCCTCAAATGCAGGCCAACTCTCTATTTTTATACCTTATTGTTATTTGGCAAAAATAGAACACACAATATTCAGAGAGACTATTATTTGTGCTGGGACCAGCAACTAACAGACTTGTGTAAATGAAAATATTACTCAGGATACTCTTCCTTACCCAAAACCTCGTTCTTCCCCATCTCAGTCCAAACGTAATATGGAGGTGGACCTGGTCTCTAGACTATACAACTTATCGAATCTTTTTTCAATATTTACATGGAAGAACCCTTTTTATTGGCCACAGATCCCCCTTCTTTTCAAAAGTATGCTTTAACATCAATTTGCATTGAGGAATAAATGAATTATTTGCTTCTGCCCAAGATGCTGACACTCACCTCCTAAACTTACTCTGAAAAGAGCCAGGGACTTTGTGCTGCAGCTTAGGTTTTTGCTATGGATTGAAGAACCCATGTACCAATATTTATTATAGATGGCTTATTATCCCTCTTTGTTGATTCAAAAGCAACAAAAAGAGAATTAGTTGTTCTTATATCCTTTGTTGTAGCTAGATACACTTGTAATGCTTTCTTAATATCCAAACCTAGAAGGACTGAATCCTCACCCCCAGACTGTAAACCAGTAGAATTATTTCTTAATGTTTATGAAATTGTGACTACATTTTGGAATTAAACTTTGGATCCAGCTTTAGTTTCACACCATCTGGAAAACAACAGATATAAGGATATGAAGCTAATAGGGCTCCCTCCTCCCCTTGACTTCTTGCTGACATTATTACCACCAACAAGACCATCTTAACTGTCAGCCAATATGAGAAACCAATTTTAAAGCTTAGATAGGGGTTACTGAATACCACTTAACACTGTCGGTAAACCCCATGGAGGCACCATTGAATATTTAATATTTTTGTTTATTGTGAACAGTTTATTCATCCTCTTAACAATGCAAGATTTGTTGGAGGCTTCCAGAAATTAACAACTTTTAGTCACTGCCAATGTTGATGGTTATTACCATGTTAAAAGGGTCATAAGCTGTTGCAATACAGTTGTTCTATAAACACTATTTTTAAAAGTACACCAGTAGTTTGCATGTGCAAATAAATGAGACAATTTCCTGGATTGCTGTATATATAAGGCCACGAGTCTTGAACAATGTAAGGCCTGCAATGCCCTCCACTCAGTCAGTTTTCAGACCGGCAGTTTTAGAGCCTAAAGAGCACTTCGGGAGAAGGGGAAAATGATCAGTGGAGGGCATAGTGAAAATGGATTATCTACTGTACTACTGACTGAGACAGGAGTGGAAACCACAACTTTCATGGTCAAAATTGGGCTGCTAAGCTATACTCCTCCAGAACCACTGAGCTAAAACAGGAGGATAGGTACATAGAAACCCCTTCAGACATTTGACCCCTGACTGTCTCTGGACTCTGTACACTAATTCCAAAGCAGAGCATTGCTGAAGAAGGTAAAAGGCTCCAACTAAAGCTGGCCAAAGAGCAGAAAACAATGAAAAGTGAAGAAAACAGCAAGAAAAACAAACCTGCACGAGTGAGATTAAAGGGCCAGGGGAATAATCAGCCTGAGGTGGAATCAAAACCATATGCAGCTTAATTTTGTCAACTCTGCTGTTTGGCAGTGCAAGCGGTTGGTTTCTGTAGAAAATGTTGGGCGTGTCACTTATTCATTCACAAATTAAGCACTGCGTAGCAATCTGACCAGTGCACTGAATAGTTAAAACGCTGTTTCAGAATTACCTGAAATAACAGTTTTGTTGTTTTTTATTTGTGCTTTCTTCACAGAATAAACGTGGAATAATGTTGTAGTTTAAAAAACGGTGACAGGAGGTAGGGCTGGCAATGTTGATGCCTGTACCCAATTGCTTTTTTTTGTAAAACCTTTTATTTGGGACTGGTTTAAACACATTAGACATCATGCAGACGTGTGCCAGAGGCTTTGTGCTGGCACAAACTTAACAATGTATATGAGACCATAGCGTTATTACAAACAATTTACATTGGGTCCACTTATGAACGGCCATCCCGGATCAGCACCCCGCCTTGGCTGTGGGGGATCACATATTCCTCCCCTGTATTCATTCCGTTTCCCCCAAATATGTGTCCGTTTGGTGGCACACCCCCTGGATTCGTATACAGTCTTCTCCGATGCCATGCACCAATCCATGTCCTCCCCCCCCCCCTCACCCAGTGTTGGTGGTTCCTGTGCCCGCCAAAATCTTGCAATATTCCACTTAGCAATCATCATCCCGAGTGTCACCGAGATTCTATCTTTAGTATTTTAGTCTGTAGGGCCCCAAATATTCAAGAGACATAGTTTTATATTGCAGTCAATTTTGTTGCCCATTACTCGCTCCATACACTAGTTCAATAATGACCAGTATCTCTGGATGACCATACACTCCCAGAGTATGTGTATGAAAGTGCCCTCCTGCCCGCATCCTCTTGTGCATCTGACCTCTGCACTATATCCCATCTTTACCAGCATTGGTCCAGCGAGGTATATTCTATGAAGTACCTTCAGCTGTACAAGTCTAAGCCTAGAAGAGATGGCAGTCTCTCTAGGAGAAGCCAAGGCCTCAAGCCATTCTTCATCCTCCAAACCCGCAACGTTGTATTCCCACTTGGCTCTAAGCCAAAGCAGAGGGTCCGTCATTTTATTGATACTTGTTTTATATATTAACAATTTGGCTTTTTCCAGGAGAGACCAGTCTAAGACCCTATCTTCTAGTGTGGAGGAGTATGGTGGCGTCTCTCCCTTTGCTATCACTGAGACCAACGCATGCCGGATCTTTAGATTCCTAAAATACTCAGTTTAGCAAGTTCATAGTCCACTTGCAAATGGACTAAGGGATTACTCCTCCTGCCTTCCAGCGATCCCCAACTCTAGAGATGCCTATTAAGTCCCAGCGGTCAAATACACGGGTGTGTTATAGATTGCCAAGAAGGTTGGTGTCCCAGACTGGGGGCCAAGTGTGATCTTACCTCCAGTAAGTTGTGCCACCCAATATTATTTCTTGATGTCTCGGAAACCAAGTCCCCTGTCGTACCACCATGGTGTAAGCTTCTGCATAGCAATTCTGGGTGGTTACCGTCCCACAGGAGCTCTCTCAAGGCACCATCTATGGCCCTAAAGTATTCTGCGCCCACTGGATGCTGCATGTTCTGTAAGACATACAAAAACCGTTGAAGGGACATCATTTTGAAAAAGGCTTCCCACCCCAGGCGGGACAATGGGAGCGACTTCCAGTGTAGGACATCACTCTTGAGTTGCTGCAGCGGGGGCAGGAGGCTGCATTCTTTGAAATGAGCTGGGTCTTCAGTGACCCCGATTCCCAAGTATTTGGCCTGTACCCAATTTTAATATATATGAGGTGCATTTCACGATTTTCTTCTCATGGGGTTTCAATTGATTTTTACAAAAGGAGCCTTTAATGACTTGTCCTTTCCTTGGCTTTCTCTATTAAGACCGAATGGAAGCAAATTATGACCTCACTGGGACATTCCATAAACTTTTTCCACATTAGCAAATTGTCGATTTGCACCATTACAGGAAATTACAGACCAATTTTTGAGACTCAATGTTTTCTTTTGAATAGTCACAACAGCACAATTGCTTGAATTGCTCTTCCTGTACGAGGGTTCTGATGACAGAATAGTATTAAATCGAGCACCAGGTTTTGTTCCATAGGTGAACTCAGCCTTTCATAATGACCAAGAAGTAGTTAATCAAGTTATTTGTCCCAATGGTTCTAATGATAAGAATCAAAACCGAACTTATCCTTTTAGGTTAAAGTGATCAAGATTTCAAGATTTAAATTCACAGAACAATTGATCAAGGTAAATTTAAACTTTTAGATTTACTCACATATAAATCTACTTCTGCACTGAGTGTAAGTCTACACTTTTTTTGCTGTTTACCATTTCAAAGAGGTGCTGTGCATCTAAGTGTAAACCTACATTTCTCCCACCACTAGTAAATCCTCCTACAACAGGATTGTCATTTTTTCTGCTTAAGTACAAGGGTAGTGGAGATCCTGGGATAATTCATGCTAGACTAATGAGAGGAATGGCTGCATCATTGGCTGATTGAACTGACATTTCTGCCACTGAGGTATCTACAGTATCCGCTCAGGCCTCATCTTCAACATTTGTGACAAGGAAATGATTTAGCTGCTTGCACGGGTGTCTTGTCAGGTGTTTCTCAGCCTTAGGACTGTTATATTCAGTGTATTCTATGGAGTTTTGCAGTTATAAATACTAATTTAGGATTTAGGCATACCACTTGGCTAGTGTCTCAAGAAGTCAGGAATGGGAAGAAGAAGAGGAGGAGGACATTTGCCCACATGAATCAAGGTAAATTATATTCGCAAACGGTGCGAATCGCAAAATTCGGCCGTTTGTGAATACAATTTCCTTTTTTGGGATGCATCATGTTTTTTTATTTTTTCGCAATTTAAGCAATCACAATTATGCTGCGATTTCTTAAATTGCGAGCGCATTTAAGAAATCGCAATTTGTTATTTCTCAAAAGCAATGCTTGAATATTTTTTTTTTGCGGATTCGCAAATAGGAAGAGCTAAATTACCATAAAGTTGAACTTCATGGTAATTTTCTAAATCTTTCAAAAATGCACAAAAGTGCATTTTTGAAAGTTTCATTTTACACACACACATGCCCTTGGGGCATGTGTGTGTGAAAAATTTTCTTAAAAATAAATTTTAGGGGTGCGGGGCGGGGGGTCCTTGGGACCCCCCCCTGCACCCTTGAAATAGCATTCTCATTTTGCGATTCCTTAATTACGAATCGCAAAATGAGAATGGCTTCCCATTCATTCCTATGGGCCTCTAGGCCCATAGGAATGAATGGGAAGGGATTCCTTAATTGCGATTCGCAAATTGTGAATCGCAATTAAGGAAAATTAAGGAATCACAAAAAATATTGTGAATTTTTAATGCATAGCATTTTGTGATTTCTTAATTGCAATTCCTTAATTTTCACAATTAAGAAATCGCACAATGTAACAATGATGCATGTGGGGGATAATGATTAGATTACTTGCGAATCTCCCTTTCTCATCCTAGTACTTAGCTACTGCCCACGTGTCTGTCTCTCCATCAGTTATTATTTTAACTTGGAAATACCCTCACATGGTTAGGGATGATGATGGGAACAGAGTACGGTTAGGTTAATGTTTGGAAATGAAGAAAGAAATGGTTTGGAAGCGATGCTGAACTGAGAATGTGGTGCCTCTCAACTCTTACTTACATTACTGGGATGAGGAAGGGAGAACTCGAGAAATAAATATTCCTAGTGGTAAGTAGGCTAGGGTGAAATATTTATAACACAGACATAATTGGTGCAATCTTGGAAATTTCGCATAATTAAACTTGAAATCACAGAGATTACACCATTATGCCATATTGTGTAATTTCAGGGAGACATTTGTATGTGTTTGAACGTGAGCGGCATGTCTAGTTAATTTTTAACCCAATGGTTCAGGTAATTTTTAGGTATGAAACTACACAACCGAACGTGAGAAGCAGTGATTTAAATGTGAGCCGCAGGCAGTTCCTTAAATGTGCACACTCATCAAATATTTCAGGTAGAGTTTTTACCTAAGCGGACCATTAGGGTAATTGCTGAGTGCAAACTACAAATTCAATTGAGAGCAGCAGTGTTTTGAATGCAAACAACCAGAAAGCAACTCAAAATTACATTTTCAAGTTAAATATTTACCTGAACAAACCATTAGGGTAATTTTTTGAGTTGGAGATGCATTTTGCCTAAGAACACATCATTTTGTGGTAATTTCATATAATTACACTACGGCTAAGCATTACTTTCTTACAATGTCTCACATTTATCAAGGGTCCTTGTCCTAAATTATATGTGGGTCAGTCAAACACCTGGGCCCCTCCCCAGTAGTCTGACTCCGAAGTTAACTTTTGTGATTTTAATGCTTTTTTAAATAAGGAAATGTGCAAGCCTTTGATACTTTTTTAATTTTGTGCAGCCACTGGTTGTTCCATTGACTGGATCAATTGTAGGCTGATGTGACATTTTTAATACATTGACATCTACTGTTTAGGTCGAGCCTGGGCAGCGCATGCTCTGCGAAGCATGCTATATTAGAGTATGGACTTGAAGCTCCGCCCAACTCCGCCCACATTTTTCATTGGCTTGTGTTATTGTCTTTTGTAAATGCTGGCTTCTGATTTGTTAATTGGCTTGTTAGCCGCTCCTTAGTATAATCGTTTCTCCATTTGTAGCCTCCCACGAGGACTGACCCTTTTACAAGTGTCCTAAGTCGGGAGCTTTCATTAGCAATTCCTTGAACTATTTACTTTATTAGGTTACACATCACTCCAAGGACACCAGCAACTTGCACTTCTCCGAGTAACACTTATTAATCGTGGCTGCTTCCCAAAACAGTTTGCACTTGCATTTCTCCGAGATCGCTTTTTATTAATTTATTATTAATAGAAATCGATTTGCTAATATTTACCACCCACGTCGAGGTTCGAACCCTGTTCCCCAGCTCCAAAGTCAGCAGCTTTTAAACCACCTCCTTGCTTAAAGACAATATGCATTTTAGGGGGTTTATCCTCACTGAGTCACCATCCCGCCATGCACCCACCTTTCCCCTTCCTCCCTTTTGCTTCCCTAAGCTTCCCCGTGAGCAATGGGAAGTGAGGGGCATATTATCAAGCCTGTGCGCTAAAATTATCGCCGCTTTATCGGCCGAAAACGGCCGATAAAGTGGCGATAATGGGCTTGATAATATGCTCTATGGAATTCCAATCAAAGCACATGTTAGATGTGAAGACATCTAACATGGGCTTCGATTGGAATTCCACAGAGCATATTATCAAGCCCATTATCGCCGCTTTATCTGCCGTTTTCGGCCGATAAAGCGGCGATAATTTTAGCGCACAGGCTTGATAATACGCCCCTGAGTTCCCTTCATTACACAGACGTGTACAACTAGCTCTTTCACTTTAAAAATAAAAAGCCTCAGATCTTGAGTCTCTCTTCAAGAGCCCCTCCCTGCCAGTGCTCACAACATCCACACACCGTGCCCTAGACGAGGTAAATTTATGTTGCTTTCTGCCCAGCGCGTGTTTTTGGAATGGTTGCTTTTGTTGTGTTTTAAGTAGGACTCATGTGCACACTTTTTTGGTTCATATACAGCATGAATTAGTTAGATAAACTAAATAATACATACGTTAGGTATATAATTTAATTCATAAAATTATTGTGTATCATGCAGGCAAATAAAAATTCAAGAAATAACAATATGGCTATTTTGTTTTGCCTTTAAAGAACTGTGAAAATTAGGAAGCTCGAAAATGACGGCCACGTCTCCTCTTCGACAGGCCAGTGTACGTTGCTCTGTTTCTGTCCCCATTTGATGACATAAGACTGTTGTACAGTACTCTCTTAATTTTACCAAACACTGTCCCCGGTGAAAGAACTACAACCAGAGAGAGAGAAAAACCGTGGTGTAGAGGGTGAAGCGTGGGTTGGAGATAGCGCGGAGCCCTCAACAGAAGATGAATAAAGACTGGCTAACGCTGGAGAACTACCCTGGTGAGTAGGGAGAGGAAATTGAACACGGAATAGTTGCAGGCTTGCAACACTGCGCGCATTTATTACCACTTCTTGACAGGTGCTGTTCAATGTTCCCTCTAATTTTTTTCCTCTGTGTGCGGCACTGTGGGGTCTCTGTGTGCTGCAGCCATGGTTATGTGCGCCAGGAACCAGAACATGCGTGTGGTTGAAGCGCCAAATATCACTCCAAACTCATGCTTAAACAAGTAAAAAGACTGCATTTTCACACATAAATCGCCACGTTAAGGGTCTTATGGCAGGTTTGCAATTTAGACACACGCCATGACATGAATTGGTTACACAGGCAAGTACACTTCGGGTTTAGAAAAGCACAAGACTCCAATGATAGTGCCAATATAAGATTTTACTGCTGTAGGTGTAATGTTACTTGTTGTATTGTATATCTGGATGCACAGACAGAAAGAAGCAACAAAATACCAGCCAGGTGGCTCACTAGGCTAAGCAGAGAGATTTCTAACTTATGTGATACCTAAAAGAAATGCAGCAAGTCCAAAAGAACGACGTGTGCTTTACAGGTTGTTCAATTGGACTTTGGTCAGCCAACTTCAA
This sequence comes from Lissotriton vulgaris, assembly GCF_964263255.1. Taxonomy (NCBI): domain Eukaryota; kingdom Metazoa; phylum Chordata; class Amphibia; order Caudata; family Salamandridae; genus Lissotriton; species Lissotriton vulgaris. The sequence goes on along the minus strand of NC_141695.1, from coordinate 363,947,742 downwards.
TTAGGCACAGCCGGGCCACCTTTAACACTGGTGGCGCCCTGTGTGACATTGTTTGTTGGCGTCCCCCAATGGCCACCTCTCCCACGGATTCCCTCATTAGCACACTTTAACAGCGGCCCTCAAGTCTCCAGAACCACTGGCTCTCTGATTCATTTAGTATTATAGCACCACTCATACCAGTGTAAGGTGTCAGAGCACTTTACATAATACACACATTGCACAGAGACAATCATAGGTGTGTAAATCAGTGTATTGGAAGTGTTACATCAGACAAGACTACAAGGTGTAGTGTAGGAGTTATCGATACTAGTAGGCAATATAGTTTAAGAGTGCTTATTCTGGAAAAGTACAAATTCAGAATTCAAAATGTGACACCATTGTTAGAGGTTCTCTTTAAAACAAGAATTGGTTTGTTACCCAAATGAACCCTTTTGGCAAAATTAGGATAATAAAAGACTGGGCAATAAAACATATTGCTCTAACATAATACTTGCAGTTAACACGCAGCTGTTTGATGACAGTTAATAGCTCAACGCTCTATACTAGGATTTTGACTTACAAACCACAAGTAACAAAATGAGCTCTCTTACAGAAGCAGTAACCCACTGACCTATTTACATTTCTGCACTTTTTTATCTGCATGGTACATGTTCTTAGCAGCAGGCATTTTAACCCACTGTGCGACCTTTGGATGAGTCAAAACTTCCACTAGACAAACCTCTATCTCTTTTCAGCAAGACGATTAATCACTAGAGTTATCTAGACATTTTAATTGAAAATTGCTGGAGGCCAGGAACATGCACGGCATCCAATTCTTCACACGAGGACAACACCCTTATTATATGTATAGTCAGCTGCATGCAGCAAAGCCTGTCAGTGGCCTTCATCTATCTCCATGCACAGCTCACAATCTGGCAGCCAACTACTGCTGTGTATAACGTTTAGGAGGCTTGGCTTCAGCAAGCCCAAAAGCACGATGTGTGCTTTACACATAGCTGCCAAGGTTTCAGATTGCTTGTGTGTGACATTTTCATAAATACAGTGTAATTATGAGTGACATTTCAACAACTATGAGTGACACTTTCTGGCTAGTAAAATCCAGCCATGAAAAAGAGGAAAAACCTATGAATAAAAGAAATTACAGCTATCTGAGGGGTGTAATGTCTCATATTTATGTTTCCCTTATCTTCATTGCTTGATTTTGCTTGAAAGAAAGTGTCACTCACATTTGTTGAAATATCACTCAAGATTACATAGAAATTATAAAAATGTCACCCATAGCAATCTGAAACCTTGGCAGCTATGGCTCTGTCTCACCCGAGCTGTCAGCTGAGCAGAGCGCACATGCATCTGCCCGAGCCAGAGACAACAGAGACCTGTACCACTAGTGAGGAGGGGCTGGTGACATGATTAAAATGGCGGCAAAATAGAGGCGGGAAACAACGCCTAATCACATCTTTTCTTTTGCTGCACTTCTTTCCTAATGGGCTGAGGCTGCGGGCTGTTTGTGGCCCTTTGTGAAAACATTTGTTAATTGCAGCACCGTCATGCGCTTCAATTAACAAACATTTTCACAATGGCTCACAATCAGCCCCCAACTGCGCTCCCTTAGAGAAGACTTTTAGCAAGTCCAAATCAGTACTGCCAAGTATCACGCATCAGGCGTGATACTAACGCATTTCAGTGTGGTGGTGCGCATCATCGCACTTAAATGCTAAGTCAAGCATAATAGGGCCTCCTCAGGCTAACTACTCATGCACCAATAATGTCTGATTGAAACAGAAAGCTGGTCTGGAGTGGCTGGCGCGCCGTGCGCCCTGCTTCTGTTAGGCTTGTGGGCGAGTCTGCAGCTCAGCTGTAAGGTGCTACAATGTAACAGACAATAACCCGACATGAGCTGTAGCATGATTAAGGATTATGGGTTCATGACGCTGCAGCGCGAGTGCTGTTCAGGCGGCAGTAGTAAGCTGCTCTCTCCGTGCCCGCACTGTGCCACGGTTATTTTATTCCCTCAAACCCCTTTCCTCACTTTGTTGAAGGAAAAGTCTTAATGGAGGAGGAGTGGGGCCCGTCCTGAGAGACAGTCTGCCCAGTCCCATGGGCCTTGTGGGCCAAACCGCAAAGCAGGCAAAGACAAGCTGGGTGATCGGAGGCCGGTGACAGGGGAGACCTGCCGCACTGGTTGATAGGAGTGCTACTGTACTCAAGGAGGTGGGCTGGCATCGACTCCAGCGGCAGAGAGGGGGCCGCCCTGCTAGGTCAGCAAGTGGGGCCGCATGATGGCTGCTGGACAGCAGGCACCTCGTGCCTTGGAGGGGATGCACTTTTTCTGGCATCAGAGCCAGGTGGTCTGCCATGGACACTAGGGACCCACCCAGCAGTATCAGCTAAATCCTGGATGGACCGCTGTGGCTGGAGTTGGCCAAGCACACCAGCCCCTCCCATACAGCTGCTGCTGGGCAAAAGACGGAGCTGCCGCCTGTACAATTGCCGCTCATCGAGTCACCATGCTAAGTAAGTTGTGTCTTACTTGGGTATCTATCTCTTCCTTAAAATTGTGTGTTAAATGGTATTATTGCGCTAGCGCACGGCAAGGGATGCCGGTCCAATTACTTGTGTAATTTCACGTCAAGTAAGCCTCATCGGTTGAAGTGGACATAAAATACAGAAATCGCCAAAAGGGATCCGTCTAGGTACTGACATGAACCCCACTGAGGCAAGATATATACATACTTCCCCTGATGCCAATGTTCGCTCCTCTGGAAAGATGCACTCTCTTATTATCAAAATGAAGATTTGGAAGTCGTTCGGATTACTGGTTCCTGGATTGATGCGAAAGTGAAACTGAAAAGGTCATCTTCTGCATGAAAACAGGGAAGGCAGAGGGAATTCGCCTGAAGGAAGCGGAATGAATATATAATCTTCATACCCTAATTTTGACAATGGGACTTGATATTATGAAAACTGCCACTAGAACACTTTGCCCGAGTTCAGCCCCAGAATGAAAAGTTTTAAAGCAAATTCGGATATGATCAATATGAAATGCAGTCTGATCTCGTGAAACGACCAACTAGTCCAATTCTGCCAAGTTTTATATAACACTTATGCTTTCTGCTAAGGTAGCTCACATGGGTGCAGGCATACAGGGGTGATTAATTAACTATACAAAAAAAAGATAACATACATGTGACTTAAATGCTGGCTGCTGAGAGCTGTGTGTGGGGGGAAGTTTTATATAGCTCGAACTAGAGCCGATAAATCGGGTATCAGATCGCTTTACATAGCACCAGTTTAGTTACACAAGGACACATTCATTTTTTCTTAGGCACAGGGAGATTAAGTGATTTGCCCAGAATCACAGGATGTTGAGCGTCAAAGCCGAGACTCGAACCCGGTTCCCCAGCTTCGACCTCGACGTGATTTGCAAGACAATGGTTTGAATCCCAGCAGGGTACACAAGTCTTTCATGATTCCTAGGTTGATAAAAATGAGTAATACTTTTGAACGGGTGACAATAACTTTAATTCGTATCTAAAATGCCAATACAATTTCGCTTTATTTTTTTACATCTAAAAGCAGCTAAATTTGTGTTCTTTTAACTTAAATCTGCTGATTTGTTTTCTTGGCAATCCTGCCAGGGATTCTTACTGTAAATTTAAACTGAACCATTAGTAAAACTCTTGGAATGATGCATTTTACCTGCATACAGATGGATAACAAACACACACACCAGCCCACTTCATAGCAGCACATCACATCTGAACCTGGAAAGCCTAGCAGGACAGCCATTTAAAGACACCAGCACATACAAGTATATATGTACTCATCCACACAGTTTACAAGCAATCATGAAAAGAGACTGAGACATACAGTCACTCCTGTGAAAAGATATCTAGATACCTCTGCCAACAGCGTCTTCAGTGCAATCAGGCATCACACATGAGCACATAGCCATATATCACTGTTGGACTGGAAAAAGCTCCGGTGCATGTCTCTCTAGAAAACGCTCCCCAGGCCAGACCTGCCAAGTACCATGCATCACACATTTTACGAAGGCATTTCAGTGTAGTGTTCCGCATCATCACACTGACATGCAAAGTCACACATTATGGAGCAAGAGTTAAATGACTGGCATTGGTAAGCGTCTTTGTAATAGACACAACATGCTTTTAATTTTCTTGTAATCCTGTAAAATAGAATGTGGGCATCTGAGACTGCAAGACCCATGATACCCCTGGGTTGTTTAGCTGACTTTTCAGCAAAGCGGATGCAGTGTAAATCAGGCACACCATTCTGTTCACCACTCATTATTGTGCTCTTCAGCAGGAGGCCGCTGAGTAGAGTGTGCCGGAAAGCTGTCAAGGCAAAGTTTAGAAAGGCCGGTCAGCAGCATGCTAAGGGTTCACATGCACCGATACAACTGACATGCTTATGTGAGATCTGCACTGGCAATTTCTGTTTTATAGTACATTCCACATTGAATGAGCTCAGATGAGCATAGCCTTCCTGATTGCCTGCATTGGTTGAAATATTGTTTGGTGAGTGCGATCTGCTCTTGACAGGTAACACCTGTACTTGGAGACTTTGTTCATCTGGTACAGTCACAGCGAGTGACAGTTTGTGTTTGAGCTTGGAGAGTGATATCAATGTGCAAGTCAGTGCCGTAGGCAGTTAAATCCAGAGACTGTGCACATAAGAAATTAAGAGGCTAACATTGTGCAGTGCCTCAGAAAGCAATGTGTGCCGGTGTATAAATAAGAACCACAAAAATCAACAAAATTATGTTGTGAACCTGTGCTTTACAGCAGTTTTAAGATCTTAGAGTTTCTACTTGCTCAAATGGGTGTAATTTCTGATATTTACATGCTTCCCTTGTATTTAATGCTTGATTTTGTTTTTGAGAAAGTGTCACTCATAGTGGTTGAATGTCACTCATAATTACACTGAAATTCTGAAAATGTCACACATAAGCAATGTGAAACCTTGGCAGCTATGCAAAAGCACGACGTTACACGTCATGATTTTGGACTTGAATTGGATGGCCATCGGGAATATTTTTAAAAAACATTGACACCGGGAGGCTGTTTCCTGTCACTCCTGTCCAAGCCTGGCAGGAAGGCCTGTCTTGAGTGAATCCCGTCCCCGGATTGGGCCTTTGACTTGGTGACATTGGTGACATTGATGCCAGCACCGCCAGGACTGGCCCCAATCCTGATACTGATAGGGTCACATTTTTCATTGATCAGATAACTGGATGCAGGGCCGGTGACGTGCCTCCCCGGGTAGCCGTAGCAGGGCTGGGAAGGGCAGCTGGGCCGCAAGGCCCTCACAGGACGCCCCCAAGGCCTCCTAAGAGGGGATTGTGCATTTTAAGGGTCTGCATATAACTATCTCATCTGATCCAGTGAGAATCCCTGGGAGGAAAGGTATTTTATTTATTTATTAGGCTTGTAGAGCGCGACAGCTACCCAAAAAGTGTTTCCCGGTGGAGGAAAGGTATGTAGTAGCCCCTTCGGCCATCAGACGCTTGACTGTCTCTGGACTCCGTACAGTAATTCTGAAGATGAGCATTGCTTGAGGAGTCAAAACGATCCAACCAGTGCTGGACAAACGTCCCCACAACCTGTCTGAAGGCTTCTTGACTGAAGAAGCAACTTCCTGCTTAAAGAGCCACCTGTAAATTGTCTTTGCCTGGTGTGACATTCCTGAGAGTGGCAGGAGATGAATCTCCTCCCAAAGGCAAATCCTGTGTGCCAGACATCTGAATGATCTTATCTTAGTCCACCCTTGACGAAAATATAACCTTTGGTAACTTGGTTGTCTTCATGACTAGTACTACTCGTGCATTTGTTCAAGAATAGCAAAAATAGTACATTTACACAAAAGCGTAAGTTTATCTTTGTAAATCAGATACCGGAATTCATTGTGGAGTAGCTTTCGGGAAGAATTCAAGATTTTCCAAACCTTTTTCGTGTTTATACAGAACACCTCATTTATCCATAAATCTATGATGTACTTCTCACTTCTTACACCCCCATTACTTCCGTCCTGCCTTGGGATTGTGATGAAGAAATACTATTTGGCTAGTGCCTCATAAAGTAAAGATGGGGAGAAGAAGGGACTGAGGGCATAACAGTTAGATTAATTACGAATCTCCCTTCCTCATCCTAGTACTTAACTACCACCCAGGTGTCTGTCTCTCCATCAGAGATCTGTTTTTCAACTTGGAAATACCAGGGCTGTTAGGAAATAAATACATTTTAAGCCTATTATCTGGGAACAGAGTAAGGTTAGTTTAATGTGTGGAAATGAAGAAAGGAATGGTTGGGAAGTGGTGCTAAACTCAGAAGGTGGTGCCTCCCAACTCCTGGATTAACTATTGAGATGATTTGTAATTGGTGTAATTTTGGAAATTTTGCATAACAAAATGTACTCAAAATTACAGAGAAGCCATTATGCCACATTACATTACATTTCTCCACCCCCTGCAAAAGGGGGTACAGCCAAGTCTACGAATGTAAAGTTATCATTGCAAAAAAGGAGTAGCAGCAAGTGCAGCACTGCATGTCCAACCACTGATACTGCAATACACTTCCATGTAAAATAATGGAGGCATTGACTTAAAATAGAACCCAATAGGAAATATTGTTAAGTTAAACAATTTAACATTTAATTTAATGCTAAACTCAGCGTAAAAAAACGTAAGATATGTTTATATTTTATGTTACTACAATTTCTATTTGAAAATTAAAGAAACATTTTTATTGAAATTAAATAAAATTACTTTTAGGTTATTCTATATATTACTTGTGGTAATTATTAACACATAATAGAATTTCTTTTTTAACTTAAGATGGGAAGCTTTTTCTGAAAAGAATTTTTTTAAGTATTTTACTGTAACATGTTTTAATGAATTAAATATTTTAACAGTACTCTAGCATACTTTTTTATTCATTTTAATTAAAACAAATACATACAATTAATGTACAATAATATTCATCATAAAAGTATTTTTACAACTTTTTCAAGTTTAATAAACGTATCTAGTTTTCCCTACACTTTAGCATATGGAGCTCTCCAACCTGACTGTGGAGTGTCCCTATGGTAAAATACATTGAAAAGTGGGAAATACATTTTTGTTTTAAAAGTTAAACAAATTGAGGAAAATACTGTAGCATTCATGACTGATTTTAAATTTACAACTTTGTTATTTTGTATAAATAAAAGTAATTTTTCTGGAGTTTAAATTTAATTAAAGTTGGAAGTGATGTATAGAAATAATTAAAATATTTTAATTATATTTTAATTTAAAAAAGTAATGTAATGTAATGTTACCTTTATTTTTAAATGCAACAATTATATATATATATATATATATATGTGTGTGTGTGTGTGTGTGTGTGTGTGTATGTGTGTGTGTGTATATATATATATATATATATATATATATATATATATATATATATATATATATATATATATATATATATATGTGTTCCCATAAAATAAATAGTTTTATTTATAGATTTGTTGTACATCAAGTTACAATACTTTATATTAGTATCTCTTTTACAACATTTAATTTAATTCAGAACTATTTCCTATGAGTTTTTATTTTAAGTCCCTACCTTCATTACTTGTTGCAGGAGGCTAATGCAGTGCCAGTGAGTGGCCATGGCAGAAGTAATTCTTTGTTGTTTGATTAATAAAAAAGCATTACAATTAAAACATTGATATCATGAGAACTGTTCCTCAATCATTTAAAAATGTTATATGCTAATTAACTGGTTACAACTGTGCACAAAAAATGCTTCAATGTTTACATACTGTACTGCGACATTGATACCACATATGCACATCTTTATCACAGTTGTTCATTGATCATTGTAAATGGTACACATGATGAACAAGAAGTTCCCTAAATAATTCAATAAAACCTGTAAACATTATACACCATTGTGAAAATGAACAAGAAAGTGCCTAGGTGCTTACACATGATCTGTAAATTCGAATCACACAAACAGCTTAAAAATTGACCATCACAGAACCATGATATAGGAGGCCATAACACAATTCAATTAAGCTGTAAACATGTTATACCACTGTACAAATGAACAATAAAGTGCCTCTGTGCTTTCCTATTATATTTAAAGCCTAGTTCCAAAAGTTGCCGGAAACAGAATCATTGAGTCAAACTGAATACAAATTCAAAGTGACAAGTGCCTAAAAACAATAACCTTCTATTATCCAATCCTATAAAAATGTTCCTTTAGAAAAGGCATAAACAAATTAATTTAGACTCCAAAGGCCAGCATTTGTTCGACAATTGATAAAAAGTATATGATTTGACAAATCAATGAAATCAACATACCCGAAAAACATAAAATATGGGCATGGGAATCGGGGAACTTAGCCTGGTTTCAAGAAGTAAGTATTTTAGCAATGCACAACATGTTTTAAGCAAATTTGGTCACACACACACACAATGTGTTGTAAGTTTCACATGGCCAGCCGCACGATGTGCATTCACTGGTTGGCCACTATTTTATTTAGGTTGGTGGGCCCGCCTTAATTTTCTAAATGTATCCCTCTTATGGGCCAAGAAATAGGCAGTCAAATAGGGCTGAATTCGCAAAAACCGATGAGAATTAACCACTGACCAAGCATGTGTTTTTGCCACTAAAGCCTCCGTATCCGCAATGATTTAATTAATTTGAATATTTTTAGTTAGAAACTGTTTAAAACTGAGCTTCACCGTTTCTGGAAACCCTGACTGCAAATCAATACTCTGGAAACATGTTGAAATATGGGATCTCCAGGCGTCTGTGTAAAGTTACTTCACACCAGCACTTGTTTGCTAGAGAGTGCCGGATCCAATAAAAACAAGGAATACATATATTCCAAAGACTAATTTACAAGCCTTGATAACTAGTAGGTCCAATAGTTTAGCATCTTTTCCCCAGTTGATAGGAGAGCCAATGTAATTGTTGGCTATTGCTTTGCTCCCAAAACTATTAGAAGATTTTTAAACTGTTGACACCTCAATGTTTTATGTAAATATTTAAAAGTATAAATAAAAGCTTATGTTCTTGACCTCAGAACATTGAAATATCTTTTAAATGAGACTTTATTGTCAAATAAAATGCCCAGTTTTTTATATTTCTTTGCCAATTCAATTGGCTCACCTCTAGCTCTCCATGATCTAGTCTTAAACTTAACTGAGCCAATTTCCATGATTTTAATTTTTTTTAACATTCACCTCCATGCCATTAGCTAAAATATAATCATCAAATGTAATAATTATTCTTTTAATAATTTCGGACTTTGACTCATCAAAATCAGATCATCTGCATATTGTAGATATCTAAGCTGCACATCAGAGATTTTCGGAGAATAGACATTGACAGACTCAAAGTGCTGTGGTAGATCCAACATAAACAATTTAAAAAGACAAGGGGTAAGTACACAGCCTTGGTTAAGGTCATTACAAGTTTTGATTTTTTGACACAAATTAAAACCATCACCTAACTTAACCTGAATCCAAATATTAGCGTACAAGAGTATTATAGAGTCCAGCATCTTTTAGGGACTGCCCCATCCTACAAGTTTTTGCCATAATAATACTCATTGCACTGAATTGAAAGCAGCTTTTAAAGCTATAAAAGAAATGTATAGATTTAGTTTTTTAAAACAGCCCTCTCACCTAAAAAAAGTTAGTGTCAGCAAATTAGTAATTGTAGAGTGGCCCTTATGAAATCCTGTTTAGTTAATTGGGAATATTTCCTACAATGCTGCCCAAATTTTCCGATCAACCAATAATTGGGAAGTAATTACCTTAGCTTCTACAGAAGTTAAGGTAATTAACCGATAGTTTGGGTGGGGCTGGATTTACTCCAGATCTGAACTTGTGTACATTTTCTTATGTTTCTGATAATTTGTGTCCGAAGTAACTACGGGGCTGATTATGATGGCGACGGACATCAGTCCGTCTGCCATCGTATCGGGGATTGGGACCGCCCACCTACAAGGCTGCAGTCCCAAAGGGCTAATTATAATTAGGGCTCCCGATTTGATGGTATTTATTTTTTTGCCATTTCCGTCTGTATTCATCCATACTTATTTTTGGGTCATTTTTTCTGTATTTATCCACATTTATTTTTGCCACAAGCGAAAGATGACACTACAGCTAGTATTTTTCCACATTTATTTAAATTGACAATGCACACATGCGCTTGGTTTGGTATTGGTCAACACTATACATTCATCTGAAAACTTTGCCATTTGCAGAATGTCCCAAATATGCTTAAAAGTGCGATCACTAGCCATTTGTCTCAGAGTCTTGCAGTTTCGGTCATTGGCAGAGTGCCACATCCTCTCCCCCACTGAACACCATACTGCCCCACTGAGAGAAACTCACACTGTCTTCAGCTGCAACCCAATTGTGCCCCGCTTTAAACAGCAGGAAGAAATTCAATTAAAATTATGCACTAGACTTCAGTAATATACTGCCTGAAAAAAAAGTAACAACATACTGGAAAAAAGCAAACACTCATAGGGAATACAACTTAAAGCTTTTACCATCATCATTTTCAGAAATCAATGAGTGTTTTTGCTTGAAAAGCTAACAACATGAAAAAAAAGAAGAGCTTCACTGCAAAATCTGTAAGGTGGCGCTAATGTGTTTTAGTGTAAATGAAACCAATCTTGCTTTATTTAGTTATGTATTTATTGTTTGTATTTTAAAACCTTTTTTTCTCTCCTCCAGAGGCTGCATTTTGGAGTAGAAAAATGTCAGACAAAGACCTTTGCAGCAAAAGTGTTTCTTCTTTTTTTGGATCCATCTCATTGTGGTGTTTAAACCGACTTGCCTCTTGTCTCCTTTCTCAGCCCACACACAGTAAAGCTCTTTGTTTCTCATTTTTTTAAATCCTATCTCGAAAACTTCTCTTAATCCCCCTCATTCCAGGTGGGAGTCTGGTGAGGATATATCTTGTGGCCTACATGACCCTTCACCTGACCTGCCAAAGACAGGCCACGTCGCAACCATAGCCACCCGCCCCAAAACCAGAAGACAGGGACACCTAACACCTTGTGGTAAATAATAAGAAGAACGTTGCAAATAAGATGTTTCTATCACAAGAGCAGGAAATACAGAAGATGCCAAAGCTGCGACCACTGTAGGGACAACGGCAGTGACCAGAGGCGCAACAGCTGCCGCACAGCAGCTGCTTTGGTTATCCATATCGGTTGGCGCAAGGACAAGAGATTTTGTCACTGCCATAGGTATTACTGTTGTAAATATGAACCAACACCAGGGGCTGCGTTTGCGTGAAGGCAGCTCTGTGAAGCAATGGTGTACAAAATCTCCTTTTTGAATCTGCCTCACCAATTCAAAAACACAAAAGACGTTAACGGCTGAAGCAAACAGGAAGAGCCCCTCTGTGTACCCTTACCGAAGTTGAATACTACATTTAGTGGTTAACCTGTCTTTTTATAGCATTCGAAGACTATTTTATGCCAATTTTAGTATTCGGTAGTATTCTTTTTGTAAAGGCTAGTGCATAAAGACTACTGATATGTGAGTGATACTTCTTGAACACTAACAGAATAGTAAGCAAATACTTATTTGCTAATCATATAATCTTCATTTACAATGCAGAACATTTACTAAATACAAACAATTTGAATAATACTGGACTACTATTAACATTCTACTGCATGCTGAATTGTAGCAGATCGTGAACCTATTATGTCCAAAGCATTTTGTTTCCAAACTGTTAAAGCTAAACCGAACGGTATGGCTAGGTTAATGATATACCACAATATTAACAAATAAATAGGTACTCTAGCAGATACTTCCCAATTACACATGCATATGTGGGAGGATCTCACAACTTCCTCAATTAATATATTAGTATGAATTAATGGTCAAAGTATTCCAGCACTTATGACCATTTTTGTTCATATGAGTATTTGGTTTAATTTTCAACAGTCCAAAGATTAAAAGTATATGGGTTTTTATCAGTAACACAATGAACAATCTCCACATACAATGACTGAGACGCATAGAAGCCCACCTTGTCAATGAAAACTCTTTAAACTAAATGGTTAGCTGAAATGTATTTTCTTAAGTATATAAATTTGATAATAGCACACTCATCACCAGCAGGCTGGACTACGGGAACGCTCTCTATGCCGGAATCAAAAAATCTCTACTTCACAAGACTGTCCAGAATGCTGCAGCCAGACTCGTCCTCAGCATCCCACAACATGATCACATCACCCAGCATCACACTGGCTTCCCATCAAAAAAAGAATGACCTTCAAGCTGCTCACACACGCTTACAAAGTCCTCCACAACACCGTAACCCCATACCTCACCTAAAGAATCTCCTTCTATGCCCCCAGGAGAAACCTCCGCTCGCTGACCTAGCCTTTGCCTGAAATACCCCGCATCCTCTGAGCCAGAACGGGTGGCAGGTACTTCTCCTCCGCCGCGGCCAAGACCTGGAATGAACTTCCCCTTAGCATCAGATGAAGCCCCACACCGCAAGCAGGAAGAGCTTCAAGACCTGCTGGCTGTTCAGATGACATAATACCGTGCATGCCGAGTCACCAGACACCGCACCGAAAGTATCACATTTAAGGACACCACCGGCACACCTGAATAGTCTGCATGCGAGTCAATGCAGAACCATACACAGCAGAAAGCTGCCATTTCAATTCAAGGACTCTGTGGTTCCATTTATGGTTTGCATGATGGCGCAAGCGCACAGAGAGTGCTTAGCCCTTGACCCTTGCTTGTACTGGCTACCAATAGTACAACATGCTGTGTCTCTCTCCCTTTACTTCACAGAGCATCTCAAAAGGAGTAATTCTGAAATCTGTAAGTTACGCATTGTGAAACTATTGCATGCCTAAAACATTTCTATGAAGGATGTGAGGTCCCCAATTCCTTGTCACACATTCACCATTGACTTCAATGTTGGCTAAGGGCACACTGGTGGGCAACCCGGAAGACAACCTCAATTTACTCCCTCATCTGATCTGAAGAAAAGAAACAACCCCCAAAAAAACAACTCTGCTGAACTCTGGCATCGAACTACACGTGTGATGCGCTAAGTGTCCGGGTGGGACCCCCAATGATAAAGTATGAAACCAACCAAGTCGGTGAGGGAGGGGTCTTTAAAAAAAAAAAACCTAAAGGCGTTTTTCCACACTGTGTGAGGGACGTCTTTAAGGAACTAGGTAGATTACTCGATGCAGTTTCACCTGCGGCATGTTCATTTTCAAGCAGGAAATACATTTCTGGGATTTCACCTTGATTGGACTTTTGTTCTATTTTTTTCTGCATATGGCCATCTTACATTAATTTATTAAACCAACTTGTTAATTTTTGTAAAGGCTTTGGCCAAAAGCGCCATCATAATTCTAATAAACAAATAAACAAATAAATAAATAAGGAAGTAATACAGTTTCAAACGTCAAGTGTCCTAAATTAAGCCAGATTTGTGAGACATATTCCTTTCCCCATGCCTTCTGTATAGTCAAGTACTCAAAAGGCTTTCATTCATGACAATACTGCCCACTTGTGTAGCTCCTGCACTTTCACTATTTATGTTTCAAGATTCATCACTTTCATCAGCAGTCCACCCATATCTAATGAAACATTTTCTGTAGAAATTGTACATTCACCAAATAATGAGCCTGCTATGCTAGGTGGTTCGGAGATTAAGGACATGCATTCTCTATTGTGAGGTTCCACCCACATGCATCAACTGTTTCCTGTATTATCAAGATTCAGTTATGTCCAAACTGATATTTTTGTGGTGCCCAATTAAAAAAATTGAAATGGCAGTGCCTTTGAACGCCAAATTGAACAGATCAGCACTAGATCACAGCCCAAGCAGAAAAAAAACGTACCACATCTACTGTGTAGAAATGACGATTAGCCAAACTTACCTTCTATATTAATGTTTGAATTTTGCTGTTTGGGAAAACTAATCAGCAGTTCTGCAAATGTGCCTGATTCCTGGAGACACCGATCACAGGGATCACATGAAAAGCAACAATCATTTTTCATGCCAGGCACTCCTAACACTTGCAGTCATTCATGAAAGCATGCTTCTTGTTATGAAAATGGTAGGCGCTCTGATGCTTGGCAGGGTGTCATGTGGCGCTATAAGCATCAACATAACTAGCATTATGCCCACGTGAAAGCATCGCTAATCAGCTGTTGCTAAATTGTCCATATTACCTTTTTTCTAAGTACCAAGCAATTGTGCTGCATTTTCAGTTAGATTTGAACATGAATTTAATGTCTGTTACCTCTTTCATACTAGGACAATCCATGTGCACCTAAAAATTAGGTCTTTTGTGTGCACTCTGTTTAATAAAGGATCAGTGTATTCTATGTACCAGACACCTTTTCAAGGCACTCAATGTATGTGAAAGAGTCCCATCACATCCGTACTTCCATGCTTAATTTGTGCTGGTGGTTGCAGGTGGTGGACACCGGTACTCATATTTTAGGGTTCAAAATGTATTTTGATCAAGAGCAGCATAAAGAAACACAGATAAAGGAGTAAGACTTAGGGAAAGCAAAAGTGACAAAGAAAAAAAAATACAAAAACGAACATGCAAGAGTAAGTTCCCTCTCACCCAGGCCTTTAACATGAACAAGGCTGTCGTTTCTAACTGTCCCCACATAATGAGGTAGGCACACAGCCATTGCTAGCTTTGCAGATGCTCCGTCCATCACCACCCCCTTTTGTACCGCTTTTGGCCGCCATAAGTGTGGCAGGGTATGCTCAGACGTGAGTCCCTTGCTCACTTTGCCACTGGATTCAAGCAAGCCGGGCTGAAGACGGCTGGAATGCCAGAAACCGGTCCTCGGAAGCTTGTTTCCGGTCCAGGGAAGACATGGCTTTGCAGTTCAGGCTGAAGAACGGTGATGGATTAAACCCAGATCTTTTGACTGGTTGTGAGTGTTTGATTGATTCAGATGCTCCGTCCATCACCACCCCCTTTTGTACAGCTTTGCATTCACCAGCATAAAGTATGATGGACCGGAAACAAGCATCCAGGGACTGGTTCCAGGGTAACACCCCTCATCAGCCAGGCTAGCTCCAATCCAGTGACAAAGTGAGTAAGGGACCCATGTCTCGGCATACCTTGCCAACTTAGGGCGAACAAAGCAACCATGAGGAGAGGATGGACAGAGTGCTGAAACTTTTCAGACACTCACCCCCGTCACAGATCTGGGTAGAATCCATCATCGCTCTTTAGCTCACATCACCACCCTAATCTATCAGTGTCCGCTTTGTGAGTGTGGTGAATGAGTCATGTCTGCATGGATAATTTACGAGGGTTAATAACAGGGTAGATGCATTCCTAATAAGTTGCTGCCTGTTTTTAGATTTTCAATGTGAGGGTGTGTCTAATATGTAGCATGAGTTTCTAAGATTACATGGGAGTATCAAACTGGGTGAGTTATCATATTTTCTGAAGGCAAGAAAAGTTGTTTTGATAAGAGGCTAAATAGTTTAGAGTATGTGAATGTGATTTGATGCCTGATGGCATATGTTTGGGCTTCTCATGGCATTTGAGAGTGTATTATAGTGTTTGTGGTTGTATGATTATGTATGTCTGCTGATATGCTTGAGTGTCAGTGTGAATGGGTGTCTGTGGGGTGCAGGTGGTAAATGGAACTGTGAGGACACTGACTGGAGGATATGCTCATGACAGAAATCAATTGACCTGACTGTTCCCACCTTTTAATATAACCACTTTTATATTTATTCTACAGAATTTGTTTGGGCTCTTTGCAAGGAGCGCCACTGGAAAGTCTCAAAAAGTGACCCACGGATCTTTAACAACAAGTGCACTAATGCAAGACAGACATTTTTAGTACATCAAACTTTATAAGCTTTGTTGATTTAGATAGCAATTACAGGTTCAGATGCATGAGATGGACTGGTAATATTTGTCAAGTTTTTTCTAAATCTATTCTGATAATTTGATAGACGATTACTCCATTCAAATGTGATGCAGACACTTGTACTACTGATTTGCTTATAAATTTTGATTTAAATAGCAATATATCTAAAAGTGCAGATGCCAAGAGATGGACTGGTTATATTTGTCACATTTTTTTAAAATCTGTTCTGATAATTTGATAAACTATAACTCCATTCAAACATCTGATATAGACATTTTTACTAATAATGTGGTTTACTATTGTTACATTATAAGTTCAACCAATCTGCAAGTTTCTTCTATCAATAAAATGTCATCTCACAGTCAACCTGCATCTCGGTAAGAACATTTTACAAGTGAATGCCATAAAAACTTGTACAATGTGTTTAGCAAACTGTTTTTCTAAATTATAACATTAATAGAGTCTGGTGGAAAATCAACACAGGAGGAATTAGAACAGTTAAGGTTTTATCTGGCGACTAATTCAATTTTACACAATTGTTCCTTCTGGGTAATCTGAAAACAAACGCATGTTCCAGGTACACATCATAAACTTTTTGCTGAATGTATGACTAATGAGTTTGTAACAGTCAGATTATAATCATTGAGTCTTAAAACATGTTACAAATAACATGTAGTCTGAATGGCCCATAAGGCATCATTAAGAGAAGCCCTGTGCAAGCAATCAAATCAATCGCATTACTATAAATTAATCAGAGCGAATGTGACTAGTGTTCAATTAACATTCACTTTAAATTCTACTAGTCTTACTTGAGTCTTCACAATCATTGCCGTTAGTATTCATATATTGCTCACAAAGAATACCACTAATCTTCAAATAGTGGTTTGTTAGTATTCAGATATTGCTCACAAAGAATACCACTAGTCTTCAAATAGTGGTCTGTTAGTATTCATATATTGCTCACAAAGAATACCACTAGTCTTCAAATAGTGGTCCGTTATTATTCAGATATTGCTCACAAAGAATACCACTAGTCTTCAAATAGTGGTCACAATCAATGAGACTAGCCTTCATTTTGCTCTTGAAATAGCACAAGAGCTGCAGATAAACACTAACAGAATACTACTAACCTTCAAATACTATTATTCTCTAATACTTCTAGTCTTCTTTTAGCAATCAATTGAAGTGTTCATCATGTATTTGAAGGGTAGTTGAGTAGAACTAGTATTCCCTCATTAGCATATTTCGGCTTGTGGGCATAGTCGTCATGCATACTAAATGAATACTACGTTTTAATGGTAAATGAATACCACTGTAAACACTGAAATCACACTAAATGAAGAGCTTCCATTTTGGTGAGGGTATACTTCTTTGCCATCACAAGACATGGCTTACTGCTAATGTGATCTCTAGTAAGACAAAAAAAACTGGTATTCTGTGTTGGACATGCTAGTTTAAAACATAAACCTGCTGGGGAGACACCCCCAGACCCTGAAATAATGCTGACATTGTCCAGAGGGATCCAGTACAAACATTTTGCTGGATTCACAAAGATGCTGGCGCTTCAAATGTTATCTTCAAGGCGCAGCACCCTCTGCTGACCTCTGGTGTGACCTGCAGGCCAGTGTGGCTCCCCCCCTCCTACAGACATGAAAAGAGTGATCCTGGACTGAGTAAAAATAACCTATTATTTACAGTGCCTAGAAGAACACTGCTGTATTAAGCACTATGCAAAGTGCAAACACGCACAATCCACGTGGCACACTCTGCAAGAACAAACGCAGGTGCAGCCGAGAGAAACAATCCTTTTGTGTTCATGTAGAGGAGTAAATGCGGCCTCAAAGCAGGCCCAGCTGGGGTGCCCACAGATAGCCGAGCGGCCTTCAGTGCAATCCGCAGAGTGAAGAGGCAGGGGCTAAGGTGTGAAAGAACAACAAAGCCACATTAACAAGTAAACGGTCTTTCAAAGACCTGTGAAGTACTCTGGTGCGGCTGTGTGTGTGCCCCAGAGCTGTGTCAGCCTGGGCTGACACCTCGAAGGAGGGGGACACAGCAGATGGTTGGGGGTGTGAATCCATTGAGGCAAATGACAAAATGTACTAGTATTTTCCCGTTTTTATATATAAATACAGATAAAAGAAAACTTGTTTTCGGTCTGTATTTATATGTAAAAATCAGTTTAAACGGAAAACCGGGAGCCCTAATATTAATGCGACCGCCACCGTGGTGGTCGCATTGAACATGTTCTGTATTGCCACGGGTGCTGCGCTCTGCAGAACCTGCCGCAATACAAAACAGAGACCCCACACATATCCCTGCACTACATGACAGGCACCATAGGTGCCCCCCAACACCTACAAACAGGGGCCAGGGGGAAAGAGGGACCCGATTTGGGAAGCGAATGTCGATTTCCGCCAGCCTTTTTCATGGCAGGTGACCCGACATGAAAAAGCTGGCGGAAAGGGACATTGTAATCCCTACAGCAGTGCCTTGTAGGCACTGCCAGAATTGTAGGGACTAAAAGCCCCTCCATCGCACTGGCAGGCTCAAGGAGGAGCCCATCGGATGTGTGGCGATTGGTCTTTACGACTGCCACACGTCCGCCCTTCATCATAATATGGCAGGTGGTAAACTTAGTTACGATGGCGGGAAGACTGCCACCGACAGTCTGTCAGTGGCGGTCTCCCTGCCATTACAATCAGACCCTATTTGCAGTTTGTGAGCAGGAGTTGGCTTACACTTTTAGGTAGGTGTGTGTCCCTCATATTTTCTTCTTTAGACTGCCATTAACCCATCCTTATCCCTACTAAACCACTCCCCTTTAGTCATAGAAATTCTCAGTTCTCCAGCCACGGAAACCTGTCCCTCCCACATTTACTATTAAAACAGAGGTGAGCGAGGACTACGCATACGGGAGGAGATCTACCACAGAAAAATAAGGGACAGATGGAGATATAGGCCTCCACATACAGTTTGTGAATAGCATTTTGTAGTAATTCTGTAGTACTATTTTAGCACTACAAAACATACTACATATTGCAGTTTGTGAATAGGCTCCAATTGCTCTTGTGTTGCAGAATGCCTCAACAACAAAAACCTTACCTTCAACATTAGTTTCTACACCTATGGTTTCAGCATGCTAATTTCTTGAGAGGCTTATGGCTTCTTTATTATCGTCAACATCTTGTGAAACCCTGCACTCTTCCAAGGAAGTTTAATGCATGTAATCTCATTCACTACAGAAAGATCATCATAGTTTTCATCTGCGCATTGAATTTTTGGGTGCTGCAGGTTTGTAAATGTTCTTATGTCTTCACAACAATGTGAATTTAGGTCTGTAAGATAGTTTCTAGTTGTTCTCTGAGTGTTTGCAGCGTTGACCCCTCCAAAAGCCTATGCTGCTCATCCTTGCTCCTCTTTAGACTTGCTTCTACAGCCTTCATCTCCGTCTCTAACTGACTAACCTCAGCTCTATAACTCCTATTCCTAAAGCATATAATGCTCCTTATTTTACCCCTATGTAAGCCATAAGCATATTCCAGACTACTGTGACAGAAGCAGAGCCTATATTATAGGTCAATAACTCATCTACCTCATATTGCAAGTGGTTCATTGCATCTGTGTCAGAGAGTATGGTGCGATCTAACATCCATTTTTTTCCTAAGGACCTACTTTTTAGGTCCATACTCAATGTGACCATAGAGTGATCCGAGAGGTGGGCAGTCAAATAGGTAATATCTTGAATGTATTCCCTCAGGTGTAGACTAACCAGAAAATAAGTTGTATTGTGATAGGAGGAATCTAGCGTACTGTCCTGACCTTTCTCTCCATAAAGCACACAGTGGGCTTTGCTTCATCATTGCCCTTAACTACGTAAGTGATTTAGGGGTGGCTAGTGCTCTGCTATGTTTAGATTTGTCTAGTTTTAAATCAATTATTACATTGAAATCACCTGTATCTAATATAAGAACCTTCCCGCTTCTTAATTAGTATTGCTACTCTTCTTATATTTGCACTCTGCTCTGTGTATATAACTTGCTGAACCCATGGTTGTCCATTGAAGATCTCCATATACTTTCTCTTCACCAGGTGTGTCTCTTCGTGTGACAAGGGAAGCACATCCATAGGTGCGAACGGTATTAAAGGAGGTGGGGACATTATACATTTATCGTACAGCTACATCGGTGGCGGGCTCTGTCAGCGCAATAGCGACCTGCTAGTGCTGCTGCCGCCATGTTCTCCCTTAACGAGACATGTTTTTCCACTGGCAAACCTTGAATACGGGGAAGGTGCTAGGAAGTTACTTGCTTGGAAGGGAAAAGAGGATAAAAGTAGGAATTTGATAAAAAAAATAGAGGGCATAGAGAAAGAGGCCAAATTTACAAACAAACTAGAAATTGAGGCTGCTTTTAATGAAACTCTATGCAGAAGAGCGGGTAGTGTCGGAGGATGAGGTTAACCATTGGATGGGATCAAATATATTCAAACCTTCAGACTCGAACATGCCAATTCTTCTTAACTAGGAAGTCACTCAGGACGAGGTCAGGAAAGTTATGAAGACAAGTGAAAGCGGGAAAGCTGTGAGCCCGGACAAGTTACCATTAGAGTTATATAGAATCCTGGGAGAGGCTCTCATCCCATTCATGACACTGTTGCTCATTGACATTTGGGTGCAGGCCTACAGCTGCCCAAATCCTGGAGTGAGGCAACAATCACACTGATTTTCAAACCAGGAAGAAAAAAAATGCTAGGGCGATATCTCTGCTTAACGAAGACTACAAAAAGTTTGCAAAGATTTTGGTGCACATATTTAGTAAAGTCATAGATGGGATGATACATAGCGACCAGAAGGATTTCCCCAAGGGTAGATATCTACATGAACCAACATTTAGCCTGATAGGTGCGATAGACCTAACCTCTACTCTTTCAATTCTTCTGGCAGTAGTGAACCTAGACGCTGCCAAAGACTTTGACAGAGTAAACTGCTCATTCTTAGCGACCAACTTGAAGAGGTACAATCTGGGCAATCATTTTTGTAAGGTTATTCGGTTAAAATAGCAGAACCCATTGGGTAAAATACTTGTAAAAGGTAATCTGAAAGAACTGTTTAAAGGAAATACAAACCTGGGTAAGAATATAGAGGTACCTGTGGGTGGGACTCTATAATAAAGAAGGGACGAAATCTGACAGCCCTTTTTTACCTTTATACGCAGCCCACTTGTGTCCGACAAAAGTAAATTGATGACACCACATCCTAGCGATAAAAATATACCACGCTAGTTATGTCTTCCCTCTGAGTAATACTAAGGTGTGGGAACTTAGTAATACAGGGGACGTAGGGAATAGATCCGGATTACAAAATGGCGGGGCTATCAAATATTAGGAGACTAGCCAAAATGTTAATGAATCAATGTGCAATTGTTAGATTAAATATTGGACCTAATGAAATGTATTGTGATATGTTTTTTATAGATATGATTTAAATGTCCTGAAGAAGGTGCAAGATTATTTGAGGCAACCAAACGCCGTTTGTTCCTTATGTCTAAATAAATATGATGTACATGTAGACTTGTGTAGCAATGCTTAACAGCATTTTTTAAAACATTGGAGTTTTTTTATATAGCTGACTAACAGCAAAAAACAAATGTGCACCAGATTGTTTTTATGAAATAACGTGTTATTATTTTTAAATTATTTGAATAAGTGAATGAAACTTTTCATTTTTGTGTATGCAATGTTTTCATGTAATTTTTTGGTCTGATACATATTAAGTTGTAAATTTGTTAACCTACGCAATATTTAAATCCCTCCCACTGATGCAAACGGCCCCCAGGGGAATCTAGCATCACTAATCATTTGCCAAACTCAGGAGAAGGAGTTTTTTGTTTTCATAAGATTGTTGACCCACTCCTTTTCCTGTCAAAAGGGTAGCTCCCTCTTTATCTTTTGATAAAATATCCAGAGGCACTACACAAGGCTGCCCCTTATCACCCATCATGTTTAATCTATATATAGAGCCCTTAGAACAAAAAGTAGAGCCGCAGCTGATATTCCATGTTTTGGTTATGAGGGGTTGGATATGAAGTTATTGTGGCAAAAACAGAGGTAATGGTTTTGGTATCTTGAAGAGGATAGCCCGTTAGTTAAAAAGAAGAGGAGCTATCTGGGATTCAATTTTGTACAAGATATTGATAAAATCACAGGGGTTAACCTTGACACCATTGTAAGGAAATGTACTTGAATAATGAAGGGCTGGGCACACCGCCCTTTAACAATCTTTGGGAAGGTGAACCTGGTAAAAACTATAATTTTGCCAAAAAATCAGCTATTTGTTTCATACAGTTCTCTTGCACTTTGAAAAACCTCAGATTGATAGAGTCCAGCAGGCCATTAACGCATTCATTTGGGCATTTAAGGGCATAAGAATCTCATGGAAAAAACTACGGCGAAAAAGGGAGACGCAGGACTTATCCCTCCCTCCAATAATATGAATGGGTCTGTAAGTGGACACACTCTGGAATGCTACTAAACTCGCCAGACTGTTCTGATTTTGTGTGCCCTGTTTAATGTTATTCTGAAGGGAGCTGAAGTAGGTATAGACCATTTTTTTTTTAAGTATGGAGATTCGAAGTACTTCAAGAAGGTTAAACTGAAAGTAAAGCAAGTCATGGCAAAAATGTGGTCAAGAATTAGACAGAGTACAAGCTTAGGCTATTATTCGAACTTGGTTCCTATTTGGGACTCTCCAGGGATACTGGAATGTCTAAAAGACAAGGTAGATACCTCTATAATAGTGACAGGTGTTTGCTGTTGGGGAGAACTAGCTCAGAATGGAGAACTCTTACCCTGGGTTGAGATGAACCAAAAGATGGGGGGAAACTGGCGAAATTTAAATACATTCAACTAAAAAGTTGGGAGCAAAGTCGCAGATCCCCTTTGGGAAGCAGAAATTATCTGGAGTCTCAGCTGGTGGTAAAATCCCCTGGAAGCAAGGAAGCACTTCATCAGGCCGCCGATGAATTGTTCACTCTGGCTGAGGATCTGTGGGAGGAGTACTTGCCTAGGGAGCAGTTGTAACACATTCGGCAAGTTCAATGCACACACTATACTCAACTGTTAAGCCTGCTTGGTTGAGAAGAAACCACCATTTTTCACTTCATAGGGCCTACATAACTCCTTGAAAGCTGTCTAAGATGGCAAGGGAAGGTTCGGCCAAATGAATGAAATGTGAATTAGAAAAGGCATCAGACGGCCATATGTTTCAACAGTGTGCGGTCATTCTGCAATTCTCTGAAAAATTGGGTAAGACCATCTCAAGCAAACTGGGGTCCAGGTCAAGATAAGCCTCACATTGATTGTTTTTGGAGTGGAGGAGGCTATTACAGGCCCTGCTACACATCTTCTGTTTTGTTCAATTATACTTGCGAGAAGGGAGATTTGCGTTAAGTGGATAGCAGACATCCCCCCTCAGTACATAGAGTGGCTGGACGCTTTGCACTATGTGTCTAAAATGGATTTAATGGAGAACACTGCAAACAAAAAGAAGACGTTTTAGAGTTTCTATTGAGAAAGTTGAGGGACGAGTGAGGTGTATAATCTATGGTATGTCTGCTTGCCCAATGATTACACCTACGAAAATCTCTCTAAGCTGCAATAGACTTCCCTCTTCATTTCCTTTATATGCATCTATCGGTTATCCGGACAAAGCTGAGAGAGACTTACCCTTCCGGGGCAGTGTGCTTCTGTCCTATTGTGTGCCTGATGGTGGGCCACACCCGACCTTACACCTACGAACTCGGTGTACGGGCAATCGAAATGTACACTGTAGTTGAAGGTGAATGAGGACAAAAAACCCAAAAAACAATGTGAATTTAGTAGAGACAACCGGAAGTTGCAGCTGTTTGCCTATATACCCATCATATATTTAAGTCAACGGCTTCATCATCATTCTGGGTATTACACAATCTTCATATGTTTTTCATTCGGGTATTCCCTTTTGCATTATGGAGAGTCATTTGTTCAAGTTTATATTTTACAGTTGAAAGTGCACTGTTGCCCTTTCACAGGACGTATTCTGGAAGCAAAATCCAGTAAATTTATCAGTATGCTGTTTGTAAATGGGCTTCTATGTTCACAAACTTTACCCTGTACAGCAGTTTGCTGTATTTCAGCTGGCTTTGAGCTGTATTAATACTACATAGATTACATACAAACTACTTGGCATACAGCAAAGTTTGCTCTTTAACCCCTCCCCTGCTGATGACGGATCCGCTCCGTCATCAGCTAGGGTTGGGCTGTGCTGATGACGGAGCGGTTCCGTCATTGCCCGGCCGCCGCGCGTGCGCGGAAGTTGTATTGAGCAGGGCGGGTCATGACGGAACCGCTCTGTCACCAGCACAGCTCAACCGCGGCTGGTGACGGAGCGGTTCTGTTACCAGCATGCGGCCGCTGCGCGGCCGCCCTGCCCCGTTAGCGCTGCGGCGGAATAGCCGCCGCAGTGAAAAGGTTAATACGCATGCTTGTTTACAAATCCTGTGTTGTTAGAGAACGTGCAAATGTGTTTACTTGAAATGCAAATGCTAACCTGACGATTAGTTATAAAAAAGTTAATGTATGTATGTATTGGCATTTATATAGCGCACTACTTACCTGTAGGGTCCCAAGGCGCTTCGACCGCTGCGAAACCCTTCCTGGCTTCCCTGAGAGATGGTCCCTTAATGGGTATCTCCAGGGTGAGACCAGGCATCCCCGGCGGTCTGGTGGGGCCGTTAGTGAAGATGAGGCAAGCTAATGCCCAGAGTTGCCGAGTGTGATCGCTGATCAGAGTGGGCACCGAGGCGAGAGAATTATCGAGTCCGCTGACCCTGGTCCAGAAACCTGCTGCGCCGGGAATCGAACCCTGGTCCCGGGCCGTCCTCTGCATATCAACAACATGCCTACGTCACCCGACCAATGAATTCTTCAGCCAAACTCACATGCAAACAAAAGAAAAATATAAAGACTATAGAACATAAAGGCTATAGAAACAGCTTCCTGTTGCCCAACAGATCTTAGGCACTGTAGTTTTTTATAGAAACTCTACTACTCAGCTTGCTAAATGCACATTTGCTCACTCAGCAACCAACAAATGTAAAGAGTATATCTGGATGTCACCTTTCGCACAACCATCTTAGTCTGACACATTGAACATTGGCATCCATATGCCTGATCGGTAACATGATAAGCAGCAGATATGTTGACGATTTTGTTTTGGTTGCTTAACTTTGTATTTCTTTTCTTTTATTGTTTTGTGACGTATCGATGTATAGATTAAGAATGTGCAAAATTTGTGAAATTTGCTTTTGCATAAGTATGCAAAATGTCTGGAAAATCACAAAAATATGCATAAATACAACAAAAGCAAATCGAGGTTTACTACTTTGGATACAAGAATGCATTTTACGTTAAAAATATACCTAAAAAAAATCAAGTGCTGCAAGCAATAGCCGCTCGCATTCTCACACTGTTTACATTTTGCCCCAAGGACTCACAGTTAAATTTAGCTCCAAATGTTGTGTAATTGTGCAACTGTGGGTGCTCGAATAATTTCAGTAATTTTGCATAACAAGAATAATGTGAAACTATCTGAGATCAGAACTGCCTAGCGAAAATTTAGCATGTTCACTTAAAAAGACTTTAAATGGGATGGAATGATAAATAGAAATTATAAATAGAAATTATAGTTCTTTACTCAGAAGATGAAATATTGTCTTTTATGAAAGACCCTAGATATGACCTTAAAAAAATTGGGCCAGATGTATATCTTGATGGACGGAAATACTCTGTCCACCATATTACAATCCCATTTTTTTTTTAAATGGGGATTGTAATATGGGGGACAGAACATTCATCACATCTGTGATGGACTATTTACTGCACTGAGATCTAAATCAGCCCCTTCATTTGAAAGGACACGATGATTATGATGCAAAGCCTAATGAGCTTGAAAATAGCCCATACGATGAGGATCACATACCATACACCTGCTGTCAATGCACTGCTCACGATCTCACATGAGATGTTACAAACAATGTCTCATGAATGTCCATTAAAACATTGCAGAAAAAATGTAAATCACTTTTGTTCTACGGTTGATAGTTCATATATTTTCCTGTTGTATTAGAGTAAGTCTACCAATGTTCACAAACTAAAATATTTTTAAAACATTATTTACTCACCTTTCCAACACTGTTATGTATGGAACATTTATCGAACCTATCAAATTGTATCCTTGTAGTCAGTTGCATATTTGCTGAATTTTTTTTTCTTTGTAGAACAACCCTAGATTTCTAAAATGAACAGAGAACTGCACATTAGATCAGTTTCAGTGGGTTAAGCGACTTTTATCCATCCTTAACTAAGCAACATTATGCCCTAGCCTTAGTTAGCCTTTTACGTCGTTACTTGGGAGAGGAGTTGGCTAACGACTAGGACGGCCGACCTTGAATCTGGCGAACTGGGTTTGAGTCTCTGCAATGACGCTGAACATCCTGTGATCCTGGGCAAATCACTTAATCTCCCTGTGCCCAACATAAATGAGTGTCCTCATGTAACGTAACTGGTGCTATGTAAAGCGCTGTGATCTCTGATTCGGGTCAAGTTCGTGCTATATAAAACTCTGCAAAGAGTAGGGAAGTGAATAAGTGCAATGAAATTCTAGTGGCTGATATAAGGTTGGTAGGGAGTTGCATGTGAAGTGACATCAATTAAAGGGGAGCTCTCAGTCACTATGGGGTGTTTTAGTTTCCACGCTTCTATATTGGAATGTTGATATTTAGCATGAGGTAGTTGCAGGCAGGTCTCTTTGAAGATTTGTGACTCGTTTATGATGGGCTAGAAATAAATTATTCTTAAAATGTACCAAGTGTGCGAGTGGTTCTTATTGGAGATGGGAACTTCACAGACCTTGCTTAAGCCTCTTTTTGTGACAACACAAAAATCAAGGGCTTACTAATGTAATGGCATTTTCTTTTTTCCAACTGTTTGTTTTTTCCATCTTTAAATATAAAATGCTACACAGCTCACCTTTTACAATCTGTATGGGGTCACTGAGCGGTGATTCCACAAATTCTCCAGACTCTTGGATCTGATAGGAGCACCTGTACCCTGTGCCAGCTCTGGCATTCACGCCGCTGACGGGAATAGTCACGCTCTGGCTCCCAGGCGAGGGAGTGCGATCAGTTAGAGGTGATTGCTTTCCATCTTTATACAGGAACATTCTTTTCACTGTCTTGTCTTGGGGTGCTGAGCAGGTAATTGCATAGTCTCCTTCTACGTTCCGCACCGGCTCATAGGAGATAAACGGCTTGAGGAGATCTGAAATAACCGATGATAAAAATGTTGTTAAACGGCATTGTGAGACATCAGAGTGTACATTTCCTAGCATTTTCATATGCTCTGAATACCTAGGTTGCTGAATATATTTTTGTTTCTAACTTCTGCCTCTTTCTTTCATCCCTCTACACGTCTGTTTTCACCTCCAATGCATTGTTTTCCTATGTGGCTTTTAGTCATTCTTTCTCCCATTTCCCAATGAGTGCCAGTGCCCACCACCCGCACAAACCAGAACACATTGTGTAAATGTCTTAATACAATTAAATATCTCTTCTTTAGCACTGAACAGGCTACATGTAGCCACTGGAGGCAGCCCTCAAATGCAGGCCAACTCTCTATTTTTATACCTTATTGTTATTTGGCAAAAATAGAACACACAATATTCAGAGAGACTATTATTTGTGCTGGGACCAGCAACTAACAGACTTGTGTAAATGAAAATATTACTCAGGATACTCTTCCTTACCCAAAACCTCGTTCTTCCCCATCTCAGTCCAAACGTAATATGGAGGTGGACCCGGTCTCTAGACTATACAACTTATCGAATCTTTTTTCAATATTTACATGGAAGAACCCTTTTTATTGGCCACAGATCCCCCTTCTTTTCAAAAGTATGCTTTAACATCAATTTGCATTGAGAAATAAATGAATTATTTGCTTCTGCCCAAGATGCTGACACTCACCTCCTAAACTTACTCTGAAAAGAGCCAGGGACTTTGTGCTGCAGCTTAGGTTTTTGCTATGGATTGAAGAACCCATGTACCAATATTTATTATAGATGGCTTATTATCCCTCTTTGTTGATTCAAAAGCAACAAAAAGAGAATTAGTTGTTCTTATATCCTTTGTTGTAGCTAGATACACTTGTAATGCTTTCTTAATATCCAAACCTAGAAGGACTGAATCCTCACCCCCAGACTGTAAACCAGTAGAATTATTTCTTAATGTTTATGAAATTGTGACTACATTTTGGAATTAAACTTTGGATCCAGCTTTAGTTTCACACCATCTGGAAAACAACAGATATAAGGATATGAAGCTAATAGGGCTCCCTCCTCCCCTTGACTTCTTGCTGACATTATTACCACCAACAAGACCATCTTAACTGTCAGCCAATATGAGAAACCAATTTTAAAGCTTAGATAGGGGTTACTGAATACCACTTAACACTGTCGGTAAACCCCATGGAGGCACCATTGAATATTTAATATTTTTGTTTATTGTGAACAGTTTATTCATCCTCTTAACAATGCAAGATTTGTTGGAGGCTTCCAGAAATTAACAACTTTTAGTCACTGCCAATGTTGATGGTTATTACCATGTTAAAAGGGTCATAAGCTGTTGCAATACAGTTGTTCTATAAACACTATTTTTAAAAGTACACCAGTAGTTTGCATGTGCAAATAAATGAGACAATTTCCTGGATTGCTGTATATATAAGGCCACGAGTCTTGAACAATGTAAGGCCTGCAATGCCCTCCACTCAGTCAGTTTTCAGACCGGCAGTTTTAGAGCCTAAAGAGCACTTCGGGAGAAGGGGAAAATGATCAGTGGAGGGCATAGTGAAAATGGATTATCTACTGTACTACTGACTGAGACAGGAGTGGAAACCACAACTTTCATGGTCAAAATTGGGCTGCTAAGCTATACTCCTCCAGAACCACTGAGCTAAAACAGGAGGATAGGTACATAGAAACCCCTTCAGACATTTGACCCCTGACTGTCTCTGGACTCTGTACACTAATTCCAAAGCAGAGCATTGCTGAAGAAGGTAAAAGGCTCCAACTAAAGCTGGCCAAAGAGCAGAAAACAATGAAAAGTGAAGAAAACAGCAAGAAAAACAAACCTGCACGAGTGAGATTAAATGGCCAGGGGAATAATCAGACTGACGTGGAATCAAAACCATATGCAGCTAAATTTTGTCAACTCTGATGTTTGGGAGAGCCAGTGGTTGGTTTCTGTAGAAAATGTTGGGCGTGTCACTTATTCATTCACAAATTAAGCACTGCGTAGCAATCTGAGCAGTGCACTGAATAGTTAAAACGCTGTTTCAGAATTACCTGAAATAACAGTTTTGTTGTTTTTTATTTGTGCTTTCTTCACAGAATAAACGTGGAATAATGTTGTAGTTTAAAAAACGGTGACAGGAGGTAGGGCTGGCAATGTTGATGCCTGTACCCAATTGCTTTTTTTTGTAAAACCTTTTATTTGGGACTGGTTTAAACACATTAGACATCATGCAGACGTGTGCCAGAGGCTTTGTGCTGGCACAAACTTAACAATGTATATGAGACCATAGCGTTATTACAAACAATTTACATTGGGTCCACTTATGAACGGCCATCCCGGATCAGCACCCCGCCTTGGCTGTGGGGGATCACATATTCCTCCCCTGTATTCATTCCGTTTCCCCCAAATATGTGTCCGTTTGGTGGCACACCCCCTGGATTCGTATACAGTCTTCTCCGATGCCATGCACCAATCCATGTCCTCCCCCCCCCCCTCACCCAGTGTTGGTGGTTCCTGTGCCCGCCAAAATCTTGCAATATTCCTCTTAGCAATCATCACCCCAAGTGTCACCCAGATTCTATCTTTAGTATTTTAGTCTGTAGGGCCCCAAATATTCAAAAGACATAGTTTTATATTGCAGTCAATTTTGTTGCCCATTACTCGCTCCATACACCAGTTCAATATTGACCAGTATCTCTGGATGACCATACACTCCCAGAGTATGTGTATGAAAGTGCCCTCCTGCCCGCATCCTCTTGTGCATCTGACCTCTGCGCTATATCCCATCTTTACCAGCATTGGTCCAGCGAGGTATATTCTATGAAGTACCTTCAGCTGTACAAGTCTAAGCCTAGAGGAGATGGCAGTCTCTCTAGGAGAAGCCAAGGCCTCAAGCCATTCTTCATCCTCCAAACCCGCAACGTTGTATTCCCACTTGGTTCTAAGCCAAAGCAGAGGGTCCATCATTTTATTGATACTTTTTTTATATATTAACAATATGGCTTTTTCCAGGAGAGACCAATCTAAGACCCTATCTTCTAGTGGGGAGGAGTCTGGTGGCGTCTCTCCCTTTGCTATCACTGAGAGCAACGCATGCCGGAACTTTAGATACCTAAAAAAAAGTATTAGCAAGTTCATAGTCCACTTGCAAATGGACTAAGGGATTACTCCTCCTGCCTTCCAGCGATCCCCAACTCTAGAGATGCCTATTAAGTCCCAGCGGTCAAATCCACGGGTGTGTTATAGATTGCCAAGTAGATTGGTGTCCCAGAGTGGGGGGGAGCAGTGTGATCTTACCTCCAGTAAGTTGTGCCAGCCAATATTATTTCTTGATGTCTGGGAAATCAAGTCCCATGTCGTACCACCATCGTGTAAGCTTCTGCATAGCAATTCTGGGTGGTTACCGTCCCACAGGAGCTCTCTAGAGGCACCATCTATGGCCCTAAAGTATTCTGCGCCCACTGGATGCTGCATGTTCTGTAAGACATACAAAAACCGTTGAAGGGACATCATTTTGAATAAGGATTCCCACCCCAGGCGGGACAATGGGAGCGACTTCAAGTGCAGGACATCACTCTTGAGTTGCTGCAGCGGGGGCAGGAGGCTGCATTCTTTGAAATGAGCCGGGTCATTAGAGACACCTATTCCCAAGTATTTGGCATGTACCCAATTTTAATATATATGTGGTGCATTGCCCGGTTTTCTTCTCATGGGGTTTCAATTGATTTTTACAAAAGGAGCCTTTAATCACTTGGCCTTTCCTTGGCTTTCTCTATTAAGACCAAATGGAAGCGAATTATGACCTCCATGGGACATTTCATAAACTTTATCCACATTTGCCATTGTCGATTTTCACCATTACAGGAAATTACAGACCAATTTTTTAGACTCAATATTTTCTTTTGAGTAGTCAGAACAGCACAATTGCTGGAATTGCCTTTCTTGTACGAGGATTCTGATGACAGAATAGTATTAAGTCGAGCACCAGGTTTTGTTCCAAAGGTGAACTCAGCCTTTCATAATGAGCAAGAAGTAGTTAATCAAGTTATTTGTCCCAATGATTCTAATGATAAGAATCAAAACCGAACTTATCCTTTTAGGTTAAAGTGATCAAGATTTCAAGATTTAAATGTTATGTTATGTTATGTTAATTGAATTTTTGAGCGCACAGCTGCCCCAGCAAAGGGGCGTCCCCGCGCTATATCTGAAAAGGTAACATAACTAACAACACAGACAAAATAGGGGGTAGTTAATAAGACAGAGGGAAAAAATAAGTTTTAACAGCTTTCCTGAAGGCAAAGAGGTCTTCTAAAGAGCGAATGTGGACAGGAAGTGCGTTCCACAATTTGGAGGCCAGCACCGTAAACGATCGGCCGCCTAGTCTGCATTTTTGGAAACGAGGAACAAGTGCCAGATTTTGGCCGGCAGAACGAAGGCTGCGCGAAGGGGTGTACGAAGTCAGGAGGTGCTGGAGGATGGCGGGAGTGTCGTTTTTCAGAATTTTAAACGCAAAACAAAGGGTCTTAAACTCTATGTGTCTAATTACTGGTAGCCATTGCAATTTAAAGATTGTACTGCGGGCTGAGCAGAAACGCGGCAAGCCCACCAGGGCCCTGGCTGCCGCATTCTGCACCCGTTGGAGTCGCAGGACTTCCGCCTGGTTGGCGCCCAAAAACAGTGAGCTCGCGTAATCGAGCCTCGATAATACGCTAGCTTGAATCACCATCTGGCGAGTGGGGGCATCAAAACATTTGAGGATAGGCCTCAAACCACGCAAAAAGCCGAAGCACATGGATGCCACCTTCTTAGTATGGAACGAGAAGGTTAGTTTGGAATCCAACCAGACGCCAAGATTTTTAAGTTCGGAAACAGGTTTTGGGGGAGGCCCCAGCTCTTTAGGCCACCAGCTAGCACCCCACAGATCAGGATGTTTCCCCAGTACCATCACCTCGGTTTTGAGGGCGTTGAGCTGTAAACAGTTGGCCGTAAGCCAACTAGCAACAGCCCTCAAACCATCCGCAAAATTCACAGAACAATTGAACATAGACAATAGGGCTAGTTCATCAAGGTAAATTTAAACTTTTAGATGTACTCACATATAAATCTGCTTCTGTACTGAGTGTAAGTCTACACTTTTTTGCTGTTTACCATTTCAAAGAGGTGATGTGCATCTAAGTGTAAACCTACATTTCTCCCACCACTAGTAAATCCTTCTACAACAGGATTTGTCATTTTTTTCTGCTTAAGTACAAAGGTAGTGGAGATCCTGGGCTTAATTCATGCTAGACTAATGAGAGGAATGGCTGCATTATTGGCTGATTGAGCTGACATTTCTGCCACTGAGGTATCTACAGTATCCGCTTAGGCCTCATCTTCAACATTTGTGACAAGGAAATGATTTAGCTGCTTGCACGGGTGTCTTGTCAGGTGTTTCTCAGCCTTAGGCCTGTTATATTCAGTGTATTCTATGGAGTTTTGCAGTTATAAATACAAATTTAGGAATTAGGCATACCACTTGGCTAGTGTCTCAAGAAGTCAGGAATGGGAAGAAGAAGAGGAGGAGGACATAATGATTAGATTACTTGCGAATCTCCCTTCCTCATCCTAGTACTTAGCTACTGCCCACGTGTCTGTCTCTCCATCAGTTATTTTTTGAACTTGGAACCCTCACATGGTTAGGGATGATGATGGGAACAGAGTAAGGTTAGTTTAATGTTCGGAAATGAAGAAAGAAATGGTTTGGAAGCGATGCTGAACTGAGAATGTGGTGCCTCTCAACTCTTACATACATTACTGGGATGAGGAAGGGAGAACTCGAGAAATAAATATTCCTGGTGGTAAGTAGGCTAGGGTGAAATATTTATAACACAGGCATAATTGGTGCAATCTAGGAAATTTTGCATAATTAAACTTGAAATCACAGAGATTACACCATTATGCCATATTTTGTAATTTCAGGGAGACATTTGTATGTGTTTGAACTTGAGCGGCATGTCTAGTTAATTTTTAACCCAATGGTTCAGGTAATTTTTAGGTATGAAACTACACAACCGAACGTGAGAAGCAATGATTTAAATGTGAGCCGCAGGCAGTTCCTTAAATGTGCACACTCATCAAATATTTCAGGTAGAGTTTTTACCCAAGCGCACCATTAGGGTAATTTCTGAGTGCAAACTACAAATTAAATTGAGAGCAGCAGTGTCTTGAATGCAAACAACCAGAAAGCAACTCAAAATTACATTTTCAAGTTAAATATTTATCAGAACAAACCATTAGGGTAATTTATTCAGTTGGAGATGCATTTTGCCTAAGAACACATCATTTTGTGGTAATTTCATATAATTACACTACGGCTAAGCATTACTTTCTTACAATGTCTCACATTTATCAAGGGCCCTTGTCCTAATTTATATGTGGGTCAGTCGAACACCTGGGCCCCTCCCCAGTAGTCTGACTCCGAAATTAACTTTTGTGATTTTAATACTTTTTTAAATAAGGAAATGTGCAAGCCTTTGATATTTTTTTAATTTTGTGCAGCCACTGGTTGTTCCATTGACTTACTGGATGAATTGTAGGCTGATGTGACATTTTTAATACATTGACATCTACTGTTTAGGTCGAGCCTGGGCAGCGCATGCTCTGCAAAGCATGCTGTATTAGAGTATGGACTTGAACCTCCGCCCATCTCCGCCCACATTTTTCATTGGCTTGTGTTATTGTCTTTTGTAAATGCTGGTTTCTGATTTGTTAATGAGCTTCTTAGCCGCTCCTTAGTATAATCTTTTCTCCATTTGTAGCCTCCCACGAGGACTGACCCTTTTACAAGTGTCCTAACTCAGGAGCTTTCATTAGCAGTTCCTAGAACTATTTACTTTATTAAAAGTTACACATCACTCCATGGACACCAGCAACTTGCATTTCTCCAAGTAACAACTTATTAATCGTGGCTGCTTCCCAAAATAGTTTGCACTTGCATTTCTCCGAGATCACTGTTTATTAAATTATTATTAATAGAAAGCGATTTGCTAATATTTACTACCCAGTTCCCCAGCTCCAAAGTCTGCAGCTTTTAAACCACCTCCTTGCTTAAAGACAATATGCATTTTAGGGGGTTTATCCTCACTGAGTCTCCATCCCACCATGCACCCACCTTTACCCCTTCCTCCCTTTTGCTTCCCTAAGCCTCCCCGTGAGCAATGGGAAGTGAGTTCCCTTCATTACACAGACGTGTACAACTAGCTCTTTCACTTTAAAATTAAAAAGCCTCAGATCTTGAGTCTCTCTTCAAGAGCCCCTCCCTGCCAGTGCTCACAACATCCACACGCCGTGCACTAGACGAGGTAAATTTATGTTGCTTTCTGCCCAGCGCGTGTTTTTGGAATGGTTGCTTTTATTCTGTTTTAACTAGGACTCATGTGCACACTTTTTTGGTTAATATACAGCATGAATTAGTTAGATAACCTAAATAAAACATACGTTAGGTATCACATTTAATTAATAAAATAATTGTGTATCATGCAGGTAAAAAAAAAATCATAAAATAACAATATGGCTATTTTGTTTTGCCTTTAAAGAACTGTGAAAATTAGGAAGCTCGAAAATGACGGCCACTTCTCCTCTTTGACACGCCAGTGTACGTTGCTCTGTTTCTGTCCCCATTTGATGACATAAGACTGTTGTGCAGTACTCTCTTAATTTTACCAAACACTGTCCCCGGTGAAAGAACTACAACCAGAGAGAGAGAAAAACCGTGGTGGGGAGGGTGGAGCGTGCGTTGGAGATAGCTCGGAGCCCTCAGCAGAAGATGAAGACTGGCTAATGCTGGAGAACTTCTCTAGTGAGTAGGGAGAGGAAATGGAACACGGAATAGTTGCAGGCTTGCAACACTGCGCGCATTTATTACCACTTCTTGACAGGTGCTGTTCAATGTTCCATCTAATTTTTTTCTTCTGTGTGTGGCACTGTGGGGTCTCTGTGCGCTGCGGCCATGGTCATGTGCGTCAGGAACCAGACCATGCGTGTGGGTGTGTTGTGTGTTTAGCTAGGAACCATAATCAATATTACCATTTTATGCCCTTACATGACTATAATCGATAATATCCATATAACGGCATAAGGATCAGATATATCTTTTAGTAAATCGTCCTTGCAGTCCAAAGCACAGCAAAAGCCACTTCCTTATATTTCTAGAAAGCACAACGAGTTCTTTCGACATACCAAACCTCTAGCAACCTGGGAAATCCCCGTTAGCTTTGTTTTGATTTCGTCCTAGAACTCCTGCGAAGCACTGTAAGAACGGCCAGTTCTTAGTGACATCTTTATTGACGTCTTGTGTCCAACCTTACGTCAAACCCGGCACCTTTCAGGTATAAATATGCCAACGTTGCCTTAAGCAAACACAAGGTGGTGAAATCTGGAGCAGAGCAGCTGTCGACTTGCAGAAAGCACAGCAGATGCGAGAATCCCACGGACGCTGCCCCTCCTCTTTGACGCGTTGAGAAAGACGCTGTCTTTTCTCCTGCCGAGAAAATCCAGCTCCGGTGTTTCCAGCCTACCCTTGCCGGTGACTGGGATATCAAGTCCTGAGAGAGAGATACCAGACCTCCTACATTCTATTCCCAAGGTACAGTGCTAACTAAACCCTTAGAGAGAATTCTTGGATCAGATTCTTGGCAAAACCAACTTAACTTAAACTGCTACTTACTTACTCCCTCCCAGGTATTAGGCTTAGGTCAGGTACACAGGGGTAGGCGTAGTTAGAAGCACCAGTTGAGTACGTTAGCCAATGTATATATGAATGTATATATTGTATATATTTTATTCATTTTAAGTATCTTATGGCTAAGAAACCATATCAATGCTTTTACAGTATTATTTCATAATACTCCTTTTACTGTACGTATTTTACATTATATTAAGTATTGCAATTGTGGCAATCCATTTCTCTTGCATGAGAAGGAAGACTGTTCAATAAATAATACCCTTTTATTGAAAACGCCTGTCTCTCTCTTCTCTGCACTCTGGTGAAACTATGAACGCACGTCTGACTGAGTGAAATAATTGTCTATTGTTTTCACACAACTCTAGAGATTTACTCTTTGTCTGGGGGAGCAAAGTTGTCATGTGTATGCGGTTGTCGGAAGCTGAATCCCTTCTTGTCTGAGCCAGGGAAGCTGATCCCTTCCTATTCAGTCAAGAAAGTTTCCAGTGACCTCTGAGCTAGCTGGCGCAAACCTAAATTAAGTCTGACATAGTCAGTAGAGACCTAGAAGACTTCAGTCCTACGTCTACACTGTTGTTTAAGTTATTCCAATTCGCAGGGCCTATAGGGAAAATAGGAACTACACTACATGGCGCCCAACGTGTGGTAAGGCGATAAAACTAACGCAAGACGTTAGAGTAACTCAGTCGTGCTTTTTCACACAGACCCTTTTTCCCGTAAATACTCCAATAGACGTCTGGAGTGGGTAAAAGGTTAAAATCCGCCGGAACTTAGTAGGAAGAGATTCCTATGTAGAGTTCCTGGTTTGTCAACGTTGAAGGATACAGTGTTCCAAAATATTGTGCACCTAATCTTTTGTCTCCTTGAAATTTGATCTGCAACAAAGAAACCTTCTGCCAGTAAAAATGGCAGACAGTGATGAAGATAGAGATGCTGCTACATTAGCAGCTCAACTGATAGAGGATGACACGAGTCTCCTACATAACGACCCGAATGCTATCCTCATTCCGGTCAACATAAGAAAAACGATAACTATAAAGCTTATGGAAAACGGACTGACAGCACGAGGTGGTACAGTCATTTTCGTGATAGAGGCACACGAATATCGGCAGACAGAGGTATTCTATTCATGGATAAACTTTCCAGCGAAAAAAGCTACAACACACGAATTCCACTATTACAAAATAGAGGAACCACTGGATGAATACGCTCCTTTCGAGGAGATTGAAATACCATTAAAATACCAAGAGCACCTGCTCTGGTTTAAAGGCGCCCTAAAACATAATGATCACAACACCAGGCTCGGTCCACTAGGTAGACCAGGAGCAACGTGGCTGGTCCTAGCCAGCTACGCACCACATCCAGACATCAAAAAAATGTCAAGCGAAGAACTCTTAGTTAAAATAAAAGAATTAACAAAAGCATATAGAGAGTTAGTTCAATTGGCAATGGAAGATATAACTTACCTCCAAAAATTGAAGGAGACAGATATAACAGATCAACCAATTGAACTTGCCAGAATCATAGAAAAATCCTATGAAGAACTAGGTAGAGATAGTTTGGGTGGTAAACCGGTAAAACCCCAACTACTTGAAAATCCTGAAAAAATATTTATTAAAAATAATCAAAACACTGCAAAAAAGAGCTGGGATGGAAATAAACAATCCAGTCCCAAAGAAAAAGATTCCAATCCAAAGGAAGGTCTCCTCGGCGGAGGGAAAGAACTCTGAACCGAGAACACCAGTCTCCCCAAAGGGAGCCCTCTGAGAAAAGATACAACCTTAGAAATAGGGATAATTTGAAAAAACCTGATAGATATCAAAGTAATGATACACGTCCCTCTCGATCTTTTTCGCAGAAATCGGAAAGAAGAGGACGGTCAGAACAAAGGGAAGAGCACGCCAAGTCCAAAGACAAGGAACCTGCTCAAAGTAAAAAATTACAATTTCCAAAAAAGAAGGTAGCCAGTATTAGAGTAATCGAACATGCCGAGAATACTGAGGACACAGCTGAAAAACGGAGAGTGGGCACAGACAATGCTAGACAGCCCAGCAGAAATCAGCATAGCTTGCAAGATCCTGATGAATCATCTGGAGAGAGTGGACACGAATGAATACATTCAAGTGGAAACTGCAGATACCAGAGTTAGCGAACCTCATAAGATATACGAAATAACACTGCGTATAGAGGGAGATAAGACTAGGAAAATAAGAGGTCTGTTTTGGGATAACCTCTCAAAAGGCTATGACATCTTATTTGCTGAAAAAGACTGGCCACCAGAGTTTGTCAGGGAGTGCCCTCATGGCGAAGGATCATATTCCAATTCATAGAAAATATATATATGCTAAAAAATGGGCACTAGCTCAAGCACCTGATTTATATAAGAATCATGTAGGATGGGATGAGGACTCTCTTCCTCACAAAATCCAGTTAAAATGTCAACCAACTGCACAAAGGCAGTACCCAATTAAGCAAGAAGCTAAAAAACAGGTCAGGGAGATTTTAGATCAACTTGAATACCAAGGGGTGATTGAAACATGCACCTCTCAAATGAACAATCCTTTGTTTCCTGTCTCCAAACCAGACAATTCATATCGTCTAGTCTTGGACTACAGACACCTTAACTCGTGTTGCAAAACATTTGCGGTACAAAACTCGCACAGTGCGGCACTGATGAATAACATAGTTCGCAAAAAATACAAAACAACATTAGACACCTCTAATATATTCTTTTGTCAAAATATAGCACCGGAAAGCAGGTATTTAACCGCTTTCTCAACAATGGGGTCACCGAAAAATTCAGTAGGATCCCACAAGGATTCAAGAACAGTCCAGGATTATTCTCAGCCAGAGTAATGGAGTTACTACAAATGTATGATGATGAGGCATTATCTTATGTGGATGACATCTATCTTACAGACGACAACTTGGATACTCACTTGAAAAGAGTAATACTTGGGTTCGCAGCAGAGGGTTACAAATTCAACTTTAAAAAGTCACGAATTGCCCATCTGACGGTCCTGTTCTTAGGATACGAATTATCAAGTGAAGGAAAGAGCCTAGCAGACAACTTTTTAGAGAAGTGTGCTGTACTCCAAGCACCAAAAACGCTGAAGAACTTACAATCTGTACTAGGCTTCCTGAATTTTGGAAGAACTTACATTCTAAATTATGCAGAGAGGGTTAAACCTCTCTATGAATTAATAAAACCTGATTTCAAGCCAATACATTGGACTCAGACACACACAGAAATTTTAAGATCACTGCAAACCGACATGTTAGCTAAAGCAAAATTAGAAACATGTGACAATACAAGCAAACTTGTAATCCGAGTCATCCCAGGAAGATGCGGATTCACGTACCTGACCTCTAATGAGGGAGAAACGGTACCAATAGCATACAAATCACATTTGTACACACAAACAGAAAAAACATTCAGTCTTAAAGAAAATACTGTGAAGGTGGTACTAACTGCGATAACAAAAGAAAGAGCCCTAGCCCAAGGCAAAAGGATAACTGTTTTTACAGCAGAATCAGCCTTTGAGCTGCTATTCAGCCCAGTCAATCTAAAAACAGTGGCATTAGATCCTATATGGATACAGTGGGAAAATTCTCTTGCGGCAGAAGACATGACATACTATTTTGTCCCAGACATGAAAAAACTGAATGATTTGAAATATGAAGAAGAATATCCTCTGCCAATCGAAATTCTGCCTCTACAACAGTACTCTTGTATAATCTATACGGACAGATTTGTACAACATTACAATGTAGATGATAAATCGTACAAAGCAGCCTGCGCGATTGTTAAAGGTCGCTGGCTCTGTGGTAAATTCAGACCAAAAATAACGAAAACTGAATCACTGAGAAACTGTTTGGCTCAGCGAGCTGAAATCAGATCTTTAAAGATGGCGCTTGAGAATGCCGATCGTGAATTCCCGACACTAATAGTGTGCGATTTGCATTCCTGCGTCAAATCTTACAATAATGATTTGCAGAAATGGGTTCAAAACGATTACAAAGATGACACAGGTGCCACAATCAAGCATAAAATGCTTTGGAAACAGGTGGTTCTTTTACAAAAAGAACGACAGAAGACTCACGTGATACATACATTGAGTCATCAACGTGATGGCGTTCACGTTGCAGGGAATTCATTGGCTAATTCAGCCACAGGGGAAGCAACTCAACCGGCTTCCGTAGCCACAAAAAAGCGTTCAGAAAAACACATGGACGGGGAAACCATGCTGGCGGTAAAAACGTCTTCAAAAGGCAACTGTGCAGCACTACCCATGAACTATCCACTCAATTATACATACATAATTGACGCAAACTCCGTTTCTTTTGCTCGAATCCCTGGAGTGGGGATAGGGTAATTCCAAACACGAATCGGAGTATCTTTTTAATAGCAGACGCACACGTGTTCAAGTTCAAGTTCAAGAATTTATATAGCGCACTACTCACCCAGAGGGTCTCAAGGCACTTGGGGAGGGGGTTCATTATTTATCGAATAGCCAGGTTTTAAGTTATTTTCTGAAGGAGATGTGGTTCTGTGTAAGGCGGAGGTGAGTGGGGAGTGAGTTCCAGGTCTTAGCCGCCAAGTAGGAGAAGGATCTACCTCCCATGGTGGATCTTTGGATACGCGGAACTGCGGCAAGGCCTTGATTGGAGGATCTTAGTTGGCGGGTGGGTGTGTAGAAGGATAGTCGAGTGTTGAGGCATTCGGGCCCTAGTTTGTAGAGGGCCTTGTGTGCGTGGGTGAGGAGACAGAATGTTATTCTCTTGTTGACGGGAAGCCAGTGGAGGTCTTTCAGGTGGCCGGTAATGTGATCTTGGCGAGGGATGTCCAAAATGAGTCTCGCTGATGTGTTTTGGATGCGTTGGAGTTTTTTCTGTAATTTGGCTGTAATTCCGGCATAGAGGGTGTTTCAGTAGTCTAGTCGACTCGTAACCAGTGCGTGGGTGACAGTCTTTCTTGTCTCGGCGGGGATCCAGTGGAAGATTTTTTTGAGCATACGAAGTACGTTGAAGCAGGAGGATGAGACGGCGTTGACTTGTTTGGTCATCGAGAGTGAGGAGTCCAAAATGAAGCCAAGGTTGCGTGCGTGGTCTGTGGGTATGGGTGCTGAGCTCAGATCCGAAGGCCACCATGAGTCGTCCCAGGCAGAGGGGGATATTCCTAGGATGAGCACTTCCGTTTTGTCTGAGTTAAGTTTTAGGCGGCTGTGTTTCATCCATACGGCTACTTCTTTCATGCCTTCGTGAAGATTGGTTTTGGCGCTGTCGGGGTCTTTGGTGAGGGAGAGGATCAGCTGGGTGTCGTCAGCGTAGGAGATGATGTTAAGGTTGTGTTGACGCGCGATGGAAGCGAGTGGACTCATGTAAACGTTGAAGAGGGTGGGACTGAGTGATGATCCTTGTGGTGCACCGCAGATGACTTCGGTGGCCTCTGATTTGAATGGAGGAAGTCGGACTCTCTGAGTTCTCCCAGCTAGGAACGAGATGATCCAGTCCAAGGCTTTTCCTTTTATGCTGATGTTGCTGAGGCGTTGTATGAGGGTGCTGTGACAGACAGTGTCGAAGGCGGCGGAGAGGTCGAGTAGAATGAGGGCCACTGTTTCTCCGTTGTTCAGTAGTGTTCGAATGTCGTCTGTTGCTGTGATGAGGGCGGTTTTGGTGCTGTGTTTGGCTCGAAAGCCGGACTGTGAGGGATCGAGGGAGTTGTTGGATTCGAGGAAGGCGGCGAGTTGGCTATTGACGGCTTTCTCGATGACTTTGGCCAAGAATGGGAGGAGGGATATGGGGCGGTAGTTTTTAAGTTCAGAGGGGTCTGCTGGGGGTTTCTTCAGGAGGGCGCTGACTTTGGCATGTTTCCAGCTTTCTGGGAAGGTAGCAGAGTTGAAGGAGCAGTTGATGACATCACGGAGATGGGGTGCGATGATGGAGTCAGCTTTGTTGAAGATGTGGTGGGGACATGGGTCGGTTGGCGAGCCAGAGTGGATGGAATTCATTAGGCGGATGGTGTCTTCAGTGGTGATTGGGTTCCAGGCGCTGAGGGTGTTAGAGGGCGGTTTAGGTTCTGAGGGGGGTGGAGAGGATTGTTCGTTGGAACTGTTTTCGAAGCTGTTATGTATGTCGTCAATTTTGTTGTAGAAGAAGGAGGATAACGAATCGCAGAGATCTTGGGAGGGAGTGATGTCGTTTGAGGCTGCGGTGGGGTTGGTGAATTCTTTGACGATGTTGATTAGTTCCTTGCTGTTATGGGCGTTGTTGTCGAGTCGATTCTTGAATGCTGATTTGTTGGTGGATCGAATCAGCTGGTGGTGTTTGCGGGTGGCTGCCTTGAAGGTGGTCATGTTGTTGGAGGTTGCGTTTTTTCTCCATGTTTTCTCGAGAGTACGGCATATCTTCTTGGATTTCTTAACGTCATCGTTAAACCAGGGGGTCTTTTTGCTGTCTTGTTTGGTGTGATGGTTTTTCAAGGGTGCTAATTCGTCAGCGCTGCGAGTGATCCATTGTTTGAATTTGATGGCAGCTTGGTTTGGGTCCGATGAGAGGGCGGGTGGGTTTTGGTTGAGCGATGTGAGGAGTTGGTCGGTGGTGATTTTGTTCCATTTTCTTCGGGGAATAGGTTGTGGGGGATTGTGGGTCGAGGTGGTTTTGTAGCTGAAGTGAACACAACTGTGGTCCGTCCAATGGAGAGCTGCGGTGCGATCGAAGGAGATGTGTTTGCTGGAGGTGAAGATTGGGTCGAGCGTATGTCCGGCTACATGGGTGGGGGTGTCAACAAGTTGTTTGAGGCCGAGATTGGCCAGGTTGTCAAGAAGGGTGGTGGTGTTGCTGTCGTTTTTCTTTTCCAGGTGGAAGTTGAGGTCTCCTAGTAGAATGTAGTTCTCAGAGGCGAGGGCATGTGGACTGATGAAGTCAGTGATGTCTTCGCTGAATTGTTTACGGGTTCCTGGAGGCCTGTAGATGAGGGTGCCTCTGAGTGTGGTCCTAGGGTCGGTGTGGATCTGGAAGTGGATGTGTTCGGTGGTTGTAAGGTTATCGTCAAAGCTGGTCGTGATTTTGATGGTGTTCTTATGGACGATGGCGATGCCTCCTCCTGTTTGGACGGTGCGGTCTTTTCGGATGATCTTGTAATTGTCCTGGATGGCTATGGCGATGTCGGGTGTTGATGATGCGTTCATCATGTTTCAGTAAGGAAGGCGACGTCCGGTGATGTAGTGTCGAGTAGATCCCAGAGTTCAGTGGCGTGTCTGTGGACCGAGCGGGTGTTCAGCAGGATGCACTTCAGGTGGTTAGAGTCGGAGCTGTGTTTGGGGTTAGTGGATGTGGTATGAGTCTTGATGCTGGAAAATTTGCAGGAGTGGCAAGCAAAGGGACCGTGGGTACGCCCCGGGGCAGCTTCGTAGCATTGAGGTGTGCGTCCGGGGTTAAGGGCTAGGAGGGTGGTGGCGTCATACGTTATGCTGGAGGAGTGCAGTTTGTGGGGGCCAGGGGGTCTGGCGCTGGGCGCGGTCCAGGCGGGAACGGGCGTAGACAGCTTTCCTTTGGCGCACCTTCGGCTCTCATGGGGCGCGAACGCTGCGCGTAAACGCGGCGCGCAAGAGCATCTGTCATAAGTGGATAGTGGAGGGGGAGGGGCGAGGGAGGAACAGCTAGGAGGCGGGGGCGGGGCGTAGGTCCGGGCAGGGAGGGACAACAACAAAGCACAAAATGGCTGCAGGCCAAAAACAAAACTGTATTGGAGGCACAACTTGATATGGATGTTATGCACAATTGCACTATTTAAACAAAGTAATCAAAAGTAGCCAGGCACAATACAATCCTGCAGGCTGCGCGCTTACTGAGTGTAGTGCGACGAAACTTATTTGGCTACCTCAAGCGCTACGAGCAGTAATTTGAAACAGACGGGCAGCTGTAAATGTTAAACAATTGTAGAAACGCTGCGATCTCCTAACAACAATAGCGCGCTGCAATTCCCCAAAAGCTCAAGCGCTATAGTATATTAAATTGCAGCGGGCATTCAGGCACAGTTCAAAAATAATGAGGGAGCAATGCGGGTGGGCGCAAGCAGACAGGCAGGCACAGTGCAAAATAATGAAGGGGCAATGCGGATGAGCGCTACAATACCATGGCAGATAGTGCGGGGAGCTGCATGGGGAGCGACCGTAGCTGAAGGCTTCAGGGTGGTTTTGGGATTGGGTCTGAGGCACATAGAGATCAAAGAATCTCTGACAGAATTACAATCAGATTTCTGGTGGCCGGGGATGAGCCTGCAACATTACAAATTTGTAAAGAGCTGTCCAAACTGCAACAGAGATTGTAGCAGTGAACCGACCGGAGTGGTGCCATGGCCATTTCAGTAGTTAGGATAAGGCTATCTACATGTAAAATCCAGCATCCCATTAAAATTCTTTTAAGACTAAATACACTAAAAATTAAGTC
This sequence comes from Lissotriton vulgaris, assembly GCF_964263255.1. Lineage (NCBI taxonomy): Eukaryota > Metazoa > Chordata > Amphibia > Caudata > Salamandridae > Lissotriton > Lissotriton vulgaris. Next base: position 363,903,248 of record NC_141695.1, on the reverse strand, counting down.
CACCAGCGCTCGGCTGACGCCAGAACTGTTATAAAAGATTTGCGAGTCTTTATCGGCACATACGCAATTGCCATGCTACATTCTGACCAGGGTCCTGCTTTCAGCTCTCGAGCTTATAAGGAGGCCATGACCAGCATGGGTTTTGAATTGCGATACTCTTGTCCCTTCCATCCTGAGGGAAACGGGATTGTGGAAAGAAAAAAACGAGACATAAAGCAATCTATAATGGCAAAGGTTTTAGGTTCGGGTGATGGGTGGGTCCAGCATTTAATAAGTGTCCAACGTAGTCTTAACAATCTGCCAAGAAATTCTCTAAAAGGTTTCAGCCCGTACAAACTATTGTTCAGAACTAGAATGTATATTCAGGATTTAGATAGTCATGCTTCAGTGGTGGAAGATAAGAAAAAATGCTTTGACATCAAAGATCATTTGGCTGTTTTACAGGACTTAAATGAAACAAGAAAAGCCCCGAGCAACGTAAAATTAAAACAAGAGCCAACAACCACTGAAGAATCACCACCTGTCCCAGCAAGACCTGTCTGGATTCCAAAGATTGGGGATCTGGTCAGAGAAAAGATCGCGGTGAAGAAGAAATTTGGGCCTTCTTACAGAAAAGCAGTACCTGTCTTAGCCATCAACGGAACAAGATCAGTTGTACTACCGCCCCTTGCTGGTAAAAAGGAGAACCGAGTTGTATCCATCGACCTGGTAAAACCACAATCATGTGGTCAATAATAAATAGTAGGCCCAGTGAACTCCCAAGAAATAACAGAATACCCAAATTTGCTACAATCCAAGAGGTTCAAACTGACGGACTAATCACATTTGATAAACCTACAGTGAATAAAAAGAGGACTATGCAACAATGCCATGGAACTTGTGCCTTTTGAAACTCAAATTGAAACAGTTTGTCAAGAAACACCAGTCTACAACGATGTAGCATCAGAATGTACTGATGAAAGACAAATTGGAAAAACAATCCCAACAATTGACAGAACTGCATCTGGCTACTTTATCAATTTCGATAACTTTTCTGAAGATCCAAGTGAACCAGAAGAAACGCCAACAACAAAAACTTTTAAAGACAAAGCAACAAAACTCTTGCTTCAACTCAAAGAAACCTATCTGATTTATCCATGGATTGAATTTTGGATTGTGTTAGGTGTACTTTTCCTCCTGCTTTGGCTCATCATGGTACTTTGTTTGGGAAAATTCATTGAAGGAAAAGACAGTACAATGGACACAGCAAGTCAGAACATCAACTTTGTCCTAAAGCCACACAAGTCATCTCACATCGAGAAAAGAGAACTATCATCAGTGTGTCACAGCCATTCCAGTACCCGGCGGGGTAGTTTGGGACAAAACGGATTATGAAATATATGGCCCGGTCGAGCTATTGAAATATCCACATCAATTCAAGGTTTCATTAAGTGACTTTGTAAAACCAAGTACATTTTCAGATGATTGGGACTTTGAGAGCATTAATAATATGATGTCAGATCTAGTATTGTCAGCAAAATTTAAAGAACATGATTATTTACAGGGGTCATCGAACTATGACCAGATGTATTGCTACAACCACTATGCACACCACTATTTGCATAAATCTGCACAACCTAGAAATGTTTTTAAATATAATCAATGGGAACATTGTGCAACACCACCCAAAAGCAGCTCAAAAACATTTTATGAGAAATTTCCATACTTCTCAAGGTTCAACACAAGTTATGCAGAAACATTTTATTATAAACTGTTAGATAAGACAGGGACAAAAAACATGCTGACAAATACTAAACTGATTTATTCTGAAATGTTTTATGAAAAAATGATTACTTTTGGTTTTGATTTCTGGAAAAATAATATTGAAACAAAAACCATCTGGGGTACAAAAGAGTGGCAGGTACAAGGCCTAGAAGCATTATTTCGAGCCTGCATGATCCCAGAACAAATTATGTTCTTGAATGACACAATTCAACAGACTACCTGTCTTGGCCTAGCCAAGATTAAAGACCTTAATAAACCGTCTATTCCAAAACCAATACCTGATAATACAACCACAGATATTGAGATAGACGTATCCCAAATTTTACATCAAAATAGAACACAACCTGACTGGAAAAAGTGGTTAATCTGGCCAACAGACACTAATAACTGTCAAGATACATTCCTGAACAAAATACAGGGGTTAAAAATGACCAGACCCTAGATACTCCCAGAGACAACATCCAGGGATAGTAACAACATACAGTGTAGGGAAACTATGCCTTGAATGGCTACAAACATCCACACTGGCAGAAATTAAGCAACACTTGACTTTACTTAAAGACGGTGCTGACTTGCGTGATTTCATAATGGGACCACGCAAACAGCGCCAAAAACGTTTCATAGCGGCTAGTATATATGCGGCGTACAACGAGGCATGGAAAGTAATGCAAATTGAAACAGCAGAAAAAATACGAGAAATTGATCGTATTAATTTGGAAAAATCACTTTCTGTTGTGGACAATGGGTTAATGACTCTGTCTTCCAGAATGTATTCACTGGACAGTATTGTATCATCTGCCATTGATATAATAGATCAGGACTTGGTAATGTTGCAACATGGTCAGTCCCAGTTACGTTCTATTGTGCAGCTAGGCTGGACGTTGCAAAATCTGCGTTCAGGCTATGTGCCATGGCGTTTAATCAACACAACGTCATTGTTTTCTATCTTTAACCTTACCGATAAACAAATCAGTTTGGCACAAAAAGGAGCAGACTATACAATTCTGAGCATTGAAAAACTTGAGAGATTACCATTGACAATGTCAGAAAGACCTGTCATTGAATGGATAATACACGGAATAATCACAATTCCGATAACAACTTTCCAATTTAAAAATTGCCAGGAATATATATGCCAGCAGGCCAGTATGAAAGGTTGGGTAAAGGGTACATTAAGTCACCATGGAAATTACCTTACACACACACATGTTATAGTGACAAAAATGTATTTCTTAGTGGTAATGAGTGTAAACAGTCACTAAGCGGTATACTTTGGTGCCAAGGTATTAACTTGCATGGGGCCTGTGAGGGGACTTCAAATAACCTTTCATGCCACCAGCACGGCATACCTGCAACACAGATAGAGCCATTCTTTAGACAACTTTCTAACGGGAGTTACGTTCTAATAACGGACCACAGCTGTTGTGGCATGGTGCCAGGGAAAGCATATCTCGTAAACGTTACTTCCATGGTCACTTGCTGTATGCAAGCATTGTATCCAAACGGCCCTGGAGACTCAGAGTCTCCGATTTGGCCTCCGTTGAATATCTCTTCTATACGAATTGATACTTTAAGCAGAATGAAGTCAGTGCTTTTACAGACAACAGTGCCCATCACGTCATCAAAAGAGACGTATGATCTCCAAGTTGCACGGACAACTGCAGAGATACGTACATTTTTATCAACAAAATGCCCCTTGCATTTCGTAGAAATGTTAAACCAAATCCTAAATATGTCGGATGCCAGTGGTATCTCACATGTATTTAAGACAATTTTTTCGGGACTGTTAACACCCTTCGAAGCAGTCCTGGGCATCTTTCCCAATTTTGTCCATTCGGTCTTTGGCGGCCTACCACTACTTTTGGGGCTCGTAGCAGGAATTTTATTTTTGACCCTTCTGCTCCGATATGGCAAGCCAAAACGCAGACATGACTCCAGCAACAATGGAAGAAACGATCCTAGCAATACGCTATCGGACCGCATAACTAAAGTCCTTGGATTAGCCCGGCTAAGAGATCTGAATATGACCTGGTTTCTTTCATTCAGACCTATATGGCAGAACTGCATCTTACCTGTGCTTCGATGTATGCAATGCGGTGAAGAATGCGTGTTAGACACCTGTCCTGCACTACAATCAGCAGTACCAATGGATATCGATACCTTGCTAAGTCCTGTAACGGCTCATGCATCGTGTTGTCCCCAGCGGTTACCAATCCTGATGGCGGCATTCGTTGAGACTTCTGCACTACGATTAGGTGGTGGCAGTGAAGCAAGAAATGAAAGCAACATCACCCAGGTACGACCTTCTGTGAGCATTGCTGATCCTGAAATCGATGATAGCAATCATTCTCACGACTGCCAGGTTACAGCATTATCAAACTTGGTCGAACTGTCACCTGAATATGATGTTCTCCCCTGAACAGAAACAATAACTTTTTGAAAAAGAATCCGGCACACAGCGTTCCCATGAACTCTGAATTCGGCCTTCAGCTTTGATAAACAAGAGCTACTGAAAAACGTTTGGAACTATTTTTTCTCTTCCCCTGATGATGAAATTATTTTTTCCAAATTCCAAAATATTTACCTTTTTCTGGCACATGTACTTTGCTTAAAGTAGAACTATTCATAAAGAACAGAGCTTCTATTTTTAGTAGATCTAGAGACAAAATATTACCTCAGCCTCTAGCACATACAGCAACTGCATTTATATGTGATGAAATAGTCTCGCTCTTCTTTTCTGTATTAAGAGACATTTCATGTGTAAATTTTCGCAAATCGTTCAGCTAAATATATATGCAGTTTTTAGTGAATGATTACACTGCTTAAAAACGTACAGTAACTATGATTTTTCGTGTATTTCACATACACCATTTCGAATGCAAAATGTATTTTGGGGTGGGTTGAAATACACATGCACCTTTATTGCTTAGTTTTAGTAACTGATGGACATAAAATCGTGGAGTGGGTGTTGTGTGTTTATCTAGGAACCATAATCAATATTACCATTTTATGCCCTTACGTTGACTATAATCGATAATATCCATATAACGGCATAAGGATCAGATCCATATTTTAGTAAATCGCCCTTGGAGTCCAAAGCACGGCAAAAGCCACTTCCTTAGATTCCTAGAAAGCACAACGAGTTCTTTCGACATACCAAACCTCTAGCAACCTGGGAAATCCCCGTTAGCTTTGTTTTGATTTCGTCCTAGAACTCCTGCGAAGCACTGTAAGAACGGCCAGTTCTTAGTGACATCTTTATTTACGTCTTATGTCCAACCTTACGTCAAACCCGGCACCTTTCAGGTATAAATATGCCAACGTTGCCTTAAGCAAACACACGGTGGTGAAATCTGGAGCAGAGCAGCTGTCGACTTGCAGAAAGCACAGCAGATGCGAGAAGCCCACAGACTCTGCCCCTCCTCTTTGACGCATTGAGAAAGATGCTGTATTTTCTCCTGCCGAGAAAATCCAGCTCCGGCGTTTCCAGCCAACCCTTGCGGGTGACTGGGATATCGAGTCCTGAGAGAGAGATACCAGACCTCCTACATTCTATTCCCAAGGTACAGTGCTGACTAAACCCTTGGAGAGAATTCTTGGATCAGATTCTTGGCAAAACCAACTTAACTTAAACTGCTACTTACTTACTCCCTCCCACGTATTAGGCTTAGGTCAGGTACACCGGGGTATGCGTAGTTAGAAGCACCAGTTGAGTGCGTTAGCCAATGTATATATGAATGTATATATTGTTTATATTTTATTAATTTTAAGTATCTTATGGCTAAGAAACCATATCAATGCTTTTACATTATTATTTCATAATACTCCTTTTACTGTATGTATTTTACTTTATATTAAGTATTGCAATTGAGGCAATCCATTTCTCTTGCATGAGAAGGAAGACTGTTCAATAAATAATACCCTTTTATTGAAAACGCCCGTCTCTCTCTTCTCTGCACTCTGGTGAAACTAAGAACGCACGTCTGACTGAGTGAAATAATTGTCTATTGTTTTCACACGACTCTAGAGATTTACTCTTATTCTGGGGGAGCAAAGTTGTCATGTTTATGCGGTTGTCGGAAGCTGAATCCCTTCTTGTCTGAGCCAGGGAAGCTGATCCCTTCCTATTCAGTCAAGAGAGTTTCCAGTGACCTCTGAGCTAGCTGGCGCAAACCTAAATTAAGTCTAGCATAGTCAGTAGAGACCTAGAAGACTTCAGTCCTACGTCTACACTGCTGTTTATGTTATTCCAATGTGCAGGGCCTATAGGGAAAATAGGAACTACACTACAGGTGCAGCGCCAAATATCACTCCAAACTCATGCTTAAACAAGTAAAAAGTCTGCATTTTCACACATAAATCGCCACGTTAAGGGTCTTATGGCAGGTTTGCAATGTAGACACACACCATGACATGAATTGGTTACACAGGCAAGTACACTTCGGGTTTAGAAAAGCACAAGACTCCAATGATAGTACCAATATAAGATTTTACTGCTGTAGGTATAATTTTACTTGTTGTATTGTATATCTGGATGCACAGACAGAAAGAAGCAACAAAATACCAGCCAGGAGGCACACTAGGCTAAGCAGAGAGATTTCTAACTTACCTGATACCTAAAAGAATTGCAGCAAGTCCAAAAGAACAACGTGTGCTTTACAAGTTGTTCAATTGGACTTTGGTCAGCCCACTTCAAGTAGGCACAGCCGGGCCACCTTTAACACTGGTGGCGCCCTGTGTGACATTGTTTGTTGGCGTCCCCCAATGGCCACCTCTACCACGGATTCCCTCACTAGCACCCTTTAACAGCGGCCCTCAAGTCTCCAGAACCACTGGCTCTCTGATTCATTAAGTATTATAGCACCACTCATACCAGTGTAAGGTGTCAGAGCACTTTACATAATACACACATTGCACAGAGACAATCATAGGTGTGTAAATCAGTGTATTGGAAGTGTTACATCAGACAAGACTGCAAGGTGTAGTGTAGGAGTTATCAATACTAGTAGGCAATATAGTTTAAGAGTGCTTATTCTGGAAAAGTACGAATTCAGAATTCAAAATGTGACACCATTGTTAGAGATTCTCTTTAAAACAAGAATTGGTTTGTTACCCAAATGAACCCTTTTGGCAAAATTAGGATAATAAAAGACTGGGCAATAAAACATATTGCTCTAACATAATACTTGCAGTTAACATGCCGCTGTTTGATGACTGTTAATAGCTCAACGCTCTATATTAGGATTTTGACTTACAAACCACAAGTAACAAAATGAGCTCTCTTACAGAAGCAGTAACCCACTGACCTATTTACATTTCTGCACTTTTTTATCTGCATGGTACATGTTCTTAGCAGCAGGCATTTTAACCCACTGTGCGACCTTTGGATGAGTCAAAACTTCCACTAGACAAACCTCTATCTCTTTTCAGCAAGACGATTAATCACTAGAGTTATCTAGACATTTTAATTGAAAATTGCTGGAGGCCAGGAACATGCACGGCATCCAATTCTTCACACGAGGACAACACCCTTATTATATGTATAGTCAGCTGCATGCAGCAAAGCCTGTCAGTGGCCTTCATCTATCTCCATGCACAGCTCACAATCTGGCAGCCAACTACTGCTGTGTATAACGTTTAGGAGGCTTGGCTTCAGCAAGCCCAAAAGCACGATGTGTGCTTTACACATAGCTGCCAAGGTTTCAGATTGCTTGTGTGTGACATTTTCATAAATACAGTGTAATTATGAGTGACATTTCAACAACTATGAGTGACACTTTCTGGCTAGTAAAATCCAGCCATGAAAAAGAGGAAAAACCTATGAATAAAAGAAATTACAGCTATCTGAGGGGTGTAATGTCTCATATTTATGTTTCCCTTATCTTCATTGCTTGATTTTGCTTGAAAGAAAGTGTCACTCACATTTGTTGAAATATCACTCAAGATTACATAGAAATTATAAAAATGTCACCCATAGCAATCTGAAACCTTGACAGCTATGGCTCTGTCTCACCCGAGCTGTCAGCTGAGCAGAGCGCACATGCATCTGCCCGAGCCAGAGACAACAGAGACCTGTACCACTAGTGAGGAGGGGCTGGTGACATGATTAAAATGGCGGCAAAATAGAGGCGGGAAACAACGCCTAATCACATCTTTTCTTTTGCTGCACTTCTTTCCTAATGGGCTGAGGCTGCGGGCTGTTTGTGGCCCTTTGTGAAAACATTTGTTAATTGCAGCACCGTCATGCGCTTCAATTAACAAACATTTTCACAATGGCTCACAATCAGCCCCCAACTGCGCTCCCTTAGAGAAGACTTTTAGCAAGTCCAAATCAGTACTGCCAAGTATCACGCATCAGGCGTGATACTAACGCATTTCAGTGTGGTGGTCCGCATCATCGCACTTAAATGCTAAGTCAAGCATAATAGGGCCTCCTCAGGCTAACTACTCATGCACCAATAATGTCTGATTGAAACAGAAAGCTGGTCTGGAGTGGCTGGCGCGCCGTGCGCCCTGCTTCTGTTAGGCTTGTGGGCGAGTCTGCAGCTCAGCTGTAAGGTGCTACAATGTAACAGACAATAACCCGACATGAGCTGTAGCATGATTAAGGATTATGGGTTCATGACGCTGCAGCGCGAGTGCTGTTCAGGCGGCAGTAGTAAGCTGCTCACTCCATGTCCGCACTGTGCCACGGGTATTTTATTCCCTTAAATCCCTTTCCTCACTTTGGTGAAGGAAAAGTCTTAATGGAGGAGGAGTGGGGCCCGTCCTGAGAGACAGTCTGCCCAGTCCCATGGGCCTTGTGGGCCAAACCGCAAAGCAGGCAAAGACAAGCTGGGTGATCGGAGGCCGGTGACAGGGGAGACCTGCCGCACTGGTTGATAGGAGTGCTACTGTACTCATGGAGGTGGGCTGGCATCGACTCCAGCGGCAGAGATGGGGCCGCCCTGCTAGGTCAGCAAGTGGGGCCGCATGATGGCTGCTGGACAGCAGGCACCTCGTGTTTGGAGGGGATGCACTTTTTCCGGCATCAGAGCCAGGTGGTCTGCCATGGACACTAGGGACCCAACCAGCAGTATCAGCTAAATCCTGGATGGACCGCTATGGCTTGAGTTGGCCAAGCACACCAGCCCCTCCCATACAGCTGCTGCTGGGCAAAAGACGGAGCTGCCGCCTGTACAATTGCCGCTCATCGAGTCACCATGCTAAGTAAGTTGTGTCTTACTTGGGTATCTATCTCTTCCTTAAAATTGTGTGTTAAATGGTATTATTGCGCTAGCGCACGGCAAGGGATGCCGGTCCAATTACTTGTGTAATTTCACGTCAAGTAAGCCTCATCGGTTGAAGTGGACATAAACTACAGAAATCGCCAAAAGGGATCCGTCTAGGTACTGACATGAACCCTACTGAGGCAAGATTTATACATACTTCCCCTGATGCCAATTTTCGCTCCTCTGGAAAGATGCACTCTCTTATTATCAAAATGAAGATTTGGAAGTCGTTCGGATTACTGGTTCCTGGATTGATGCGAAAGTGAAACTGAAAAGGTCATCTTCTGCATGAAAACAGGGAAGGCAGAGGGAATTCGCCTGAAGGAAGCGGAATGAGTATATAATCTTCATACCCTAATTTTGACAATGGGACTTGATATTATGAAAACTGCCACTAGAACACTTTGCCCGAGTTCAGCCCCAGAATGAAAAGTTTTAAAGCAAATTCGGATATGATCAATATGAAATGCAGTCTGATCTCGTGAAACGACCAACTAGTCCAATTCTGCCAAGTTTTATATAACACTTATGCTTTCTGCTAAGGTAGCTCACATGGGTGCAGGCATACAGGGGTGATTAATTAACTATACAAAAAAAAGAAAACATACATGTGACTTAAATGCTGGCTGCTGAGAGCTGTGTGTGGGGGGAAGTTTTATATAGCTCGAACTAGAGCCGATAAATCGGGTATCAGATCGCTTTACATAGCACCAGTTTAGTTACACAAGGACACATTCATTTTTTCTTAGGCACAGGGAGATTAAGTGATTTGCCCAGAATCACAGGATGTTGAGCGTCAAAGCCGAGACTCGAACCCGGTTCCCCAGCTTCGACGTCGGCGTGATATGCAAGTCAATGATTTGAATCCCAGCAGGGTTGACAAGTCTTTCATCATTCCTAGGTTGATAAAAATGAGTAATACTTTTGAACGGGTGACAATAACTTTAATTCGTATCTAAAATGTCATGAGTCATAAATACAATTTCGCTTTATTTTTTTTACATCTAAAAGCAGCTAGATTTGTGTTCTTTTTTACTTAAATCGGCTGATTTGTTTTCTTGGCAATCCTGCCAGGGATTCTTACTGTAAGTTTAAACTGAACCATTAGCAAAACTCTTGGAATGATGCATTTTACTTGCATACAGATGGATAAAAACACACACACCAGCCCACTTCATAGCAGCACATCACATCTGAACCTGGAAAGCCTAGCAGGACAGCCACTTAAAGACACCAGCACATACAAGTATATATGTACTCATCCACACAGTTTACAAGCAATCATGAAAAGAGACTGAGACATACAGTCACTCCTGTGAAAAGATATCTAGATACCTCTGCCAACAGCGTCTTCAGTGCAATCAGGCATCACACATGAGCACATAGCCATATATCACTGTTGGACTGGAAAAAGCTCCGGTGCATGTCTCTCTAGAAAACGCTCCCCAGGCCAGACCTGCCAAGTACCATGCATCACACATTTTGCGAAGGCATTTCAGTGTGGTGGTCCGCATCACCGCACTGTTATGCAAAGTCACACATTATGGAACAAGAGTTAAATGACTGGCTTTGGTAAGCATCTCTGTAATAGACACAACATGCTTTTAATTTTCTTGTAATCCTGTAAAATAGAATGTGGGCATCTGAGACTTCAAGACCCATGATACCCCTGGGTTGTTTAGCTGCCTTGTCAGCAAAGCGGCTGCAGTGTAAATCTGGCACACCATTCGGTTCACCACTCAATATTGTGCTCTCCAGCAGAGAGGCCGCTGAGTAGAGTGTGCCGGAAAGCTGTCAAGGCAAAGTTTAGAAAGGCCGGTCAGCAGCATGCTAAGGGTTCACATGCACCGATACAACTGACATGCTTATGTGAGATCTGCACGGGCAATTTCTGTTTTATAGTACATTCCACATTGAATGAGCTCAGAAGAGCATAGCATTCCTGATTGCCTGCATTGGTTGAAATATTGGGCCTCGTTTATGAGAAATGACGCATCGCTGCGTGAAAGCAGCGATGCGTCACTTCTCAGTGCACACTCCTTGCGACATTCCTGATGCGTCACATTTAATGCATGACGCATCATGTCGCAAGGAGTTACAGATACGTCAGTATTTCTGACGTATCTGTAAGCGCAAAAGTGACGCATTGCTGGAGTGTGTCACAAAAGTGACGCAACTCCAGCAAAGCATGCTTTCACATGGGGCAAGCCCCATGTGAAAGGGCCTGCGTCAGTCTTACACCTGCTGTGAGGGAGGCGCAAGATTTTGACTCAACAGTGTCCTAAAAGTGACGCAGTGAAAACTCATAGATTTCACTGCGTCACTTCTACGACCCTTACTTGCGTAAATACGCCCCCCTTGCATACATTATATCTGGCGCAGGTATAATGTGGCGCAGGGGTTTACAAAGTGGCGCATCTACCTAGATGCGTCACTTTGTAAATATGACGCAACAAGGCGCATTTTTTACTCCACTGGTGCGTCACAAAAAGTGAAGCATTGGCGGCGTAAAAATGATGCAAGGGCTCATAAATGAGGCCCATTGTTTGGTGCCTTGATTGAGCATAATGCAGTCACAGTGAGTGCGATCCGCTCTTGACAGGTAACACCTATATTTGGAGACTTTGTTCATCAGGTACAGTCACAGTGAGTGACAGTTTGTGTTTGAGCTTGGAGTTTGATATCAATGTGCAAGTCAGTGCAGTAGGCAGTTAAATCCAGAGACTGTGCACATAAGAAATTAAGAGGCTGAACATTGTGCAGTGCCTCAGAAAGCAATGTGTGCTGGTGTATAAATAAGAACCACGAAAATCAACAAAATTATGTTGTGAACCTGTGCTTTACAGCAGTTTTAAGATCTTAGAGTTTCTACTTGCTCAAATGGGTGTAATTTCTGATATTTACATGCTTCCCTTGTATTTAATGCTTGATTTTGTTTGTGAGAAAGTGTCACTCATAGTGGTTGAATGTCACTCATAATTACACTGAAATTATGAAAATGTCACACATAAGCAATGTGAAACCTTGGCAGCTATGCAAAAGCACGACGTTACACGTTGTGATTTTGGACTTGAATTGGATGGCCATCGGGAATATTTTTAAAAAACATTGACGCCGGGAGGCTGTTTCCTGTCACTCCTGTCCAAGCCTGGCAGGAAGGCCTGTCTTGAGTGAATCCCTTCCTCGGATTGGGCCTCCGACTTGGTGTCATTGATGCCAGCACTGCCAGGACTGGCCCCAAGGGCCCTGGTAGGGATGTACTCCTGATACTGATAGGGTCACATATTTCATTGATCAGGTTAATTGGATGCAGGGCCGGTGACGTGCTTCCCCGGGGAGCCGTAGCAGGGCTGGGAAGGGAAGCAGGCCCGCGGGTGCCCTCACAGGAAGCCCCCGCGTCCTCCTAAGAGGGGATGGTGCATTTTAAGGGTCTGCATATAACTATCTCATCTGATCCAGTTAGAATCCCTGGGACCCAGGAGGCTGCCTCAAGCAGCCACCACTGCCCCAGAGTACCTTTACCCTGTCTCCTTCTTTTCTCCTCTTCCATCTCCACTGTTTTGTCTTTTTTAGGTCTCGCACCTGCGATAAAGGGCGAAAGCCCTGTCGTAGCGAGACCTATTGCTGTCGGCTCTTCTTACAAGAAGATGGGCATGCGCAGCATACCCGAATCGGATCAGGTCACGTGCGTGAACACGCGCTCCAATTCCGGCATGCTGTTCACACACACAGACGCGCGCGCGCACACACACACATACACAGACACACACACACGCGCACACACACATGCAGACACACACACGCGCACACACACACACACATCCCCGCCCTCTCTCTTGTCCCTCTCGGCCCCCCCTCACTGAGCTCTTTCCGCGTGTCCCTCTCCCTCCGCAGTGAGTCAGTCTCGGCAGCAGGCTCCAATTCAGACTCGGAGCTCGGCGTGTCTTCTCCGGCGATCCTCAGCTTGCGCCGGGATACAGCCGATGTGCACGCTCACGGCGACGGCGTCTCGTGCTCTCCCACCGCGCTTTCAGTTTCGCGCCCGGCGATCCTCAGCTTGTTTTCATACAGGTTCCACATTTTATGATTTTGGCCCCTTGCTCTTTTGCTGTTGTGGTATATCTAGCCTCAGACTCGCATCCCCCCTAAAACATTTGATCAAGCTACGCCCCTACCTCCATCCTACTCTCCCGGACACACACTGGCTTCACCCAGGCCGGCACCAATGCGACTGCCTACTCTGGACTGCGGCTACACCACTGTAGATTGTGGCAACCGCCGCCCCCTTCACATGGACTGAGGTCAGGGCCCCCTGAGAGCTGCAGTCACTCCCGGGAGTGTGGTAAACCTCTCTGTGTGCGCTGCAGTAGTAGTAAACCCCCTCTGGGAGTTCAGTCACCCCCCTTGGGGCGCAGTCAGGATTCCCATAGTGTAGTGTAGTCAGGACCCCTCGTCTAGTGCAGTCAACCCCTCCCCCGTAGAGTACAGTTAATGCAAGCCCCCCCCCCCCAGCAGACAGCAATCAGAACCCCATGAAAAGTGCAGAAGTGCAGTCAGGACCCCTCCCAAAAGATAGAAAGTAGACATGATTCCCCAGGCAGCCACTCAGTGCTATGCAGTCAGTCACATTATAGAGTGCAAGTCTGTACACCCTGCGGGGTGCAGTCTGTACACCCTGCGGTGTGATGTCTGGATACTGTGGAGTACAGTCAGGACATCAGGAACACCCTGCGGGGTACAGGCAGGACACCCCGCGGGCTGAAGCTACATTCTAGCACCCATGGACTGCAGAAATGACACACGTGGACTGCATTGCCCCGGTCCCAGCCGACTCACCACCCCCCACCCCTCACCCCTTCCACGGCCCGGCTGCAGCTCGGATCCTTCCCTGGAGCAGGTTCCGGGGTGACTGCGGCCTGAAGTGGGTTCTTCAGCTACGTTCAGGGCGAGGGTCTGAGGTGAAGGCCCCCGTGGGACAATGCAAGGATGACCTGGAAGCTGAAAAGGTCATCCCGTCTGCTACCCATGTCCCCTTTGTGCCTTTTGCGAACTGAAGTGAAGTCAGGGGTCACTGCGGAATGCCCATAGGTGCCCGGGGCAGCTCACCTGGCCGGCGGCGCGGGGGGTCACTGTTAAAGCTCCGCACAAACTTCGGTCAGGAGTCCCCTCCTCCCCCTGCTCGGCGTCGCACTGGCAGGGCTGCTGCTGGGCTCTCAGTTCCTCCCCGACAGGTCATGTGATAGGGAAACTCACAACCAGGAAGAGTCCGTGAGAGAGGGGCAGCGGGCGCGTGCACTGCACTCCCCCGGCCAGCGCTGCCTCGGAGCTCCCCTGAGCGCGACTCTGGCCTGCCTCATGTCTGTATCTAAGTATTTTTGACATCCTGCTCATAAACATGTCGTTGATGCACCCGCGCGTGTTTACTTCTGGAGGTGTTGTTGTAACTTCCCCTTTTTTTGTCTCGAGAGAGATGGTGGATGAGATCTTTTTGGGAGCACAGTATGCCAACAATAAGGACAAATAATTTCTTATTTTTATATTGCTGGATTCCATCCACCCTGTTGCAGTTTCGTGTATCACAGGTACTATATTACCCACTTTTCTACCTCTGAAGGATAACACGCTGAGTTAGCCCTGCCATGATCCAAACCCATTACCTGGATGTTGCAAAGGGCATGAGCAGAGAGCACTTAGCTCACTGAGCTATCTGACTTAAAAGATAGGTTTGGCTGATGATGTCACATTAGATGGAGTCACTCAGCAGATACCGTCCAACCCCAAGTGAGCGCTGTTTGTGTGAGAGCTCATGCTGCTTGCTCTTGTTTCCTGTGAGTCATGGTTGTCTGTTTTGCTCGAGCACTCACAGTTATGCGAATACCTGGTGTTTACTAGCCTGCTATGCAGAGCCGGCCATACAGAAATACCTATGTCATCCTCGCAAAATTCACAGGTTAGCTCCTAACTGATGGGATCACAGTGGTGTCTAGCCTCTAAACACAAACACCCCTGTACCCCCTCCAATTCACATGAGTCACTCACAGCACAGCTCAGCTTTCTTCACACTGGTACCAAGCTGTTTGTTGGGGGTGGAAGGACAAGGAGGAGGGCTGATCACTCAACGCCACAGCATCACTCAGCGCCACAGAATCACTCAGCACCACTGAATGCCACAGCATCCCTCAATGCCACAGCCCCCTCAATGCCACAGCACCACTCAACGCCACAGCACCACTCAACACCACAGCACCACTCAACACCACAGCACCACTCAATGCCACAGCATCACTCAATGCCACAGCATCACTCAGTGCCACAGATTCACTCAGCACCACTGAATGCCACAGCACCCCTCAACGCCACAGCACCACTCAACGCCACAACACCACTCAACGCAACAGCACCACTCAGCGCACAGCATCCCTCAAGGCCACAGCATCCCTCAATACCACAGCATCCATCAACGCCACAGCATCACTCAACGTCACAGCATCACTCAAAGTCACAGCATTACGCAACGCCACAGCATCACTCAATGCCACAGCATCACTCACTGCCACAGCATCACTCAGCACCACTCAACCCCACAGCATCACTCAGCACCACTGAAGGCCACAGCAGCACTCAGCACCACTCAACGCCACAGCATCACTCTGTGCAACCATTCAACAACTGGTTCTAATATGTTCTTTCAATGTTTCAAGCTTTATTATAGTTAGTCATTAAACTCACATATGTCAGATGTGACTTTAAAAAACACAAGCATTTGCAATGCAATAGGTTTTGCAGTTAGGCGAGTTTAAGTTATTGGCATTGTTATTTGCAATGTCAATAGCTCAAACTCGCGTAAATGCGAGACCTATTGCATTGTAAATGCTTGTTCCCTCTTGCTATCTGCCCATGTCTGTCTCCTGACCTCATCCTCAACCCTCCCCTCTCGCATCACACGTCGTGCTTTTGGACTTGCTAAATGTCTTCTCTTAAGGGAGCACGGTTGGGGGCTGATTGTGAGCCCTTGTGAAAATGTTTGGATGTGCGCGCTTTCCTAAAGACTCTTTGCGCTCGGGGGTAAGCAAGGTTCAAGCGCGCGTGTTGCAGGGAACACTGGTGGTATACATTGCAACCACTTTATTTGTGAAATTAATATTTGTCTTTCTGACTTTATCATTGGTACGTATTTGGGCCTCTCGTGTGTAACTGGATTAAGCTGAGTGATGCGAACTCCGCGCATGTCCACTGAGGGAAGCCATGTAGGTCATGACTGAGCAGTTGAAAGGGAGACAAAGAACCAGTGCCAGACCCCCTGGCTCCCGTCCCAGGCAGCCCACCCGCATTACATATGACGCCTCCACCCTCCTAGCCCTAAATTCCGGTCGACTCCCCAACTGCGCACAAGCCGCTCCTGGACACACCCATGGACCCTTCACTTGCAACTCCTGCAAGTATATCGGCACCAAGACCAACTCCTCTTCCACGAACACCAAACAGAGCTCTGACACCAACCACCTAAAATGCATCCTGCTCAACACCCGCTCGGTCCACAGACACGCCATCGACCTTTGGAATCTACTAGACACCATCTCTCCGGACGTCGCCTTCCTAACAGAAACATGGATGAACGCCTCCTCAGCAACAGACATCACCATTGCCATCCCGGAAGGATACAAGATCATCCGTAAGGACAGCACTATCTAAACAGGAGGAGGCATCGCTATCGTCCATAAGAATTCCATCCGCATCTCAACCAGCTCAGACGTCAACCTCCCTAGCACCGAACACCTTCACTTCCAGATCCACACCGACCCCAAGACCACACTCAGAGGCACCCTCCTCTACAGGCCACCAGGACACCGTGCACAATTCAGTGAAGACATCACTGACTTTATCACCCCACACGCCCTCCCCTCCGAAGACTACATTCTATTGGGAGACCTCAACTTTCACCTAGAAAAGAGCAACGACAGCAACACGACCACCCTCCTGGACAATCTCGCCAACCTCGGTCTCAAACAACTTGTTAATACCCCCACCCACTACGCAGGTCACACACTCGACCCTATCTTCACCTCCAGCAAACATATCTCCTTCAGCCACACCACAGTTCTCCATTGGACGGACCACAGCTGCGTTCACTTTGTCTACAAAAAGACCACATCCCACAACCATCCTCAACCTACTCTGCGAAGAAACTGGAACAAAATCACCACCGACCAGATCTCCACATCGCTTCTTCAAAACCCCCCTGCCCACTCTTCGAACCCCAACCAAGCAGCCATTAACCTCACTCAATGGTTAACCAACAGCGCCGACAACCTAGCACCCTTGAAAAAACGTCAAATCAAACGAGGCAGCAAAAACGCCCCCTGGTTCAATGATGACCTTTAGAAATCCAAGAAACTCTGTCGCTCCCTTGAGAAGGCCTGGAAAAAAGACCCAAACACCAGCACCAGGGACGCCTTCAAAAACGCCACCCGCATACACCACCAACTGATCCGGATTGCCAAGAAAGCCGCATTCAAAGACCGACTAGACAACAACGCCCACAACAGCAAGGAATTATTCAACATCGTCAAAGAGTTTACCAACCCTACCGCCAACTCCAACGACATCACTCCCTCTCAAACCCTTTGCGACTCCCTTGCTTCATTCTTCCACAACAAAATCGCAGACATCCACAACAGCTTCGACAACCAACCCGAAGACCAACCCACCCAACCTTCCGACGTACCCTCACCCCCCTTGAACATCCTTAATGACTGGAACCCAATCTCCACTGAGGACACCATCCGCCTGATGAACTCCACCCACTCAGGATCCCCAACAGACCCATGCCCTCACCACATCTTCAACAAAGCAGACTCCATCATAGCACCACACCACCGAGACGCCATCAACTGCTCCCTCAACTCCTCCACCTTCCCGGAAAGCTGGAAACACGCCGAACTCAGCGCCCTTCTGAAAAAACCCACAGCTGACCCCACCGAACTCAAAAACTACCGCCCCATCTCGCTCCTTCCATTTCCGGCCAAAGTCATCGAGAAAGCTGTCAACAACCAGCTCGCCGCCTTCCTCGAAACCAACAAATCCCTCGACTCCTCACAGTCCGGCTTCCGAGCCAAACACAGCACTGAGACCGCACTCATCGCAGCATCAGACGACATTCGAACTTTACTGGACAATGGTGACACAGTCGCCCTCATCCTCCTCGACCTCTCTGCAGCCTTCGACACAGTCTGTCATAGTACCCTGTTACAACGCCTCAGAAACATCGGAATCCAAGGAAAAGCACTGGCATGGATCACCTCGTTCTTTGCCGGTAGAACTCAGAGAGTCCGCCTCCCACCATTCAAATCAGAGGCCACTGAAGTCATTTGCAGCGTGCCACAAGGATCTTCACTCAGCCCCACCCTCTTCAACGTATACATGAGCCCCCTCGCGGCCATCGCACGCCAACACAACCTCAACATCATCTCCTACGCTGATGACACTCAACTGATCCTCTCACTCACCAAAGACCCTAACACCGCCAAAACCGACCTACATGCAGGAATGAAAGAAGTAGCCGAATGGATGAAGCACAGCCATTTGAAACTGAATTCAGACAAAACAGAAGTCCTTATCTTAGGTACCTCCCCCTCCACCTGGGACGACTCTTGGTGGCCAGAGGCCCTTGGAAAAGCACCCATCCCGACGGACCACGCACGGAACCTGGGCGTCATCCTGGACTCCTCACTCTCGATGACCAGACAAGTCAACGCCGTTTCTTCCTCTTGCTTCAATATTCTTTGCATGCTCAAAAAAACATTTCGCTGGATCCCCACCGAAACTAGGAAAACAGTCACCCACGCACTGGTTACAAGCCGCCTGGACTACAGAAACACCCTATACGCCGGTACCTCCGCAAAACTTCAGAAAAAACTCCAACGCATCCAGAAAGCATCAGCCAGACTCATACTAGACATCCCGCGTAAAGACCACATTTCCGGTCACCTGAAAAATCTCCACTGGCTCCCCGTCAATAAGAGGATAACATTCCGCCTCCTAACCCACGCACACAAAGCACTCTACGAACTGGGACCCGAATGCCTCAACACATGACTTTCCTTCTACACCCCCTCCCGCCAGCTACGCTCTTCCAACCAAGCCCTTGCTGCTGTACCTTGGGAGGAAGATCCTTCTCCTACCTGGCGGCTAAAACCTGGAACTCACTTCCCACTCACCTTCGCCTCACTCAGAACCACCTAGCATTCAGAAAGCAACTTAAAACCTAGATTTTCGACATGTAATTCCCCACCCTTCCTCAAGCGCCTTGAGACCCTCTAGGTATGTAGCGCGCTATATAAATCAATTGAATTGAATTGAATTGAATGGTGACGAGTTCAACAATGAAGACTCATACTCAGAATGTTATTAAAATGTTGCAAAGTAAGCTAAAAGACGTGTGAGAACTAAATGTATGAATAAAAATTAGGGGGATGGGTTTGCAAACAATAGTTGAACTGATTTTAATGACATGTAAGCATGGTGTGATGGAGCTTCCTCCCTTGCCTGACCAATCAGATTTCGTATTTTTATGATATTGAAACATCAATGGGTGGAACATGCAGAACAAAAGGTATAATAAAATAGCTTTAGTTAGTAAGCCAGATGAAGAAGCAGATGAAGAATTGCCGAGATGACGGAGATGCTGTCGTTGGGAGAGATGCTGCGAGATGCTGCGAGATGCTGAACCAAATGCAGAACCTGAAGCAAAACCTTCTATCCTAATTTAATTGGGTTAGATCAGAAGATCGCAGAGAATCTCGAAGAGGGAGAGAGTGTCAGAGACGGGTGCTGCGCAATCATCGGTATTCTAGAGAGGTCATCTATCCTGTCCTGAATCCTGTCCTGGTGTTTTTGTCTCCTGCCCTAATCCGGGGGACCCTCACCAGCCCTTTGGCCAGGGGGTTGGTCTTTCACACCATCCTTGGTAACTATATTTTCTTGTTATTTATTGATTTCCTTTTCTCTGTGTCCTCTCCCTTTCTGAGCACTGATTAGTGTATGAGTCTGAAGTATATGTTTGATGTTTTATTAATTGAATTTTCTCTCCTATGAGTGACGATGACTGCACTGTATTTTGGAATAGTTTCACATACATTAATTTAGATACAGATTTAAAACTTGCCTGAGTCTGTGGTTATTTACATTGAATGAAAGAACAGTTAGTTTAAGGTTAATTTTCACCATCAACTAGTTCAACTAATGGTCCATTGACAAGAAGAAATAATTTTTAATCATTGAAAGGTTAATTAGGAGTAATAAATAACTAATCTTGAGCACTGTGGAAACTACAAACTTAACCGACCCCAGTGGTTTTTACCACTTATGAGTTTATGGGCCCAGGCGAGTATATGGTAGTGGAGTATCTGTTGTTGGTGAACCACTGGATCAGAATGCCCACTCAAGTGTCCAGTTACTGTTTGGTTGGCCCTCTCAGGCAGCCCAAAGCAGTCATGTGCACTTCCCTGTTTGCAATGCAGCTGCATTACAGCCTTCATGGAGTGCATGCCCACCCCTCCAGCCCCTTGCTGAACACCTAGTCACAGTGCTCAAGAACAATCACAACACCACATTGCAGCATTGTGATTGGCTTAGGTAAGGGAGTCTGGCTGCCTTTTTACTGTTCCTGGAAGCACACTCAGGAGAGCAGGAGCACAGAAGAAGCGGGACCAGGCCTCAAGGTAAGAAGTATTTTAAAATATATTTACAATCCTTGCTCCATCCAGTGTCCTTTCCCGTGTTTCCCACCTCCCAGCTGTCCAGTCCCCCTTACAGCACTACTAAGTGGCGGCCGGCCATGCGCAGCAAGTGTACTACTGGTGCACCAAAGGCAAGCCCGTCTGCATCGGTCCGACCCTGGAATGCACCAAGGAACTTCATCTCGGACACACCACTGCTTTGGCGCCAACACCCTTCTCGCCATCAACCCTAACACTGCCTGCCATCTAGTAACACTGTAGAATTCTCTTGCACCCTGCGCCTGTCGAAACTGCAAACGCACCTTCTGCCACAGAATCACACCAGAGCATTCTGCTGCCCGGCCACCCAGCTGCCCAACAGCACAGCCGACCGGCTCAACTGCATCCTCCTCAATGTGCGGTCCCTCCTCAAACACACAACAGAAATCTGGGACCTCCTCAATGCCACCTCTCCAGACATTGCCTTCTGCAGAGAAACCTGGACCAACCTCTGCTCTGGACTGGACATCGCCATCACCATCCTCTACGGCTACAAATTCACCCGCATGACCAGCCCAAGTGCCCAGGAGGAGGCATTGCCATTGGCTACAAAAGCACACTCAGACGAACCACATACTCTAATGACCCGCGTTGACCATGGAACACCACTTCCAGATCCAGACCAACCCCAACACCTTCCTCCACAGCACCCTCATCTACAGGCTCCCCAGGGCATGAACCCCCATTCACTAATGCCATTGTAGACCTCATTGTATCCCAGGCTCTCCCATCCACCAACTACATCCTACTCGGAGACCTCAAGTTTCACGTAGACAACCCCAGTGACCAGAACACCATCCCCCTCCTGGGGAACCTCGCCAACATTGGACTCAAGCAGCTAGTCACAGCACCAACCCACATATCCTGACACATGCTCGAGCCTGTCTTCTTCACCAGCAGGAACTTCAACTACACGACAGGACTCTCCTGTACTGAACATCATTGTTTACATCACTCCTTTATCATGCCCACTGTACACCATTGCCATAAAGACCCATCCTCGCAGCTGTATAAAAGCCACAGGAAAACTTCCCATCAATTCCCTCAGCACCACCACTCAGCCAAGGCTTACAGACACCAACACCACAGCCCGCAACCTCCACCGATGGATCTCCAACTGCGCCGACACCCTGGCACCCCTCAAGAAAAGACCAGGCAAACAACACTCCAAGAAGTCCAACTGGTTCACTCCCACCCGCCACCAGTCCAGCCCCACCTGCAGACATCTTGAGACGAGATGGAGCCACAACATCAATCAACTTCTTAACACAGTCATCCTTGCACCATTGTGACAGTTTCACTCCGCCGGTGTGTCATTTTCTTGCACGTGCAGCGTGATTCTTGCACCATGTTGCACCATATTAGCAAAGTGACGCATCTAGGCAAATGCATGAACTTGTGAAGCCCTGTGCCACATTAAAACTGCATTAGGTATGATGTATGCAGGGTGGGAGTTCCCACGCAACAAAGCCTCATAGGAGTGGCGCAGTGAAATTCATCAGATTTCACTGCAACTATTGTAGGATGGCACAGGATCAGTACCTTAAGCCTGCTTCATGGCAGCCATAAGGTTGACGCAGTGCTACAGGGATAGGCTGGCCCCATGCATTGCTTGAGTTGCATCATGCTTGTGACACAACTGCAGCAATGCGTGAATTTAGCGCTGATAGATATGTCACGATTCCAGAAGTATCTGCCATTAATTTTGACATGGAGTGCCACACAGTGAATACAGCGCATCCATGGTGTCACAAGAAGGGCATAGTGAAAAGTTTTGTATCATTGTTTTGTCGCAGCGATGCTATACGTTTCATGAATGAGGCCCAGGAATGCACCCCATCTTATTGATGGTGAGCATTCCTGCCCTGTAGTTTTGTTGCAGTGCAGCAACATTCCTTGCAAAGACAAAAAAAGTGTTGTAGATCACAGCGGGAAGGGGATAAAGAAAGGGAGACCACAATGGGGATGGTAAAGAAAAGGAGTTATTATTTGTACATAGTTATGACAGCACTACAGTACAGATTGATATACAGTGACCATTAATACATGATGTTAGCACTGGACGTGCTAGTGATAGCGAGCAGGACAGTGACACAAGGGTGAGGATAACAGCATAAACAGCGAACAGAGTGACAACAGGGCTGTGGTCAAAATAATGCAAATAAGGGTTTATATATAAGGTAGATATTTAGCATTCAAGATAAGTAAAAATGACCACAGGAGCACCAATGTTTTTAGCTGGTTTATCGACGGTGTTTCAGCCTGATTGTTTTCAGGTCATCATCAGGACAATGGTCAATAATTTCAAAGTAGTGCTGTATAGAGGGAAGGAGAGAAAGAGAGAGAGTGGAGAGTAAAGCAAAGCGAAGAGGGGAGGGTCCTGGTGGTCGGTAAATACCTCAGGTGGATGTTGAGTGACTCAAACGCCCTGGGCTGGTGAAACAAGGGTTGCCATGAGGGGGGCGACATCAAGCAACCATGGTGAAACTGCATGGACGTGTAAGTACAGAACCTCAAGTGTAAGTCAGAGGCAGAAAGTGTGGAAAAGCAATATTTTGAGCAAAATGACCTAATATGAATGATTCGGCGCTGGGGAGGACAGTAAAGCCTGGTGGTGTATTTGCCGTGATAGATTCCCGCTGGTCCCGGCGGGGCTCCCATTAGTTCCACTCAGTCCCCGTTCTAGTTCTTCACTCCATGTGACCCCTGTGACATGATCAGCGCACCAGCCCCTTAATGCCGGTCAACTCACGTCTCCATACCCTTGGACGCTTAATTCATCTCCAGGCCACCGTGCAGAGGTTTTGTATCCTCGTGCAGCTCCTAATCCGAAGTTCGCTACTTAGCGATACAGCTCCTGGATCGACTCCTTCACTCGCATTCAACTTCAAGTAAGTTACGGCTCTTTCTGGGTCCCCTATCTAATTTCACAATTTGTTTGTTCCACGCCTAAATATTCCTCCCTGTCGGGCAGATTATCGCTCCATGGCAGGGACGTGAATACACCACAGGCTTTACTGTCCTACCCCGCCCCGATTTATTCATATTAGGTCATTTTGCTACAATTATCGTTTTTCCACACTTTCTGACCTACACTTGAGGCTCTGTACTTACACGCAGTGGCAGCTGGTGACATTTGAAAGTGGTGAGGCTTAAAATTAATGTTGTACTGCACTGTGGCTAGTGAGCGAGCCCGAACAGCCTACGGGGGGGGTTTTGGGGAGGGCCCCCGTGAAAATCTTGAAAAAAGAGTTGACATTTTCAAGTAAATTTGAGAAAGCAGGATAGTTAATAAAGCAATTGTGAAAGTGCAGTTATTACATTAGTAAAGAGATGTCACTCAACAACATAGGCAGCTGCTTATTCAGTATACCCAACCTCATGCCGCCCGCTGCTCTGAGCATACATGCTAGTATTTCTAAAACTAAAGTTCTGTAAAATATGTGTGTGACATGCAGCCTCACATACAGACAGGTAAAAGGTTACAGGAGTGTGACCCATACACCAAGTCGGGACTGGGTTAGGAAGGTAGAACAAAAGAACAATGTCCCAACAGTTAATAGTATTAGTCAAATAGATATGCATGCAAAAAGCATTACAAAAACGGAAATAAGGAGAACACTTGTTTAGTCGATTCAAGATTGTAAATCATCTTATATTGTAAATCACAAGTTCATGGTCGGGTATATATGGTTAATGCAGCACTGCATAAAACAAATTTTGTGACAACCATATTGCACTTGGTGCTCAAAAACGTGTCTGTGGAGAACGTGGCGACGCAAGTGAAAGGGTGAACAGCATAGACGGCGTACAGTGAACAATGGTGCAAGTTATGTACAGTGGGTGGCTCAAGTATTGTGACAAAGTGACATCACTGAATACAGTATTTTTATAATTTGTGTTGAGCCACGTTGAGAGGTACGCCTGTTAATGCGCCTGTTAATGCTGTTCACCCTTTCACTTGCGTCGCCACGTTCTCCACAGACACGTTTTTGAGCACCAAGTGCAACATGGTTGTCTCAAAATTTGTTTTATGCAGTGCTGCTTTAACTGTATATACTCGACCATGAACTTGTGATTTACAATATAAGATGATTTACAATCTTGAATCGACTAAACGAGTGTTCTCCCTATTTCCGTCATTGTAATGCTTTTTGCATGCATACCTATTTGACTAATACTATTACCTGTTGGGAAATTGTTCATTTGTTCTACCTCACATACAGACAGGCGCATACTGTACTATCTGTGTAATGTGCTTAGTGCAGCAATGCAGATATAAATCCATAAGAAAGTCAGCCACACGGACTGAAAATCGTTCCCTTATAAGTTATATGTATAATGTGATTGGGGTAAGCAAGATTTTGACCTATTAATGCATTTTTATTGAACATAACTGTCCCTTCAATACCTGGTCTGGGGTAGTAAAGGCTATACACAATTACAATTAAAATCTCACACTTACTTTACAGCTCAGTTGTTAACTCTTTACACTGATGCTCAAAAACAATAAATATTTGCCACAAACCTTGGAGTGATTTGATCAATTAATGCCAATTTCCCAATACCCAGCTCCCAACCTCCCTTTTCATTTGCAGATTAGCCTTAACAATTACAGATTGACTTGTTGTAGTGTACTTTTGAATTTTTTTCAGGCCAGCAAGTATCCTGAGAGGACGGCTTGTTTTTGATTAGCTCAGCTGTCTGTCTGGCGTTCATTTCACAGAACAGGAAACACACAATGACACTATGAAGTGTTTAATTTAAACTATTGAAATTCAGCGTCCCACAGTGATTGTCACTACTGCTGCTACTAGAGAGGACTAACCAAACAAGCCTTTACAATGCAATGGTCTCGGCATTATTAAAGGTAGAGCTATTGGCATTGCTCATGACTTTTTTTGGGGGTGTTTTTAAAAATAATTATAAATAAATGCCATTGTCATTTACAATGCCAATAGCTTAATCGCTCGCAAATGCATGACCTATTGCATTTACACCCACACAGAGCCACACACACAGAGCCACACACACAAAGTCACCCACACACCCACACAGAGCCACCCACACAGAGCCAGCCACACAGAGCCACCCTCACACAGAGCCACCCACACAGGACCACCTACAAAAAAGCTATCCACACAGAGCCACACACACACAGAGCTACACAGTGGTGGCTGGTGACATTTGAAAGTGGTGGGCGTAAAAGATAGAGTGAGCGCCTGGTGGCAAGCGAGCATTGTGAGCACACCATCATAAAGAGCTTTTGGGGGTGGGTTCTTCCCCTGAGGAAAGTTTGAAAACATAGAGGGCAAATGGTGCATTTTCAAGCATATTTGAGAAAGCAAGAAGCAGTTGTTAAAGTGTCTGCATCCAGATATATAACCCAGCAACTGACATACATTTTCCAAAATAGCAACCACCATGTGGAGTAACTACTCGCCAAGAAATTCACACCTGACAACTCAGAGGGCGTTGAGCACTGAATATTATCACCATCCCTCTGAGTAAGGAGCAGCAAAAGGAACTGTTTAATAAGAGTTGATAACAGTTCTAACGTCTTACTAATGTACGTGATGAACAAAAACAAATACGATAATTAAAGGAATAAAATGCTTTCAATGTTAAAGCGCAGTCTACGAAAAAGCGTAGTCTACGAAAATGGAGTCCCATCATATTGCAAATCGGGTCCTTTTCATGCTGAGCTAACATTAGCAGGGCCGCTTAAGATGTCTCTGTGCCGCTAAGGCCAGAGTTTAGCCTCTTCCACTTTGCAGGGAATGCAGTGTCAGCACATGAATATTAAATTCAGTAGGCGCTACACTATAACATATGGCCGGGATGCCTGTCACCCCCTCCCAACACAATCCCCAAGGATGGGAAGACGGACGCAGTTCTGAACTTTTGGAAGGCGGGAGGGAGTCACCCTCCCAGCCGTATTTATTAAAATATGAAACAAAATTAAAACATTAAAATAAAAGTTTCATATCATGTACAATTTTCATGTATTACATTTCGATGAAGACATGTTCATTGGCTAACCTTAACAAATCTCTAATACAAAGGTTTCCTAGCCGAGTCTAACATCCTGCAAATGCATACATTCTAAATTAAAATTGTACATCCTAGCATTAAGGGCCAACGGCAAGGTCACAACCAGTGTCAGATCCCTACTACCAAAACTCTCGCCCTCACGGTGTGAGTGGCGGCCGCGCAGAGGACTGTACCCTCCGTGCCAACTCCAATTTCCCTTGTCTTGTTGGGGGCCCCCATTTCAGCTCGACGCCATCTTAAAGGTCGTCCGAGCACCCGTGTGAGGTATCTGTAGGAAGGACAGCGTGGACTCCCCCCCACCCCACACTCTCTCTCACATCCGCCGTCGCGGATATCCGGGCCCCGGGAAATTCGTAGGAGGGGCATATAGCCGCCTCCTCCCCTGGAAGGGGCCTATGGCGGTCTCCCCTTAGGCGACCCATCCTTAGTGGGTGCCGCCTCCCAGTGGGAGGGGCCAATGGCCACCTCCCCCCGGGCGCTCCCATCCATAGTGGGTGGCGCCCCCCTCTAGGGACCTTGAAATTACTGCTCACCAATCATGACCTTAACGCCCGACCAAAAAATAAATACGACATTTGTTTACCTACTAAGGGAGAAAATATCATCCTGTCTACTTGTATCAATTGTTTACTCCTAAGGAAAACAGTACCTACAAACAGAACTTACTTCCTTAAACTAGACATTCATTTACTTCTATACGGAGGGAAAGAAGATGTTATCAGAGCCAAAACTTTATTGCAAAACTAACATTGCCATAAGGGGCTGGTGGGTGGGTCAAAATTGCTCCTTGTTCCGTCGAGGGCTCACGTGCAACGAGTGGGTGCAGCTTCCAAGCACAGGAACAAGAGGACGCTTCTTCGGATTCCCGCTCTCTTTATTCTTCTTCGGGAGGGCGTGTACCCTAAGCCGGTACGCCTACTGGGCATGGCCATCAGTGTAGGTGTCTAGGACAACCCCTCTTGGGCGGGAAAAGGCGCGCCCCGGCTACGCCGCTTTGGGCATACCAGCCGAGACACGCCCCCCGCCCAAAATGGTTTCCCGGGAGGATCGGGGCACCCAACCATACGTTCGGGGGGACCGAGTGGTCGCCCCTTTCCATATGGCCGGGATGCCTGTCACCCCCTCCCAACACAATCCCCAAGGATGGGAAGACGGACGCAGTTCTGAACTTTTGGAAGGCGGGAGGGAGTCACCCTCCCGGCCGTATTTATTAAAATATGAAACAAAATTAAAACATTAAAATAAAAGTTTCATATCATGTACAATTTTCATTTATTACATTTCGATGAAGACATGTTCATTGGCTAACCTTAACAAATCTCTAATACAAAGGTTTCCTAGCCGAGTCTAACATCCTGCAAATGCATACATTCTAAATTAAAATTGTACATCCTAGCATTAAGGGCCAACGGCAAGGTCACAACCGGTGTCAGATCCCTACTATCAAAACTCTCGCCCTCACGGTGTGAGTGGCGGCCGCGCAGAGGACTATACCCTCCGTGCCAACTCCAATTTCCCTTGTCTTGTTGGGGGCCCCCATTTCAGCTCGACGCCATCTTAAAGGTCGTCCGAGCACCCGTGTGAGGTATCTGTAGGAAGGACAGCGGGGACTCCCCCCCACCCCACACTCTCTCTCACATCCGCCGTCGCGGATATCCGGGCCCCGGGAAATTCGTAGGAGGGGCATATAGCCGCCTCCTCACCTGGAAGGGGCCTATGGCCGTCTCCCCTTAGGCGACCCATCCTTAGTGGGTGCCGCCTCCCAGTGGGAGGGGCCAATGGCCTCCTTCCCCCGGGCGCTCCCATCCATAGTGGGTGGCGCCCCCCTCTAGGGACCTTGAAATTACTTCTCACCGATCATGACCTTACCGCCACAGGCCGGATAGTTGAACGGCTATCCGGCCCCCCCACAAACTCCTCCTTAAGGTCATGTTTCCTCAAACCCCTTAGCCATGCTATGAAGTCTCCTATGAGTAAGACATTCCCCTCCCGGGACAGGTGAACCCCATCATTGAGATACATGTGATCACCCCGAATACACCCATGCGGAATGCTATGCAACTGCGCAGAGCGAAACAATCTACCAATTTTGTTGTTAACCTTCTTCACCGAATGGTTCAGAGCTGACACTGAAAGGCCCCCCCGCCAAACCCTTCTGGGAATCATGTGGGACCAGGCAATCGTGCACCCCGGGATTCTTTTAGCCAACCAGCTAACGGCAGACAAAACTCGCTCGAGTAATACTCGCCTACCGAGTGTCACCAAGTCATTGCCCCCCAGGTGTACTATGATTACAGATGGCGGTGACCTCTGCCGCCCTAAGAGACCCTCAACAAAAGATTCGAACTGGTCAATACAGAGCCCGCCCCTTCCGTGGAAGGCCACTCTGTACCCGTATTCCCCAGCTGCGTGAGTCACGTCACCTGCTTTGAATACGTCCCCGGCCCGCCTCACGTATGAGTGGCCCACGACCCACACCACTCTCTCCTCAGCAGGTGATCCGTGACCGCTGGTCCCCTGGTGCTGGGTCGACTGCAAATTCCGCCCCGCATGATATGCTCGCGAAACTGTAAATCAAACAGAAGACAAGAAGCGTGAGTTCATGTAACTTGACTTCACAACATGTGCAATCGCACATACCTTTTAAAACAATTCGAGGACCATCGTCCCAACTGTTTCACCTCTTCCGCACTCTGACCCCTGGCTGTAGCCTCAGTAGCAGCCCCTATCCTAAAGGAGTGGGTCCCAAAATCGCACGGGTCCATGCCCGCCGCCGCGATTGTCAGTGCTAGCACCCTCTGGAACTGAAACCTCGTCAGTGGGGTGGCATCGATGTGCCTCAGCAAACTCCCCCCCCCATGTACCCGCCCTCAGTGCCAAGTATTCTTCGATGCACCTTATCGGGCACGTGGGGGACCCTCGCATGCGCTGCACAACAACACTGTTTCCCATAGCTCCCTGGTCAGTTTTGGACCTAGCTATCGTGACTACCATCGAATCACCCTTAATTAGGATGTGATCCCTGCACAAGCCACCCTCCACATCTTTCTTATTCCTTGCGACCAGTTCGCTCACCCGCATAGCCCCATGGAACGCTAATGCGAAAGCTGCCCGGAACAGAACTGCTTCGAATTGGGAGGAGCATGTCGTGACTAGTTTCGCCATGAGTAGGGCCAACCTCTCTAAGCCAATCGGGCGCCTCTCATCTTGCCTATGACCCTCGAGGCGCTGCCAGCCACGAAGGGCTTTCTTCACCAAAAAGGAACCCGTTGGGTCTTTTATGCCATGCACCTGCGCCATGAATGAAATGGCCGCCCTATGCCTATTGGCCGTTGCCGCTGATCGGCCTTCCCTGTGCAGTGCTACTAGGAACCCTAGAAAGGAATCCTCCTGACCCCAGTTCTGATTCCCTGTCGGACCCAAAAATGCACAATAGGAACGAAACGCTCCTTCGTATGCCTTCCTCGTCCTGGGGGCTAAGCTTGCTGCCACGAGGTCTTGTAATCATGGGCACCGATTAGCCAGAGTGCTTCGGGGAATGGTGCCGCCGCTAGGTCCGCTGTAGGTAGATAACCCCTGAACGCCTGCATATGTGAACGAGAGAGTGCATCAGCCGCATGATTCAGTACACCCGGCACATGTTTCGCCCTGAACTGTACATTCAGTCTCATGCAAAGCAGCACAACTTCCCTCAACAATCTCAAGATCCATTTGCAGCGTGCTGCCTGATTGTTAATGCATTCGACAACAGTCATATTATCCGACCAAAATACCACAGAGCGGTCTCTGAACTCGTCCGGCCATGCCATCAGAGCAACAAAAATAGGGAATAGCTCGAGGAACCCTATATTACCTGTGAGACCGCTGGTGTGCCACCACGTCGGCCATGTTTGCGCCGACCATCGATTACCAAAGATGGCGCCGAATCCCACGCTCCCCGCCGAGTCAGTCCACAAACCCAGCTCGTCCGAAGACGCTGGCGGCTTGTTCCACACTACTCGACCGTTGAAGTCCGCCAGGAATGCCAACCAGATGCGCATATCCTGGCGAACCTCTGCAGACAGTCTCGTGCGGTGGTGTCCTTCCTTGAGACCAACCATAGCTTGTGCAATAGAGCGTGAAAAAGGGCGGGCCATTGGTATCACTCTCAAGGCAAAGTTAAGCTGACCTACTGCTTGCTGTAACTGGTGCAGGGTCACTTTCTCCTTACTAAGGCACAGTTCCAGGGAAGCCCTAAATTTAGCTACCTTTCCCACCGGCAAACGGAAACATCCCTCCACAGAATCAAGCTCAATTCCCAGAAACTCTAGTGAAGTAGATGGTCCGACCGTCTTACCTGGTGCCAATGGCACTCCAAACTCCCTCATGAGGATGCAAAAGTCCTGTAGCGCCTGCGCACATTCCGTGTCGCCGGCTGCTCCCAAGAACAGAAAGTCATCTAGGTAATGCATAACATGCCTATGCCCTGTGGCCTCGGTGAATGCCCACTCTAAAAAACAACTGAATTTTTCAAAATAGGCACAAGAAATGGAGCAACCCATCGGCATGCATTTATCCATGTAATAACATCCTTGGAACGCAAAACCTAGCAAACGCTGATCCTGTGGGTGTACCGGGAGCAACCGGAATGCTGATTCGATATCTGATTTCGCCATCAGCGCCCCGGGCCCAGGCGATTTAACATGGTGACGGCATCATCGAATGATGCGTACCGCACCGAACAGACTTCTGGGTCAATAGCTTCGTTTACTGAGAAAGCCCTTGGAGCAGACAGATTATGGATCAGCCTAAATTCCCCGGGGTCTTTTTTGGGGACCACCCCTAATGGGGAACAGATGAAATTCGCTACTGGGGGGTGCTGAAATGGGCCAGCGACTCGGCCTAGGGTCACCTCTTTGGCGATTTTCCTCTCCACCACACCTGGATTATGTTGTGCCGAAAGCTGGTTTTTACAAAAAGGTTCCCCACGAAAATCCCCCGCCGGGATGTGGAAGCCATATAAGAATCCCTTCCTCAACACCCCAGCAGAGACATAATCAGGGTATATGTTTAACCAGGGAGTCATAGCCATGAGATCAACGGGAGTGGGCAATTGTACACAACGTTCCCCTCAGTCTTGTTTGGACCCTCCTCTACCTCCCGACCCGCTATTTTTTGACCTGCATGAACTCTCCGGGTGCGAGGAATTCCCACAACCCGCACATGCATGTTTGAACTTACATGCCCCTTGCGGTCTGGTACAGTTGCCTCTATTGAAGCCCCAACAGACCCCCCGCTTTCCTCCATTCCCGCCGGTTCTCGGCTGGTGATCACCACCGGTGCCTGCTCAAAAGGGCACCGCGGGCTGCTGGCGGGAAAACCCTGACCCATTCCCACCTGGCGAGGACGTCCTCGCCGCGCCAGGCAGGAGCTGCTTTTGCCACGAAATCGAGTCGAGGCAATCCCATGTCAGAGATGAATCATACTCTTTCGCTTTACGGAATTTCATGTCGTAACCCATCCATTCATTCCCCTCATATGTTTCATAAAAATCCATTATACGTGCCTGATAACAAGACAATTCGGGCAACACCTCGGGCTTACGCTCGCCAATAATCGCAGTAAACATTGCAAAGGCCTTGGCCCAATTTGTTATTGTCTCATCCACCCTGAATCCCGCCATTTTTGCTCGCCAAACACTCGGGTGCCACAAATCTTTCTGTGTCTTAGCATACTCCATCTCGCGATGGTCGGTCAATAATGAAAACATATTAACATACTTGTCTGCCCATATCAATTCTTTTGTGGCCAACGGGATATGTTGAACCACTCTCTCCCATCTTGAGGGCAATGAGCCCTCCCCCGCCACTGGCAAAGCGAGCTTACCCGGTTCGGTCGTTGTTCCCGCCGTTCTCTCGATGCCAGTTTCCGGTCCTTCCGGGGTCACCTGTGGGGAGACAAGAGGGCGATTCGCCTTCGCGGCATCTCGCGACTGCCGCAACTGCTGGATTAATAACCTGGCCTCTTCGGCCGTGTCTCCGGGCGCCGTAGCACCCCCTGCCTTTTTGTTGAGCCATGCGGCCAACTGGGTGGCCAATTCGGGAGGCATGTCCTCGTCGTCGGCGGGCGTAATCACAACCGGAATCGGTTGACCCGCGTCTGGGTTTGGTACTGGGGCATCAGCTGGTATGGCAGGGCTGACCGGGGGCACCTCATGGACCGGAACCTCCCCTGCCGCCGCCCTCCTCTTGACCCGTTTCCCTCTACCCTCTGGGACGACTCCCGGCAATGCCGGGCCTATTACCTTCTTCGGGTTAACAGGCTTGTTCATTGCGGCCAGTTCTTCTTAATGCCCGCCATATCACCACCAAGCGCTGGAACTTGACCGTTGCTTCATTCAATCCTCGTCATTCTGTTCACCAACATGCGAAGCACCTGGTCTGTCTCGGAACCCTTTCCTGCCTTCTTGCCAGACATGGTTCGATTTTCCACTCCGGGTCGATCAAGACGGTCCGGGACTCTTCTCTGTAAAGTCACTGAAAGAGAAACACAAGAATTACAAGTTCTCAAAATTGCTCCTTGTTCCGTCGAGGGCTCACGTGCAACGAGTGGGTGCAGCTTCCAAGCACAGGAACAAGAGGACGCTTCTTCGGATTCCCGCTCTCTTTATTCTTCTTCGGGAGGGCGTGTACCCTCCGCAGGTACGCATACTGGGCATGGCCATCGGTGTAGGTGTCTAGGACAACCCCTCTTGGGCGGGAAAAGGCGCGCCCCGGCTACGCCGCTTCGGGCATACCAGTCGAGACACGCCCCCCGCCCAAAATGGTTTCCCGGGAGGATCGGGGCACCCAACCATACGTTCGGGGGGACCGAGTGGTCGCCCCTTTCCAATCTCCCCATCTTCCTGGAGAGAATAACCCTTGAAGTGCGAAGTCTAAATGAGGAGTACCATTGCAACACCACGAAGCCTAAGAGTAAAAACAT
This sequence comes from Lissotriton vulgaris, assembly GCF_964263255.1. Classification (NCBI taxonomy): domain Eukaryota; kingdom Metazoa; phylum Chordata; class Amphibia; order Caudata; family Salamandridae; genus Lissotriton; species Lissotriton vulgaris. Next base: position 363,869,419 of record NC_141695.1, on the reverse strand, counting down.
TTGCACAACAGAAAAACAGGAAGAGCCTTGGAATGGGAAGGTAGTTACGTGAGGGGCCATCCTGTGCTTAGTGCGGGGGAAGGTGGAGCAGGCAGAACGGGGCAATGAAGAGAATATGGCATAATGACTGGAGCAGCCGACTTTGATGCTGGGGAACTGGGTTCGAGCCTGTACTCCGATACCTTTGGAGTGCAGATACAAAAGCTAATTTGGAAAGGAAGGGCTTCCGGGTCCATATCATGCAACTGTTGTTAAAGACACAATGGCAGGAAAATTCTCGATGTTTACATAGACATGTCTTTAGAGCTGTTATTAAAAATCTACCTCCTACTTGCCCCAGATGATAGAGAGGGACATGTGGCTGAAGGGGATGTTTCTTGTCTTCAGCTTATTACAACTGATGTTGTTCATGATTTTTATACTTTCCATATTTTACACTCGAGTATTAGTCACATCTTGAACACCATAACTCTCTAAATGTGTCAACCATGTCACACGAATGACTACCACGCAGCCCAAAGACATAGGATTGTTGAACACCATTCAAAGAAGTGTGGCTGACTGACGAGGCTATCCTAAGAGTGCCACAGACAGCGGTGAGATTCTAATTCCAGTCGCAGCATAGATTTAGAGATGTTATTGTTACATGAGTGCGGTCAGGGTACAGGTGATGTCACGCTCTGTGATCCTGTCAGTTTGAAAAGTAAAGTGATCATTGGCGATGATGTCACAAAGTCACCCAAAGGTTTTAGAAGCCATGACATGTGCAACACAGACAATTAAAAAAAAGCAGAGTAGAACATGGTTATTAAAAGCAAAATTGTCGGACAAAAGCAGAGGGGATTTAGCTAACAGACATTTCTGTACCTGCTCAACTACTAATTTCGGCCGGAATCAATCATTGATAGCGCTTGGTTAGATGTCGGTTCAGTGCTTTCATAGCTACGTGGAGTTCGAAATATCTGTGTTTTGCCGACTCTTCAGTAACGTTTTCATCAATACGGGCCCTGCATCGGGGCATTAGTGCAGTACACTTGAGTTAGAATTGGAAATTTGGCGGGCTTTCTGCTAGTCCTGCATAAACTGTGTGGAAAATTGTGATGTACTTGCTTGCTCTTATGTGAGGCAATCCTCTTCAATAATTTTCTGAGAAAACGACAACTATACATTAAATAATGATTAATTGATTGGTGGCTATTTTTTATTAATTGTAATTCATACAAGTAGTAGTAAAGTGAGTAGTAGAGGGTGAGTAGAGTAAGTAGTAGATAGTAGTAGAGTGAGGAGAGAGTGAGGGGAGAGTGAGGAGAGAGTGAGGAGAGAGTGAGGAGAGAGTAGTAGAGTGAGAGAGTAGTCGAGTGAGTAGTAGAGTGAGTGAGTTGAGAGAGAGTAGTAGAGTGAGAGAGTAGTCGAGTGAGTGAGTAGTAGAGTGAGTGAGTTGAGAGAGAGAGTAGTAGAGAGAGAGTAGTAGAGTGAGAGAGTAGAGAGTAGTAGAGAGAGAGTAGTAGAGTGAGTGAGTAGTAGAGTGAGTGAGTAGTAGAATGAGTGAGTAGTAGAGGGAGTGAGTAGTAGAGAGAGTGAGTTGAGAGAGAGAGTAGTAGAGAGAGAGTAGTAGAGTGAGAGAATAGTAGAGTGAGACAGTAGTATGCTGGAATAATTTGCTGAGAACTTTAAATCTTGCCTTCCCTTTAGCTCTAAAACGCCATTAATCACCCCCATGATGTGATAATCCCCATACTCCTCATTGCTTGACCATTTGCCTTAACTCCTTAACGATTACGTCTCTACAAACTAAGGGACCTATTTCCCAGAATAACATTTTTTTACATGACCCAATTGACTCTAATCCATTACCCTGATCTCACCCGATACATTGCGACACATAGTGTGTTAATTTAACCTGTGATAATTCTGTAATATATATTAGAATATCTGGGATCAAATGTTATGAATCACGTGATGGAAACAGTGATAGTAATGTAAAAAGATGGCTGCACACCACATCGCACCCTTCTAATCAGACTGTTAGTAGGCTTAGAAACAGGCAAAAGATGTTATTTAATGAATATAGTAAAAATGGCTTTTTATAACAAAAAAATGTTTTCTAAAAAATGGAAATGTTGTGTCAACAGATTGAAAAACCGGATTTGATGTTGAAAAATACTTTGTATAAGATGAGGAAGTGTACAGAACAAAAAACATTGTAAATAGGTATGAAATAGATACGGTTAAGCTTTTCTCTTCACATCCTTTAATCTCTCTGCTGTGGTAAAACACCTCAACTATTTCTATAACTAGACCTCTGGTGTTATCTGCTTATTCATGATCGCTTTGATCCTCTCTCACCTCTAACAAATCAGAACTGTAACTTTCAACACCTTTATATATAACTTGCAAAAAACCTTGGTGGTACAACTCACAGTGTTTGATGCTCTCTGTCTTCATGCACACACCTCTTCTCAATGTTGTTTAAAAATTCACAAATGGGGTCTCATGTATCCGTTGACCACATACCAGAAATCATATTAATGAATTTGTACTCCACACCACCTCTCTTTCGAACTTGTGCACGTCTCTTGGGGTCATAGGCACTCTCTCTTTATTCATGTACACTCACATTTTTAATTGTGATTCATTACAGCCTTGAAAAAGCCCTGGCGCAATTCGCCACAGGGGCGAAACACGTGTCGGCTGTTCACGCTTTTACCTACACAAATAAAGAGCAACTTTTCTACAAAGCAGGGACTCTCTTGATTCTGTCTATACAAATAAGGATTGAGCCTAAGGACACTAAGACGCAAAACCTAACACACTCATCATCCCCTTCAAATACTTTACTGTCTGAAAACTCAAGAGGTCCAGAGTTTTTTTGAGTGTGTTACCGTTATCAAAACCCTGTGAAAACTAATGTGGACTTGGATTCCCCTGTGGACCACCTCCCTTCTGTAGAAAACTGAAGGGGGGTGGGCACTGATCTTCTATTGCCCTCGCACACTTGATACGTTCGCTCACTCAAGAAAGGCGTCAGCCAGGTGAGCGCCAACTCTCTTACTCCCAGCTCTTCCAGCCGGTGGATCAAGATCTTGTGATCCACCGTGTCAAATGCGGCACTCAGATCCAGGAGGACCAGAGCTGCTGATCCTCCTGAATCTAAGATGCACCTGCCCTCTTCTATCATAGCAATCAGCGCCGAGTCAGTGCCCTGACTGGGCCGAAAGCCAGTTTGGAAGTGCCGCAACAGCTCGTTGGTTTCCAAGAAGGACGAGAGCTGGCGGTTGACCCATTTCTCTGCGATTTTTCCCATCCCTGGCAGTAAGGAAATTGGCCGAAAGTTGGAAAAATCGGCGGGGTCAAGCCCAGCTTTTTTCAACAGGGCTTTTACTATGGCCCGCTTCCAACTGGGGGGGACCTGGCCAGAGGCGAAGGAAGCGTTAAGTAAATATACTGCCGGTCCCGCTATGACATCCGTAAAATGCTTTAGGATGTGCATAGGCATGGGGTCCATCGGTGAGCCACTTTTTTGCGCGGCCAGCTCTTTACAAAAAGCTTCCCTGGTAATCGGGACAAAATTGTCCAGCACAGCTCTGTCGGCAGCCAAGCAGATCTCCCCTGAGACCAGTCTCTGTCGGGGCTTGGGGAGGCCGGCTATGATATTTTGGATTTTATGGTCGAAAAACTGGGCCAGAAGATTGCAGCGATCCGAGCTCCCCTCTGGGAATCCTGAGGGCACTGGAACTTTGAGCAGCTCTTTGAGAATTTTATAAGTTTCACTCGATGAATTGGCTGATGATTTTATCCTGTCTTCAAGGTAGGCCGCTTTGGTGGAATTGCGTGCCGCTTTATAAGTTCTCATGGCTGCCCTGTACTCTTCTTTGGTATTTACTGCCCAGTTTTTTCACCAGTCCCGTTCTTTCTTTTTACATATTTTCCTCAGGAGACCTAACTCGGGGGTGAACCATGAGGATTTAGGGCCCCCAGTCTTCCTATTAACTATTTTCAGGGGAAGTACAGCATCTAAAGCCGTACCGAGCCAATCGCAAAAGGCATCGTCGGCTTCTAACGGGTCCCTACTAAGTACCGGGATGGTCTGTGTCAAATTGCAGGTTAGATCATTGATAGGGAGTTTCGACCATACCCTCACTGGTACTCGTACTGTGGCTGCCGAAGGGGGTGGGGGAGCTGAGGCAAAACCCAATTGAAAGGGGATCAGGAAATGGTCGGTCCACGGGAGAGGCAGGGGCGGCGACGTGGAGAGAAGGGGAATGTTGGAAAACACTGTGTCCAATAAATGGCCCTTGACATGAGTGGGCTCCTGGTTATGTAGGATAATGTTCCCCAGCCCAAGTTCAGATCTTAGATCGTTCGCTACTTTATCCTCCGGTGAATTGAAATGGAGATTCAGATCTCCGAGCAGGAGGAAATTGGGTGCCGATGCTATCAGCATTGGGGCCTCTTCAAGCAGAGAATTTGCGAATTGTTTGATATTGCCCGGAGGCCGGTAGATCAGCAACCCCGACAACAAGTCGTTGGGGGACAGTTGGATCTTAAAGCTGCAACTTTCCGCGTCCGAAATGGACCCTTCATCGGCCCTACATGCCAATGTATCCTTATATATGATAGCCAGCCCACCCCCTCTACCCAACGGTTTGTGCAGACAAAAGATGCAGAATCCGGGGGGGAAGGGCGTTCACCACGTCGAAATCAAAACTGTCCGATGTCCAAGTTTCCGACAGGAACAGAATATCTAACTTGTGATCTAAAATCAGGTGGTGGATATGTAAGGAATGCCTCGGTAAGGATCTACAATTCAGGAGAGCCAGCCGTAATGGTTCCCTGGGAGGGGGAGCATTCAGAGCCTCTTTGCTCCTATTGATGCAGAGGTCGCAGACTTTGAAAAGCGCATCCAACCTCAGTCCCCTTGGACAAAGGCAGGAGGCTTTGGGACATAGATGCATAAGTTGTTCTTGCGAGTATGTTAGGGGTACTCGCACTGCATTGGGCAGCGTATCTGGACCTAGGTCCGTACTGGCCCGGACGGGCCCAGACGGGCTTGCCTCTGGCGCGCCTCTGGCGCGCCATCGGCGCGCCCGCTGCGCGGGCGAGTGAGTGCGGCCATTTATGAAGCGCGAGGGCCTGTGTTCGCACTCGCACTAGAGCGCTAAGTGCCCTCTTCCCCTACTCAAGATGGCGGTTCCTTTCGGTTTTCCCTTGTCGGTAGCCCGAGGTAAATAGGAGCCCAGTAACGGCTCGAAAAAGCCCCCAACAGCCTATTTAGTCATACGCTATGCTAAGCAGTGTATTAAAAGAGTAAACACAATTTTATAACAAACTTCAAATTAAGAGTTTAAAAAAGCGTGATCGGCTCAGCAATGCCGTGTGGTGTTCGGCTTAACTCCCTCTGTGTGTCAGGGGAGCCGCCTTGGTGTACAGGGTGCGCGCGAGGCTCCTGCCTTGATTTATAGCGTGAGGGCCTGTGTTTGCCCTCGCACTAGAGCGCTAAGTGCCCTCTTCCCCTACCCAAGATGGCGGTTCCTTCCGGTTTTCCCTTGTCGGTAGCCCGAGGTAAATAGGAGCCCAGTAACGGCTCGAAAAAGCCCCCAACAGCCTATTTAGTCATACGCTATGCTAAGCAGTGTATTAAAAGAGTAAACACAATTTTATAACAAACTTCAAATTAAGAGTTTAAAAGCGTGATCGGCTCAGCAATGCAGTGTGGTGTTCGGCTTAACTCCCTGTGTGTGTCAGGGGAGCCGCCTTGGGGGCAGAAGGCAAGAACGAGGAAGCCTGAGTTTGTGCCTCCAACGCCTTGAGCTCGGAACGGGAGGAGGGAGAGCACAGGGCGGTGAAGGAGGGCAGCCAGCGCCGCCGGAGGACGCCGCTTCATGAGGCGAGGGAGCCCGCGCTGTGCTCGTGTGTCTCAGCGGGCGAGGGAGGGCGGCCGGAGCCTCGGCGAAGAAAGACCGGCTAACTGGAGAAAGGCAGCGCGGGGCGAGCACAAGTGGAGCTGGGGGAGAAGGGTGGCTGAGGAGGGGAACTGCGCAGGCTGGGAGAAAGAAAGGGGAGAGAGAACAGCCGGCAGGCAGGAAACAAAATGGCGGCCGCAACTCAGAAGAATTTTTGGATTCGGGGCGTGGCTTAAAAGTGGAAACAACAGCACAAACACGCCCCGAATCCGAAAGAGACGGAGCTTCTTTGGAGGGACGCTTCTCTCCTCCAATGGCTGGCCTCCGTTTAGGAAGCCAGCCAATGGAGGAGAGACGAGGAGAGAGGCGGGTTTAAGCCCCCTCACTGAAACACAATAATTCTCCGACTTTCGACTGGCAAGCCAGCCGTCGGTCCGAGACCTAAAAACGAATTAACGCTATTATCTGCATATAGTTTAGAGCCCCTGCTGTTCTAATTCCCTGTTCTGCATTGCAGCCCGTGTCTGTTTCACCCAGAAGCAAGCCGATGAGAAAGCAGGTTAGCGGGTGAGAGGGTGTAAGACATCGAGAGTGGAAGTCACTCCCTAAGGATGGTGAGTTTGCAGCTGTACAGGCTGCATTGCCGAGGCAAAGGTTTGTACAGCCTTGTGTGTGAATATGAAGCACAGGCCTTCCTCAGAGTATGTTTAATGACAGACTTAAATTCTGCTGGACCGGTAAATATGCATTACGACACTCCATGATGCCTTTCACACACAATGCAGCACCCAAAATCTTGTCCATAGTCGAAGATTGCCATGTTTTGCAAACCATGTTTGAAAAGCCCAAACACGTAAGCCCAATCAACCGGAGCCCTAACTTCCATGTTGCAGACCATGTTTATGAAGAGCTGATAGGTAGCTGAATCACCTGCTCCACATCATTAATGAAAGTAATTGAGGAAAGTGCTGAGCCTTCCTTGCTAGAAAATTGATTAAGCAAACTTCCGGCAGGTAAATCGGCGCACAATCAGGCTACCTTTGTTCCGTCTTCCTACCATCCTTTATAAAGAGAGTGTGTTGGATAGAGATAACAGCGAGTGAAAATGAGAGAGCGACTGACAGGTCAAGGGCAGTGCAGGGTAGGAAGAAAAAGACAGGATGAAAGATTAAAGGGAGCCCGACACTACAGCAAGTAAATAAAACAACACTCACCCTCAGGAGTCTTCCAATCAGTGCACTTCAACAGGCCACGATGGCATTTTCAATGATGAGGCCCAGCTGCTACAGCTCATAAAAATAATCTCTCAGGCCATCTCAGCGGGCGCTAGACAATAATGCTCAAAACAGAATACACATGAGGCGCAGAAGCATGCGCTGTGCAACTGTTTGGAGCATGCTCAGGATGAATCCATGGTGATGTGTGAAATTAGTTTGGGCATGTGGATTTAGATGAAAGTTGCTTGGTCTTCAGCAGTAAATTTCGCATCCAGGGCCGACTCACATCAAAGTTCAGCCTCAGATTTGTAACAATGTTAAGCAAGATTGGTGGCTTTTCCTTAACACTGAAGTCATTCCTTGACCCTGGACGACTGTTCGACGATTTATTTCATGTAGGTTATGAAGGTATCCTTTTTAATTTAAAAATGGAAACCGGGTGCATTCCTGGACTTTGATGCGATAAACATGACTGACTAAAACAAAGATAATCATACAGTAGCTTTACTACTGATCTCTGCTGTGTTTTGTTGTGGAACGTTATTCTCCCCCGCACCCTATTTCTGTCTCTAAAAGCAGCGACTTCTTTTATTTTCTCTGGCTGTCTGCCTTTTCAAATGAACACTGACACCTTAAAATTCGGAGCTCTAAATGTAGGTTCCCTTTAAGAAGTCCTCATTCTTTGTAAGATCCACTAGTGCATTGCATGCGTATGGTTGGCAAAGTCCCGGTGTACTGAGAGGCCCCTCGGGTGGCTCACAGTCCTCAAGCTGTCAAATTCCACGCTGTTCAACTAGCCCTGTCCTCTCCTGCGATGACGTCAGAGAGGCTAATGCATTTAGGATGCAAAGCAAGGGCCCCCTCACTATTTTCACTCTTCCTAAACAGGTTGGGAGACAACTCCAGGGTAAGCTATTTGTTAGGGGCCCGGTTTCCCTGACTGCAGGCACTTTCATCTAGGTGCACGAAATGTGCCCAGAGAATCGCTGTGAAGTAAGGAAACCCGGCTTCGGACAGCGAGTAAATGAGCCTGAGACGGTTGGAACTGGATATGCACTTTCAAGAGCCAAGAAGTTATTTACAGAAAGACTAAATTCAAATTAGCGAAGCATATTTTTTTGTGCTTCGTTGTCAGGGAACTTGGCAGCAGCATCCTTCGTGTTTCCCTGAGTAAGCGGGAAAAATGAGCACGCCCAGCCGGAAGGTTTCAACTTCGTCTCTGGTGAACTTGCTTGCCAAAAGGTTCGACCGGCACGCTTTACAACACCAGGGGCCTACCACAGCAACAGATGAGGTTCTCGGCCTGCAAGCAGTCATGGCCAGCAAGGAGGGAGTGGGGGTTCGCACGGGTGTGTGTGGGGGAGGGGGGGGAGTGGGACAGTAATGAAAATAAAATTACCTTAATACCTTCCTTCCACTTCTTCCTCCGGATCACGCGCCACCTCTCCTGCTGCTCCCGGCAAGGCGTTAACCTAGGCAGCCTCCCTCCCGCTCCCCTCAGCCAATCACATGATTGGAGGCAGGCGGGCGGCACCCGGCAGAGTCCCTTTAGGGCAGGGAGCCATTTTCTCTATGTAGGCTGCATGCAGCCTACATAGAGAAAAAGAGAGAGTGCCCAACTGCGCATGACTGGTTTGGTAAGCCCTGGGACAGAAGAAACAGTCCGCACCAAAGACAGTGAGCTAGCCACACCTCCCCTGCACTCCCCTGCACTGAAGGAGGAACGCCCACCCGCCCGCCCCAACCAGGCACTCCTGGCACTTCTGCTTTCTCGCCGTGTGAGAAGCAGAAATATGAAATGGTAGTTTTACAATTTCATGTTTCTGCTTCTCTCACTGTAAGAAAGCAGTGGGCAATGCCCTCAAACCCCAATGGAGGAGCCACCACTGCTTACACGTGCATTTCCCCATGTAGTTTCACCACGCTTGCTTGAGGTCGCCCCCCTTGTGGCAACCCTTGTTTCAGCAAACCAGGACGTTTGAGTCACTCCACATCCACCTGAGGTATTTACCAACCACCAGGACCCTCCCATCTTCTCTTTGTTTTACTCTTGGGCTACTTAGTTACTTACCCTTCTCTCTCTCTCTCTCTCTCTCTCTCTCTCTCTCTCTCTCTCCTTCCCTCTATACAGCACTACTTTAAAATTATTGACCATTGTCCTGATGATGAGCTGAAATCAATCAGGTTGAAACACCGTTGACTACCCAGCTAAAAACATTGGGGCTGTTTTGGTCATTTTTACTTGTCTTAAATGCTAAATACCTACTTTGTATTTTATAGCCTTATATCCCGCTGTAGATGGCTATACCGGCTATTAAAGGCCCTCTCCAGCATTCGGCTCGGGCCTTTAACAAGGGAGAGGGACCTTAATAGCCAGTACAGCCCAGCTACGAAGGGCTATAAGGCTATTAGAACATTCTGCCACTTGAGGGCAGAATGTTCTAACAAAAAAGATTGGAATCCCCTCAGGCTCCCTGATGCCCTTGTTCACAGCCAGAGCTTTGAACAAAGAAACATTGGAATGTTGGAGCTCCAGGCTTATACTATAGCCTTATAGCCCGCCGTAGAGGGCTATACCGGCTATTAAAGGCCCTCTCTAGCGTTAACAAGGGAGAGGGACTTTAATAGCCGGTATAGCCCAACTACGAAGGGCTATAAGGCTATTAGAACATTCTGCCACTAGAGGGCAGAATATTCTAACAAAAAATAACAAAGCCTTATGGGAGCATGAGGGGACTGGAATCCCCTCAGGCTCTTTGAAGCCTTTGTTCACAGCCAGAGCTGTGAACAAAGAAACATTGGAATGTTGGAGCTCCAGGCTTATACCAGCCATTATAAGCCAGGAGCACTCCATTGTTTTCAATGGAGCTCCCAACATCCCAATGTTCTAATAGCCATTATAAGGCCGGAGCACTGCATTGTTTTCAATGGAGCTCCCAACATTCCTATGTTCTAAAAACCCTTATTTGCATTATTTTGACCACAGTACTATTGTCACTCTGTTCGCTGTTTATGCTGTTATCCTAACCCTTGTGTCACTGCACTGCTCACTATCACTAGCACGTACAGTGCTCACTTCGTGTGTTAATTTTTACTGTTTATCAATCTGTACTGTAGTGCTGTTATAACGACGCACAAATAATAACTCCTTTTCTTTACCATCCCCGTTGTTGTCTCCCTTTCTTTATCCCCTTCCCGCTGTTATCTACAACACGTTTTTTTGTCTTTGTCCTAATTAAATGACTTCCAGTTGAGAAATTGACGTATGTTACAAACTTTACCCGGTCTCACCTGAGTTAACGGGTTATACTCCAGTAAACTGTTTCTTTCCAACATTCCTGGCAGCGCTGTCCAGCACCAAAACATTCTGAAATGAGGCCCCAAGTGTTTGCACCATTTTTAAGACCAGCTATTTTATGGTCTCAAAAAGTGCCTAAAACTGGAGTTAGAGGCAGTTTTTTTGGTTTGCACCATGCAAGGAATTCCTTATAAATATCGCAAAGTGGAGTTAGCAGCAGTTTTTGAACGGGAAAGCCTACCTTGCATCTCATTTTCGTTAAGTCCCGCTAACAGAAGTGGCGATCCTAAAAATTCACGTTTACCCCGGAAAACTGCTGCTAACTGCGGTTAGCAACAACTTGTAAATACGGCGATAAAAAAAAGCAGGTGAAGAAAGAGAGGGTTGAGGTAGGACATACAGACATTGAAAGAGGGAGCGTGGCAAGCGACAAAAGAGATATAGACAGATGAAGAAACAGAGTCAAAGATAGACAAGCCACACTTAAGAAAGGGAAAGTAGAAGGCTGTTCTATAGGAAGAGACAGGCAGGAAGAGGGGAAAAATTGAAAAATTAAGGTTATACAAGAAAATACAAAATCAGCAGAGAAAGGGGAAGTGAGGCGGACAGAGCTGACGAGCTAGTCAAAGGAAGAAGGAATTACATGCAGAGAGAAAGTGGTGAGAACATGGGAAAAATTAAGCGAAGCCCAGAAAGAGTGGGAGAGACTGGTAGAGAGAAGGAAAGAATGAAAGAGGAAGAATCAAAGAAAAATAGGATGAACCAAGAAATGTAAGATAAAAACACAGGCAAAGAAGAGGGAAAGGATGACAGAGCGAGGAAGAGTCAATTAGAAAGAAGGAAAGACATAAATATGGGAGGCGAGGATATAAACACGAGCTCGGCAGGTACATGTCATAAAGAAAGAGAAACATAAAAAGAGATCATGAGACCAGAAACACAAAATAGAGCGAGAAAACGAAAGCGAGTGTCAGACCCAACCTCATGCTCTTTTCACATGGTTCATGCAACCCGTAATCCCCCCTACCCTCCTACCCCCGCCCCATGTGTTGTCTGGAATAGAGTCCAAAACAACCCTTTGTAGGATAGAATAGCAGGATAGCACTCGCTACACTTGCTTGCACATCCGGGAAAGTAAAGGGATTGGAGGAACAAATTCTTATAAAAAATAAAAGTGTGAGCGTCTCAAGAGATTAATTTTCTGTGGATAACATGTGGTATCTTCAATGCCTAAAAGGTGAACAACGTCTCCTTCCTACAAATGGTGCAGGCGTGTTTCCTGCTGTTCACCTGGACTTATATATATCATCTGCCATCACTGCCCCTAGTTGGAGTGAAAATACTGCACAGCTGTTGACAGATTTGTAAATGAGGGAGGAGATAGGTAGAAAAGATGTGGGATATATTCTTTCCTCTTACAAGCCCTCCCTCCACTCTTCCCATGTTCCAGCCTGGCACGTGCTGCCCTCTCTGACGCTCAAGCGAATCTTGCGCTCTGGTTAGACCCGCCAAAGTGACGGAACAACCCTGTGTGTTCGGTGTGAGCAGCGAGGAGCTACGGGCGTTAGACTGGAGCAGGCCAAGAGAAGTGAGTGTCAGAAACATCGAGTTGTTTTACAGGAAAGGAGAGAGATTAAGTAAAGTCACAGTATCACAGTGTTACCTAGGACTCTGATCTGGAAGGGGTCACTGGGATCAGACCACACGGCCGCTCCATATAAGGAATGATAACGGCACTCATAGCGCCCTTCATCCTTCTCTCGGACTCCGCTGATGACGAACACGGCCTCGCTTCCAGGGGGGTCCACTTGACGGTAAATGTCTCTTCCTTTGTATAGAAAAAATCTCATGTTCGGATACTCCGCTTTACAGTTTATGGCCAGAGTTCCTCCTCTGGCAACCAGGCTCCCGGGGCTCAACACAACCGATGGATTCGGATAGGCGTCTGTGGTGAGAGGGAAACAAACAATCATAAAGGCCAGAAACTAACCATCTTCTCCTCCCCAGTACACACCGCACCCCAGCTTTTCCCAGCTATTGCCTCACACAGAGCTTTTCTCTGAAACCTCAGTTGGGTCCGTCTCTTATGGCTTCACTCTATAGGAAGCATTAGTCGCCCAATGAGCCCCGAGCATTGCGATATCTGTGTGAAAATCTAACGAGCTTAAGTTTCCCTAACTAAAGAGGACAAAAGCTGAAAATTAATGGAGCGAGCTTCAGAAATAATTTTATTCTGGCTCTTGAAGTTAATCCCTTGTAACATGAACTAATATATTACTGTGTTATTGCATGTTTGTTGTATTAAATCAATTTAGATTAAAAGTTCATCATTGCATTACACGCGGGTTTAATGATAAATGTGCTCTTGTTGCATTTGCAAGTATGTTTTATAATACATAACTAATGTTGTTTTGTTTGTCTTATTGTCTTTGTCAACATTAATGCGGCTGATTTATTGATGGCATGTGCTTAGTTTATATGTGCTAGTGTCTACGTTACGTTGTTGTCTATGTTGTGTTTGTATTTCTTTTTATCATTTCAGATTTATGAAGAAACCTGCTGGACATTATGAAGAATGGTAGATTATAAATGTGCTGCTTTTTATGTGCTTTTGCTAGGTGATTTATACTAATGGGATAACATTAGTAATGGAAGTTAGGTAACAGAACGCCTTTCTTTTCTTGTATTAATTATTCTTTTGTGTTTGTTTGAATACGAGCCTGAGAGAAAGGCTTGAGGCCTAGTTTGGAAAATGATGGTTAGCCCTACTGAGAGCAGAGCCAAGCACAGCCATGTTGAAGCTTTTCCACGAACATTATTCTCTGAAAGAAACTGAAGCCTAAACAAAGACAATTGTGCGTAATGTGCTCTGAATGATATTTTTTCAAGGCCAAGGAAATGACAAGGGATGGTTTGGCCGAGCTATGGAGGAAACAGAGAACTGACTTTGGTTACTGTATCAATCCTTCGGAAGCCGGTGTCGCTTCATGTCAATGGACAATGACGAGTGACGTATTTGATATTTGGAAGCGGTGGCCTCACGGTGGTCTGGCAGACAGCAACCAATCAGGGTGCTGGAAATTATTAAAAATATATCGTTTAGCTAGATTAGTGAGTTAGAAAAAGTATAAAAACTTAGCCCATTGAGGGGAGCGGGGCTGACTGTTCCTGAGGGCGAAGTGCTGTCCGATTTTCCTTGGACACGTAAGAATTCTGAATGCATATTAAATGTTTTTCTTTTTCAGGTCAGAAAGCTTAACATAGGGAATTAGGGTTGATGTTTATTTTAATTCATTAATTTTGTGCAATTTTGAAGAGTCAGACTTTTGTGCCAATAAACTAATGGATAATACTGATTTAATAAAAATGTTTGAAATTAATAAATGAGCTAATAAAGATTTTGAAATTGAAACTTTGAAATTTTAAAAATAAAAGACTTAAAACGTCAAGCTGGTCTTGATCACTTAGTCATTACCAACATCTAAATCCATTGACCCAAATGGTCTAATTAAATGTTTACTAGAGTCTATGAATAGAATGTTATACTGCCGTTGTATATAATGTACATAGTTTGATTAGATAGTGTGATTAATTAGGCCATATGATTCAGCTGCACACTTTTCTGTCTCAGTTGTATGGGCCTTGGTTTTGATTAGTATGGTGAGTATTAGGTAGAGATTGGTGCTTATAGAGAGACAGAATTTCTATAGTGAAGCTGGATCAAATCTCTGGTAGCAGAGTTCGGTTGCTATGGTAACTGACATGTTACATGTTAATTACATAGGATACATGTCTAAAACATATTGTTAAGTTTGTTCAGTTGTTTTATGTAGTCGAAAGGACTTTTCCTGCAGTGTGAAAAATTCCTGGTTGGTTGCCGGCAAAGAGTAGTGTGACTAGAAGAGTTACACAATGCACTTGTTCTGTTTCAAAATTGTGGTATAGAATATATCGCAAAGTGTTGTGGACGTACAGCACAAGTTTAGGGGCCTTAGATGTGACTGGTTGAATGTAATAGTGAGGATCGCCTATCAAATTGAAGCATTAAGCATAGGGACCTGGTGAGCCCGTTTTAAAACTTTTTGTGAAAAGAGTAATAGGATTTATCCAAGCTTGAGTGAAGGGTAAGATGGCGTCGTCTATTCTTATTAACGTTTGACGATTTCTGTGGTTGGTTCAAGTCCTGCCAAGATTTTGTGCTGGTATGATCAGGGTTTTCCGTTTGAATGTGTGAATAATCGTATAAAAATAGCGTCGTCTATTTTATGCGAAAAGAATTCTGAATGTTTGCAAAACTATTACTTTATTTAGCGAAACAGACAAATGGTTTGTTTATTTGTAGTCTCTAATTGAAATTCATTGGAAAAGTATTGTTTAAAATGGCGCTGTGAAAAGTTTTTTTGAAGAAGGGGTGAGTTTACGGAGTAACACACAGTGAAGCGGCAGTGTACGTCATTTCGGTCCGCGCTTTGATTGGCTAACATACCTCACAGCAAGCACACTGATTGGTTCACGTGAAAGTGACAAGTTGATACCAGATTGGACAGTTCTGAATACTGTATTTCTATTGGTTGAGCAAGGTAGTGACGTAGCTTGACCTGATTGGCTTGTTGGTGTCTTTTGCGCACAGATTGGTTGAAGTAGCGGAACACCGAGAAAACATTTTGGACGTTTCGGAATAAGTAACTTTGATTTAAAACATGAGTGATTGGTATGATAAAGAGAAAACGAAGCCTTCATGGTTTCAGAAAATGACAAATGTATTTAAACCTGACAAGAAAATTGAAACGCGAGGTGGTAAATTACTTCATAAGTACAAAACACCCGCAGCCTATATGGAAGGCGAATATGGTTATCATACTGTAATTTGGTTTGAAAATTGGATGCATTATACACAAAAGGATGGTGTATTAACATGGCCAGAAGATGGGTCATTTAATATGAAAGGTTTAAGGAGCCTGAGAGAAAGGATGATGGATCTGGTGCCAAAGCGTAGACCTACACAATTTGAGGCTTTAGTTGAATGGGAGGTTGAGATGATGGAGCTTGAACGTGAAAGCACATGTTCAGCACCTAGAAATTCAAAACAGATTCTAAACAGAGAAACACATGAGGACAAGGTGAGATGCTGGAGAAAAGCAGACATGTATGATGGTCTGTATCCAGTGAGAATAATGATTACTAAAGATTCAGGTAAAAAAGAATTTCAACAGAAAAGTAGACTTGATGAGGAATTAGATGATGCAATTTTAGAAGACATTTATTCCACTAAACGCAAACCGCCACCTTATCAAATAGATTCTCAATCCACCCGAGAGTTTCTACAGGAACTTCTCCAAGTGCACCTCCTCCTAGGGAAGCTAATGAAGGGTCAACCAGATTTTTAAAATTTCCTGAAAGAGTAGGGTCAATAAATAATTCTAGTACACCCAGAGAAAATAGATTTCCAGAACAGAGAAATATTTTTCAAAGTAATCAGGAAAGAACTCTTGCTGATATGCCAGAAATGTCAAGTTATAATAAAGCAAAGGAAGATTTAATTCAGCAATTAACAAAAAGCATGGAAGCAGTGACAGTACCAGTAACAATTGGTCCTGTTGTACCAGTTTTTGATCAGGGAGAAAATAGACATTCTGCTTTGACAGTTCCATTGAATACAGAAATTCAAAAAGTGGCTGAAAAATTTTATTCTGAACTTTCAGAAATTCACAGAGAAAAATCTATGATGCCAAATTTAACTTTAAATCGAAGTTTAACAGGTTCTCAGACACCATCTGTTGCAGAATCAGATCCGGGTCCTTCAGAAATTTAACACAAAATAAATAAATAATAAATAAATAAATAAATAAATAAATAGAATAAATTTAACACAAAATGCATTGTCTCCAGAAGCTCCTGAATTTAAAAAGCTTGATGTTGCCAAATTAAAAGCTGATTTGGAGGAATTAATTATTGGCACAATTGGTACTGACAGTCTGAAATTGTATCAGCATGATGAATTACTTTTTATTTGTAAAAGTATTCAGTGGAAAACGAAAAACAGGTATGAGCAACTGAAGAAATAGTTGCTGAATTAGAAATTGATCAGAGCAAACAGAAACATTTGCAGAAACATTATAGAGTGGATTTTTCTGAAAAGGATATTGATAATCTCAATACTGCTGGAAGAATGACCCATATTAAAGAATTGATAGCTTTTCTCAAAAGATTAGGTGAATTAGGAAAGTGGAGAATGAAATGGTCAAAGAATAAAGAACAAGACAAAAGGGTCAGAGGTGAAACTGTTTCAGAATTTCCAATGAGGGAAATTGCAGGTGGAGGATATGTGCATGTCCCTTGGTCCAGACAGGATATTCTGTTATTTACCAATGATTTTCCTCGGCTGAGAGAAAAGCCTGTTGAATGGTATCGACAGGTAGACAGATTTATTAAAGTGTCAAAAGTTCTGTGGATTGATCTGGATGGATTTTTTGACATTGTTGTCCCATCAGATCTTTGGACAGAATGCAAAATTTCTGTGAGTTGGCCAAAAGAAGAACCAATTACAGGTGCCCCATCCAAAGATGTTATGGATTTGTATCATAAAGTAATTTATTGGCTGAAAGGGAAAATTCCCCCGAAAGAAGTAGACTGGGTTAAAATTGACAGAACAAATCAAGAGCCAAAAGAATCAGTACATTCTTTTTATGAAAGGTTGCTGTTAGTATTTAAACAGTACAGTGGTTATGAAAAATTAAGGGAAAAGGACATGAGCCACTTTATTTACAGATTTGTCTATGGCCTGAGACCTGAAATTGGTGAGATGATTAAAAATGGAATTGTGGGCTGGCAATCACTTTCGGTTGATGACATTTTGAGAAAGGCAAAATATTGCAGTGATGAGATAGATGCCAAGCAGAAAAATCTTAAAGAGAAAGCAATGTGGGCACAAGTGAAAGTAGCTGAACAACAGCAAATGGCTTTTGAAAATAAAAATGTGCAACAAAATCAAGGGAAATTTAAGAATAATTTCAATAATAAACCTAAATTTAATGTAAATGTGGAAGAGCTAAAACAGAAGCTCCCATGTTTTAATTGCGGCGAAATTGGACACTGGAGGCGCAAGTGTAAAAACCCGCCCAAAAATGTTAAAAATACTTCATTAAATTCGCAGATGCAGAGTGAGTTAAATCAGCAGCAACAGCAACAGCTACAGCAGTAGTTAAACGAGTTAAGTCAGCAGCGACAGCTACAGCGACAGGTAGCGAATCAGCAGAGTCAGATTCAACAGAGCCAAATTCAGCAGAGACAGATTCCACAAGCACCATTTCCAAATTGGGTAAATGCTCAAAGGTTTACACCAGAAACAGGTTTCTGTGGAGGTAATTAGATAAATAATGGGTCGAAAATGAATATGTCAAATGCTTCTCAACAGTTTTGGTTGAAAAATAAGGAAGAGAGTGATTCATCAGAAGAATACTCATGACGGTGCCTGAGAGAGGAAGAAGAGTGTGTGCTTGGACCCACTCTTGAGGTAGAACAGTCTGGTCCATTTGTTAATGGTAAAGTGAATGATGTAGATATCACTTTTCTTGTGGACACAAGTGCTACCCGTTCTACTGTTAGATCAACAGAAATAGAAAACCTTCCTCTGTCTGGTGAGTCCATCCAAGTTGTAGGTGTAGCAAATCAGCAAATTAAAACAAGTCTGACAGAGCCTGTAACAGTTGAGATTGGAAATTACAAAGATAAACACAGGTTTCTGGTTTGTGACAGTAGTCCAGTAAATCTGCTGGGTCGTGATATATTGTGCAAAATGAATTGCAAGATATATTGCTCACCAGATGGCATCGAGTTACAAACATCAGAAGTAGATGGTCATTACAAATTAACAATGTTGATGGTTGAAGAGGAAAGGAAATTATTATTTCCTGTCTTTGACAAAAATGATTTGCCAGAAGAGCTCAAAAAGCCAGTCAAACCAGAAATTTGGGACCTAACTGGAAATGATATGGGTCTTATGAAAAATGTGGATCCAGTAAAAAATACTGTAAAACAAGGAATAGATTTTCCGAATGTTACACAATACAAAATGAAAGCTGAGACAATTGAAGGTGTCATTCCAGTGATTGAAAAATTCTTAAGCCAAGGTGTACTAAAAGAGATTGAGAGCAGCCCATGTAATTCACTGATTATGGGTATTAAAAAGCCAAATGGAACATACAGTATTGTTCAGGATTTAAGGAAAATTAAGCAAATTGTTGTTCCATGTTGCCCAATTGTTCGAAACCCTGCGGTAATTCTTTATCAGATTCCGCATGATGCAGAATGGTACACGGTCATTGGCCTATGTAATGCCTTCTTTACAGTTCTACTGCATCCAGAGAGCCAGCAAATTTTTGCTTTTAGTTCCAGAATCGCATTTTAGCATGGTGTCGTATCCCACAGGGGTATACTGAGAGTCCATCTATCTTTAATCAGTTATTAAAGAAATCCCTGAAAGATTTGATTTTACCCGGAAATTCAACATTGGTCCAGTATATTGATGACTTTCTCGTGGCAGCAAAGACACGAGAAAATTGTGTAACTGACACCATTACTCTTTTAAATCGATTGGCAGATGAGGGACATAAAGTGTCACCTGCGAAATTACAGTTTTGCAAACAAGAAGTAAAGTATCTTGGTCACAGATTTGCAAAGGGAATCAGACAAGTGACTATTGAAAGAATCAAAATGATTCGAGCAATACAGCCCCCAACAACAAAAAGACAGGTCAGAATGTTTTTGGGAATAGTTGGATATTGTCGTCAATGGATTAGTGGATTTTCGGTAATTGCAAAGCCATTACAAAGATTGAAGAAGTTCCTAAATACAGATTTGAAGTCTCAGAAACAGACACAGATGGGAGTGATGAAGAATCTGAAATAAGAAAATTCAGAAAAAGAGCTTGGAAAGCTGGAAGTAACGAAAACGTGCCGAAAAAGAAAATTTTGAGAAAAGGAAATATTTGGCCAGAAGATAACCTGAAATTGAAATTAGTAAAGAAATCAAAAGAACAGATCAACAAAGTTTCTAGTCAGGGAGGTGACTCTGATAAGAATGACGAAAAGAATAAGAAAATTGAAGTAATCACTCGTAAGACAAAAAGAGTAATAAAGCCAAATCAAAAGTATAAGTCCCCAGAGTGGACGTACATAATAATCCCGCCAATTGTTGAGGTAGGAAGCAGTAGTCAAGAAGATTTGGAAGAAGCTAGTGACAATGGTTGAAGCTGTTTAATTTTGGATAAGGGTTTTTAAATTCCTGGCAAAAGGCCGAAGGAAATGTGTTAGGTGACATAAGGTCAAAGAAATTAAGTTAGCTGAAATATACACGTTCATGTGACGCAAGGTCGAAGAAAAGCTGTTTTAGGGTTCTTTTTAAAAAAAAAATTAAAAAGGGGGGATATTTTAATTTTAGTTTTTATAGTTCATTACTTATGTTAAATTTTTGATTTTGTTTATTTCATTTTAAAATGCCTAGCTCAGATACTTCAAGGTGCTCCATTTTGAAAAGATGTTGCAAGATGTCTTCAATTTGTGTGGTTCTCTTAATACTGGTTTGGTTAATTTTAGCTGTAGTATATCCTTTTGGTATTGATAAACAGAAACTTAGGACTAATATAACAAGTAAGGTAGAGACTAAACATGAAAAACATGCTGGCAAGTCTAGCAGAATTATTGAGCATAATCCAGAGATACATCAAGATAGATCTGTGGGAGATTTTTCTAGCAATTCATTTTTTAGGCTTTTGTCTGAATATGTTAAAGTAATGAATGTAAAGGATTGCTATGTCTGTGTGAAGCTGCTTGCTTCTGTCTCAGAGGGGGTTACTTATAACATGTTACCTCTCACTTATGGCATCACCTGTAGTGTAATTGCTAGTCTGATTTATCAAACTGGTCGACTGGAGTATTATTACTCAGACTTTGATGAGGTTTTGCCAATCTCAAAGTTGTAAATAGCTTAAACAAAGTTAAGCCTGCAAAGCAGATGAGGGAATTCTTCTTAGTAACTAATGAACTTAATTATGAATATGCTTATAGAAACAATTTAACATGCAAGATGAGAGCTGAGTAAAAGACTTTCCTGAATATGGTTGAGGAGAGAAGGGCTATTTACAAAAGAAATGATGTCCTAAAACATGCTAAGTCCAAGTTCTGGCAGATGGAGGATGCTAAGCTTAATGGTGTTAACACAAATGCAGCTATACACATTGATGAACTAGTTAGTGGTAAAATTTGCATTAGAAGAGATAATACGCTTTATGATAACTTTTTTGTTGGCGCTAGTCAATGTGAGGATACTTATCGTATCATAGGGGGATGGGGATTTAAGGGTGGTAGAGATCCAATTTTTCCTGGAATTTATTTTATTTGTGGTAATAAGGCATATTTTAGCCTCCCAGCCCATTGGTATGGGACTTGCTATCTTGGATTAGTTTTTCCCAAAAATTTCCATGTTGACAGAAATGAAAAGGGTACCTTTGAATTTGGAGAAGACCTGAACAGGTACAAAAGAGAAAGTTTTACAGAAGTCTTGGGAGACATTTTTGGTGCAGTCATTCCTATGGTAGGAATTACCATAAATTCAATAAAAATTAGAAAGGTTTCCACAATTGTAGATAGATTGTATACAGATACAGCAAGTGGTTTTCAATTAGTCAACACAGAACTTGTTGCTACTAGAAGCATGGTTTTGCAGAATCGTCTTGTATTAGACATTCTGCTTGCAAAAGAGGGAGGAGTCTGTGGGGTTTTACATGTCCAGCATTGTTGTACATATATTCCTGACAAGAGTCGGAATATAGAGTTGCTTATTAAAAACATAACAGAATTTCATGAAGAGATAGAACCCCTGGAGGAACAAAATTTCACTGAACGAATAGGCAAAAGGATTGAGGCAATTAAAGAATGGTTTTCAGAGATTGGTGGCTCAATCATCGGCAAAGTGCTCTGTCCAGTAATTGTCATCATTATGGTGACATTGCTGCTAAAAATGAGTTGCATGATTCACAAGAGAAAGAAGCATCAGAAGGAAAAAAGGAGAATTTATAACCTCAGAAAGGAACAAGAAAAGGAATATGAGTTAGAGGAAATGCGAAAGGCTCAGTTTGAAAGTGTCGAGCAAACAGCAGAAACAGGGGTTTAGGGAGACTAATACTGAAAGAGCTCAATATGTGATGTCTCTAAATTGGGTTCAACATTTTCTAAATTTTGGGTGTTTTTTGGTGATTTTGAAATCACCAGATGAGGGAGTTGATGGAGCGAGCTTCAGAAATAATTTTATTCTGGCTCGTGAAGTTAATCCCTTGTAACATGAACTAATATATTAATGTGTTATTGCATGTTTGTTGTATTAAATCAATTTAGGTTAAAAGTTCATCATTGCATTACACGCGGGTTTAATGATAAATGTGCTCTTGTTGCATTTGCAAGTATGTTTTATAATACATAACTAATGTTGTTTTGTTTGTCTTATTGCCTTTGTCAACATTAATGCGGCTGATTTATTGATGGCATGTGCTTAGTTTATATGTGCTAGTGTCTACGTTACGTTGTTGTCTATGTTGTGTTTGTATTTCTTTTTATCATTTCAGATTTATAAAAAAACCTGCTGGACATTATGAAGAATGGTAGATTATAAATGTGCTGCTTTTTATGTGCTTCTGCTAGGTGATTTATACTAATGGGATAACATTAGTAATGGAAGTTAGGTAACAGAACGCCTTTCTTTTCTTGTATTAATTATTCTTTTTTGTTTGTTTGAATACGAGCCTGAGAGAAAGGCTTGAGGCCTAGTTTTGGAAAATGATGGTTAGCCCGACTGAGAGCAGAGCCAAGCACAGCCATGTTGAAGCTTTTCCACGAAAATTATTCTCTGAAATAAACTTAAGCCTAAACAAAGACAATTGTGCATAATGTGCTCTGAATGATATTTTTTTCAAGGCCAAGGAAATGACAAGGGATGGTTTGGCCGAGCTATGGAGGAAACAGAGAACTGACTTTGGTTACTGTATCAATCCTTCGGAAGCCGGTGTCGCTTCATGTCAATGGACAATGACGAGTGACGTTTTTGATATTTGGAAGCGGTGGCCTCACGGTGGTCTGACAGACAGCAACCAATCAGGGTGCTGGAAATTATTAAAAATATATTGTTTAGCTAGATTAGTGAGTTAGAAAAAGTATAAAAACTTAGCCCATTGATGGGAGCGGGGTTGACTGTTCCTGAGGGCAAAGTGCTGTCCGATTTTCCTTGGACACGTACGAATTCTGAATGCTTATTAAACGTTTTTCTTTTTCAGGTCAGAAAGCTTAACATAGGGAATTAGGGTTGATGTTTATTTTAATTCATTAATTTTGTGCAATTTTGAAGAGTCAGACTTTTGTGCTAAAAAACTAATGGATAATACTGATTTAATAAAAATGTTTGAAATTAATAAATGAGCTAATAAAGATTTTGAAATTGAAACTTTGAAACTTTAAAAATAAAAGACTTAAAACGTCAAGCTGGTCTTGATCATTTAGTCGTTACCAACATCTAAATCCATTAACCCAAATGGTCTAATTAAATGTTTACTAGAGTCTATGAATAGAATGTTATACTGCAGTTGTATATAATGTACATAGTTTGATTAGATAGTGTGATTAATTAGGCCATATGATTCAGCTGCACACTTTTCTGTCCCGGTTGTATGGGCCTTGGTTTTGATTAGTATGGTGAGTATTAGGTAGAGAGACAGAATTTCTATAGTGACGCTGGATCAATACAAATAACCCTCTAAATCGAGAGGCGAACACGACACGAAAGCAGCGATAGACACAAAAGAACACCTCAGCTCTCACCTCGGAGCGTTACCTCGACGGTGTCACTGAAGTCAGACTCAATGCGGGGGGCTCCTTTGGAATAGTACTCGCAGTAATATCTCCCCTCGTGCTCCGAGTCTACATTAGTGAAGTGGAAGACGGCCTCGGTCCCAGGAGGGTCTTGTGGAGGGCGATCGATTCTACCTCCATTCAGAATAAATCTCATATCTCTGTACGGTGCCGCAGCCGCACAGCTCAAAGTCAGGTTTCCTCCTCTCACGGTCGCGCTCCCGGAGGTGATCCGAAGGGTCGGTTTCGGGAAGGGTCCTGAAGACACAATAAAAGAAGACAAGTTCACCACAATGTACAAAAGAACAACATTTGACTCACTCCCTCTTCCCTCCTCTTCCGCTCCCGCCCCCGATGGCATCTTTACCTCCCACCACTTCGGGTCATTACCAATCTTTGATCAAATGTTCAAATGTCTCTTACTTACCTCAAGTCTCCATTCTGTGATTCTGCTCAAACGAAAAATGTCCTAATATTGGCCCAACGCCAGTAACTATGTAATCGTTATGCATCCGAGAAACACCAGCTTAATGTTATAATACTGGTACTTGTAAAACGACCGATCTTAGTTGTTTCGTGTAATATAATACAAACCTTTAGACTAGATACGTGGTATAAAAATTACACAGTTGCTTACATTTTATGCATTTCGGGGTCACGGTGAAACATATCATGTTCCTCTTCAGGAGTATCTGTGACCTGCCTCTCTGATTCCTTATCACTTGTCTTTGGCTCTTCGCTTTGCTCTGTCTCCCAGGGTGCCTCCACCCTTTTTCGGGCTGTTAATCGAGTTTCCGCATCTTTAGGCTGTGTCAGGTTTGTACTCAATTGTGACTTTGGTCTGTCCCCTAGTCTCACATCCACACATGGCTATTGATTCTATGTCAGGACTGGACGAGAGCATTAAGTATCATCTTTCTTCACTTTATGTCTCAGCTGCTGTTGCGAAGTGCACCTTTTTAACAGTAACAAGCATTAACAATGCCAATAGGCCTGGAGTGTGAATGAAAGTACCTATTGTGTCATTGATGGGTTTAGGTACTCAACAACGTATCATTCATGCACTTTGTCACTCATCTTTACTTTCATGAATCTATTCACACATCCACTGATTCATTCATGCATCCACCCTCTGTTAGAAATGGGATTTCTGCTTGGGTAAGGCTTGCGCCAAAGCCAGGCAGAAACCAGTCAGGGCAAGGGAGTTACACACCGAAGATACCCCCTGCTCACCGCCTTGGTAGCTTGGCACGAGCAGTCCGGCTTATTCGGGAGGCAATGTGTAAAGCGTTTGTGCAACACACACAAACAGCAGCAACACACTAGGCACACCACAAAAGACACTCCACACAAGTGTGGAAAATTAATACAGTTTGGTGAACATTATCTACGCCATCTTGCCTTTTTCCCGATGCCACACTTTTCGTCATGCACATCCACCATATTTTAGCCGTTACGATCAGAATCACCCTCACGAAAGACCCCCACGCACCGGTCATTCCCACTCTCACATGCCTTGCGCATAAGCGGCAGCCATTTTAAACACCATGGCCTCCCTGCCCCTCGCTGATAGCCAGCGTCTCTCTCTCTCTCTCTCCTAACCTCGCAAGCATCCCCCACACGCTGACAACCCCCGCTCTCTCATGCCTTGGGTCATAAACCCCTCTTCAGCGCAGCTTCACCACAGAATCCCATCCTGTTCCCAGCGCGACACCTCCCCTCATTCCTTTCATGGTCTCAGATCCTTTTGATGCAAACCCCCTTTCCCTGTGTCCCCGTTTGTCTTCCTTGTTCCCAGGCCGCCACCTGGCCCTGCGGATACTGTTTATTACCCCGTACAGTAGGAAGCTTCCCCTCCCCATCAAAAGACCCTCGAGCCGATCAAAGCCCCCACCCTATGAGATCCGATCAACTCCACGCATTCCGTGAATCGGCGGAATGCCCTGCTGCGCGACAATCATCACCTGTTGTGACCGGGGTGGGGAATTCAACTGTAAATGTATGTGGGAACGGGCCTGAAGGGGAGATTCCGAGGATGTTCTTTC
Organism: Lissotriton vulgaris; assembly: GCF_964263255.1. NCBI lineage: Eukaryota > Metazoa > Chordata > Amphibia > Caudata > Salamandridae > Lissotriton > Lissotriton vulgaris. Next base: position 363,844,063 of record NC_141695.1, on the reverse strand, counting down.
AAATATCAAAGTGTTGCGAGAATGTGTTACGTGCAATAAAGGTCATAAACCCTAGTATAAGAGGCCAGGCCTCAGAGATGTGGTTAGAGCACCTCGTGACGATACTTGCTGTCTGAATTGATGTGTTCTCCTCCGGAGAGAATAAAATCCTCGTTTCCTGCCTTCCAGTCTCCAGCGCCTGCTTCTTCATTGATTAATATTGGTGGGTCATAGAGGCGACACCGCCGGGCAACATAAAGGGGTCTTTGGTTACTGGTTGTCTTTGAACCCCTTTTAACAATTGGCGTCCCAAGCGTGGGGCCCATCAGCGACTCGTGGATCCAGTGGGAGAGGTCCTGACGACAGAGTGAACGACTGCAACGATCGGAAGGTACCCTGTCCGATAGACCCTCGTCTGACAGCCGATCATCCGAACTTCACTGGTTCCGAACAGACCTCTCTCGAGTGATCTGCGGTCCTGACTGGGAACCATCAGGAGTGCCGCAAGGAGTACGAAGAGAAGAGGACGATCGGGCGCTGGATTCGGAAGACAAGAAACTGTCCATGCGGTCCGGGTAAGGTCGTGTAAACACGACGAATTGCGAAAGTGATTGATAATTGATGAGAAAATACTAGTATTACTTTTTGTTAATTTATTTGGAGATTCACTGTCTGCAAACGGAGAAACAACAGGCTCTCCCTTTATAAACAGTGAAGGATAGGTACGCATCCGTCGGACCTATATTTCTCCCCCACTGAACAATTGCCCCTCCCCCATTGATTAACTGTTATAGATTGTTTTCTGGAGATTCTCTGTCTGCAAACAGGGAAGAATAGGTCCCCTCTTTGCAGATAGTGAAAGGGTAGGTGACGCGGACCTTTGCGAGCCTACTTATTCTCCCCATTGACCATATTGATTTTTTATTTTTGACCTAACATTGATTGCTCAAGATTGGTTCATGAGGTATTCACTGCCTGCAAACAACGTAGAATAGAAATATTCTGTCTAGTCTTTGCACGCAGTGATAAGATAGGTAGTGCTGACTATTATCCCCATTGTGATCCGTCATGCCTGTCTTCTCCCCACTGGTTAGTAGCCTGTTTAGCCCGGACCGCTTATTAGAGATGAACCATCCGGCTCCGCTGGAAGGCACCCCTAATAAGGACATGTTCATGAAGCATGGATTAATCGCTATAGCCTATAGCCAGCTGTGGCATAAATATACGAAAAAGGATCGAGAAAGTCAGTGGCCACTGATAGGATCCTTCGATCTTGACAAAATAGAAACGGTAGAAATAGCCCTTCGTAGGAATGAAACAACACCTATTATGCTCGATAGTCTCGGTATGTGGCGCAAAGAAGCCACACGACGAAAGGAAAGCGATGAAGTCAGAAAGGGTGAAGAGACACGACGGACAACCCTCCAAACGTCTAGTAGGCAAAGGGAAGGGCCAGTGATGGCACAGTTCTGAGGAGTAGACATGAAAAGGGAACGGTGTAAAGGGATGTGCCGACAGAACAACCCCGGGACACAACGACCTGAAAGTAATCCCCCGACACTATGCACAGGACGAACAGATTTAAAACAAAACCAATGTGCTTTCTGTAGATGCCTCGGGCACTGGAAAGCCCAATGCCCGACTCTACAGAGCATAGGTAAGAGCGGAGGGTCGACAGAAAGAACTGGCCGACAGAAAGGGAAAAGGCGCGAGATAAAAACCAATCAGACTAGCACGGACAGGACGGATAGAACCACCACGCTTGATTATGCTCGATGGCACAGATTTCGTCAGACCAATTTTAACGACATGTTAGAGTTCTGGGACTGATTGCTCTCTGTTGCTCCCCCACTCTGAAAAACAAAAAAAAACAATTACAGGCCAGTGTAAACAACCCCCGTTAGAGAAAGGACTCAAGGAAGCCAAGCATCTGTTATATAATTTAGGATTTAATTACGGTAAAGATGACACACAACCAACGGTAAATAGAATAACTAGTAAAACACTCTCTAAAGCAAACTGTACTAATAGGAGAATTACAAAACATATTACGCTCACTCCGGAAGTCCTCGAAATGTAACAGTTCGACGGTCCCGCCCACCCGAAACACATAGCACGTGTGGGGCGGGGCCTGCCAACAGCCATAGACCAAAAGAGATCGCCGGCGAGAAGGTACAGGAGGCTCCTCAAAGCAGGCAATGAAATGGTCTTCCCATACTACCCTTCCAGGGATGGCGTCCCCCGGGCCACGAGTAGGGAGGGGGCGGATGCAAATGACCCCCTCCCTCGTATCTCCTGGTCCGGCCATCACGAATTCCTCCATCGAACTGATGCAGGGTGGGCAGGGAGGGAGAGGCGACGCGGACGAGCCTCTCCCGCCTCCGCAGGTAGGAGGTTTCCCAGCCCTGGCCCGGCGCCGATGTCCTCCAGCCGGGCAACGGCCATATACCTGCGCAGCACAGAACTTACAATGTCCGACGCACATATATTTACGTAGCACAGGACATACAATGTCCGACGGGCATACTTGCGCAGCACCGGACGTACAATGGTCCCCCAAGAGTCGGAATCAGGGGTGTAGGGTGGTCATCATGTGCACCCCTGATTCAAAGGGACGGCGTGGGATGCGCCGGGAGAGGGAGACGGCACGGATGAGTCTCCCTCACCTCCCCAGATGAAGGCTCCACAGCTGCACCCTGGCGCCCCGAACCAAAATGCCCTGCTCCAACAGCATGATGTTCCGCTTTCATCACCACAAGAAGTTTCTTCCACTCCTGATAGATACGACGAAGGGCGGCAGCTGCAGGGTCTCAAAATGGCGCCTGGGCCCTCTGGAAGGCGGGTCTAGGCCGCTGGAGTAACTTTGTCCGAAAATTGCAACTCGGGCACTTGCCCACCTGGGCGCAAGCCCCCACCATCGACAAACATCCCCTCGACTTTGAAGATTCTACCAAAGTCCCAAGAGCCCTCGGCCCCTTCAGGCTTCCGGTGGGGAACAGCGGCATTGATCACTAATGAAATAACCACGGCACAGCAGCAAGATGGCGGTGCTCTCGTGTCTGCACCAGCTTCAGTCTGAACCACCCAGGAACATTATGGGCTAACAAACTCGAGTAAGTTCCGGCTGAACATCAACATGACCCGGTAAGAAAGACTCTACCTCCCTCCCTCTCTTGATTGACGGTCCACACCACCAGCCCCTCTGTTAGCACAGGTTTTTTGAACTGCCGAAAAGGACCCTGGTCCAACCGCCAATCGTCGGAGACATTTTTGCCCCTGATGCTACTTCCGGACTAAACCGGCCTCGCCCAAAATGGCGCCGGTATCAATAGGAACTAACGGATGCCTCGTGGTGTTCCTTAGCTAATGAGACTTGATGTACTAAGATATATATACGAACCTTTGCGCACTTGATGAAAAAGGGAGGAGGGTTCACTTGGCGAACATTCGAAAGGGGGTCCCGTAAAAATGTTGATTCCAATGAACGATTTATTTTGATATTTATTGTAACTGGTACATAACGTCGCTTATGATGCACACCCACGGTATACATCTAGGAAATGCGATTACGATGAGTTTGACTGTGTTTCCATTTATGAACTGAAATGCCCCTGATCCCTCATCACGCAATGAAACGTCTTTAGTTACTTGCAAATAATTAATTAGGCCTTTTTAACATGTTCTTGTGCTACAAAATAACCCCCCTACTGTATGTGCTTCCATCGTCGACATGTCCGGCCAAAATATGATTGCACTCTCACATTTTACGTACTGAACGATTATGCAAATAAAGGTTTTCCAAACTATGAATAGGCATCACATGCTTTTGTAAATGTGGGAATTGGTGGGAGGGCTTTTTCTGTGCGCAACCGTTCTGCTCTTTTTTTAAGGTTATCTGAAAAATGGTTGTTCGGCCCTGGAGTGATGATCGAATCAAAGGTATGATACGCTGCCTCCAAAATATGCGACTAAGCTCAGGAACTAACGTATGAAGAAGGACCTCGACTTCTGAGAATGGGTAAAGTAAAGCGGTGTGATTGATAGAATGTTATAAAGGTATGGTGGTCGAAGGTACTAAGGGACAGGGTTGACCGAAGAACTGATATGCCTTAGAACATCACAGCTTTGGGAATGATTTAAGGATCCCGATGGCCAGATACTTCTACAAAACCAGGTACCTCGCGCTAGGCACCTCTGATTCCTCTTTTTAGCGTTTCCCTACACACGATCCATAATGCCACCCTCGAACCCCCCCATGAACCACCTATCACACTGCCCGCCCCCTTGACTTCAGAAACCAAGACCCTAGGGATTATATCCCGAGGAGATAAGTACGAGTATGTGGTAAGTAAAGGACTTTCGTGCCCGTACATTTGATGTGCTCGGATGTTGTTCCCCCTCCCTTTTCTTCCTTTTTTCCCTCTGCAGGTTACATTGGAGTCCCGATTAGGGTACCGTAAAGGATCTGGAGCCACGTCACGCCCGATGCATGAAAACGGACTAACGCTGCAAGACGACACAAAAAGACACCCTACTCAATGCGCGACCTTTTTGTACCTGACCTAATGCTCTTCCGTCCCAAAACTGCATGCTTTCTACATCCTAACACAGACCCGAAACGTCTAACGTTGGGTAATGCACCGAATAGCCCAAACAATACACGGTCATTCTCCATGTCACACGTGTACTATTTGGCCTATTGTTACTCTCTCTCTCTCTCTCTCTCTCTCTCTCTCTCTCTCTCTCTCTCTCTCTCTCTCTCTCTCTCTTCACCCCTCCACACTTTCCCTCTTCCTAGCGACTGGCACCTAATTGGCGAACCTGGTGCACCTCCTGATTGGCCCCAAATACCACAAGTATTTGCACAAATTCGTCCTAAATAAAATCGTATCGATACCACGTTACTACCTCTCCTTTTCTGCTAAATATGGATGAAAATTAAATTGGCCAAAAGGAAAGGGACAGGTAAGACGACTAAGGTTCCCTAAATTTGACCCACAGTCAGGGAACGATTTGTCAGTGGCTTCTATGATAAAAAAAAAAAAAATAAATAAAAAAAAATGTCTGTGGTAACGCGACCTTCCCCATTCCAAGTTGTCTCCATACCCCAAGCAGTAAAAAATGATCGAGACACCCCCGTCTTCCCAAAATGCCCCCAGTTTGGTATCAGCTGCCCTGAACGAGAATCTGAAAAACGCCCCTTGCTCCAATTCGCTGTGTTCCTAGTTGTTTTCCATAAGACCCCACCCACCCCAAGGATAAGTTTAATAATTATCGCAAGCCCCCCCGAGTTTTTGTAGTAGCCAGGTTGCGAGAAACTATATAGAAAGTTAGAAAGATGTGTGCAAAGTTAAAATTAGATCGAAAACTGAAGGAACTTGTTGCAGTAAACCTTGTTGAAAATAGGATGTTTAGCTAAAAGATAGGACGCATTGATGTAATGGAGAGTCGTTTAGCCTATGTTCATCCCTCAGAAGGATGCCTATCAGACTATGGTGAATAGCACGTTGCACTTTTCCGTAAGATACAAAGCCCTGAAGACCGGCCTAGCCTTGCAAGACTCATACTAGGGAAATGGGTCTCTACCAGAAGAACTGACATCTACTGTAATAGACGAATGCAATGAATGGGTATCAGACCTCGTACCACGACAAATGAATGTAATAACCAACAAAACGCCAAGGAATTAGCCACAAAGGGAAGTTGTAGGAAATCCAGCAAACCCATCATCAATTGTTTATACGTTGGCTGCAAATCTCAATGTAGCGGATGTTTACCCCAGTTGCTCGGTGTTGGGAGAGAAATAGGTTTATGTAATTACCTTCTTCTGCAAAATCTCTAAAGACTGTCTTTTCGAACTCATTTAAGGGTACCACTGTCGGAGAAGAAAGAGACCGGATGTGGGAGCACGCGGCCTGACTGCGGATCGTGGAACCTCAGCGACGGAGGCCAAGGCGAGACCACGGCAGTAAGGAGTCGCAGGATAAGGCACTGTTTCAGACAAAGCTAAGGAAGGGGCTGACCTGAAGCCCCTGCTCTATGATCGACGTGTGCCAAAAAAAAGTCCCCGCTCTCTGAACCTGGTTATGGACCCGCCTGTCTCAAATTCTCCGTCCCCCTGATCTGTTCCCGACTTGGCCCTGCTCCATCCCCTCCTCCTCCGACCTACCATAAGGACTGTTCACACACACACCTTTCCACCTGAACTTTCAAGTTCCTCCAAATCCTACTGAGCTATCCAGAGAAGGGTATTCCCTGCGTCAAAAGGGAGGGAGCTCCGACTAAGTAGACCACGAACTATATTAATCTCAGAACGGTGACCTAGAACTCCACCAAGGGTCGCCCCCGAAGAGAAGATGAACGAAGTATGTGGTTCTACCCGCTGCTGAACGCCTCGATGATGATGGAAGCAACAGGAAATACCCATCACAGAGACTCAAGAAACAAACAGACCCCACCACTCAAAGACAATTGCACTTTTTATCACAATCCTTTCTGCCTCCTAATAACTATGCTCTGAGTTACGGAAGAAAATGCACGTGCTCCGGAACCATGATGCATTCCTCTCAAGAGGTCTGGCGAAACAAAACAAAGATGCACTCCCGCCCGCAGACCTCCAACGACTCAATCCACATGAACATTCCTGTTGACAGAACGAATTGTAATCCAGGTGCTTAACAGTGCCAACAGAAGACGACAAAGACACTGAGAACTCTGATATTTACTATATCTCATTTCTCTCCCAACCACCATTGGACTGACTATGCTCCCGCCGAGTACAAAAAGGACTTACTTATATGATAACTTACCAGTTCCTATTCCAAATGACTATAAGTATCTATGATCTGTACCCAACGCCCTCGCTACATAATTCTAGTATGATATTGCATTACTATGACTTTTTCTGCAACCAACTTAACGATGAACCCGCCTACTAGATGATGAGATTTTTCAATGTGATGTTTATAATGTGATGTTTATGTACAGTTCTTTTGCCTAAGTCCCCTCTCCCTTACTTATGACCGCTGCAATAGGTATAGATAGGAAATAGGCCAGCAAGATGTCTTGGAAATGTTAAAGGGAGGACTGTGGAAAATTAATACAGTTTGGTGAACATTATCTACGCCATCTTGCCTTTTTCCCGATGCCACACTTTTCGTCATGCACATCCACCATATTTTAGCCGTTACGATCAGAATCACCCTCACGAAAGACCCCCACGCACCGGTCATTCCCACTCTCACATGCCTTGCGCATAAGCGGCAGCCATTTTAAACACCATGGCCTCCCTGCCCCTCGCTGATAGCCAGCGCGTCTCTCTCTCTCTCTCCTAACCTCGCAAGCATCCCCCACACGCTGACAACCCCCGCTCTCTCATGCCTTGGGTCATAAACCCCTCTTCAGCGCAGCTTCACCACAGAATCCCATCCTGTTCCCAGCGCGACACCTCCCCTCATTCCTTTCATGGTCTCAGATCCTTTTGATGCAAACCCCCTTTCCCTGTGTCCCCGTTTGTCTTCCTTGTTCCCAGGCCGCCACCTGGCCCTGCGGATACTGTTTATTACCCCGTACAGTAGGAAGCTTCCCCTCCCCATCAAAAGACCCTCGAGCCGATCAAAGCCCCCACCCTATGAGATCCGATCAACTCCACGCATTCCGTGAATCGGCGGAATGCCCTGCTGCGCGACAATCATCACCTGTTGTGACCGGGGTGGGGAATTCAACTGTAAATGTATGTGGGAACGGGCCTGAAGGGGAGATTCCGAGGATGTTCTTTCAAATATCAAAGTGTTGCGAGAATGTGTTACGTGCAATAAAGGTCATAAACCCTAGTATAAGAGGCCAGGCCTCAGAGATGTGGTTAGAGCACCTCGTGACGATACTTGCTGTCTGAATTGATGTGTTCTCCTCCGGAGAGAATAAAATCCTCGTTTCCTGCCTTCCAGTCTCCAGCGCCTGCTTCTTCATTGATTAATATTGGTGGGTCATAGAGGCGACACCGCCGGGCAACATAAAGGGGTCTTTGGTTACTGGTTGTCTTTGAACCCCTTTTAACACAAGGTTATATGAAAAATAGCCTTTGTATTATCCAAAACACATTAGAATCATAATCACACAATATAAACTGTGCCAACTGTCACTAGGCAATATTCATAGGGGATTATATACAGGACAGGGCCAATCAGGCCGTTGTCAGAACCTTTAGAAAGCACAAGTAGTAAAAATATCACAACCAGTAACTACTGGTACAATAATGACCTCCGCAATAGGTCACATTAGCATTTGGCATAGAACATATTATGCACAAATCACAAGCATAAACACATTATGCAATATCTGTAGGCATGAACACCGTATGCATAAACTTCCTAACATAAACACATTATGTCATAGGCATCACAATAGGCATAGACACATTAGGAATAAACCACATTAGGAATAAACACATTATGCCTAAAACATGAGTACTGCACCCCAGTACCACAGATAAAGTGCACACAGCACCTTAGCAGACACACTGAAATGACCCCAGATGAACTGGCCTTCTCTGGGGCCCAAATGCCCTTTGTCCTAAATGTCAGGGGTCGTAGCTGCCAATGCAGCAAAATCACGGTGCGCAATGCGCTGGGGCAGAGGAGCGTATCTCATTCCCTCATCATCAGAAAGGAAAAATAATGCCCCACATTGTAGCTGCCCGCTCTCTCTCGTGGTGCAGCTGGAAATTAGGCCTTGGCCCCTCGTTTCCCCTAAATCCCCACTAGAACTCTACCACAATTGTCCCCAATGTAGCAGCTGCCTGCTCTCTCTCACGGTGCAGCTGTTATCATGTGGCCTGGTACCACTGTGCCCTTTTGAGCCCCACTCCAGGACTCCTAAATACAAACTGGCCCCGAGACTCTCCAATACAAACTGCTCCCCAACAAGGAATTCAGCCTCAGCACTTCAGTGCCGCATGAATCCCTCTCGTCAGGACTATAGCAATCACAGTGACCCCTGCACCGGGACTCCTCCGGTGTAGCTCACGGACCAGAAATAAAAGGCTCACGTACAGCCCCACTCACCGGGGTTGGTTCTTCTGACGGAATCCGTGACACACCGTCCTGTTTGGGACACCGGTCTCACTCCTGCATCTACCAGAGCCCAGAAAGCTCCAATTCCAGGACTCCTCCCTCGATCAGGCTTCCACAAAACCTGATTTCCGAGGCTCTCTTGCAGTCACCGGAGTGGTCTTGCTCTGTCTCGACTTGGCCAATTCCGCGGGGCTCTCTCCAGCTCACGGGAGCCCTGCCCAGGACCAGGCTACAACGGCCTGACTCAAGTAGCACCACACGGGGCTCTGGCATCGTCTTTCCTGCTGGCCCACCTACAACCCAGCGAGTCCCACCTGACTTCTGTTTTTTCCGTTTTCTGTGGGGGCTTCACTCCAGGAGGCAATATGACGTGGGGTAGGCTCCCGCTTTGGTTTTGATCTGCACGAAATGCGGGGTGGGCACCCGCTCCACAAATAATGGTACCAGCATGAGGGGTGGGCTCCCGCTAGACAAATAAAGGCGCAATCATGCGGGTGGGTTCCCGCTTCTCGCAACATAAAGATGGGGTGGGCTCCCACCTCTAAACGCACACCAATGTGGGGTAGGCTCCCTTTCTTCTAAGCAGTGGCAATGCAGGCTGGGCTCCCACTCCTTCCAGCAACTCGGGGTATTCTCTACACTTGGGATTCCCTCTGTAGGCACTTTGCAGCACAGTGCTGCACGGCCCCACATTCCTCCTTTCCTGGAATCTGGATACAGTGCTTCACAAGGCGCAACGGGCCACAGCTCCAAAGAGCAAAGTTTCAGGGGCACAAGGCCAGACCCAGGCAGGCCAGCTCACAGGGCCCTCCAGCAGGGAGGCAGTCCCGCATCAAGGTACCTTCTGGAGCCCAGCAGCAGCTAGTCCTCAAAAGCACAAGGAAGCACACTTTTCATGAGGTCACAGCCCCAATATTTATACACCACTTTTGCATTCTCTGCCCTGGCACAGGGCTTGGGCAAATCCAGCCTCAACTCGTTCTGGGGGGTGTGGAGCACTTTGTTTACAGGGCTCCCACCCTCCTTTGTCAGGTTGGGGCTGTCATCAGCAACACCACAGGTGGGCGGAGCCAGCATTCACCTAGGCAGGCACAGACCTATTCAGGGTCAGGGGACAACTCCTGCCACTACTCCAATTGCAGATTTCCCATTCAGCCTAGCACTGACTCATCCTGCCCTCCCTGGAGCCACACACACCTCACCAATCCCTCTCACTCCAAAGGCAGACATGCAATCCACATCAGACAGGCAGACACTTTCACAATTTGTTTGTTCCAAGTGGAGAAGTGTGGCTCACTGGTTAGAGGAAGCAGACCTGGAAGCAGAGGTCAGCCCGGGACAAGGGTTCAATTCCCGGCTCAGAGGGGTCTTGAGTCCTAAAATGTCCATGGACTCAACAATTCTCGCTCCGGTGCCTACTCGATTCACGGGATCACACTCTGCGACTCTGGGCAATAGCTTGCTTAATCTCCACAACGGCCCCTCGCGGTGGGATGCCTGGCTTTCACCTTGCAGATACCCTGCTGGGGTTATCTCACAGGGGAATACCAGGGCGGGTTCCCTAAGCAAGCGCTTAGAAACCGCTTGGTGATTTGCGCTATATAAATTCATTTACATTTACATTTGCATTACATTTACATGCCTTAATATTCCTTCCTGTCGGGCAGATTATCGCTCCCTGGCAAGGACGTGAATACACCACAGACTTTACCTTCCTACCCCGCCCCTATTCATTCATATTAGGTCATTTTGCTACAATTATCGTTTTTCCATACTTTCTGACCTACACTTGAGGCTCTGTACTTACACGCAGTGGCGGCTGGTGACATTTGAAAGTGGTGAGGCTTAAAATTAATGTTGTACTGCACTGCGGCTAGTGAGCGAGCCCGAACAGCCTACGGTGGGGTTCGGGGAAGGCCCCCGTGAAAATTTTGAAAAAAGAGTGGACATTTTCAAGTAAGTATGGGAAAGCAGGATGGTTAATAAAGCAATTGTGAAAGTGCAATTATTACATTAATAAAGAGATGTCACTCAACAACATAGGTAGCTGCTTATTCAGTATACCAAAGGTCATGCCGCCCGTTGCTCTGAGCATACATGCTAGTGTTTCTAAAACTAAAATGCTGAAAAATACACAGCATAAGGAAGTCAACCACACGGACTTAAAATCGTTCCCTTATAAGTTATATGTATCATGTGACTGGGGTAAGCAAGATATTGACCTAAAAGTGCACTATTAATACATTTTTATTTAACATAACTGTCCATTCAATTCCTGGTCTGGGGTAGTAAAGGCTATACACAATTACAATTAAAATCTCACACTTACTTTACAGCTCTGTTGTTAACTCTTTACACTGATGCTCAAAAAAATAAATATTTGCCACTCAGTCAGTCAGTAGATCTTTATTTCGGCACAACTGCCATAAAAGAGCAATGCATATATTACTTTACATTTCATTATAATAAAACATTACAATAAATAAAACATTAGTTTAAAATACAAAAAAGACTACGACAATTAAGGAGCTGGATGGAACGAAACATTACATTCATAGGTCAAAATAGGGAGCATCTTAACAATTCCAAGCAGATTAATTGTATTACATTACAAATAGTGCCCCAATTTTTTCCTTGTATAGAATATGGAAAGTAGGAATCTACTAACACTAAATGTTATTTGTTGAGAGGTATTAGTTGTTAGGATTCTCACCGCCTGTGCACTGGAACTCAAGCCTAAGAGAAGGCAAATGGGTTTAATCCATCTCTTTCTGGCCTGTTTATAACAAGGACAAAAAAGGAGGATATGTTGCTCGTTTTCGATCTGGTTGTAAGTACACATAGAGCAATTCTCATCCATTATCAGAGTTCCTGCAGCACGATTTCTAGCCCAACGGGCCAAGGTGGTTTTTATTTGTAAGTTCCCATATCTAAATTTTAGAAATAAAGTTTTTGCTAATGGGGGCTCTATTTCATCCATAAAAGTCTCATACATAGGTTCATTCTTAAAGTTTAGGAACCTTGAGACCAAGGTCCCACTAGTACTATTACTTGTAGTCCTATTTAGTATGAAACTCCAAAATGCCCTTTTTAATATTAATTTGGGGTTTGCGGGTAGATGTTCGGGGTTCTCCCAAAAATGTTTCAGCCCTATATTACTTAACCAAATCTTGATGTGCCTTAGCCATGGGATGTCACCCTGATTATCAAGTCTAATAACTTCTTTTAATCCATCTCTATAATCTTGAAGTTCAGGGACATGCCATAGTCTGACCCACAGCATCAATGGTCGAATCAAGACTTGGTGATCAGTTCTTTTGAAGTTTAGATCAAGTTCCAGGGGGACTAAAGGAGTGCCTCTCGGGACCCTTGCTAAACTTCGCATAAAGTTGTTATCTAGGAGACTGAACGTTTCCTTTGAACCGGGACCCCATATTTCTGCCCCATAAAGGACCGCTGATTGAACCTTGGCTTTAAAAAGTTCCATCACGGGAGAAGCTGCTTTACTTGTACTTAAAGTTTGCTCCCTAAGAATAGGTTTAACATTCTGGACAAAAGTTAATTTACTTTTATCCAATTGTGTTTTCCAAGTAAAGTTGGAGTCCAATGTCACCCCCAAATAAGAAAAATGAGGGACGGATTCTAGCTTTTCGCCGTTTAGTATAAGGTTGCCTCTGTCAGGTTTTATGGGATTCAGGGCCATATATTTGGTCTTTATTTCAAGCCCCTTCTGACTGCAGTATTCATTAAAAGTATCTATAATTCTCTGCAGACCATTTTTCGTTTGAGAAATCAAAATGGTATCATCAGCAAATAGTAGCGATGTCACCTTTTCACCATTTAGTTTCGGGGAGTCATTTTTACATTTCTCCAAAAATTGGGGAATATCGTTTACAAACAGGGAAAAGAGCGTGGGGGCCGGGACGCAACCCTGGCGAACTCCACGCTCGATGGGTATCTTCTGGGTTAATTCACCATTTGGACCCCATCTAATTCTAGCAAAATTCCCTGCGTGTAACTCCCTTATCTGAGTGACAAGGTTATTTGGCATACCTGCTGAACTCAAAGTTTTCCATAGTAGATTGCGAGGCACCAAATCAAATGCTGCCCTTAAATCGATAAAGGCAACATATAAATGGCACCTTTTAATCACCACGTACTTCCAATAGAGACAGCAGAATCTAAAAATCTGATCTATTGTGCTGATGTGCTGATGTTAGATCTAAATCCTGCTTGGAACTTAGTCAGTATTGCATTTTCATCTAGCCAATTATTCACGCGTAAAAGAATATGGCGTGAATACATTTTTTGTAGAATATCCATTAAACTTATTGGCCGATAATTGCAAGGATCCATCCTATCTCCCTTTTTAAAAATTAAAACAATTTCCGCTCCCTTCCAGCTCTCTGGAAATTCTAAAGTGCATGAGAATGCATTACATAAAAAATTAATATATGGTACCCATACAGCTAAATCATGCTTGTATAGGTCCCCAGGAATTTTATCCAAGCCTGGTGCTTTTCCTGATTTGATCTGGGTTATTGCCAGTTCTGTTTCACCTAGAGTAAAGGAGAGTTGGTCTGCCGAAGATTCATAATTTGGTGCATGCATATCCAAACATGGGTCATCATACTTTTTGTATAAATTTGTAAAATGGGTAACCCAAGTTTGTTCATCTAGGAACACATCCTTGGCCACCCTGCCCACCTTATTTCCGTTTGCCACTAGCCTCCAAAAGGTAACGTTGTCACGTGCCCTAGCTGCTTGCAGCAAATTGGCCCATCTGTCTTCCTCCCATGCCATCTTTGCGGCCCTTTGTACATATTTGTAATTGTTCCTCGCTTGTTTTACATCAAAAGGAGATTTAGCCTTAATTGCAATCAATAATTCCCTCTTCGATTCTCTACAGGATCTGTCGTACCAAGGTTTACTATGGGACAGATTCTGGGTCTTCTGTTGGGTTTTTTTGGGCATCTTGGTAACCAGTAATTTTAATTCTTTAAAAAAATTTTGGTGTAATGGCAGGAATGCAGTTGTTGTTGCATCTTCGCCCATTGACGCCAAATAAGGGCCAAACGTCCCAGCCAGAAGTGAATAAATTTCACTGAGGATATCATTACGGTCCAATATGAGTGGCCATTTCAGAGATCTTCTATTATTACTAATATGAATCTCAGAATTGGAATTCACCCCTTCCTCAGTTATGCTTTGTTCGACCGTATTATTAAAGAGTAAAGCCTCTAATGTTAAAATTAAGGGGAAATGATCGCTTTCAAATCGCTCCAGTACTTCAAAGTCCAGGAGATTTGGCCAGAGAGGGATAGAGACAATGACAAAATCTAAGTTGCTTTTGTAAGTATTTCTAGAGAATGTTGGTTTCTTAGAGCTATCAGATGGTAACCTTCCGTTGCAAGCCCTAAGAGAGTGTTCCGTACATAAACTCAACAATTGAAGACCCAAGGTTGAGCATTTAACTGATTTGACATTCTCTAAAGTTGGGATTTTGTTTGCTTGATCTTCTTCGATGAAGATTTCGCTAAGACCCTCAACTGGCTCAAAATTACAATTTAGATCTCCTGCCAAGATGACAAAATCATGGCTGTGATCCAGATTGCTCAGAAAGCAGTCTAATTTTGCAACAATTGGTGATTCTCCAGATAAAGGTAAGGGCCTGTTGTAAATGTTTACAAGGAACAAATTTTTCCCGTTGGATAGAATGACTTTTAGCACCAATATGTCTACAGAGTCCGTGGGCACCACCTCAATCTTTACCTTTAGATTTATTTTCACCCATATCAAAAGACCCCCTGATGCCCTTCCACTTCTAGAGGGAATCGCTTCAATCCCATAAGTCTTATAACCCACCCTATGAGGCACCTCGACTGCCCAAGTTTCCTGAAGGAAGCAGAAATCAAAAGATTCTATAAAATTAGACCACTCAGGATCCCTCAGATTTTTTACAACACCAGCTATATTCCAACAAATCATCTTTATCGACACAGTGAGATTTGATTGCCTTTCAGCAGCAGCCCCAGAGATCTCATCAAGATTGGGGAAAGGCACCGCTGGGGGCAACCAGGGCACTACATCAACAGTTAAGGTACTCCCCGAACTGGTCATGGCTAATACCTGTTCTGCCATAACATTTATATCTTCAGAACCATTCATATCAAGGAGTACAGTTTTGTCCAAACAGGGAAGCACATTAATATCAGATACATCAAGCTTAACTGTAGTGCCCACATCACCCACGAACATTTTCTTTGATCCCTCATCCCCCCCGAACAGATGGCATCAATCACAATCTTCTAGACCGCTAAAGATGTCAAACCTGTTGAAAGTTTCTAGGGGGGTGAAGGGTTGTAGGTGATCCATACTTCCATTCTGGGGATTATGAATTTTGGGCATTACATAGTTCCATACCCTAGGATCTAAAGTTTCCACCGGGTGTGGTGCTTGGTACGTGTTATTTATGTTCTGAAGTGATGAAGAGTGCAAAACATGATGGATACTAGCAGCGTCCTGGACGCTTGAATAATTATTTTGCTGTAAATGCTGTATACGCTGTGGAGGGCAGTGCTGAGGTGGGTGATATTGAGATGAAAACACCAAAGATCTAGGATAAAAGTAGGTAAGTGGTTTGGGAATTATTGTATTATTAGAGGCACCCAACTGCCAGTTCAAAATGAACTGGACTGCATTCGGGTCTCGAAAATTCACAACCACTATATCTCCTTCGATATCTTTGGGTTTGCCCCCTAGCCATTCTAGACGTCGAACATGGGCGATATCCCCATTGATGTGGTTTGCAATAGGCCTGTAAATGCTCAGCCAATGCATAATTTTGTTTTTTAATTGGGCAAAACCCTCCCGCTTGTTTGGACCAAGCACAGGCACCCCTGTTAAAATTACCACATAGGGTACAGCCTCTGGGGGAAGTTCGGGTAAGGGAGTCCTTCTAGGTTTACCCCAGGTATGTCTAGTTTCTCCCACCTCCCTCACTGGTTTTCTCAGAAGTGTTTTATTACTAGTGTTGTCAATAGTCTTATTTATGACACTTATAGCTGGTTGATCAACAATTTTAGTTTGAGAGGGCTTGGGAGGAGAATGATGATGGACCAGTGCTGTTACTGTTTTCCCCATGGGTTTTACGGTAGGTGCAGTCGTGGATGGAATTGTAGTACTGTTTGGGGTGTGTGTAGACACATGAGCAGGGGTCGATGTTGGTTTTGTAGTGATATTCTGATGTTTTTTGCCTACATTGTTCCGACCAGGATCGATTACAACATCCTTACATCCTAATACATGTTCAATCTTACACAGCCTACTTTCTACTTCCATCAGCCTCTCAATGATACTTGCAGAGTATGATTTAATCAAACTCTCTATATCTAATAGGGTCACAGAACCTTTGTTTACTATTGATACATTCGCAACATCATTAGTGTCCATACTATGCTCTTGGACTAGATGTGGGTTAGGCTGGGATAATGATAAAGGCGGTATAGTGCTCCCTTCTGATTCAACATTAGAATTATGTGATACCTTTGGGGCAGTGATTGCCTTTTTACCAAAGTCTCTACAACTCAACTTTGGTTGCAACAGGTCCCTCCTTCTTCGCTGTTTCTTAATAGGCGGTGGGCCATAGCGTTTCTCCTGGGGAATTTGTTTTGCAGCCCTGCTACGTGATGTAGTTACCAATAGCAAGTTATCCTCTTTTGGCGTACATTCACTAATGTCTTTAGATGATGCAGATGCAGAAGATGCAGTTGGCCTGGTCAATTCTAATGAAGTTGACACATTAGGTGTGAGCACAGCTACTTTTAGTTCCAAGGGGTCAGAGTCTAATAGATTGATCAATTCACCAGATGTTGTTTCGGTGACAATGTCAATCAACCCTATGACGGGGGATGTTGGCAAGAGAATAGACCCATTCTTCATATTTTCAATCGAGCGGCGACGATCCGCTCGCTTCTCTGCCAAAGTACTTTCCCTAGCAACGTCGGTTGTGGATTTTGAGAAGTACTTGTCTAAAGTGCCATTCAACAGTACTCCCGCTTTATCAGACATGGGCTGTTCTGGTATAACTAGAGACATTTACGGGCGGATGGTGGTGCACGCAACCAAAATAGATCAATGTTGTTAGCAAACAGTACCTGAGGGCAAAGAGCAATGCGCCCGGTCCGGTTTTCCTCGGTTCTCGGAGGGTCTCAGAGGGTCCGCCCTTAGTCCGGGCTTCGTCCCGGGATATGTCCCGCACACGCGTCCCGCTTACGCGTGAGTGCGCCAAATCCTAAACGTTCTCTGAAAAGGGGGGCGGAGACACGGGAAGAGGCGGCAGGTGTGCTCGCTGGGTCACGCACAGCCTGCCGGACCTCGCAGTCCCGCTCTCCTTGGCAGCAGCTCTCCCACTCGCAGATTTCCAAGTCCAGTAGGGCTCCAAAACGGCCAGCAGCAACACAGGAACACAACCTCCTTAGCGAGCCACTCACCTTGAAGTGATTTGATCAATTAATGCCAATTTCCCAATACCCAGCTCCCAACCTCCCTTTTCATTTGCAGATTAGCCTTAACAATTACAGATTAACTTGTTGTAGTGTACATTTGAATTTTTTTCAGGCCAGCAAGTATCCTGAGAGGAAGGCTTGATTTTGATTAGCTCAGCTGCCTGTCTGGCGTTCATTTTACAGAACAGGAAACACACAATGACACTATGAAGTATTTAATTTAAACTATTGAAATTCAGCGTCCCACAGTGATTGTCACTACTTCTGCTACTAGAGAGGACTAACCAAAAAACGAATTAACCTTAATATCTGCATATAGTTTGGAGCCCCTGCTGTTCTAATTCCCTGTTCTGCGTTGCAGCCCTTGTCTGTTTCACCCAGATGCAAGCGGATGAGAAAGCAGGTTAGCGGGTGAGAGGGTGTAAGACATCGAAAGTGGATGTCACTCCCTAAGGATGGTGAGTTTGCAGCTGTGCAGGCTGCATTGCCAAGGCAAAGCTTTGTGCAGCCTTGTGTGTGAATATGAAGCACAGACCTTCCTCGGAGTATGTTTAATAACAGACTTAAATTCTGCTGGACCGGTAAATATGCATTACAACACTCCATGATGCCTTTCACACACAATGCTTCATTTTAAGAAAACAAGGAAACCCGAAAGGGGCCTTTGGACCAAGGGTCATATACTTATTAAAAGGAACAACGATCCTAAGGAGTTGCAATGTAGACGAAAAATAGCAATATAGACCACAATAAGTACTATATTTACCTCCAAAACCCAGCTGGGCAAGGAGTATTTTATTTTCAGGAATAACAAAAGATTAATTGACCCAGAGGGTCAATTAGATAGGGCACAATTCTGTACCTATCCCAAGAACATAGAAAAAACCATAGATTAAGAGAAGGGGTAAGTTGAAAGAAAAAGGTTTTACAGGCAAGTAGAAATTTCTTTGGAGCCAGAGAGTGGCTTGCGAATTAAATGAAAAATTCCGCAAATCTCAATCAACAGTGTATACAACTTAATATGTACAATGATTTACATGTCACACTGTTTTTAGAGCGTCATCGTTTCGATCCCTATTGCTCCTAATGAAACGGGATCATCATCAGGACTGTTTTAAATCACTGCCTGTTTACAATACGAACGCCTATGAGAGTGAAGAAGGGAGAAAAAATGAAGAAACAACATGGGGCATCCGCCTGAAATCGTAAGGTTAAAGAGCATTTAGCCAGGTTTAGGTGTCAATTATAATTTAAATTTAAAATAAAGGCCACTTTTGGCTGCATCTCATAGTGAATTATCTTAGATAACGGTGAGTTGTGATGTCATCTCGTGGTTTAATATACATGCGTGCATTTTCATTTAGCACAGTGGAAAAACGGCGCGGTGACTTGGTGATCAGGTGGTCATTCATTTCTTGGTTTTGTTCAATAGTGCATAATAGGGTGGGTGGTGACATCTCTGGTCCGAGGTAAACGAAGAAATGACTTTGGGGTGCTCGTGACAGTGCTGAACCAGTGAATTCCAATTTTGGATCGCCTAATTGTGATCCTGATTGCCAGGCGAAGTTTTGGGAGGATTGCAGTCGACGTGGGTGAAGTGGGGTGGTGGTGAACGTGGATGAGAAACGCACTGACCTACCAAGTCTTAAGAGGCTTGGTTTGGCGTGGGACTGCCCACGGGCAGTTGCCGGTCTGGCTGAAAGTTATTAAAGGGGTAGCTCTAATCATGCAATTGAAGTTATTGCTAGAGCCGGGGATAATTACCTTAACGGGTTCTGGATCAGGGTTGTGAGGGCGCGATTGTTCCTTTTTTGGAGGGATTTTATTTACTCCATTTCTGTTAAGGCTCTGAGAGCGGGGTGCTGTATGGTAAGAAATTGTTTTTACCATTAGTAACGGGCACTTCATGGTCTGGGTTGGCGTGACTAATAAGTGAAGATGGATGCTTACCTTGCTTCAATTGGAAGCAGCAGCGGGTGGGAGACAGGAACACGAGGGTCTTCTCCCTTTTGGTTAGCGGAGTGAAATAGCTCCTTGGATTTGGTCCGCAAGCTCGATGCTAAATAGTGAAAATCACATTTAGAGCGGCCTTTTCATAGTTGGGGTGAAGGAGTCCGGTGGAATTTGGAAACAAGCTTACCTAACTTCTCAGTGGAAGCGGCGGTTGGTGGGTGGAAGAAACACAATGGTCTTCTCCCTCTTCGATGGCAGCGCAAATCCGCTGTGCAGGTGTGCCTCGTTGGTTGGACATTTAAGCCCGGTGAGGTGCCAAAACTAAGGGAGGACTAGGCACAGCTTCCTTATGTTTGGCGGCCATGATGGAGTGGTGGAATTGGCTGGGAAGATGTGCAACTGGGTTGTGTTGCAGTCGCCATGATAGATTGGGCAGCCCAAAATTAGTTTACCACAACGAGGGCGCATCAAGAAAGCTCAGAGATGGGTCAACCCCCCGGGGGTACGGAGGACCAGGAACAACTATTACCAATGGTTACACAGATTCCCTCCACAACTGACACCATTCCCATTTTTAATCTTACCACTCACTTGCTGGCGCAAGATGAACTCTCCCTCCTTAAAAAAGGCCTCACTTTTGTTCCTACTGTGGCACCTAACTTTATGGAGTTACACACCGAACTCCTAAGATTCTTCAGGCACGTTCGCTTGAAGGCATTTTTCCAAATTCACCCATCGCCAGAAGTAAATGCACAGACTCCTTTTCGCCCTCCTTCAACCTTTTTACCATCTGCGAGTCTAATACCACCAGAAGTAATTACATTCAAGAAACTGGTGCTTAAAGACCTCACGAGCATGAAACAACAAAAAAGGTTTATACCATATAACATCACACTCAAAGAAAAACAAGCCATCTGTTCCTTGAAAAATAATGACTCAATCGTGATTAAAAGTGCAGACAAGGGGGGTGGAATTGTCATACAGGAGCTTGACTCTTACACATCTGAAATCCAAAGACAACTAGACAACACAGACCACTACCTTAGGCTCGCATCTAACCCGACCAAGGTACTTCAGGAACTCATACGTAAGGTAACAACAGAGGCAGTATCAGAAGGCTTCCTGACTAAAAAATAATTCAACTATCTAAATGTGAAAAGTCCCAGGACCCCGGTAATATATACTTTACCTAAGATTCACAAGAATCTGAACACCCCCCCAGGCCGCCCAATTGTATCGGCATGAGGTTCTATACTGGAACCCTTAGGGGCATTTGTTGATTTCTTTATAAAAGAATTTGTCCACCCAACAGCTTGCTATGTACGTGACTCCATGTCCATGATCAACCTGATCGAGCACCATCCCTTTAATCCCCAAACCGATACCCTGTGCACCATGGACGTGGAGTCTCTGTATACTAATATCGCGCAAACAGCGGCTCTGCTTGTTATACAGAGGACTTTAGACAGTCGCCCACGACCACATGCCATTCCCACATCCTTTATTTGCAAATTACTGGAAATCTACCTGACCAGAAATTTCTTCACGTTCCAAGGCCTCTTTTATCAGCAAATTAAGGGGACCTCGATGGGCGCGATTTTTGCCCCAAACCTTGCCATATTGTTCATGGACGAAATAGAAAGGCAGGTAATTCTGCTACCCTATAATCCCTTTTTCTCCGGTGTCATCATGTGGCGCAGATACATTGATGACATCTTCATGATATGGAGATTAGACATCAATGTACTGCGCCACTTTTTACACTGGATGAATAACAACTGTTTGGGACTCCAATTCACCTCCACATCTGATAAGACTTCCATAAATTTCTTGGATTTAACAATCTTTCATCAGGAAGGCGAATTGCTTACAAGGCTATTTAGAAAACCCACCGAGAGAAACACCCTGTTAGAATACTCGAGTAATCACCCCAGAGCATTGAGGGACTCTTTACCATTTTCCCAATTCCTACGAATCAGGCAAAACTGTTCCCAGAGGGAGGATTATTTTAGAGAAAGTACTATCCTGGCCAATAAACTCAAAGACAGGGGATACCCGAAGAAAATTGTAAAAAACGCCCTGAAAAGGGCCTGGTACCGCCCACGTGAGACACTCCTTGTTCCAAACCCAAAGAAAAACATGGACAGAATAGCATGTGTCACAGCTTTCTCTCCCATCTCCAACAATCTGAGAAAAATGATTCTAAAACACTGGCCGGTGATTAATGCAGGCATTCTAGAAATCGAGCGCCCCATTTTTGCTTTCAGAAAACGTAAGAATGTTAAGGACCATCTGGTTTGCGCAGCGCTCCCCAGTCCTAACCACTCTTCTACTCTTGAGACGGCATGGGGTCTGTCCCCCATAGTTGGACATGTCAAATGTGGTGGATGCACAGTTTGTAATTTAACAATTGAAGGCAAAACGTTTGTGTTCAACAATGTCACCTTTAAATGTAACACTCTCACAAACTGTAACACAAGCAATGTAATTTATCTCATCCAATGTCCTTGCAACAAAAACTATGTTGGCCAAACCTCACAAAAAATTAAGAGAGCATAGGAGCCGCATCAGGTGTCGGACGCCAAATGCCCCACTGGTCGAACACTTACTGGAGGCAAATCATGATGAGGACGACATTCGGTGGACTGTTTTAAAAGCATTGAAACTCCCCCAGAGAGGGGGCAGCATGTCCAGTCTCCTTAACAAAGAAGAGTTGAAGTGCATAATACTGCTGGACTCTATTCGCAATGGACTGAACCGGACAGAGGATTGGACTTCGCTAATCTAAATGTCTATTGATGCGCAGCCACGTTAAGACTTGTTCACATTCTCTCTGAAAACCAGAAAAGCCTTGAGGCGTGAAGAAATTGATACAGAACTAACTAACTTTGAAAGTCTTACTACTACCAATTTTAATTGTTTTATAATCCAATGTGTATGAATGTAGAGCACTAAAGGCCCTCACTCGTCACGGCTATGAGCACTATAAGCCACGACAGAGCACTGTCCGATGTTAAACTAATTTTGGGCTGCCCAATCTATCATGGCGACTGCAAAACAACCCAGTTGCACATCTTCCCAGCCAATTCCACCACTCCATCATGGCCGCCAAACATAAGGAAGCTGTGCCTAGTCCTCCCTTAGGTTTGGCACCTCACCGGCCTTAAATGTCCAACCAACGAGGCACACCTGCACAGCGGATTTGCGCTGCCATCGAAGAGGGAGAAGACCATCGTGTTTCTTCCTCCCTCCAACCGCCGCTTCCACTGAGAAGTTAGGTAAGCTTGTTTCCAAATTCCCCCGGACTCCTTCACCCCAACTATGAAAAGGCCGCTCTAAATGTGATTTTCACTATTTAGCATCGAGCTTGCGGACCAAATCCAAGGAGCTATTTCACTCCGCTAACCAAAAGGGAGAAGACCCTCGTGTTCCTGTCTCTCACCCGCCGCTGCTTCCAATTGAAGCAAGGTAAGCATCCATCTTTACCTATTAGTCACGCCAACCCAGACCATGAAGTGCCCGTTCCTAATGGTAAAAACAATTTCTTACCATACAGCACCCCGCTCTCAGAGCCTTAACAGAAATGGA
This sequence comes from Lissotriton vulgaris, assembly GCF_964263255.1. Lineage (NCBI taxonomy): Eukaryota > Metazoa > Chordata > Amphibia > Caudata > Salamandridae > Lissotriton > Lissotriton vulgaris. The sequence continues at coordinate 363,820,965 of NC_141695.1, read as the reverse complement.
GTAAATAAAATCCCTCCAACAAGGAACAATCGCGCCCTCACGACCCTGATCCAGAACCCGTGAAGGTAATTATCCCCGGCTCTAGCAATAACTTCAATTGCATGATTAGAGCTACCCCTTTAATCACTTTCAGACAGACCGGCAACTGCCCGTAGGCAGTCCCACGCCAAACCAAGCCTCTTAAGGACTTGGTAGGTCAGTGCGTTTCTCATCCACGTTCACCACCACCCCACTTCACCCACGTCGACTGCAATCCTCCCAAAACTTCGCCTGGCAATCAGGATCACAATTAGGCGATCCAAAATTGGAATTCACTGGTTCACCACCGTCACGAGCACCCCAAAGTCATTTCTTCGTTTACCTCGGACCAGAGATGTCACCACCCACCCTATTATGCACTATTGAACAAAACCAAGAAATGAATGACCACCTGATCCCCAAGTCACCGCGCCGTTTTTTCACTGTGCTAAATGAAAATGCACGCATGTATATTAAACCACGAGATGACATCACAACTCACCGTTATCTCAGATAATTCACTATGAGATGCAGCCAAAAGTGGCCTTTATTTTAAATTTAAATTATAATTGACACCTAAACCTTGCTAAATGCTCTTTAACCTTACGATTTCAGGCGGATGCCTCATGTTGTTTCTTCATTTTTTCTCCCTTCTTCACTCTCACAGGCGTTCGTATTGTAAACAGGCAGTGATTTAAAACAGTCCTGATGATGATCCCGTTTCATTAGGAGCAATAGGAATCGAAACGTTGACGCTCTAAAAACAGTGTGACATGTAAATCATTGTACATATTAAGTTGTATACACTGTTGATTGAGATTTGCGGAATTTTTCATTTAATTCGCAAGCCACTCTCTGGCTCCAAAGAAATTTCTACTTGCCTGTAAAACCTTTTTCTTTCAACTTACCCCTTCTCTTAATCTATGGTTTTTCTATGTTTTCGGGATAGGTACAGGATTGTGCCCTATCTAATTGACCCTCTAGGTCAATTAATCTTTTGTTATTCCTGAAAATAAAATACTCCTTGCTCGGCTGGGTTTTGGAGGTAAATATAGTACTTATTGTGTTCTATATTGCTATTTTTCGTCTACATTGCAACTCCTTAGGACCGTTGTTCCTTTTAATATATATTTTCACACACAATGCAGCACCCAAAATCTTGTCCATAGTCGAAGATTGCCCTTTGTTGCAAACCATGTTTGAAAAGCCCAAACACGTAAGCCCAATCAACCGGAGCCCTAACTTCCATGTTGCAGACCATGTTTATGAAGAGCTGATAGGTAGCTGAATCACCTGCTCCCATCATTAATGAAAGTAATTGAGGAAAGTGCTGAGCCTTCCTTGCTAGAAAATTGATTAAGCAAACTTCCGGCAGGTAAATCGGCGCACAATCAGGCTACCTTTGTTCCGTCTTCCTACCATCCTTTATAAAGAGAGTGTGTTGGAGAGAGAAAACAGCGAGTGAAAATGAGAGAGCGACTGACAGGTCAAGGGCAGTGCAGGGTAGGAAGAAAAAGACAGGATGAAAGATTAAAGGGAGCCCGACACTACAGCAAGTAAATAAAACAACACTCACCCTCAGGAGTCTTCCAATCAGTGCACTTCAACAGGCCACGATGGCATTTTCAATGATGAGGCCCAGCTGCTACAGCTCATAAAAATCATCTCTCAGGCCATCTCAGCGGGCGCTAAACAGAAAACACATGACGTGCAGAAGCATGCGCTGTGTAACTGTTTGGAGCATGCTCAGGATGAATCCATGGTGATGTGTGAAATTAGTTTTGGCATGTGGATTTAGATTAAAGTTGCTTTGTCTACAGTAGTCAATTTCGCCTCCAGGGCCAGACTCACATCAAAGTTCAGCCTCAGATTTGTAACAATGTTAAGCAAGATTGGTGGCTTTTCCTTAACACTGAAGTCATTCTCCCCCCGCTCACTATTTCTGTCTCCAGGGCCGGACTGGGAATCACAACCGGCCCTGGCAAAGTGCTCGGGCGCCCCCCCCTGCCCCCTACCCACTTGGGGGGGTTGGAGTAGCCCCAGAGCTCTTTTCCGGGGCGGTTTTCGGCTGATTTGGTACAGGGCCGATTTTGCCGCTATGCTGCAAAAACGGCCCTGTAACAACTTGGGCCACCAGGGGGCCAAAACCGGCTCCCATCTGTGCGGCGCACCCGGGGATTGCCCGGTGCCCGCTATGGCCAGTCCGGCCCTGTCTGTCTCTCAAAGCAGCGACTTCTTTTAATTTCTTTGGCTGTCTGCCCTTTCAAATGAACACTGACACCTAAAAATTTGGAGCTCTAAATGTAGGTTCCCCTTAAGAAGTCCTCATTCTTTGTAAGATCCACTAGTGCATAGCATGCCTATGGTTGGCAAAGCCACTCCAGGTGCACTGAGAGGCCCCTCGGGTGGCTCACAGTCCTCAAGCTGTCAAATTCCACGCTGTTCAAATAGCCCTGTCCTCTCCTTCGCTGATGTCAGAGAGACTATTGCATTTGGGATGCAATGCAAAGGCCCCCTCACTATTTTCACTCTTCTTAAACAGGTTGGGAGACAACTCCAGGGCAAGCTATTTGTTAGGGGCTCGGTTTCCCTGACTGCAGGCACTTTCATCTAGGTGCACGAAATGTGCCCAGAGAATCGCTGTGAAGTAAGGAAACCCGGCTTCGGACAGCGAGTAAATGAGCCTGAGACGGTTGGAACTGGATATGCGCTTTCAAGAGCCAAGAAGTTATTTACAGAAAGACCAAATTCAAATTAGCGAAGCATATTTTTTTGTGCTTCTTTGTCAGGGAACTCTGCAGTAGCACCTTTCGTGATTTCCTGAGTAAGCGGGAAAAATGAGCACGCCCAGCTGGAAGGTTTCAACTTCGTCGCTGGTGAACTCGCTTGCCAAAAGGTTCGCCCGTTGCGCTTTACAACACCAGGGGCCTACCACAGCAACAGATGAGGCTCTCGGCCTGCAAGCAGTCACGGCCAGCAAGACGGGAGGGGGGGTTCGCGCGGGTGTGGGGGAGAGTGGGACAGTAATTAAAATAAAATGTAAACTAAACTTACCTTAATACCTTCCTTCCACTTCTTCCTCCAGATCACACGCCACCTCTCCTGCTGCTGCCGGCCAGGCGTTAACCTAGGCAGCCTCCGTCACGCTCCCCTCAGCCAATCACAACGCTGCAATGGCATCATTGTGATTGGAGGCGGGCGGGCAGCACCCGGCTGAGCACCTTTAGGCCAGGAAGCCATTTTCTCTATGTAGGTGCAGCCTACATAGAGAAAAAGAGAGAGTGCCCTACTGCGCATGACTGGTTTGGTCAGCCCTGGGGACTGAACAAACAGTCCGCACCAAAGACAGTGGGCTAGCCACGCCTCCCCTGCACTCAAGGAGGAACGCCCACCCGCCCGCCCCCAACCAGGCACTCCAGGCACTTCTGCTTTCTCGTCGTGCGAGAAGCAGAAATATGAAATGGTAGTTTTACAATTTCATGTTTCTGCTTCTCTCATTGTGAGAAAGCAGTGGGGCAATGCCCTCACACCCCAATGGAGGAGCCACCACTGCTTACATGTGCATTTCCCCATGCAGTTTCACCACGGTTGCTTGACGTTGCCTCTCTTGTGGCAACCCTTGTTTCACCAAACCAGGACGTTTGAGCCACTCTACATCCACCTGAGGTATTTACCAACCACCAGTACCCTCCCATCTTCTCTTTGTTTCACTCTTGGGCTACTTAGTTACTAACCCTTCTCTCTCTCTCTCTCCTTCCCTCTAAAAAGCACTACTTTAAAATTATTGACCATTGTCCTGATGATGACCTGAAATCAATCAGGTTCAAACGTCGTTGACTACCCAGCTAAAAACATTGGCGCTGTTTTGGTCATTTTTACTTGTCTTGAATGATAAATATCTACTTTGTATATTATAGCCTTATAGTCCGCTGTAGATGGCTATACCGGCTATTAAAGACCCTCTCCAGCGTTAAAGTCCCGAGGCGAAGGCAAGGGCCTTTAACATGGGAGAGGGACCTTATTAGCCAGTATAGCCCAGCTACGCAGGGCTATAAGGCTACTAGAACATTCTGCCAGTTTAGGGCAGAATGTTCTAACAAAAAAAAAAGGCTTATGGGAGCGTGAGGGGATTGGAATCCCCTCAGGCTCCCTGATGCCCTTGTTCACAGCCAGAGCTGTGAACAAAGAAACATTGGAATGTTGGAGCTCCAGGCTTATACTATAGCCTTATAGCCCGCCATAGAGGGCTATACCGGCTATTAAAGGCTCTCTCCAGCGTTAACAAGGGAGAGGGACTTTAATAGCCGGTATAGCCCAACTACTAAGGGCTATTAGACTATTAGAACATTCTGCCACTAGAGGGCAGAATAGTCTAACAAAAAATAACAAAGCCTTATGGGAGCGTGAGGGGATTGGAATCCCCTCAGGCTCCTTGAAGCCTTTGTTCACAGCCAGAGCTGTGATCAAAGAAACATTGGAATGTTGGAGCTCCAGGCTTATACCAGCCATTATAGGCCCGGAGCACTCCATTGTTTTTAATGGAGCTACCAACATTCCAATGTTCTAATATAGCCTTATAGCCCGCCGTAGCGGGCTATACCGGCTATTAAAGACCCGCTGAATCGTTAAAGGCCAGAGCCGAAGGCGAGGGACTTTAACGAAACAGCGGGACTTTAATAGCCGTATAGCCCTGCTACGAAGGACTATAAGGCTATTAGAACATTCTGCCACTAGAGGGCAGAATGTTCTAACAAATTAAACAAAGGGTTCTCGAAGCTCGAGGGAATATAAATCCCCTCGAACTTCGAGAAGCCATTGTAGAACATTGGAATGTTGCTCTGCGGGCCTTTACCGGCCCGTAGAAGCAGGTAGCACTCCATTGTCTGCAATGGAGCTCCCAACATTCCTATGTTCTAAAAACCCTTATTTGCATTATTTTGACCACAGTACTATTGTCACTCTGTTCGCTGTTTACGCTGTTATCCTAACCCTTGTGTCACTGCACTGCTCACTATCACTAGCATATACAGTGCTCACTTTGTGTGTTAATGTTCACTGTTTATCAATCTGCACTGTAGTGCTGTTATAACTACACACACATAATAACTCCTTTTCTTTACCATCCCCGTTGTGGTCTCCCTTTCTTTATCCCCTTCCCGCTGTAATCTACAACGCGTTTTTTTGTCTTCGTCCTAATTAAATGCCTTCCAGTTGAGAAATTGACGTATGTTACAAACTTTACCCGGTCTCACCTGAGTTAACGGGTTATACTCCATTAAACTGTTTCTTTCCAACATTCCCGGCAGCGCTGTCCAGCACCAAAACCTTCTGAAATGAGGCCCCAATTGTTTGCACCATTTTTAAGGCCAGCTATTTTATGGTCTCAAAAAACTGCCTAAAACTGGAGTTAGAGGCAGTTTTTTTGGTTTGCACCATGCAAGGAATTTGTTGTAAATATCGCAAAGAGGAGTTAACAGCAGTTTTTGCACGGGAACGTCTACCTTGCATCTCATTTTCGTTAAGTCCTGCTAACAAAAGTGGCGATCCTAAAAATTCAAGTTTACCCCGGAAAACTGCCGCTAACTGCGGTTAGCAACAACTTGTAAATACGGAGATAAAAAAAAGCAGGTGAAGAAAGAGAGGGTTGAGGTAGGACATACAGACATTGAAAGAGAGAGCGTGGCAAGCGACAAAAGAGATATAGAGAGATGAAGAAACAGAGTCAAAGATAGGCAAGCCACACTTAAGAGAGGGAAAGTAGAAGACTGTTCTATAGAAGAGACAGGCAGGAAGAGGGGAAAAACTGGAAAATGAAGGTTATACAAGAAAATACTAAATCAGCAGAGAAAGGGGAAGTGAGGCGGACAGAGCTGACGAGCTAGGCAAAGGAAGAAGGAATTACATGCAGAGAGAAAGTGGTGAGAACATGGGAAAAATTAAGAGAAGCCCAGAAAGTGTGAGAGAGACTGAAAGAGAGAAAGAAAGAATGAAAGTGGAAGAATCAAAGAAAAATAGGATGAACCAAGAAATGTAAAATACAAACACAGGCAAAGAAGAGGGAAAGGACGTCAGAGCGAGGAATTGTCAATAAGAAAGAAGGAAAGACATAAATATGGGAGGCGAGGATATAAACACGAGATAGGCAGGTACATGTCTTAAAGAAAGAGAAACATAAAAAGAGATCATGCGACCAGAAACACAAAATAAAGCGAGAAAACGAAAGCGAGTGTCTGACCCAACCTCATGCCCTTTTCACATGGTTCATGCAACCCGAAATCCCCCCTCCCGCCGCCCCATGTGTTGCCTGGAATAGAGTCCAAAACAACCCTTTGTAGGATAGAATAGCAGGATATCACTCGCTACACTTGCTTGCACATCCGGGAAAGTAAAGGGATTTGAGGAACAAATTCTTACAAAAAATAAAAGTGTGAGCGTCTCAAGAGATTAATTTTCTGTGGATAATGTGTGGCATCTTCAATGCTTAAAATCTGAGTAATGTCTCCTTCCTACAAATGGTGCAGGCGTGTTTCCTGCTGTTCACCTGTTCTTATATAGATCAACTGCCATCACTACCCCTAGTTGGAGTGAAAAGACCGCCCGGTGGTTGGCAGGTCTGTAAATGAGGTAGAAAAGATGTGGGATATATTCCTTCCTCTTACAAACCCTTCCTCCATTCTTCACACGCTCCAGCCTGGCACGCGCTGCCCTCTCTGACGCTCGCGCGAATCTTGCGCTCTGGTTAGACCCGCCAAAGTGACAGAACAACCCTGTGTGTTCAGTGTGAGCCGCGAGGAGCTACGAGCGTTAGACTGGAGCAGGCCAAAAGAAGTGAGTGTCAAAAACATAGAGTTGTTTTACAGGAAAGGAGAGAGATGAAGTAAAGTCACAGCATCACATTGTTACCGAGGACTCTAATCTGGAAGGAGTCACTGGGATCAGACCACACGGCCGCTCCGTATAAGGAATGATAACGGCACTCATAGCGCCCTTCATCCTTCTCTCGGACTCCGCTGATGACGAACACGGCCTCGCTTCCAGGGGGGTCCACTTGACGGTAAATGTTACCTCCTTTGTATAGAAAAAATCTCATGTTCGGATACTCCGATGTACAGCTTATGGTCAGAGTTCCTCCTTTGGCGACCAGGCTCCCGGGGCTCAACACAACCGATGGATTCGGATAGAAATCTGTGATGAGAGGAAAACAAACAAACATAAAGGCCAGAAACTAACCATCTTCTCCTCCCCAGTACACACCGCACCCCAGCTTGTCCCAGTTATCGCTGCGCACGGAGCTTTTCTCTGAAACCTCGGTTGGGCCCGTCTTTTATGGCTTCACCCTATAGGAAGGATTCGTCGCCCTCTGAGCCCCCAGCATTGCGATATCTGTGTGGAAATCTAACGAGCTCGAGTTTCCCTAACTAAAGAGGACACAAGCTGAATACAAAATAACCCTCTAAATCGAGAGGCGCGCACGACACGAAAGCAGCGGAAGACACAAAAGAACACCTCAGCTCTCACCTCGGAGCGTTACCTCGACGGTGTCACTGAAGTCAGACGCAATGCGGTTGGCTCCTTTGGAATAGTACCGGCAGTAATATCTCCCCTCGTGCCCCGAGTTTACATCAGTGAAGTGGAAGACGGCCTCGGCCCCAGGAGGGTCTTGTGGAGGGCGAGGGATTCCACCTCCACTCAGAGCAAATCTCATATCTCTGTACTGTGCAGCAGCCGCACAGCTCAAGGTCAGGTTTCCTCCTCTCACGGTCGCGCTCCCGGAGGTGATCCGAAGGGTCGGTTTCGGTAAGAGTCCTGAAACACAATAAAAGAAGACACGTTCACCACAATGTACAAAAGGACAACATGGGACCCACTCCCACTTCCCTCCTCTTCGCTCCCGCCCCCGATGGCATCTTTACCTCCCACCACTTCGGGTCATTACTAATCTTGGATCAAATGTTCAAATGTCTCTTACTTACCACAAGTCTCCATTCTGTGATTCTACTCGCACGAAAAATGTCCTAATATTGGCCCAACGCCAGTAACTATGTAATCGTTGTGCACCCGAGAAACACCAGCTTAATAGTATAATACTGGTACTTGTGAAACGACCAATCTTGGTTGTTTCGTGTAATATAATACAAACTTTTAGACTAGATACGTGGTATAAAAATTACACAATTGCTTTCATGTTATGCATTTCGGGGTGACGGTGAAGACGCATATCATGTTCCCCTTCAGGAGTATCTGTGGCCTGCCTCTCTGATTCCTGATCACTTGTCTTTGGCTCTTAGCTTTGCTCCGCCTCCACCCTTTTTCGGGCTGTTAATCGAGTTTCCGCATCTTTAGGCTGTGTCAGGTTTGTACTCAATTGTGACTTTGGTCTGTCCCCTAGTCTCACATCCACACATGGCTATTGATTCTATGTCAGGACTGGACGAGAGCATTAAGTATCATCTTTCTTCACTTTATGTCTCAGCTGCTCTTGCGAAGTGCACCTTTTTAACAGTAACAAGCATTAGCAATGCCAATAGGCCTGGAGTGTGAATGAAAGTACCTAATGTGTCATTGATGGGTTTAGGTACTCAACAACGTATCATTCATGCACTTTGTCACTCATCTTTACTTTCATGAATCTATTCACACATCCACTGATTGATTCATGCATTCACCCTCTGTTAGAAATGGCATTTCTGCATGGGTAAGGCTTGCGCCAAAGCCAGGCAGAAACCACCACTTTAGTCAGGGCAAGGGAGTTACACATCGAAGATAACCCCTGCTCACCGCCTTGGTAGCTTGGCACGAGCAGTCAGGCTTTTTCGAGAGGCAATGTGTAAAGCGTTTGCGCAACACACACAAACAGCAGCAACACACTAGGCACACCACAAAAGACACTCCACACAAGGTTATATGAAAAATAGCCTTTGTATTATCCAAAACACATTAGAATCATAATCACACAATATACACTGTGCCAACTGTCACTAGGCAATATTTACAGGGGATTATATACAGGACAGGGCCAATGAGGCCGATGTCAGAACCTTTAGAAAGCACTAGTAGTACAAATATCACAACCAGTAACTACTGGTACAATAATGACCTCAGCATCAGGTCACATTAGCATTAGGCAGAGAACACATTATGCACAAATCACAAGCATAAACACATTATGCAATATCTGTAGGCATGAACAGCTTATGCATAAACATCCTAACATAAACACATTATGTCATAGGCATCACAATAGGCATAGACACATTAGGAATAAGCCACATTAGGAATAAACACATTATGCCTAAAACTTGAGTACTGCACCCCAGTACCACAGATAAAGTGCACACAGCACCTTAACAGACACACTGAAATGACCCCAGATGAACTGGCCTTCTCTGGGGCCCAAATGCTCTTTGTCCTAAATGTCAGGGCTCGTAGCTGCCAATGCAGCAAAATCACGGTGCGCAATGCGCTGGGGTAGAGGAGTGTATCTCACTCCCTCATCATGAGAAAGGAAAAATAATGCCCCACATTGTAGCTGCCCGCTCTCTCTCGTGGTGCAGCTGGAAACTAGGCCTTGGCACCTCTGTTTCCCCTAAGTCCCCACTAGAACTCTACCACAATTGTCCCCAATGTGTCAGCTGCCCGCTCTCTCTCACGGTGCAGCTGTGATCATGAGGCCTGGTACCACTGTGCCCTTTTGAGCCCCACTCCAGGACTCCTAAATACAAACTGGCCCCGGGACTCTCCAATACAAACTGCTCCCCAACAAGGAATTCAGCCTCAGCACTTCAGTGTCCCATGAGTCCCTCTCGTCAGGACTCTAGCAATCACAGTGACCCCTGCACCGGGACGCCTCCGGTGTGGCTCACGCACCAAAAAAAAAAAGGCTCACGTACAGCCCCACTCACCGGGGTTGGTTCTTCTGACTGAATCCACGACACACCGTCCTGTTTGGGACACCGGTCTCACTCCTGCATCTACCGGAGGCCAGAAAGCTCCAATTCCATGACTCCTCCCTCGATCAGGCTTCCACAAAACCTGACTTCCGAGGCTCTCTTGCAGTCACCGGAGGGGTCTTGCTCTGTCTCGACTTGGCCAATTCCGAGGGGCTCTCTCCAGCTCACTGGAGCCCTGCCCAGGCCCAGGCTACAACGTCCTGACTCAAGTAGCACCACACGGGGCTCTGGCATCGTCTCTCCTGCCGGCCCGCCTACAACCAGGCGAGTCCCACCTGACTTCTGTTTTTGCCGTTCTCTGTGGCGGCTTCACTCCGGGAGGCACTATGAGGCGGGGTAGGCTCCCGCTTTGGTTTTGATCTGCACCAAATGCGGAGTGGGCACCCGCTCCACAAATAATGGTACCAGCATGAGGGGTGGGCTCCCGCTAGACAAATAAAGGCACCATCCTGCGGGTGGGTTCCCGCTTCTCGCAACATAAAGGTGGGGTGGGCTCCCACCAATAAACGCACACCATTGTGGGATAGGCTCCCTTTCTTCTAAGCAGTGGCAATGCAGGCTGGGCTCCAACTCCTTCCAGCAACTCAGGGTAATCTCTACGCTCGGGATTCCCTCTGCAGGCACTTCGCAGCACAGTGCTGCACAGCCCCACATTCCTCCTTTCCTGGAATCTGGATACAGTGCTTCACAAGGCGCTAGGGGCCACAGCTCCAAAGAACAAAGTTTCAGGGGCACAAGGCCAGACCCAGGCAGGCCAGCTCACAGGGCCCTCCAGAAGGGAGGCAGTCCCTCATGAAGGTACCTCCTGAAGCCCAGCAGCAGCTAGTCCTCAGAAGCACAAGGAAGCACACTTTTCATGAGGTCACAGCCCCAATATTTATACACCACTTTTGCTTTGTCTGTCCTGGCACAGGGCTTGGGCAAATCCAGCCTCAACTCGTTCTGGGGGGTGTGGAGCACTTTGTTTACAGGGCTCCCACCCTCCTTTGTCAGGTTGGGGCTGTCATCGGCAACACCACAGGTGGGCGGAGCCAGCATTCACCTAGGCAGGCACAGACCTATTCAGGGTCAGGGGACTACTCCTCCCACTACTCCAATTGCAGATCTCCTATTCAGCCTAGCACTGACTCACCCTTCCCTCCCTGGAGCCACACACACCTCACCAATCTCTGTCACTCCAAAGGCAGACATGCAATCCACATCAGACAGGCAGACACATAGCACCAAGAAATGCCTACTTCTTGAAGTGGCATTTCTAAAATAGCGATAATAAATCTGCGCACACTATAGTGCAGTATTTATTATTACTATTCCCACCATAACAAACTTGACCCCGCTCCTCCTCTCATATCAGGAATAACCACTGAAACACTTATCAGGGAATCCCCAATGCATTCCTATGGGAGGGCAGCCTCACAGCAGTGAGAAACCAAAATGGCTGTGTGTTACTACCAGGACATGTCACACACTTAAGGTACATGTCCTACCTTCTACCTACAATTCACCCTGCCCATAGGGCTAGCTAGGGCCTACCTTAGGGGAGACTGACATGCAGTAAAAGGGGGGTCACAGACATGGCACACACTTTAGGTGCCACGTAATAGCGGCAGTAACACTGCACACACAGGCCCTGCAATGGCAGAGGACTGAGACGGGTTGAAAAGCTACTTCGGTGGGTGGCGCAACCAGCGCGGCAAGCCCACCAGCAGCATTTAATTTACCAGCTCTGGGTATCTGAGATACCACTTTACAAGGGACTGACAGGTAAATTAAATAAGCCAAACAGGTGTAGACCAATCTTTAAAAAAAATAACATTTTAATTTCTTTTTATTAACATTCATCGACATAAACCATACAATACAGTGGAATCAGGATTATCATATGCAGTGACAACAATAGGCAATCACTAAGTATAACTTTATACTGTAGGGACAATCTACGAGTGAGGGCATCATCCTGCTCAATACTACGCGGTGGAAGGCACATGTCCCCTCCATATGCGTTCCATGGGCTCCAGATTCGAGAAAATTTTTTGGGGCAACCCCGGGCTACATAGACCGTCTTCTCCCCGTGCATGCAACAATCAAGATCTTTTTTCCAGGCCTCTACGGTGGGTGGCTGCACCGCTCCCCATAATTGTTCAATGTTCCTCCTTGCAACATTAACCCCAGTGTAACCCCCTGTGTGTGATGTTTATTCAGATCTATAGGCTTCCATATGTTCAGAAGGCACCTACGTGCCTCCGGGTGAAGGACTACAGTGAGCACGTTACTTATTATATTGTGTATTTTTCTCCAGTAGGATTGCATATGCTCGCATTCCCATATAATGTGCATGAAGGTGCCTAAGTTGCCGCACCTTACCCTACACTCTCCTCCTTCAGCCCTTTCCATCTGTACCAGTCTGGGGCCTGTAACATATACTCTATGGAGACTTTTGAGCTGTACCAGCCTAAGTACTGCCGGGATTGCTACCACTCTCGGAGAAGACTCTGCCTCGTGCCATTCTTCATCATCCAATTCGATACCATCTCATACCCATTTCTCCCATAGGGTTTGGAGGGGGTCTGTCATATTGTTTATTAACTTCTTATATATTAATGCTATAGTTTTCTCCGGGCAGGTGACCATCCAGCACTCTATCTTCCAGCGGGGAGGACTCAGGGGGGAAGAGCCCTATGGGAGAAGCAAATGCAGTGCAATGGCGGGCTTGTTTGTATCGAAAAAGTTCTGTGTCGACTAGCTCTTGTTGTTGCTATAGAGTGGTAAAGGACTTCACTTCTCCCTCCTCCCACATGTCTTTATCATGTAAGATTCCAATCAGGTCCCACCTATCGAATCTGTCCGATTTCCATAGGCAACCCAGCCTCTCGGAGTCCCACAAGGGAGTTTCTAAAGTCAGTTTATATCCCCACCCGAGGGATTTAGATACAACATGCTAGACTTCTACCGAGTGTTTGGTAGTGCCTGTCAGATGGAATTGGCCAGGTTTGGAGTAGAGTGCTCAATTGAAATTCCCGCCTGGGAGGAACCAACTATCCATATTATATCCAGGGTCATCTGGGCTACCATAGGTGCCATGATTGACGGCTGCAAGGTGTGCAGTCCAATAATATTTCTGGATGTCTCGGAGGCTAATGCCTCCCTCGTATCAGTTTAATGTGAGCTTGTTTAGGGCAATGCGTGGTTTCCCATCTCTTAGCAAGTCCCGCAGGAGGCCCTCAATTTCTTTAAAATATGTCAGGTCCACAGGAGCTAACACATTTTGCAAGGCATACAAGAAACAGGGTAAGGACATCATTTTGAAAAGAGCTTCTTTGCCCAAGAGTGACAGGGGATGAGACTTCCAACTAGCTATGTCCTATTTCAACCTCAATAACGGAGGGAGAAGATTGTGATTGTATCGGAGTGTTTGGTCTAAGGAGATGAATATTCCCAAATATTTGAAGCCCACAGCGCTAATCTGTATTGTGCAGCCTCGTGGTGGGTCTCCCTGAAGGACGTAGAGATGGGACTGATTCCAATTGATGGAAAACCCGGAATATCTGCAGAAAACTGCAAGAATGTCCAGGACTGACCCCAGGGACCTCTTGGGGGAGGCCAGATACAATAGTATGTTGTCCGCATAAAGCGAAATGCTGTCTTCCCAATCAGGAGACCAATGCAGTCCTCCTATTACTGGGTCCCTCCGGATCCAAACCACCAGTGGTTCCAAGGCCAAGGCAAACAGGAGAGGTGAAAGCGGACATCACTGATGGGTTCCTCGACTCAAGGTAAACGTGTCTGATCTTTTGTTATTGACTACAACTTGCGTCATGGGCCTATTATACAAGAGGCGTGCCCATTGAATGAAGCGTGGACCAAACCCCATTTTTGTGAGTACGGCCAGGAGATGGGACCATTCGACAGTATCAAATGCCATGGTCGCATCCAAGGATACAATTATGGCTGATTCGCGGATCGTGGCTGCTCTACCCAGAACTCCATGGACTCTACGCAGGTTCAGTGCTGTGTTTAGGTGCGGCATAAAGCCTGATTTATCCGGGTGCACCAGGCTTGTTATATTTTTAACTAGGCGATTAGCCAGGACCTAGGCAAGAATTTTGGGTTCCAAGTTGAGGAGCGAGTGCGGTCTGTATGATGCGAAGTCATTTTTGGTTTTACCCTCCTTATGAATGGTGACTATGGTGGCCACTCTTTGATCTATTGGCAGTATCCCCTTTTCCTTGCTTTCATCAAACATTCCTTTTAAATAGGGTGTTAACTTGTCGGGCCTGAGTTTATGCAGCTCAATAGGAATGCCGTTTGGGCCAAGGGCTTTTTCTGAGTTCAACGATCTGATTGCCTGTGCTATTTCGTCCGTCGTTAATGTACTGTCTAGAAAATCATGGTCCTCTGCAGAGAGGGTGGGGAGCGTTATGCCTTGCAAGAGCTCGGAAGAGTCATTTTATTTCATTTCATGAAGCGTTATTCGGTTCAAATAGATGACCATAAAAGCACAGACAGAATACAAAATGTTAAAAAAGGAATCAAAACTATTATTACATATTTCATAAAATCATATCATATCAGATGTGGTTATTTACATTAAAATAGACATATCTAACCAATTGATCAAAATTTCAGTTAAAAAATCATACTTTTCCTAGCGTTGATGCACTGATTTAAGAACGTCGCAGTATAAAAACAAATGTCTGCCGATTCCAAGTTAAAAATTAAAATCATAGCATGTGTAACTGTACGTACTCCGTATTTAACAAACATGAGTCTTCTTCAATGAATGGTGCCCCCGTAGTGTACACCTCACTAAAGTGTCTAGCAAATCGTTTTGCGATATCCTGTGGGTCTGTTATGGAAGGGCTACCTGTATCCCTGAGTTCTGGAACCAGCCAGCTCATCCACTCTCTGTTATCAAGCCAGGCCATGAGTTTCCCTGCCTTATCCCCCAGGTCATATGTTCTTCTGAGTTTTTTCCTCCCTAGGACTTTAGCCCTGTCGGTCACTAGGGCTCCATATCCGTCTTGCTTAAGTTGCAGCACATGAAGCCTCTCTGGCGTGGCCTCAGTTCCCATTTCCCCTTCTAGTCGATAGATCTATTCCTCAATTTCTTAGATCTCTTTCCGTTTGCCTTTCTTCTGTCCAGATATTAGACATTGGGCCTGGCCCTTGATCACTAATTTCAAGGCTTTCCATAGAGTGTGGGAGGAGTCCACTGTCCCCTTGTTTTCTCAAAAGTAGTTGTCCATGGCTTTGACGAGACCCTACGGATTATGGGGTCCCAGAGTTACCAAGGGCTTATCGGGGCAAGTATCCCCACTCTTACTTGGTTGAGGACCATGTGTACCCACACCGGGGAGTGATCAGAAATGCCCCTGGCTAAGTGCTGAATTTCACAAATGTGCGCTATTTGTGGGCCAGGGACTAGGATACAGTTTATCCGGAAAAGGCTATGATGACCCCCGGAGTGGAAAGTTTGTTGTATTTTGTCAGGGTTATGTGTTCTCTACCCGTCAGCCAATCCCAGGGCCTCAATAAAGTCTGGCAGCAAATGAGAAGAGGGCCCTATTTCACGTGGGGGCTGGCGGTCCAGCGTACCTGAAACCAGAGTTGAAGTCGCCATCAAGTACTAGTAGACGTTACGGCACTGAAAGCAAGATGGCGCCCAGGTCTTTAAATGTGGTAGTCTATAGGCCAGGTGGTATGTAGACTGACATGAGTGTTATGGTGCCCCCTTCCCATGAGCCCGTAACTCCTATGTACCTGCCCCTATCATCTGTCCACGTGGAACTTATGATGAGGGGGAACCAATCAATCAATCAATCAAGGCATTTGTATAGCGCACTACTCACCCAGAGGGTCTCAAGGCGCTAGGGGGTGGGGGGGGTCTGCTACTGCTCGAACAGCCAGGTCTTGAGTTGTTTCCTGAAGGCGAGGTGGTCCTGGGTCTGGCGGAGGTGGGTCGGGAGGGATTTCCATGTCTTGGCGGCGAGGTAGGAGAAGGACCGTCCCCCTGTGGTGGCTCTTCGGATGCGGGGGATGGTGGCGAGGGCGTGGCCGGTCGATCGAAGCTGGTGTTTGGGAGCGTAGAAGTTGAGGCGGCTGTTGAGGTATCCTGGGCCTTGGTTGTGTAGGGCTTTGTGTGCGTGGGTGAGGAGACGGAAGGTGATTCTCTTGTTGACCGGGAGCCAGTGCAGGTCTCTCAGGTGTCCGGAGATGTGGCTGCGATGGGGGATGTGCAGGATGAGTCGTGCTGAGGCGTTCTGGATCCGCTGGAGTCTCTTCTGGAGTTTGGCGGTGGTTCCGGGGTAGAGGGAGTTGCCGTAGTCCAGCCGGTTGGTGACGAGGGCCTGGGTAACCGTCTTCCTGGTCTCGGTGGGGATCCACCGGAAGATCTTACCTAGCATGCGCAGGATGTTGAAGCACGACGAGGAGACGGCGTTGACTTGTCTGGTCATGGAGAGGGAGGAGTCCAGGATGAAGCCCAGGTTCCATGCGTGGTCTGTTGGTTGGGGTGCGCTGCCTAGGGCGGGGGGCCACCAGGAGTCATCCCAGGCGGAGGGTGAGGATCCCAGGATGAGGACTTCCGTCTTGTCCGAGTTCAGTTTCAGGCGACTGTTCTTCATCCATTCGGCTACCTCTTTCATCCCTTCGTGAAGGTTGGCTCTGGCGGTGGCGGGGTCTTTGATGAGGGAGAGGATCAGCTGGGTGTCGTCGGCGTAGGAGATGATGTTGAGGGTGTGCTGGCGTGTGATGTCTGCAAGGGGGCTCATGTAGACGTTGAAGAGGGTTGGACTGAGCGAGGACCCTTGAGGAACGCCGCAGATGACTTCGGTGGCTTCAGATCTGAACGGGGGGAGGCGGACTCTCTGTGTCCTTCCGGCAAGGAAGGAGATGATCCATTCCAGTGCCTTCTCCTGGATTCCGACGTTGCTGAGTCGCTGCACTAGTGTACGGTGGCAGACAGTGTCGAAGGCCGCGTAGAGGTCTAGGAGGATGAGGGCCGCTGTTTCTCCGTTGTCAAGCAGTGCTCGGATGTCATTGGTGGCTGCGATCAGGGCGGTCTCGGTGCTGTGGTTGGCTCGGAAGCCAGACTGCGAGAGGTCGAAGGATCCGTTCGTCTCGAGGAAGGCGGCCAGCTGCTTGTTGACGGTCTTCTCGATGACTTTTGCAGGGAACGGGAGCAGCGAGATGGGGCGGTAGTTCTTGAGGTCGGTTGGGTCGGCTGATGGCTTCTTTAGTGGAGCGCTGAGTTTGGCGTGCTTCCAGCTCTCCCGGAAGGTCACGGTGTCGAAGGAGGTGTTGATGATGTCCCGCAGGTGGGGTGCGATGACAACGTCGGCCTTGTTGAAGACGTGGTGAGGGCAGGGGTCGGTCGGAGATCCAGAGTGGATGGAGTTCATCGTGTCGACGGTATCTTCGATGCTGATCGGGGTCCAGGCGCGGAGGGTGGTGGTGGGGGGCGGTGGTTCGGTCGTGGCGTGCGTCGGTTGAGTGCTGGAACTGTAGTGTATGTCCGCGATCTTGTTGTGGAAGTAGGAGGCGACGGAGTTGCAGAGGTCTTGCGAAGGGGTGATGTCGTTGTTTCCGGCGTTGGGGTTGGAGAGCTCTTTGACGATGTTGAAGAGTTCCTTGCTGTTGTGTGTGTTGTTGTCCAGTCGTTCCTTGAATGCAGTTTTCTTGGTTGTGTGGATGAGTTGGTGGTGTTTTCGGGTGGCGAGCTTGAGGGCAGTCATGTTGTCAGGTGTTGAGTCTCTGCGCCAGGTTCTCTCGAGGGCTCTGCAGTTCTTCTTGGAGCTCTTGAGTTCGTCGGTGAACCATGGGGCTTTCTTGCTGCCGGGTCTGCTAGGCGGGGTCCTCAGGGGGGCGAGGTCGTCTGCGCAGTCGCTGATCCATTTTGTGAGGTTGGTGGCCGCTTGGCTGGGGTTCGTTGCGCTGGTGGGTGGGTTCTTGCTCAGGGAAGTCGCGAGCTGGACGGCTGTGAGCTTGTTCCAGCTTCTGCGTGCAACCTGTTGCTGTTGGTGGGGGATCGTGGTCCTTTTGAAGCTGAAGTGGACGCAGCTGTGGTCCGTCCAGTGGAGTCCGGTGGCGTGGCTGAAGGCGATGTCCTTGCTGGATGAGAAGACTGGGTCGAGTGTGTGTCCGGCGTAGTGGGTGGGGGGTGGTCACCAGCTGCTTGAGTCCGAGGTTTGCGAGGTTGTCCAGCAGGGTGGTGGTGTTGCGGTCGTTGTTGTTCTCCAGGTGGAAGTTGAGGTCCCCGAGGAGGATGTAGTCAGCGAAGGAGAGGGCGTGCGGGCTGATGAAGTCGGCAATGTCTTCGCTGAATTGTGTGCGTGGTCCCGGGGGTCTGTAGATGAGGGTGCCTCTGAGGGTGGTCTTGGGGTTGATGTGGACCTGGAAGTGCAGGTGCTCGGCGGGTGCGAGGGTGTCGTAGGTGTTGGTCGTGATGCGGATGGTGTTCCTGTGGATGATGGCGATGCCTCCTCGGGTCTGGTTGATGCGGTCCCTTCGGATGATCTTATAGCCGTCTGGGATGGCGATGGCGATGTCGGGCGCTGAAGAGGCGTTCATCCAGGTTTCCGTGAGGAAGGCGACGTCTGGTGAAGTAGTGTCGAGCAGGTTCCAGAGCTCGATGGCGTGTCTGTGGACGGAGCGGGTGTTGAGCAGGATGCACTTTAGGTGGCTGCTGCTGTTGCTCGTCTTGGTCTTGGTCGGTGCAGGAGTAGTGCAGGTCCGGATGCAGGTGAACTTGCAGGAGTGGCAGCAGAAGGGTCCGTGGGTGCGTCTCGGGGTGGCTCGGTAGCAACCCGGGGTTCGGCCGGCGTTGAGTGCGTAGAGTTCGGTGGCGTCATAGGTCCGGCGGGTGGGCTGGTGTCTGCGGGAGCCAGGGGTCCTGGCACTGGGCGCGGTCCAGGCGCGGATGGGCGCAGACGGTCTTACCTTTGGCGCACCTTCGGCGCGCTTCGGGCGCGCCCGCTGCGCGTCTGCACGGTCGCCATACCTGGCGAAGTGTGAGGGAGGGAGGAGCTGGGAGGCGGGGAGCGGGGAGGGTACACAAAGGAAAGGGGTGTGGCCGCTGGCACGGCGGCGGGAAGCGGGGAGCGGGGCGGGGGGCACAGGGGAAAAACGGGGAGGAAAAGTGAATTAAATCGCAGGCTCAGGGGGAGAAAACACGAACAACAGTGGACAATGCAGTGACAGAAAAATGCAAACACAGTTGAAAAATTAGCGCGGCAGCACACAGGCGGGGAGAGCGATCCCGCTGGGGCAGCGGGGGCGGGGAAGAGGCAGCAGGCTCAGCGAGGCTGAGAGAGGCAGCGAGCAGGGGGCACACGCAGCAGCTGGTGGCCGTGCGGTGCGGGGGTGTCCTGGGAGCAGGAGCAGGGAGCAGGAATGAGTTTTTCATCATAATACTAATGCCTTGTGAGCTAGTTGTGAACCCGGCATGCACTACCATTTTGTATCCCCATCAGTGCATTGTCCTACAGGAGTTTCCTACCAAGTGCGTTTCCTGAAGCATGACAATGTCGGGGCCTGCCTTTTAATATATTGAAGGACCACACTGCGTTTGATTTTATCCCCAAGCCCGTTAATATTCCAGCTCAGTATTCTAGCACTCTTGTCCCACTGTGTACTCATTGGGTCCAGAATAAGTCTTTGTATCCTCTGACACGATGCCAATATGCGTTGTCGATGTTAAAAACCACAACAAAAAACAAACACAAACCCCTAACCCAACAACCCCACTCCCTGCTTCCCTGCACTCTGGGCGTCGAACTGCCCATTTTAAAACTTGCAGAGTGCCTGTCTCCCTCAAGGTGAACTAAAGGTAGCAATATGTGGGGCGCTGCCCTCCGTCCCTCTGTCCACTCCTCCCTTTTAGCAGCCATACGTTCCCCAAGTAGAGTCATGTTCCATAGTTCTAATTTTAAGTGACTGGGAGAGGAGTCCCATCGGACGTCGGCTGTGATGGGCCCCAGGTACCTGTCTCAACATGACTGTCGACCTTTTCTGATCCAAGGAGGCCCCCTCATCATTTCAGGCCCTTTCATCCCCTGGTCTGGGAGGCTGATTCCTCATCACTGCTATGACCGTTGAGATTTCGCTCTGTCTGGCTCTCAAGCCAGTCTGAGACAGTCTGGTTGTGCAAAGAACCAAGCTCGTCCCTCTGCCTCTACACGAAGACGCGCTGGGAATAGCATTGCAAACTTAAACCCTCCCTCTCTGAGCTTCCTTTTCACCTCCATGAATGTTTGTCTCTGCCTCTGTACCATTTGGATGAAATCCGGGAAAAAGGTTATTACGGCATTGTCGTAACGAAGTGGGGGTCTTTACTTGGCGTTCTGAACGATTACATCCCTGTCTCGAAAATTCTGAACTCTCGCTAACATCGGGCGTGGGGGGGCCCCCGGCTTCGGACGTCCACCAGGGACCCTATGTGCCTGCTCAATGACGAATAATTTACTGAGGCCCCTGGGCTGCAGATAGTTCAGTATAAGTTCCTCCACAAAGCGGTCCGAGGCTTGCCCTTGTGCTCTCTCTGGCACCACCAGTATGCGTATGTTGTTCCACCGAAGGTGCCCTTCATAATCGTCCAGTTTTTGTTCAGTAAATTTGCGGAAGGTTTGAGGGCTTGTATCTCTCCTTGTATTTGCGTGACGTCACCCACTAGGCTTGTTGCAGTGATTTCTACTTGTTTGACTTTCTCGTTGATTTTGGTGAGAGCTGCTCTGATTAGGTTCACTTCCATCGAGATTGATCCCATTTTATGCTCTAAGGTGGTCTTGATTCCAGATGTATCATCCATGACACAGTGAGTCTTTAGTGAGGGTGCAGCGATCAAGTTTATTTGTTTGGACTGTGTTGGAGCCTTTTGCCCCTGTTACTTTGGGTTTATCCATTTTGTGTCTTCGCAGGCCTAGGACTCTGTCACACAGCCTTTCTCACCGCCTGTCCCCCGTAGTGCACAGGTCGGTTTAATGTCAAAGCCCTATCATAAGCCGTCAATCTCCGATACGACTGTAGGGTGTAGGATCAGTGGGGGGGGGAGGTAGTTCTCTCTGTCCCTCAAGCACTTGCCTTCTGAATTAGTGGTAGTCCTGAGCGGCAGTTACGGCCTGCCACTGCCGGTCGTGATGCGTGTCACCTGTGGCGCAGTTAGGCCTTGTGTGCTCACAACCCCAAAGGGTTCCACCACCAGGCCATTAAAAGGTGCCTTAGTCTCCCTCAGTTATTTGCAGGGCCTCTTAGCGATTACGGGCTCCGACACATGCTGTGCGGAGATTCCCCGTTCAAGTAAAGGCAATCCCTGTCCTCTTGCCATCGCCATCTTGGTTTTGTGGGGAAGGTCGGCAACAAGAGGGGACGGGGGGAAATCACAGTCGCTCCCCAACCCCAAATCTGGCACCCTGCCTCTCACTACAGCCTCCTCTGATGCACATTAATGGTCCCAGTACCATCACCGGGCTACATGGGCACCTCTCACTCCGCTTCTGTCTGGCTGGGCTCCACTCTTGGCACCGTTAATACCTCTCAGTCAGCTGCCTCAACTAATCGAGGGTTCAGTGTGTGTCACCGGACACGTTGACGTCAGCGCTCTACTTTTTTTGTTTTCACAGGGGCTGGGGTTTTCAACTGCGTTGGGCCGCACCTTCCAGTCACCTTTGCCCTCTGCCTACACTTTAGTCCCCGGCTCCGGCGCGGTCACAGGCCATCAATGAACGGAACCTGTAACTCCGGGAGTATGCAAACTGTAGACTCGGGAGTCTTTGGGAGTGGTGCTGCCAGATTGCCACTGTTTTTGTACTACTTATAGAAGAAGGAAAGCAGAAAATAAAGAGAAAAGGAACATTGAAATGGACTTGTTGCTTTACTAATATGGTCACTGCCCTATAAACAGTATGGACTGCTATTTGTGTGCTTCAGCATTTGTGCATACATGTTTAGCTCCACAGAGAAGTTTCTCTTTAGAGCTTATTTCCTCCAAGGTGGCAGGAGGATCTTTGCCTGGAGAGCACCAGACTATATGTTAGATTTTTTCTTATACTATTATCTGGCGGTCCTTATAGATCGAAGGGAATTTGCAACTAGGCATTGCCACTGTATGTGCTTATAATAATCACTGGAAATAATAACACTGGGACTGGTTTCGGGGTAACATCCTTCATCAGCCAGGCTAGCTTGAATCCAGTGGCAAAGTGAGCAAGACCCATGTCTGAGCATACCCTGCCAACTTAGGGAAAATACAAGGAGATGATGGACAGAGTGCTGAAACTTTTCAGACACTCACCCCCGTCATAGATCTTGGTTGAATTATTCAGCGTTCTTTAGCTCACTTCGCCACTCCAGTTCAGATGCAGCCAACAGCAAATCAGTCTCGACCCTGTTCCTCATGGGAACAGTCCTGCCCGAACTGCCAAGCCAGGTCTTCTCTACACCGAAAACTAGCATCCTGGGATAGGTTTCGAAGTAACACCCCTCATCAGCCAGGCTAGCATGAATCCAAAGCCAAAGTGAGCAAGGGACCAATGTCTGGACGTATCCTGCAAACTGAAGGCGAACAATGCATGCACAAGAAGATGATGGATGAAGCGCTGAAACTTTTAAGACACTAAACCCCGTCAAAGATCTGGGTTGAATCCATCATCGTTCTTTAGCTCACTTCGCCACCCCAGTTCAGTCCTAGCCATATGCAAATCAGTCTTGACCCTGTTCCTCATGGGAACATTCCAGCCCTAACTGCCAAGCCAGGTCTTCTTTGGACTGGAAACAAGCATCCTGGGACGGGCTTCCGAGTAACACACCTGATCAGCCAGGCAATCTTGAATCCAGTGGCAAAGTGATCAAGGGGCCTACTTCTGGGCATACACTGCAACTTATGGTGAACAAAGTAAACACAAGTAGATGATGGACGGAGCACTGAAACTTTTCAGACACTCACCCCTAGTCACAGATCTGGGTTGAATCCATCATCGTTCTTTAGCTCACTTCGCCACCCCTGAGCAGACCCAGCCATATGCAAATCAGTCTTTACCCTGTTTCTCATGGGAACAGTCCAGCCCAAACTGCCAAGCCAGTCCTTCCCTGGACTTGAAACAAGAATCCTGGGACCGGTTTCGGGGTATCTCCTCTCATCAGCCAGGCTAACTTGAATCAAGTGGCTGCTCACTGCAGATGAAATGAGTGGCAAGCAATCCATTAGCGCTGACTGGAGAGCTGTACTACCATTTTAAGAAACATTAAAATAAAAAAGAGGAGAAGAAGGAAAAAATGAAAGAAGAAATTAAAAAGTATAGTATTAGCCAACCATTGCTGCCACTGAAGCACTCTCATTTTCAAGATAGACTTGATAGAAAATGCCATCATTTATAGTGTAAGAGACCCAATGACTGACACGGAATGAACTATTAACTCATGCAGTTCGCTTTCATTGAGGAAAGCAGAGTGTAAATGACACTCGGACAGAACAAG
Source organism: Lissotriton vulgaris (assembly GCF_964263255.1). NCBI lineage: Eukaryota > Metazoa > Chordata > Amphibia > Caudata > Salamandridae > Lissotriton > Lissotriton vulgaris. The sequence goes on along the minus strand of NC_141695.1, from coordinate 363,797,530 downwards.
AAATGATAGAACAGAGAGAACCCAAAGGCACTCAGTGTATCTATACGATATGTACAGATATATGTATAATTTGGTGATTTTTTTAAATTGCATAATCCTGCTACCCAGCTAAGAAAAGATTCTAGCAAGAATGTTTACAGTGCAAATCTTCCCCCCTAGGATTTGGCAGAGGCTATAAGCAACACTAAAGTCATTCCTTACAGAGGAAATCCTTTACATTTTATGTAACAAAATACCAATGTGTAGGTTTTAATACACTCACCTGGGTGAAACTTGTGTATTATACTAAATATCATTCGCGCAAACGTACTACTAATGTTTGGAAAAAAGGGTGTAAATGGTGCCTTCCTGCACTCATCACACTGCAGACAGACTCACGACTCAACCAGTACTAAGACAAACGCACAGTTCTGTAGTAGGGGATCTCTGTTATAGTCATAATCTAGTGAATAGTCCCGCCCATGTACGTGGACCCCGGAGCAATCAAAAATAATCTCTTAAGCTGTCTTCTTTGCAGTCCTGCATAGATACCTAAGAAAAAATCAAGACAAATAATGCAGCCTAACACTTAGTGAAAAGGATAGCCCAAAATGTCAGATTTTACACATTTTACCAAGTTTTCCCTCCTGGAGAAAACTCCCCTTCACCAAAATCCTTGAAATGATAGAGAGGAAGGGTTGGACAGGGTATTCACCTGTTACAACGCATTTTTTACAACGCACTACCACTACAACGCAGGCATTACAACGCATACCATTACAACGCATAGCGCTGGGGGGCGCTCTAGGATAAGAGGTAAGTTTAATTTACTATCCAACACCTTCCCTAGGGTCCACGGGGACTGGAGTTAGAATAGTAAATTATACTTACCACTATCCAGCACCACAAAGCGCTATGCGTTGTAGTGGTATGCGTTGTGAATACCGCGTTGTAATGGTATGCGGAGTAAAAGTATGCGTTGTAACGTCATACATCCGTTGGACAGACAAGCCCCCATAGGCTGCCATTATGTGTCTGGAAAAGGGATACTGTGCCTTTAAGGAACTCTCCAGAGACCCTCAGTATCCCATAATTTACAACCAAAGTCCTTTTACTTTTAGTTCTTTTTTCCGTCTCCTGCTAGCAGGACCCTGGAGCATCAGCTCTTCATTTTTTGAGTTTTTTAAAATTCACTTTTAGTGATTATTTTTGGATTTTTGTAGCTTCACTCGACGTCTTTGCCCTTTATTTACATTCTGCTGTGTTTTTTTGGCAGAATTTCTGCAGTCTTCTTGTCTTTATGCTGTTTCTTTCTGACAAGTGCTTTGACTGTAGTTGAAATGAAGACCAAAAGCTGAAGATCACAGAGTTTGTTTACTGTGCTTGCCTGTGTCTTATGTCTTTGACACCCGTCTTCTCTGTCAAATCTTTTCCAGGAGGCTTCGGCTACCAGGTTTGGAGCAGGGAAGTTTGAGGGCATCTTCTTCAGCCTCTGGGTAAGGAGAGGGTAGGTCCTCTACCGGGTCCCATGCTGTGACCTCGGGGGTTTCCCCTTGTAGGAACTCGTCTGGAGAATGACACGGCGCCGGTCAGCACCGAGGATGGCGACGTCGAGAGCAGGTATGCTCTCCGTCAACCCAGGACTCCGGTCGACACGACGTTAAAGGTCGACGTCTAGGAGGGGACCTGGAGGACCTCGATGTTGTGGTCATGTTCGACGTCGACGTTAGGCTCAACGTCATAGGAGTGCAGTTTATGCTCGACGTCGAAGTGCATGACGTCGAGGAGGAGCTCGACGTCGAGGAGCACCAATGCTCAACGTCGAGGAGTACAGCATGCTCGACATCGAGGAGTACAGCATGGCTCGACGTCGAGGAGCACAGCAAGGCTGGACGTCGAGGAACAGCAAGGCTCGACGTTGAGGAACAGCAATGCTTGACGTCAAAGAGCAGCAATGCTCAACGTCGAGGAGCGCTCAACGTCGAGGAGCAGTAATGCTCGACGTCTAGGTGTGCTAGGCTTCACAGAGCAGTGATGCTCGACATCGAGGGATGCTTGGCTTCTCAGTACAGTGCTGCTCGACTTCAAAGTGCAGCGACGTGCAAGTATAAAAGTGTTCAACACCGTAGTGGCGTTTTGACGTCGTGGTGTTGGTCAATGTCGTAGTGATGGTGATGTCGTAGTGATGTCGACGTCATGCCGGCGCTCGACGCCTAGGTCTTGTTCCAGGCCTCGCTCTGTGGTAAGCCTATCATCATCGGCGGGGACTTTGTGTTCCCGGCAACGTCGACTCGACGCTGAGCAGTCTGCGTCGGGGATTCCTTCTGTTGGGGAGTCTGAGGCTACTTACCACTCGTAAGCGAGGGACATTGGTCCCTTTGCTTAGTTTTGAGTATTCGACTCACTGTCTAGGTCGCCTCCTGCTCTGCCCTCACTGGTGATGCCACCGGGGATGCCTCAGAACTCTCTTTGGCCCCTCTCCCACCCACCGCCTCAGGGGACTTTGGCCCATCAGTCTATGAACTCCGTTGAACGGTGGGGGGGAAGTAGAAAGAGATCTCCTTTGGGGGCGTTTGGTCGCATGGGCTCCGCTGTCTTCCATTAGGTCCCGACGTCACCTTGGTGGAAGGTCTCGGTGCAGGCATGCCAGGGAGGCATCTTCCATGAGTACGGGGAGGTGCTCTCCTATTCTTACAAATTTCCCTCCTAGCGGTTTGTTCACTGGTCGGCGTCACTTAACTTTCGTCCACCGCCAGCTGCCAGGAGGTTCTAGCTTTGAACATACTCTTGACTCTGTCACTGGGGGGGGGTTTCAGCAGGCGAGCGGCATGCTGTGGTCCGCTCTGCTAGGCCGTTTTGATAGATCCCTGTGTGTGTGTGTTTTCTTCGCCAATTTGTGGATCTCCTGTTGAGGGAGGGAAGCCTTACAAGAGATAGTTTAAAGGGCCTGATAGTTTCAGGGCTAATCATCGGCGCTGGAGCGGATTTTTCTCTCCTGGCGACCCCCAGGTATTGCCTTGGTTTTGTTCCACGGGGCAGACTTGTATTCGTCTGACATCGCGGAAGCCTGCGGCACAGCAGTGTGCTTCTAATCTCACATTCTTTGGGCAACCCTTTGGCTTTCATGCAGGTAGTGAGTGGTCCACATGAAGTCTGCATCGGAGACTTTTGAAGGCTGTAGATTTGGGGAAGCATGGAGAACGGCTACGGTTTTCCGCCCTTTCTAGCGGCGTTTTTTCCTCCCAGTATTTGTCTGTGGCCCCGGGCCGCCATTGAATAATTCACAAGTATAATGTGCGCAGTGGATACGCGGGAGAGATCAATGCTCCTCGGCGGACAAAGGCCCGGCCGGGTCTAAGCCCTGAGGAGTTACTTCCCCCTCGTCAGTTAGCCGCTACGGTGGGGGGAAGCAGGCAAAATTACCTGGCAGAGCAAGTGGGTGCTGAATATTGTTTGCGATGGATATTGTCTTCGTTTTGTCAGCCCTCCTCCAGCAAGTCCACCGTTTCGCTCACAGTTCCAGCTGCTTGAGCTCCACGCGGAGGCCGATATCCTGTTGAGACAAAGGGCGATATGAGATGTTTCGGTCTCAAGGTTTCTTTCTGGTGCAAAAGAAGGAGTTCAGGCCCATTCTGGGTTTGCGACAAGCAAACAATTCGGATTCGCAGGGAGAAGTTCTGCATGCTGTCTTTGCACCAGATTCCTCCTCGGCTGCAAAGAGGAGGCTGGCGTTGTACTATAGATCTGTAGGAGGCGCACTTCCATGTGCCCTTTGCACCAAAACAGCGGAAGTTCCTGCGCTTTCTAGTCGGCACCAGTCACTATCAGTGCATCATACTACCGTTTGGGCTGAAGTCTGCACCCAGGACTTTTTCAAAATGCATGGCAGTGGTGGCAGCGCACCTGAGAAGGAACGAGGTATTTGTATACCCGTACCTGGTCGACTGGTTGTTTAAAGCCTCCACTTTCCAGGAAGCGCAATTGCACTTCAACAGGACGATCATTCTGTTGAATCCGCTGGGGTTGCACATGACCATGGCCAAGTCAGTTCCAACTCCTGTCCGGTGCCTACAGTACTTGGGGGCTTCCTTCAATACTTTTTCAGCAAGCGTGTCTCCTTCGAAGGAGCGACGCTTATCGATCCTTCGGAAGGCTCAGGCTCATAGCTATTCCATCTACGACATTGAGGACGGTGTCTTCTCCACTGGGGTCGATGGCCTTGTGTATCTTCCTCACGCCGCACGTGCGCCTCCATATGAGGCCAATGCAGGAATCCCTGGAGGATCAGTGGGACCAGAAGCGGGGGAGCTGGGACGACAGGATCCGGCTGTCCCTTCATGCTCAACAGTCCCTGAGATAGGGGTGCTCCGCAGAGAATCTCCGCAGAGGGGTTCCATTCCACAAGGACATTCCCATTCAGTTATCGTTACCGATGCTTCTCTCCACGGCTCGGGGGGGGCACATTCAGACCTTCTACAGATCCAAGGAACGTCATCCCCAGCGGAATCCACGCTTCTTTTCAATTTCCTGGAACTCAGAGCTGTGCATTTGGCACTGAAGGCCTTTCATCCGTTCTTCCAGACCAACTACTTGCTTGTTTAGAAGGTATTACCTCAACAAGCAGGGGGGGCTCGAGATCGTGCGCTCTGTCACAAGAGGCGCAGGAAGTCTGGCACTGGCTGCTAGCCAGAGGACTGACGATAATGGCTACCCATCCGCCAGGTGTGCAGAATGCTTGGGCGGATGTACTTGGCAGGCTGGGGCAAGTAAACCACGTGTGGGTTCTAACCTACGAGGTGCTAGGAAACCTCTCCGACTGGTGGGGCACTCCAGACATAGATCTGTCGCCACCGCCGAAATCAAAAAACGCCAAGACTTCGCTTCCAGGTTTTACCAACCGGGGACTCTGGGGTTCTGAGGTTCCGTGACGGTTCCGTGACGACTTGAACCCGTGTTTTCAAGTTTGTCGGAAATACATAAAATTAGTATCAGCGAACCGCAAATGATCCATTTAGTATATCCTAGTGTTTTCGCTACGCTACGAGCAAGAGCACTCCTTCCACTGACACATTTCTGATATACACACGGCATCCATCTTAGATCGTGGCCGCCATTTTGTGGTTCCTTGCCCTCACATATGCAATAGCCTCTGATCATTTCATTCACTTCACTTTGATTAAGGACACGTAGCCTTAGCCGGAGATTCACCTCTTACGTGACACGTGCACCTTAAACCAGATCACGCTGAAGCTGCATGACTCGACAAAGGCTGCCTCCTCTGCCCGAGGCCAGCCCACCTGAACTGGTTTTCCTGTCCATTGTACCTGATCATGATTAGGCGGCCGAAGCCGGTAGCCTTGCCCTTTTACAACCCACAAACATCTCTTATCCCGCTTTTCTATCTCCTGCACCTGGCTCTACTCTTTTCCTTCTGGGCCTTTATTAGGGGGAGGTAACGAACTTTACGATGAGGCGGTCCGGGTCTTGAATACAATATTGACAAGGGATTGTGATGGACTGGTGGGAACCCCTCTTCGTGATGTTTGGTATCAGATATTATCGACAGTTCCTGTGTAACGCCAAATATTTATTGTTTAGAGACACAAAGGTTTGGGAATGTACCGACATGTGAAATATTTGCCTAGAGCACAATTTTTAGTATATAAGGAGCAACCCACTTTGTACAAATCGAACAGTCTCCTAGATTCTGCCCGTGTGTAGATTCTGTGACTTCTGTGTCCCTGCAGTAATAAACCTTTGGTCTTTGACGCCACCATCGAGAAGCCCGTGTTTCTGTTCATTTGTGCACCAAGGCAGGTGGGACTCCGGGGTCTTTGGGTGTTGTACCCTGACACCTCTGGACGGAACCAAAAAGTCCAGAACTCCAATTGGCGCCCAACGTGGGGCGACGTCATTCGGTACCGGTCCAAAAGCCTGAAGAGTTCGAGAAGCTTCGTGTGAAGATTCCTGAGGGAGGCGCCCCACTTCATCGATCCCGGCATATCGCAAAAGTGGCCCTGAAGTTCTCTTCCACGAGGGTTCCCGTTCAGGACGGCTGCAGTGGGCCGTTGCCTTGACCGTCGCCCTGTCTTGGACCCGAAGTGGTGCAGTCCTTAGTACGGCGAAACGTGACGGGTTTCTCCTTGGTGACGTCTTCAGTGCCTCAGTTAAGTATTTAGTGATAGCTAGCTGGTTACTTTTGTGAGGATTGTTAAAAATCCTTGATCGGTTCTTGGTTTAGTTTGGTTTTGTTAGATTATCACTAGTTGTTCTGGTTACGATAATCTATTTGGTTCAGTTTTGGGTATCGATACATCAGTTCGTTTTGGTAGGCCTAAGTTCTTGGTTCAAGTGCACAATTTGTTTCGTGTTTTGTTTGTTTTGTGTTCCGGACTGAGAATGGTAAGTCGGAAAATGTTGTCTTGTTTTAGTTGCAACAGTGACTCACAATTAGAGGATTCCTGTCTGGTTCCTCCGATTGGGACTCCCCTATATGACCTATATTGTAAGTATGGTGTGGGTCCTATAACTTATAATGAGATATGGGTCCGTTATTGTAAGAAGGATGGTGTCCTTAGTTGGCCACTGCATGGTAGTTTTGAACAAGAGATTCTCGACAATTTAGAAGCGAAATTGTTTAGGAAGAAAGCCCGGCCGGCAATGTTTGACTCTTTTCGTTATTGGCGGAAAGAATCCAAACAGAGAGAAATGAAAAGGTTGAAGAAAGAGCAAAAAGAACTAGAAGAGTTAACTCTAGAGCAAGCGACTAAGCAGTTGCAGGCTAACGAGTGTGAGAAAGCCATAGATGTAGCCATTAGAGAGCGTAACTTAGCGATTGACAAGTGCTATCCTGCCTTGCCATCGAAAATGGCTAAGATACTGGAGGATTCCGAAAACGATCCTCTGCTATCTTATCTGTTACGGTCGCCTCCACCGTATGCACAAGGTGCTACGGTTCCACTTATACCGAATGTTCAATTGCCGGTTGCTGGACAACCTGGTGTTCTTGTTCCTCAGAATCAAGTTCCTATACCTCCTGTGGTGAATGTAAATGTTCCTACAGCTCCTCCTCTTCCTGCACTGCCCGCTCCTATACCTACCACTGTACCTATTGGTCCTCAAACTATTTTCCTCGATACTCCTACTGTTTCGTCATCTATTCCTACCTCTACTGCGTTCTCTATGTCTGCGAGTGTACTAACTCCACTTTCTGTTCGTCGAAGAATTACTGATTCTGTTACTAATATGCTGTCTCCTATATATAAAACTTTGATTAAGACTCCTACTCCTGACTCTGTTCAGAGACGGAGTCAGCTTCCAAGTACTGAGGAACGGGGAGTTTTAGACTCCACGGCTCTCAGATGGATTACAAAAGTTAAAAGATATAGTACGAAAGATGTGTTAGAGACATTTATGCAATGGGGAGAGCCAACACAGCGATACGTCTTCGACGAGATGTGCTCGTTGTTACGTGAGGAAATAGAAGAAGACGATGTCGAATCAGATTTGGAAGATTTAATTAAGATTCAAAAAGAGTTTGCTGCTGGAATGATAGTGGGCGATAATATAAAGCAAGCGATGGAATTCATTTTGAGTTTTAGGAATGATCCATCTCTTCGTTCGCCGAGAGATTTAGAGAAAGGTAGAATGAAGCTAAGTCGCCAATATCCTATGAGGGAAGTTCCTCCAATTTGGCGCGAAGCAGTACAACGTGATGATAATGCGGGTATTGCAGCTGCTCCAGCACAGTTCCAAAGAGTATGGATACATATTCCGTGGAAGCGAGCAGAAGTGTTAGCAGTGAAACAGGCCTTGCCAGATCCACGTAAGAATCCAGCCGGATATTACAAGGAATTGACACAGACAGTTGAGGCTTGTATAATGAACTTAGCCGACATTGATATGTTGTTTGGTAATGTAGTTCCACAACCAGTGTGGGCTAAAATTCGTAGAGAGGATCATCAGGCTGCTTTAGGTGGTGATTGGGCAGCTATCACTGCAGCAGATGCTCAACAAATAGGTGGTGCGAAACCCGAACCCCTAATTGCTAATCTTCCAGGTAGAATAATAGATTTAATGAAGACTCTGATGCCAGCATTGCGTGTTAATTGGGATAAATTATCCGCATGCAAGCAGAAGAAAGACGAAAGTGTCTCCGACTTCTTCACGAGGTTCGAAGAGACTTTTGTGGATCATAGTGGTCAGGACATGAGCACTGAAGGAGGACAGAGATTGTTTGTCGATAAATTTGTGCATAATTTGTTACCCGAATTATGCAATAAATTGAAAGACTCAGAAAGTGCGTGGGCTGTATCTACGACAGCGCAAATACTTGCGACTGCACAGTACTATGAAAATAGGGATAAAGAGGAAAAGGAGAAATCAGAGAAGAAAACGAAAGATTTAAAGACTAAAGTTCTTTTACAGCAGGCGTATCCGCCTCGCACGAATCAGACTAATATGCAACAGAATTCGTATCAAAAGACAGATTATAATTCGACCAGGCCTCAATACCAGTGGAATCAGTGTGCGTACTGTAAGAAAGAGGGTCACTATAAAAATGATTGTCAGATTTTAGCGCAAAATAATGCGGCAGCAGCTCAGAGAGGTCGTGGTGGTTTTGCACAGAATTCTAGAGGTCGGGGACGAGGTGCTATGCCTCCACAAACTAATGATCGTCCTTCTAATCACTTTGATCAGCGAAATGTACAGTCAGCTCAACAGAATAGATCTCAGCAATATCTTGTTGAGGATTATTGTGAAGTTGAAGAGGGTTTTCAACAAAATGGGTACTAGGACAGCCATAGACAGAGAGAGGGAGTAGTATCAGTTCCAGTGGATCAGAGTGGGCCTTATGTCGCAGTAGCAACATCAGGTGTAGTCGAACCGTTTCTGTTGGATACTGGTGCCGCAAAAAGTTCTATCATGCATGCGAAACTCCCTGGCGCACCTTTGTCTGGCTCAACAAATGTTTCCGTAGGTTTTTCAGGCGCCCCTGTGTACAACCCGATATCTGGTCCTTTGTCTATTTCTGTTGGACCGTGTCAATTGAAAGCACCCTTAATTTTGACGACAGGTTGTAATGAAAATCTGCTTGGTTTAGATTTGTTAAAACGACTATATGCGACATTGTACTGTTCTCCGGAAGGAGTACAGCTTACTTTGGGTAAAAGACTCACCTCTCCGATGTACTTGTCAATGGACGCACTCCCGCCGGAGCTACGTTCACTCCCTGATTCTCTTTGGGCGACTGGTCCCAATGATGTAGGTCTACTAGAGATTCCACCGTATGTAGTAACTTTGAAAGCGAATGTGAAATTTCCAAGAATTCCTCAATATAAAATATCGAATGAAGGTGAGCGTGCACTCTTATTGATTGTGCAAGATTTGATTAAGAAAGGTGTGGTTGAAGAAACGCGAGGAAATGTTTGTAATAGTCCTGTATTGCCGATTTTGAAACGAACAGATCCTACAAAGCCTCCAGTCTATAGGTTTGTCATAGACCTTAGAGAAGTTAATAAGATTGTAATTCCGCAGTTTCCTGTAGTGCCAGACATTACTGCTTTGTTAACATTGATTCCTGCTACAGCTACATGGTTCTCAGTCATCGACTTGAAGAATGCCTTTTTCAGCATTCCGATAGCCGAGGAAAGCAGAGATATTTTTGGCTTCTGTTTAGGAGGTCGCAGTTTCAGATTTAAACGCGCTCCACAAGGCTACTGTGAAAGTCCATCTATTTACAGTCAAGCTTTAAAAAGCCAGTTAGATTCTTTTGTCCTTCCTCCAGGTTCTGCCCTAGTACAATACGTAGATGATCTTTTGGTGGCTGCCGATGACAAGGAAACTTGCAAAGCAGCTACAATTTCACTATTGCATCATTTGTCTAATTTGAATCATAAGGTGTCACCTTCCAAAATGCAATATTGCTGCCAAGAAGTAACCTACTTAGGTCACCTCTTATCAAAGGAGGGAAGGAAGTTGACCCCAGAAAGAATAAAAGCAATTACGCAGATGAGTGTTCCACGCACACAGAGAGAAGTACGTGCCTTTCTAGGTATTACCTCTTACTGTAGGCAATGGATCCCAAATTTTTCACTTTTAGCAAAGCCATTGGTAGCTTTGACTGGGAAAAATGTTCCGAGTCCGGTGCCATGGTCTGATGAATGTCAAGAGAGTTTTGCTGAATTACGAAAAGCTTTGTGTTCAGCTCCTGTATTGGGCACACCTGATTACAGTAAGCCATTCACGCTCTACGTTCACGAAAGAGAAGGTTGCGCGTTGAGTGTCTTGACACAGAAGTTTGGTGATAAACAACGCCCTTGTGCGTATTTCTCATCAACATTAGATCCGGTAGCTAGAGCATTGCCTAGTTGTTTGAGGGCTACAGCGGCAGCTGCAGCTTCCATTCGACAATCTGCTGGTTTGGTGATGAACAATATGCTAGTGGTCATGGTTCCTCATGCAGTGGACACACTCATGAACCGAACGAAGACACAACACCTTACTAGTGCGAGATTATCTGGTTACGAGCTGACATTATTAGCGAGTCATATTCAGATCAAAAAGATGCAATGTATTGAACCCAGCAACATTGTTGCCGACTGATCAAGAGTCGAGTGATTCTGAGCCACATGACTGTTATTTCAAAACGGAGGAAGAGACAAAAGGTCGTATCGACTTGAGAGATACTCCTCTATCCGACCCAGATGGTACGCTGTATGTGGACGGGTCATGTTTTAAATTGGGGAATGGTGATGTGACTGCTGCCTACGCGGTAACGACTTTGAAGACGATTGTGGAGACTGCAAGAGTGAGTCAGAATTCTGCCCAAGCTGCAGAGTTAATAGCTCTTACGAGAGCGTGTGTTTTAGCTGAGGGAAAGAGAGTGAATGTGTTTACAGATAGTCAGTACGCATTTGGCGTGGCCCATAGTTTTGGCCGGTTGTGGAGAGAAAGGGGTTTCATTACGTCCCATGGGACTAAGATTCAACATGGTCAGCTAGTTAACGACTTGTTAGAATCTCTAACCTTACCGACTGAAGTTGCGATTGTGAAGTGCAGTGCTCATAAAGCAATCACGGATGATGTTGGTCGGGGAAATGCCTTTGCTGATGAAACAGCTAAACAGACAGCTAGAGACATGATGAGTAGAATGTATGTTGCTACGTCTGCAAGATGGATTGCTGAGTCTGGAATGTGTGAGGACACAATGGAAAGTGTGAAAGAGATTCAGAAAGAAGCGACTGAGGAAGAGAAACGCGTATGGAGAGAAAGTACGGGCAAATTGGACTCGAATGGATGTTGGATCGATTTGACAGAACAGCAGCGTTGGATGTTGCCTGATGCATATGTGCTTGCAGTAGTGACGATGGCGCATGGAGTGGCGCACATAAGTTCTAAAGGGATATGTAAGATGTTAGCTCCAGTCTGGAAGAATGAGGGAATCAGTAAGTGTGCAGAGAGAGTGGTGAAAAATTGTATGGTGTGCTTGATGCATAATCCTGGCAAGGGAACTCCAACTCCAGCTGGTCATTTTGCTCCTCCTTCCTGTCCCTTTGAAGTAATACAGTTAGACTTCATTCACATGGAACGCTGCAACAATTTAAAATACGTCCTGGTGGTGGTTTGTGCTTTTTCCAGGTGGATAGAAGCATACCCACTAAAGGACAACACTGCTTTATCAACTGCCAAAATTCTTCTCAAAGAATTTTTCCCTAGGTTTGGAATGCCACGGATTGTATGGTCAGATAACGGAAGTGAGTTTATAGGGAAAGTTATGCAGAGTGTGTGTGCTGGTCTAGGATTGAAACAAAAATTTCATAGTGCGAACCATCCCCAGTCTGCTGGTTTAGTTGAGGGTTACAATGGCACCCTCAAGCTTAAAATAGCCAAAATTCAAGCATCCACAGGTTTGGCTTGGCCAGACGCACTTCCTTTGGCCTTGTTATCAACGAGAGCAACAGTGCATTCTAGAATAGGGCTTTCTCCATATGAGATTGTATTTGGCCGCCCGGCAAATGTCTGGGGTGTGCCAAGGCCTAAACAATTTTGCTCCATTGAATATCCTATGTTGATAGACTATCTTTACGACTTGACTGCTAAATTAAGTCTTATTCATCAACAGGTCTTTGATGCTTTGCCAAAACCTCCGGAGAGTCCAGGGCATCAGCTGAAACCCGGCGACCACGTGGTGGTCAGAAATTTTGCGAGGACAAAGAATCTTCAGCCTCGCTACATCGGCCCCTTCCAAATCCTGCTGGCGACGAGGACAGCTGTACGTGTTGCTGGTCGCAAGCACTGGATCCACGCTTCTCACGTAAAGCGTGTTCCACTGCCGCTGCCCTACGACGACTGGGTGAAGAAGGGAATTGGTGCCTCCGAATCTGAAATAACTCCAAAATTTGTCCCTTTCAGCGATGCCGATTTGATTTCTGACACTTTGAAACGTGACTCTCCTCTTGAAAAGACTACTTTGAACATTGAACATTTGTCTCCAGCATCAGAAGAAACTTTGCCATCTGCGAACGTAAACTCTGCAACAGCTGCTAGTGATACACTATTTTCCGATCAGACAGTACCAGCGAAGCAGAAATACAACCTTAGAAGCCATAAAAAGGACAAATAAAGCAGGCAACTGCATATTGTGATTTTGATATTTATATACATTGGACTTTTTTTTGCTTTTCAGCCAGGAAGTTTGCTATTGTTTATTGTTTTTAAAATTGCCTTGCCGTCTGGGTAGCCGTAGGGTCGTGGCTGTGTGCCTAGTTTGAATTTGCAGGGGTCTGACACAAGGTCGATCTTTCTGTTAGTACTGGGAACTCCCAGGGCTGACAGAGGCATTTTCATCTACGTACACATCATCAGTGGTCGCGAGCGGATTGTAGAAGATGGAACTTCCTGCGCTGCAACGAGAAAATGTGATTTACGTTCGCAGAAACAGACTAAATAGAATTCTTCATAGCAAATGTTTCTTGATGCAATGTGCCATTACATTTTTGATTGTTTTAGCAACACTGGTGGGTGGAATTGTCTTTAGCATAAATTTGATTTTTGTGCCAGTATCTACAGTACCTCCCCTTGATCCTGCTATTTCTACTGTTTCTTCTATACACTCTTTTCACTCGTTTCCGGAACATGAGCAAGCTCGACGCTCAGAATTCATTAATAATACTTTTGTACAGCTCTTGCACCAACACCAACTGGTAGTTAACACGACAGACTGTTGGGTGTGTGGCTTGATACCTCACACTATGGATAAAGGTATTCCCTATCTGGTTTTGCCTTTCAGCTACAATGGATCATTTCAGGCCCTTCAAACCATCTTTGCTTATGCTCTTGAGACCTATCCTCCACGTCCACCACGTTCCACTAAATATAACTCTGCTAACAAAGCTTTAGTCCAGGGAATTATTGACATGGTCAAAGACGTCAATAATACTCCATCATACCCTAGAGACGAATTGCGAGTATATTTAAGTTGGAATACTTCAGAGTATCGCCTTAGTTTAGGAGAAAGCAAGCGTAAAAGCTCAACTCCAATCTGGGTCGTACCTCACCGAGGTCAGGTCTGTTTGCAAGGTAATGGGAGAAATCCGAGAGCTCAGCTAGGGAGGAGTGAGTGCGTAGAGACTTATGTGTTTCCGGCTAACTCTTCCCCTGCCTTTCTTACTGCTAGGGGTACCTATTTCATTTGTCGAGACAGAGCTTATACATGGTTGCCTGCCGACTTCTCAGGATCATGTTATATTGCTCGATTGTTGCCTCCGACATACACTGCTTCACCTGATTACCACAGAACAAGAGTAGCGAGAGGTGTCTTCAGCAAGGAAGATACAGCTGGTCAGGAAGCTGGAGACTTCTTCAAAGGCTTCCTTCCGTTCTGGGGGCCTATGGCCAATAGTAGAAACATACGTCAGCTAACACGGGTAGTTGAATCTACTATTACCGAAACTGCTGGTGCCCTTAGCAATCTGACAGCTGAGCTTCAGGCGGATAGGCTCATGACATTGCAGAACCGTATGGTTCTAGATGTTATACTTGCAGATCGAGGTGGGGTATGCAGAATGATCCAATCGAGCTGCTGTGTCTTTATTCCTAATAATGCTCCAACAGTTTACGAGGCGATCTCTAAGTTGCACAAGATTTCGGACTCCATACATGTAGATGAGGGAAACTGGTCCTTCATGGAGTGGTTTTGGACTCTGATCTCAGCGTGGGGATGGAAGGTTCTAATGGTCATTGGTGTCATCCTAGTATTCCTATTCTCATGTTGTCTGATTATCCAGTGTGGTCCTGCTCTGTGTAGTCTTTGTGCTGCAACTTGTCTCAGAAAACCACCTGCATTTGGAGAAAAGACACGAGAAAGGATGATGATACAACAGCATGTCACTGACCTGATGAGCATAGAACTAGATTCAGACATAGATTGAGTAATTGCCTATGTAAGGGCAAAAGGAGGGTCTGAGGTTCCGTGACGGTTCCGTGACGACTTGAACCCGTGTTTTCAAGTTTGTCGGAAATACATAAAATTAGTATCAGCGAACCGCAAATGATCCATTTAGTATATCCTAGTGTTTTCGCTACGCTACGAGCAAGAGCACTCCTTCCACTGACACATTTCTGATATACACACGGCATCCATCTTAGATCGTGGCCGCCATTTTGTGGTTCCTTGCCCTCACATATGCAATAGCCTCTGATCATTTCATTCACTTCACTTTGATTAAGGACACGTAGCCTTAGCCGGAGATTCACCTCTTACGTGACACGTGCACCTTAAACCAGATCACGCTGAAGCTGCATGACTCGACAAAGGCTGCCTCCTCTGCCCGAGGCCAGCCCACCTGAACTGGTTTTCCTGTCCATTGTACCTGATCATGATTAGGCGGCCGAAGCCGGTAGCCTTGCCCTTTTACAACCCACAAACATCTCTTATCCCGCTTTTCTATCTCCTGCACCTGGCTCTACTCTTTTCCTTCTGGGCCTTTATTAGGGGGAGGTAACGAACTTTACGATGAGGCGGTCCGGGTCTTGAATACAATATTGACAAGGGATTGTGATGGACTGGTGGGAACCCCTCTTCGTGATGTTTGGTATCAGATATTATCGACAGTTCCTGTGTAACGCCAAATATTTATTGTTTAGAGACACAAAGGTTTGGGAATGTACCGACATGTGAAATATTTGCCTAGAGCACAATTTTTAGTATATAAGGAGCAACCCACTTTGTACAAATCGAACAGTCTCCTAGATTCTGCCCGTGTGTAGATTCTGTGACTTCTGTGTCCCTGCAGTAATAAACCTTTGGTCTTTGACGCCACCATCGAGAAGCCCGTGTTTCTGTTCATTTGTGCACCAAGGCAGGTGGGACTCCGGGGTCTTTGGGTGTTGTACCCTGACACCTCTGGACGGAACCAAAAAGTCCAGAACTCCAGTACGCGCTATGGATCAGCTGGTTAAAAAGCTTTCTGTACTCTTATCCTCCCATTTCCCTTATTCTGACGGTACTCATCAAGCTGTCTCAGTCCAGAGCGCGGATGATCCTAATTGCTCCGGAGTGGCCCCGACAGTTGTGATTCCCGAACGTGTTTCACAGGTCCCTCCTGCCTCACCTGCAGCTGCCGTGTCGGTCGGACCTTCTCAAGAAGTTCGCGGGACGGATGGTGCACCCCAACCTCTCTTCGTTGAGTTTGGCGACATGGCTTCTCAGATATGGCAATGTCGGCCCCTGAATCTGCTCAATGGTTGTATGGATATACTCAAGGAGGTTAAGCGACCTTCCACAAGTACTTCCTATGCCTACGAGTGGTTGAGGTTCGGCATCTGGTGCACGTCCAAGAACTATGATCCGACGACCTGCAAGGAAGATGTAATACTTCCATACCTCTTGCATTTAGATCAGTCTGGCCTTAATTTTCATTCTGTTAAGGTTCACCTCGCAGTGTTCTCTGCGTATAAGAAATGCCTTTCACAAACATCCTTCTTTCAGTTTCCTGTGATTAAAGATTTTTTGGAAGGATGGAAGAAAGTGTTTCCTCCAGTTCGGCGTCCTTTGCCTTCATAGGAGCTGAATGGGGTGCTGTTCAGGTTGATGAAGGAGCCTTTTGAACCTTTTCATAAGGCTTCACTACAGCACTTGTCATGGTAGGCGGCCTTCCTTGTGACCCTTACTTCGGCCCGTAGGGTGAGTGAAATTCAGGCATTGGGTTGCCAGGAACCTTACGCAGTGTCTTAGGCTGATAAGGTTGTGATCCGTACTCAACCTATGTTCCTTATTAAGGTGATTTCTGATTTCCGTGTCAATCAGACTATAACTTTGGCTACGTTTTTTCAAAACCCTTCCACTCCAGTGGAGAGGTCTCTTCTTTCACTGGATGTTAGAAGAGTGTTGGAATTTTACTTGGGTAAGATCAAGGACATTCGTAGGTCAGACCAATTGTTTGTCAATTATGAGTCAGTCAGGACTGGTCTTGCCACCTTGAAACAGTCCATTTCCAGATGGATTGTGTCCTGTATCCAGTTATGTTATCAGAAAGCTAACAAGACCTCAGGGGATAAGCCCAAGGCTCATTCTACCAGAGGCAAAGCAGCTACAACAGCTTTGCTTCACAATATTCCCGTTGCAGAGATCTGCAGAGCTGCCACTTGGAAGTCGGTTCATACTTTTGCTAAGCATTACTGTGTGGACTCTGATGCCAGAGCAGATGCTCAAGTTGGGCAGGCTTCGTTGAGAAATCTGTTTGCACAGTAGGGGTGTTGTCTGTTTTTTCTCCACCGCCGGATTGGTTTTTGGGATGGGCTTGCCATTCGATTCACTAGATTATGACTATACACAGAGATCCCCTACTACAGAAGGAGTAGTTTCTTACCTGTAACTCCAGTTCTGTAGTAGGGGTATCTCTGTTATAGTCATAAGCGCCCGCCCTCCTTCCCGGTGGAGAAAATGGTACTGTAATGTATGCTACAGGCCTTGCTTTATACACCTTCAAAAAGAACTGAAAGTAAAAGGACTTTGGCTGTGCATCATGGGATACCGAGGGTCTCTGGAGAGTTCCTGTAAGGCACGGTATCCCTTTTCCAGAAACATAATGGCAGCCTATGGGGGCTTGTCTGTCCAACCCTTCCTCTCTATCATTTCAAGGATTTTGGTGAAGGGGAGTTTTCTCCAGGAGGGAAAACTTGGTAAAATGTGTGAAATCTGACATTTTGGGCTATCCTTTTCACTTATTGGATGACGTGGTGGCCATTGTAGCTTTTTTAAGTGTTAGGCTGCATTATTTGTCTTGATTTTCTCTTAAGTGTCTATGCAGGACGGCAAAGAAGACAGCTTAAGAGATTATTTTTGATTGCTCCGGGGTCCACGCACATAGGTGGGACTATTCACTAGATCAGGGTTCTTCAAACTGTGGGGCACGCCCCCCTGGGGGGGCGCGGCACCATCCCAGGGGGGGGCGCACGCTCCACTCCGATCTTCCCTTTGTGCAGCGCGATGCAGAGACTCTCTGTGAGGGCGGGCGATTTCCGTCAGAGTGGGGCTGCAGGGGCCTAAGAGCTGAACAAAGCTCATTAGCATGCGAATGGTCTCTTAAAGAGGTGTGAAGTGCTCGGTGCGGCTGCCTGGCTGAGTGTGTGTGTGCCCAGAAGCTGTGTCAGCCCGGGCACACACAGGCATGGTGAGATGAAGAGGGAGAGGGAGGGAGGAAGGAGACAGAGACAGACAGACAGAGGGAGAGCAAGGGAGGGAGACAGGCAGACAGAGGGGGAGCGAGGGAAGGAGACAGAGGCTGACAGAGCGAGAGCGAGGGAGGCAGCGCGAGGGAGAGCGAGGGAGACTGAGGCAGACAGGGAGAGCGAGGGAGAGTGAGGGAGGGAGACATGCAGACAGAGGGAGAGCGAGGGAGGGAGACAGGCAGACAGAGGGAGAGCGAGGGAGGGAGACAGGCAGACAGAGGGAGAGCGAGGGAGGCAGAGTGAGGGAGAGCGAGGGAGAGCGAGGGAGACAGAGTGAGAGAGAGCGAGGGAGACAGAGGGAGAGCGAGGGAGGGAGACAGGCAGACAGAGGGAGAGCGAGGGAGGCAGAGTGAGGGAGAGCGAGGGAGAGGGAGAGCGAGGGAGAGCGAGGGAGACAGAGTGAGAGAGAGCGAGGGAGACAGAGGGAGAGCGAGGGAGACAGAGGGAGAGCGAGGGAGACAGAGGGAGAGCGAGGGAGGGATGGAGAGAGAGGGGGAGGATGGATGGATGGATGAGTGAGTGAGGACATGGATGAATGATTGGCAGAGTGGAGATGGATGGGTCAGAGAGTGCATGCATGAGTGGGGGGAGGGTGGAGAGCGGGATGGATGGATGGGTGGGTGGATGGATGAGTGGGGGGTTGAGTGGGTGGACGGATGAGTGACTGGGTGGATGGATGAGTGGGTGGGGGGATGGTTGGATGGGTGAGAGGGTGGGTGGTTGGATGGATGAGTGAGTGAGTGGATGGGTGGAAGAGTGGATGAATGAATGGAGGAGTGGATGGATGGATGAATGGAGGAGTGGATGGATGAATGAATGGAGGAGTGGATGGATGAGTGGGAGGATAGCTTGGGTGAAGGGGTGAGTGGTTGGATGGGTGGGTGGAAGAGTTGATGGATTGGTGAGGGGATGGATTGGGTGAAGGGATGGATGGATGATGGATGGATGGGTGAGGGGGTGGATGGAGGGATGGATGGGTGAGATGATGGATGGAGGGATGGATGGTGGATGGGTTTGCAAGTGGTTGAAGGGGTTTGGATGTGGATGGGGCACAGATGGAGGGAAGGAATGAATGGTGGGGGAGTTGGTGGATGACAAGGTGTACATGATGGATGGGGAGGGTTGTGATGACTTCCTTTGCCTTGGAGGATTGTGTTTTGAGCTGTGTGGTACGCCTCTGTCGTTTGGCCACACCCACTCACAGGCCTGTAGTTTGCTAGGCACTCTTGTTGTGTTGAGCATTGTTTGCCGGATATGGCCCATGGTGTGCGCGTTGCAGTCGATCATGTGGTGTGCCGGATCCCCCGAGGTTTCGGTCAGGTGGTGGGGGGGCCCAACATCTGGGGGAATTCAGCTGGGGTGGCTCAACCTGGAAAAGTTTGAATACCTCTGCACTAGATTATGACTATAACAGAGATAACCCTACTACAGAACTGGAGTTACAGGTAAGAAACTACTCCCTCTCTCTGTACGCACTCAGGTACTTAGCTTTAACCTACTCTCACACATCAAGACTTTTCTCCTTGAACTCACATCGCTTACCCTACATGCACACAGGCGCACAGATCACATGGCACTCACAAAGGCCCACCAGTCACACAGGCACCAGAGAGGCAGTCAGCCTGGAAAGGTAAGGACTCAGTTGCTCACCAAGACTAGGTTGCCACCATACTCAAGTCCTGTTAATGTGTGGCACTGTTGATGAATGTCACTTACCTCAGACCTTTTAGCTTCCACATGTCCCATAAGCAGGGACTAGCCAGGTGTCTGCTCTCCAGATGGATAAATGGCTACTACAGGAGTGCAGGTACTGGCTGTGTCTACCACTGGCATAAGTACTACTGGCACTACCATGGACAGTGCTGCTGATTCTATCTTTTGAAAATAGAATTAAACATTTACCCGTAAATGTCAATAAACTTCTCAGAATTTTGAATGACAAGTGTTGAACGTTGGAAGGACAGGCTTAAGAATCCTTTACATTTTATGGATGGAAAGACTATGCTTTTCCACATGGATCAATAAACGGAATCATACACTGGAGGCTCTGAGCAAGTACAAGTTAAACACAGGCCTTCAAAGCATGTTCAGCCTGTAGCATCAACAAGAATGGTTGCACTCTGGGGCAGTGGCAAAGCGTGGGGGCTGTAGGCCCCAGTGCATTAAAAGAAGATGGTCACAGTAACTGCATATGAGAAACCAGGAACTGTTTGCAGTGCTCTACACTATTTGCCCTCATTTTGACTACACCATGCTGGTTTTCTGATGCTGACTGTGCCCTGGGTTATATTAACCAGACTGAGGGCATGTGGTCTGATTAAATGCCATGGTAATTAGGTATAATTACAGTTGGTACTGACAACCTACCTGTAAGTCCCCAGTATATGGTAGGGCATGTATGACATGTAGGCCTAGAGGCCCAGTAGATTTCATGCACTAAAGTTTGAACCACAGTGGTACATATAAGTAACCCCTAAGGTCCTCCCGAGGTGCCTCGGGGGTAGGGTACATTTTAACTAGAAGCAGGGACATAATTACAAATGTTTTATATGTGCTGTTGATGAAAAACCTGGCAATTTAATTTTTCCCAACTGTAGCACAATTGCTCTATAGGCTAACATGGGACTGCTTTGTTAAAGTATAACTATTGATAGGAGTGGGCTAAAAATATAATTCAAGATCTTTAAAGAATAGTTATAATAAATCCAACAATGTGCCCCTGTTTGTTATAACTATTACAGAAAATGCATTATAGAACTTTATGTTGTGTGAGCCAAAACTCAGCATTCCAACAGCCCTCTTCTTATTGTTCATCCTCTGCCAGGCTGAGCCAAGCTGTCTTAATGAAGTGTGAAGTTGTCTGACTAGAGAAAAAGGATTTCCTTTGGGAAGAGATCTGCAAGCTGCAGAGCAAATGCCAGAGTGAGTGTGGAGTAGCCAAACTGGTCTACAAAGGGAGAATGACAGTTTAAGGAAGCACTGTCTCACCCCCACATCTTGCACCTCCAGCCAGACTGAAGCCCCAGTAATAAGATTAGCAGAGGGGCTGGAAGGGGAGTGTTAGGGATACTTAGTCACACCATGGGGATGGCTTAGCCAGATCTTAACCTCTAGGAGACAGTTTCTACATTTTGGAAGATTAGAGCTTATGCCACACTTCGGAGGAAGTTGGTCAGGGGTGCCTCCCTGCTTGTCACTCAGGAACAATATATAAATATGGGAGAGCTGCCCAGCAACCCAGCTCCCTGTCTGGAATAATCAAGAGAAGCAGGACTCCCCTGATTGAAGCCCTGGTCTGCACTGCAAGAGGACTGCACTCATAAAGACTACACCTGCTGCACACTATGGAACTGCAGCCCTCACGACTTTGCCTTGCTTAAAAAGGATTAAAGAGGGATTCCCCAAAAGCAACAGGTACAAATGACCAACAAATGTTCACTGCCTAACACTAAAGAAGAAGAAGGACTGCCCTGCTGGAACCCTGGCCTGCACCCCAAAGAACTGCTCTTTGAATAACTGTACATGCTGCACACTTGGAACTACAGCCCTAAGAACTTTGCTGGCTTCAGGAAGTGAAGGAGTGGACTCCCTGACAACACCAAGTTAAAAGGGTTTGTTAATATTGGTGCAGGATAGGTTACCAGAGAGCATATTCATGATGTCGGAAGAGAGTGGAGAGCCAAGAGGGTGTGGCTGTGGTCTCCCTTGCTGCCATACTTGCCTACTGGAGAGCCGCAGAGAAAGACCAGGCTGAGCTCTTTCTTCAGCAACAGCTTATTGCCCGCAACCCGCTCTCCGCACTCCACATTCAGAGTTCCTCCACCCGAAGGCCCCATCAAGGATTATTGCAGGGATTCTGCCCAAAAACAGAACTATGCGCAGGATTATAGGAGCTTGGTATATAGGGACTGAGTCATCCTACCACCTTAGTACCCATGAGCCCAGGACCGACTAGCTATAGTGTCTCACTTGCTTTTCCTACTCACTCAACAAATGATTAGACACCCCAGAACACAACACTCCCAGATCTCCCAGGAATTGCTGTAACAAGACACACCCTTTTGCTCGCACTTTTGTACTTGTGCACAGTAAGATCTGACAGAGACACAAAACAGTTTAAAATACTTATTTTAAATAACATGCCCTAACATGCAGTATACGTGCCACCACAAGCAGGAACATTCATAGTATAAATACCAGTCAGCATAGCAGCTAGTCCATAATCATGAAGGGAGATATCATCATGAAAAGACAATAGAGCCTAACCTCCCTCCCCTTTCTATGAAGCAGTATTATTATATATTAGAAGATCTCTTGGCTTAGTCAGCAGACCTCATACCTTAGCCTATAGATGATAGATCTACATCATAGGTGCTGTCTTGCTTTTCTTCCTGGAAAGGTCCGCCTCAAAGTGTGCCCTACTTATTTGTGTATTCCAATAAAACCAAAGTACATTGTCCAAACAACAGCTGCATCTGTATGTTTTGTCTAAGGCCTAAGGCCTTGACAGAACAAAATAACAAGGGCCATTGTTGTTAAACCTTGCTCACAATGTTCAGTCAAAATCCCAGGAATGTGCAGAGAGTGAACACAGCGATGAATTCTCATGTGAAAACAGCCATAGAAAATATTGCAAAAATGAAGATGTGCAGTAATGAGTGCAAAGCAGCGGGTAAGCTGAAACGGGCTCATTCTAACTTAGAGAAGATGATAATGTCCCCCTGGGCCATGTGACAGGATGGAGAGCGACGGGTACCTCCAGTGAGCAGCAGCACCAAGGGTCACACGCCGGACAGAAGCGACCAGCCCTAGGCCGGTGCGGTTTGTTTAACTGCGGTGCAGCCTTACCTTCTCATCACACAAACGTTCCACTGCTCTTGGTGTGAAGCACTAGTGAATAGTATCAGCTCACACCTGAAACATAATTCTGGACGCCAGGCCTAGTAAGTGCACAGCTTGCTCTGCAAAGTATGGAGAGAAGGTGGAGGAGTGGATTGCAACTGTATCTGTGACTTCCGACACCCGTTTATCTGAGGCCAAAAGTAGCTAGGAAGGGAGCAACTGTGGTAACCAAAGGGCAGAAAAACTCACCAGCACCCACCCAACTGCAAGCAGGAGATCTGGGGCATACAATTGTGAGTTAGAGCATGAGAGCACATAGAGAAAACCGCAGAGCTGTAGAACTTTGGAAGAGAAGAGGGGGGAAGGGACGAGGCCAGCAGCAGTCACTTTTTCCCCAGTGTATAGGTTGAGCCCCGAGCCTGCTGAAGAGGCCTAAATTAGGCACAGGTGCAGCTTGAAAACTGGGTGAGCTCCCCGCTCACCCACCCTCACTGGCTCAGCCTTTCCTGTTGGAAGTCCTACAGCTCCCAGCCCACTTCCCTCCTATTGCCCCAGGGTGCCCTTGCAACCCTTAAATCTCCACCTGCCCTCCCCCATACCAAGTGGGAAGGACCCTATCAATCGGATGTGTAATACCCTTTTAGGAAGCTACAACTACAAAATAAGGCTTACTGTGGACGTCAGACCATCTCTTCCAATCGCAGTATCATCAAAAGGAAATCTATCATGCAGCCAAAATCAGCCTCTGAGGGAAAAGCCTCTCTGATCCCTGAGGCCCCCTGAACACCCAAAGCATTTGGAATGATGCCCAGGCTATCCCAGCCCCAACGTTACACAAAAAGGTTCCTACTACAGACCGCATCATGCACTTCTTCACAATCTTCAAACAGCAGCATACCTCCTTCACCGACTTACCAACAGTCAGCCACTTGCCGCATATAACCTGTGTGCTACAACAGGGAAACGCAGGTCTCAATCCTGCCCAAAGAAGGCAGTGCCCAAGGAAATGACCCAACATATTTGTGGCACTCTTAAGATTCAATAAATTCCCAGGCTCCAGAAAGACGGAAGCAAGTAGTCTCAGCCCAAAACCATTATCATCAGCAACTTACCCCACAGTTTTCTAACCAGCTTAGAACCCCAGAGTTACTAACTGTTAGTTCTATAAGGATGGGGCACCAGGCTTTAAACAAGAAGTGGGGGTCTCTCAGCATAATTTCTACAAAACCAGGAGTCCAAAACTGAAAGCACACTGGAGCTCACCCCGAAGTTATTCAGAAAGGCAGAAGGAACCAAACAATCCTCCCCCTGTTCCAAAAACACCCAAAACATCAACAGGACGATCATATGGGGGCCAGAGAGGGTTTGTGCTTAAATAGCCAGAGTATGTTGACCCATTTAGGATGTCATAGTCTCCCTTTATGTGATATCTAGGGGTTAGCACTACATAGTGGGTCACATTTGGGGGACTTTGCACCAGGGATAGGGCTCAGTCTGCTGGGGTAAGACCTGAGAATAGTGGGACGTTGGGCAGGCATAAACCCGGAGCAAGCAGGTTTATGGGCCACTGGTGGATAGCGCCCCAGTGTTTGTGCCAGTCACCCCAGATGGGGCTGGCATGAGTGCTTGCGTTATTAAAGAGATCTGCGCATCCTATGGCTTCTAGGGTCTGCTTCACATACTTGAGCCATAGGATGTTCAGCCCCCGGTCACGGGCAAGGCAGTCTTTTATAATCTGCTTGCTAAATGAGGCCTCTGTATTTGCCCATATTTTGGCCCAGCAGGTTAGGGGTTTGGCTTCTAGCCTATCTCTGACGTAATTGATGCCCCGTTCTTCATGAATGATGTGGGACGGTGTACTCTGGGGTACTTTCAGTAGGCGCCGA
This sequence comes from Lissotriton vulgaris, assembly GCF_964263255.1. Lineage (NCBI taxonomy): Eukaryota > Metazoa > Chordata > Amphibia > Caudata > Salamandridae > Lissotriton > Lissotriton vulgaris. The sequence continues at coordinate 363,773,090 of NC_141695.1, read as the reverse complement.
AGGTTCTTGTTTTCCTCGGTTTGCAGATGCTGTGTGTCAATAAAACCCCATACCTCACTTTCATAAAGAATTTTGGCACAACATATAGAGCTGTATAATCTCAGGATTTGCTCCCGGGACCAACTGCCCAACCTTTGTGCAAAGTTCATGATCGACCCAGAGCAACTCACTAATGTGCGGCATTTCTCTTCTACAAGGGCCTTAAAATTAAGATGACTGTCAAACAATATCCCCAGGTAAGAAAAGGACTGCACCTTTCCCAGGTAATGGGAACCAATCGAGTAGACATCATTTTTACTCATTTTTTTCCCCACCTCCATGATGTATGACTTGATTAGATTGGGGGACAGGTCTAGGTTCTTCATAAAGGAAACAAAGCCGTCTATCAAACCCTGAAGCCCTTTGGGTGTCCACGCGTCCAGTATCCTGCCGTCTGCGTAAAGCAGGACAAGGATCCCTCTTGAGCCAATCCACAGTGTATCACCCTTTAAGGTGCTAAGTGCCTGATCCAAGCCATTTATGTACAGGGTGAATAGAAATGGGGCCAGAATACATCCCTGTCTCACCCCACTTAAACATGGGAAAGGGTCGGTGGTACTTCCCTCCTGATTGTATCTAACAATGGCGGTGGTATTCTGGTGCAATGCCTTTAAGATGTTAATAAGCACAGGGTCCACACCAAGGCCTCCCATAATTGCCCATAATTTCCTGCGATTGACTTGGTCAAAAGCCACCGTCAAGTCCATGAAAGCCAAGTACACAGTTTCGTGGCTGGCAATGGTGTACTTGGCTACCAATAAATTAAGATTAAGACATTGATCGGTGGTTGACTTTCCTGGCCTAAAGCCATATTGGGTGTCAGTTATAATCTGTTGATCCTCCACCCAGTCCATTAACCGGCTGAGGATAGCCCTTCCAGAACTTTCGCTGACACATCGATTAGGGAAATGGGCCGATAGCAAAGTGGTCTGTCCTTATTGCCCTTTTCAAAAATAGAAACGATTATGGCTGTGGACCAGGATGGTGGCATACCTGTGTCTACTGCTGCATTAATGACTCTGGTCAGGATTGGTGCCCATAGATCTACCTGGCTCAAGAGAAGATCTGGTGGGATCCCATCAGGACCCGGGCCTTCAATTCCTGGCTTAATCTCCACCAGGGTGAAACTTGTCTGGATGATAAACTGCTCCCGCTCTACAGCTTCCGTCTGGGCCTCAGTCAGGCAGTGATTATAAAGCCCATGGAAATGCTCGTACCATGAATCTGGAAAGATGTGATTGGCTACCCTTGGTTTGTTTGCCTCTGGGAAGCAAGGGTCATTTATACACTTCGCAGAAGGCAGTTGTGTTCTTTAGCTCTATCGCTTCTCTTAAGTCTGCTGCTACAAACCGATTTTACGGCGTTTTACTGCCGATTTATAATTTAACATACATAGGGTCACCCTGCTCTTGTCTCTTGGAGAGGATTTTAATGCAATTTTCAGCTCTCTCAGGGAGCGGGAGCACTGTTGGTCGAACCACCTTGGGTCATTCGTTCTTGCTTTTTAGGCCTTGGCCTGATCCAGCGCATGCACTGGCTCGGCTGAGACATTTAGTAGGGCTCTGAGAAATGCTACTTTGCCGGTGATCAGCTTGCTAGAACACATGCGCGTGATAGCAAGCTTATCGCCAGGAAAGAAGCACTTGCAACTACAGTGTGATGGCCTCTCCTCCCGTCTGGTTAATTCTCCAGTTTGACCACTACTCCTCTCAGTGCCCTACTTTCCTGGCAGCTATATGCAGTCAGCCGCCCCTGTATGCTTCACTGCCCATAGGTCTATCTCGTGCTATCTCCTCCTCCCTCTGCTGCCTCAGGTTGTCTCTGTTTCTTCTCTCTATATCTCTGCCCCCTTAGTGGATTCCGTTCCTTTCGCTTCTTAAAGGAAGACCTGCCTCTGAAGTACACCGCCCCTCCACAACTGGATCTTGTGGTGCTGATATTTCTTCAGCTGCTTAGGAAGCCGCCCTCTCGTTTCAGCGCAACATATTGTCGACTCTGAAACTTGCAAGCTAGGCCGGGTATAACCGAAGCAGCAGAGTACATTCGCCATGTTTTCATGTTCGCTCTACAAGGTACTGGGTGCACTTACCTGCTATGGTCACTGCCCGCCTCAGTGCAGCCCCGTGAACTGGTAGACACTTAGCCTGCTATTTGCAGTACCTCGCCTGACAGTGGCACTGTTCCCGTTCCATCAATAATGCTCCTTAGCCTCCGGCTGCAGTGCGTGCTGTCCGCTCCAGTTCCCTACTCTCCTGGCAGCCATATGCAGTCAGCCGCCCCTGTATACTTCACTGCTTACATGTCGTCGGAGGTGCTTATCTATCCAACCGGGGACAATAACCAGGCATGCGCAGGAAGCGACACTTTAATCGGCTGCTGTGGTGCAAGTTCATACAGGGTGTGACAGCAATGTTCAACATAGTTATCTCACATCCCTGCTCATGTGTAGAAACTCAGTACTGCACAGCAATGGGATAATTCCATTTGTATTTTTTTCCTGAATAAAACATTTACCTTTCTAGTTGTTCGGTATGGCCCCATTAAAATGAGGTCCGTTTATTTACCCAACCCCCATCATTAGTCCCTCTTCTCTGTCTATAACCTTACATCTGGCTTCATGCGTACCAGGTGTCTTAAGTGGCGGATGCTTCGGCTCTGTGTCCCTGAGTATTATCATTTGAATGCGCTGTATTTCTGCCAAAAGCTGCTTTTAATTCTTTCTTTGATCATATGTTTTTTAATCGGTGTGTTCTTTTTTTCCCTAGTCTTTTCACGCAAAGCAAATTAATTTTTATTAGTAAGTATCTGATTGAGCATTGGAAGTAAAAGTCCACTGGTATTTATTTTTCTCTAAAAAAACATTTACCTTTCTATTTGTTCAATACGATCTCCTTACTTTGTGGTCCCTTTATTTAACTAAACCACATCACAAGTCCCTTTTTTTCTGTCTAAGCCTTCAAACTGGCGATGATACTATCAGGACTCTTAAGTGCCGGCTCTGTGTCCGTGAGTATTAAGGGAAGGATTGTCACATTGAATTACTTATAAATATCAAAAACATTTCTCGTTGTTTTTTAGACAGCCTTCAAACTGGCTATGATACTATCGGGACTCTTAAGTACCGGATGCTCCCCGGCTCTGTGTCCGTGAGTATTAAGGGAAGTAAGTAAGTAAGTAAGTAAAATTTTATTTTCACAATTAATTAAAATCATTGCAATAAACACATTCAAAATTGACTGTTGTAGAAAAGGAGTATTCAAGTCTATTAAAAAGTCAGTAAGATTGTTGGTTAAAAGAGCAATGGGAAAGTAACTTAGAGAGGATAGAGCTCAAACTTGATCAGATGGTAAGATCAAAGAGTTAATTTCTGTAATAAACTTTACAAAGCGTGTCGCTATCTGAGGTGAGTCCCCCCTCATGCAAGCATCTAGTGCTTCTTGACATGTCCTGATACTAAGAAGAAGCCAAATTGGTCTCAGCCAGAAAATTCTTTGGGCTCGTAGGCGATGACAAATACACAAGATGTGGATGAGGTTTTCCTCTTCCTGGTTACAAAAGCGGCATTGGGAGGAAGTTTCTTTCATATATCCTTGGCCAAACTTATATGCCTTCAGCGGAATTAAACCGAAACGGAATCTCATTAGTTGGAGTTTTGTATGTGGTTTCAAAGAGGATGTAAGATAAGACGGTAAAGTTTTCGAGGCACATAGTTTGGAGGCCCAAGAGCCGTGGAAGAGATGGAGTACCTGTTGCGCATCAAAGTCATTTGATAAGATTTTTGCTTGTTTGCTAAAAAGCTTTGATTTCACCTCGATGGGCAAAGAAGTTGACCATATATCTTTTGCTTCGAGGGAGTCGAGGCAGAATGTCAGATATTTATTCCACAATGTTTTGGGATTACTAAGCACTGACCATATGCAGCTCTTTAAAGTGAGAGGGCTAGCTTGTTTCGCTTTTAGGCAATAGGTGATATATCTTGCGCTCATAATCCATCGCATGGATGATAGAGAGAATTATTTCCGAATTTGGGCGTGGGAGGTTGAGTTTGGCAACCCAAAGACCCTGAGGTAACATGATGATTGCGCTCTGTCTAGCCAGTTATTCATTTTATCTTTAAAAATTATTGCTCCAAAAGAGATTGTGGGAAGGAATTTTGCGGTAATCAGTTTTATCAGTGGGACCAAGTCCTGGAAGTGCAGAGCATTCTTCATTCTTATGAAAGCCCCCTCTAGGCTACAAGCAACTACCTGCATCTCAGTTGTATGCACAGAAGATCTCCCTTTATGATCAATCCAGACGCCCAGATACTTATATGCGATTAAAGTCTCCAGTGGTTTCCCTTCAATAAACCACATGGCTTTTTTATATTCGTAGAAGATATTACCATTGCTTTGGTTTTAGTAACATTTATCTGTAGCATATTGATTATTATTATTATTATTATTAAAGGCTTTTATAGCGCGCTCTGTTACTAAAAAATAGTATCCTGGCGCGGTAAAGGCGGAGCAGACTGGGAGAGGACAAATATTAAGAAACATAACAGAAAAAATTAGACTTTAATATTAAAAAGGTGAGTTTTTAGTCCTTTCTTAAAAGCATTAAGAGACGGTGCAGTTTTTAAGTGGAGGGGAAGGGCATTCCAGGATTTTGCTGCTTTTACCAAGATTGATTGGCCGCCAAGTCTGCAATATTTAAATTTGGGGACAGACATCTGGCACATGTTGGCCGATCGTAGAGGGCGGTTAGGGACATACAAACAGAACCTTTTTCTCAGATAGACAGGGCCAGTTTGATAGATGGCTCGGTAGGCCAGCACTAGAATTTTAAACAAAATCCTGTGGGCGACCGGAAGCCAGTGGAGAGCACAAAGCAGGGGACGGGCACTGGAGCGCCTAGGTGCATTAAACAAGAGCCTGGCGGCGGCGTTCTGAATGACCTGAAGGCGGTGAATCAGGTATGCCGGCAATCCACAGAACAGTCCGTTCGAGTAGTCTAGCCTGGAGAGAATTAAGGCACGGATGACTGTCTCTTTTGCTTCTTGTGGTAGAAGAGGGAAGAACCTACGTAGGGTTTTTAGGGTGGCAAAACAAACCCCCGTGAGTTTCTTTATATGGTCCTCGAACTTAAGGTTCTTACCAAACCAAACTCCCAAGTTTTTCACTGGGCCAGATGTGGCTTTTGGAGGGGGGAGGTCAGCAGGCCAGAGACGCTCACTAAAATCCTCAGGAAAAGAGCCGTACAGCAGAACCTCGGATTTACTTTCGTTGCATTTTAATTGTGCGTGTGCTAGCCATTGAAAAACAGAGGACAGACAAAGTTGGGCATCCGACGTATCTAAATTATCTTTAGGCCAGGTAAACAAAAGCTGCGTATCGTCGGCGTACGCCATAATTTTTGCCCCTAGTTGTTCAGCGAGGTAAATCAGCGGGGTGAGATAGATATTAAAAAGTAAGGGGCTTAAAATGGACCCCTGGGGAACACCTGTGGAAAGTTGTTTAGGGGTGGAGGCAAATGGGGGCAGCCAGATCTGTTGAGTACGGTTATTTAAAAAAGAAGTCAGCCAGTCAAATGCAGGGCCAGTGACACCAATATCTGCTAATCTGGCGAGTAATAGGGAGTGAGGCACCGTATCGAAGGCAGCAGAGAGGTCTAATAAAATCAGAGCCGCTCTGCCACCTCCGTCAAGGCACTCCCGAATAGCTTCTGAGATTTCAACCAAGGCCGTCTCGGTACTATAGGAGGCCCGGAATCCGGATTGAGCTGGATGTAGGGCCTCAGTTGACTCGACGAATTTATCCAGCTGCTTAAAGACAGTCTTTTCACAAATCTTTGCAAGAGCTGGGAGCAGAGATATAGGCCGGTAATTAGACGGCGTGGCCGGATATAATCCATTTTTTTTTAGCAATGGAAGCAATTTGGCTTGCTTCCAGCAAGCGGGGACAGTAGCTGTAAGGAGCGAAAGGTTGATCAGCTGAGTAACCTCATTTCCCAATGTTTCCGCTAAACCCGCAAATACTCTAGCCGGGCAGGGGTCAGAGGGAGATCCTGATTTTAGAGCAGCCACAATAGAAGTGATGTCAGATTTTAGTTGGGGAGTAAACGTAACCAATTGCTCAGTACGTGGGGGCATTGAAGGACGCAGAGTGGTTAGAGGTGGTGTGGGGCCATTACAAACATTTTGTAGGTCCTCCTGAATTTTAGCGATTTTTTCAATAAAAAACTCAGATAGTTCTTCGCACCATTCCTTCGAAGCAGGCAACAAAGGTTGTGATGCACAGGGGGACACAAAACTTTTTACAATCGTAAAGATTTCCTTACTATTGTTGTTTGCTTTATTAATGCGTCCTGCAAAATAGCTGCGTTTGGCCGATCTGATGGCTGCATAATACTTTTTTTGTGCAACCCGCAGATCCTTTTTTGCCTCGGGAAGATAGGCTTGTCTCCACAGCCTCTCCAGCTTTTTACAGTCTGATTTGAGGTCTCGGAGGGCAGGGGAAAACCAGGGTTTGGAGGGGGTAGAACGGAGTCTGCAGACCCGGCTACTATTGATTGATGCAGCGGTTGCGCATTCCACCCATGAGTTAAATGCGTTGGCTGCGGCCTCGATATCAGAAGGTAGCGAAGGGCGAGAAGCAGCAAGACCCTCAGAGAGGGTGTTAAGATTAATCTTCTGTGTATGGGCAGTTTGGGGGTGGATCACAGCAGCAGTTATCAGAGTCCAAGAGAATCTGATAAGCTTATGGTCCGACCAGGTTACTGGCTCAGGATGAGTCATAGTGATATCAAAATTAGAGCATACCAGATCGAGAATATGACCTCCTAAATGGGTTGGGGCAGCTACCCATTGCCTTAGTTGGGCCATAGAGAGAGCTTCTGCAAGGCGAGCTGCCTCTGGTAGGTCCGGGCTATCAACATGAATATTAAAATCCCCTAGGAGAAGATACCGGGAATGGCATAAAATCCGAGGGACTATCAATTCTTCTAAGACCTGCACAAAGTTACCAACGTTGCCTGGAGGGCGGTAGACCAGCGTGCCGCCTATGGAAGAGTGGGCGTTAAAGATTAGGGAAAAATGGAGCATCTCGGCTTCAGGCAATTGTTGTTGGGAGTCGTAAGAAAAGGTCCACTGTTCTCTAAAGACAACTGCTATCCCCCCACCTCGACCTAGAGGGCGGTCAGATCTGACAATTTTAAAACCGCGTGGAACGGCCAATTCAACAGAGGGGGCGCAGGTATCATTGAGCCAGGTTTCCGTTATGAAAAGGAGATCCAGCTGATTGTCACTCAGCAGCTCAAAAATGTCTGCTGCATGTTTGACCAGTGACCTAGCATTAATCAAACCGGCGTGGACCAGTGAAGAGGCCACAGGGCGGGGAGGCAAAGGGTTAAGCGTGGGCTGAAAACGGTATTTACACACCTGGCAGACCCGGGATGCACTGTTTGCCACCTCCCATGAGGCGTTGCACAGACAGGAGCTGGCTTTCAGCGTCATGAGGAGTCCACGAGAGTACCGAATGGGTGTGTTATCAGGGCGCCGAGGAGTGTTGGTAAGGGGGTTGGCCCTGGGCCCGTCCGAGGCACGGACGGGCACAGACGGGCCCTCCTTTGGCGCTCCTTCAGCGCGCAGACGGCGCGCCCGCTGCGCGTGGCCGCTGCGCGTCTTAAAGTGCATGTTTATTTATAGTCACAGCCCCTCCCTCCGCTGGACCGCTAACTCGGGTCCAGCCGGGTCCGAGCCTAACTCAAGATGGCGCCCGTCTAGCCCTCCACAACAATCGGCACCAGCCGCGGTGGAACGGGGCACAGGGGGTCCAAATGTCAAGCGCTACAACAGGTAACAGTATTTAAGAGTTTAAAAAAGGCACAGGGATTATAACACACAGTTTTTTTTTTAATTAAATGCAGGTAATGATGTTACAGTACTGGGCGAGGGAGTCGAACAGTCTTTGAAGGCCCACCTGGGTTGGGTCTAAGAGAATGATGTTGTCTGTGTATTGCAGAGTTTGTATTTTTCTTTGTTCAATTCCAGGGGGAAAAGCTCTGGAACGGGACAACCATTCAGGGAGGTCTGCGAGATACAGGTTGAAGAGTAATGGTGCAAGGGTGCACCCTTGTTTTAGGCCTCTGCTAGTGTAGATTTTGTTAGAAGTAGACCATCTCGTTGTTACTCTTATTTTAACCCAGGTGTCTGTGTGTAGGGCTATTAGTGCATTCAATAGTGACCGTGGGATGCCACATCTTGCCAATTTTTCCCACAGTTTAGGCCGGCTCAAGCTGTTGAAGGCTTTACGAAAGTCAATAAATCCTAGGTACAACAATTTGCCTTTTGATGCTAGTGTGGTTTTCATCAGGTGAGCCATGCAAATTAAATTGTCCTCAATATGGCTGCCTCTTTGGAAATCCGTTTGGGGGAAAGGGATTAGGTTGTTATTTTCCGCCCATTTTGTAAGTTCCTTTAAAAGGACACTAGCATATGCCTTCCGTCCACATCGAGTAAGGCTATCATCCTATAATTGTCAGGATTGGAGCGCGAGCCCTTTTTATGGAAGGGGACGAGGAGTGATCCTTGCCAAGATGCCGAAATAGGGCTTCCCAGTATTGCGGCCTCGAAAAGAGGGGTCAGTATCGTGGCCCATTTCTGGGCGGAGGCTTTGAATACTTGAATAGGGATTCCATTGGGTCCGGGGGCGCCTTTTCTTTATTATTCCTGCTATATCGTCTGTTGTTAACTTGACGGAGGAGATTGTATCTTCCTGAGGGATTGATTGATCAAGCAAAGACAGGCTACTGCTATTGCTATTTAAAGCGCGCGGTGCTGTATAAAGTATTTTGACAGAAGACTTCCAATCAGCAGGAGAGATATTGGTTGCGGTGGGTGGTTTAATGCCTTTGGTGGCCTTATTTACCCAGTTCCAAAATTTCCTTTGGTCTTTAGTTTTTATGATCTCAAAGGCTGTCGCCCAGTGATGCTCTTCTTCCAGTTTCTTTAGGAGGAACCTGGCCTTCCTGTATTATTTTCTAGCAGCTGATATGTCACTCTTCAGAGATTTATATTTGCTTTCATTATTCACGGTGGTATGTTGCAACTTATTTAATCTGCTTTTTGTGGTGATTATAAGTTGTTTTTGCTCTAACAAAGTAATCGAAGCCGGAAGGTCCTTCGGAAGGCTATTTGTTGGTTTTAATGCTAATTGATCTCTGAAGTTGGTCATTGTGATTTCCCAAGAGGATGCTGACGAATGATTAATGCCAGCCAGAGCCCATTTGGACACTTCCGCTTCTATTACTTCGCGATAGCCTTCGGACCATCTCAATTTTCTTACATTCTGGAGATTCGATTCAATCCCCAACTGGGGAATGTTCGGGCGATGTAACTGCCTCAGGGCAATCTTGCATATTAAGATGGCATGGCCGCTATCTGAGGATGGTATTATCGAGAGCTGACATACCTGGTGGAAAGGGGTGAGTGATATCCATATATAGTCTAGAGTAGCCATGCGGGAGGAGGATATGTGAGTATATGCAGCTGGTTTGTCCGAGGCAATCCTTCCGTTGAGGATGCGCAAGCCGGATTGATTTAGTTTTGTTGCTAGTTTTATACCATCGGCTTCCTTCCGTTGGCACTGAGATTTTATCTCTGGGATTGCCCACATTTCGTTTACTGATAATAGTTGAGAGGATTGGGTGAGGTCGGTATTCATAAGATTACAGTTGAAGTCGCCCATTAACAGCCACAAATCGTTTGGGAATAGGGCTTCAAGATTGTTTATTATAGGCAACATATTGCTTAAAGTGGACTCTCATCTTGTTTTTGTGGGGTGCAGGTAGACACGGCCAAGGATGATTTTTTGCTTAGTTTTTCCCTTTTCGTGGCTCTTGATCTCAATGCTTATGAAGATGTAGTCGCCCTCGCCCTTGCGGAGTGTTTCAAATTTTGCGACCAATGTATTCTTCACAGCGATTAGCACACCCCCTGGATGCATGGCCACCTGCTGTGGATGGAATGGCGAAGGATTCCATTACGGTAAAATCTTCCCAGATGGTGTCCTCCAGGGCCCAGGTCTTTTGGATAGCGAAGATGTCATGGGTCTTCCGGAGGTCTGTAGTTAATCGTCTGATTTTCTCTTTTGTTAGGCCCCGGATGTTCCAGCAGCATATATTTAGGCAGTGGGCTATGTCATAATTTGGTTTATTTTCGTGCAAAGTTGTCTGTGCACTACCCTAAGGCCTGGGAGAGCCAAGACCCATCTTGGGATTTATTCGGCTTGAATACGCATTTTCGTGGTCCTCCTGCTGTTGTAGCTGTAACTTGAAGCGGGGTCTCAATCCAGGGTGCTGTTTTTGATTCCTGTCTGTGGCCATGTAGTGTCGGGGGTAACTGCTGATTCTTCCTTTCCTGGTTTAGGTCTGGTCTGGTATTGTCAGTCGTTATGGATTCGGAAGTGTTTTTTAGAAAGGTCGGATAGTTGGTGATTGTGTAAAGGCTAGCCTGAATGCCCCATTCACTCAGTTGTTTTGCGTTCTTCATTAATGTTGCAGCCTGATCGGGATTGAAAAAAGTAACCACTGTCGACTGGTTTTTCAGTCCCATTATGGGGTCTATAAAAGCCACTGTTTCGATGTCCGCTGAATTGACGCTTTCTAAACCTGGAAGGTACAAGCATAGCTTTAGAATATTTCCTCTGTTTAGAATGTCCCATTGACCCTGGGATTCATATTCCGGGTGCAGTATTATTTTTTTGTATTGTTGCTGTATGAATCGAGGTCTTGGTTGTTGGAATTCAGTTTGTGTAATTGTACCTGGTTGGGGCTGCGGATTAGAGGATTCATCAGGGGCTTTTCATTGCGTAGACGCTCCAAATTTTCTTGAGTAATTGGTTTTAAAATTGAGGAGCAGGTACTTATGGGCAGGTCGCTGCCTATAGCCGAGTTTTGGACGAAGTGCGTCTTGTTGTCAGGTCTAACATCTTCTATGATGGCCTCGTTATAGGGTGGTTCTTCTTCTGTTCTTGGCTGTGGATTTTCTACAGTATAAGTTCTTGTTATTTGTCCTAAGTCTTGAATAGAAGGTTTGATTTGTTCACCAATGGTGGCAGAGAGACTTATGTTAATGAGTTTATTAGGATTATCATTTTGGCTGGGATGGTTACTATGAGATTTTTTATTATTGCTACTATTTTTAGTTGTTTTAGTTTTCTTTAGGTCTAGTAATTTTTGCGTATGATTTAAAGACGTTTTCAGGTTTTCAGTTTTTTCTTTACGTGAGTCGGCTGGTTTTTCTGGCTGCTTAGTCAAATTCATAGGTGGATCCCTCTTGTTTGTTCCAAGCCATTGTAATAATGCATTGCCCTTTTTCCTTGCTTTGTTTAATTTCTTCAGTTTCTTCTTGTTCTTTCTAGACAAGGAGGTTCCTTCCTTCAGAGTTTGTTTGGTCTTGATTGAGGACATAGAAAGGCTTGATGTGATAGGTGGCGTTTCTTCGATGTTAGGTTGTGTAGTCGTGTCTTCAGCCGTCTGTGATTGTGAGGAAGAGATGGTAATGTTGTCAGGGTAGAAGATGTTTCCTTGGGAGCCTTGAGTGGGGTCTTGAGCCGCAGGAAAAGGCTGCTCATAGTGGATATTTGTTGTGGCATTGAGTCGTGGTTGATCCAGTTTTGAACTATTGTTGTTGTTATTAGGGCGATCTTGATTGTTGGAGCTTAATTTTGGTGTTCTAGAAGTTTCTTGAGATTGAGTCGGAGTACTTGGTTTCTCTGGTCTAGTCTGAGACTTTGTCCTCAAATCTTCTATTAAAGTGGACATTATTTCGGGCAGAGACTCAAGTTATTTTATTAGGGGCTCACAGTTGCAGCTGATTTGAGCGTAGTTTGGATATGATTTTGTGTTTGCAATTGGTTCCTGACTTGGATTTACTGTGGGACTGTAGTTTTGAGCCACGTTTTTTTGGGCTCTTCGTATCAGCGAGTTTAGCTGGTCCAGTTTTAGGTCTATTCCCGTTATGGAGTCTGCTAATAATTGGAGGATAGTTATCTGAGTGTCAAGCTTGTCAGCATGCATGTGAGCAGCATTGGCCACAGAATTCAGGGCTTTGACTGCGAGAAGTGCTTCAACTTTAGGCGTTCCTGAGTTAATTTGAGAGGCCCCTTGTCTAAGGCCTGTTGAGGGGTGATTATTCCCAGTGGGGAAGTTGTATACGAAAGGTGAGTTGATAAGTGAATTAATTTGGTCCTTTTGGAAATTTTTGTTTGATGCTTGATTTAGACTGCAGTCTTTGATTCCAGTTTTGGGATTGCTGGTAATTACAAATGGGACAATAGGTGGACTTGTTTTGGTCGTCGCCTCGAGTGAGTCATTGTTGCTAGAAAGAGTGAAGTGAAGTACTCCGTTGGGAATCGGAGTGGATGTTTGCGACAAAAAATCGAAACTACGTTTTTGAGTGTAATCGTTTGATGTATCCTTTGGCATATTTGGCATATTTTCATGCGGCAGTGAGCTTTGCGAGGGTCAATCAATCAATCAATGATCTTATTTATATAGCGCACTACTTACCCAGAGGGTCTCAAGGCGCTGCGGGGGGGGGGGGGTCTGCTACTGCTCGAACAACCAGGTCTTGAGTTGCTTCCTGAAGGCGAGGTGGTCCTGGGTCTTGCGGAGGTGGGTGGGGAGGGAGTTCCATGTCTTGGCGGCGAGGTAGGAGAAGGACCGTCCCCCTGTGGTGGCTCTGCGGATGCGGTGGACGGCGGCGAGGGCGTGGCTGGACGAACGAAGCTGGCGTTTGGGAGCGTAGAAGTTGAGGCGGCTGTTGAGGTATCCTGGGCCTTGGTTGTGTAGGGCTTTGTGTGCGTGGGTGAGGACACGGAAGGTGATTCTCTTGTTAACCGGGAGCCAATGCAGATCTCTCAGGTGTCTGGAGATGTGGCTGCGACGGGGGATGTCCAGGATGAGTCGTGCTGAGGCGTTCTGGATCCGCTGGAGTCTCTTCTGGAGTTTGGCGGTGGTTCCGGCGTAGATGGTGTTGCCGTAGTCCAGACGGCTGGTGACGAGGGCCTGGGTGACCGTCTTCCTGGTCTCGGTGGGGATCCACCGGAAGATCTTACGTAGCATGCGCAGGATATTGAAGCACGACGAGGAGACGGCGTTGACTTGTCTGGTCATGGAGAGTGAGGAGTCCAGGATGAAGCCCAGATTGCGTGCGTGGTCTGTTGGTTTGAGTGCGCTGCCTAGGGCGGGGGGCCACCAGGAGTCGTTCCAGGCGGAGGGTGAGGATCCCAGGATGAGGACTTCCGTCTTGTCCGAGTTCAGTTTCAGGCGGCTGTTCATCATCCATTCGGCTACCTCTTTCATCCCTTCGTGAAGGTTGGCTCTGGCGGTGGCGGGGTCGTTGGTAAGGGAGAGGATCAGCTGGGTGTCGTCGGCGTAGGAAATGATGTTGAGGTTGTGCTGGCGTGCGATGTCTGCGAGGGGGCTCATGTAGATGTTGAAGAGGGTTGGACTGAGCGAGGAGCCTTGAGGGACGCCGCAGATGACTTCGGTGGTTTCAGATCTGAACTGGGGAGGCGGACTCTCTGTGTTCTTCCGGCGAGGAAGGAGATGATCCACTCCATTGCCTTCTCCTGGACTCCGACGTTGCTGAGGCGTTGTACTATGGTACGATGGCAGACAGTGTCGAAGGCCGCGGAGAGGTCAAGGAGGATGAGGGCGCTGTTTCTCCATTGTCGAGCAGCGTTCGGATGTCATCGGTGACTGCGATCAGGGCGGTCTCGGTGCTGTGGTTGGCCCGGAAGCCAGACTGCGAGGGGTCGAGGGATCCGTTCGTCTCGAGGAAGGCGGCCAGCTGCTTGTTGATGGTCTTCTCAATGACTTTTGCAGGAAACGGGAGCAGCGAGATGGGGCAGTAGTTCTTGAGGTCGGTGGGGTCAGCCGATGGCTTCTTGAGTAGAGCGCTGAGTTTGGCGTGCTTCCAGCTCTCCGGGAAGGTAGCGTGTCGAAGGAGGTGTTGATGATGTCCCGCAGGTGGGGTGCGATGATAGCGTCGGCCTTGTTGAAGACGTGGTGAGGGCAGGGGTCAGTCGGAGATCCGGAGTAGATGGAGTTCATCTTGCGGACGGTGTCTTCGGTGCTGATCGGAGTCCAGGCGCGGAGGGTGGAGGTGGGGGGCGGCGGTTCGGTCGTGGTGCTCGTCGGTTGGGTGCTGAAGCTGTTGTGTATGTCCGCGTGTCCGGGTGAAAGCTTTAATGATTGAATCAGGGAATGGGTCGATGAAGTCCAGATTATAGAATCAGCTGAGGTACTTGTCATGGTTTTGACTTTATCTTTGTCTTTTCCCAACTGGGGAAATGGATTTTCTTTCTCTAAATCAGAGGCACTGACAATACTGTTGGCCTGCGACGAAGTGGGAAAAGCGGACATTGCCGAGGATGGGATGACATCAGACGGTTTACTTGGGCTTGATTGTAAAAGTTGTTTCTCTGGGAGAAACAGGGGTAATGTCGGGTGAAAGAGGGAATGACTGACTGATGGATTGGCTGGTACAGTAACAGTATCGCTGGCTGTGGTCTTGCGGCAAATGGTTATTTCAGGATAGAGAGAAATTGGGTTAGAGGAAACTGGAGAATTTATTGATAAATGAGAGAGTTTTATATTCTTGTCTTTTGAAAATTGGCGGACAGATTTATTTAGTTGACTGATACGGAGAAAGTGATCTCTGATGTCTGCACTGCCGTTGTTTTTGGTTTTTGATGAATGTGAAGGACAAGCGAGTTGTCCAGGAAGGTTGATTGGCGTTTTTACGCCCTTGGGGGCTTCCATTGAGGCCTTTAAGAGCTTTTCGTCGGCCTCTTCCGTTCATTCGAGCCGCAGTAGACAGAATGGAGATTGGTGGCCATGACCTGCCTCCTGGGATACAACAGCTTCGATTTCTGGCGTTTGGCAGATTTATGTGGGCGGTGTATGGGTTGCAATTGGAGGCTGCTCCTAGTGCGCATTGTAGTGAGGTCGTAGTTGAGGCGGGGGTTTCTTCTAATGTCAGGATAGTTGTGATAAATTGAAAAGAAGTTAGTGCCCTCAGTGTGGAATAGATCTGGCGTTTTCTCCCAGCGTCTGTGCCCTTCTGTTGGCGGGCCACTGAAGAGCTAGCGTGAGCGAGTGGAGCACACAGGGGGGGCCACTGGCGGAGTCGGACCTAGTCAGACCAGCCTAGACCACCACCCCCTCTTACTTCGCAGCGGCCTCTAACGGCAGCCGCGCTCGCGATTACTCTGTCACGCTGGGCTACCCAGGGTCACTTCTGTTAAGTCCTGAAGATCTTGCCTTGATTGTGGCTTAGGTGAGGGCACTGGGCACTGGGCCCCCCGATGCTGCTCAAGAAACCTCATGACAAAGGGGAGGCGGGGGCGGGGGCTGCACTGGCCTCCCCTGGTTGTTGTCCGGTTGTGGGAGAAAACTGCAACAAGACTTGCTGGCACGGATTACTGGATTACTGATTACTGGTTACTGGAGCAAGATCCACTTTGCTGTGCAACTGATTTTCCCTTTGCGGGTGCTCTGCAGGGTTTAGAGAGTCCTTTTCCCCTATTTTCTGGGTTCAGAGTTGCCCCTTTATACCACGGTATCCGCATCGGCCCGCAAGGGGATTTGTGCGGTGATATCCCAGTGGAGTCAAGATTTTTACGATTTCCCGCGGTGAGGTTTTCTTCGACAAAGCAAGCAGTGTATCTCGCAGCAGAAGGCACTTGGCGTACGCAGCTGCTGATCTGCTCCAAGTATTAAGGGAAGGATTGTCACATTGAATTACTTATGAATAGCAAAAACATTTCTTGTTGTTCTTTAGACAGGTGCCTCACAGAGCTTTTTTGGGGGGGCTGTATTTAAACACCCAGGGGAGATTATGTGAGGGTAAAGGAAAAAGTGCAGCATTTCATCTTGAAAGAAAGCTGCCACAAGAAGTGGATCTCATTTAAAGTGCACAAAAAACAATTATATCATCAAGATATCGCAGTCAGTATTTGAATACGCTGTATTTCAGACAAGTGCCTGTGCATGTTTAAGTTTTTTAAAACAATAATTTAGATTTAGGGTTCTATTATTAATCAAAGTTTTAGACAAGGCGTCTTATGCAATCTCTTGCTCTCACAGAGCCACTGGGGTCCTACCTCTACAGCATTAAAATTGTTTATTAAGATTAATAGAGAATCAGTGGTACAGATAAACAAACTTACTTTACTATTTAAACGTGAGGATTTATGACTTGTTGGAATAGGTGAAACACCACAATTTAAAAATTAGAGCCACACCCTGTTCTGCTTTGCTGTTGACTTTCTGCCAAAATTGGGCACAAATAGTTCTTCTCCTAGTTGTGCTACATGGTCATAACCTTGTGGTGTTTGGTGGCACTGGAATTCCATTTGGCGGGAGCAATGGCAATTATGTTCATGTCAGCAACGTACAATAAAAAATGTTGGTCACGCCTTAGCTGGTGCCTCATGCTGCTCTTCTCCCTACTCTCTGTCCTTGTGCCTCACGCTGCTCTTCTCCTCACTCTCCATCCTTGTGCCTCATGCTGCTCTTCTCCCTACTCTCTGTCCTTGTGCCTCATAGTGCTCTTCTCCTTACTCTCTGTCCTTGTGCCTCACGGTGCTCTTCTCCTCACTTTCCGTCCTTGTACCTCACACTGCTCTTCTCCTTAATCTTTGTCCTTTACCTCACGCTGCTCTTCTCCTCCCTCTTATTCTTTATGCTTCAGCCATGCTTTATCTTTAAGTATGGCAGATGTGTCTTTTTTTGGTTATGCGTGGCTCGCCCACCTTTTTAAATTACTTTTTTTATAGATTTTGAATAGACTTTAACATATTTTCACTCTGCGCTGCCCCAGTTTCAGGAACCCTGCACTTTCTAGACTTGTCCTGATTTTTTTAAATTTCCCCCCTCATGCTTCACATTAGAAGCCCTATCCCTACCCTTCGAGCACAAACACAGCATTTCCATTCCCCCAGCCCCTACATTTCCGTTGACATTGAGTGAGACAACAATAGGCCCACAGCATCACTCAACACTACCTCCGCAACATCTCCGCATCAGCACAGAACAACCTCAGCATCACTTAACCCCTAGCATGCAGCGCAAATTTTCATGCTGTGCAGGCAATTTGAGTAAGGGGCGGGATTCAGACGGCCCCCGGCGGTCCTCCACAGATGCCCACCGTGACGCATGACGACCGGGGCCGTCCTGAGCAAGCAAGGGGTTAAGTATCATCCAGTGTCACCGGAGCATCACCTCCACAGTAGCACACAACCACCTCAGCATCACTCAGCAATACCTCAGTCTGCCCCTGGATTCTGGCATCTGTTGATTCTCCCCTAGTGTACATCCACTGCTCGTTTTGTACTTCAAGTACTATATTTTTAAAGGGGAACTCAAAAGTGCTACCCAGCCTTTGCTTGCTGGCTACAAGCATGAGTGCACGTGCACGCGCGGCCATCTGCTTTTCCTGCATCCTTTGTTGTCATGGCGCCTGTTCACACCTGCCCCTCCCTCTCCCCCACCACAGAGCAGCCTCAGGCTCAAAGTACGTTGCACGCTGTGCTCGTACCCAGCAGAGGTTTTGCCTATTCTAGATAAATAGACACGTGTTTTACTGGGCTGTTTTCATTAGGAACCAACCCAGTCTGTTTGCAGTTTGCGTCTCCATTACAGCCCTGTTCTTCAAAGTATTGGCTTTGTAATCAAGACTACTAATATTCTTACAGTACTTCAATGAAAAGTTCCACACATCGTCCTGCGCTAGCATAAGCTTACAATAACAACAGGGGAACGCACTTTGTAATAGGTAGTAGGCTATAAGAGTTGTCTTGTTTGGGTTTTGGTAAAGCACAGCTTATACCTAAGGGTTTCAAGGCACTAGAGTTGGCAACAGAAAGTGTTAATATCACCGAATTCAATGGTGCTTAGTTTACTGACCTCGAAAGGATTAATGGCTGAGTAGGGCTTGTCTTTTGCTTTCACCACTCAGCCTTCAGCTTCATTTGTGTCTTCTAGCTGTGACTCATTCTCCCCTGCTCCACTCCCTCCCCCTTCTCCCCCTCCTCTCCTTCCTCTTCCTCAGTTTCATTTGTATCTTCTATCACTCTGAATGCTCCTGCTTCCACCAGGCACACACACCACCAGCCGCCAGTGCACGCTTCCACCAGGCACACACACCACCAGCCGTCAGTGCACACTTTCACCAGGCACACAAACACTACCAGCTGTCACACACCACCAGCGTCAGTGCACGGGTTCACCAGACAAACACACACCACCAGCCGCCGGCGCACGCTTTCACCGGGCACACGCACCACCAGCCGTCAGTGCACTCTTCCACCAGGCACACACACCACCAGCTGGCAGTGCACACTTCCACCAGGCACACACACCATCAGCCTTCAGTGCACAATTTCTACAGGCACACACACCACCAGCCATCAGTGCACACATGATTTGTTATTGCATCCACAATTAACTATTGTAGCAATCGCAGTCAATGAATTCCCTTGCTCTCCCCGATGCGGCCTTACTTGCACGCACGAGTAAGTTTATAGCCCTCAAGGTGGAAGGTGCTACTATTTACCTCCCAAGTCTCCTGTAGACAGATAACCTGAAAATTTGCTATGTAAACTAACGAAGACTCTTCATTTTTAAATTTAGTAGATACACCTGCTATATTCCAGGAGATTATCTTTAAAACCCTCAGGCTGTGTCTGCTGGGATATCTGGTGTAGAGCAAGATTGGGGAATATGGGGTTCTGTCAGTAAGTGAATATGCTCTTGCGTGCCGGGTCCCAAAAGCTCTGAGTGCGATGGACTTATGATGTCCTCATTTAAATTTTCCCTAACAATTCCGCGTGTCTGTGTTAAAAGGATGAATCTCCAAACCACGGGCGCCCCTGGTTTCCCCCGACCGGTCCAGTCAATCAATATCATTTAGATCCCTCGCATTCTTAAGTGGGGCATACCGATTCCATACTGGGATTATTGAGCCACCCCATATGTTCCCACCGTGTGGCCCTTGTGTTCACCGCTGTTGTTTGGGTTAATTGTGTGCCTGTAACAGAAGCCCAAGGGGAGCATTTTGATGCTAGAGCCCCCCTCATCATGACAAAACCCCTTACTTTGCATGAGCAAGTTGTGTACAAGCTCAGGGTGCCTTAAATTCACGATCATGCAGTGCCCTGTAAAACATTTCCTGGACTTGCCGATCCAGGACACCCTTCTAGCCATTAAAATATGCATATGATTAGTGATGTTGAATCCTGCGTTTCTACTCATCCAATGGGCTGCTTTATTAATCAACATTAGTGGGGTTTCTTCTCCATCACTTATGCAGGCCCGAACCCCTGTCAGGACCACTGTATATGGGCATGAAGCAGGCAGCAAATCTAAAGACGGCAAGTCTGGGGTACCCCTAACAGTGTGGACTAACATTTGCTCAGAGTCTTGAGTTATGATTGCTCTACCCCCAGTATTGACGGGGGCTAATTGTTGATTTGTGTTATATCCTATAGTCCCTTCCCTTGTGTACCAGTGACCTCTGCAATTAATATGTGTACTGGGTGCCTTTCCTTCCAGAGGCCCTAGGGGTGACACGCTACCTATTATGGTTGGTACATCTGGTAAATTGGGACCCTCCTGTACCTCATGGCTGCTAGTTGCACACCTATTGCCCTCAGTAGTTCAGGTACTGTTCTTGTCGTGCTCTAATCTAGGACCCGATCAATATGTGACCTTATGCCCGTATTCAGTTATATTCAAATCAAACCCCTATAATGGCATAAACGATCAGAGCCATATTTCAGCCATATTTCAGAAACTCGCCTCTGCAGCTCATTAAAGCACATGACACAGCAGAAGCCACTATCTAAGATTCTTAGATTACACACTGAGTTCTTTCACCAGATAAAACCCCCAGCAACCTGGGAAAGCCCCGCTTGCTATGTTTTGATTAGTAATAGAACTCTAATGAGCACTGTAAGAACGACCGGTTCTTAGTGACATCTTTATTGACGTCTTATGTCCAAAAACTTACCTCAAACAAGGCACCTTTCAGGTATAAATAATACCAGCATTGCCTTAAGCAAACGCGACAACGATGGTGTGGTGAATACAGGAGCAGAACAGCTGTCCCTTGCAGAGCCCAGCAGATGCGAGAAGCCCACGGACGCTGCCCCTCCTCCTCCTCTTTGACGCGCTGAGAAAGACGCTGTCTTTTCTCCTGCCGAGAAGATCCAGCTCCGGCGTTTCCAGCCTATCCTTGCGGGTGACTGGGATATCGAGTCCTGAGAGGAGATACAAGACATCCAACATTCTATTCCAGAGGTACGGTGTTGACTAAACCCTTAGAGAGAATTCTTGAAGCAAACCCTTGGCAAAACCAACTTCACTAATCCTACTTACTTACTCCCTTCCATGTATTAGGCTTAGGTCAGGTACACTGGGGTAGGCGTAGTTAGAAGCACCAGTTGAGGACGTTAGCCAGATGTATATATGAATGTATATATTGTACTCATTTTAACTATCGTATGGCTAAGAAACCATATCGATGCTTTTACAGTATTATTTCGCAATACTCTTTTTACTGTACGCACTTTATATAATAACAAGTCTTGCAATTGTGGCAATTCATTTTTCTTGCATGAGAAGAAAGACTGTTCAATAAATAATACCTTTTTATTGAAAACGCCCGTCTCTCTATTCTCAGCATCTTGGTGAAAGTAATCTGCACAACTGACTGAGTGAAATAGCTGTCTATTGTTTCACACGACTCTAGAGATTGACTCTTATTCTAAGGAGCAAAGTTGTCATGATTATGCGGTTGTTGGAAAACTGAATCCCTTCTTGTCTGAGCCAGGAGAGCTGATCACTTCCTATTCAGTCAAGAACGTTTCCAGTGACCTCTGAGCTAATTGGTAACAAACCCAATTAAGTTTAGCATAGTCAGTTGAGACCTGGAAGACCGCACTTCTACGTCTACACTGCTGTTTATGTTATTCCAATGCGCAGGGCCTATAGGGAAAATAGGAACTACACTACATGGCGCCCAACGTTTGGTAAGGCGATAAAACTAACGCAAGACGTTAGAGTAACTCAGTTGTGCTTTTTCACGCAGACCCTTTCTCCCGTTAATACTCCAATAGACGTCTGGAGTGGGTGAAAGGTTAAAATCCGCCCGAACTTAGTAGGAAGAGATTCCTATGTAAAGCTCTGGTTTATTCAACCTTGAAGGATACAGTGTTCCAAAATATTGTGCACCTAATCTTTGTCTCCTTGGAGACCTGCTCTACAAAAAACTTTCATTTATACAATGTCAGAAGAAGAGACATTGTATAAATGGAAACACTGGTGCCGCAGTAAATGCGACTCATCAGGGTTCCGATGAAACAGGGATTTACCCACAGGATGCAATAATCATTCCGGTACATTTAAGAAGATCTATAACGTTAAAACTTATAGACAATGGACTGACCACACAAGGTGGCACAGTCGTCTTCGTGATAGAGGCACACGAATATCGGCAGACAGAGGTATTCTATTCTTGGATAAAATTTAAGCGGCAAACGCTGCAACACACGAGTTCCACTATTATAAAATAGAGGAACCTCCGGAAGAGTACGCTCCTTTCGAGGAGATTGAAATCCCATTAAAATACCAAGAGCATTTGCTCTGGTTTAAAGGCGCCCTAAAACATAATGATCATATTACCAGGCTCGGTCCACTAGGTAGACCAGGAGCAACGTGGCCGGTTCTAGCCAGCTACACACCACATCCGGACATTGAAAAAATGTCAAAAGAGGAACTTTTAGCACAGCTAAAAACATTAATTAAAATACATAGACAATTAGTCCAATATGTAATGAGGACTGCAACAGTCCAAACAGCTGTTAATGTTCCACAGCTGACCCCTCATCAGGGGAACACAAGTAAAATTACACCACAGAACATACAATCATGTCTTGATAAAACACCCATAAAACGGGAACAAATTCCTTTCTGGTTAGCGCAGAAAATTACTCAAATAGAGGCAGTATTTCCGAATACTACCTCTATTGAGAAACACAGAATCTTGACCATCTGCCTTCCAATGGGGGTCGCACCACACGTGGAGGACTGTGACACTTGGGGTACAGTCTTTGCTTCCATTTACACAAAAACACATGGTGTTCCGTCCATGGCGGTAATACCAGATGTGCTAAAACAGATTCAGAATGAATACGGTCCAGAACCTGCTTTAACTCTTGGTATGAAATTACTGAAAGACTTCAAGCAGGTCTCGGCTATATTACTAGCCAATATAAAAGGAGAAGCAGCATCTGTGGCGATCCGCCAGAAATTGAAGGAAACAGATATAACAGATCAACCAATTGAGCTTGCCAGAATTATAGAAAAATTTTATGAAGAATTAGGTAGAGACAGCTTGGGTGGGAAACCAGTAAAACCCCAACTACTCGAAAATCCTGAAAAATTATTTATTAAAAATAATTCAAACACTCCTAAAAAGAGCTGGGATGGAAATAAACAATCCACTCCCAAGGAAAAAGTTTTCCAGTCCAGAGGAAGGTCTCCTCGACGGAGGGAAAGAACTCCGACTCGAGAACACCTGTCTCCCCAGAAGGAGCCCTCTGAGAAAAGATATAACCTTAGAAATAGGGATAACTTGAAGAAGCCTGATAGATATCAAAGTATTGATACATGTCCCTCTCGATCTTTTTCGCACAAATCGGAAAGAAGAGGACGTTCAGACCCAGGAGAGCACACCAAGTCCGAAGACAAGGAACCTGCTCAAAGCAAAAAATTACAATTTCCAAGAAAGAAGGTAGCCAGTATTAGAGTAATCGATTATGCCGAGAATACTGAGGACACAGTTGAAAAACGGGGAGTGGGCAAAGACAAAGTTAGACAGTGCAGCAGAAATCACCATAGCTCGCAAGATCCTGATGAGTCATCTGGAGACAGTGGACACGAATGAATACATTCAGGTGGAAACTGCGGACACCAGAGTTAGCGAACCTCATAAGATATACGAAATAACACTGCGTATAGAGGGAGATAAGACCAGGAAAATAAGGGGCCTATTTTGGGATAACCTCTCAAAAGGCTATGACATCCTGTTAGCTGAAAAAGATTGGCCCCCGGAGTTTGTCAGGGAGTGCCCTCGTGGTGAAGAAATGATTATGCCTGCCTTCTCGAATCACATTCCGATTCACACTAAATATATATATGCAAGGAAATGGGCAGTAGCCCAGGCACCGGCATTATATAAGAATCATGTAGGATGAGATGAGGACTCTCCTCCTCACAAAATCCAGTTAAAAAGTCAACCGACTGCACAAAGGCAGTATCCAATTAAGCTAGAAGCTAAAAAACAGGTCAAGGAGATCTTAGATCAACTTGAATACCAGGGGGTGATTGAAACATGCACCTCTCAAATGAACAATCCTTTGTTTCCTGTCTCCAAACCGGACGATTCGTATCGTCTAGTCTTGGACTACAGACACCTTAACTTATGTTGCAAACATTTGCAGTACAAAACTTGCATAGTGCTGCACTAATGAATAACATAGTTCGCAAAAAATATAAAACGACATTAGATATATCTAATGGTTTCTTTTGTCAAAACATTGCACCAGAAAGTAGATACTTGACCGCTTTCTTAGTAATGGGGTCTCAGAAAAATTTCTGTAGGCTCCCACAGGGATTCAAGAACAGCCCAGGACTATTCTCAGCCAGAGTAACAGAGTTACTACAAATATATGATGATAAGGCATTATCTTACGTCGATGACATCTATCTAACAGATGACGACTTGGTGACTCACTTGAAAAGGGTGAAAACCATAATACTTGGGTTCGCTGCAGAGGGTTACAAATTCAACTTTAAAAAGTCAGTTCAGTTCAGATTGCTTTATTCGATTTTTGTTTAAAATCATAAAAGCGTACAGTTAGAAAAATACAATCATGATTAAAAGAAACATACATATGAGGTCACAAGTTATCCACAAGTTAAAAGTTAAAAAACTTTTGCACACCCTGTAAATATGACTATCTTAATAATAACAGACTTTGCAGGATTCGCCTTACAATACATCAAAAAAGGGAGTTAATATGTGTTACAGTACTTAAAATTATTATACGGTAAATCAAAACTGTTAGGCGCGGGGATAGTACAGCACTGTGGTACACAAACTCCTCTACCCATCCTGATATTATCCTCAGCCGTTTTTCTGGGGGCTGGGGTATATGAGGTGCTTGGGTAGAAATCGTGAAGGTCCCAGATAGATATGGGACCATCACCTTCATTGGGTGGCCGAGTTCGGAGGTATGGGACAATGTGTCTACTCCTAAATCTTATTAGTACCAAGTCACCAGTGATGTCTTTTAGGAGGGGACCCAACCAGCCCACTCTCCTCACGCTCATGATCCTTCCGTCAAGATCATGGGGCAGGGGTCTATTTTTTGATAGCCAAAACTTGACTTTATTTAACAGGTCATGTTGTCTCTCTGATTTTCCCTGTTTGAGTTGCGGAACTCCCAAGAGGACACACACAAATGGAGCGGCCTCCGGAGGTAGATTAATTCGAGAAACCCTATTACGGTCTACTCTGGTAGCAATTTTGTGCACTATGGTGGGTTTAGGAGGAGCTTTAGGAACATTTGGGGGCAAAGAAGGAGAAACTATTACTTGGGTTTGAGCAATTTTATTTAGTGTGGTTGGTTTAGGCACATTCGGGGGAGCAGTTGACGAGGGATGATTAGAAGTTGTAGCTTTGGGAGGAGGTAACAAGTTAAGTTTGATTGATTCCTCAATCCCTGTCAATCTATCCCCCAAGATGTTAATTTTGTCAATCAGGGGGTATATAATAGATTTGATCAGTTGTTCAATCATAGGCATTAAAGCCATCTGGGAAGTGAGTGCTAGGTCGTCTGATTTGTTAGCCACCTCGGGATTTGGTGGGGAGTTGGTTGGAGAGAAAGTTGGAGCTGGGGACCCATTTTGTAATTTTTGTATTTTAGGTTGACTCCTATTATATTTGTCCCCGTCATGCTTCCTTTTAGCCGATGTAGCCCGATCGGGTACTATACTTTGAGTGTTGGCTTTTATGAAAATGGAGAAGGGTTCCAGCAAACTCTCGTTAGGGGATGAGGGGTTAATGTTGTTTGGCGGGGAGGGTAATCCTGCTGGGGCATACCTAGTTTTACATAGACTGTTTAATTCATCCAACAGTGAGAGGCTACACCCTGTATTGGTTATTTGTGAAGGGGATTGATTACTGGTTAGACTGTCTATAGGTAGATTGGAATTTTTTTCAACATCTCTGCGCGTAGGTAACAGTGTACTATTTGTGTTTGTGTCAGTCGTCCTAGGGCAAGAATCCGACCAGAGAGCTGATTTAGTGGTAGCCCCCTTGCGGATCATAGTATGGGATGGAGGTAATAAGGTTAGTACAGTTTATATGACAGGTACTACTGTCCAGTGCAAAATATCAACCGATGGCTTTTCCTCCTCATGAACAGCCAAGGGGGGTGGGCCCGTCCCGTCCTCCTCTGGCCTCTGAGGGCCACAGAGGGCCCACCCTTTGCCCGGCCTTAGCCCGGGGCGTCCCGCGCGCGTCCTCGCGGGACGAAGGAGCAGGCAAGTCTTTATGCGCCTCCTGGCGCGCTGGAAATGCGCGATCTACCCCTGTGGCTCCTAGGGCATGTAGTCAGGCAATGGAATCCGGGGCACTGGACCGGCGGAGCAAAGCCCGGCCGGTCGGTGAGGGCAGGGGGGCGGAGCTAAGCCCGGCTGCGAGGGAAAGAAACCACACAGCAACGAACACCCAGATCCATTTCATCTGGGCTGTCAGCCAGAATTTCTCAGAGCATCCCTCTCTATATTCAGCCGGATAATCTTACTCTTCTGCTCCTCTGTTCTTTCTGTTTTAGACAAAATTTCGATATTCAGCATTCTCTTCCAACAATAACTCCTTTAAAGTATTTTAAGGGAAGTCCAGCCACTGCTGACTGCTGACACAAAACAAAACGTGTCTTCTCTGCTCCTTTCGAATTTCACAGTTTTTAACAGACTTCGTGTTTTAAATGCAATCTCCCCTCAGAATGTTAAGAATGTTCAGTGGGCGACGTTCACTTCCTCAAAGAAGCGGCGTAGTGTTCTCAGCCTTATTCAGCCCTGCTCCGCAATTCGAGTCAGGCCAGTTTGTGAGATAAGAACGCCACTGGGGAATTACCATCCACTATCACACCACAGTTACTTTTCTCCAGAACGATAGCTCACTTTAAAGTGTTCGAGAGAGGGTTGCCAACTACTAGTTGCTGACACAGAGCACAGCTCCTTCCGTACTTTTTAATAGATGCAAGCTCCCCCCAGAGTGCTCAGGGCCGTTTTAGACAAAGAAATATTCACTGTGAAGCCGCCACTCTCTACGGCAGGAAAAGATGCATGGCCCCCTCAGCGTTATTCAGTCAGGCAGTAAATCTGGAGAGCATACCACCGGAGAACTGTAATCTGCTGTCATCCGCTGCTGCTTTCACGTCGGTAGCAAATTTACTCAAACATCGAGAAAAGAAGCCTCCGGGAATGCTTCTCCGAAAACCGCCGCTTTCTCTCCTGCTACGAGGAACAAACGCCAACGCCCTCCACCATCGCGTACCTCGTGTGGGGGCGGAGCAGCAACACGGCACTCAGGTGCTACGTGGACACCACACAAAAATATTCCACTTGGTGACTCACTTGAAAAGGGTGAACACCATAATACTTGGGTTCGCTGCAGAGGGTTACAAATTCAACTTTAAAAAGTCAAGAATTGCCCATCTGACAGTCTTATTTTTAGGATACGGATTATCAAGTGAAGGAAAAAGTCTAGCGGACAACTTCTTAGAGAAGTGCGCTGTACTCCACGCACCAAAAACGATGAAGAACTTACAATCGATTCTAGGTTTCCTGAATTTCGGAAGAACATACATATTAAACTACGCGGAGAGGGTTAAACCTCTCTACGAACTAATTAAACCTGATTTTAAAACCAATCAACTGGACTCAAAAACACACAGAAATTTTGAGATCACTGCAAACAGACATGTTAGCAAAAACAAAATTAGAAACACGTGACAATACACGCAACCTTGCAATCTGAGTCATCCCAGGAAGATGCGGATTCACGTACCTGACCTCTAATGAGGGAGAAACGGTACCAATAGCTTACAAATCACATTTGTACTCAAAAGCTAAAATAAAATTCAGTTTGACGGAAAAAATTCTAACTGCGTTCAGACTGCTGTAGCAAAAGAAAGGGCCCTAGCACAAGGCAAACGAATAATAACCGTTACACCTATACCTGCATTAGAAGCGGTAACCAAAGCAAGCATTCCAAATGCTAAAGCTCTGCATCCAAGATGGATACAATGGGTTAATTCTCTTGCTGCAACAGACGTAATGTATGAATTTGATCCTAACTTAAAAACACTGGAATTTTTACAATATGAATATGAATGTCCTCTGCCACTTGAAATCCTGCCTCTAGAACAATACGCATGTATCATATATACAGACGGATCGGCACAACCCGCAGTTGGGGGTAAACAAGCTTACAGTGCTGTGTGCGCGATTGTTAAAGGTCATTGGCACAAAAGGAAATTTAGACCAATGGTCACGAAAACTCAATCTCTAGGAGATTGTACAGCTCAACGAGCTGAACTACTAGCATTCAAGATGGCGCTTGAAAATATCGATCGCGAATTCCCCACACTTATAGTGTGCGATTCATATTATTGCGTTCAATCTTATAATGAATACTTAAAGAATTGGGTTGAAAACGGGTTCAAATATGCAAAAGGTGGCACAATTAAGCATAAAATGCTTTAGAAACAAGTAGTTCTTTTACAGAAAGAACTACAAAAGACTCACGTGATACACACATTGAGTCATCAACGTGATGGCGTTCACGTTGCAGGGAATTCATTGGCTGATGAAGCCGCGAAGGCAGCTGTGCAATCGGCTTCCGTAGCTGCGATTACTCCGTCACAAACAAAAATAGACAGCGATATACTACAAGCTGTCAGTGCGTCAGTAACAGATAATAAAGAAACACTTCCTAGAGGCTTTCCAGAAAAGTACTCATATTTAACAGATACGAATAATGTTCCTTTTGCTCGAATCCCTGGAGTGGGGGATAGGGTAATTCCAAACATGGAACACAGGTTAGGACTAATAATAGCGGCACACGAAGGGCTTGCTTCTGCACACGCTGGCGTTTCTGCAACAATATCATTACTAAAACAGAGATATTGGTGGCCTCGTATGAGTATACAAACCAAGAAATATGTACTAGGATGCGAAATTTGCCAAAAAATGAAAGTATCAACAGTGAAACGACCAGTGCAGACACCTCTTCTCATCTCGGATAAACCATTAGCGTGTGTTTACCTGGACCACTGAGGTCCCTTGCAAAGGGATGGCAACTATAAATATATCATGGTCGCAGTGGATTCCTGTATGAGATTCGTATGGATGTGGCCCCAGCGCTCGGCTGACGCCAAAACTGTTATAAAAGATCTGCGAGTCTTTATCGGCACATACGCAATTGCCATGTTCCATTCTGACCAGGGTCCTGCTCTCAGCTCTCGAGCTTATAAGGAGGCCATGGCCAGTATGGGCGTTGGGTTGCGATACTCTTGTCAATTCCACCCCGAAGGGAACAGTGTAGTGGAAAGAAAAAACCGAGACATAAAGCAATCTATAACGGCGAAGGTATTAAGTTTGGGTGATGGGTGGGTCAAACATTTAACAAGTGCCCAACTTAGTCTAAAAATTTGCCAAGAAATTCTCTAAAGGGTTTCAGCCCGTACGAACTATTGTTCGGAACTAGAATGCATATTCAGGACCTTGATAGTCAGGTATCAGTGGTAAAAGATAAGAATAAAGACTTTGACATCAAAGATCGTTTGGCTGTTTTACAGGACTTGAATGAAACAAGAAAATCCTTAGGCAACATAAAATGAAAGCAACAGCCAACTACCACTGAAGAGGCACCACCAGCCCCTGCAAGACCTGTCTGGATTCCAAAGATTGGGGATCTAGTCTGAGAGAAAATAGCGGTGAATAAGGAATTTGGGCCTTCTTACAGAAAAGCAGTACCTGTCTTGGCAATCAACGGTACAAGATCAGTAGTACTACAGCCTCTTGCTGGTAAAAAGGAGAACAGAGTTGTATCAATCGACCTGGTAAAACCACAATCATGTGGCTTATAATCAACAGTAGGCCAAGTGGACTCCCAAGAAATAACAGAATACCCAAATTTGCAACAATCCAAGAGGTTCAAACTGAAAGACTAATCACATTCGATAAGCCTGCAGTGCACAGAGAGGGACTATGCAATAATGCCATGGAACTCGTGCCTCTTGAAACACAGATTGAAAAAGTTCGTCATGAAACACCTGTCTACAATGATGTGGCATCAGAATGTGCTAATGAAAGACAAATTGAGAAACAAATTCCAACAATTGACAGAACTGCCTCTGGCTACTTCATCAACTTCGATACCTTTTCGGAAGATCAAAACGACCCTGGAGTGACGCCAGAAACAAAGACTCTTAAAGAAAAGGCAACAGAACGCTTTCAACAACTCAAGGAAGCATTTCTGAATGCACAACTGTTTGAGCACTGGATTGTATCAGGGGTATTTATACTCCTACTATGCCTAATCTTGGTTATAATTTTAGGAAAGTTTATTACAGTTCAATGGACACAGCAAGTCAGAACATCAACTTAGTCCTGAAACCACACAAATCATATCACGTCGAGAAAAGAGAACTATCATCAGTAAATGTCACAGCCATTCCAATACCCGGCGGGGTAGTATGGGACAAGAATGACTATGAAGTATATGGCCCGGTCGAAATCCTGAAATATCCTCACCAGTTCAAGGTTTCATTAAGTGACTTTGTAAAACCAAGTACATTCTCTGATGATTGCGATTTTGAAAGTATAAATAATATGATGTCTGATTTAGTGTTGTCAGCAAGATTTACAGAACATGATTATTTACAAGGTTCGTCTAATTATGAACAGATGTACTGCTTCTCACATTACGGAGACCATTACTTACATAAATCTGCACAACCTGGAAATGTTTTTAAATATAACCAATGGGAACATTGTGCTACACCACCTAGAAGTAGCTCGAAAACATTCTATGAGAGATTCCAATACTTCTCAGGGTTTAACACAAGTGATGCAGAAACGTTTTATCAAAAACTGTTGGATAAAACAGGGTTGAAGACAATGCTGACAAATACTAAATTGATATATTCAGAAGCATTTTATGAAAAAATGATGACATTTGGTTTTGATTTTTGGAGAAAAAACATTGAAACAAAAACCATCTGGGGTACAAAAGATTGGCAGGTACAAGGTCTAGAAGCATTATTTCGAGCCTGCATGATCCCAGAACAAATAATGTTCTTAAATGACACAATTCACCAAACAACCTGTCTTGGCCTAGCTAAGATTAAAGACCTTAACAAACCGTCTATTCCAAAGCCAATAACTGATAATGCAACCACAGATATTGAAATAGACGTATCTAAAATTTTACATCTAAACAGAACACATCCTGATTAGAAAAAGTGGTTAATCTGGCCTACTGACACGAATAACTGTCAAGATAGATTCCTGAACAAAACACAGGGGTTAACAATGACCAGACCCTAGATACTCCCAGAGACAACATCCAGGGATAGTAACAACATACAGTGTAGGGAAACTGTTCCTTGAATGGCTAGAATCATCCACACTGGCAGAAATTAAGCAACACTTATCTTTACTTAAAGATGGTGCTGATTTGCGCGATTTCATTCTGGGACCACGCAAACAGCGTCAAAAACGTTTCATAGCGGCAAGTGTATATGCAGCTTACAACGAGGCAAGGAAAGTAATGCAAATTGAAACAGCTGAAAAAATACGAGAAATTGATCGTATTAATTTGGAAAAATCACTTTCTGTTGTGGACAATGGGTTAATGACTCTGTCTTCCAGAATATATTCACTGGACAGTGTTGTATCATCTGCCATCGATATAATAGATAAGGATTTGCTAATGTTACAGCATGGCCAGTCGCAATTACGTTCTATTGTACAGCTAGGCTGGACGCTGCAAAATCTTCGTTCAGGCTATATGCCATGGCGTTTAATCAACACAACGTCATTGTTTTCCATCTTTAACCTTACTGATAAACAAATCAGCTTGGCACAGAAAGGAACAGACTATACAATCCTGAGCATCGAAAAACTTGAGAGATTACCATTGACAATGTCAGAAAGACCTGTCATTGAATGGATAATACACGGTATTATCAAAATTCCCATAACAACTTTCCGATTTAAAAATTGCCTTGAGTATATACCGACTGGCCAGTATGAACGATTGAGTAAAGGGTACATTAAGTCAGCATGGAAATTACCATATACACACACATGCAACAGTGACAACAACAAAAATGTATTTCTTAGTGGTGAAAATTGCAAACATTCACTGAGCGGTATACTTTTGTGCCAGGGTATTAATTTACACGGGGCCTGTGAAGGAACTTCAAACAACCTTTCATAGAGCCTTTCTTTAGACAACTTTCTAACGGGAGTTACATTCTAATAACGGATCACAGCTGTTGTGGCTTGCTGCCAGGGAAAGCCTATCTCGTAAGCGTAACATCCATGGTCACTTGCTGTATGCAAGCATTGTTTCCAAACGGCCCTGGAGACTCCGAGACTCCGATATGGCCTCGTTTGAATGTCTCCTCTATATGAATTGATACTTTAAGCAGAATGAAGTCTGTGCTTTTACAGACAACAGTGCCCATAGCGTCATCAAAAGAGACGTATGATCTCCAAGTTGCAAGGACAGCTTTGGAGATACATGACCTTTTATCAACAAATTGCCCCGTGCATTTCACAGAAATGCTTAGCCAAATTCTCAATATGTCAAGTGCCGTAGGCATCCCAGGCGTATTTAAGACCATTTTTTCGGGACTGTTAACACCATTCAAAGCAATCCTAGGAATTATTCCTAATTTTGTCCATTCAGTCTTTGGCGGCATACCCCTGATTTTGGGACTTGTAGCAGGCATTTTATTTTTGACCCTCCTGCTCTGATATGGCAAGCCAAAACACAGACATGACTCCGGCAAGGATGGAAGAAACGATCCTAGCAGTACGCTACTGGGACCGCATAACTAGAGTCCTTGGATTGGCCAGGCTGAGAGATCTGAACATGACCTGGTTTCTTTCATTCAGACCTATATGGCAGACCTGCATCATACCTGTGCTTCGATGTATGCTATGCGGAGAAGAATGCGTGTTAGACACCTGTCTTGCACTCCCATCAGCAGTACCAATGGATATCGATACTTTGCTAAGTCCTGTAACGGCTCATGCATTGTATTGTCCCCAGCGGCTACCAATCCTGATGACGGCATTCGTTGAGACTCCTGTGCTACGACTAGGTGGTGACAGTGGAGCGAGAAATAAAAGCAACATCACCCAGGTACAACCATCTGTGAGTATTGCTGATCCAGACACCGAAGATAGCAATCATTCTCACACCTGCCAAGTAACTGCATTATCGAACTTGGTCGAACTGTCACCTGATTTTGTAGACCAATTTTTTGAGAGCTTGTCTGATATGATATTCTCCCCTGAACAGAAACAATGATTTTTGAAAAGCATTCCGACACACAGCGTTCCCATGAACTCTGAATTCGGCCTTCAGTTTTGAGCAACAAAAAACTGCTGAATTGCGTTGGAACTCTATTGCCCCGTTCACCATGATTTTTTTTTTTTTTTAATTGAACATTTTTTCAAAATATTTACCTTTTTTCTGGCACGAAAACCTTTACTTAAAGTAGAACTATTCAAAAAGAAGAGAACTTTTATTTTTAGGTAGATCTAGAGACATAATAACTTTACCTCAGCCTCTAGCAAATGCATTTCTATGTGATGAAATTATCTCGCCCTTCTTTTCTGTATAAAGAGATATTTCATGTGTAATGTTTTCGCAAAATCGTTCAACTGATTATATATACAATAGTTTTGAATGATTTCTTTGCTTAAAACATACAGTACTATCATGTATTTCAAATACGCCATTTCAAATGCAAATATGTATTTTGGGGTGGGTAATGTTACACACGCATCTTATTGCTTTAGTTTTTAGTAATTTGAAGGACATAAATTCGTGGAGTGGGTGTTGTGTTCTAATCTAGGACCCCGATCAATATGTGACCTTATGCCCCTATTCGGTTATAATCAAATCAAACCCCTATAATGGCATAAACGATCAGAGCCATATTTCAGCCATATTTCAGCCATATTTCAGAAACTCGCCTCTGCAGCTCATTAACCACTTCCATGCTAGTGACAAGGTCAACTCGTCATGGGCTTTACCTGCCCTGTGCTTATGACGAGTTGACCTTGTCACAAACAATGGTAAATGTGGGAATCCAGCACCGGGGGGGAAAACCCTTAGCACCCAAGGTGTTAAAGTACATGACACAGCAGAAGCCACTATCTAAGATTCCTAGATTACACACTGAGTTCTTTCACCAGATAAAACCCCCAGCAACCTGGGAAAGCCCCACTTGCTATGTTTTGATTAGTAATAGAACTCTAATGAGCACTGTAAGAACGACCGGTTCTTAGTGACATCTTTATTGACGTCTTATGTCCAAAAACCTACGTCAAACAAGGCACCTTTCAGGTATAAATAATACCAGCAATGCCTTAAGCAAATGCGACAACGATGGTGTGGTGAATACAGGAGCAGAACAGCTGTCCCTTGCAGAGCCCAGCAGATGCGAGAAGCCCAAGGACGCTGCCCGTCCTCCTCCTCTTTGACGCACTGAGAAAGACGCTGTCTTTTCTCCTGCCGAGAAAATCCAGCTCCGGCGTTTCCAGCCTACCCTTGCGGGTGACTGGATTTCGAGTCCAGAGAGGAGATACAAGACCTCCAACATTCTATTCCAGAGGTACGGTGTTGACTAAACACTTAGAGAGAATTCTTGAAGAAAACCCTTGGCAAAACCAACTTAACTAAAGCTACTTACTTACTCCCTTCCATGTATTAGGCTTAGGTCAGGTACACTGGGGTAGGCATAGTTAGAAGCACCAGTTGAGGACGTTAGCCAAATGTATATATGAATGTATATATTGTACTCATTTTAACTATCGTATGGCTAAGAAACCATATCGATGCCTTTACAGTATTATTTCGCAATACTCTTTTTACTGTACGCACTTTATATAATAACAAATCTTGCAATTGTGGCAATTCGTTTCTCTTGCATGAGAAGAAAGACTGTTCAATAAATAATACCTTTTTATTGAAAACGCCCGTCTCTCTATTCTCTGCATCTTGGTGAAAGTAATCTGCACAACTGACTGAGTGAAATAGCTGTCTATTGTTTCACAAGACTCTAGAGATTGACTCTTATTCTAAGGAGCAAAGTTGTCATGTTTATGCGGTTGGTGGAAAACTGAATCCCTTCTTGTCTGAGCCAGTGGAGCTGATCACTTCCTATTCAGTCAAGAAAGTTTCGAGTGACCTCTGAGCTAGTTGGTAACAAACCCAATTAAGTTTAGCATAGTCAGTAGAGACCTGGAAGACCGCACTTCTAAGTCTACACTGCTGTTTATGTTATTCCAATGCGCAGGGCCTATAGGGAAAATAGGAACTACACTACATTCTGTGTCAAGAGCAGCAACAATTTTTCTTCTACTGACCTGATTTTCTCTAATACGGACCCCAGAAGAGTGGTTATCATAATTTCCATTCGTGTCCATAGTTCATTGTCCGCTCCCTGCCCCACATTATCCCCTCCACAGTGTTGACACAGATAGTTATCTACAGTGCTCTCTAAATCTGGGGGCTTAATAGCTTTGGATGCTGATCTGGGCGTTTGTCTCGGTTTTTGTTTAGAATTAGAGGGCCCCCCACCCCTCGTTCGCTTTGCTGGAACAATGTTGTTGTCTAATAATTTCATAGAGCTATTTAATTTGGAGGCCCTTTTAGAGCGAGTAATAACCTCCCTGCCTAAACGTGATGTCGTTTCAACACTTGTGCTTGGAGGGAGCAATGCAATGGTCCCGTCGCCCTGCCTTGACAATGCGTCCGAATCAGTGTACCCCCAATGTCTCTTGCAGCTTTCTCTAAGGAGCCACTCTCCACAGATTGCGGCTCAATTGGTATGGTAGTGGGGGAGATACCTGCGGGGACAAAACAACGGACATTGGACTTTTTTGGTTATTACCACCTCCCCTCTTCTCCAAGCGTGGGAGACCCCCGTCATTGGGCGATTTAGACGTGGCTATGCTGCTCATAGATGATCGTTTTTGAGTCACTATAGAGTCCAGGGAAAGTCTCTTCTCCGTAAGCTGGATTGATGGACCAATCATGATTCCGCTCTGATTAAGAAAGCATCAGGAGTCCCCGTGACCCCACCAACGAGCCCGTTCCCTTGCGCTTGCTCATTCTACGGGGCTAAAATCACTTTGATGCTGGGAAAAAGAACAGTATCTTTTATGTCCTTAGTTGGCCAATCTGAAATCTGTTCCAAAAATCATGGGGTTCTCCTGGTGCCAAGATGTCAGGAGGGTGGCCCAGCCCACCCTCGTCCTGCCGCGGACAGGCCTGCGGGAGCCCTGGCCCCCTTTGCAGCACCTCCGGGCGCTCGAAAACGTGGTGCGGGGCTTCCGAGCGCGAAGGAGAGTGGGTGATGAAGTCCCATGACTGCCCTGGGTGTCAGCGTGGCCCTGCGGTGGACTTGTAGGCCCTCAGCTCTGTAGCAGCAGTCGTGGGTGTCAGCAGGATGTCACAGGTAATAACACAGGCTCCCGTGCTGCGGGAGCCCTGGCCCCCTTTTCAGTGCCTCCTGGAGCTCGAAAACGTGGTGCGTGGCATGAGCGCCGCGAAGGATAGTGGAGGATGAAGTCCCTGGCCACTCCGGGCATCAGCATGGCCCTGCGGTGGACTTGAAGGCCCCCAACTCCGTGGCAGCAGTCGTGGGTGTCAGCAGGATGTCGCAGGTAATACACGGGTTCCTCAGGGACACTTATGGAGAGACAACTCTGGTAGGACTGCACTAACTATCATGTCAGGAGGCTATGATCAACTCTCCTCGCTTAATGGGGAATAGACATCAAAGTCCCCAAACTAGAGAAATATCCACACATGCTCGCCAAAGAAGGAAGTCCACT
This sequence comes from Lissotriton vulgaris, assembly GCF_964263255.1. Taxonomy (NCBI): domain Eukaryota; kingdom Metazoa; phylum Chordata; class Amphibia; order Caudata; family Salamandridae; genus Lissotriton; species Lissotriton vulgaris. The sequence goes on along the minus strand of NC_141695.1, from coordinate 363,736,781 downwards.
CCATCCCAATAGGAGCAGATGGCAACCCACAGGGCAATAATGAATTAGCGGCAAGACCCTCAATGCATACAGAAAAATCTGCATACTTGACCAAAGGACCAGTCCATGATAAACACAGAATCACAGGGTTCTGTTGGACAGCTGCCTCTCATGACAGCATCATTAACAACATAAACACCAACACACAAGGGAATCTTATCAGGGGCACTGGACCCAGCTCGCATTTATCAATCATATCCTTAAACGTGGCAGGCATAAAAAAAACTCACCGAGATCAACGCTGTCACTGATTATCTTTATAACAGTGACATCCTCTGTCTTCAGGAGACCTGAGCCACTGAAACCACAACTCTCCCATGTTATTATCAATTTCACATCCATGCCATAAAACGCAATATCTTCGGATGGCCATTCAGCGGTCTTTCTAACTTTATTAAACACGCCGGAAAGGTAGAGGCCATGGCAATACTCATCAACACACCAGAGCTTCAAGCACTACTCATCAAAGGGCTAAAGAGTAATTATCAGTCCATCCGATTACTGTTAATCTACTGCTATATTAATCACTCTTTCCATCAGAAAAAAACATTTTCTTTGCAGTTAAACATGAAGGACATTTAAACAAATATGCCTCTCATCTCCGAATAATAGTTGAGTACTTTAACAACATGCTGCTGGGCAAGTCCCTTAAATACCCCAGTCCTTCAACAGAGCTAGCTTTTCTGAATTGTCTTTTTGACAGCTACAGTTTAGTCTCCGTGCACTCCATCAAAGAGGCCTATGAACAACAATGTTTACCATTTCCTACATTCAGGAACACATCTACTATTGACTATATGGTTCGCTGACCCCAAACCTGTAATTTGTAATTTTGAAGTTGAGTACAGGTATGAGAGTGATCTCAGACCCCAGCTGGCAGTTTTGCAATTAGCCAATAAAGCCACGCCACAACTACAGACACGTGGGGATCTCACTGGGGAAGAACGCTGCAAAGTCCTTCGCAGAATTAAATGGTCAGTAAATCTTGGCACAAAACGTACAGCCTGGATAGCAGCAAAAGAGGCAACCCACACATAACTAGGAACAGCCACTCCCCTGGCTTTTCGCAGAACTTCAATGGGCACTAGTGGGAGGACTCAGGATTCCCACGAGGCAGGAACTTCACGCTCGACCATTCCCCGCAATTATTAAATCCAGGGAGCTGCTCAAAAGCAAGCGGAGACTTCGAAAGACCCTGAAGGCAAGAGGAAGAGGAGACAAAATATAGCAAGATCAAACAATCCCAGCACTTACAGCAGTCCACAGAAAGAGAGTCTGACTGCAAAGAACAAATATGATTTAAGCAGAATGTCTGAAAATGTTCGCCCTCATTAATAAGTATACCCCTTTATGGAACTCAGGGTATCTACCAAATTTGAGTGTGGATGGGGCCTGGCAACAATGGGAACTACTGCTTATTCGGACGTGATGCCAAACGACAGCATACTGAGCTTTAACAGGCTACAGGAGGAGTTCGGTCTGACCAGCCGCCAAATTTTTAAATATCTCTAGGTCTCACAAACCCTTAAAAATGCTATATCAGATATCGCTCCTGGCCCACCATGCCCAGTGCTGGGATATTTGATAAGAGGGGGAGATAAGATCAGGAACATATACCAAGCCCTTATAGAAAGAATACCCGATGACCTCGAGAAGCACGAGGCTGCTTAGGCAGATAGATTACAAGATCCTGACACCGATCTCGATAAAGCTTTGGGGCTGGATAAACAAATATTGCGGTCCTCAAACCTGAAGGCTCAACATTTTAAAACATTATTTAATCTGTACTATACTCCATCTAAGTTACATGACTGGGGCATGAGGATAGATAGCAATTGTCCCAGGTGCCAGAAAGGCCCTGGAGATCTTTTACACATGTTCTTCTATTGTGAGAAGCTCAGTCTGATAAAGACTGAGATTGATACATTTTTGGAGGGGCTGCTAGGCATAAAGATCAGCCTATCCCCGACAGCGTTGATTTTTGGAAGTGATAGTAAAACGGCCCTTGTTAACAGGGAAACTGAGGCTTTTATCTTTCTGGCCGTGGCGGTAATACGCATTTTACTTTTAGCCGCCTGGAAGGATCCTAATGCCCCAACATTCCAAATGTGGTTGTCCAGACTTCTTGGTATACATAATATTGAATCCACCTTACATCTCTATAAGGGTAATAAAAATGCACGATTTCGGCAATAAGATGAGGGACCCCCTGAAAGTCTGGAGGGATGAGCAGACATAGTTTAAATGAGGCTAGGTCCACTTATATTTATATTTATAATGTATGTGTAAATATGTATTTACTTGTATATATATTGTTTGAATTCATTTAAGCTGTATCCCTGTTTTACCGAACTCTTTTTACTAGGCAATACACCTTCATCAGAACTATGTGTTTTTATTGTAAAGCAAAGATTCTATGCTGCTAGGTCTGTTTTGTATCAATGAATTCTCAATAAAAAAAAAAATTTAAAAAAAAATTTAAAAGAAGAGCTACACTCAGCCCTCGAAGTACTTCAGCAATCTTAGCAATTATAGCCAGAAAAAGAAGTCTGGAGTGGCGGACCATGTGTGGGTCAACTATATTAAGCAGTTGTATTCTAATAACCCAGGCACAACAAACACATCCCCCATCTACTTCACCCTGTTTGGCCTTGCAAGCCACCTGTATTTCAGAAACCTCAGTAATTGACACTATTAAAAAAATAGGAACAATGGAGCTCTGGGACCCAATGGGAGCCTAGTCACTGTCTTCAAATTAGCATTACTCCTCTGGGCTGAGTTTCTTAAACCACTTTTTAACAATGCCTTTGCTAGTGCAGTGATTCTATCTTCATGGAGAAGTTAAAAACTTTTCCCAATCCAAAAAAGGGGATCGTTCAAATCCAGCTAATTACTGGCTTATTGCTCTAGATCTTGAAGAAAAAGCTGACACTTAAACTTTACTGGGAGAGCTGGGAGCCTGGGCATCAGATAACAGCCATTCTCACCTTTTTTAAATCTGGATTAAGGTGTGAAAGCTCCACCATGGACAACATCTCAGCACTGGCATACTTGTCACACCGAGCAACATGGCCAAAGCATCCTCTCTTTATTTTGCTGCTTTGTAGATCACAGCACAGTATTGGACCGGGTGACGGGAAAACTGTGGCAGAAATTTGTCATCCGGGGGATCCCCCAACAGCTGCTCAAGGCCATAACAGCTCTACATCAGGGGACCTGGGTTCAGATTAAAAATAGTCCCATGACAGCAACAGCACAAATGCCAACAAACAATGGTCTCTAGAAAGGCTGCTTTCTGGCTCTCCTTCTTTTTAACCTTTACACAGTCTATCTGGGCAAATCAGTGGAAGGCACCAGCTTAATAACTCTGAGGCATGTGAAAGTGCGCCTTCAAATTTTGCAGTATGCTGAAGATATCACAATTATGGACCACTCCCAAATTGGCTAACAGAGAGCCCTCAATGCCCTCCACAGGTATAACCAAGCAAATAAACTCTTGGTGAACCAGGGAAAGACCAACATAGTCATCTTTGGGAAATACCCACGCAGGAATTTAGCCTAATGGTAACTTGGAGATCTACAAATAAACTCATGCACTAGTTGCAACTACTCAGTCCTGAGAGCTAAACTAATCCCCTCTCTAAACTATGGTCACATATACTTCCCTGAAGCACTGAAAAGGTACCTTATGAACTCTCAAATCCAATCCAATCCAATCCAAAAGTTCTTTATTTCGGCCATCAAGGCCATAAAAGATGCAATAAAAACATTAAAATCATCCAATCATTACATTATTACAAGGAGGTATTTTATAAAAAGATGTGCACAACCCGTAAAAACAGTAGATTACATTAAATAAGTAAGATCTATATTTACAGTGTAGTATGCACTGGTAAATCATCCTACAGTTAAAAATTAACTAAGCAATAATTTTCGCCTTGTCAACCACATAGCTAGCAAATACTTAGAGACAGCAAATACGGCACAGCTTGAAGTGCTGGTCTTTAGGATTCTGAAAGAGTGTGAACAGTTTCTGAAGCCTAAATTCCTACAAAGTGGTACGAGCCAGTGCTTCCTTGATCTGATGTAAGCAGGGCAAAAAAAAGAGCACCTGGATTTCATCCTCCGCACTACTGCTACATCCTGGGCAAGATTTGTCATCCGAAGCAGACCATTTACTTGTAAAGACTTTAAGAAGCAAGGTACCATACCTCCATTGAATGAAAAGTTTCCTGGCAGTAATAGGAAAAACAATGTCCATAAAATCTTCAAACCTATAGGAACTTTTGGAAACCAAAAATTGTTCAGTTAGTGTGCCAGCCTTTGGAGCACGCACAGGCATGCTTAGGCTATTATCCTTAAAAATCCTGCTCAGGGTTTTGCCAGAGACCTCGGAACAACCCCGTTCGGGGTCCTCCCACATAACAGCCAGGCCCAATCGTAAAAGTTCTCGCTTGACAAAGATTAGCCAAGGTATTTTATCAGAGCTGTTAAGGCTCAGTACATGCTTGAGCTCTTGAATATGGTACAACAGTTCTGCGGTTGACCATAGCCTATGCCAAAACCTCAATGGTTTCAGTGCTAACTCATCTCCTATGGATGAGAGCCCCAGATCTAATCTTAAGGGAAAAAGTGGGGTGCCTTGTGGTAGCGCCAGCAAGCGTCTAATGAAATTTGTTTCCACTTTGGTGAGTTCAGTGCTACCGTTGTGCCCCCACAGCTCTCCGCCATAGAGAGCTGCTGTTCTGGCTTGGGTTTTATACATCTCCAGTGCTGAACTTACTGGCTTGAAGATTGAGGAGTTTGAAACCTTCAAAATGCCCCCCACCAGTTGCGATAGCTTTAGACGTGATTTTACTGGCTGTGGGCCCCAGGAAAGATTTTCGTGCAAAGTTACCCCAAGATATTGGAACGTCATAACCCTTTCCAACCTGTCCGACCCTAAAGTCGGATTTGGTCGGGTAGATGCCGAGGGGTTAAATATCATATACTTTGTTTTCTCTGCATTTATCTCAAGGCCATGGATTCTGCAGAAGTCCCCAAACCCGTCCAGTATCTGTTGAATCCCCATTGGGCATTTGGAGAGCAGGAGGGTGTCATCGGCAAACATAATTGCCGAACCCTCCTGCCTGCCAGCCTTGGGGCGTCATTGTTGGGGACACTGTCAAGATGTGACATTACACCGTTGAAGTAGAGGCAAAACAGGGTCGGTGCTAAGACGCAACCCTGTCTCACCCCCCTGCCAACTGGAAACCTGGGTGACAGTGCCCCATCCCTTCCACATCTGACCTGAGGGAAGTTCCCTTCATGGAGCCTGGTCAGTACGTGCAAAAGCTGAGGCGGAACGCCCAATTCCCTGAGAACCGCCCACAATTTCTTCTGCGGCACCAGATCAAATGCGGACCTGAGGTCCACAAACACCATGTAGAGGCTGTCACCCTCGATCTTTGCCGTTTTCCAATAAAGGAGGACAAGGCGGAAGATCTGGTCCATGGTGGATGTGTTCCTTCTAAATCCTGCCTGAAAGGGACTTAGGATCTCATTATCCTCCATCCAACCCTGGAGGTGATCCAGCACAAGACGAGCGAAAAGTTTTTGGGAGACATCTATGAGGCTGGTCGGCCTATAATTGGCTGGGAGCAGAGGAGAGCCCTTTTTAAAGATCGGAACTATCTCTGGATGCTGGATCACCTCCATCCAACCCTGGAGGTGATCCAGCACAAGACGAGCGAAAAGTTTTTGGGAGACATCTATGAGGCTGATCGGCCTATAATTGGCTGGGAGCAGAGGAGAGCCCTTTTTAAAGATCGGAACTATCTCTGCGCCCAGCCAAGTACAGGGGATCTCCATGCCCCTTAAAATTGAATTAAAAATAATAAGCAAATAAGGGGGCCAGATCTCCGGTTGGTGCCTAAATAGGTCTCCAGGAAGTTTATCAAGACCTGGAGCCTTCCCAATGCAAGTCTCCCTATTGCGTTATGAACTTCCCCCAGTGTGAACTCTAATGGATCATATTGTACAACTGGAGTTGGGGAGTCGGCCTCAATAGACGCAGTGGGTCCATCACAGTATAATGCTCTAAAGTGGGATTCCCATACTGAGGCAGCGATATTTGGTTCTACAGCCGCTCTCGGATCCCCTGAGCCTGTATTTACTAACGACCAGAATTTTCGTGCATCCCTGGTTTCCAGGGCCATTAGTAAATTATGCCATCTGTCCCAGTCCCATTCACTCTTTGCGTGGGCCATTACCTCTTTACACTGCCGTCTAAGCTCATGCATTTTATGTTTATTAGTGCTAGACTTAACCGCTGAGATCAACTCAGCCTTGGCCTTTCTACAGGCAGAGTTATACCAGGCTGAAGTTGGTGTCCTCTTTTTCCTTAGAGTGGGTAAAAGACATCTCGCAGCCCATGAACTAGGTCTGCGTAAATATGCCCTAGTTTCTCGTTAAAATCTGCAGGTATGGGTTGGTTAATCAAAATGTCCACCTCGGTAAATCGTGGAAGGACCAGATCATACATTTTCGCTACATTCTCTGGGGAGTCTACTAATTTCCCGCTAGAGGGAGCAAGAGAGCTGTAACTGACAGCAAACGCCAGAAACACCAGAAACGCCGAGTGGCGAGCAAGCCTCGGAAAACAGGCTCCAGACCACAGCAATTTGCTTCGCCTTGTTCTACCTGCCTGCCTGCAGAGAGCGAGGGGGTCGTGGCGACGACCGCTGCTCATTGTTCGAGCAGCCTGCTGTGGTCCTTGCCGGGGCCGGGGATCTTCGCCGGCTCCTCCTTCACCGCCGTCCACCGGGGCCAGGTGGGTCGTGTGGTCCGGAGCGAGTGGATTGGCTGCGTCCCGCTGTGTTCCGCTGTGCCCTGCTGTGTCCTGTTGTGCAGCTTGGGAGAGCCACTGCCGGCCGGCTGCCGGCGCCCCTGCAAAAAAAAAAAAAAAATCTGGTGCAGAGAGCTGTGGCAGCAGCTGTCAAGGCAGGTGCAGGTGCCGGGAGAAGTGGACAGGCACTGCGGAAAGGCGAGCGTAGCAGAGAGCGAACGAGTGGCAGAGAGTTGCAGAGAGAGGGGAGGCTGTGGTGTGCCAGCAGCCAGCACCTAATCTACTCAACCTATTAACAATCTATTAACAGCAAAACCACCCTCCACCCAAGACAACTGCCAGACTATCTCTAACAGCCCTAGAGCAGCGACAGCCTTCCGGAAGTGCGCAACCGAGTGCCCAACTGAGTGCCCTGCGTCCTGTGGTTTCTCCAGTGCCCCACAGTGCACCACAGCCCTCCAGTTGACAAGCAGGTGGTGTGAGCGCAGGAAGTAAAGGCATAGCGCTGCGACAACACTCCCTGAAGACCCTGAAAGTCCTTTGTATTACCACCATCACTAAAATCTACACTAGTGGCAAGTCCAAACTGCCTCATAGATAGCTGCGTGCCCTCTCAAGGTCCTCAGTGTTAAACAAGGTGCGAGGCTGTAAGCACCCAAGCCAGTACCAGGAAATCTCAGAAAACACCAACTAATTAAAAATCTAACAAAGTAAACCACCTGGGAAACAAAAAGATGAGATCTGGGAAGCTGAGAACAACTCCACTTAGAACCACCAGGAAGAAAGTCAAGACCAAATCGCCCACTCACCTTCAACAAGCTGGCCCACTTCCCAGTCTAACATCCCCTACCTACCCAATTTTTGGAACACTGAAACATTCCGGGAAGTTTGCATTCATGAAGGACCCAATGTCGGTGATTTACTCTATGTCGGCAACCCCAAATGGTCTACAAAAACCTATGACGCCGAACACTTGTAAAACAAAGTCAGAGAATACAAACATGACGGTTCCTAAACCAGCCTCAAGCACAACGCCGAACGGAGTTGAATTGAAGCACAATTGCGTGGATCTAACCCATGACACAAATATACACATGATGCAATGTCAAGCCCAAGTCCACAGGAATAACACTACATCCAACCCGCCAAAAGGACTTGACGATGAGAATTCATTAACAACAATGCCAGCATCAAAAAGACCCCTCGACACCTCTCTGGAAGGACACACAAGCAAATTAATACCTAACAACAGTGGAACAAACTTACCCATGATTGAAAGTAAGTGTTCAGTAAGCACAAGGGATAGTCCTTGCGAGAGGAATAGCCCTCACAAAATCAATTGGAGTGACTCCCTGGACAAGGCTCATCCTAATAACCATTCAACTCCAAGACCGGTTCCACGCCCAAACAAAGAACTAAAATCTAGTGCAGCAAAAACAAAAGACCAAAATCTGGTAAGTAAACCACACATAATAATGAATAACAACGAAAACATTGCAAGGCACAGGAGCTGTTCTTCCATTAATGCAACCAGAAGTGATATGGACCAAACCAGTACAAGCGACAAACTACTCCTTGCGGCACTGGAGGACCAAGTAATAACGATTCATGACTCACAGTCAGAAGTTTCATTAAATACAGGTCGAATGAACAAAAGCATAGTAAAGACCCTCAGTAGATCAAAACCGGCATCAGATAACGAAATGCTTACATATGCAAGACCTTGTGACAAGGAGGGTCCAAAGAAAGCATCCATACTAGAAATATCAAGCTTATCCTCATCAGACACTGCATCAAAAGTAAGCAACCCAAAACTTGAACAAAATCGAATCCAGGCAATGAAACAAAAAACATTGTTCTGCGAACAGGCACACCTGGATATCTTTACTAGCCAAAATAAAAACCACAGCAACCAACCAGAAGTTGAACAGGACGTAAAAAGCAATCTAGACGCCATTTTGACTCTCCATAGCGCGCTGGGGTGCATATTGGAAACGTCCATAAAAACCCTCAATATGCAATCAGATAAACTTGACATACAAATACACTTAATGGGCTCAATAGCTGAACATATAGCTGGCATAAATAAAAAACTTGACACTATGGCTGGCACATTTAACAGCTTCATGGAGCAAGTTTGCCCAAGTATGCCAACCCAGCCTTGCACCTGTTATCCAATACTAGACAAACTGCAGGACTTGCCGCACCTACTAAAGGATATCCTGAAGGAATGCAAGCAGGCAAGTCAACCTACTAACAATATTCAACTAAGTGGCGATTTGATCTCCTTTGACCATCAAGTGACCCAACCAAGCGACGCAAGCAAGTCTAGGAACGTAGAGGCAGCTCACAAAGCTGTTCCTCTACAACAGCCGACAGAAGGAAATGATAATCAAATCAACTCAGGCATAATAATAGACGAAGGAATGGGTACCACAAATGTAAAATCCAACATTCTTTTGACAGGTCAACCCACCACCACTAAAAACCCCACAATCGATCAAACTACCAATATTGACAATGGGACAAGACTCACCAAACGCCAGAAAAAAAGGGCCAGAAAAAACAGAAATCAACAACCTAGATGCGAACCTGAAAATAAACAGAGCATAGCAAACTTTCCCATTTTTGATCAAGCCAAATCAAAAATAAAAAACTGGAGTGTCACCAAAAATGATTCACCACAGTTGACGATAATGAAAGACAAAAAATATAACGATCAGAAGAATGAACCTGACTGCAGGACAGAAACTCTTAGCAAACAAGCACAGAAAAATCTGTCCAGCAGACCCCTACATGCAGCAGTAGTCACCTCCCCAAAAGTCTTGGATACAGGGAACCTTCCAATTACTGACCAATGTAATTCTATTGGATCAAGTTCCTCCTTTGAACAAGGAGTCAGCCTTGAAGATCAATCAAGTATGCCATTAATGACTTGTCAATTCAAACTAGATAAACCTGATCTTGCCTCAACACAAAGTCCTAGTCTGCAGAGTACAAACAAGCGGCACCTAATATTAGAGAAAGAGCAAAACAATGGCAAATCTGGTAATTACAGGCTTTACAGTCAGGTTACCAAAAAATCAATCAATAACGGCATGGCATCCACAATTTTAACCACCACCACCAGTGCGGACATAGAAACTGACAGGCAACTGGTAACAAACGTTAATAGGAAAAATTTGGAACTCATCAAAGTTACCTTCCCCACTGACATAAAGGCAGCTAATGCTGAAACAACAAACAAAGTAAGGGGAAGAGACCACCCTGAGAATCCGGTTGACGCAAATGAGTGCTTAGCAGCAATGAGGCAAACAACAAGTGTGGAACAAGAAGCAAAAACATTAACTATACCACAAATACGACTCCAGAATGGTGCACTTAATTTACTCAAAAACCATCACACCGTTAACATAATAGACACTGGAAGTCGCATGCAAACGAAACAACGTCAAACCGTTAAAACTTGTGACAATTTGCAAATGATAAAGGAGGAAACCACTAACATAGGGAAACTTCTCTTTATCCCCGAATATGAACTACAAGGCTCACAAGATTACCTAAACCGAGGGAACATACTTCGTTTAACATCAGCAATCCCAAGCCTTGGTCACCTCACCTCAGCAGATCTTCTCTCGGTTGAGTTTACAACAATGAATGACGAGGCAAAAAAAGAATGCACGGTTACAACATGGAGGGACGCAAGTATAGTGACCCACATTCTGTCAGAGATGGCTAAATTTAAGAAATGGGGAATCGTTCTGAAGGAAGTGGCCAAGGCAGCGTATCCGTCCCCGCTCCTAAAAAGGAGCCACGAGATCGTAAATCAAGTACAGACGAACCGACCAACGCGCTCAGTCCTTCATGGTGCTAGGGGACCCGAAGTAACTGAGTTTGAGCACCTATGGCCGCAATCGACATCCCCCAATTGAATCTCCCGCAAGTCAACTAACACTGAAAGACAAGTCATAAAGGTACTCTCTTGGAATATTGCAGGCGCAAAAGACATTGTAACCAAAAATGGCAAAGCTGCCACCTGGGCTCCATACGCAATAATAGCCCTACAAGAAACGTGGCTAATCGAGCCAATTGACATACCAGGCCGGCTATGCTACCATGTAAGTGCGACCCGCTCTCAACGCTTCGGGCGAGCTAGTGGGGGCCTCTCCATCTATATTTCAACAGCCTTAAACATCAAAGCATCACAACTGGCTGCAACAACGGCGGACATGCAAATTCTAAAACTGGAAAGCACGATAAGGGCCATAAACAGAACTTTAATTTTAATAAACACTTATGTTAATCCAAAAAAAACTCCCAAAAAAGCACTCTTCCAACGTATAATAACAGTGGTCTCAAACCTGCGTTTGGAACACCCTAACTGGGAGATAATTCTCACTGGTGATTTTAACTCTAATCTGCTTCAAGAATCAGAAGATGAAACTAACATCAACACAGCTAATGAATTTTGGAATGTTGTGCCGCAGGTGATTCCTCAAGTCAGGAAGAGGGACAAGGAGGGCAAACAATTCATGTGGGATCTAGAAAATCTTGGCCTTAGGGTACTAAATGGAAGATGTAACCAAGACAACCCCCCCTCCATGACCTACACAGGTCACAACACAAGCTCCATTCTGGACTACACGTTAGTCACATTACCCCTGTTAAGTCAAGTACAAGACTTCCACATTATTTGTTCCTTGGACAGTGACCATTCAATGCAACATCTTGAGATTAGGACGGGCATAACCAAACACGCACCAGCGCCCATGCTACCAGGCAGCACCACTACTATTAATTTGAAGCGGCTTAAGTGGACGAGCAAATCCCTCCCTCAAATAGCCAATGATGCTAAGAACTTATTACAAGCGCTCCTTATAGAGAACGTTCTGAGCCCAGAAATTTGGAGTGACTATTTGAAACAACTCCCGAGGACCAGTACAAACAACAAAACCAAAACTCCTCTCAAATTTAACATCAGATTCGATAGCTCAGCACGATCATTAAGGAGGCACTTGAAAAAATTAACGCATCGAGTACATGGTCAAACCCAAAATTCCAGCGTTTGGGAAGCAGTACGTAAGGCCAGGAAACAATATAAGAAATTAATATGGACTGAAAAGCAAAATCTTGTAAATGAATTCTGGTCTAAATTACTGCATAATATAAAGAGAGCAGACTCGAGGGCGTTCTGGTTACAAGTTAACTCCGTAAACCAGACAGCTCAACCAATAAGTATGACCTGTATAACCGAACCGGAATGGACCCAACATATAATGGATACATTTTCAATAAATAATTGGATGACACCGGCAACTTTGCTTAGCAAAGTAACAGTTAAATCAGTGGGAGAACACATTGTCCAAGTCCATCAAGGGGACCGCCTAAAAACTGTGGAAAACTTGGCACCACACACCAGGCAAGACGAAGAGCAAAGCATATTAAAAATAATCAAGAAAAGTAGGCAAGAAAGCGCCCCTGGTCCAAACGGCATTCCGCAAGCCATTTACAAGGAGGACCCACAGTACTGGGCCAGTAAATTCGATTTGCTCTTCCGAACAGTAAACAACACAGGTGGTATCCCTGAGAGCTGGAGGGGGGCGATCATAACTCCAATCTATAAAGGTGGAGACCGTAAAGATCCAAATAACTACCGTCTGATCGCCCTCATCGACGCTGAAGCAAAATACTACGCGTCAATGATACTAGCAGACCTGGCCCAATGGTCAGATAAGAACAACAAAATACCACTGAATCAGTCTGGGTTCCGCCGTGGCATGGGAACAATGACGAATGTTATGGCCCTATGCCTGATCGCAGAGAAAAGCCTACAGAACCGCCAGGAGCTCTACACCTGTTTTGTGGACTTCAAGGCGGCATTTGACCGCGTCAACAGGCAATTGCTTTGGGCAAAACTAAAAAAACTGGGCCTACCGGACTCAATTCTCTTGCCCATCATTAACCTGTACACTGACACCTGGATGCAGGTAAAAATTGACAACGGGCACTGCCTAACCCGGAAGATCAACACTGCCGATGGTCTAAAGCAAGGATGTGTTTTGTCCCCACATCTATTTAATCTATTTATGGGTGATCTGACAGAAAGCCTGGACAAGGTCAACGCACATCCTCCCCGGTTAAGTAGCCTCCGTGTAACGCACTTATCATACGCGGACGACGTGGTATTGCTGAGCCAAACAAAAATTGGCCTCCAACGCCTACTGCATGACATGTCCGTCTACACAAAAAAGAACCTGTTAACCATAAACATCAGGAAAACAAAGGTAATGCTCATAACGCGACGACGCAAAACTTCACCAAGCTTCCGAATAAACAATGATCAACTGGAAGTGGTAAACAGCTACAAGTACCTGGGGGTACATTTAGATAACCGCCTCAATTTCCAAGTGCATTTTAAGGACATGGAAAAAAAAGGGTCCACCTTACTGCACGCTTTCACTAGTTTGGCAGCAGAGCTAAAAGGTCCTCTTGTCTCCCCCTCGCTAACCGCAATGAAATCAAAGCTGTTACCCACAATAGCATATGGGAGTGTATTACATCATGGGAAAAGTGCTACTCTCATAGACAAAATACAAACTAAAGTCTATAAACGGGTCTTTTCCCTACCGAACAGCTCTTCACCAGCGCAAGTAAGACTTGAATTTGGATTACAATCACAAGTACTACTGAAAAAATATGAGGCTATCAAATTCTGGTACAACGTTTGGAGGAACAAGGAGAACAAAATGAATGGGGCATTGTGGGAAGCAATCCACACAAACCCGAGCTCCGAGCACGCAAAGTACCTAAAACTCTCACTGGATACAACCGAGCTGGGACCACTGTGGGGAACAAAACTGCCAGTTTCTTCGTTCAAACAAGCGGTCGTGAGGATCGCCAAGAAACACTCGCTTCTCAACGATAAAATAACCTTCAGCGCCCGGACCCACGCCTGGATGACCATCAAATCATACATAAAGCCCATACCAGCAGCTTATTTAGACATGGCCTTCTCGTTCTTTATCAAATGTAAATTTCTTCAATTAAGGCTGGGTAACCTCCCGACAAGATTTGATCAACCAAAATGGAAACCACAAGAATCAACGGAATGTGACCTTTGTGGCGCAGGTAAACAAGACATTATTCATATAGTTTGCATCTGTCCGGCTATGTATCAAGGTCGGCGGTATTGGTTAAAGGACAAGCTCAACGAGCAAGGAGTTCGTACCTGCCGGACTGCGATAATCCAAATCTTATGCACTGCGGATCCTCAACTGATTTGTAGATCAGTTAAATTCCTGGACAGTTTCGTGAAAAAACAAGACCTATTGTCACAGGTCCGACCTTCATCTTGACTTAAGAACCCTGTTTCCAAAGACAATTTGTGTCTTGAATAATTTCACTGAAACTCACGTCAGTCTTTTGGACACTTAGAATACATACCTTTTCTCTTTTTATTTACTTAAATGTTCATTTTAAACATTGTGGAATTGTATATATTGTAATGGTTTTAATTAACCAACAATAAAGAACTACTTACTTACTTACTTTACTAATTTCCCCCATTTTACCCTTCGCCTATTATTTGATAGTATTAACGCCCCTGTGGCCAAGTCATTTGTTTCAGGGATAGGACTTTCGGTGGGCCCTGGAAAGACCATTTCCAGACAAAGGGCATTATGGTCACTATCAGCACATGGCGATTACACTGAAATCCAAAACCTTAGATCACATACTTATTTCCACTAAGATATAATCTAGGCGCGATTCATGACCCTTCTTATTGAAGGTACACGTTGAAGAGCTGTTGAATGGAGTATGCCCATTACAGGCCCTCAAGGCGTTGTTCAGGGTAAGAGACATAATCTGAATCGCCAGGGGAGACCATGATTTTGGACTAGGCGATTGGCACAGGGGAATCCCCCAGTAGTCGTCCTCACCCATGAGAGCACCCTCCTTTAATCCCAGAAGTGGCTCGAACTGGCAATTGACATCTCCTGCCACAAGAATCTTGCAGTCGCCTGGCAATGACCCTAGAAAATGGGATAATTCATCTATGGTGGGGGATTCCATGGTCAAATTGACTGGACGAGAATACACGTTCACAACAGCTAGTTTGTAAGCATTTGGCCATTTGAGGAGTACGCACTGGACATCTTCCGAGTACATTGACATATTCTCCGCAATACATCCCAAATGGGTGGCAACCCAGATTGCAAGGCCGCCTGACGGCCACCCTTTTCCACCCCACCTGGCAGGAACATAAAAAGTTGCAAAGCCTTCTCTGGGGTAATCCCCCCTAGCCCATGTCTCCTGAAAAAGACAGATGTCATTGTTATCCACTAGGGAACCCCAGTCTGTGGAATCAAATTTATTAGCTAGGCCTGCAACATTCCATGATAGTATAGTCATTCTCTTTGGCTCCGGAATGGCTGTACTCCCCACCTGGGCTTCCTCCTCTCGGTGTGACTGAGTGGAGAGCACCCCATCTGGAGAGGCTGGCCCAACCAGATCCTCCGGGTCCAATACCTGAACAGATCCTGTGATGCCTGCATGTGTATCTATCTTAGAACTCGGGGAATCTCTCTTTAACATCTCTGAGGCCCTGCCTTCCCCCTTTATGTTACGAACTTGAATGCTCATTTCTTCGACCCGCTCGTTGCGGTAAAGTCAATCTACCGTATCCAGGCAAGAGAACCTGTTCTGCAGGGCTAGGTAACTCTGTGCGGGCATCTGATTTTGCCTAGCCCTTTCTAGTCAAGCCCCATGATGGTTTTGCACGAAGGACCATCCACCTGCCCTATCTTGAGGATTAGCTGGTGGATAAAAAAAGGATAGTGGGGTGAGGCCGAATTGCTGACCCATTACTGTTGTGACTCCACAAATATGCCCGACAGTGCGGGGATTCCTAAAATTGGCCAAGACGCAGTCACCCATTATAGTTTTGGGCCTGCGTCCCACCCATGAGGCCCTACATACCATCATTAGTTCACTAGTGACATGGGAAGGCAAAGGTCTGTTCACATTTAGCCAATGGGTCACTTTGTTTTTGAGGGACCTGTATGATTCCTTTTCCATGTTCCTTACTTCAGGAATACCAGTCAGGATCACCAGGTACGGACTAGTTTCCAGTGGTAGATCAATAATAGGGATCGCTCTAGGTTCTTCCAGAGACCGAGTCTGACCACTCTCCATTGGTTTTGTCACACCCAAGGAGCTGCTTTTACTCAAATTTTCGTGATTAGGGACACAGAGGTCTGAGATACAACCCAGGGACGCGTTGTTACCATTGCTAACACCAGCAATTGGGGTGGGCGATTTGTGCACAGAAGCCCCTTCACACCTAGTGTTCACAGCTACATTCTCCTGTTCTACTGCCTTGGATTTTCTCTTTGACATAGAACCCCTTGTGACATGATCAAGTTGAATAAGCCTATGCTCAATGTGCCCTAATCTATCTTCCAATGGTCCTAGCTAGCAAGGTCTTAAGCAAATCTCCTAGTATGGTTATTATACGATCATTAGCCATATTAGAACCTACAGCATGCTGGACCGCATCCATAGTGCTTTGACCAGAACCCTGTTGGTACAATGTCTCAGTCCCCTGAACAACCAGAGCATTTCCAACACAGCCTCCCTCGTCCACAGATGATATAACACTTTCAGTCACAGCTTTAGCGCGCTTCGATTTCCTTCTGCCAGCCAGAGAAGTTACTACACGCTTTCTTTTTGTATTACCCCCGTCTTGCTGCCCTCAGCATGTGTAGTTATTGATTTTCGGGGAGGTCAGCCAAGTTTGAAGTATCCACAGTCAATGAAGTGTCCACACCTTGCTGAGAGCCGAGTGATGAAATGTGCTCCTCCCCATGGAGAGCAGGCGGGGTATGGACAATGGCTGAGACTGACATCGTGCCTGGTGGTCGCTCGCGTTCCGGTGTGCGAGCATTAGCAATTCGGCCCATCGAAGAGCGTTTCGCCATGGCAAGGTCCTGCGATACACGACGCTCCATCAGAATTATCCCCGGTCAATCACCGAATTTGCCCTTATGATAAAATTATCTAGGGTACCTGTGAACTGGCCCCTGGCGGCCATAGTTTTATTTCTCAGTTCCCGGGCTGTCATTCCTAAATAAACTTAACAGTGCCCAGCACCCAAATAGATACTCACACAGGCCCTCTGAAATTGTGAGTCTCACCAAAGTTGTAGGCGAAAGAGGGGTGGCCCGGTCCGGTCACTTGCGGTCTGGAACAGGCTAAAACGGGCCCGCCCTTGGCCCGGGCTTCGCCCGGCGCTTGTCCGCGCACGTCCCACGTCGCGGGTAGATGACGACAGTATTATCCTTTCAGGCAGGGGGCGAGGGCCGCGAAAAGTTATCAAGAGTCCAGGCAGGGGGCTTGGGCGCTGAGGGAAGAGGCTGAAGCTGCGAGTGAAATGGCATGCAGGTCCTCACAGTCCCTCCGTTAAAACCTCCAATCCAGGTAAGGTAAACACCTCTGTGAGCGGCTCCCGCGAAGCGGGGGCCGCGAAAAGTTATCAAGAGTCCAGGCAGGGGGTGTGGGCGCTGAGAGAAGAGGCTGCAGCTGCGAGTGAATGGCCTACCGGTCCTCGCAGTCCCTCCGTTAAAACCTCCAATCCAGGTAAGGCAAACACCTCTCAAATGACTGCTGATAAATAAAATCTTTATTTCTCCCCAGCAGGCTGGGAGAGCAAGGTTGAGGGCGGAACTGGCTCTCATGAACCCAGACCTTACATGCTTACGGGACCTACCAAAATATTACATAACAACCCTGCGAGCCCAAGCGCTTTCACCCAAAGAGCAACTAAAAAAACATCTTTAAAGAGGAAGGCTCCCCATGGCATTCACAGCTGCTAGTGGGCACAAGCCGTTTGAAAATTGAGACCTCCAATCTGCTCATTCAGGACATTCCGTTTACAGCCTGGAAAAAAAGGGACGTGCAGTTCATGAAAGTTTCATTCGAACGAGACTCTGATAGGCTTCAACATAGAACCGACTTCACTGCATTGGGCACCTCCTATATCTTAGGGAAAGCTCACCCTTATTTTGAGCAACCACTGACAGCCTAGGTTCCAAGGAAAATCACTTTTATAAGGCTTCTCGCACTGCCTATCGTAGATTTTAACACAGTCGGGCCAAGGAGGGATGAATTAGCATCTTGCTTACTATGCATTTACCATTGAGAATCTTGGTTCCACCTGTTGTGTTGCAGCCCTAATCTGGCTAGCGACTACCACAGCCTGCTAACCCTGTTATGCTGGAACAAGAGCCTCAGACACTGCAGAGAAGCCTCGGACCTTTGTTTCTCCATCAACTACACAGTCACTAGCCAGGCTGGAAAAATGTACAGATTTATTATGCAGCGCCCTTTTAAATTTAACAAGAAAAGTACCCTTGCAACTTGCTATTTAGCCACAGATTTTGGCTGGCTTGAACAACCTGCTGATACAACACAAATTGCAGGCTTTTCAAACCTGAACCCAGATTAGCAGGGAGATAAAGGCTAAACTACAAGACTTTTTAAAATCAGCAACACACTGGTTAGTACCAGTGCCTCACAAGTTCCCATATGGCCAAGTTCAAGGGCAATAAGGGCCCACGAACAGAAGAGCCAGAGTTTACAATGTTTTTAGCATTAGAAACTTTCCAGAGTTTACAATGATTGACAATATTTAATGCTATTTGTTAACATGTCCTTGCATGGTATATTGCGAACTCTGATCATAGGTGTTTACAAGTAATGCTTTTAACTAATCGAACATGAATAAAATTGCAATATTGAAAACATTGATATCAATATATGCAATTATACATGTATATAACAAAACAATATTGCATTACTCTTTTCATATTCACCCGATATGACATCTCCGTCCATCCAGAGTCAGAAATACGTGGTCAGGCAGGCACTTTGACCTATGCCTGAGGCAGCTGATTGACAGATCACAGATCACAGATGGGGTGGCATGTAGCCGGTAGACAAATGCTCAAAACAGGATTAACCCAGTTTTATGTTACAGATAGGCAGGGACAATACAATAGTTCAGGGAGATTTGGACTAATAAAGCACATATGGCCAGATGGGCCATACACACAGCACACACAGCACATGCACTCATGTAGGACATCTGAACACGTTACCCACCGGCCCAAATTGTGTCAATGCAAGGTTAAGGCCGACCTTCATCTGTTATCAGGTGGGAATAATGTATGGCTCCAAGACTAGGCCTGCATTCCTTTTCCTAAAAAGGATCTATGAATTGTTTCTTGATGCTCGAAGAAATATATAAAATGGCCCTCAGATCAATTGTACTTTGATGCAGTCCTCAGACCCTGACACTGTACCTGTTCTCCCAGTTGAAGTGTTTAATTAAACCAACGGTTTCTGTTTTGCTAAACACCTTTTGTCTTTTTTATCAAGGTTAATTCGTTTTCAAGCAACATGCTCCACCTGCACTATCTCCATCAAGAAGACCCCATCTGAAGAGCATCCAGTGGACTTTTAAGCATTTGGCTAGGTGTATTGTGGGAAATGTAGTCCCAACATCCCAAGAACCATTTCAGAGCTTCTAGACCCCTGGACTGGTGTTTTAGATACTTGCAATCCACAAGAGGAACTTCTGGAAGAAGGTGACCGACTTGTCGACGAGAGTCAAGCTGCCAATGTCAAACTATGACCCGGCTTGGTTTTAATGTTCAGCCCACTGAAAGCTCTGGAGGTCAAGCCTTCCAGGATTTTACCAATGCCTCGCTTTGAACCAACCCCTACATGAACGCGGATCAGCCATACTCGCTCTACGTTGAGAGAAAAAGCTCTGAAAAGTAAAATTTTGTCCGAGGCCTCCCACTTAGTGTATCTGACCTGTACGCCATCGTGGTGGTCTCAAAGTTTGACTTTGTCCTGGTCAAGTGCGACTAGATGTCACAAGTTGGAGCTTTGGGGTTTTAAGCACTAAAACGTGTTTATTCTTTCAAAATTCATATCTCCGGTTTCCTACCTCTGATATTTGTTATTTTGGTGTCATTTTAAAGATAACAACATTTCCGATTTTTTATAAATTGGGGTTGGATTTTTATTGTGTGTTGTGTCCTAATTGTTAATGTATTAGTGGTTTTAAATATTTTGAAGACCTGTCTCCTAAGTTAACCCTGCCTGCTCGTTGCCAGCTACCAAATGTTGGACAAGGGTATAATTTATTGACACCTTGACTTGACGTTTTATTGTGGCCTTATTACTAGTGGTAAGTTCCTACTCATCCATACTAATAATACACTTTCCAACACTGCTGGAATTAATCAGGGGTTAATGGGCCCATTAGGCCTCTTGGCCCTGGTGCCACTGCACCTGCTGTAGTGGCATAGTGCTGCAGTCCTGAGTCCTAAACAACACGTGAAAAAAAATATAAGGGTGCTGGGTAGGGAAGCCCTGTCCCTTAGGCATGGTGGTAGGGTCCAAAACATGTGTTTAGGTCAAGCCTAGACAGCGCTTGCACTGTCTGTAAGACATGTTGTATTGTATTCCATGTGTATTAAAAAAATAACTGCCAGCCTAGGCTCCCCACCTGGTGTTCCCTAAAGAAACCATCCAGGCTCTGAGACAGGGTTTCAGGCACATGGAGACACACAGTCCCACCCACTCCTTCTCCTCAGAGACAGGACGTGGACCCTTACACCGGGACCTAGCTGGGCTACTCTGAACCTCTTCCACCACTCTGGGCTGGAAGACACCTCAGCCACTCCTTTTGGAATCACTCCCCAATGCAAGCTCCTTATTTCAGAGAACTCTCACCCAATCACTTGTCCAGTGCAACACACCAGTCATCCATGCACACCCCCCCAGACCGGTGAGACAGTATCTACTGTCCCTGAATCTCAACCTGCACCCCTCTTACTGAGCACCAGGTACCACACTCTGGGAACGGGATGGGGAACACATGCACTGGAAACACTTATGCTGCTTCCACTGGATCCCACCCTTACTGGTGAATCCAGAAAACTCACACTGCACTTAGGGGATGATCGGTGGAGAAGTGTGGCTCACCGGTTAGAGGAGGCAGTCCCTGATGCAGAGGTCAGACCCGGGACCAGGGTTCAATCCCCGACGCGGCAGGGCCTTGAGCTCAAAAATGTCCACGGACTCGATAATTCTCGCCTCGGTGCCTACTCGAATCATGGGTTCACACTCTGCAACTCTGGGCAATAGCTTGTTTAATCTCCACTATGGCCCCACTGCGATGGGATGCCTGGTCTTCACCTTGGGGATGCCCAGTAGGGGTAATCTCGCAGGGAAAGGCCAGGACGGGTTCCTAAAGCAAGCGCCTTGAGACCTTACGGTGAAAGGCGCTATATAAGAACGTATGATTTACGATTTATTTATTTATCTACCCTACCGAGCTAGTGACACCATACCAATTAAGTCCCCACTGTAGGCCAATCCAAGAACCAGTGCAATGGCTCAAGGGCAGTCTCTCCTCCAGATTCTCTGGTTTCTGTCCTTGGCAGGACACCCAACTCACAATGCACAAGAAACACATTTCCAAAGAAATTAAATGTAGAACCAACTTAAAAACAATGATCCCTTTTCCATATGACTATCTAAAATGTAGAGTTTTGTAGTGAAGCCAGTTGTCGCTGTGGTACTGTGCAAAATCCTTCCGCTGCTTCCAGTGTTAGAAATGGGATCTCTGGTTGGCTGAGGCTTGCGCCAAAGCCAGGCAGAGACCACCACTCTAGTCAGGGCAAGGGAGTTACACGCCAAGAATAAACCCTGCTCACCCCCTTGGCAACGTGACACAAGCAGTAAGGCTTATCCCGGAGGCAATATGTAAAGCATTTGCGCACACACCCACCAGCAACAACATCCCAGGCCCCCAACAAAAAGAACTCCACATAAGGTTATATCAAAAATAGCCTTTGTATTCTCAAAATACATCAGATAGTAATCACACAATATACATTGTGCCAACTGACACTGGCAACATTTACAAGGGATTATTTACACATGACAGGGCCACGTGGACCACTGGCTGAATTAGCACTTGGTAAAGAAGTAGTAAAAGAATACATATGAACTTAGAAATCACTGGCAGACACTATAGTCATCGTCAACCTGTACTATAAATCATAACAGGCACAATATCCCACAAGTCTAAATACATTAGACCCTCACTACCCATGTAAGAATTACACTAGGGGCGTAAATCACACAGGGAAGTATAATCTCCCTAACGCAAACCAAACTAGGTAAAACAACCTCATAAGCATAAACCATCTCTAGAGGTATCAGAAAGGGTGCACAAAACATACTATACACAATACATTTCCTAGCACCCAAAAGCATTAACACATAAATCACATTAGGGCCTGCTGCCCTGTAAAAAATAACCATCCCCCTGGCCAACTGGCCATCTAAAAAGGGGGCTCAAACGTCCTATGTCCAGAGAGTCAGGGCTGCTGCCTAAGCAGCAAAGGTCAAGGTTGCGCCACTGCGCAAAGCCTAAACGTTGCAGCTGCCCACTACTTGCTGGGCAGCTGGGAACAATGAACTGGGGCCTAAACACTGCAGCTGGCACTAAGTGCTGCGCAGCTGTGGAGGCCAAGGTAGGAGCGAAGGAGTGCGTCTCACTCCTGGATTCACAAAGCACATGTCCCCTGAAAGAAAAGCCTAAACGGTGCAGCTGCCCACTACTTGCTGGGCAGCTGTGAACTGTAAACTGCGGCATGGGCTCTCACTAGCCCTTAGGAACAAAACTGCGCCCAAATGTTGGAGCCACCTAAGCTCTGAAAGATACACATGAGGCAACAATGTGGGCAAGAACATGGGCCTATAAAAGAAATAAAGCCCCTGCTGGAGCCATCTAGGCTCAGGAAGGAAGAGTTGGGGACAACACGGGCCCCTAGGCATGGGGACCTCCCAACACACCGTGGCACAAGCAAACACTCACATGGTGCTTTGGGGGCCTCAAGTGCAAAGAGGGAAGCCCTCACACTGGGGCATGGAGGGAAGTGGTCACGGGCCCCCTCTGGCACTATTCAGTGAAAGCCTGGGCCCCTCTGGGCCCTTCAAACAATCAGGGACCCATGTTGGAGCGGCCCCCTGAGAACACAGGGCTGCTCTGACTCAGTCTCTCTCCACCCGGTCCAACCTTGACTCACAGGGCTGCTGTTGGAGGCGTCTCTCCGTCTCGGGGTAGGACTTCACTTCTGGGGCTCCCTCCAGCGCATGGGAGCCCCGCAACACTCGGGCTGCTTCCTGCTGGCCGTAGGAATCTGCGGGGCTCTCTCCTCACTAGGAGATCCCCGCACACTGGCAGAGACACTTGCGGTGCAGAGCTGCCCTTCGCTCCTGGGAGCCCTGCGCTGCCGTTGGTGGCTGCAGCCACCTTCTTTCTTCACCCGGGCCCCCTGCTGGGAGACCCGGGACTCAGCACTCGAGGAGGCGGGGTGGGCTCCCGACCTCCTCTCTCGAAAAACTCAACTTCCGGCCGCACTTCCCCTTCCGTCTGGCGGCTCCGCCCACAACCAGGTGGGCCGGAGACGGCGATCTCGGAGAAAAATGAGGGGTAGGCTCCCTCTATGTCAGAGATACATTGCGGGTGGGCACCCGCCTAAATAAAACGGCAAGCAGCCATTGCAAGATGCAGGGTGGGCACTTGCGCCCCATAAACGATCCCATAAGCGGCATGGCACCTGCAAGGCACAAGGAGGAGGGGGGAATCCCTATAAGGGGGATTCCCTCAGTGAGGGCGGTAGCGCCGCGCTGCTCAGCCCCCAGGCTCAGAATAAAGCGCTCACGCAGCGCTGGAGGCACAGAAACCACAAAGCCCCTAGGAAGGGCCAGTGAGAGAGAATAGGATCCAATGAAAGGGGAGGGCAATGTAGGGGCCAGCACACAGGGCACTCCAGCAAGGAGGCAGCCCCCATGGTGGTCCCTCCTGGGCCCCACCAGCAGCAGGCCCCCCTGTTAGGATTCCGCAAGTAGAACTCAAGGCATCCAGGGCATCCAGGGGCTGGGCAGGGCCTAGGGAGGCAAGCCTTCCCCTGGGCCCCTAGCAGCAGCATACCCCTGGTAGATTCAAGTAGCAGAACAAGATCATTTTATATGGGATCACAGCCCCTTTTTATACACAGATATCTTTTGTCTCCAAAGGTGCAGGCGAGGGGCGAACCAGATGCAACTAGTTCTGGAGCACTTTGTTTTGCTCAGCCCCTCTCCCTATTCACAGGACAGGCCGGAGACATCAGACACACCACAGGGGGTGGAGACAGCATTTTGGAGGGAAGGCCCAGCCCTATTCAGGTCCCATGTGCAACTTCTCCCTCCCATCTACTTGCAGATCTCCCCATTCACCACCGGGCAGACCCATCCTGACTCCTGGAGCCAAACACACCAGCCAGCTCCAGCCAATCACAAGCCAGACAGTCAATTCACATTCACTGCACAGACATGCCAACTTCTAAAAGTGGTAATTCTACACTAAACACATTAAATCTGCGCACATCATCGCACAGCATTCCATCTCACGAGTTTGCACATACCAAACTCGACCCTGCACTCCCCACACATCAGGAACTACCATGGACACACATATTCCCCATGCATTCCTATGGGAGGGCAGGCCAATCTCACCACACGCAATCAGAGAGCGCACGCACTTTAAACTGGGCCACAGTGCTAAAGTGAGCAGAGACCAGAAATCAATGAACATCATATCATGTGGCGAGGTGTGGCTCACTGGTTAGAGGCGGCAGACCCGGAGGCTGAGAACGGCCCGGGACCAGGGTTCGATTCCCGACGCGGCAGGGTCGAGGACCAGGGTCAGCGGACTGATAATTCTCGCCTCGGTGCCCACTTTGGTCAGTGATCACACTCGGTAACTCTGGGCATTAAGCTTGCCTCATCGCTACAACGGCCCCCCACAGACGCCGGGGATGCCTGGCTTCACCTTGGAGATACCCAGCATGGGACCATCTCACAGGGAAAGCCAGGACGGGTTCCCCAGCGGTCATTCGCGCCAGGATACTCCGGTAGTAATTGAGCGCGCTACAAAACACCTTACATTTACATTTACATTTACATAATAAAAGGCAAAAAGTACAGGGGGGAACCTGCCAAAAGGGCCAAGTCCAACAGGCACCCCTTAAACAAAATAAATGCCTGCTCCTGCAATGCTTAATAGGCACGCTAGGGCTCTCCCGTAGCCCATAAGCGAAAATTACCCTGGGTGTCCCGTGTGGGACCAGAAAAATAGAAAAAAGTGGACAAAAGTGAATAATAAATGAGCGGCCACCACCACACATGAATTATTTACTGCTACTTCAAGGAGTGCCCCATAATGGCCTGCAAGGGCTATTAATTTTAGGGGGGGATGTCCCTTGAAGGGAGGGGGCAACACATTTTCTTTGTAATGTTGTGTGGAGGTGCAGGGTTTTCTGCAGCCCCCAGGAACATTAGAGAACAAGCATTTACAATGCAATGGTCTCGGCATTATTAAAGGTAGAGCTATTGGCATTGCTCATGACATTTCTTATTTTTTTCTTTTTTTTTAATCATAAATAAATGGCATTGTCATTTATATTGCCAACAGCTAGGCTGTCCGGAATTCGGTTAAAACCGAATGTACTCGAAAATACCCTACCGGCTGAAAATCAGCTGACCCGGTTTAAACCGAGTGTCACTGATTTTCTTATTTGTTGCACAATTTGTTTAACCTTTTGGCCACTTGGTGGAGCCAAAGCAGTACAATGGCCCCCCGATTTAAGTTCACATGGCAGCAGCAGTGGAGTTATGTGCAGGAGAGGAGGTAACGACGTGTGATAATGGTAGGGCGGAACTGTTGTCTGGGGCTGGCTTGATGGGGGTTATAAATGGGCAGAGAAGTGGGAAGGGCACAGCGGGGATTCAAGTGCCATTCATAGGTGTGGGATGGGTACTTAGGTCCTAACAAGCTGCAACACGTAAGATATAAAGGGAGAGCAGAGGATAAGGATAATTAAAAGTGGTGAATTGCCCGTGGATAGCTAGGCGGGGGAGGGTAGGGACGTCCAGGCACTAATATGGATATGGGGGGGGGGGGTAATGGTCGGTACTTAATACGGCAGGGGGCGAGATACGCTTGGGGTAGGTGTAACGCTCGTGAGGGAGAATATTTCTCGGGATGCTGGAGGCTTAGCGCAGATCAATGGGGCCCGCTGGACAACAGCAGGCAATAGCGGAGACCAAGGGGAAAAGCGATGCGGTCCTATGCGCAGAGCGGCTCAACATAGAGATCCTGGGTAGATATGTTAATGTCCTCAGGCGATCACAAACGAGGTCTTTGGCCTGGGGGTCAAGCACTGACTGGTGGGGGAGAGCTTCAGTGTGGAGTCGAGTTACAATTTCGGAATCGGATTGATGGGCTGACAGAGCGGGTGCGAATGAGAGCAGTGAGAGGGGATGCAGGAGGCCCATTTAAGGAGTTGTGCTCATCGTAATTGGGCGCAGGAGCACAAGGTTGTTACGCAAGGCAATAGTTGTAAATGAGGGAGGTGAGGGGGCTGGGGCTCGGACCTGCTGACTCAGGAGCAGGCGAGTTAAGTTTGAATCTCGATGTAGCTCAACATCCTGTGAGCCTGGGGGGATGATATATGTCCCAGAATACTGCAAATGATGTATTTGTAATGGGGTGACGCAACAGGGGCAGCACAACACTTCAATATCAGAGGCGGGTTAGAGGGAGACAAAGCGTGTACGTGGGGGTGGCGAGAAGGGAGGGGCATAGGGGGCTCTCGTTTCACCAGGTTAAGACAGGGCAGATAGGGGTCTAATTACTAAGTTAATGCAGGGAACCAGGCTGCCATGGGGGAGGTTTTTGTAAGGTAAGAAGAATGGAGTCTGGCCGGTTCCGATCCATTCGACCTACAATGAGCCAGGGCTATTGGCTTAGTCAAATGGTTGTAAGTAGCAAAAGATAAATAAGCAGCAACCACAGCCTTGTTTATATAATATTGAAAATGCTTCCATGCTAAATTGATGAGACACTGAAAGATCTAGAACGAGTCTGGTTACATTAAATGCTTTGAGCAGTGGCACTGCTGCAGAGATTTAAAAAAATCGCCATGAGGGTGAAAGCCCAATAGAGAGGCGTCTGAGCACCTGCTTTAAGAATTGCCTGTGCCCTCTGGATGTAGCCCTCTGGCAGTGTTATCTACTGTTGAAAGCACTGAAGTGCAAACTTCCCACGCTGCTCTTCACTGTGCGTTAAAACTGATTTGTAGGGCAGATTGAGTGCTTGGGTGTTTTTTCTCAGATTTCCCAAAAATGCTATCACTGAGAAGAGAAGATAGGCTCCTGTTTTTAAATAAAAAGGGCATGTCGTGCTGACATGGCCATTTAGAATATATCTCAAAGGAGCGGCGCAAGCCTCTCACACTGGCCACAGCTGTGCTTGCATACCTGCTAAGGAAGGTAAAGGTGAGCATGGACCCATAGCCTTTTTCTTTGTTACTCCAGATTTTCCGGGAATTCACTTTACAAAAATATCAAATATCACCCATCGGTTTCAAACTCGGAAAGGTAAAAAATACTTTTGAGGGTGCATTTATTTTTGTTCCAGAAGAATTAGATTACATTTTTAACCACACTCTTGACAGGAGCAGATTTCTCAATTAATCGCCTAAGGCCACCTACATAGGGCAAGGTTGTCTGTTCTCCGCCCTCGAATCGAATGCTGGGCTGGCTCCAACTCGGATGCAGGGTGGATTAAAGGAGCCGCTGGTTTCCTTGGACAGCGGTTTCGGGCCCTTTCTTTATTCCCCAGCTTTCATCCTTCTGAGACTAATTATATAAGTTACAACTCGTTGCCAATAACCACAGTGCCTACGGTTGTGCTCAAGGGGACTTGTCTGGGGAGGGATGAAGGGGCGCACTACAGGGAGAAATGCAAGGGAAGCTGGAGGTAGTTTGCGCAGGTGGTGGGGGAGTGGGTGGTCACCTTCATGAAAGGGGGGGTCTCATGGCACGAGGCAGTAAGGACACAGGGGGATGATGCTGGAGATGGAAGGAACAGTCGGTGGTACGCTGGTGGGCACACAGGTGGCGGAGCGTGCAATAATTTGAGTGTCTGGCATGGCAGCAGCGAAAAGATTACAGATGGCTAATTGTGTCCCCTCTGTTGACAGACAAGGAGCAAGGAAGATTGTCTGGGTGGTGCCAGTGCTACACCAGGAGGGTGGGGGTGTAATGTTGGGCTGCATAAGAGGCTAATTTGGCCTATTGGTGGCACCGTTCATTCGGGGTACACGTACGAGGACACCAGCAGTTAGGCCAGGGTCCGCGATAACGTAGATAGTTCTCCTCCCGCAATAAATCAAAGGTTGCACACACCCCAAAAAAATAAAAATATGCAGCAAAAAGCAACTGTTAAACCTTACTCTGGTTATGCAGAAGTTGCCTTAATGAAGCGCCAAAGTGTTAGGCATTCCAAATTATATGTGATATTTTATAAAATATTTTAACTCTAAACATTTCTGCTCTAGTGTCAACCCCAATCCCCATGCGTTTTCAAATGCAGCAGGCTGCTAATACATGTAGGACTACTGTGCTGGTTTTGTTAGACCTGCATTTGTTAGGTAAAATGCACCTCATCACTATTGTTGATGGGAAAACAAGCAGCTTCTGGACTCCTTGTTGTGGCAGAAATTGTATGATCACATTTTTCAATTCAGTTTGCTCTTGTCTTTCGTTATTGTGAATCGTCTGTTTTCCAAAGATTGACTGAAGAAGTATTGCATAGTGTGTTACAATAAGCTCGACTCATAAAAATATATTTGAACCTCATATACACTGTACGTACACTGTCTACATACCATGCATCAGTGAAGAAAGCAAGCAATAATAAAAGCAAAGCGTTCCATAAACACCCATAAAACACTGTTTCTGCTGTTTCTTATGGAGCGAAAATGGGTAACCACTGAAAAGCACTGTTTTTGTAAGGTATTGAAATCACTGGAAAACACTGAAAAAACACCACCAGAATTTGCCAAAAATAGAAATTGAAAACAGGAAAGCCTACCAATAGCTTAATCGCTTGCATATGCGAGACATATTGCATTAGCACCCACACACAGAGTAAGTAGTAGAGTAGTAGAGTGAGTAGTTGATAGTGAGTAGAATAGAGTTATTAGTAAAGAGAGTATTAGAGAGCTAGTAGTAAAAAGTGAGAGTGCGTATTAAATAGTGAGAGAGTGAGTAGTAAAGAATCCTAGAACCACACACATTTACATGCACAGCCACACCCTTACATATACAAAGTGTATTTTTAGTTTCAGTAGTAAAGAGTGAGTTGTATAGAGTGACTAATTATGAGTGAGTAATGTTGAGTCGTAGAGAGTGTGTAGTACAGTATTACAGTAAGTACTATACATTAGATGCTATTTAGTAGAGTGAGTAGTAGCGAGTAGTTGATATTGAGTATTACAGTGAGTAGAGAGTGTTATGGAGTTGTATAGTAAGTATTCGAGTGAGTATTGATAATATTTGATAGTGAGTAGTATAGAGTGACTATTTGAGTGAGTATTTGTGAGTAGTAGAGAGTGTAGTAAAGGGTGTGAAGTACAGTGTGTAATAGAGCGTTATAGTGAGTACTGTAGAGTATTTATTTGTGTACTAAAGTGAGTAGGGAGTATTAGAGAGTTGTTGAATAGTAGTGAGTGCATAGATGTTGAATAACAACAGTTTGGGTGTCACATCAGTAGGTAGATGAGTACCCCCGCAGCTCCCTATGTTGTATTGCATGTTGTACGCAAATGCGGATTACCGATTGGCAGAATTTGTGGCTGATTTGTAACGAATGTGGTGATGTGTTCAAGGAGTATGACTAAATACCATTTAGGCACAACAAAAATGCCATGGCGCATGCATTCAGAGCACCATTCAGTGTTGTTATATTTGGTGCACTTGTGTTAGAAATATACTTAGTGGTAGGGGTGCACACTGGTTTTAATCAGTGACACCATAATGTGAAGGTAGAACTGCCACTTCTGTTGCAGCTCTGGGGATGCAAATACAAAGATGGTGGAGTCTTCTGCAACGTCCTGCGGCGGTTGTGCAGAGGACTCCTATATCACTGCAGATGTAGTCTGCAGCAGCTATCCATCCATCAACTACTAGTTTTTGTTGTACCAGAGAGCATAAATTAACAAGATATGGCCTGAACATTAAGTATCCATTAGAGAGTCGCCATAATCCGCGACTCCCATCAGGAATAAAACCGTGCACCGTTTCACTCTAACTACTGAAAGGTAAAGGCATATGTGACTCACGATACCAACCCCAACCTAGATCAGACGATGGTACTGGCTCCACAGGAGCACATCAAATCATCTTTGTGTTTACTAATCTTCAACTTGAAAACAAGGCACCTGCACTTTCAGCCTTATAAATGGGAGTGAGGGGGGCACAGACCTACACAAAATTGCAAAATAACAAACATTGTAACCCGCAATGCATTTCTTTTTAATGCGAGAACGAGAAAGGCAAAATGGTGGGTGCGTCGGAAATAAACTCACATGCAGTACATGCTGACACATACATCATACACGTTCATAATCCGTTCATATGTGTAATACTACATGCCACCAGCACAGAGCTCTGGTAGACACATTTAAGTTTCTGAAACAAGCAAGTGGTCAGTACTCACCGTAACACCATACTTGAGTGCCAGACCCGGCAAGGTGTCCCGCTGAGGCTTGGGGCTCAGGGGAGTGTGGGCCGGGGATCCACAGGGAAGGAGCAGCTGTGTGCAGGGACTATTGTGCTGGGAAACAGGGGACAGGTGCAGGAGTCTTTCTGAAGGGACTGCATGTGCAGTGGACAGCCGGCAACCATCGCGGAGCCGTCTACCGCTACTAAAGCTCGACGGGGAGCTTCACTGCTTGCCAGCAGCAGGCGCGAGCCACAGCAACCGAGCAAGGCAGAAGAGCCATCCGAGTAGCTAGGGGGGGGCGGGGAGGGGGGCGGTCCGCCCCAGGCAGCACCTTTTTTGAGGCGGCCGCGGCCGCCCCGGCACAGGTACTCACTGACTGACTGAGGAGGCCCGGCCGAGGCCCATTGCGGCCGCGGAGGCCTGTGAGTCAGTGACTGTAGGGCGGTCGGCGGTGCAGTGGTACATGCATGCACACATATTATTATCACCGGCAGCTAGTGACCTGTGACCCGTCACCTGCCGGCCCATCGGTAAGGTTCATCACCATCTGATTTCAATATCGGAAGTGATTATAGCACGCAGCACTAAGGCTAAGCAGTAAGCACACAATGACGACAATAAAACATTTATAAATGGGTTCCGACTTCCTTGTGCAGCCGACCGTTGGGGGGCCCCCACCTCCTCCCAGCCTCGCGCTCACAGGGCCGTCAATAAGTAGCGTGAGCGGTGCGCACAGCCTTAACCAATGACGGCCCTGTAACATTTTTTGGGCCAGCCCTTGCCGCTGCACCGTAGTGTGACGCGTTACGCGCTCACCTCACCGCCCCAGCGCCCCTCCCATCGTGTCGAGCAGTCGAGGAGTGTGGACCACCATTCTTTTTGCCTGGCCCTGCTGCTCAGCTTTACAGTACTTAACTCAGTACTGTCTCTTTGTAGGCTGGCTGTGGCTGCGGGCGGGCGGGCGGGCGGCACTCTGCGCGTTGATTGAGGTGAGAGACTCGGGTCGGACGCCGGAGTCGAGTGAGTCCAGTCAGATGGGGGCCCCGGACCGGGGCAGACACCAGGGTGGTGGGGCTATGATTGATTATTTTGTGATGCAGTTTTATAATTTCAGAATCCCACTTTAAAACACTTCAGCAACCACACCTTCTCTAACAAACGCTATCACCTTCTGAAGAATACATACAAACCCCCTGAATGGCATCCTGAGTAGCTGCATCACCAGAATCAAGAGTTCCATGTGCAACTTTAGATAGAGGCATCTGCACTCCTGACACAGCACTTCCCAGATACAGAGCCATGGCACTGCACCACCATATATTAACTTAAAGCAACATACCAAGTACTGCAAAATCTTAATACATGTCCCTCCACAACTGTCTGCTGCCCCCACCCCTTTCAAGGCGCAGCACCAGTCTCCTTTGATACAGCACCATTCCTGAGCGTAGTCCTTCCTGCAATGCAATCCCCAACACGCTGACGCAGTCCAATCACTAATTTAACAGCCACAGTGTTATCAGAAAGTAATTCCCTGATTCAAAAACACCGTTCCAATGGGCCACCTGGTAGAACAACTGATGCAGCCCGCAACACCACAGCACCCCCTTGTAATTATGCATTAGTTATATTATGTGATTTAGCAATGTGGCGTCCCAGTGCTAGTTTAGTCAGAAAGCCAAAACCTGTGAAAGAGGCACCCGGGAGGAAAAGATGACCATTAGGACATTTAGATGGTAAACAAACAGGTCTTCAGCTTGGCTTATATAAAGTGCTTAGGAGGAGTGAAAGGAGAATGACTGAGCGATGATGAGTGAATGAGGAATGAATGTAAATTAAAAGCCAATATTGCAAAGGACTTCATGAGCTGCGAAGAACAGTTCAGCTATGTGTGACGTCGAGAGAACACAGACAGCCTCAGCCTCTTTGTGTTACCGCTAAAGCTGCACTGGCCTCCGTAGCTTGTCTGAACCCGTGACCGTCCCTTTAATATTGGAAATGGAATCCTTGTAAAATGGGGGCAGGGGTTCCTCGACACAGTGCAGACCTGTGTTATTGTGCTGCACACCAAAGTGTCTGTATCCTCAGCTTTGACAGCAATAGATGCCCCTTTGGGGGATGCGTGAAGGTGTGCACGTTCCTCTTGTGCTAAGTGGTCCCCGACTGCAGTCTGCAACACCTTTTCCCACATGCATGTAGAGCAGGCCGAACACTGGCACACGCACACAGACACAAACCAACACAGGCTCAAAAGCAGATGTGCACATATACGGACACTTGCACATGCATGCACACTCTCAATGCAACAGCCACAGACGGTGGACAGGTGGTATCTGCATGCAGTTGCTGGAAAATAAAAACAAAAATCTAAGGCCTAGGCTACAGACAGCGACACTCTCACCTGAAGCATATTTGAAATGCTCCAGGCTCAGAAAGAATGTGGTGTAATTGTTAACTTGCAGCCAGGACAATCTGTTGGCATGAGATTACTCACATCAGGCGTGCAACGTTCATTGTGTTTAAGGGGCTTCAGCCACCCCCCCCCCCACAGACATCCCTCCCGTCTCACGGCCTGTCCTCACCCAGCAGTGAAAGGCGGAGCCGGACACATCCGTGTCCCCCGTCAGGCAGGCAGGGCCTCTTCAGTGCAGTATCTGGAAAATCTTTTAATCTGGTTCGGATACTTCTCTCCTAGGAGTGGGTCAAGGAGCGGGTCAAGTGACTTCAAGGTGGCTCCTGGGCCCTGGCACTGAATGACCATGGCTCAGATTCAGATGCCCCTCCACCCACCTCTGATCCTGCACCCCATCATCCGGCCTGGTACTGCCCCAACTGCAGAACTCAAGTTAGTCTAGTGATCAGGTGTAAAGGACTCACTTGTAGTATCCTGAATGTGCTGCCAGGGGAACCATGGTCAAACCCAGTGTGGTGGACCGGTCTGCAGACATCGCTGAGGTCAAAGACGGGGCAGATAGGGGACAGGGGACAAGGTCCCTGCACAAGCTGTGATGTTATGAGTGAGATGTCACAGGGTAGGTAGAACTGATGTAAGTTTTGGCGGCGTAGCTAGGTGGGGGCGGCTATTTTGTGGACGGGGGCTGTTTAGCCCTGGACCGTGTCATATCTGTGCATGTAACTTGCATGATCAAGGTAACTATTAGTGGCAATACAACGTGCCTCTCGGACCTCTTTCAGGTGCTTGCCGTCCTTTTTCCCCAGCACCCCCCGACAATCCCCCCAGGGGGGGCGGCAATCTGAGGAATAGCCCCGGGCGCCACAAGCTCTAGCTACGCCCCTGAGAAGAGCTGTGCATTTGAAGAACGAACAGGCTGCAAGGGGGCCCCTCAAGAGAGGAGCCCGGTGCAGCTGAGCACACACTATATTCCAGCACCATTTTACCAAGATACTACAAGGGGGCACTGGGTAATGGCATTCATCCATGCCCTTGTCCTTAGAAAGCCCTAACTTCTGGCGGAAACAAACACCCAAGACGGCACAGCTTATGTGGCATAAGACCCAACCTGAACCTACATCGCACACATAGCTTTTGAAGTGGATGTAAGAAGATGATTAACTCTGCGGAGTGCAACCGAAAGGAAAATGAATTTTTTTTGCACGCTGTGGTCGCACACACCTGGGCCAGGGCTGATCACTAGACTCCTCCAAGTAAGCCCATCCATGGGAACTCCACACCCACTCATAATTAATCTTCATAGGCCATAACCGAGATGGTGTAATGTTACTAGAAAACCAAGACATTAAGGATGCAGACAGCAGACAGTTCTGGGAGCTGTAGATCTGCTTTTCTTGGCCCTGTTGAACTGACACACCAGGAAACAACTTTTTGCAAAACAAAAGCCCAGAACTTCAGTGACTCCTCCTTGGTTAGCTGAATTGAAACCGCCAACCTTAAGAAGGGTGTTCATCAGACACTACCACTAACCACTGCTGAGAACGTCAATTATTACCAACTTTTAGCAACATTCAGTCATCTGCCACAATCAACTGACCACAACCTTCAAATACCACATGTGACTCCGCGAAACTTGGGTCTTTAAAATCCCAACAAAATACAAGTGCAGAAATACCCACTGATGCCAGTGCGGCTGCCAGATCGCAGCTCCTCCAATGCCTCTCACCTATGATTCAGCTGGTCTTCGGTCCTCGATAACGGGTGCACCACGAAATGAATGTCGTTGCTCCGTTAGCCTCGGCCCTGCTAGATGCAAACAAGGCGCTGATTGGCTGAGCGTGGCGGAATGGGAGACGCGTTACGTCATGCCGGGTTTGGCCAGCAGGAGGGAGACGTTGTGATGAAAGTTGGGAAGTTTGGGATTGGGGGCGTGGTTTTTTTTAGTGACGGATGACGTCACAGCGAGAAAACTGCAAAAAAACACGCCCCTCAATCTGAAAAGGACGGGGCTTAAACGGAGTTACGCCCCTCTCCTCCAATGGCTGGCCAGCAGTTACGAGGCCAGCCAATTGAGAAGAGGGGCGGGTTAATGCCCCGTACTAAGAAACATTAAATCTTTGGACCGAACTGCGCAAGTGCAGTCTACGGTCCTCGACCTAAAAAACAAAGTCTCCTGGGTCATTGAAACTATGACCCCAGGAGAATGTACCATATTTTAAAAAACTTTTCTCAAGTTTGAGCTTTTGCTTTACAGCTAGGACTTCAATGTCCTCCAGGGGTTGGTACTATGGCTGTATTTTATGTAGTCTGAAGCTGTATACAAATAAATACAATTCCTTTCTGTGTTTGATTTCAGGATTACATTTTTTGGGGTGAAATATGTTAAAAGAAAGATTCAAGGACATATATATTTTTTATGAAAACAAAGTGGCCCCAGCTAATTTTATTTCCACATTTTCACCTACAAAAAGTAATAATAAAAATATGTAAAATGAAAGGGTCACAGATTCATACAGAAGAATTGTGGAAATAGTGTGTCCTGAATTTAGCTTACAAAATATCACCCTATTGGGTGTAGATTTCGTCTATTAACTCCAATGAGGCAATATGTTTGTTAATGATATTTAAGGTGTATTTATATCAGGCACTATTTTGGCTATGATTTTCTAGTACCATGCTGATAATTCTGTGATTTTGTTAGGTTTGGCTCTGCCGTTTTGCAGCTGTAAGCGAAAATGTGAGCGCCCTGTGAACATTTAAAAGTATGAATAATTCAGACAGTTCACAGCATCCCATAAATGGCAAGTGTGAACCTACTGACAGCGAAGCCCAGGCGCAACGATTGGGAGCAAAACAATAACAATTAAAAGAAAATAGGAACAATGCAAAAGCACCACAGGGAGAGCCAATGTTGTTTACTCATAAATGAGGGCATAAGGGGTAATCCTCACACTCCATGGCCTGAACCATGGGGCTAAACACTCTTCTCACACCTTGCCCAATAGCCGCAGTCCTCCCAGGTCTTTACTAAGGATGGGAAATTGGAATGGCTGCCATGCTCCCACATCTTGACCCAGGAATGTTCACTAATGCGGCTAAGGCAAGGGGTGTTATCCATAAAAACTCCCCCTAACCTTCCTTATGGGCAAGAGGTGGGAGCTGGACCCTTCCCCCCAAACTGCCAAAGGTGAGGGGGAACTACCCTTCACTCCCAAAACTGCCTTAGTGCAAGGAGGGATGCCCTATATCCCCCCTCACCTTGCCCATGGTAGAGTAGAGCTTCAAAAAATAATGAAATATGAGAAGGGAGTTCCAGCACCCCTGTACTTTTTCCAAATTAAGAGAAGGGCACAGGAGCAGGGTATGGCCACCTGTCATCTGCCCCTGAACACTGTTCCCACAGTGGGTCATGGAGGAGCGCATTGCCTCTCACCTGCTCTTGCACCTGGTTTCCGATTTGGAGTTTGATTGCAGGGACAGGTAAGCAGTGACACACGCCTCCACAGTACACTGCATCCAGTGGGCCACCGAGGAGCGGGTCACCGTACACCCACTCAGCACTCTGTTCTTAATGTAGAGCAGAGTGCAGTAACAGGTGTTCGCTGCTCCTTCGTGGCCTACAGCATTGTGCAGGTCCCAGAGTAGTGCGAGCCTTCAGATCCACTTGTCGTGACCTGCACAATGCTGCGGGCCACGGAGGAGTGAGTCACCTGTCATTCGCGTCTGTGCCCTATTCTCAGTTTGGATCAAGGCACAGGAGCAGGTACCAGCTGACCAGCTTATTCGTGGCCTACAGCATGGTGAGAGCCCCAAGAGAGGGGCCCGCTTCGCACATGTTGCTTTACTGTGTTCCTAGTGGAGGACATGGTTCACAAGCGGGTATCAGCTTGGTACCTATCGACATTTTAAGTAAGAAAATCCTGTTTGTCACCTGGGCAAGGGAGAGGGCGGAGGAACACTGTACTCCGCTCCTGGGCAAGGCAGTAGTGATAGTTAAAACTTGCAGTGCCAACGAAAGGTAGGGGGCGTGGTCAAGATGGCGACGGAGTGAGAAGCTCTTTCGTGTCCCTCGGGCGCCGAACCCACCTTAGCATTGTATTGCAAGTCTGGCGGCGTGCTGACCGACTTCCAGAGGCCAGCGGTGGACCCCGGAGCGGAGGGGTAAAGTCCGGTGCTGCCAGCGGGGCCGGAGGTCGCCTGGAGCGGTCTGTGGAGTGGCGGCGGATTGCGGCCCTGTGAGCCTCGGCCTTGCATGGAGGAGGGGCCGGACCTCCTGCTCTGCGGCGACGCAGGAAAGACGCCAGCGGAGGGCCGCAACGGACTCGGGACTCGCGGCTCCCATCCCGCCGCCTGCTTGAGCCTGCACACGTCTCCGGGGGGAAGCGGCTACATTGAGAACCCCATGACAGCCGGAAGACAAGCGCCGGTAGGACGAGCCGGCTGGAACCAGTGTGCACGGCGGCCCCGGTGCTGCTCGCGCGCCGCCTCTGTCTGCCATCCGAAGCGGGCCGCCCGGCCAAACTGCCTCACCTGACGGGGTCCTGTTGTGGCCTTATGAGTGGCGCGGGTGGAGTGGGAGACACCCGCTGGCCAGTGGGGCCATAGGAGGGAACTGCGGTTTCGGCGACCTGAGGCCTAGGGATCCCCAGCCTGTGGTGACTGCAGGGCCCGGGCTCCCTGCTTTGAGGTGGCGGCGGGGACGCATTGGAGAGGAGTCGCAGCGGCCTAAGCTTTTGGCACTCCGCAGTCTCGGGCTGCCTTCTGCCGGGGGAGCCACGGGGAGAAAGGGGAGCGCCCTCCTGCCGGGAGGCCACCACTGCGGCGCCGCCCCGACTGGACAATTGGTAGCTGCCTCATCGAACGGCCCGAACCAGCGAGCACAGTGCTTGCCCACTTCGCTCCCCCCCCAGTCTCCGGCTTGACCGGGTGCTTGGAGCAGCCTTGCATCACTCCTGGACCTTCCTGCTTGAACTGATCTCGGGGGCCCACAGCACTCAATCCCCCCTTTGGGAGCAGCAGGTGGATTGGCGGAGACATAAAACAGGTATCTCCTGGGGCGAGGATCCTAGCGTTAATCCCTGGAGGGGAGAAAGGAGGTGTGACCCCCGACTGAGCTGTCTGGTGGGGGTGCTATAAGGGCCGCTGTCCTAACGGCGATGACGGGGTGCGGGTGACCGCCTTGATGCCTTTTTACCTCTGGAACGTGTAAGGCCGCTCTGCCTTCCCGCCAAAGCGGTGTCCCACGATGTTCAACACGCTACGCAAGGGGAGGCCTGGGAAAGATGGCGCATCAAAATCCTCTCAGCAGCCGGCTTCTCCCGGAGCCAGTGGGTCATCCAAGCAGTCGGATGATGAGGCCCCTGCTACCAAGGCCTTTATGACTGAGCTCTTCGCCTCTATTAAGGAAGACATCTCTGAGCTTCGCGCTCAATTGGCGTCGGACCTCCGGGAAGTGCGGAGAGATGTAAATGGCATTGGAGAGCGAGTGGCGACTCTGGAGGATCATGACTTGAGTGTGGCGAACGATGTCCACCAGCTACAGCAAGATGTCATCCGGCTCACGGAACAAAATTTGGACCTCCAGGCCCACTCGGAAGACCTGGAGAACCGTTCCCGGAGGAACAACATCCGCATCCACGCGGTGCCATGGGACGGAGAGGCAGGGGACCTGCGTGGATATGTCCAGGCACTTTTCCTGCAGATTTTGGACGAGGAGGATGTACAGGACATCAGAATGGAAAGAGTACATAGAGTCGGCCTGCCCAGGCGTGGAGGGGGGCCCCCTCCGGATATTCTCGTTTGTGTACACAACTTCCAGTTAAAGGAACGCATCCTGCGGAAGGCTAGAGCCATCCCATCTTTACAGTTCAGGGAGCACCGTCCGCAACTCTACCAGGATCTGGCGGCATTGACACTCCAGAAGAGACGGGAGTTCCGTCCAGTGACCTCCTTCCTGCGGGAGCGCAACATCTCCTATTCGTGGGGTCATCCCTTCCGCATCATCTTTAGATGGCAAAATAGACTGGCACAGATTCGATCTCTTCAGGTGGCGAAAGATCTTTTGGGCCTGGATGACGTCGCACCATCGCAGGAGGCGATCATCTCACCATCGCGGAGGCGTCGTCGGTCCTCCTCTTGGCACAGAGTGGGTCCGTCCCCGGACCGGAGACGGCCGGACCGTACTGCTAGTCTGCAGGAGAGGGGAGAAGCGGTGGCATCGGTGGCCTCAGCCACGTTGGCAGATTCCCAACAAAGCTCTGGAGCGGCTTGATCCTTGAGCCGCTGTTGGTTTGGTGCCGGAGGGGGCACAGGATCTTAGGTCCCATGGGTTTGGTTGTACTTTTGGAGAAGACACCCCGGACCGTGGCCCTGGAGAACACTACGTTGGTGCCCCAACCCCAGTCCAGGGGGGCCCTTACGGACTATGGTCTACTGGAACTGCTAAGTGCAATGTTCAGGTTCAGTGCACTGTGTTATTCTTTCTTGTTCTTCTGTTTGCAGGGGGAGTGGGGGGGTGGGGCGTCTTGGGGGTGGAATGTGCAGGGGGGGCGATGGGGTTCGGGTTGGGGGGGCAAAGTGGTGGTGGTGACCAATGGATGTTTGGGGTGTGAGTTGTTCCCTTTGGAGGGTTGCTATGTGGGCCTTTGCTGACAGTGTTTCTGTTCAGGTGATAACAATGACCTTTGCTCTGCTAGGGATCCTATGCTTCTTACTGAGTACATGGCCTTTGGGGGGCCTTGGAGCCTGGGGCCTGTGGTGGGAGAGAAGGGATGGGAGTTGGGCGGAGGTAATCAAGGATGGGACTGGACCTTGGAGGGAGGCATGGACGTTGGGGAGGGTCAGGGGGCGGACCCAGGTCACCCTATTGAGCACACAGCACTGGGGCTTCCTGTCTCATTATGCTAGTGTTGGCACTTGGAATGTGAAAGGTCTCAACTCCCCGCAGAAACGCCAGAAGCTCTGGAAATATCTGTCGGACCATCATCTTGATGTGGTGGGCCTTCAGGAGACTCATCTAGCTAGGAAAGATGAACTTAGACTCCAGCACAGACAATTCCCTCTCATCTATAGGGCGTCTGCGTCCACCAAGCATAGGGGGGTGGCTCTCCTGTTTAGGGCGTCCCTTCACTTTCAGCCTGTGGGGGTGAGTGGCGATAAGGAGGGCCGTTGGTTGATGGTGAAGGGGTTGTTGTATGGTCAACTATGTACTTTTGTGGTGGTGTATGCTCCCAATGCTAGACAGAATAGCTTTCTACAGGAATTGTTGGACAGGGTGGGGGATTTTGTGGAAGGGCATTTGTTCCTCTTGGGGGACTTTAACATGGTGTGGGACAAAGACTTGGATAGCTCAGGCACACAGAGGGCGGAGTCTGGGGTCTTCTCCGATGAAACGCAGCAACAGGTGGGTGACCTGGGGTTGGTTGATAGCTGGCGTTTCTTGCACCCCCAGACCAGGGATTACACATTCTTCTCACACGTCCATCGCTCTTACTCTCGCATAGACCATATCTTCGTGAGCCAGGCCCTTAGAGGAGATATCCGTGTCTCCAGCGTTTTTCCACTCTCCGTGTCGGATCATAGCCTGGTGGTTCTCGGGTTGCACTGGTCGGTGGGGGGGACGGTTGGCAGAAGTGGTACTTTCCGGCAGCACTGGTACGGGATGATGTCTCTTGCAGGGAGCTGCGGAAAGCCATTGGGGAATTCCTGGCTCTTAACCCGCCATCAGACACCTCGGTGTACAACACTTGGGACGCCTGCAAGGCCTCGCTACGGGGCACCTGCCTGGGCCTCAATGCGAACCTCAACAAATTAAGGAGGAAGGAGCGGGAGGACCTGGAGGCGGAACTCGCCGTATTGGAACAGGCACATAAATCGAATCCGTCTAGAGTGACCCTCTGGCCTCTAACTGCGGTGAGGGGGAAGCTGAGGGCCCACTACAACAATTGGGCCAAATTCACTCTCTTGCGCCTGCGGCGTGTCTCCTACTCACAGGGGAACAAAGTGGGGCGGCACTTAGCCCGGCAACTCCGGGATAAGAGGGAGAGGGACTACATTGGGAGAATTCAGGATCCTACGGGGTCCGTGCAGCACCGGGATGCAGACAAGGCGAATATCTTTGGCCGCTTTTATGCCGTTCTTTATAGGGGCGACGCCCTTGATCCGGGTGCCCAGTCTGCGTTCTTGGACGGCCTCCCTATACCACAGGTCTCCAAAGAATGGAATGAGTTGCTGTCTGCCCCTATCATCAGGGAGGAGGTGCTAGACGCCATCAAGGCTCTGAAGCTCCACAAAGCTCCTGGCCCAGACGGCTACACTGCCCTGTTTTATAAAACATTTGCGTCGGAGTTGTGCGATTGTCTGGTTTCCCTCTTTAATGGAATGGCAACCGACGGACTGACCTCTGGGACCATGGCCGAGGCCATGATTACCGTTCTCCCCAAACCGGGGAAGGATCTCACCAAGTGCGCGTCGTATCGCCCAATAGCTCTCCTCAATCTGGATGTTAAATTGTACTCCTCTATCATCGCGAGTAGGCTCCAGGACTTGATGCCGGCCTTCATTCATCCGGACCAGTCCGGATTCATAAAAGGGCGACAAACTCACGACAACCTGAGACGGGTGATCCATCTGATAGAAAAGGCCAACAGGTTTCGTATACCGGCGGTGTTGGTGGGGCTCGACGCGGAAAAAGCCTTTGACCGCGTCGACTGGGGATTTTTACATCGTACCCTGGAAGCCTTCGGTTTCTCTCCCCAATTCATAAAAATGATAAGTGCTAATTACAGCAACCCCACATCTAGGGTGATGGTTAACGGGCACAGATCCGCCTGCTTCCCTCACTCGCGCGGAACGCGACAGGGGTGTTCTCTCTCCCCACTCCTCTTCGCTTTAAGTATCGAGCCATTGGCCCTCGCAATCCGGGAGAAGGAGCAAATCAAAGGTCTTCCCTTTACGGGTGAGCAGCACAAGATTTCTCTATTCGCGGATGATGTGCTGCTGTCGGTGGGGGACCCGGCCCAGTCGCTGCCTCACATTCACACGGTGCTCTCTGACTTTGAGGCGGCGGCAGGGTTCAGGGTCAACTTCGACAAATCGTACATACTGAACCTGACTCTTCCCCCCCGAGGAGGTGCACCGGGTGCGCGCGCTTTCGCCCCTATCGTGGTGGTCTACCTCTCTGCTGTATCTGGGCGTCCAGCTGACTTCTACTCTGGGCTCGTTATTTTCGG
Organism: Lissotriton vulgaris; assembly: GCF_964263255.1. Lineage (NCBI taxonomy): Eukaryota > Metazoa > Chordata > Amphibia > Caudata > Salamandridae > Lissotriton > Lissotriton vulgaris. The sequence goes on along the minus strand of NC_141695.1, from coordinate 363,694,575 downwards.
CTAACTTCCCTCCGATGCTAACGGCAGTGTGCGCTGAGCTGGAGAGATGGAAGCCGAAATACATTTCGTGGCTGGGTAGGGTCCACACTATCAAGATGGTCCTCCTTCCTAAGTTCTTGTATCTTTTCCAGGCGCTACCTATACCGGTGGAATTAGATTTTTTTTGCCGCCTTAAGACTTTGATGCTGAAGTTTGTGTGGAAGGGAGGCCGGGCGCGTCTCTCATTTGCAACGATGAGGCGACCGCGGAGGGAGGGAGGGGTGGGGTTCCCGGACATGCACCTGTATTATAAAGCTGCACAGCTAAGGGTACTGGTGGAATGGTCCCAGCAGCTCTCAGAGAAACACTGGCTCCATATGGATCGGAGTGTGGCCGGAAGGTCCATTTGGGACTTGGCCTGGAAGCCTAAGGTTGACCTACCCAGGAATGCGTATATCAACACTCCCACCAGCACTGTCCTAAAAGTCTGGGACACGGTCAGTGGCGATGACCGCTGGACCACTTTCCCGTCCCCGTGTACGCCTATTCATTTTAACCCGGCTTTTCCTCCGGCTCTGAGTGAGGGACCTTTCGGACTATGGAGAGAGGGAGGATGTAGAGCCCTCACCCACTTGTTTCATGGTGCGACGCCTCTGACCTTTCAAAATTGTGTGCAAGACTATGGTGTTCCGCCCACTGAACGCTTCCGACACATTCAGCTCTTGCATTGGGCAACATCGGCGGGAGTGGTGGACGCCGCCACAAGACCATTGTCGAAGTTTGAGGCCTTTATCCTTCGCACGTCCACTATGAAGGGGACGATCTCCTTCCTATATGGGTTGCTGTTAGACACCGTGGTATCCCCCCGTCCTCGCTACATGGAACATTGGGAGGCCCTCCTAAGCAGGGACATCTCTGACTGCGAGTGGAAGAGCCTCTGGAGGGACGTGGCGGCACATAATCACTCGATAGACCTTAGAGAAGCTCACTTGAAGCTTATGTTCGACTGGTACCTCTACCCATCCAAGTTGCATCGGATATTCCCAACCACCTCGGACAGGTGCTGGAGGGGTTGCGGTATGCTGGGAGACTTCCGCCATATCTGGTGGGATTGCCTTACCATCCGGCCGTTCTGGTCTGAGATTTTATCCCACATCAAGGATGTAGTGGGCTATCCGATTCCGGAGTCGATGGATTACGTCCTGTTGGGGCTTCGGGATCCGATGTTGGAACACCAGACTAAGGCCGACAAACGTATTATATGGCTGTGCTTGGGGGCGGCCAAGCTAACCCTAGCGGCAGCCTGGAAAAAAACGACTGCCCCGGCTATTTCTCTATGGTACGCGAGGTTATGGCGACTGCTGAGCATGGAGAGAATGTCAGATATATTTTTGGGTAATTTTAAAAATGTCTTGTTCCGCTGGGGTCCTCTGGTCCGATTTTTGTCTCGAGGTCTCCCGTCTGCGGTTTGTCCCTCCGCTCTTCGTGCTCTTTACCTCTTCCAAATCTAACCACCTGACCTGTGTGAAGGTCTGCTATGAATGAGTGAATGGTCGCCACCACCGGGGAAGGGGGAGGGGGGAAGGGGGGGTGTGGGGGGGTTGTGGATGGGGTTGTTGGTTCTTCTTTGTTGCGACACTACTTAGCTTATGGAGACGGACTATGTTGACTTCTTATGCAGCTGTGTCCCCCAGTTGGGGTTGTCACCCTTCATGGCAAGCTTATGGACCATTCGCGAAGGGTTTGAGCCCAATTCTTCTGCTGCATCTGATGAACAGTGACTCTTACACCTGCATTTAACGTTCATATATGCTGTCTCCCCTTGCCTTTTTTGTAGCAGCGTTCTCCAGCACCCCCTGTGTGGGGTTATTTGGTGGCTTATCGCCTGTACTTTTTCCTTTTTCTCCTTCTTCTTCTTCTTGTTTTTTCTCTTTCCTACATTCCTACTAAAGAAACAATAAACAAAGATTTTATAAAAAGACTTGCAGTGCCCCATTCTTCAGCAAGGCGGCGTTTAGAGTACTAACATCCCTCTCCTTGTGTGGTTTTTAGGTAACCCATTCCTCCACCACCATTTATTTCATCATTGCCTCGAAAAGCTTGTGAAATTGGGAGACTGTTTTAAAAATAATGAAGCCTGAGGGCTGAGAAGTGTAACAAAAGTGCCTCACTAACGCCAGACTCAATTTATTTTTAAAAATCACTCATGAAGTTTATCCACATCGGGAGAGAGATTTTTTTTTTAAAGCTAATAGATCTTTAAAATACAAGCATAGCCCATTGGTCATGACTGACAGAGTTACAGACTATGGTACGCAGTGGAGCGGCAGAACGGCAGGGTTCGAAATAGAAGCAGCATAAGGGTGAAGGGGCCCACAGAGGGCCAGCAGGGCTTCGGCGGGCAGCAGGACGGGGCAAAAAAAAGAAAAAATGAAGAACATTATGAAGGATTGAAGGGTGGACGGATGGGCAAATAATATGGCTGGAGGGGTAGGGCAGGGTGGCACACAAAGTCTGCAGAGTCCTAAAACAAGCAGGTGCATGTGCCACTGACACCAACATGCTGATGTCAGTGGTACATAGAGGTGCACTGGGTGTCACACAGAGGGGCTGCAGGAATGGGAATGGGAAGAGGTACAAAGAAGGACTGTGGGGCCTAGAGGTGTTGCTGGGGCAAAGGGACACACAAAGGGGCTGCAGACAGGGGGCAAGGCAATTCACAGGGGTTGCAGTGAGGCAGGGACAAAGAGAGAAATGAACGAGAGGCCAAACCAAAATCATACATCAAAACAACCCTCACATATAGGCACACATTTACCATCATATGCCCATACCCTCACTATAATACTCCAACACATTTACTGTCACAGCCAGCAAAACCATTGTCAGTCATCACCCAACATACAGCCATATGCTAACAAACCCGCCATCATACTCCATCATACTCCAAAATACACTTTGTTACACGCCAACAAGGCCATTGTCATGTCATCACACATGCTGACATGCATCAAGACACCCACCAACATAGCCTCACACAATTAACATCATACATGCACTCACTGACCTTATATACCCACACAACTACCATCTTAGGCCATTTCATCTACCATCATAAATCCTCACAACTAACATCATAAACCAATCCCTTAACTATTATAAGTCCATCTATACCAACACACCTAATAGAATGTTAAAAGAGATTATCAACCCAAGATGGAACAGAGTTCTTTCATGTGATATGAAAATCTGTGAATACCAAATACAAAGAGACATTTCCAAGTGTTGGATGTCTCACAACATGTATTCCCTTATTCTTTGTCACACTCTTCACCCTTTACTACTATTTTTACTACAGACATTTGCATCTACCAGTTTGATCTTTTTCTCTTATGGACTTCCATGCTTGGGTCCTAGTTTGACTTTTTTCTCCTTCCTGATGTCAGGAGGAGTTTGGTGTCTTAATGATTTGTCCAGAATGCTATCTTCAATCAAGAGCAGCAAGATTTCCACGAAGATTTTTTACCCTTTTTGTGTTTTCCCGACTAAATGGGACCTTTGACAACTTTTACTTATGTTGTTCTATGCAAGGTGGTATCTTTGCTATTTGGAGAAGTAACCCTTCCCTTGCACAATCACAGTGGCAAATCAACAGACCATCTAAGCATTCACGTCTTGACACCAACTTTCCCCCACCATACATGCACACGACCAACACATTCACAATCATATGTCCAAATAATCAATATGATCCGCAAACATGGCCACCAACTTATGCAATTGCACACACCATCATATTACAACAGTCCCACATCATACCTCAAAACACCCTACATTTTAAATAAACTGCCAAATGTATATCTACTCATTCATGATAGTACATCCACAGATACATGATAAGCCAATGCACCTTTCCTGATACGTCAACACAATAGTCCTTATACATCTTTATATGGCCACACAAGCCACCCTATGGGCCTGATTTACATGTTGGCGAGGACGGCGACAGAGTTCCCTACCCTCGACATAATGGTCCGCCCACCGATTTAGAGTTGACACACCATGGTTTGATGACGGTGAGGCTACTCCGTCTCTGCCTTGGTCAAACACCTTCAAAGACCCAGCTGAGTAAGGACTATCGGAAGTTTGGCTGTATGTCCACCCATCTAATTTAGGGGGGCATACAGAGGGCTGTTTATCAATGTCCATCACCACCAGGAAAAACCTGATGGTAAGGGGCATTGAAAAATGCTCAATACCCCTCACCATGGGAGGATACTCTATAGCGAGGGGGGCATTGTTTTTTTTATTTTTCAAAAAGAAAACCCCACTTTGGGAAAGTTTGATGAACAGCACTGTCATGTTGCTGGAGCTTTACTGCAAACTTACAACGCATCGACACGAGGCACAATGATGGCAGTTCCTGCCAATGTTTGAAATGTCCGCTGGCCCAGCGGACATTTCTAAATTTGTCCAGAGGAACCTCCATCAGCGTGATGGAGTAATTTACTCTATCATCCTGGCGGAGGACCAGCCACCCACCAAATATTAAATTAGGTCCAGTATGTCAACACACAGCATCATATACCAACACAATAGGTCCACCACAACTCATTATACAGTAACTTACTGTCATATGTCAGCAGAGCCATGATTGTGCATCCACAAAAGTAGCTTCAAATGCCACCACAAAAATCATGATATATCCACAGAACCAACATCATATGTCCACATACACACATCCATACAACCAAGATCATAATGTAACAGACCCACTAACTTATAGAAACACACCCACCATCATATGTAACGACTCATCCAACATTACATATACAAACATCCACATAGCATAGCCACATTTTTCATTTTTGTTTCTCAAAGATGGGGTTGTAGACCTCAGCTTCCTGATTGGCTGCCAACAAGAGAAAATGTTCTCTTGCAGCTGGCATTACATGATGTGTGGCATGATCCTGGTCCCCTGAAAAAAAACATATGACAACCCACAAAAGTGAGCATGCTGAGCACACATTGTGTCTCCCTGGCCATAGTGGATGATCTGTCCAGTGGCACTATCTCGAATTTGTGTGCATTTACACAGAATTGGAAACCCTACAAGCTGCAGACTCCTGCATTAACGATCAATAGTCCATGGTTTCATTATCTATGGAAGTGGTCCCAACACCAGTCCACGAGTATCAAAGTCTGCGATTCGGTCACAGAGGCTTCATACTATAATTGCCATTTTTACTATGTTTAATCCTCAACCTTCATGATGAGCCCGGGAACTATGAAACTTATGAACTCTTATTTGGATCGTTTCATAGTCCGCTGATGCTGAGACTGTAAACTATGGATCATGAGCACAGACAGGTCTGCGTCGTCTGTAGTGGTTCACAATCATCTTCAAGGAAGCAGACTATGGATGCCATTTCGAGTGTGCCCTGAAAAAAACGAAATAGGCTTTGTACTGTGACACTTTGCGGACCATTTAAAATTATAACAGTAAATCTAACTTTAACAAATGCTGTGCTTAGGTGTGGACTGCTATTACGCTCAATATAACAGGCAGGTAGTTCATAGCAAACTTACAATTTTTTTTAAATAGGGCTTGTGATATCTTCTGCAAGACTGTCGATCTGGCATGCCTAACAAAGGACAGGACTTCCTCTATAGTCTTCAGTCTTTTAAAGCAGCCTAGTTTCAATAATTCTTAAATAGTCCAAGCAAGTTAATTTTTATCACACTCCACTGGAGAACATTCAGTTCAATCCTTAGTAATCTGAACCAGAATGGCAATAGTTTCGTTCTATTTCATTAGCTATTCATGTCTGGGATACTTATATGCAACCCACTCATCAATACAAAGAGCCCTCAATGGGCAACTAGTCTGAGTAAAAGAATCCAGAATCTAATGACATGTCCTGGCTGCAGCATCATTGTAACATGATTGCCAGCAATGACTGATAAAATGTGGGTCTTTATCATTGATAGACAAGCAACTTTGAGGTCCTCATCTTGGTGGCCTGATAAAAATGGTCCCCACATGTATCAGTGTTATAAGCTCATAACCGAGAGTTGAGTCAGGAATGTTCCCTGCATGGCAAATAGGAATGTCCTCCTGCTCTGAATGCCTGACTGCTTGCTTGTGAAACTGGTATCCTGACTTTTATTTTGACCCTGGCTTCATGCAAATCTAGAGTGTGTGTAGAGCCCTCTGTCAGTCTTTGCTAATGTATGATCCAGAACCTGCTTTCTGAACCGTAGTGGACAGTTTACTACTGTATATGGTCTGGCTGCACCACATACAGCATCACTGGCAGTGTACTGTGTTTTGTGAAATAGGACTGTGACCAGACCTTGTTCTATGTGTCCAGGAGAAGTAACCATACTGTTTTCTCTCCTGTAAAAGTCTACCGGTTTCTGACTCCCCAGAATTCCGATCTGACTTTCCATGTGCATTTTGAGTGTGTGCATTTGTAGTGAGTGTGTAGCACATATAAGGTGGTAGGACTCTGCATGTGGTTTGAGTCTGAGTACAGAGGCCAGTGGGATACATTCTGGAAGTATCTTGCTCAGCATGGCAAAAGATGGAAGGCAGATATAGCTTCCCCGAGAGTGGAAGTGTATTGCATGGATTTCTGCCTTGTTAGAGAAATACGATAATCGTGGGGCAGGACTTCAGTTGTTGTTCAAGGTGAGGAAGCTAGGCAGGGCCTACCTATTTGTCTATCTCTATTACTGCTTCAGAGTTTTAGGAAGAATAATGACAGGCATGTGCAGATTTCTCATATTCTGTTGCACTCTTGTTTTGGATGCTCCTGCTTTGAGCCAGCTACATTGCTGCCTGCTATGAGATGCATCGCCTTTTACAAAGACTGTGTCTGAGGAGCAACCTGAAAGGGATATTAAAAAAAAAATCACCCAAACTGACTGTGAAACCTTAGCCAGAGGATGACATCCCCTGCTTGGGGAAAGTAGATAAAAGTGGGATCCAAATTACAAACCACAGCACTTTTTTCAGGACCTAGTTCTTCATGACCAAGGAACGGAGATCTCCACAGAGTCCTTGAACTATGTGACCAGAGTTCATATCTGCATGGCATGAGATAGCTTCCCACATGGGAGGTGACATCACCTCAAGTCTAGAACCTACTGGAGAGGCAAGAGTCTGCTTAACATTTAGCCTGCCTGTTTGTTCAGAGAGGGAAGGAGAGTGCCTGGCCCCTGCAGGAAGAGAGACAGTCCAGGAGGTAAAGGCCAGTGTCTTTCTGTAGTACAAGGCATAAGGAGGTAACTGACTGCTGCAGGGAGAAAAGCCGGTCCAGACCGGATGACGATAGGTATTCTCGATCTCCTGTTGCAGCTTCTCCCAAGAGCTGCATAAACAAGTTGTTTTCCAAATCATCATCCTACTCCTCAGTGTTACCATTGCTGACTCTGAGAGCCTATTGCTGCTGCTGCCACATGAGTTGTCCTAAAACAAGAACCCACCTGCATTTACCTCGCGGCCACAGCTTCTGAAGGGGAGCGCCTGCCTGCATCAACCCAGGAGCTGTGACTGTTGAAGATTAGCATCCACCTTCATTGGCCTCAGGGGCTGCATCTGCTGAAAATAAGCACCTGCCATTGTGAGCCAAGGGGCACTGACCCCTGAGAAGCCAGCCAAGAGTTCTGCTCAATGCCTATGATTCTGCAGGGATGAGACCATTATCCAGGACCTCTTGACTGGGCACTGAAGACCAACAGTGTAAAGTCACTGATCACATCTGCCTATGCCTTGGACCCCAGAAGCCTTCTGGTGCAGGTAATGAAATACTATGTGTGCACAAATTGAAAGACTTTTCTTAACGCAAGCAGGGCCGCCTCCAGGTGGGCCCCCTTGGGCACAGTGCAGGGGCAGCAGGCCCTTTGCTTGAGGGCTCCTGACAGGGACCAAAGTGTGGGGGGCCCTCTCAATGTACTTTGCAGAGGGGCCTCCATCAAATTTTGTTATGCCATTGAAGCAGGGCAGGAGACTGCTGCTAAAATGCTAATCTTTGCTTGTATGAAATTGTTGGGCTTAAAGACAATTTTGCCTAGTGTAGTCCTGTAGCCATATTGCTAGACCTATGAGCCTTAGGGTGATCTTACCACAAACCTTTTGCCTTCCTCCTCCATATTTTACTGATCTAGTTTTGGATGGCTTTAGGACTCTGCACTCTTTACCAATTATGACCAGTACTAAAGTGCATGTGCTCCCTACTTAAAACATGGTAACAATAGCCTTTAACCAATTGGCATATTTAATTTACTTTATAGCCCCTAGTAGCATGTACTCTATGCACCCAGGGCCCTGGAATTAAATGCTACAATTTGATCTGCAGCACTGATTGTGCCATCCACTTAAGTAGCCCTTTACACATATCTCAGACCTGCCATTGCAGCCTGTGTGTGCAGTTTTAAACCTGCCATTTCGACCTGGGCAGTCCAGACCGCAGGGTGCAGTGGATTTAAAAGGACAGACATGTACTTTTAAGTTTTACATGTCCAGTTAGTGACAAACTCTTAAATTCATGTTTCCCTACTGCAAGGTCTACCTCTCCCATAGGATAACACTGGATTTACCTTATTACATTTAATATGATGCAATTTCCAAATGATAGCATGTAAACAGTTCATGTTTGTTGTCTTTGGAAGAAATTATCTTTCATGGTAAAGTCTGATTTTAAATTATAATTTGGAAAATGCCACTTTAAGAAAGTTATACCAAAGGGGATGATGGACAGAGCGTTTGAGCAAATCAACCACTCTCCCCCAGTCAACTGATTTGGGTTTAATCCATCACCATTCTTTAGCTCACTCCACCACCCCAGTTCAGACATGGCCATATGCAAATCAGTCTGACCCTGTGCCTCATGGGAACAGTCCAGCCTGTACTGCCAAGCCATGTCTTCCCTGGACTGGCAACAAGCATCCTGGTATCGGTTTTGGATTCATAATCCTCATCAGCCAGGCTATCTTGAATCCAGTGGTAGAGTGAGCAAGAGATCCACATCTGGGCATACCCTGCCAACTTCGGGCGAACAAAGCGATACCAAAGGGGATGATGGACGGAGTGTTTGATCAAATCAAACACTCTCCCCAGTCAACTGATCTGGGTTTAATCCATCACCATTCTTTAGCTCACTCCACCACCCCAGTTCAGACATGGCCCTATGCGAATCAGTCTGACCCTGTGCCTTATGGGAACAGTCGAGCCCGAACTGCCAAGCCAAGTCTTCCCTGGACCGGAAACAAGCCCCCTGGCACCGGTTTCGGATTTATAATCCTCATCAGCCAGGCTATCTTGAATCCGATGGTAGAGTGAGAAAGGTATCCACGTCTGGGCATAGCCTGCCAACTTCGGGCGAACAAAGCGATACCAAAGAGGATGATGGATGGAGCGTTTGAGCAAATCAAACACTCTCCCCCAATCAACTGATCTGGGTTTAATCCATCACCATTCTTTAGCTCACCACCACCCCAGTTGAGACATGGCCATATGCAAATCAGTCTGACCTTGTTTCCAGTCCAGGGAAGACATGGCTTGGCAGTTCAGGCTGGACTGTTCCCATTAGGCACAGGATCAAGACTGATTTGCATATGGCCATGTCTGAACTGGGGTGGCTTGGTGAGCAAAATAACGATGGATTAAACCCAGATCTGTGACTGGGGGTGAATGTTTTGCCATTGTGCAAAATTCTGTCCATCATCTTGTGTGTTTTACTTTTAGAAAGTTGGCATTTTCATACCTTGCCGATTTAGTGCCTATAGCCTGTTCTTGGGTCACATGACTGTGTGTAGCTGGCAACTGGGCATTATAAACTCCTCCTATGCAATAGGCACCTTAGAGTTGCATGGATGGGACATCACTGGCAGGATGGGAGGATGGAGCTGGCCCGCCTCACTTACACTTGAATAGGCTGTGTCCTTTCTCCAAATAAAGGGCTGCTTACCCCCTGAAATTAGTCTGGGGCCAGGACAGAGAAGGCTTGATGCCAGGGAACGTCAATGAGAAACACTAGAAGATTCCCACCTTCCAGGGGAAGGGTAACAAGAATAAATATTTGACTTCAGACACCACCTCTTCAGTACATTGCCGGACCTGTGGATACTTTGCTTGGAAGTAGGACTGTTGTGCGGCTGAAAGGACTGCCATTCTGCTGGACTGCTGCTCTGAAGGAACTGCTGCGCTGCTGCGCTGACCAGCTGCCCTGTTGCTTGGATGAGAAGTACTGCATCTCAGAACCCAAGAGTGACTCTGATTACCTATTGTAGGCCGAAGGTCTGATCTGGAGCCTCATGGACACAACAGACTTAAAACAAACTTGCAACTGCACATGGACTCTGCAGTCTTTGAGTGTAACCTGCCAAGCAGTGGCACCCCAGTCCTCGACCTTTGGAAGTAGGCCTAAGTTGCTTTGCCAGTCTCTGTGGACCCAGTAGGACCAATGCATCAACTCTGCTGCTCGGTGCAACACCAAGCAGAACTAACGCATTGATGCTGCAGCATAGATTGGACATGTCACAAAGACTCGCCTCAGCTTCACAGCCTACAGCCACTTTAGAACTGCCACTGTGCGGCACATCCTTGGCGCAAGTCCTCAAATCCCTCAACGTCAGTAGTCTCGACGCAGGACTCCGCATCGCAGTCTTGCAGCCCTTTGGTACTGCAATATTACCCCAACTGCACAATGCACCCTTGACTCAGGACTTTGCATCGCAAGCCCCCATCGACGGGATCCTTGATGTCGATAACAGACCTCGCATCGCTGCCTGGCCGTATCTCATAACCGATGCATCTCTTTGGCTGTGCGACACGTCGTCATCGTGGATCCTTGCAACAAAACACAAACCACAATTTAAGGTACTCTTTTCAACAGGCATAACTAGGCCACTGTAGCCGCCTGCGCTCCATCATGGTCAGCCTGATTTTGTGATTTTGTCTTAGTTTGTCGCAACTAGATATACACAGTAGGCGCTTTTTGCTTTTGGCACTATTGTCACTGAAATCTTAAAACCTGCTTATCTCTCGTCCTACTGATTGGATTTCTGTCTTTCTGGTTTGGTTTTATTTATTACAAAGTACTCTACTTTTCCAACCTTTTGTGTTTTGTTTTCATTGTTTTACTGTTTGAAGTTTTGTACAAATACTTTATATTTTGCCTCTGAGTTAAGGTCTGACTGCTCGGTGCCAAACTACCTGAGGATTGAGCACATATTAATACAGGATTGGCTTGTGCCTTGCCCTTTCTTTCACAAAGAGAGAGCAATAGAGTAGGATTCGTATCTGCATTCTCCTTGACACAATCACATACACGTGAGCAACTAGGATGGATTTACAAAGGGGGTCCTGTGTGGAACCCAAAGATTTTGGAGTATACACCTCACCAACTAAATAGTGGCATGCTTCATCCTCGGTGCTAATCCAAAGCTGAGCATGGCCAAAGGCCACAGCGGGTTTAGTGCAGGTGGATGTGGTACATGATGAAAAACAACAAACAAATGAACAAAATAGTTTATTTTAAGGCAATGTTTCACTTGGTAATAACACCTATAAAGCCACAGTTAAAGTGCAGTTTTTGTTAAGAAATAAAACCATAAATCCAATTAACTTTGCAGGGTATGGTTTTTAGGGACGGTCCATAAGTAGTGCAACAGCCAAGCAAACTATAACTTGCACACCAAATGCAATGCTTATGACCTCACAAAATTTATATCAATAAATAACAACACCCACAAATCAAATGTAATCAAAAGAGAAAACACACTTAAACCAATATATGATATTACACTCATAGTCATCTCTGAATGGTACAGATATGATATATGCTTTGATCTTTAAGATGATTGGCAACATTTGCAATGGCATCTGTTGAATTAAGGGTGAGGTCTTGAGAAGTAGATTTGTTGTGCAAGTTATAGTTTGAATAGATGCTGCAAGATTATTTGGTCAATGATTACTCAGTTTACACTGCAGGTCTTAAAAAACCCATCAAGAGTGAAGAATCCATTTGGAATGTGGAATCAATGCCCTTGTGAAATCTCATGATGTATGCGATAAACAGGCAACACATTCAGTCTCTCTAGATGCAATGATTTTAAATAGTACATCAACACAGGTTTTTTCTGTCGCCAAGTAGTTCTGTTTTAAAGACATTTTCCTAAGAGAATACCTCTAGATCTTATTTTATAGTATGTATTTAGAGAACGCTATCTGCTACCCTCTGAACAGGGGATCATGACGGTTGAGGCAGATATCGGTAATACAGCTGATACAAAGCAAGAGGATACATGGGGAACAACAATGTTTTGGGAAAGAACAAGACTTTAGAGGTAAGCTGTAGCTCTGAGAGAAGGGCATTCCAGTATTTTGCTACCGGAACCAGAAAGTGGCTGCTGGGGCCCATTTTCAGTGGTTGGGGTCATTTGCCTCTGGTGTTCATGGGACCATGTTACTTTGCCCCTGAAAACTGGCCCAGGTACACATTTGTGAGCACTTAACTCTCAGAGTTGCAAGCGAGAGCAATCAAAGGCTTCTCGTTGAAGTAGTATGGAGGATAACAGCTTAGAACTGAACAGCCAACCAACAAGCGCAATAATTTATAGCCTAGTACAGTATATATCCTTTGTTAAAAAGTATGTACTTTAACCATACAGCAAAATGAAATACTATACACAACAAAGATAGTTCAGGTACTGGTTTACACTCTCTCTACATCATATAATAAAATGTAGATATAATCTATTGTGAATTTTGGAAAAGATGATGGACAGAGTTTCTGAATGATGCAGAAAACTCCTACCCAGTCAAGAGATCAGGGCTTGATCCATCATCGTTTTTTAGCTCACTGCACCACCCCAGCTTCAGAACCTGGCTATATGCAAATTAGTCCGTTCCTGTCCCAGTGCATGATGGGAACAGGGCAAACCAAACTACCAAGCCAATTCTTATACTGGGAAGGAGACAAGCTACCGGGGACCGGTTTCTGGCATTTCAGCCTCGTCGGCCCGGCTTGCTTGAATCTTGATGGTGCAATGAGCTAGGGACTCACGTCTGAGTATACCCTCCCACACATAGTGTGGATAAAATCAATTTTGGAAAAGATGATGGACAGAGTTTCTGAATGATGCAGAAAACTCCTACCCAGTCAAGAGATCAGGGCTTGATCCATCATCGTTTTTTAGCTCACTGCACCACCCCAGCTTCAGAACCTGGCTATATGCAAATTAGTCCGTTCCTGTCCCAGTGCATGATGGGAACAGGGCAAACCAAACTACCAAGCCAATTCTTATACTGGGAAGGAGACAAGCTACCGGGGACCGGTTTCTGGCATTTCAGCCTCGTCGGCCCGGCTTGCTTGAATCCTGATGGTGCAATGAGCTAGGGACTCACGTCTGAGTATACCCTCCCACACATAGTGTGGATAAAATCAATTTTGGAAAGGTTCTGAAGCTGGGATGGTGCAGTGAGCTAAAAAACGGTGATGGATCAAGCCCTGATCTCTTGACTGGGTAGGAGTATTCTGCATCATTCAGAAACTCTGTCCATCACCTTTTCCAAAATTGATATAATCTATTGTGTCCACTTACTTTCTACTTTTCTCTCCAGCTAGGATGGATTTACAAAGGAGGTCCTGAGGGTAATCCAACATTTTAGAGTACAAGCCTCACCCACGAAACAGTGGAATGCTACATTATTGGCACCTATCTGCATCCTGGTAGGATGGTACCACCATAGCGGACTCAACCAAAATTTGGAGATCTTATATAAATTGTTCTTTGATATAAAGCAGGGATCCAGACGAAAAGTGGAAAAAATGTTTCAAGGTATACCCAAGGAGATTTTATAAAATTATTTGGGTACCCTAGACATGAATAAAAATATGTCATCTGGTCTGTTTGAGAATGAATGACTCAGATACTCCTGTAAAATCCAGCATGTTTCGTCCCGCATTTGCAGTCCATTCGGGTCTGAGGCATTTTTCAGGGCTGTTACTATACCTACCTACCTATCTACTCATTCATATCATGGTAGATATGACGCCTACAGCTCTCACCTTTAATAGGCATTCTAAACGGAGAAAACCTAGGAACAGTTTTAGATGCACCAGAAGGTTCATTTAGTGTAGAACCGTTAGAATCAATTTAAAAATTGTCAACTTTGATAATAGCTAGAGCCAGTGGAGGTGCACCCTGTGTTAGCTGCCACCGACCAGCATCAGCCACCTAGCTCTACCAAATGTATACACTGTTAAAAAACCTTACCATAGGCTGTGATATTCAATAATGCTATAAAGTGAAGCACAGCAAACAATTGCAAGGTATACTGCATGTGAGCACGCACATAATTTTATTCAGAAAAGCAAGCTGATAGAGTCACACTTCTTACCCTAGAAACGGGTGATACGAGAGCCATGAGCATCTGGCAGGAGGCACCCTCCTATAGGCAAACACTTGTGGTAGAAGCCTAATGAAGTTATTTGAACAGCCCTACTCTTTGTGCTACACACTTTTTGCATTAAAGTGCTAATCAAGAGGCTTGTATTTGTTAAATGCCCTTAACATTTTGGTTGAGGTAATGCCATAGAGGTTTTTTGCATTTACGTTTAACTCACAGTGAAACCCTGTGGCAATGATTACATAGTAATCTGGTTGAGAAGGTGCTACCACAAGATTTAAGGCAAAGTGTCACTGGAAACACCTGGCAAATGAAGGGGCGTGGCTAATGTTATTCAATAGGGGCGGGGCTAAAATGGCAGACAATCAGGATCGGATAATGCTCAGGCCAAGCTGAGAAAAAAAAAGTGGTGAATTGTGCATTTGAAACTGGACAACAATTAGAGCACACATATGAACCCTAATATTACACCCTGGCCCCTTAAAACTCATATATTCCCTAATTCCTGAAATTAGCCCCCTGGCACCCCAAAACCCATAACCCATGCCCGCCCTGACTCCTAAATTTGTCCCCCTGGTACCCCAAAACCCATACCTGCCCTGAATCCTAAAATGTCCCCCCTTGCAACCCAAAACCCATACCCACCCTGAACCCTAAAATTACCCCCTGGTACCACCAAACCCATACCCACCCTGAACCCTATAATTACCCATGCCCCCCCAAAACTCATACCCGCCCTGAACCCTAACATCACCCCTGGCACCCCAAAACCCATATCCACCCTGAATCCTAACATTTCCCCTAGCACCCCAAACCCCATACTCGCCCTGAACCCTCAAATTACCCCTGGCACCACAAAACTCATACCCAGCTTGAACCCTAAAATTATCCCTGCCACCCCAAAACCTATACCCACCCTAAACCCTAAAATTACCCCACTGGCATGCCAAAAGCTGAACGCTATGGGGCAGATTTACAAGACCCTGCGCCACTTTTGCGTCACTATTAACATGGGAAAAGTGTCGCAAAAGTGGCCCAAGGGGCTTGTAAATCTACCCCTACAAGCTTACACTACATTCGCATATTCGGATGGGGCTGTCCTCCTTGAGGTTTCCATGCATGTAAGTCTAAAACACTACAACCTAGATATGCAGCCAGTAGGTAATGCTGGTGATGCTGCAGAATGCATTAAAGTTACTGGAACTTACTTAAAAACTGCTGCCTGCTCTTCCGATACTATTCGGTGGAGTTGGGCTGATCAGCAACACTGTCGTCCTGGCATTCAGCCCCTCATGAAGGTCTCACTTTCTAGATAGGTGTTGGTCAAATGTCTCCTGGATTCTCCTTGCCTGGGCCTCCTCTGCTTCTTCGTCTGTGCCCTTGGATGCAAAAAGAGAAAGATCCATGGCCCTGTTCACCATTTATCTGGTGAGCAGCGCCATGGATGTGTATTCCATACAAGTGCACAGACAGCAGGGAGAAAGGGATGGCAGTGCAGGTGATGCTTTCCTTTGTAAAGTCATTCCTGCTGGCGTCATAGCCCGTGGTTTGCTGTCTGTGCACTTGTATGGCTACACACCTTTACAAGTGCACAGGCAGCAAACCCTGGGCTATGATGCCAGCAGAAATTCCTATACAAAAGAAAAGCGTCACTATCCCTTTCCCCTTGCTGTGCACATCTTCCCACTCCCACGCCATGACCAGGCAGCTAGAAGTGGTGATTTGCCATTCTGAGGGGTGTGAATGTTATAAGAATGTGTGTACCCGACTGAGACAGCTTCCCAGCACACCACAGACACACAGCCGCACCCGAGTACTTCACACAGGTCTTCAAAAGACCATTTACTTGGTAATGAGGCTTTGTTGTGTTTTCACCCCTACTTAGAGCCCCTGCATCTCCACTCTGCACATGGCTTTGGCTGGATGAATTAGCCCCCCTCCCGAAATTTGAGGGAGAGGAGTTGACGTGAGGTTTAAAAGAGGGGTGAACAAGGGATTGAAGACACTGACTGAGTGGTGACCGTGATGGGGCAGACATTTAATGCAGTTTCCTTTACAAATAGGTTTATTGTACAAATCTAATTTGACATACTCGCAGACAGCAAATGCTGCTGCCTTTCCATGGTGTCTGAAAGTTTTTTCAGGAAGTTGGGTCGACGAGCTGATCGGGTTATTTTCTTCCTTTATGTGGTGGTGATGAGTGGGTTGCAGGGCGCCTGCACTTGCCCCCTCTGTCATTGGTAGCCCCCTCCCTCTGAACGCCAAGGATCACCGCCCCCCCAACCACCGGTACTTGGAGGGGTTGCTGTGATGCCTAGAGACCAACTGGCATGGGTGCAAATTCAGGAGACTGAGTGTAAAAATTCAGGACAAAGGGTCAAAATTCAGGACAAAAATTCAAGACAGGAGGTCAAAATTCAGGACAAAAGGTAAGGTTTAAAGACACATCAGAGAAGGTTGCGCAATAGTGTATAAGTAAATAAATAGACAACCACTAAAGTACAAGTGAAAATAAGTTTATATTAGGTTGAGACAATTGTGCACATCATGGTTTGTCAGTAAACGTGCAGCTTTAAGCAAATGTGCAGGTCTTTTTATGGTAACAAAACCGCCCTCACCTTTCCAGCTCCCAGAGAAAACGCCTGATGCCCGTTCCGGCCAGTCTGGCCTTGATACCACCCTCCAAAGGCGCCCCTCATCTTCACATAGACCCTCTCTCATGTGTGTTTAATTTCTTGTATAGTGCTACTCATCCCACATATGTGGGGCAGAGTTTTGGAGTGCGTTACAACACACACATATTATATAGAGACAATCAATCATATAAATGAGAAAGTCAATATATAGGAAATGTTGCTTAAGATAAGGGGCCTTACAATGTGTAATCTTACTTTCATCCATCATTCAGTCTTTCACGATTCATTCTGTCATTCCATCTGTGTGCCGATCCATGTCCAAATTCATCCATTCACAAACCTATCCATCACGTTTCCTTCCATCCATCTGTACACTCATCCATCCACTCTTCCTCTCATCCATCCATCCTTTCACTCCTTCTCTCCTCTCTCTATCCTTTTGTCCATCTACCCACCCTTTCACTCACTCATCCAGCCGTACATCCACCCTTTCACTCATCCCTCCATCCATTCACCTTTTCACTTATCAATTCATTAATCCACCCTTTCACTTATCAATTCATCAATCCATCCATCATTTCACTCATCCATCCACCCATTTACTCGCCCGTCATCCACCCTTTCACTCATCCATCCATCCATCATTTCACTCATCTATCCAGCCATCCATCCATCCACTCATCCCTTAACTTACTTATTCACTCACCTTTTCACATTAATTATGAGACCCATCAAGGACTCCACCCTCGCTGTAGTTCCTAAAGCTAGGGGTGGGGTGGAGCAGGGTTCATTGTGCCCCTGCACAGAGGCAATCTGAAAAAGTGGAAGGCATGAGTCATGCATGATGCGCAGGGCCTTGACGTGGGGCGACTGTGACATGATGTTGTTTCCAGAGCTTTAAGTAGGATGAGAAAACTAGGGGGTCTCTTCAAAAGGGTGTTTGATGTAACAAAATGCGTGCCTTAAAACACATAAGCTAAAATTCTGTGCTTAATATAATGTGCCGCCTGACTGGTATTTTTGTTGCTTCTGTCATTGCATCCGGATATATAATACAAGTAACGTTACACTTAGAAAAAGTAACGTTACACCTACAACAAGCCAGAACTATTGGCTTTGTCAATGGTTGTTAGTTGAATAAAATAAAAAAAAGCAGCAATCATGGTTGCTGTACTAAAACTATAATCCTTTCCTTTCAACTTCTTTCACCGCCTTCCTTTGGCTAAGTGGTTTCTCACCTAGCAGCAGCAGGGGCGTTTTTGCACTTTCAAGTGACAGAATGCCCTGCCCTGGACCCAGGCTGGAGGAGGCCACCACATGCTGTGCCCACCCAGACTCACCCATTGTCATTCTGTATGGGGCAATCAGCCCCACGCAGAAGGGGCTGCTCTTGTGCTCAGAGGAGTGCTAGGCGCCCAATCAGGGAGCTGGGGCCTTTTGGAGGGGAACAGCTCTGTTCCCTGCAATGCTTAAAAGCTCCTCACTCCTGGATGCAGTGGCGTAACGAAACTTGCGGGGGCCCCCCTGCAAAGTGTACGGAGGGGGCCCCATGCTCCCGGATCCAGTCAGGAGCTCTCAGGTCCATCCGTGTACAGTGCTGGCGGGGGTGCCCTGGAGCTCGGGCCCCCACTATGCGGGGGCTGCAGGGGCTATTGTTACACCAGAGCGAATCTGCAGCCTCACACCAATAACTGAACTCCATCTGTTAACCAAGGATGAGCTCCCATCTGGCTCTGTGCACTGGCCTCCCGTCTCAAACTGACAACCGGCCTTCAGGCTCACACCAAGGACGAGTGTCCAAATGCAGCCAAAGTTGTGGCTCCACCCTCATACCAACGACTCGGCTCCAGTGTCACGAGTTAAGCTAGTTGCAATTTACTGTGAGGACAAAGATCCTACCTCACACCTCGGGTCTGGTGAAGAGCTTTGGGCATTTAAATGATCAGGGTTGCAGACAAACTCTGCATGGCTTTCTACCCAAATCTCTTTTCATCTGTCCCTCTCTGGTTCTCCTTATTGAGACGTGACTCATTTTCTGTGTTCCATCAGCTCTCCCTACCTAGTCATCGCATGCGCCAACTGGACCACTTAAGCTTTTCTTTTAGTGCTTAAATGACAACCCATTCCCTATAGCTATGGAGTGAGAACTTATGCTTCTTGAACGAATCACCGCTTTTGGCCATTTTCATCTAGTATCACAGCATTTACTCAGTAAGGATGTGGACTGTCGCCACCCATGGCCAGGACGAGGCAAGCCAGATCCTGTCATCAAATAATCAAGTTGGCTCAAAATTTAAATGAGATAGCCTGATGCCCTGATCCCTCACGCCTTCTTGTGCCACTCTGATATGGAGCCGGTCCAAGAGCCACCTACATCAGTTTGATGTTTGCTCTAGTTTGAACCTGGAGCATATAAAAAGGGCAGCTCTGGATAATCGACGTCTCCTGGTGTTCGGTCCAGATTAACATAACAAAGAACTCTGGTAAGTCTGCGCTATGTGTGTGACATGTCTGAGGGGTCTTTCCCTTGCCTTCTAAAGGCATTAAATGGAAAAATAAAACACAAACGACTGTTTGACCTTGATTGCAAATAAACAGTTCAAGACCATCATGCCATTATTTTAGAACCAGTTTCTCTCTTTTAATTAATATAGTCTATGCATAATTCTTTTGCAATCTGACCAGTATAATGGGGGCTTTCAAAAGTAACTGAAAAATGTATTGAATTATTTTTTGGGAAATTTGAAACATATTTTCCTCTTGGATATGACAAATTTGTGTGAAGGGATGTGATTTTGAAAATGTAAAATACAGTTTTCTCCTCAGTTATGACTGTGTGTTTAGATACATGTATGTATGTGGTGTGTTTGTGTGTGTTTTTGTTTGTGTGTGATATATCTCAGGCCAAAGAACTGCAAGTCCCCTTGACCAGGACCACTAGAATTATAATGCAAGGGGGATCAAATTAGGTTGCCAGGTTGATTAAATAAAGTGGTCACAAAAGGCAAACAAATATGCATTATGCAGTAACATTCTGTGGGTGTGTTGTTTTGTCATTTCAATACATACTAATACTTCAGCAGTAGCAGTTTAACTGTGTGAGACCAGAATATCATATAACAAAAACATTGTGTGCTAAATAGCATTCATAAAAATATTACCCACTGGAGTTAATAAAAGAATGCACAGCCAATGGGATGTTATTTTTGTAATGCGACAATATTTTTGTAAATGATATTTAGAACAAAATATGTATGTCAGGTGATATTTGTGTACAAGATGGTCTGACATACAACTGTGGAATATGAATAAACAAACCAGCAAAAGAAAGGTGACCAGTTTACCCTTGCAAGGTGTCTTCAACTGCGAAGCAGCCTATGTGACACTGTTTAGTCATTTTAAATCTTTTGAGCTAGAAAAAATATGTTTTGTTGAAAATATGCAACGTATCATAGATTCTGAACAAGTTCAATTTGTAGAAAGTGCTTCGGCATATTTCCAGCCGCACTGGTGTTGACCAGTGCTTGAAATGGCAGGAGAGAAGTGCAGATGTTAACAACCTTAGAGTGCTCTTGTCCCACTGAGAAGTGCTGGCGCTTTGCCCATTGATAGCAATGGGTCCTTCTTGAGAGTGCAGGTTCTCTGCCTATCAGATAAAGTACAGGCACTCAGAACCTCACAGTGCTTCCCCATCCACAGCACTGCCTTTGGACTTTAAGCCTTCTGGGTGTGCGATCGGTGTCCCTATGGGACATGTTCTGCTCAGTGCCCTGGGGGCAAAGAATGGGTGATGCCCTCCCCACCTCCCACCCACACACTTAAGTAGTGTTTAACTATGTACGGGTATTTGTAAGCCTGGCTGTCAATACTAATCTGTAATAAACATTTTAATGTTTTACTTTCTTTTCCTTTTAATTAAAAACATTTCGTTCCCATGATTACAGGATTATTTTACATTGAATTAGGGTATTGGGTAGGTGTGCACAGTTCACGTTTCTAAGTCAGATCTCGCTACGCCCCTAGAGATGTGGCATGCAAGCACTATGCAATAAATAGAGTCCATAGTTGCGACCTCCCCCACATTTCCTTCAGTTTGTACATTTCTCCGTAATTTTCACAACATTTTTTATGGTTTCCTCACATTTTCAGACACAAATGGTTCATAGGAGCAGGAGATGTAGTACAATGGAAGGCTATTTGCATCTTCGACATCTCACAAGATTAGAATAAAATCCAAACAGCAACTGACGCATAAAACAAGGTTTCTGATGGAAATATGTCAAGAATGGGGCTGGTCTGTTGCGACATTGGTTAATTTCCCAGAAACACAACTGATTCCGAATGGCTGGGAGGGCTGATGTGGGGTCAGTCATCTCTCACTAAACACATGCACCAGGTTATTCTATCCCCTGGGGCCCGAGCCCCACCAATGATTGATGTATCAGGAATGTCAATTTGATCCCGACTTGCCATTGGCTGAAGGGGAAAGCAAAGGTGCACCTCCGTAGTGTGTGCCAAAGAGGACAGACCTACTAGGACGGTGCAGCACACACAGAAAAAAAACGTTTTAATCTCTGGGATCTGAGTCAGATTGCTGGTCTTCTCCTGCCATCGTTAAAGCTCTTGGAAGGCGATAGGTGCAATAGCTTGCCAATTGGCTGCAGCCAATTGAAAGCCATATCTAGCATTTAACAGAGCTTTAGCCTCATATTAAATAAATATCCTCAAAACGTTTTGTGCTTCTTCAAATAACCTGTTTAAAATTAACAAACCAACCAGACTCCTGGTTTTATTTGGTGTATTTATAAGTTGAACTCCCACTTAACTCACTGAAAGATTGATGTGCGCCACCCCCTGGAAACAAGTCGCTCGCGCCCCAGATGGGCATTACCTTTAACAGAGATGTTGTGATTCACCAGCATAGCTGCCAAGGTTTCAGATTGCTCATGTGTGACATTTTCTTAATTTCAGTGTAATTAAGAGTGACATTCAACGACTATAAGTGACACTATCTCCAACACCACTGACCAGAGTCACCGGATCCTCACGGGCGCAGCCCAAACATAGCTGCCAACTTTTAATTGCACACGAGTGACATTTCTAAGTTTCAAGACACCTATGAGTGACATATTCACATCTCATGTGTGTCACCTTATAACTGGCAGTGGATTAGCAAAATCTTGTTTTAGTAAATGCAGTGTAGTACCTGGATTAAATAAACCACTCACACCCGACATGGGGTATTTTGTGATTTGTGAAGTTGTCCTGCGCCCTTTCCCACTGTACCATACCTTCCTCTACTATTTGATAGTAGCATAAAATAAAATGCAGCTGGTAATCTATACCAAATAACTCTCTTATCTCAGTTACGGCCCGTATATAAACATTGATCTGCAACTTAGAAATTAACTGTGCAGTAAAGAAAATGTTCACTAGTTGGGGATTTCAAAGTGTTGCAACTAGAGCATTAGCCAAATTAATGACCGCAGTTTTGAGATCTCTGAAGAACTTATACAGCTGCCACCAGCCAGAGCCCTGCACATTTATTACCACTCGTTGCCAAATTATTTTTATTTATTTATTTTTTAGAGTTTTATATAGCGCGAACTAGACCCGAGAAATCGGGTATCAGAGTGCTTTACGTGAGCACCAGTTTCGTCTTCTCTCCCTAAACCTATACAATGCTCCCTGGCCTGTGCGCAGCAGCATTGGATCAAACACTATTGAAAACGATCAAAATATTAAGGTTTAATAACGAAATATAACTCTGGCATATGTGTGCACGTCCATGGTGTCATGTGTGTACATGCATTTGTGATTATTTGTGTGGTGCCATGTAGGCCTACGTGACCATTTGCATATTATGTTATCCTCCCCATTTGCAAAGCGCAGAGATGCCATTGCAGTGGCCACGTAGCGCTAGAATATGTGTTCTGGGCATGCGCGATGTGTTTTCTCCATGAGAATCTGACAGACTGAATTCACGTTCCAAAAATAATATTCATACCTGAAGTGATGACGTTGCATCCCGTTATTTTTTAAGTTTTAATCCCATAAAGTCCGACATCATTTACCGTTGTGCTAGGCAGGCCAAAGCGCTGAGCAGCATCACCCAATATTAAGAAGTACGATGACCAGAATGCTCTAGTCTAGGGTTTGAGTCTAAGGCTTGCTTGCATTAGAGGCCGGGGCACACGTCCCACGCTGCAAAGGGCCAACGAAAGAGAAGGGGCAATTAAAGCCAAGACTAGCCCTTAAAGTTCTTACATTTGATTTAAAGAAGTGTGCTAATATTATGTGTCTAGGGTGGGGACCGGATTTGGGGTCATACTGGACTGATGCCAACCTGTAGGAAAAAGACGCGAAGGTTTGTCCAAACACCACAGTTTACTTAAAAACTTAACATGTGCATACATTACAATGTCACATAAATGCATAGTGCTGGTATCACCGTCTGAGAGCGCTCGTGGCCTGCACTGCAGACAGGCCTGGCTCGCTGACCGAGGCTCTCTCTGACTTGCTACTGTGCATAGCGCCTGGAAGAACCCCCCAGAATCAGCTGGTAGAATTGTCCCAGGGTTCAGTAAAAAAGCCCCAAGAAGCACTTCAAAGTTACTTTTCTAGGCTCTATTTAGAAGATGGATCTGAACTCCTTGCCTTGCTGGGTGGTGACCCGTTTTGTTAAATCTTCCATATGTCAGTGTCTGAAGAGTAATTGCCGACGCGTAATTGTGACTGTGTGCTCTGTGGTGGCAGCATCTTGATAGAGGTGAGCCCCGGGCACTGACACGCGCTCACCTCACCTCACGAGTGTGTGAAAGATCACAATTCAGACACGTGCAGGCTCTTACCTTGAGGCCGTGTCTTTGATATTGAGCACATGTTACATTTTACAGACAAATACATTCTGACTGGCATGGAACGATTACATTGAATTTTACATACTTGGGGGCCAGGCTGCAGTGCTCAGGCAACAGGCCACGAGTCCGCCATGGGTTCCACGTGTTCATTACCTGGCTGGGGGCCCCGTGCGGAAGTGCACCACAACAAAATGAGAGCTGCAGCAGCAGAGGCATACTCCCGGCTGCGCTGGCTTCCATAGTTAAACAGAACACAAGAATAGACCGCGTACATCCAAGGGGCCACTCAGGGGCTAGCGAGAATTAAATTATGGCCAGCGGCCGTACAGTCCCTCTAATACGCATGGCAATGGTTACCAGTTTCCCGGCGCAGACGTGGAGACGTGCGCGCCGCGCACCAATTAAAGAGGTATCTATGTAAGTGCTGGCTGGCTGCGCAGCCGCGGATGGGGGCCCCTGGAGCGTGGGGGCCCCCCGCAATGCGTGGTCTGCGGGGGCTTGTGTTACGCCCCTGTTGGGAGGGGGAAGTGGGAATCATGGGGGCGGCCATTTTGCCGCTGTTTTGGACTGCCTGGGATAGCCCAAAGGCAGCCCAATTAATACTAACAAGCCCAAAGGGGCTATATAGGGGGTTTACACTTCCGCCCAGCCACCATTTTAGGTATGGAAACCTGGTGGCTGTGAGCGTAATTAGCAGCTTGTCCCACCCTCCCACCCTTAAGATGAGGTTGTTGGGGGGGATGTATTGGCGGTCATGTTTTTAGGTGGCGGCGTTTGGGACAGGTGCACAGGGGGGATTTCTGTATGTATTTGTCGCTTTGAGCAGGTGCAGGCGGAGTTTGGGTTGATGTTGGCCAAGTTTGGCTGGAGTTCGGGTCTTTTGTTGGGGATTTGGGGAACGGGAGCGGGGAAAGGGTAAACAGTTTTGGAGTTACATTAGAGGGGCTTAGTTACAGTTGCAATAAGGCAGATAGGTCTGTAGGTATTGACAGGTTTTGGAGTTAGGATGTAGGGGAGAAAAGTGGATACATGAGGATGTAATGGAATTGTATATTTGTATATGCAGGGTGTGGGGATTGTATCATGTGGGGATCGTAGGGGTGGGGGGAGACAAAACCTAAGGGGTCAGGTAACTCGATGTTTAGAGAGGTGTTAGTTTTGTGAGGCGGTTCCAGTTTTTATATATGTGATGTGCACCTGTTTCATATAAAGCGGCCTTTTACACACACAAAATGGTAGTCGGTCTCGATTGCCCCCCTTCATCCCTCCCAACCCTGTGTGTTCGGTGTGAGCCGCGAGGAGGCTACGGGCGTTAGACTGAAGCAGGCCAAGAGAAGTGAGTGTCAGAAACATCGAGTTGTTTTACAGGAAAGGAGAGAGATGAAGTAAAGTCACAGTATCACAGTGTTACCTAGGACTCTAATCTGGAAGGGGTCACTGGGATCAGACCACACGACCGCTCCGTATAGGGGATGATAACGGCACTCATAGCGCCCTTCATCCATCTCTCGGACTCCGCTGATGACGAACACAGCCTCGCTTCCAGGGGGGTCCACTTGACGGTAAATGTTACTTTCTTTGTATAGATAAAATCTCATGTTCGGATACTCCGATGAACAGTTTATGGTCAGATTTCCTCCTCTGGCGACCAGGCTCCCGGGGCTCAACACAACCGATGGATTCGGATAGGAATCTGTGATGAGCGGGAAACAAACACACATAAAGGCCAGAAACGAACCATCTTCTACTCCACAGTACACACCGCACCCCAGCTTGTCCCAGCTATCGCCTCACACTGAGCTTTTCTCTGAAACCTCGGTTGGTCCGTCTCTTATGGCTTCACCCTATAGGAAGCATTAGTCGCCCTCTGAGCCCCGAGCATTGCGATATCTGTGTGGAAATCTAACGAGCTCGAGTTTCCCTAACTAAAGAGGACACAAGCTGAATACAAAATAACCCTCTAAATCGAGAGGCGCGCACGACACGAAAGCAGCGGAAGACACAAAAGAACACCTCAGCTCTCACCTCGGAGCGTTACCTCGACGCGGTCACTGAAGTCAGACTCCGTGCTGGGGGCTCCTTTGGAATAGTACTGGCAGTAATATCTCCCCTCGTGCCCCGAGTTTACATCAGTGAAGTGGAAGACGGCCTCGGCCCCAGGAGGGTCTTGTGGAGGGCGATAGACTCCACCTCCATTCAGAATAAATCTCATATCTCTGTACTGTGCAGCAGCCGCACAGCTCAAGATCAGGTTTCCTCCTCTCACGGTCGCGCTCCCGGAGGTGATCCGAAGGGTCGGTTTCGGGAAGGTTTCTGCAGACACAATAAAAGAAGACACGTTCACCACAATGTACAAAAGAACAACATGGGACTCACTCCCACTTCCCTCCTCTTCCGCTCCCGCCCCCGATGGCATCTTTACCTCCCACCACTTCGGGTCATTACCAATCTTGAATCAAATGTTCAAATGTCTCTTACTTACCTCAAGTCTCCATTCTGTGATTCTGCTCACTCGGAAAATGTCCTAATATTGGCCCAACGCCAGTAACTATGTAATCGTTGTGCACCCGAGAAACACCAGCTTAATAGTATAATACTGGTACTTGTGAAACGACCGATCTTGGTTGTTTCGTGTAATATAATACGCACCTTTAGACTAGATACGTGGTATAAACATTACACAATTGCTTACATGTTATGCATTTCGGGGTGACGGTGAAGACGCATATCATGTTCCCCTTCAGGAGTATCTGTGGCCTGCCTCTCTGATTCCTGATCACTTGTCTTTGGCTCTTAGCTTTGCTCCGCCTCCACCCTTTTTCGGGCTGTTAATCGAGTTTCCGCATCTTTAGGCTGTGTCAGGTTTGTACTCAATTGTGACTTTGGTCTGTCCCCTAGTCTCACATCCACACATGGCTATTGATTCTATGTCAGGACTGGACGAGAGCACTAAGTATCATCTTTCTTCACTTTATGTCTCAGCTGCTCTTGCGAAGTGCACCTTTTTAACAGTAACAAGCATTAGCAATGCCAATAGGCCTGGAGTGTGAATGAAAGTACCTATTGTGTCATTGATGGGTTTAGTTACTCAAAAACGTATCATTCATGCACTTTGTCACTCATCTTTACTTTCATGAATCTAATCACACATCCACTGATTCATTAATGCATTCACCCTCTGTTAGAAATGGGATTTCTGCTTGGCTAAGGCTTGTGCCAAAGCCAGGCAGAAACCACCACTCTAGTCAGGGTAAGGGAGTTACACACGGAAGATAACCTCTGCTCACCCTCTTGGTTGCTTGGCATGAGCAGTCAGGCTTATTCGAGAGACAATGTGTAAAGCGCTTGCGCAACACATACAAACAGCAGCAACACACTAGGCACACCACAAAAGACACTCCACACAAGGTTATATGAAAAATAGCCTTTGTATTATCCAAAACACATTAGAATCTGTTGTACATTGATTCTTCATGCATGAGCGATTCCTTTTTAATCCAGTTTCAAGGGTCTGTTCTCCTTTTGTTTTCTTCATGGAGAGGTTGTTCTGACATTCAGTGCCTTATTCTAGTTTTAAGGGCCAATACCCCTGATGTACTCTTTCTAGGAGAGCTTATATAATCTTACCTGGTGTGTTTAACCTATTGTGTGTTTTGGGGGTCATTGTGGAAAGTGTATTGAGAGCTGTTGTGGCTGTACTTTCCTAGGGCGGTGTCTTTTACCCAATGGTGTACCCTTCTTTGGCGAGGGTGTGGGGCCTGTCGGTACCCATGGTATACCCTATGTAGGGTATGTTGTAGTTTTAGTTCCAGGGTGTGAACTTGTGTGTTTTGGGGGTCATTGTGGAAAGTGTAAGAAGAGCTGTTGTGACTGTACTTTTCTAGGGCGGTGTCTTTTACCCAATGGTGTACCATTCTTTGGGGAGAGTGTGGGGATTGTCAGTACCCATGGGATTCCTTTTGGCGATTTCACGGACACTAGCCTCACCCTCGGATTTCTGCTGACCCTGCTGCCTGTTGCCGCTGTTGCCGCTACAACTGGCCGGACCCGCTTCGCGGGTCCCGCTGCGCGGTTAGCAGCCTCGCCATACTCCACTTTCCAGCAAGGTTTGGGCGTTTCCACTGACCGGCAGGGCTGCGAGCTTGTAGCGGGGGACTCCAAGGACCAGGAGTCCCCGCGCGCCCTTCACCACCTGGGCTGCTCTCCCTGCCGGCTCCACCCCCATCCTTCCTCTTAAAATCGGCGGCTGAAAACTTTGCAAGTGGATTCCTTTTGGCGATTTCACAGACACTAGCCTCACCCTCGGATTTCTGCTGACCCTGCTGCCTGTTGCCGCTGTTGCCGCTACAACTGGCCGGACCCGCTTCGCGGGTCCTGCTGCGCGGTTAGCAGCCTCGCCATACTCCACTTTCCAGCAAGGTTTGGCCGTTTCCACTGACCGGCAGGGCTGCGAGCTTGTAGCGGGGGACTCCAAGGACCAGGAGTCCCCGCGCACCCTTCACCACCTGGGCTGCTCTCCCTGCCGGCTCCACCCCCATCCTTCCTCTTAAAATCGGCGGCTGAAAACTTTGCAAGTGGATTCCTTTTGGCGATTTCACGGACACTAGCCTCACCCTCGGATTTCTGCTGACCCTGCTGCCTGTTGCCGCTGTTGCCGCTACAACTGGCCGGACCCGCTTCGCGGGTCCCGCTGCGCGGTTAGCAGCCTCGCCATACTCCACTTTCCAGCAAGGTTTGGGCGTTTCCACTGACCGGCAGGGCTGCGAGCTTGTAGCGGGGGACTCCAAGGACCAGGAGTCCCCGCGCGCCCTTCACCACCTGGGCTGCTCTCCCTGCCGGCTCCACCCCCATCCTTCCTCTTAAAATCGGCGGCTGAAAACTTTGCAAGTGGATTCCTTTTGGCGATTTCACGGACACTAGCCTCACCCTCGGATTTCTGCTGACCCTGCTGCCTGTTGCCGCTGTTGCCGCTACAACTGGCCGGACCCGCTTCGCGGGTCCCGCTGCGCGGTTAGCAGCCTCGCCATACTCCACTTTCCAGCAAGGTTTGGGCGTTTCCACTGACCGGCAGGGCTGCGAGCTTGTAGCGGGGGACTCCAAGGACCAGGAGTCCCCGCGCGCCCTTCACCACCTGGGCTGCTCTCCCTGCCGGCTCCACCCCCATCCTTCCTCTTAAAATCGGCGGCTGAAAACTTTGCAAGTGGATTCCTTTTGGCGATTTCACGGACACTAGCCTCACCCTCGGATTTCTGCTGACCCTGCTGCCTGTTGCCGCTGTTGCCGCTACAACTGGCCGGACCCGCTTCGCGGGTCCCGCTGCGCGGTTAGCAGCCTCGCCATACTCCACTTTCCAGCAAGGTTTGGGCGTTTCCACTGACCGGCAGGGCTGCGAGCTTGTAGCGGGGGACTCCAAGGACCAGGAGTCCCCGCGCGGCCTTCACCACCTGGGCTGCTCTCCCTGCCGGCTCCACCCCCATCCTTCCTCTTAAAATCGGCGGCTGAAAACTTTGCAAGTGGATTCCTTTTGGCGATTTCACGGACACTAGCCTCACCCTCGGATTTCTGCTGACCCTGCTGCCTGTTGCCGCTGTTGCCGCTACAACTGGCCGGACCCGCTTCGCGGGTCCCGCTGCGCGGTTAGCAGCCTCGCCATACTCCACTTTCCAGCAAGGTTTGGGCGTTTCCACTGACCGGCAGGGCTGCGAGCTTGTAGCGGGGGACTCCAAGGACCAGGAGTCCCTGCGCGCCCTTCACCACCTGGGCTGCTCTCCCTGCCGGCTCCACCCCCATCCTTCCTCTTAAAATCGGCGGCTGAAAACTTTGCAAGTGGATTCCTTTTGGCGATTTCACGGACACTAGCCTCACCCTCGGATTTCTGCTGACCCTGCTGCCTGTTGCCGCTGTTGCCGCTACAACTGGCCGGACCCGCTTCGCGGGTCCCGCTGCGCGGTTAGCAGCCTCGCCATACTCCACTTTCCAGCAAGGTTTGGGCGTTTCCACTGACCGGCAGGGCTGCGAGCTTGGAGCGGGGGACTCCAAGGACCAGGAGTCCCCGCGCGCCCTTCACCACCTGGGCTGCTCTCCCTGCCGGCTCCACCCCCATCCTTCCTCTTAAAATCGGCGGCTGAAAACTTTGCAAGTGGATTCCTTTTGGCGATTTCACGGACACTAGCCTCACCCTCGGATTTCTGCTGACCCTGCTGCCTGTTGCCGCTGTTGCCGCTACAACTGTCCGGACCCGCTTCGCGGGTCCCGCTGCGCGGTTAGCAGCCTCGCCATACTCCACTTTCCAGCAAGGTTTGGGCGTTTCCACTGACCGGCAGGGCTGCGAGCTTGTAGCGGGGGACTCCAAGGACCAGGAGTCCCTGCGCGCCCTTCACCACCTGGGCTGCTCTCCCTGCCGGCTCCACCCCCATCCTTCCTCTTAAAATCGGCGGCTGAAAACTTTGCAAGTGGATTCCTTTTGGCGATTTCACGGACACTAGCCTCACCCTCGGATTTCTGCTGACCCTGCTGCCTGTTGCCGCTGTTGCCGCTACAACTGGCCGGACCCGCTTCGCGGGTCCCGCTGCGCGGTTAGCAGCCTCGCCATACTCCACTTTCCAGCAAGGTTTGGGCGTTTCCACTGACCGGCAGGGCTGCAAGCTTGTAGCGGGGGACTCCAAGGACCAGGAGTCCCCGCGCGCCCTTCACCACCTGGGCTGCTCTCCCTGCCGGCTCCACCCCCATCCTTCCTCTTAAAATCGGCGGCTGAAAACTTTGCAAGTGGATTCCTTTTGGCGATTTCACGGACACTAGCCTCACCCTCGGATTTCTGCTGACCCTGCTGCCTGTTGCCGCTGTTGCCGCTACAACTGGCCGGACCCGCTTCGCGGGTCCCGCTGCGCGGTTAGCAGCCTCGCCATACTCCACTTTCCAGCAAGGTTTGGGCGTTTCCACTGACCGGCAGGGCTGCGAGCCTGTAGCGGGGGACTCCAAGGACCAGGAGTCCCCGCGCGCCCTTCACCACCTGGGCTGCTCTCCCTGCCGGCTCCACCCCCATCCTTCCTCTTAAAATCGGCGGCTGAAAACTTTGCAAGTGGATTCCTTTTGGCGATTTCACGGACACTAGCCTCACCCTCGGATTTCTGCTGACCCTGCTGCCTGTTGCCGCTGTTGCCGCTACAACTGGCCGGACCCGCTTCGCGGGTCCCGCTGCGCGGTTAGCAGCCTCGCCATACTCCACTTTCCAGCAAGGTTTGGGCGTTTCCACTGACCGGCAGGGCTGCGAGCTTGTAGCGGGGGACTCCAAGGACCAGGAGTCCCCGCGCGCCCTTCACCACCTGGGCTGCTCTCCCTGCCGGCTCCACCCCCATCCTTCCTCTTAAAATCGGCGGCTGAAAACTTTGCAAGTGGATTCCTTTTGGCGATTTCACGGACACTAGCCTCACCCTCGGATTTCTGCTGACCCTGCTGCCTGTTGCCGCTGTTGCCGCTACAACTGGCCGGACCCGCTTCGCGGGTCCCGCTGCGCGGTTAGCAGCCTCGCCATACTCCACTTTCCAGCAAGGTTTGGGCGTTTCCACTGACCGGCAGGGCTGCGAGCTTGTAGCGGGGGACTCCAAGGACCAGGAGTCCCCGCGCGCCCTTCACCACCTGGGCTGCTCTCCCTGCCGGCTCCACCCCCATCCTTCCTCTTAAAATCGGCGGCTGAAAACTTTGCAAGTGGATTCCTTTTGGCGATTTCACGGACACTAGCCTCACCCTCGGATTTCTGCTGACCCTGCTGCCTGTTGCCGCTGTTGCCGCTACAACTCGCCGGACCCGCTTCGCGGGTCCCGCTGCGCGGTTAGCAGCCTCGCCATACTCCACTTTCCAGCAAGGTTTGGGCGTTTCCACTGACCGGCAGGGCTGCGAGCTTGTAGCGGGGGACTCCAAGGACCAGGAGTCCCCGCGCGCCCTTCACCACCTGGGCTGCTCTCCCTGCCGGCTCCACCCCCATCCTTCCTCTTAAAATCGGCGGCTGAAAACTTTGCAAGTGGATTCCTTTTGGCGATTTCACGGACACTAGCCTCACCCTCGGATTTCTGCTGACCCTGCTGCCTGTTGCCGCTGTTGCCGCTACAACTGGCCGGACCCGCTTCGCGGGTCCCGCTGCGCGGTTAGCAGCCTCGCCATACTCCACTTTCCAGCAAGGTTTGGGCGTTTCCACTGACCGGCAGGGCTGCGAGCTTGTAGCGGGGGACTCCAAGGACCAGGAGTCCCCGCGCGCCCTTCACCACCTGGGCTGCTCTCCCTGCCGGCTCCACCCCCATCCTTCCTCTTAAAATCGGCGGCTGAAAACTTTGCAAGTGGATTCCTTTTGGCGATTTCACGGACACTAGCCTCACCCTCGGATTTCTGCTGACCCTGCTGCCTGTTGCCGCTGTTGCCGCTACAACTCGCCGGACCCGCTTCGCGGGTCCCGCTGCGCGGTTAGCAGCCTCGCCATACTCCACTTTCCAGCAAGGTTTGGGCGTTTCCACTGACCGGCAGGGCTGCGAGCTTGTAGCGGGGGACTCCAAGGACCAGGAGTCCCCGCGCGCCCTTCACCACCTGGGCTGCTCTCCCTGTCGGCTCCACCCCCTCATCCACCAATCTCATAGGCATAAAAGTCAAGTAACATCCCCGCTGCGCGGGAGCGCGCGGGAGGGCGCCGGGAGAAGCCCGGGACAAGGGCGGGACCGTTTGAGGCCGTTCGAGGACTAAGAGGACTGGCCTGGCCCACCCCCCTTGGTTCTTGCCACTGTCATCGTGCCTGGACTTTGAGATTAGTGAGTACTCAACAGAAATCATAACTGTCACACATTATGTGTACTCGGGGGAGTCGCAGTAAGACTGCGCTGGGTTTGACTAAGCCAAATGGTACCTTGGACGATTTCCTTGTAAAAACAAACTTGGCAATAGACGCCGAAATCACTAAAATGCAGAAGAGGGTTTCACTTGAGCTAGATGCTGCGCGCAGACTCTCCCAAACATTTGCTAATTCTAAAAAATCTTCCCTGGGAAACATTGCGTCTGCCGCATCCCCCCAACAGGCTTCACGCCCCCCCCTCTGTTGATCCTTGCCGACGTTCATCACTCTCCCCCTTCCTCCTCTCCACTCCCATTAGACTCTTCCTTTATCTTCTCACCCATGACCTCCAAACCTACTGAGGGTCAATTGCCTACTGAACAGGGAAACTCTATCACTGTGCCGGACATCCCTGTCCCTTCCTTTTCTGTTGCAAAAAGTAAAAACCTAGATCGCCAAGGCCTGAAAAAGAAAAATAATGCAAAATCTGCTTATGCTCGTAAGAAAGCAAAAATTGCAAGGCAGCAGTTTTTCAACCATAGAAGAACTCTGCCCAATACAGGGGAGCTTAAACAAACATCACCTCCAGCTATCCAGCCAACAGGGGGTGATAGCAATCTTACTTATTTTAACACCACTACTGCCCCTGTTTCAGAGAATCCTGCTGTCCCTGGCGATAACCTAACAAGGGGAGGGCAAAATGAGCTAGGGAGGGACATGGACAAGGCGGGTGATGATGAAGACTTTCTCAAAACAGTCTGGGTTACTTTAAAACAACTATTGACACCTTTCGAACTCAGACTGTCACGTATTGAGAATCACCTTCTTGAAATGGATAAAACCTTAGTATCCCTGGCCACGCTTAGCCTAAAACAGTTGGAAGCAACATACCCCCATATTACTGAGGTTGCTCCCCAGGTTAGTAATGATGGCATCCAACCTGTACCAGCCCCTAACACTGGCATCCAAGCAGCTCCGGCCCCCAAGGAGGCCCCCCTTGTTCCTTTAATTCTGCCCTCACTTTTACCCCCCCCATTACCCAAACCTACTCCAATTCCCAAACCCCGGACAATTGCAAATGTCGCTGCCCCTCCTTCATCTAATCCACCAAAACCAGAGAAAAAACCTTCCAAAAAACAGGTGCAGCCCAAAACTTTTCCTAGAACTGACCAGAAGGCGAGCAAGCCTATCACCCCTCTTTTAGAGCGCCTACCTAACCCACATCAAAACCATCAGAATTTTCGCGGGGGCTATATTGACCTCCCTCCTGAGGCCGGGCCCTATGTTGTCATCTTGGCCGGGGTACCTCCGCTTGACCCTGACACTGTGGAAACCCAGTGGTCCTTAAAGAACAAAGTGATCTACTGGCTAAATGTCAACAGGCAGCTCCCTCATACCAACAGGAGTAGGGTTTTAATGGTCAGGCGAGTCCCATGGGTGGGTCGCACCTACAAGTCGATACCAGGAGACTGCATTGTGGTGTCATTTGCAGACCCTCATACAGCACATCTCATCACCACGTGGGATCCATATGCGACTGAACAAGCCATTGTCGCTAAACCCCTTACCTTTTTTTACCCTCCAAAACAGGTAGTAGAGTGTCCTGGGGCCTGGACCATAGCCCACAATCACAGATGGAAGGGGCATGGGCAGGGATGGCAACCCACTAACAACTGGTGGGAAGGAGCACCCACTATGAATAGGTTTGAATGCCTAGATCAGGTGGATTGACTGGGAATTGTCGACCTTCCACCCCGGTCGAGTGCCCAAAATCACCCAATGAATGCCAGTAGCAGTGACAAATCACCACTTATTGACAACATTTCGACCCATTCGGTGGTGGAACAACACTGCCCTGTCCAGCGCCCCCTCCCAGTGCGGGCCACACAATATCTAGATAGGGTACATTCCCAAGCCCCGGTAGACCTAACGGGGAATCTGGGCCACCACATCAGGAAGTTAGCGACTTAAAGCATTCACTGTTATCCTGGAATGTAGCTGGTCTGGGAAATAAGATCAGGCATAAACCTTGGTTGGAGACTGTGCAGAAGCATGGCATACTTTGCCTGCAAGAAACTTGGCTTGTAGAGGAAAGGCACATTATGGGGTATCGAACATTCCATTCACCCGCTGTGCCCTCTCCTCAGGGTCGCAATAAAGGGGGTTTGTGCATATACACCTCGAATGTAGGGGATATAAAGGTATATACTTTCCACTCTGACCAATATTTCCAAATCCTTTCATTTAAATGGGGCACCACACAAAAGGTCATACTGGTGAATTTTTATAATAACATGCCAGTAAATGAAATGGAATTGATTTTGAATAAAATGTCAAACCATATTCATAAAGTGAGAGATCAAAACACGGGGGACCACACAATTGTTTGGGCGGGAGATTTTAATTGTGCCATCTGCCCATTTTCTGAGTTAGGTTTGTGCGGCCTTGCAGATCATGAGGAGGATGGCCCTTTCCACTTCTCACACACCAACCTGGGGTCTCTCCTTAACAGTATTATATTTTCTTTTGATTTTACTTTCATTAATCAGGCATGCTCCCCCCCAGTTCCCTTTGCCCCTACATATAATGGAAGAGGCTGTGAATCTACAATCGACTTTGCACTGATATCACCCACTAAACCCAATTTTATAACTTTTTGGGAGATAGGAGATGAACCAATGAGTGATCATTACCCTATTACCTTTGGGGTAAGGCTCCCAGAGGAGAAAGCAAAGGAACCCAGCGGGCCGCTTTATCCACTAGAGGTCACCTTAACAAAGATAAATGGCTATGTGATAAAGTGGGAGAAATTGAACCGCATAATCTTCTTTCACAACTTCATATCATCTTGCTTTGCAGACATATTTGTCTGTTTAGAAGAAGATATTGATCCTACGGCGATTATGGCAGCTTTCGCTAATATCCAGCTGTACATAAAAGATATTTTAACTAGGAGCTACAAAAAGAATGGGAAACACGCATGCGGGTGGTTTGACTCCAGGTGTACAGCTGCCCTAAAGAATTTGAAGAAAGTTTTAAACACCATCCCGAAAAACAGGGTTCAAATTTCCCAGGCCAGACGAGAGTATAAGAGGGAAATTAATCATCGGAAGGCAACTATGAAAAGGGAGGCCTGGGAAGCTTTGGGGGAAGCTGCCAGGAATAAGGACACTAACCTCTTCTGTAAAGTTATAAGATCAGTATACAACACAAAAGATACTGACAATTGCATAGATGTAGCAATCACGGCAGAGCTCTGGGTAGAACACTATGGCAAACTTTACACCAACAGCCAGGGGGACACCCAGAATCAACAAAAGGCAATCTCATCCTTGAATAAATCAACTCAGGATTATCAGTTAAGTGACCCCCCAGTATCTCCCTACCCAATTGATCTGGTCTTTACCACCATTGAAGTTGAAAATGCCATCAGGGAAAGCCCGCCAGGGAAAGCCCCTGGCCCCGACCACACTCCAGTGGATGTCTATAAAACAAATCTTGAATTCTGGGTTCCCCTGTTAACTAACGTTCTAAATATGGGAAACAAATGCGGCTTAATTAACACCTGGTCAGACGCAATTGTAGTGCCCATCTTTAAAAGGGGAAATAGGGACGATCCTGCTTGCTACCGTCCCATATCGTTACTGGACGGCCTCATGAAAATCGCAGTAAGGATCGTCCTTAAGAGAATCCAGCAGTGGGAGACGGAAAAAAAGGTCATCTCGGAACTTCAATATGGTTTCCGAAAGGGATTGGGTACCCAGGAACAATGTTTAAACCTGTCCCTACTGATGTCCAAATATACCCAGGCCAAAAAAGGGGACCTGTTTGTCACCTTTGTTGACCTTAGCTCAGCATTTGATTGTGTGGATCATCTGCAGCTCTGGTCAACATTGGAACATATTGGGGTGGATCCCACCATCGTCATATTCATAAAAGAACTGTACAGAGATGCCGGCGCCAGAGTGAGGTTCGGGACCCAGGGGCAATGTACTCAGAAATTTGCCATAAATAGAGGGGTTAGGCAAGGCTGCATACTTGCGCCCCTTCTATTTAGTTTTTATATTAACTCTGTTGTAGAGCATTTAACAAATCTGCCAAGTGACTACCCAGCCGTCAATGGTAGGCCTGTACCCATCCTTTTATATGCTGACGACGCGGCAATTATGTCTAGGACTAAGGTAGGGTTGCAGAGAGCGGTAAGTGAATTCTCTTCCTACATGGGGAAAAGAAATCTGAAAGTGAACATCTCTAAAACTTTCTCCATGCCATGCACCCAAAAAAACAAAAGGCCACAATGTTCGATATATCTTGATGAGCAAAGAATTGAGAGTACGGACACTTTTTGTTATCTGGGTGTTGTTTTTGAGAGGAAAGGAGCTTGGAAACATGCAGTATCTGCTAGGAAACTTGCTTTTACCCGTGCTATTGGGGCCCTGAGAACTTTTGCAGCAAAAATTGGGGGCAAACCAACTGTCGAGATGTTACAGATATATCAAGCCAAGTGTGTAGCGACAGTCACTTATGGAGCAGGCCTATGGGGCTTCGAAAATGTGTCCTCATTACAAATTTGTGAGAATCTTTTTATTCGCTATTTACTAGGTGTGAGTAAATCTACCTCAACTTTTATTACTCACATTGAGACTGGTCTCAAATACCTTAGCGACACTATAAAGCTATCACCGTGTTTGCTTTGGCACAAAATCTGGACCACTATGGAATGCCAATTTAATAGAGAACTCATCACGGATTGTATGAATTTGGATGGTGCATCCAAAATCAAATGGCTAAGACACGTCCGGCTGATGTTCTCTAAGATTGGACATCCTGAATATTATGATGACCCAGAGTCCCTAGAAAATTTGTCTAGGCCAGCTCTCAAAAAACTTTTAATCACACACCTGGAAAGCGTTAGATGGGACACTGAGAAGCTCAAAAATACTACCCTGTGTTATCAAAAAATTACCCCTATTGAAGGTTTACAATTGTATCTCAGGATTGAAACTGCACCTTACCCTCGTATGCTTCTTACCAGGCTGCGTTTAGGCACTTTCTTCCGTATGGTCACCCTCCCGAAACAAAATGATTGGATTTCATCGAACCTAATTTGCCCATGCGATGATCACTCATCACAAAGTAACATTCATATTATGTTCTTCTGTAACCTGTATTCTGCCCCGAGGAAATTGTTCCTCTTACCTCTTCTTAAACGCTGGGGCATTAGAACATGTAAAAACGCTTATCTGAAGTTACTCTTGCTAGATGAGGTGTATGTCATCTTTGTTGTTTCTCGCTTTTTAATGTCAGTGATGAAATACAGAAATTCTATGATGTAAGCCTTATATGTTTAATTCTACTAGACGCTCTAACATGAGGCCTTCGGTCATATCTTCATCATTGACTTTTTACGTATGGAAAACTGTCTTATAGATTTTTTACAAAATTTCTAGATGGGGAAATCCTTTTAAATTTATTGTATAAAATGTACTTGTATGCTTTTATGATTTTTGCTGATAAATCGAATAAAGCTAAATTTGAATTTGAATTTGACAGTACCCATGGTATACCCTATGTAGGGTATGTTGTAGTTTTGGTTCCAGGGTGTGAACTTGTGTGTTTTGGGGGTCATTGTGGAAAGTGTAAGAAGAGCTGTTGTGGCTGTACTTTTCTAGGGCGGTGTCTTTTACCCAATGGTGTACCCTTCTTTGGGGAGGGTGTGGGGCGTGTCAGTACCCATGGTATACCCAATGTAGGGTATGTTGTAGTTTTAGTTCCAGGGTGTGAACTTGTGTGTTTTGGGGGTCATTGTGGAAAGTGTAAGAAAAGCTTTTGTGGCTGTACTTTCCTAGGGCGGTGTTTTTTTTTTACCCAATGGTGTACCCTTCTTTGGGGAGGGTGTGGGGATTGTCAGTACCCATGGTATACCCAATGTAGGGTATGTTGTAGTTTTAGTTCCAGGGGGTGAACTTGTGTGTTTTGGGGGTCATTGTGGAAAGTGTAAGAAAAGCTGTTGTGGCTGTACTTTCCTAGGGCGGTGTTTTTTTTTTACCCAATGGTGTAGCCTTCTTTGGGGAGGGTGTGGGGCCAGTCAGTACCCATGGTATACCCTATGTTGTGCCGACGTTCAGAGCCTCATTATAGTTTTAAGGGTCAATACCCCTGATGTGCTCTATCTAGGAGAGCTTATATAATTGTACCTGGTTTGTTTAACTTATTGTGTGTTTTGGGGGTCAGTGTGGAAAGTGTACCTATTCTTTGGTGTACCTGTGTTTGGGGAGGTTGTGGGCGTGAACACCTTTCCTTGTTGCATTGATTTTCATTCATCTAACCCGTGTTTTGGTTTCACCAAGGGAGGGGGATGGTGTGTGTAGTACAAATGTCTACAATACTACTATCTTATTGTATTTCCGTTCATGTTAGTGATATTTCTGATACCTCGTGTGGTACTTAATTAGATCTGCGTTTCTCGTTTTTGTACTACATGGGGTAGGTGTTGTAATCTTTGTTTTTGCTTTATTTAATTTCTTTTCTGTAAAGGAGGGAGATGTGTTGTACATTGATTCTTCATGTAATATGGTTGTCTGTAGTCTTAGTCCTTTCTTAGTGTTCTCTCATTCTCTGTTTACCACAATGCCTATGTATGTTCTTACTTCCACCTGTGAATTCTACTAGTGTCAGTTGATGGTCTGGTCAGCTAGCGAGGTTGTGTGCTCAGCTGTGTCCTACAATAAATCTACATGTAATCAACTAGAAGTATCCTGTCATCTGTGACCATCCTATTTACAACAGAATCATAATCACACAATACACTGTGCCAACTGTCACTAGGCAATATTCACAGGGGATAATAGACAGGACAGGGCCAAGCAGGCCGCTGTCAGAACCTTTAGAAAGCACTAGTAGTAAAAATATCACAACCAGTAACTACTGGTACAATAATGACCTCAGCATTAGATCACATTAGCATTAGGCAGAGAACACATTATGCACAAATCACAAGCATAAACACATTATGCAATATCTGTAGGCATGATGGAGCAAGGATTCACACGTAAAGTGACTTGCTTGCATTCAAGAACCTCACTTAATCAATAACGTTATCAACCAACCAGTTTCGTGTATTAATATCGCACTTTCACAGTACACGCGGGTGTCCCAGAGACGCTTGCTTATGTGTTTTCTAATCCTAACAAAGCTTGCACACTGACTGGTCGCTGCTATGCGGGATTTCAGTCTGCGCATACGTCGGTCATACCCATGTGATGTGACGCACTCGTAGTTCTGGAGGGATTTTTTCACACATGCGCATTATTGCAAATATGGCCGCTTTGTTTATAACATGCATCTTGCTTGCTGCCGCCGCTTTTGCTCAGCTGTCTATTTCTGCTTAATTTCTAACGCTATAGATAATATAAAGTAAGGGGATGCAGGGTTGCTAATCATGGTATACAGTGTAATTATTTTTTCTGTGTTTCTAATTTGCTTTCGCTTACTTTTCATGTACCGTGTATTTGCGGGCCTGGGAGTAGGTAGCCCCTCCATCTTGGAAGTCTGAAAGGAACCGATCATGTGACAAGAGAACCTAGTCTTGCAGCAGTGGAACTCAGCCAGCTGGCTACCAAAGCTGAGATGCTCCTGGGAACCTGCACTCTGACCCAGCGAGAAGAAACTGTATTACACCTAAAAGTGTTACAAAATTGATAGTCCACTGTGTGCCCTATTGTTCTCTTTACACGTATGCCATGGGAACTGGAATGTAAGGGGTGGGTTCGAAATATCGCATATTAATTATGAGAACACCGAATTCTAGGTGGTGACAATGACCTAACCACCTCTCTTGTCCAATCCAAAGTTGGGGATCCTGTCATTTGCAACATTTGTGGGTGGCCCACTGACCCGAAAACAGTATAACTAGCCTAGTTTTATATAGAGAAATTGTCCGACTTGTCCAAGTAGCTGACCTGTCACCGACCCTACGAACTCTATAGGTGATTGATACAGAGAGGTACGGAGCACTCTGTCCGTAATTTCCACAAACTCCAAGGGGTTTAATAGTCTTAAGTGCTGGCGAAGCACTTTGCTGGGAGATTTGAGAACCCAATCGGGGTTATTGGCAGATTCCGTGCAGAGAGGGAGTAGCGCAGGCGTTGCATCCGAAGCTGCAGGAGTTGGTTGTACCCTTTGATGAGCCCAGTCCTGTTCCAAATCCTGAGGGGTATCCTGTCCTGACTGTCCATGAGCTGTACCTGCTCGCCTACTGGCATCCTAAGTCCTTGGGGGTCTTTCTCCTCGCTTTCTCAAACTGACCCGTCGCCAGGGTTAGTCCTCATTTCCGTCCTAGGTAAATATATCTGTGGGTGTCCGTCTAACTTTACTTTTCCTTTTCTCTTTTTGAATAAAGCATCATTGCCTATGTTATTTTCCCTGTCTCTTCTAGAAGGATTTTTACATGCAAAATCTTTTATTAGTTATGTTCCACTTTTCCCCTTACCTGTAGGATATTAATGAACTGTTTACCTAATTAGTGGGATTTATTCTCACCTTCTGTTAGAAAATATTGTTTCAATCAGTAGATAGAATAAGGTTTTTTGTTCCTGCCTTAGTTTAAGCCTGTAAACTGAATAGCATGTTCCTTGTTACCCTTTTCCTTTAGTTTTCTGACATTCAATGGTGCTCGCTCTCATTCATAGTTACATTATAGTTCTGATTCTAGTTATTGATATTTTAATCTGTATCAATTTTATTGTCATGGCATATGGACTTTAATTTTTAGTATATAAACTCTTGAAAACCCTTCAGGTGTCTGTGGTTATTACAAAAGGTATAAAGTGTTATTTAAATGTACAAGGCATTCAGGTTAGCCTTATCTCCTACCCCTGCTAGCTCCTGATTCATCGGGAAACTTAGGTACCTGTGACAAGAATTGGTAAGTCGGGTACAACAGAATAATAATAGTAAAAGAAACATAAGAATTACTGATGGTGATGTGTAAGCTCGCCCGATTCACAAGAATACAGTGATAAACATGTTATGGGCCTAAGTGCGTACAAGTTGGTGAAATAAAGAGTCGGGCGACCTGCGCGCTCTATCAGTAATTTTCTGGTAGCAGAGCTATGGTTAGGACTAGTTAAGATAGGCAGATAAGATATTTTATGAATAAACCGTGAATCTATAATATGTGCTCCTAAAACTTATTTGCTGCTAAAAACAAGTTTTTACTATTGCTTTGAAACTGTTATAAAATGTTTTGAAATTATATTTTATGAAATGCTGCTATATTATTATATATGATTAACAAATTGTTAGTGATTGTTCTGTGTTTGTCTGGAATCCCCGGGGAATAGAATAGCGGGTGGTGAGTAGAATCCATTTGGCTGTGAGGTCACTTGCTGTGAGGAAGATTAGTGCATGGTTAGGCAGAACTGGAAGCGCTAATTAGGATTTTCTCTGAGTGAATAATTGGATAAATGTCAGCAACGAGACTGCTAATAGAAACTTCGGTTGTGATATTACCTAGTAAGGGTCACAAAGGGAAGGAGTAATAGAGTCATCGGAGCTTGAGTGGTAGCAGAAGAGTGCGCTGGTGAAACTTTTGACTTAGTATATATCCCGGAAAGAGTGGATGAGTCGAAGAAGTAACTGGTTCTCTAATGCTTGTGTGATAGGGTAGGCAGAAGGATCTATCCGTAGTGAATGAAAAGTAGACAGAAGTGGTTTACTTGTAGCGAAACCAAAACCTTCTTTCTTTTTAAAACACTCGAGCACAGTGGCGAATGTTATACGTTGTTAACTAAATTGAGCACTTGCACTTTAAGAAAAATTCAAAGTTTCCGTTACCTTGTGAAGGAGGGAGTCGTTTGCAAAGCTGCGCTGACGTCACTCCGTGCCGCGCTGAGATTGGCTGAAACAGCGGGCGTGTAACGAAGATAGTATTGTAAAGGAGGGGTGAGTGCCGGAGTGTGAGACCGCGTCTCGCGAAAAAGGCCGCACATCCATTGGGCGAGAGTATTTGCAATCTCTGTGTTGATTGGTTGTCGAGAATTGAAAGACACGCTAACATTGGAAGCCCGTTTATAAACAAAACCACACATTCGGAGCTTAAGGATAGCTTGGAGAGGTGTATGTGGTATCCCGAATTCTTACCTGATCCGAAAAGTCTAGGTTTTCATAAGGAGCAGATGCTCAGAGGTAGACCTTACAATATGTACGGAAGCAAGAGGAAAATGTCATTTGCCGAAAAGATCAGGAATTATTTCAAGAAAGACAAGCCCGTCAGAACTAGGGAGGGTGTAATCATTCCACCACCTAATACACCCGCATCCTTTATGATGTTTGATAAAGGGTATCATACCTGTGTATGGTTGGAAAATTGGGTAAAGTATACCGAAGGTGATGGAATCTTAGCGTTTCCTCTCGATGGTACTTTTAATAGTAGAATCCTGGTTAACTTGAGGACCCGAATGAATGACTTACATCCCAGACCTAGATTAACGCAATATGAGGCTTTAGAGGAATGGGAGATTGAGGCTCTAGAGAGAGACAGACCCCGAATGGATAAGGGGGTGAGCAAATGGTATCCGAAATTACAGCGAGAAACCAAGGAGAAAAAGATGAAACAGTGGAGACAGAATATGATGGTTGAGGGACTGTTTCCAGTATTTGGGGTAGAGGAACCTGTGGGAGGAAAATGCACAGAGAAAACCCGACACCTGATGGCTGCAGGTGATTCAGCAGATGAGTATCTGGAGGATTTATTTGTGAAAAATCCACCTCCTTATGAGGAGGAGACAAGGT
Source organism: Lissotriton vulgaris (assembly GCF_964263255.1). Taxonomy (NCBI): domain Eukaryota; kingdom Metazoa; phylum Chordata; class Amphibia; order Caudata; family Salamandridae; genus Lissotriton; species Lissotriton vulgaris. The sequence continues at coordinate 363,651,075 of NC_141695.1, read as the reverse complement.
CCCTAAGTACCAAAAAACCCTTTTTCAGACGTCCTAGAAGTAGAAGGGCCAGTGAAACAGATACAACAGGTATAGGTAACAGACAAACCAATAGGGACGGGTTTTGTAGACCTGATACCACGGTCCCAAATTATAGACCATTCGGTAATGAAAGACCAGTTATGACAGTCCCAACTGCCCCAAGTCTGTATCCACCTTTAGTTCCGCAAGCATTGCATGACACATCCATTGAAAGGGTTTTGCACGAAAGAGAAAAAGAAGCCTTAATTAAACAGCGTAATGAACTCATTCAGACAATAGCACAGATAAATCTCAGTCCTGAAGCACTGACAATTCCAGTGACTATTGGACCCGTTGTCCCTCTTTATGGGGATAAACAGACTGGTACAAGAACTCCAGTTGTTTCTCCTGCCGTAGTGCATCCCCAGAAGGAGCCACTCATTGTTGATGACCAGGCAAGCGAATGTGAGTCTGTGATTTCCCTAATGGATATGCCCATAAGGGAACTGGAAAGCAGTAAACCCCGGACGAGACCCCAGACTAGGGCAAAGGAAGTCCTGATTGAAACAGGTTCAGGAACACGGAGTGCCACCGTATTAACTTCGGAGGAATTAGATCGGTGGACCAGAGAAATAGAAAAGGAAACACCCCAGCCCAAACCTTTGGATATCTACAAACTAAGAATAGAAATGGAGGAACTAATAGCTGGAAATGTGGGATTAGACAGATTAAACACCCTTAGTGAGGAGGAGTTACTGTTCATAAGCAAAAGCCTTACCCGAAACACCAGAGTGTTCCATGAGAAACTAATGGACACTGCAGCGAATATGGGAATAGATGTTAGCAAATCCAAAGTCTTACAAAAGCCCTACAGAGCCGAATTTTCAGATAAAGACCTGGAAAACATGAACGTGTCAGGGAAAAAGATACAGATAAAAGAATTGTTGAATTTGTTACAGAAATGGGGGGACTTAGAAAAATGGAAGACCAGGTGGGCAAAGAAAAAAGAAGACAGTAAGGCCAGACCGAAGACTTCTGAATATGTACTCCAAGAAGTTGACAAGGCAGAAAAATTATATCCCATGAGAGAAGTACCAGGTGGGAAATATGTGCATGTTCCATGGTCTCGACAAGACATAGTGTCTTTCACAAATGATTTCCCAAAATTTAGAGAGAAACCTGTAGAATGGTATAGGCAGGTTGAGCGATTTGTTAAGGTCCAAAAATGTCTCCTGAAGGACCTAGATGGGTTCTTTGACATTGTAGTTCCTGTGGATTTGTGGACAGAATGCAAAATTGCAGTTGATTGGCCCAGTGAAGAGTATGAGAGAGACTCCAGAACCGGAGCTCCCTCACCGGAGGTAATGAGAAAATTTGATAAAGTAATACAATACTTAAAAGAGAAAGTGCCAGCTAAAGAAACTGATTGGACCCATATAGATAGAACTACCCAAAATAGTGATGAAACTGTGCATTCCTACTATGAACGACTGCTACAGATATTCAAAACCTACAGTGGAATCGATAACATTGAAATGAAGGATATGACCCATTTCATTTACCGATTCGTGTTGGGATTGAGGCCTGAAATCTCCCAGTGGATCAGGGATAATAAAATCTGTTGGCAGGGAAAACCCATAGATGAGGTCCTCAAGTACGCCAAGTACTGTGAGGATGAGATGGAGAACAAAAGAAAAGCCCTGAAGGAGAAAGTGATGTGGGCACAAGTGAAATTGGCTGAACAGCAAGAAAAACAGTTAAGTAATGTGAAAAATAATAACCCGAATACCAACTCTGGGGGAGGAGGGAAGCCCCGAGTAAAAATGAGTCGCGAAGAGGCCAAAAAGAAGTTCCCCTGTCATGAGTGCGGTCAGATAGGGCACTGGAGAGACGAGTGTCCACATATACAGGCTGGTAATGTCCCCATAAATGGTTTAAATCCACAGGTGCAGAAAGAGGGGCCACGAAAGAACCAGCAACAGGTAAAACAGAATCAGTTGCCTCGAGCTCCTAGACCTAATTATAAGAACCAAGCTAAGCAGAATGAGGGGGTCGAGGTATGGGAAGGAAGAGATGAGAGAAATGCAGCAACCTCGCAATTCCTGTTGAATGATACATTCCTCTGTGATGAACCATACTGACGGGGCCTGAGGGGGGAGGACGAGGAATGCGTGCTTGGCGCTTCCTTACCGGTAGACCAGACAGGGCCATACATTGAAGGAAAGGTTGAAGGAAATGACGTCACCTTTCTGTTGGACACTGGTGCTACCCGTTCTACTGTGAGAACAGCAGAGGTTCCAAACCGACCCCTCTCGGGAGAAGCCATCCAAGTAGTGGGCGTGTCAAATCAAATAATCAGTACTCCAGTAACTGAACCAATGGAGATTTCCATAGGGAATTTTAAAGAAATGCACAGATTTGTCGTCTGTGACTCTAGTCCTGTGAATTTGCTGGGACGTGATTTGCTATGCAAAATGAACTGCACCATCTTTTGCACACCAAAGGGAGTTGAAATTCAGACCCCAGATGAAGATGGACTTTACAAATTAATGTTACTAAGGCCTGACTCGGAAATAAAGAAACTGACAATACAGGACTTACCTGAAGAACTCCAACAAAAGGTGATGCCAGATGTGTGGGATTTCACTGGGAGAGATGTAGGGTTAATGGCAAATGTAGACCCAATTCAAATAGCCATAAAACCGAATGCAGTTTACCCGAATACCAAACAGTATAAAATGAACACAGAAGTAAAGGCCGGAGTTGCCATAGAAATAAAAAGATTGCTAGAAGCAAACATCATACAGGAAGTAATGAGCAGTCCTTGTAATTCACCCATAATTGGAATTAAAAAGCCTAGTGGAAAGTACAGGGTAATGCAGGACCTGCGAAAGGTAAACCAGATTGTTGTACCTTGCTGTCCTATTGTGCCAAACCCTGCAGTGATCTTGTACCAAATTCCATGGAATGCAGAATGGTTTACCGTTATTGACTTATGTCATGCATTCTTTTCCATCCCATTGCATCCCGACATCAAATTTCTTTTCTCATTTGAATTTGACAGTCATGTCTACGTCTGGAATTGTGTCCCTCAAGGGTACACAGAGAGTCCTTCGATTTTCAACCAGATTTTAAAAAGATGCCTTGAATCATTAATCTTGCCTAGAGAATCAGTTTTAGTACAGTACATAGACGACCTCCTAGTGGCGTCTAAAAGTCGGAACGACTGTGTTACTGATACCATTGCATTGTTGAACCATCTAGGCAAGGGAGGACATAAAGTATCACCTGACAAATTGCAGTTCTGTAAAAACTCAGTGAAATATCTGGGACACCAGATAGAAAAAGGTATCCGAAGAGTCACTTCAGAAAGGATTAGAATAATTCGAGACATGGAGTTACCCAGAACCCAGAAAGAAGTTAGAATGTTCCTAGGAGTTGTAGGATACTGCAGACAGTGGATTGTGGGATTTGCTGTTCTAGCAAAACCATTAATAAAGATGACCAAGAGGGGAGCAAAAGATCCAGTTGAATGGGATGATGAAAGTATGACATCCTGGATAAAATTACGAAACTGTCTGTGTTCAGCTCCTGCATTAGGAATGCCTGATTATTCTAAAAACTTTGATCTGTTTTGTGATACACGAGACAATTGTGCACTCTCAGTCCTAACGCAAGAACATGGTCTGACCAGACGTCCAGTGGCCTATTTTTCTGCCACTTTAGATCCAGTGGCTGCTGGATTGCCTGGCTGCCTGAAGGCAGTAGCTGCAACTTGCACTAGTCTAGAGCAAAGTGAATGCATTGTTATGGGACATCCTGTAACTGTATATGTTCCACATTCAGTTGTGATTCTGCTAACCAGGACCAAGACTCAGTATCTCACACCAAGTCGGCTGACTAAATATGAGAGAATCCTTGTAGGTGCAGAAAATGTGATAATTTCCCGATGTAACATACTGAATCCAGCAACCTTGTTACCAAACACCCAAAGTGCAGAAGTTGAGGGTGAAATTGAGCATAATTGCATTGACCTAACTGAATTTAGCACTAAGCCACGACCTGATATAAAAGAAACAGATTTGCCAATAGAAGATCTTGAAATGTTTGTGGATGGCTCATGCTTAAGACATGAGGATGGGGGCCTGAGTGCTGCCTATGCTATAGTCACTCTGGAAAAGTCACTAGAAGCCTCCTATTTAAGTGAAATACAATCTGCACAAGTAGCTGAATTGATTGCATTGGCTAGAGCCTGTAAACAAGGGAAAAACAAAAGAGTAACCATATATACTGACAGCCAGTATGGTTACGGGGCTGTGCATGACTTCGGCCAGTTATGGCTGCAAAGAGAATTCATGACTTCCTCAGGCACCCCTATTAGAAATGGAAAAGTGGTACAGAACTTACTGGAAGCAATCCAGTTACCCAAAGAATTGGCAGTGGTCAAATGTGCTGCTCACAAATCTGGAAATGACGATGTGACAGCTGGAAATAGATACGCTGACCAAATTGCCCAATATTGTGCACAACACAAAATGTCATTAAACATCAAATTGTGGGGAGGCGGAAACAGCAGTCAATTTATGGTGTTTGAGAGTGTATCTACTTGGGAGGAACTGAAAGAGTTGCAAATGGCAGCAGAACCAGAAGAACAGGAAAGATGGGAGAAAGATGTATGTATGCCTAGGGATAGAGATGGTGTCATTGCTTGTAGTATGGTTGCTCCAATGGCCCGACTAACACACGGAGACTCACACATAGGGAGAGATACGATGGTCCGTGTTTTCAAAGAAGTGTGGTACTATTCGAAGTTCAGGAACATTGCAGAGGCACTTTGCCAGAGGTGTTTAACTTGTCAGCAGTTTAACCCTGGGAAGAGAACAGCAGTGGGACAAAGTACGATTGGGAAGGCAGAAGGTCCATTTTTCAGACTACAGGCTGACTTTATCCAGTTACCCATGTGTAGAGGCTACCGGTATGTTTTGGTTATAGTCTGTCTGTTCTCAAGGTGGGTGGAGGCCTACCCAGCAAAGAAAAATGATGCTATTACTGTAGCCAAATTGTTACTAAGGGAACTGATACCTAGGTACGGTTTTCCAGTCACGATTGAATCGAACAGAGGTGGGAATTTTGCCAATGAAATATTAGATGAACTTTACAAAGCGTTCAAAATTACTCAAAAACTGCACTGTGCATACCATCCAGAGGCTTCTGGAATAGTCGAACAGGTGAATGGCACTATAAAGTCAAGATTGGGAAAAATGTGTAACTCTACAGGATTGAACTGGATAGACGCTTTACCCCTTGTCCTGATGGGATTGAGAGCATTCCAGACCGAAAGACAGGCCTGAGTCCCCATGAGATACTAATGGGAAGAGTGATGCAACAGGCATGGGTACCAGGACACAAACTGCTAAGTATTTCTGATGATTTGGTACTAGAATACTGCAAGCAGCTGGGTGACCAAGTGCGTTCTATCTCTCACCAGATTGGGGAGGACGCCGTCGCCTGGCCAACAACTCCAGTCCATAACCTGAAACCAGGTGATTGGGTTATGTTAAAGAAACACACCCGGAAGAGTTGCCTTGCACCAAAGTGGGGAAAGCGCAGACAAGTGATCCTTGTCACCACAACTGCAGTGAAGTGTGCAGGGGTGCCAAAGTGGATCCATGCCAGTCATACCAAGCGGGTAACCGGAGAAGAAGCGACTGAGGCTGAAGTTTGTGCAGCTGAGGGGTCTCCAGATGAAGGTCTGGAACTAGCTGATGTCGATCAACCGAGCACAAGTCTAGACGAATGGTACCCAGCAGACGATCTGATTCTTGATCCAATAAGAACCAGAAAGTACTCCTATCTAGATAGAGAGTGGGATAGTGAGGACGAGACAGGAATTGACAGAGATAATCAGGTCATCGAAATCCATGTCAGACCTGCTGAAGAACAAGGTCAGATAGGGACAGACCAAGTCATCGACACACCTCCAAAGACTCCAGAAACTGGAAAGGGACAGATAGTAATTAGGGCTGAAGTTCATGCGGAAGAAAATCAAGGGTTCGAAGTGCATGAACAGGAACAGATAGAAATAGACGAACGTGTTCAGGAGACCGAGTTTGAAACAGTTGAAAGTCAAAGTCAAATCCAAAGTATACCTGAACAAGGCCAGTTTAGAGACCAGGCAGAAGAAACTGAAGTAAGACCTGAACTAGTCAGACAGGAAGGGACGAAAACACTGTCGAAATAAATGTACCACAACTGAATGAAAATAACAGAGCCCGTGAAGAAAGTCAGATCACAGTGCCAGTTAAAAGACTAAAAAGGAAGAAAAGTGTACCCAGGTACATAAGAAGACTGAAACTAAGATTGAAAACTGTAGAGGAAAAACTAGAAGACCGGAAAAAGGCTGCCAGTGAAAAGGAAAGAGCTGGAGTCCAACCTAAGAGAAGAAGTAGCAGAATAAGAAGACAAAACGAAAACTATCGAGATCCTGAATGGACTTACTTAGTGCTTGAAGAATTTGAAGACCTTGAAATAAGTGACGAAAGTGACGGAGAATTGGTCACTGATCAGGGTTCCGAAGAAGAAGACCCAACCTGAAGGTTAACTTGCGTAAGCTACCTGTGAAAAGAAAAAAAGAGGGGATGGAAAACTTCTGTTGAGCCACAATGTCTGATTCAAGTGTGAATGGAAGACCTAGAAAGAATTGCTGTAAAACATGCTGTAAAATATGCTTATGTAGTGTAGCAATAGTACTGATAGTATGGATAGGACTAACAGTCTTAATCCCGTTCATATTAAGTAAAGATTCTAACCTGTATCCTACTAAACAAGTGACAGAGGACTCAGACATTCAACTGACAGAAGAAACACCACGAAGCGTAGAAAGACATGAGAATACATTTAGCCTGAAACAAACTAGACCTGACTTAGATGCATCAGATGAGGGAGGACTACATTATCACAGAATTAAGAACAGAACACATTTAAATGTATTTGCAAACCTTTTAGTACACTATGTAGAAGCTATGGAAATAGAAGACTGTTATGTCTGTATGAAACTACCCACTTCTGTAGCTGAAGGTGTGACCTATCACTATTTACCCCTAACCTATAGAATTTCCTGTAGTATTTTAGCAAGCTTATTTTACAGAAGCACCCTACAGTATTACTATTCAAACGCTGACGTCATTTTTTCTGAACTTCCTATTGGGGGAAACCTGAATATTGTACATACTAAAAGTGATGTGACTCGTTATATGGGAGAATATTTTCTATAGGCGACATAGATTTAAATGACAAAAAACACAGTTGATGGACAGAATGTAGAACAATGTCATAAATTCACCCCAGTACAAGGATCTGGGCCTAAATCCATCATTTTTTTGCACTCCACACCACTCTGGGTTAGACACTGGCTATGTGCAAATCAGCTCTGACCCTGTGCCTCATGGGAACAGTCCAATTTGGTTTGGGAAAGACATGGCCTGGTAGTTCGGACTGGACTGTTCCCATGAGGCACAGGGTCAGAGCTGATTTGCATATAGCCAGTGTCTAACCCAGGGTGGTGTGGAGTGCAAAAAAAATGATGGATTTAGGCCCAGATCCTTGTACTGGGGTGAATGTATGACATTGTTCTACATTCTGTCCATCAACTGTGTTTTTTGCAATTTTCACCCCGAGTGTGCTGGGTATACTCAGACGTGAGTCCCAGGCTCTCCACACCACTGGAGTCAAGCTATCCAGGCTGATGAAGGCTGATAGCCAGAAACTGGTCCTTAGATGCTTGATTCCGGTCTGGGAAAGACATGGCTTGGTAGTTCGGACTGGACTGTTCCCATGAGGCACAGGGTCAGAGCTGATTTGCATATAGCCAGTGTCTAACCCAGGGTGGTGTGGAGTGCAAAAAAACGATGGATTTAGGCCCAGATCCTTGTACTGGGGTGAATGTATGACATTGTTCTACATTCTGTCCATCAACTGTGTTTTTTGCAATAGATTTAAATGAAGCACACAGAAATAATTTGACCTGTTCATTACATGAACAAGAAATTTTTTTTTTTAAAATGGCAGAGAAAAGAAGGGACAGTTTCCAAAGAAAGGCAAATGATAAAAGACAGAGAACTCCTTAATGGGCAGAAAACATGGAAAGCACCTCAAATGGTGAAGCTAATCCTGCACTGTTGTTGGACTTCGAAAGAAAGGGGAAACTGTGTCTTCACAGAGAAAAGACTAGCTATTATAACAATGTATTCATCGGTTCCAGTGAGTGCAAACACAAGTATAAGGTAATTGGACGTTGGGGATTCAAAAATGGGTCAGAACCTGTGTTTCCTGGAATATATTATATATGTGGAAACAGGGCTTATTTCAAATTGCCAGATCACTGGTATGGAAGCTGCTATTTTGGCATTGTCTTCCCGAAAATATACCATGTGAATGACGCCACTGGAAGCAATGAAAATACTAATGGTTTAGTACGCAGTAGAAGAGAGAGTGTAGGAGAAATAATAGGTGATATATTTAGTGCATTGATACCTGGAGTGGGAGTGGTTCTGAATACACATCGAATTTGCAAATTGTCTACAGTAGTGGATCGGTTATCCACTGACTCTGCTGCTGGATTGCTGATGGTCAATACCGAATTGGTTGCGATCAGATCAATGGTTTTACAAAACCGTCTTGCTCTTGATACCTTATTAGAAAAAGAGGGCGGAGTCTGTAGAATGTTGAAAGCGCAACATTGTTGCACTTACATTCCGGACAAGAGCATTGAAATTAAGAAATACGTGAGAAACATAACTAATTTGGAAAAAGAACTCAAATCACTGGAGGTTGACAGTGCCTGGAAGAGACTAACTGATTGTCTCTCCTCAATAGGTAGTTGGTTTTCTAACATAGGTAGAAGTCTCGTGGGTAAAATACTGATGCCAATGGCTGGAATAAGTTTGATTGTGCTGATTATAATAATTTGCTGCAAATGTCAAAAATGCAGAAAAAAGTATACTGTGAATAAAAGGGGAGTGAAAAGGAATGTTGATGAACTGGAATTAGAAGAGCTGAGGAAGTACATTTACAAGAGAGCCAAGAATTCCCATCCTAATAAGGATGCAGAAAAAAGGCTCAATAATAAGTTCGTGGAGATTGAAATGAATGAGATCTGAAAGAAAAAGTTGGCATCTGTTTCCATTAATAGTGATGATAGTAAATATCATCAAAGAGGGGATTGATGGAGCAAGGATTCGCACGAAAAGCGACTTGCTTGCATTCAAGAACCTCACTTGATCAATAATGTTATTAACCAACCTGTTTCGTGTATTAATATCGCACTTTCACAGAGCACGCGGGTGTCCCAGAGACGCTTGCTTATGTGTTTTCTAATCCTAACAAAGCTTGCACACTGACTGGTCGCTGCTATGCGGGATTTCAGTCTGCGCATGCGTCGGTCATACCCATGTGATGTGACGCACTCGTAGTTCTGGAGGGATTTTTTCGCACATGCGCATTATAGCAAATATGGCCGCTTTGTTTATAACATGCATCTTGCTTGCTGCTGCTGCTTTTGCTCAGCTGTCTATTTCTGCTTAACCTCTAACGCTATAGATAATATAAAGTAAGGGGGTGCAGTGTAGCTAATCATGGTATACAGTGTAATTATTTTTTCTGTGTTTCTAATTTGTTTTCGCTTACTTTTCATGTACCGCGTATTTGCGGGCCTGGGAGTGGGTAGCCCCTCCATCTTGGAAATCTGAAAGGAACCGATCACATGACAAGAGAACCTAGTCTTGCAGCAGTGGAACTCAGCCAGCTGGCTACCAAACCTGAGATGCTCCTGGGAACCTGCACTCTGACCTAGCGAGAAGAAACTGTATTACACCTAAAAGTGTTACGAAATTGATAGTCCACTGTCTGCCCTATTGTTCTCTTTACACGTATGCCATGGGAACTGGAATGTAAGGGGTGGGTTCGAAATATCGCATATTAATTATGAGAACACCGAATTCTAGGTGGTGACAATGACCTAACCACCTCTCTTGTCCAATCCAAAGTTGGGGATCCTGTCATTTGCAACATTTGTGGGTGGCCCACTTACCCGAAAACAGTATAACTAGCCTAGTTTTAGATAGAGAAATTGTCTGACTTGTCCGAGTAGCTGACCTGTCACCGACCCTACGAACTCTATAGGTGATTGATACAGAGAGCTGCGGAGCACTCTGTCCATAATTTCCACAAACTCCAAGGGGTGGAATAGTCTTAAGTGCTGGCGAAGCACTTTGCTGGGAGATTCGAGAACCCAATCGGGGTTATTGGCAGATTTCGTGCAGAGAGGGAGTAGCGCAGGCGTTGCATCCGAAGCTGCAGGTGTTGGTCGTACCCTTTGATGAGCCCAGTCCTGATCCAAATCCTGAGGAGTATCCTGTCCTGACTGTCCATGAGCTGTACCTGCTCGCTTACTGGCATCCTAAGTCCTTGAGGGTCTTTCTCCTCGCTTTCCCAAACTGACCCGTGGCCAGGGTTAGTCCTCATTTCCATCCTAGGTAAATATATCTGTGGGTGTCCGTCTAACTTTACTTTTCCTTTTCTCTTTTTGAATAAAGCATCATTGCCTATGTTATTTTCCCTGTCTCTTCTAGAAGGATTTTTACATGCAAATTGTTTTATTAGTTATGTTCCATTTTTCCCCTTACCTGTAGGATATTAATGAACTGTTTACTTAATTAGTGGGATTTATTCTCACCTTCTGTTAGAAAATATTGTTTCAATCAGTAGATAAAATAAGGTCTCTTTTTACAGCCTTAGTTTAAGCCTATAAACTGAATAGTATGTTCCTTGTTACCCTTTTCCTTTAGTTTTCTGACATTCAATAGTGCTCGCTCTCATTCATAGTTACATTATAGTTCTGATTCAAGTTATTGATATTTTAATCTGTATCAATTTTATTCTCATGGCATATGGACTTTAATTTTTGCTATATAAAGCCTTGAAAACCCTTCAGGTGTCTGTGGTTATTACAAAAGGTATAAAGTGTTATTTAAATGTACAAGGCATTCAGGTTAGCCTTATCTCCTACCCCTGCTTACTCCTGATTCATCGGGAAACTTAGGTACCTGTGACAAGAATTGGCAAGTCAGGTACAACAGAATATTAATAGTAAAAGAAACATAAGTATTACTGATGGTGATGTGTAAGCTCGCCCGATTCACAGGAATACAGTGATAAACATGTTATGGGCCTAAGTGCGTACAAGTTGGTGAAATAAAGAGTCGGGCGACCTGGGCGCTCTATCAGGCATGAACACCGTATGCATAAACATCCTAACATAAACGCATTATGTCATAGGCATCACAATAGGCATAGACACATTAGGAATAAACCACATTAGGAATAAACACATTATGCCTAAAACATGAGTACTGCACCCCAGTACCACAGATAAAGTGCACAAAGCACCTTAGCAGACACACTGAAATGACCCCAGATGAACTGGCCTTCTCTGGGGCCCAAAGGCTCTTTGTCCTAAATGTCAGGGCTCGTAGATGCTAATGCAGCAAAATCACGGTGCACAATGCGTTGGGGCAGAGGAGTGTATCTCACTCCCTCATCATCAGAAAGTAAAAATAATGCCCCACATTGTAGCTGCCCGCTCTCTCTCGTGGTGCAGCTGGAAATTAGGCCCTGGCACCTCTGTTTCCCCTAAATCCCCACTAGAACTCTACCACAATTGTCCCCAATGTGGCAGCTGTCTCTCACGGTGCAGCTGTGATTATGAGGCCTGGTACCACTGTACCCTTTTGAGCCCCACTCCAGGACTCCTAAATACAAACTGGCCCCGGGACTCTCCAATACAAACTGCTCCCCAACAAGGAATTTAGCCTCAGCACTTCAGTGGCCCAAGAGTCCCTCTCGTCAGGACTCTAGCAATCACAGTGACCCCTGCACCGGGACTCCTCTGGTGTAGCTTCCGCACCAGAAAAAAAGGCTCACGTACAGCCCCACTCACCGGGGTTGGTTCTTCTGACTGAATCTGCGACACACCGCCCTGTTTGGGACACCAGTCTCACTTCTGCAGCTACCGGGGCACAGAAAGCTCCAATTGCATGACTCCCTCGATCAGGCTTCCACAAAACCTGACTTCCGAGGCTCTCTTGCAGTCACCGGAGGGGTCTTGCTCTCTCTCTAATTGGCCAATTCCGCGGAGCTCTCTCCAGCTCACGGGGGCCCTGCCCAGGACCAGGCTACAATGGCCTGACTCAAGTAGCACCACACGGGGCTCTGGCATCGTCTCTCCTGCCGGCCCACCTACAACCAAAAAACGAGTCGCACCTGACTTCTGTTTTTGCTGTTCTCTGTGGCGGCTTCACTCCGGGAGGCACTATGACACAGGGTAGGCTCCCGCTTTGGTTTTGATCCGCACGAAATGCGGGGTGGGCACCCGCTCCACAAATAATGGGACCAGCATGAGGGTGGGCTCCCACTAAACAAATAAAGGCACCATCATGCGGGTGGGTTCCCCCTTCTCGCAACATAAAGGTGGGGTGGGCTCCCACCTCTAAACGCACACCAATGTGGGGTAGGCTCCCTTTCTTCTAAGCAGTGGCAATGCAGGCTGGGCTCCCGCTCCTTCCAGCAACTCGGGGTAATCTCTACGCTCGGGATTCCCTCTGCAGGCACTTCGCAGCACAGTGCTGCACGGCCCCACATTCCTCCTTTCCTGGAATCTGGATACAGTGCTTCACAAGGCGCTAGGGGCCACAGCTCCAAAGAGCAAAGTTTCAGGGGCACAAGGCCAGACCCAGGCAGGCCAGCTCACAGGGCCCTCCAGCAGGGAGGCAGTCCCTCATGAAGGTACCTCCTGGAGCCCAGCAGCAGCTAGTCCTCAAAAGCACAAGGAAGCCCACTTTTCATGAGGTCACAGCCCCAATATTTATACACCACTTTTGCTTTGTCTGCCCTGGCACAGGGCTTGGGCAAATCCAGCCTCAACTCATTCTGGGGGGTGTGGAGCCCTTTGCTTACAGGGCTCCCACCCTCCTTTGTCAGGTTGGGGCTGTCATCAGCAACACCACAGGTGGGCGGAGCCAGCATTCATCTAGGCAGGGACAGACCTATTCAGGGTCAGGGGACTACTCCTCCCACTACTCCAATTGCAGATCTCTCATTCAGCCTAGCACTGACTCACCGTGTCCTCCCTGGAGCCACACACACCTCACCAATCCCTGTCACTCCAAAGGCAGACATGCAATCCACATCAGACAGGCAGACACATAGCACCAAGAAATGCCTAATTCTTGAAGTGGCATTTCTAAAATAGTGATAATAAATCTGCGCACACCATAGTGCAGCATTTATTATTACTATTCCCACCATACCAAACTTGAACACGCTCCTCCTCTCATATCAGGAATAACCACTGAAACACTTATCAGGGAATCCCCAATGCATTCCTATGGGAGGAGAGCCTCACAGCAGTGAGAAATCAAAATGGCTGTTTGTTACTACCAGGACATGTCACACACTTAAGGTACATGTCCTACCTTCTACCTACAATTCACCCTGCCCATAGGGCTAGCTAGGGCCTACCTTAGGGTTGACTGAGGTGCAGTAAAAGGGGGGTCACAGACATGGCACACACTTTAGGTGCCACGTAATAGCGGCAGTAACACTGCACGCACAGGCCCTGCAATGGCAGAGGACTGAGACGGGTTTGAAAGGCTACTTAGGTGGGTGGCGCAATCAGCACGGCAAGCCCACCAGCAGCATTTAATTTACCAGCTCTGGGTATCTGAGATACCACTTTACAAGGGACTGACAGGTAAATTATATAAGGTGTAGACCAATCTTAAAAAAAAAAAAAATTAATTTCTTTTTATTAACATTCATCGACATAAAACATACAATACAGTGGAATCAGGATTATCATATGCAGCGACAACAATAGGCAATCACTAAGTATAACTTCATACTGTAGGGACAATCTACGGGTGAGGGCATCATCCTGCTCAATACTACGCTGTGGAAGGCACATGTCCCCTCCGTATGCGTTCCATGGGCTCCAGATTCGAGACCATTTTTTTGGTCAACCCCGGGCTACATAGACCGTCTTCTCCCAGTGCATGCAACAATCAAAATCTTTTTTCCAGGCCTCTACGGTGGGTGGCTACACCTCTCCCCATAATTGTGCAATGTTCCTCCTTGCAACATCAACCCCAGTGTAACCCACTGTGTGTGATGTTTATTCAAATCTATAGGCTCCCATATGTTCAGAAGGCACCTACATGCCTCCGGGTGAAGGACTACAGTGAGCATGTTACATATTATATTGTGTATTTTTCTCCAGTAGGATTGCATATGCTCGCATTCCCATATAAAGTGCATGAAGGTGCCTAAGTGGCCGCACCTTCTCCTACACTCTCCTCCTTCAGCCCTTCCCATCTGCACCAGTCGGGGGCCTGTAACATATACTCTATGGAGACTTTTGAGTTGTACCAACCTAAGTACTGCCGGGATTGCTTCCACTCTCAGAGAAGATTCTGCCTCCTGCCATTCTTCATCATCCAATTCGATACCATCTCATACCCATTTCTCCCATAGGGTTTGGAGGGGGTCTGTCATATTGTTTATTAACTTCTTATATATTAATGCTATAGGTTTCTCCGGGCAGGTGACCATCCAGCACTCTATCTTCCAGTGGGGAGGACTCAGGCGGGGAAGAGCCCTACGGGAGAAGCGAATGCAGTGCATGGCAGACTTGTTTTTATCGAAAAAGTTCTGGGTCGACTAGCTCGTGTTGTTGCTATAGAGTGGTAAAGCACCTCACTTTGCCCTTCTCCCACATGTCTTTATCTTGCGAGATTCCAATCAGGTCCCACCTATCGAATTTGTCCGATTTCCATAGGCAACCCAGCCTCTCCGAGTCCCACAAGGGAGTTTCTAAAGTCAGTTTATGTCCCCACCCGAGTGATTTAGTTACAACATGCTAGACGTCTACCGAGTGTTTGGTAGTGCCTGTCAGATGGAATTGGCCAGGTTTGGAGTAGAGTGCTCTATTGAAATTCCCCCCTGGGAGGAGCCAACTATCCATATTATATCCAGGGTCATCTGGGCTACCACAGGTGCCGTGATTGACGGCTGCAAGGTGTGCAGTCCAATAATATTTCTGGATGTCTCGGAGGCTAATGCCTCCATCTTATCAGTTTAATGTGAGCTTGTTTAGGGCAATGCGTGGTTTCTCGTCCCTTAGCAAGTCCAGCTGGAGGCCCTCAATTTCTTTACCATATGTCAGTGGCACAGGAGCTAACAAATTTTGCAAGGCATACAAGAAACGGGGTAAGGACATCATTTTGCAAAGAGCTTCTTTGCCCAAGAGTGACAGGGGATGAGACTTCCAACTAGCTATATCCTATTTCAACCTCAATAACGGAGGGAGAAGATTGCGATTGTATCAGAGTGTTTGGTCTAAGGAGATGAATATTCCCAAATATTTGAAGCCCACAGCGCTAATCTGTATTGTGCAGCCTCGTGGTGGGTCTCCCTGAAGGACGTAGAGATGGGACTGATTCCAATTGATGGAAAACCCGGGATATCTGCCGAAAACTGCAAGAATGTCCAGGACTGACACCAGGGACCTCTTGGGGGAGGCCTGATACAATAGTATGTTGCCCGCATAAAGCGAAATGCTGTCTTCCCAATCAGGGGACCAATGCAGTCCTCCTATTATTGGGTCCCTCCGGATCCAAACCAGCAGTGGTTCCAAGGCCAAGGCAAACAGGAGAGGTGAAAGCTGACATCCCTGATGGGTTCCTTGACTCAGGGTAAGCGTGTCTGATCTTTTGTTATTGACTACAACCTGCGTCATGGGCCTATTATACAAGAGGCGTGCCCATTGAATGAAGCCCGGACCAAACCCCATTTTTGCGAGTACGGACAGGAGATAGGACCATTCGACAGTATCAAATGCCATGGTCGCATCCAAGGATACAATTATGGCTGATTCGGAGATCGTGGCTGCTCTACCCAGAACTCCATGGACTCTACGCAGGTTCAGTGCTTTGTTTAGGTGCGGCATGAAGCCTGATTGATACGGGTGCACCAGGCTTGTTATATTTTTAACTAGGCGATTAGCCAGGACCTTGGCAAGAATTTTGGGTTCCAAGTTGAGGAGCGAGTTCGGTCTGTATGATGCGAAGTCAGTTTTGGTTTTACCCTCCTTATGAATGGTGACTATGGTGGCCACTCTTTGATATATTGGCAGTATCCCCTTTTCCTAGCTTTCCTCAAACATTGCTTTTAAATAGGGTGTTAACTTGTCGGGCCTGAGCTTATGCAGCTCAATAGGAATGCCGTTTGGGCCAAGGGCTTTTACTGAGTTCAATGATCTAATTGCCTGTGCTATTTCGTCCATCGTTAATGTACTGTCTAGAAAATCATGGTCCTCTGCAGAGAGGGTGGGCAGCGTTATGCCTTGCAAGAGCTCGGAAGAGTCTTCTTCAATGTCTGGTGCCCCGTAGTGTACACCTCACTAAAGTGTCTAGCAAATCGTTTTGTGATATCCTGTGGGTCTGTTATGGAAGTGCTACCTGTATCCCTGAGTTCTGGAACCAGCCGGCTCACCCACTCTCTTTTATCAAGTCAGGCGATTAGTTTCCCCGCCTTATCCCCCAGGTCATATGTTCTTCTGAGTTTTTCCCTCCCCAGGACTTTAGCCCTGTCGGTCACTAGGTCTCTATATTCGTCTTGCTTAAGTTGCAGCACATGAAGCCTCTCTTGCGTTGCCTCAGTTCCAATTTCCCCTTCTAGTCAATAGATCTATTCCTCAATTTCTGAGATCTCTTTCCTTTTGCCTTTCTTCTGTCCAGTTATTAGAGATAGGGCCTGGTCCCTGATCACTGATTTAAAGGCTTTCCATAGAGTGTGTGAGGAGTCCACTGTCCCCTCGTTTTCTCGAAAGTAGTTGTCCATGGCTTTGACGAGACACTACGGATTATGGGGTCCCGGAGTTACCAAAGGCTTATCGGGGCAAGTATCCCCACTCTTACTTGGTTGAGGACCATGTGTACCCACACCGGGAAGTGATCAGAAATGCCCCTGGCTAAGTGCCGAATTTCACGAATGTGCGCTATTTGTGGGCCAGGTATTAGGATATAGTCTATCCGGAAAAGGCTATGATGACCCCTGGAGTGGAAAGTTTGTTGTATTTTGTCAGGGTTATGTGTTCTCCACCAGTCAGCCAATCTCAGGGCCTCAATAAAGTCTGGCAGCAAACGAGAAGAGGGCCTATTTCACGTGGAGGCTGGCGGTCCAGCGTACCTGAAACCACAGAGTTGAAGTCGCCATCAAGTACTAGTAGACTTTACGGCACTGAAAGCAAGATGGCGCCCAGGTCTTTAAATGTGGTAGCCTGTAGGCCAGGTGGTATGTAAACTGACATGAGTGTTATGGTACACCCTTCCCATGAGCCCGTAACTCCTATGTACCTGCCCCTATCATCTGTCCATGTGGAACTTATGGTGAGGGGGAATGAGTTTTTCATCATAATACTAATGCCTCGTGAGCTAGTTGTGAACCCCACATGCGCTACCATTTTGTATCCCCATCAGTGCATTGCCGTACAGGAGTTTCCTACCAAGTGCGTTTCCTGAAGCATGATATTGTCAGGGTCTGCCTTTTAATATATTGAAGGACCACACTGCGTTTGATTTTATCCCCAAGCCCGTTAATATTCCCGCTCAGTATTCTAGCACTCTTGTCCCACTGTGTACTCATTGGGTCCAGAATAAGTCTTTGTATCCTCTGCCACGATGCCAATATGCGCTGTCGATGTTAAAAACCACAACAAAAAACAAACACAAACCCCTAACCCAACAACCCCACTCCCTGCTTTCCTGCACTCTGGGCGTCGAACTGCCCATTTTAAAACTTGCAGAGTGCCTGTCTCCCTCAAGGTGAACCAAAGGTAGAAATATGTGGGGCGCTGCCCTCCGTCCCTCTTTCCACTCCTCCCCTTCAGCAGCCATACGTTCCCCATGTAGAGTCACGTTCAATAGTTCTAATTTTAAGTGACTGGGAGAGGAGTCCCATCGGACGTCGGCTGTGATGGGCCCCAGGTATTTGTCTCAACATGACTGTGGACCTTTTCTGATCCAAGGAGGCCCCCTCATTTCATGCCCTTTCATCTTCTGGTCTGGGAGGCTGATTCCTCGCCACTGCTACGGGCGTTGAGATTTCGCTCTGTCTGGCTCTCAAGCCAGTATGAGACAGTCTGGTTGTTCGAAGAACCAAGCTCGTACTCTGCCTCTACACGAAGATGCACTGGGAATAGCATTGCATACTTAAACCCTCCCTCTCTGAGCTTCCTTTTCACCTCCATGAATCTTTGTCTCTGCCTCTGTACCATTTGCATGAAATCCGGGAAAAAGGTTATTACGGCATTGTCATAACGAAGTGGGGGTCTTTACTTGGCGTTCTGAAGGATTACATCCCTGTCTCGAAAATTCAAAACTCTTGCTAACATCGGGCGTGGGGGGGCCCCGGCTTTGGACGTCCACCAGGGACCCTATGCGCCTGTTGGATGACAAATAATTTACTGAGGCCCTTGGACTGCAGATAGTTCAGTATAAGTTCCTCCACAAAGTGGTCCAAGGCTTGCCCTTATGCTCTCTCTGGCACCCCCAGTATGCGTATGTTGTTCCACCGAAGGTGCCCTTCATAATCGTCCAGTTTTTGTTTTGTAAATTTGCGGAAGGTTTGAGGGCTTGTATCTCTCCTTGTATTTGCGTGACGTCACCCACTAGGCTTGTTGCAGTGATTTCTACTTGTTTGACTTTCTCATTGATTTTGGTGAGAGCTGCTCTGATTAGGTTTAGTTCCATCGAGATTGATTCCATTTTATGCTCTAAGGTGGTCCTGATTCCAGATATAGCAATAATGACATCTTTCAGAGTCAGTTCCTGGCTCTCTCTTCCCTGGTCACCTGTAGATTTGCTTCCTACTTGGAGTTCCTGCAGTGAGTCTTTAGTGAGGGTGTAGCGATCAAGTTTATTTGTTTGGACTGTCTTGGAACCTTTTGCCCCTGTTGCTTTGGGTTTATCAATTTTGTGTCTTCGCAGGCCTAGGACTCTGTCACTCAGCCTTTCTCACCGTCTGTCCCCCGCAGTGCATAGGTCGGTTTAATGTCGGAGCCCTATCATAGGCCGTCAATCTTCGATATGACTGTAGGGTGAAGGATCAGTGGGGGGGAGGTAGTACTCTCCGTCCCTCAAGCACTTGCCTTCTGAATCAGTGGTAGTCCTGAGCGGTAGTTACGGCCCTCCACTGCGGGTCGTGATGCGTGTCAACTGTGGCGCAGTTAGGCCTTGTGTGCTCACAACCCCAAAGGGTTCCACCACCAGGCCATTAAAAGGTGCCTTAGTCTCCCTCAGTTATTGGCAGGGCCTCTTAGCGATTACGGGCTCCGACACACGCTGTGCGGAGATTCCCCGTTCAAGTAAAGGCAATCACTGTCCTCTTGCCTACGCCACCTTGGTTTTGAGGGAAAGGTCGGCAACAAGAGGGGGCGGGGGAAATCACAGTCGCTCCCCAACCCGAAATCCGGCACCCTGTCTCTCACTACTGCCTCCTCTGATGCGCATTAATGGTCCCAGTACCATTATCGGGCTACATGGGCCCCTCTCACTCCGCTTCTGTCTGGCTGGGCTCCACTCTTGGCGCCGTTAATACCTCTCAGTCAGCTGCCTCAACTAATCGATGGTTCAGTGTGTGTGACAGGACACGTTGACGTCAACGCTCTACTTTTTTTGTTTTCACGGGGTCCGGGGTTTTCAACTGCGTTGGGCCTCACCTTCCAGTCACCTTTACCCTCTGCCTGCATTCGAGTCCCCGGCTCCGGCGCGGTCACAGGATGTCAATGAACGGAACCTGTAACTCCGGGAGTATGCAAACTGTAGACTCGTGAGTCTTTGGGAGTGGTGCTGCTAGATTGCCACTGTTTTTGTACTACTTATAGAAGAAGGAAATCAGAAAATAAAGAGAAAAGGAACATTGAAATGGACTTGTTGCTTTACTAATATGGTCACTGCCCTATAAACAGTATGGACTGGTTTTTGTGTACTTCAGCATTTGTGTATACATGTTTAGCTCTATAGAGAAGTTTCTCTTTAGAGCTTGTTTCCTCCAAGGTGGCAGGAGGATCTTTGCGTGGAGAGCACCAGACTATATGATAGATTTTTTCTTATACTATTATCTGGTGGACCTTATAGATTGAAGGGAATTCGCAACTAGGCATTGCCACTGTATGTGCGTATAATAATCACTGGAAATAATAACACTGGGACTGGTTTCGGGGTAACATGCTTCATCCTCTAGGCTAGGTTGAATCCAGTGGCAAAGTGAGCAAGGGACCCATGTCTGAGCATACCCTGCCAACTTAGGGCAAATACAAGGAGATGATGGATGGAGAGCAAAAACTTTTCAAACACTCACCCCCAGTCCCAGATCTGGGTTGAATCCATCATTGTTCTTTAGCTAAATTTGCCACCACAGTTCAGACCCAGCCATGTGCATATCAGTCTTGACCAGGTTCCTCATCGGAACAGTCTAGCCATAAATGCCAAGCCAGGTCTTCCCTATACCGCAAACAAGCATCCTGGAACTGGTTTCAAGGTAACACTCTTCACCAGCCAGGCTTGCTTGAATCCACTGCCAAAGTGAGCAAGGGGCCCATGTCTAGACATACCCTGCCAACTTAAGGCAAACAACTCAAACACATGGAGATGATGGACAGAGTGCTGAAACCTTTCAGACACTCACCCCCAGTCATAGATCTGGGTTGAATCATTCATCGTTCTTTAGCTCACTTCGCCACTCCAGTTCAGATGCAGCTAACAGCAAATCAGTCTCGACCCTGTTCCTCATGGGAACAGTCCAGCCCGAACTGCCAAGCCAGGTCTTCTCTACAGCGGAAACAAGCATCCTGGGATCAGGTTCGAAGTAACACCCCTCATCAGCCAGGCTAGCATGAATCCAAAGCCAAAGTGAGCAAGGGACCAATGTCTGGAGGTACCCTGCGAACTTAAGGCGAACAATGCACGCACAAGAAGATGATGGATGCAGGGCTGAAATGTTTGAGACACTAAACCCCGTCAAAGATCTGGGTTGAATCCATAATCGTTCTTTAGCTCACTTCGCCACCCCAGTTCAGTCCCAGCCGTATGCAAATCAGTCTTGACCCTGTTCCTCATGGGAATAGTCCATCGCTAACTGCCAAGCCAGGTCTTCTTTGGACTGGAAACAAGCATCCTGGGACGTGCTTCGGAGTAACACCCCTCATCAGCCAGGCAATCTTGAATCCAGTGGCAAAGTGATCAAGGGGCTTACTTCTGGGCATACACTGCAACTTATGGTGTACAAAGTAAACACAAGTAGATGATGGACGGAGCACTGAAACTTTTCAGACATTCACCCCTAGTCACAGATCTGGGTTGAATCCATCATTGTTCTTTAGCTCACTTCGCCACCCCTGTTCAGACCCAGCCATATGCAAATCAGTCTTTACCCTGTTTCTCATGGGAACAGTGCAGCCCAAACTGCCAAGCCAGGCCTTCCCTGGACTTGAAACAAGAATCCTGGGACCGGTTTCGGGGTATCTCCTCTCATCAGCCAGGCTAACTTGAATCGAGTGGCTGCTCACTGCAGATGAAATGAGTGGCAAGCAATCCATTAGCGCTGACTGGAGAGCTGTCCTACCATTTTAAGAAACATTAAAATAAAAAAGAGGAGAAGAAGGAAATAAATGAAAGGAGAAATTAAAAAGTATAGTATTAGCCAACCATTGCTGCCACTGAAGCACTCTCATTTTCAAGATAGGCTTGATAGAAAATGCCTTCATTTATAGGGTAAGAGACCCAATAACTGACACAGAATGAACTATTAACTCATGCAGTTCGCTTTCATTGATGAAAGCAGAGTGTAAATGACACTCAGACAGAACAATAAATGGTAGAACAGAGCGGACCCAAAGGCACTCAGTGTATCTATACGATATGTACAGATATATGTATAATTTTGTGGGTTTTTTTAATTGCAGGATCCTGCTACCCAGCTAAGAAAAGATTCTAGCAAGAATGTTTACAATGCAAATCTTCCCCCCAAGGATTTGGCAGAGGCTATAAGCAACACTAAAGTCATTCCTTACAGAGGAAATCCTTTACATTTTATGTAACAAAATACCTATGTGTAGGTTTTAATACACTCACCTGGGTGAAAATTGTGTATTATACTAAATAATATTCAAGGAAACGTACTACTAATGTTTGGAAAAAAGGGTGTAAATGGTGCCTT
The DNA here is from genome assembly GCF_964263255.1 of Lissotriton vulgaris. Lineage (NCBI taxonomy): Eukaryota > Metazoa > Chordata > Amphibia > Caudata > Salamandridae > Lissotriton > Lissotriton vulgaris. The sequence goes on along the minus strand of NC_141695.1, from coordinate 363,628,746 downwards.
CCTGCACTCATCACACTGCAGACAGACTCACGACTCAACCAGTACTAACACAAACACACAGTTCTGTAGTAGGGGATCTCTGTTATAGTCATAATCTAGTGAATAGTCCCGCCCATGTGCGTTGACCCCGGAGCAATCAAAAATAATCTCTTAAGCTGGCTTCTTTGCAGTCCTGCATAGACACTTAAGAGAAAATCAAGACAAATAATGCAGCCTAACACTTAAAAAGGCTACAATGGCCACCACGTCATCCAATCAGTGAAAAGGATAGCCCAAAATGTCAGATTTTACACATTTTACCAAGTTTTCCCTCCTGGAGAAAACTCCCCTTCACAAAAATCCTTGAAATGATAGAGAGGAAGGGTTCGACAGACAAGCCCCCATAGGCTGCAATTATGTGTCTGGAAAAGGGATACCGTGCCTTTAAGGAACTCTCCAGAGACCCTCTGTATCCCATGATGCACAGCCAAAGTCCTTTTACTTTCAGTTCTTTTTTCCGGCTCCTGCTAGCAGGACCCTGGAGCATTAGTTCTTCATTTTTTGAGGTTTTTTTATTCACTTTTAGTGATTATTTTGGGATTTTTGTAGCTTCACTCGACGTCTTTGGCCTTTATCTAAATTCTGCTGTGTTTTTTTGGCAGAATTTCTGCAGTCTTCTTGTATTTATGCTGTTTCTTTATGACAAGTGCTTTGACTGCAGTTGAAATGAAGACCAAAAGCTGAAGCTCACAGAGTTTGTTTTCTGTGCTTGCCTGTGTCTTATGTCTTTGACAACCGTCTTCTCTGTCAAATCATTTCCAGGAGGCTTTGGCTACCAGGTTTAGAGCAGGGAAGTTTGAGGGCATCTTCTTCAGCCTCTGGGTAAGGAGAGGGTAGGTCCTCTACTGGGTCCCATGGTGTGACCTCGGGGGTTTCCCCTTGTAGGAACTCGTCTGGAGAATGACGCGGCTCCGGTCAGCGTCGAGGATGGCGACGTCGAGAGCAGGTATGCTCTCCGTCAACCCAGGACTCCGGTTGACACGATGTTAAAGGTCGACGTCTAGGAGTGGACCTTGAGGACCTCGACGTTGTGGTCATGTTCGACGTTGACGTGAGGCTCGACGTCATAGGAGTGCAGTTTATGCTCGACGTCGAAGTGCATGACGTCGAGGAGGAGCTCGATGTCGAGGAGCACCAATGCTCGACATTGAGGAGTACAGCATGCTCGACGTCGAGGAGTACAGCATGGCTTGACGTCGAGGAGCACAGCAAGGCTCGACGTCGCGGAACAGCAAGGCTCGACGTCGAGGAACAGCAATGCTCAACGTCAAAGAGCAGCAATGCTCGACGTCGAGGAGCGCTCGACGATGAGGAGCAGTAATGCTCGATGTCTAGGTTTGCTAGGCTTCACAGAGCAGTGATGCTCGACGTCGAGGGATGCTTGGCTTCTCAGTACAGTGCTGCTCGACTTCAAAGTGCAGCGACGTCCAAGTATAAAAGTGTTCAACACCGTAGTGGCGTTTTGACATCGTGGTGTTGGTCAATGTCGTAGTGATGGTGACGTCCTAGTGATGTCGACGTCATGCCGGCGCTCGACGCCTAGGTCTTGTTCCAGGCCTCGCTCCGTGGTGAGCCTATCATCGTTGGCGGGGACATTGGGTTCCCGGCAACGTCGACTCTCAACGCTGAGCAGTCTGTGTCGGGGAATCCTTCTGTTGGGGAGACTGAGGCTACTTACCACTCGTAAGCGAGGGACGTTGGTCCCTTTGCTTAGTTTTGAGTATTTGACTCACTGTCTAGGCCGCCTCCTGATCTGCCCCCACTGGTGATGCCACCAGGGATGCCTTGGAATTCTCTTCGGCCCCTCTCCCACCCACCGCCTCAGGGGACTTTGGCCCCTCAGTCTGCGACCTCCGTCGAACGGTGGGGGGAAGTAGAAAGAGATCTCCTTTTGGGGCGTTTGGTTGCATGGGCTCCGCTGTCTTCCATTAGGTCCCGACGTCACCTTGGTGGAAGGTCTCGGTTCAGGCATGCCAGGGAGGCATCCTCCATTGTGGTTCTGTAATTCTCAAACCTGACTCCATTTTAGTCTTGCCCTCACGTAGGCCTGTGAAGTAGGCCCAACAAACAAGTGGCCTAGCCTTCTGAGTTTGTGCATATATTAACTTGGGTTTTTCTGACACTGAATGAACTGCAGAGAGTGACCCTTTTCATCTGAAACTGACCTTTTGCAAAACCAGTTTCACTAGCTGATTGTTGTCTGAGTTTTTCAATCACTGTTCAGGACCTTGTTAACCTTTAGTTTCCTTGCACATATCTTATCCTAAACAATAACTAAATTGTTTCTTTCCTTACGACTTTCTTTTCTAAACATGGGTTTTTGCCGTGCGTCGTGACTGCCATCTGGTGTTGCCTTTTACGTAGGCCTCAGAAGTTAGTCTGCGAGCAAAGCAGTCTGACCTTTTGTGGGTCATGTATACATTAACTAAGGTTTTCTTCGTGCGCTGGAGTTAATTTCAGGAGCTGGCCTTTCACCTGGAATTGACCCTGCCAAGCCAATTTCCCTGCAAGATCGTTATCCACTTTCCTAATCACCATTCAAGACATTTGTTAACTTTTAAGTTTCTTTACGTTTCTGTTATCTTGCACATTATCTGAAACTACTTTTCTTTACTGTTTCTTCATTTCATGGGTTACGCTTTCAATTAAGGGTTTGTCTGGGCCTTTCAGATTATTATTTAGATATGCCTAAATATTAACTTGTGGGTTGGGACACTGTAGAATGAGCTTTACTGTATGATGCTGTGTGATGTCATGTATTTTCTATTGGTTGAATTTTGGTGCAGGGGCGTGCATTTTAAATGTACCTTTTTGTGTATAAATTGGGATGTCTCGTCTTAGTAAAATTGAGCAGTTTCTTGAGATGTACACTGTGTTGTATTGCTGGGATTTCTGCTACTAGCTGCAGCTAATAAATTTGATCTCTGACGCCACCTATAAGTATTCCGTGTCTCTGTATCCCAAGGCAAGGGAACCCAGAGGACTTTGGGCGTGTCCCTGGTGCTGCTGGGTAATTGATATCCCAGTTCTTCAGTTGGCGCCGCCAACGTGGGGCGACTTCAGTGGAACCGGTCCAAGCCCGAAGATTGCGAGGAGCCACCTGAGGAAACTCTGTAGGAGGGACCCCACTTTATCGACCCCTGCATGTCGACGTGGACCAAAGGTCTTTTCTGCGAGGCTTCCTGCTTTCCAACGGCTGCGAAGGACTGCTGCCCTGACTGTCGCCTTGTCTTGGACCCTCCGATTGAGGTTTGTAAAGCGAGATTATAGACGGTCTTCTGGTGGCTCCCACGACTTTGTTTGGTTCCTTGGTTTTGATTTGGTTGCTGCAGTACCCAAAGCCGAAGGGCTTGTATATTTACGAGTGTATCATTTTTTGATTCCCTTTGAAGTTTGAAACCAGACTAGTGAGCAAGATGCCTGGTCTTGGTAAATTTGGTAATTGGTTTTTTTGTGGTAGTAACAGGGATTCCCGATTGGAGGATTCATGTCCGATACCTCCGGTTGGAACTCCGACTTATGAGCTCTATTCTAAACACGGAGTGGGTCTCATTACTTATAATGAGGTATGGGTCCGCTACACAAAAAAAGATGGTGTTTTGCAATGGCCCCCACATTGTAGTTTTGAAACAGAGATTTTAGACAATCTAGAAGTTAGGCTATTTAGGAAGAAAGCCCGGCCGGCAATGTTTGACTCTTTCCGCCTTTGGCGTAAGGAAGCCAAACAGCGAGAAATTAAGCAAGCAAAGAGAGATAGGAAAGGTAAGAATATGTCAGTACTACAAGCTGCTAGACAGTTTAAGGAATATGGAGAAGAGCGTGCAAGTGAAGTCTTAGATAGACAGCGTTGCATGGCCATAGATAAATGTTATCCGGCCTTGCCATCTTCTCCTCCGAAAGTGAAGGAAGACCTTGAAAAAGATCCTTTGATCTCTCATTTACTGAGATTGCCTCCTCCCTATGTGCAGGGTGCTACTGCGCCTCTATTACCCCTGGTTGCTCCACCCTTTGTTGTTCAACCTCCTGCTGTTGTTCAGCCACCCGGTGCTCCACAGATGGTTTTGCCTCCTCCTGCGCAACCCATTCTAGGGTCGCCAGCCTTGCTACCAGCTTTGCCTCAAACTCCTTTGCCTTCTGCTTCTGCATCTTCGACTTCTACTGTTCTTGTCCCTTTACCGTCCTTGCCTCAGAATACTTATTCTCCTGTTCTTATGTCTACTTCTTCCCCTTCTGCTCGAAAACGAATGACCGAGACTGTTGTTAATCTGTTGGCACCATTGTTTGGGTCACTGAATATGACCCCTGTTTCGGAACGTAAACAGAGTCGTAGTCAGCTTCCTAGTTCTGAAGAACGAACAGTGTTGGATTTGTTGGCTCGTAGGTGGATTTTAAATGCTCCAAGGTATGGTTTGCCAGCAGTTATGGATGTTTTCTTTCAGTGGGAACCGCCTAAGCAAAGGTATGTTTTTGATGTAATGTGTACTTTTCTGCGTCAGGAATGGGAAGATAATGAGTTGAGTCCGATTCCGCAGGATGTGCTCGAAGTTCAGTCAGATTTTGCTAAAGGGATAATAGTGGAATCTGATGTTACTGATGCCGTAGAGACAATACTTGCTTTCAGATCTAGACTTTCGCCTCAGACATTGTATGAACCTGATTCCTCTGTTAGGAGGAAAGTGAAACAGTACCCTATGAGAGAAGTTCCTCCTGTATGGAAAGAAGCAGTTCAGGCTAATGTAAATTTGGGTATTCAGGCCGCTCCGGCTCATTTTCAGCGAGTATGGGTACATGTCCCTTGGAAGAGAGCAGAGGTCTTGGCTCTTAAGCAGACCTTACCTGACCCTCGTAAGAATCCTGCTGGTTATTACAAGAAGTTGTCCCAGACAGTTAAAGCGTGTATTATGAATTTAGCTGACATCGATATGTTGATGGGTAATGTAGTCCCTCAACCCTTATGGGCGAAGATTCGTCATGAGAATCATGCTGCTGAATTAGGTGATACCTGGGCGAATATTGTTGCTGCAGATGGTAGACAGGAGGGAGGTGCTAAACCTGAACCTTTAGTTTCAGAATTACCAGGTAGAATTATTAATTTGATGAAAACAATGATGCCCACTTTACGAGTGAATTGGGATAAGTTAGCAGCATGTAAGCAGAAGAAAGATGAGAGTGTATCTGATTTCTTCACTAGGTTTGAAGAGACGTTTATTGATCATAGTGGTCAGGATATGAGTACGGAAGGTGGTCAAAGGTTGTTTGTGGATAAATTTGTCTTTAATTTGCTTCCCGAAATTTCTAATAAGTTAAAGGACTCTGAGAGTTCATGGGCTGTCTCTTCGTCGGCCCAGATATTGGCTACTGCACAATATTACGAGAATAGGGATAAAGATGAGAAGGATAAAGTGGAGAAGAAAACTAAAGAGTTAAAGACGAAAGTTCTTTTGCAGCAAGCTTATCCGCCTCGTCAGAATCAGCCTCAGTTTCAGCAACCTCCACAATTTCAGAGATTTTTACAGAAGCCTGAGCCTTATGTTCAGCGATTCTTTCCTGGCCCTAATCAGTGTGCTTATTGCAGAGTGGAAGGTCATTACAAGAATAGTTGCCCGGCTTTGTTACAGCGTGCGAATGGTGTATCTGGTCAGAGAGGTCGTGGTAGTTTTCAGCAAGCTCCTAGGGGTAGGGGACGTGGTGTGATCCCTCAGAATGAGCGTTCCTCCTCCCTACAGAATTCTGCAAATTATTTTGACAGACAGAATGTTCCGAGTGGTCAGTCTGCCCAGTACTATGTTGAGGATTACTATGTCGAAGGTGAGAGTTCTGGCTTTATGATAACTAGGACAGCCAAGGACAAAGTGAGGGAGTAGTGTCAGTTCCAGTAGATCAGAGTGGACCTTATGTTGAAGTGATTACATCAGGTGTGGCAGAACCTTTTCTTTTGGATACTGGTGCGATGAAGAGTTCTATTATGCACTCTAAACTTCCTGGCACACCTTTGTCTGGCTTGATCAATGTTTCAGTAGGATTTTAGGCGCCCCAGTTCGTAATCTGGTTTCTAGTCCTTTGTCCCTTTCCATTGGCCCTTGTGAATTGGAAGCTCCACTTATTCTAACGACTGGTTGTGGTGAGAATCTGTTGGATTTGGACCTGCTGAAAAGATTGTATGTGACATTACATTGTTCTCCTTCAGGAGTACATCTTACCCTCGGTAAGAAAGTGATTTCCCCAATCTATTTGTCTAAGGATTGTTTGCCACTGGAATTGCGTTCGCTTCCTGATACACTTTGGGCTACAGGTCCAAATGATGTTGGTCTTTTGCAGATTCCACCTTATGTTGTCACCCTCAAGTCAAATGCTAGGCTACCTCATATAAGGTCTCGAGTGATGGTGAGAGAGCTCTTTTAGCGATTGTTTATGATCTGGTTGAGAAGGGTGTAGTTGAGGAAACGAGAGGTAATGTTTGTAACAGTCCTGTTTTGCCTGTCCTTAAACGTACTGATGCTTCTCAGCCACCTGTGTACCGGTTTGTGATCGACCTTCGAGAGGTAAATAAGATTATCGTACCACAGTTTCCTGTGGTACCTGATATCACTGCTTTGTTGACTTTGATTTCTGCTTCGGCAGCTTGGTTTTCTGTCATAGATTTGAAGAATGCTTTCTTCAGTATTCCTATTGCTGAGGAGAGCAGGGATATTTTTGGCTGTCTTGACAGGCTTTTTGGCTCTATTTCGGAGTGATAAAGACTTTAAGCTTGCTCACATCTAGGATATGTATTCTTAGCTTGTGTTGGCTCTTTTAAGCCCTTTCTTCCAGACCTAGAAGAGGATAGCTGCTTTATATGATGATAGATCCCTTACTCTAATCCATCTATTGCCTATTGGCTTTGCCTTTCATTATTTTGCCTATAGTAGATTGTGGATCCTGTGGTCCTGACTTTATATTACACATTAGTATGGTTTGTGTAGGTACTCTGACAGAGCTAAGGGTTATTTCATCCTTCTCAGGCCTACAAGGCCCAAAACTAGAGAGACTCCATTTTGCTTTCTATCCCTGCAGAGCTGAGATGCTTCAAGGGGAAAGGTAATGTTTATAGTTAATGCTGTTAACTGCTAGGGGAAAACCAGCCAGGACTGGTTCTTATCCGAAGAATGTGTTTGTCTCTTGGGCCCAGACGTAACATGCAGCTGGCCACTGCGGTTGCGCAAAGAGCTCTGGAGCTAGCACAGGAATTCGGTGGGAGGCAGCCCTCTGTTGGAAATTTCCATGAGGGGAGAGGATTCCATATTAGCGAAGTGCAGAAGAGGAGGAGTGGTCAGTTTGGTTCTTGAAGAGTGGAGAGTAGGATGTCTGCTGGAGCTGCAGAATACAGTGCAGTCCTATTGGTTTTCTGGAATGGAGAAAGAAGGCAGATGATTGCTGAAGCTGGAGAGAGACTATCAGAATGCATTAAAGCAGATGGAGGAGCTGAGGCTGTCAGCTGGAGCAATTGAGCCAGTGGCGTGGAGCTGTGGTGACGGAGAGAGAGACAGAGAGAGCCCTGATCCCACCAGAGTCAGAGAGAAATCTTCCTTCTAATAGGTGAGGTAGTCTAAACTAGTCCACTTTACACTTACACCTTAATCTTGTCCTTATTCCCTAGGCTATTGTATGTCTAATCCTTTTCTTTCAGCGGTGTGTTAAAAGTTCCTGTTAGTTACAGAGACCCGGTAGATAACCTTGTGTGTTACAGTTCCTGCTAGTTACAGAGACCCCGCAGATAACCTTGTCCTTATACTGTATGTTTAATCCCTTTTCTTTCAGCGGTGTGTTACAGTTCCTATTAGTTATAGAGACCCCGCAGATTTATGTATGTGTATTCTATTGTAATGAAGATACCCTAGTTCTTAGTGAACCAGTGTGCATGTGTTGTTCTTAAGATAGAGCTAACCTTTCTTCTAACCAGATGCTGTGTAGCAACTGATGGATCAAAAGGGAGTAGGAGCGCTTAAATCAGGGAATGACTCTTGCATACAGTGTGTATATCTTTTGTCCCCACACAGTGGAGGTAACCTTGTCTCCTAGTCAGGTATTACTGTTTGAACAGATGCTACCCCTGATCAGGTAAGTGATAACTGAATAATTAGGGAGAGAGAGGAGCCCTGGAACTGAGGGATAAAGTATATACTAAGTAATTCGGCCATCCCATAATATTATTGTAGTAGCAAACCTTTAGTGGATAGTGAGAGAGACTTCCCAACATAGAGAGAGCTAAAGGTATTCATAGGAAAGTGGTCGTCGTTGGTAAGCGGCGTTAATGAGAACACCAGGTGGGAGACTGGTGCCTAGGCCCGCCGGATTGTGGACCGGAAAGTAAGTAAGTGAGCACTGGGGGGGAGACCCGTGTGTAGTTCCGCCGGATTGTGGACACAATAGAAAGAGAGTGAACACTGAGGCTGCAGCTCAGTGTGTAAGGCACGCCGGATTGTGTGTCGAGTGAGCACTGATGGTGATCAGTGTGTAATGGTAGATAATCAGAACTGCCCCAGGGTAGATTAGTCTGGACCCATGTAGTCGCGAGACTATGAGGTATGAGTGTGGTGTAGGGCATGGACGTCCTTAGTAATCAGTGAGTATTCCTAGTAATCCCTATAGATTTAGTGGTGTTTCTAATGATATGAGCTTGTATATTGCGAGTTCCCCATCCTCAGGTAGGTACCCAGGTGCCTGGATAGATGGTCCTGAGGAGGGAGGTGGTTACGTTCCGGCTGGGTTGGAGGGGCTCTCAGGAGCTGATCCCATCTAGTCTGAGAACCCGGTCGTTACATCTGGCGTAGTCAGCTGCTTACGAAGCCTGTGTGCCCTGGCCATGTATTTGGATAGTTTCCCATAAGTTGTGGGGGAGTGCCCTAATCGCCAGTTACATCTGGCGTCGACAAACAGCTTGCGAAGCCTGTGTGCGCTGTATTGGTTTTTATCTTGATGGTTTGCACTTGGCACGAACATTGGCCTATGGGCTTGAACAGTTGCAGTGTAAGGAGATTGCAGTACATCATGGCATTTGACTTATGCAGGGTGGAAGAAATGCTTTTCATCTTGGTGTTTCAACTGTCAGGCTTGAAGGGTGACATTACATGAGAGAGCCAATTACATCTTGGTGATGATCCAATTGTACAAATATGTGTGAAAAATGCTTTTAAATTGCCCATTAAATTGCTTGCTGCGTTTGCTTATGTTGTGCAATGTGAAATGTGTTCATTGTAATATGATTTGTGTAGTTCCTTGTAAATAGCGCCATGTAATTATGGCTTGTGAGGTGCATGTTCTCATTTTTGACTTGCTGTATTCATTGTGAATTGCGCCTTGAATATTTTCCTTGTGAAGAGCGTGTCATTTTTTGAACTTGACTTTCTTGTGAATATGGCTTGTGAATAGGGCCATGTGGATATGGCTTGTACAGTGGATGTTATTGTTGCGTTAGGCAGGAGAGAGCTGGATCTCTTTCAAATGCTTGGGGAAAATGTTTTGTAGATGTGCGCATGTGTTATTTGAAAACGTGGAGTGATATGTTCTTGAATTTCCCATGTACTACAGACATTGGGGAATGATTGTGTTTGAGCTGCCAAAGGGTTAATATCTTGAATTGTGACGGCAGCATTTATTTTAACATGCTGTTTAACATGCATGGTTATGTGAGCTGACACTAAAAGTCAGTGAGTGTTTAGATGAATGGTGGTTTGATTTGACTTTCATTGGTTGCTGGGTTCTGCCTATGTGCTTTGTCAGCTTGCTGAGATAATGGTAACATCTTGCGCAGACAGAAAAGCTGTGTTCATTTAACATTTTATTTGAAATGCGTCCACGAATTTGTGTGGGTTTGCCTTAGAACACATGATTTAATGTGTCTGTCTTAGAGGTCGTAAAGTTATAAATCAACCAGTCGGATTGAGATAAGGGTTTTCAGCTGTGGATGGCACACGAACTAGTGTTTTAGAATTAGTGCGTTAGCGGTTGTGAAGAACGAAAATATAAAAACAGACCCATCATAGAATGTGCTTTTAATTAGTGAAATGCAACCGTGTGCTTTTAAAAATAAAATGTGTGTTCTAGAAATTATGCATGATTATTTTTTTTTCCAATGCAAGCTGCCCCTTAGAATAGCGTGTGAAAGTTAACCCACTCAGTTTGAAAAAATGGCTATTTGAAAATTAAATGATGTTGAATCTGGCCCTTTTTGATAGGTTGAATAGAATAGCTTGCACACTAAATTATGCTGCAATGCAAAATTACATGTTACCCCTTGTTTTACTTCTCATGTTGTTTTCAAAATGGAAAATGAAATGTGTTTGCATCTAATTATTTTTTCCCTTTCAGCAAACAGCTGTTTTTATAATAGATTTATTTAAAAATACTAGCATGTGACTTAGTTGCAAAAATATGTCCTTAATAATTATTGGTTTTAGGATGCTTTTCATCACGTTTTAATTTTGCTTCGGTTAGTTAGAGAATAATGGTTAGCTCTCTGGCCTGGGAACAGATGTGTTTTGAGTTACAAAGAATTTGAAATGACCTTGGCTGATATGAGCCAGGCACCAGTTCTCAGCTCGGAGCTTTGTGAGGGAGGAGGCCCAGTGTGTAACTTCTGAGAGCAGAGTGAGCCAGCTTGTTATTCTTGGCTACATTCCAATTTCTTTCCGCGGAGAAATGTTTATGTAAGGGGGGGTCAAGTCGCTCTTCCTTGCTCTCGGCGCAGACAGCTTCATGGACTTCAGATAAGGGATCCTTGCACATGCAGAATAATTGACAGACGCTTGGCCCTTGGAGTTAGATAAATACAGTAGGCCTAAGTGAGCTTCCGTGACTAGAGATTAGAGATGCTTGGACAGAGTGGTTGGCAGCAGCCTTGCTCCTGCAATGAGATCAGCACTTGGCAGTGATTCAAAATTACATCGCACTGTAGCTCGGCTCCTGCTTATTTTGATTGGATCGGATTCAGGACTCAGAGCGCGAGCATCTTTCTGAAGGGAGGGGCTGTTTCTCGGATGAGTTGAGAGTAGCTTAGGCCCCAGCCCTTCTGGCTGTGTATGAAAAAATTTGATTTTGCCCAAACAAATTTAAAAGAATATGATTTAAATCATTCCTTGAATTTAGAAGACTTATCTTTATTAATTAGGAGGTTTCGTTCGATGATAAAAAGCACTTGGGGTGCTTTTTAAATGGAAAATTTATTTTTGCTAGATTAATGATACTTGTTTTTTCGTTTCAGGTTGTTGGGTTGAGGTGTTTGGTGTGTGCGTCGGCCCACCCCCCTCCCACTCCCTTTGTTATTTTACTTTTTTGTTTTTATTTTTTTTATGTTAGTTTGTTATTTTTGGAAGATGGAACCAGACCAGACCGGATTAGTGGCGGATGAACGGCGGAAGCTGGTGACTAATGACCAGATCGGAGGAAGTGCTTCCTTGGCACCGGATACAGATGAAGATGAAGGGTGGTGACCTACACTGATGAATCCCACAATTGACTGCCTTGACCCCTAAATTAAATTTTGCACGAGTCATGTGCTATGATTATTTGGTTATAATTGAGCATTGCATTTTTTCCCATGTTTTTTTTTTCAGATGGACATTACCACAAACAGGCCCCAATTGACAATTTCTCAGTCCTGTTATGCATGGCTCATATATATTTTGCCTTTAATATGCTATGCTATTACAGATTGACTTTACACTTGTTTATCTTTCACCTATTATAGTTTTCCTGTTTTCTGCAAAACAGTTTTTGCCAATGAAAGAAATGTAATCTTTTAAATGGTGGTGCACACATGTGTTCCACAGATCGATACAGAAGGATTAGATACAAACTGTTTCCTGAGTTAGATGACTTATGACATTTACTTATTGCCTTTGGCATGGTTCAAATTTATCTTTTATATATGCACCACACTTAGATAATTTTCTTTGATTCATTGCTTGATATGCATAGTGCTAGTAGTGTGGCTCACCGGTTAGAGGCGGCAGACCCGAGAGCAGAGGACGGCCCGGGACCAGGGTTTGATTCCCGGCGCGGCAGGTTTCTGGACCAGGGTCAGCGGACTCGATAATTCTCTCGCCTCGGTGCCCACTCTGATCAGCGATCACACTCGGCAACTCTGGGCATTAGCTTGCCTCATCTTCACTAACGGCCCCACCAGACCGCCGGGGATGCCTGGTCTCACCCTGGAGATACCCATTAAGGGACCATCTCTCAGGGAAGCCAGGAAGGGTTTCGCAGCGGTCGAAGCGCCTTGGGACCCTACGGGTATGTAGTGCGCTATATAAATCCCTATACATTTACATACATACATACATACATACACCAGCTATTTTGTAGGAATGGGGTTATCCTTATTTTCCTGTTATTACACTTTCACTTTGATTCATTAACTCTTAATTAGAACAGTGGGATTAGTTCCAAGGGTGGTTACCCTAAACTTTAAGTTGTCCTGGGAGGTGTGTCTTTTAGTCAGGTTATGTCCTACATCTATTATTAATGTTTGCGCAGACCTTGAAGACCTTTTGTCATGTTTATTTGTCAGATTTCACCAAATTCTTTCTTAAGTTGACCAAAGTTGGTAGGCCTCATTTAGGCCCATTGTTATTTTTATTCCACAAACATGGCCCTACACCAATGGATTTCATGAGTTATCATTAGAAGTTGAAGTACATTTAGTTCTTAAGTTGACCAAAGTAGGTAGGCCTCATTTAGGCCCTTTGTTGTTTTATCATTAGAAGTTGAGGTACATTTAGTTCTTAAGTTGACCGAAGTAGGTAGGCCCCATTTAGGCCCCTTGCTGTTTTCATTCTACAAACATGTCCCTACATCAATAGATTTTATCAGTTATCACTAGAGGTTGAGGCACATTTAGTTCGAGGGTGCTTTGGTTGGTTTCTGTTGTTATCAGATCAATCTTAGATACGTTTCAGCATTCAGGTCAAGGGTGCTTTGATTTGTTTTCAGTTGGTTGTTAGATTTGTATTCCCTACATTAAGTTTCAGGTGGAATTTCCTTAAGTTGTCATTTATTTTACAGAGTCTTTTGGTTTTTGGTTTTGTTGATAGATTATGTTGATGTTTGTTTACTTGGATGTTGTTGTTTATAGATGTTCGCAAGATAAAGTCTAAGGGTGGAATGTCTTGACAAGCTTTTTGGCTCTATTTCGGAGTGATAAAGACTTTAAGCTTGCTCACATCTAGGATATGTATTCTTAGCTTGTGTTGGCTCTTTTAAGCCCTTTCTTCCAGACCTAGAAGAGGATAGCTGCTTTATATGATGATAGATCCCTTACTCTAATCCATCTATTGCCTATTGGCTTTGCCTTTCATTATTTTGCCTATAGTAGAGGGTGGATCCTGTGGTCCTGACTTTATATTACACCTTAGTATGGTTTGTGTAGGTACTCTGACAGAGCTAAGGGTTATTTCATCCTTCTCAGGCCTACAAGGCCCAGAACTAGAGAGACTCCATTTTGCTTTCTATCCCTGCAGAGCTGAGATGCTTCAAGGGGAAAGGTAATGTTTATAGTTAAGGCTGTTGACTGCTAGGGGAAAACCAGCCAGGACTGGTTCTTATCCGAAGAATGTGTTTGTCTCTTGGGCCCAGACGTAACATGCAGCTGGCCACTGCGGTTGCGCAAAGAGCTCTGGAGCTAGCACAGGAATTCGGTGGGAGGCAGCCCTCTGTTGGAAATTTCCATGAGGGGAGAGGATTCCATATTAGCGAGTGCAGAAGAGGAGGAGTGGTCAGTTTGGTTCTTGAAGAGTGGAGAGTAGGATGTCTGCTGGAGCTGCAGAATACAGTGCAGTCCTATTGGTTTTCTGGAATGGAGAAAGAAGGCAGATGATTGCTGAAGCTGGAGAGAGACTATCAGAATGCATTAAAGCAGATGGAGGAGCTGAGGCTGTCAGCTGGAGCAATTGAGCCAGAGGGGTGGAGCTGTGGTGATGGAGGGAGAGACAGAGAGAGCCCTGATCCCACCAGAGTCAGAGAGAAATCTTCCTTCTAATAGGTGAGGTAGTCTAAACTAATCCACTTTACACTTACACCTTAATCTTGTCCTTATTCCCTAGGCTATTGTATGTCTAATCCTTTTCTTTCAGCGGTGTGTTAAAAGTTCCTGTTAGTTACAGAGACCCGGTAGATAACCTTGTGTGTTACAGTTCCTGTTAGTTACAGAGACCCCGCAGATAACCTTGTCCTTATACTGTATGTTTAATCCCTTTTCTTCAGCGGTGTGTTACAGTTCCTGTTAGTTATAGAGACCCCGCAGATTTATGTATGTGTATTCTATTGTAATAAAGATACCCCAGTTCTTAGTGAACCAGTGTGCATGTGTTGTTCTTAAGATAGAGCTAACCTTTCTTCTAACCAGATGCTGTGTAGCAACTGATGGATCAAAAGGGAGTAGGAGCGCTTAAATCAGGGAAAAACTCTTGCATACAGTGTGTATATCTTTTGTCCCCACACAGTGGAGTTAACCTTGTCTGCTAGTCAGGTATTACTGTTTGAACAGATGCTACCCCTGATCAGGTAAGTGATAACTGAATAATTAGGGAGAGAGAGGAGCCCTGGAACTGAGGGATAAAGTATATACTAAGTAATTCGGCCATCCCATAATATTATTGTAGTAGCAAACCTTTAGTGGATAGTGAGAGAGACTTCCCAACATAGAGAGAGCTAAAGGTATTCATAGGAAAGTGGTCGTCGTTGGTAAGCGGCGTTAATGAGAACACCAGGTGGGAGACTGGTGCCTAGGTCCGCCGGATTGTGGACCGGAAAGTAAGTAAGTGAGCACTGGGGGGGAGACCAGTGTGTAGTTCCGCCGGATTGTGGACACAATAGAAAGAGAGTGAGCACTGAGGCTGCAGCTCAGTGTGTAAGGCATGCCGGATTGTGTGTCGAGTGAGCACTGATGGTGATCAGTGTGTAATGGTAGATAATCAGAACTGCCCCAGGGTAGATTAGTCTGGACCCATGTGGTCGCGAGACTATGAGGTATGAGTGTGGTGTAGGGCATGGACGTCCTTAGTAATCAGTGAGTATTCCTAGTAATCCCTATAGATTTAGTGGTGTTTCTAATGATATGAGCTTGTATATTGCGAGTTCCCCATCCTCAGGTAGGTACCCAGGTGCCTGGATAGATGGTCCTGAGGAGGGAGGTGGTTACGTTACGGCTGGGTTGGAGGGGCTCTCAGGAGCTGATCCCATCTAGTCTGAGAACCCGGTCATTACAGAGGCCGAAGCTTCCGGTTTAAGAGAGCTCCCAAAGGTTATTGTGAAAGTTCCTCCATCTATAGTCAGGCGTTGAAAACTCAGCTTGACGGTTTTGTGTTACCTGTTGGTGCTACTCTTATTCAGTACGTCGATGATTTGTTGATTACTGCTGATGATGAAAAGATTTGTAAAGAGGCTACTCTTTCTTTGTTGCGGTATTTGTCTGATCTTCATCATAAAGTTTCACCTTCAAAGTTGCAATATTGTCGCCAAGAAGTGACCTACTTAGGTCATCTCTTGTCGAAGGAGGGAAGGAGATTGACCCCAGAACGAATTCAAGCAATTGCGCAAATGAATGTGCCATCCACACAGAGAGAAGTGCGTGCCTTTTTAGGTATTACATCGTATTGTAGACGGTGGATCCCCAATTTTTCACTGTTGGCGAAACCTCTGTTAGCATTGACTCTGAAAGATACTCCGCATCCTCTTCCTTGGTCTGACGAATGTCAGAAAAGTTTTTCTGAACTACGCGATGAATTGTGTTCGGCTCCTGTGTTGGGTACTCCAGACTATAGTAAGCCTTTCACGTTGTACGTGCACGAGCGGTCGCTCCCCACGCTCCCTGCTCAACTACTGAAGCTCTCTGCTGACATCACCATCTGATCGCATTAACAGCATTTAATTTGCCTGATTGATTTTTGTTACGCTTTTAGTACATAGCCCACATCGAGCGCACTGTGTCTTGTGCCTCGGTGACCTCGTAGCGCTATTTGTAAAAGCTTGCATTGCTGGCTAATTGAAATTGTGCCTTATTGTGCCGGTGCATCTGCCCACATCGTAGCAATATTTTTGCCGGTGCCCCAATCTCGTCCTGTTTCGATTTTGGTCTGCTGCCATTTTGTTGTTGTTTTGTTGCCTCCCAGCCCGCCTCTCCACCCCGCTCCCGCCTCCCAGCTGACCCTCCCTCCCACTGGAAGTTAGGGGCTGACCTCTCCGCACCTACGCAGTGACCTTCCTGACTCGCTCAGAAGCGGTCGCTCCCCACGCTCCCTGCTCAACTACTGGTATCGTAGCGCTTTGCTGCTCTCTGCTGACATCACCATCTGATCGCATTAACAGCATTTAACTTGCCTGATTGATTTTTGTTGCGCTTTTAGTACATAGCCCACATCGCGCGCACTGTGTCTTGTGCCTCTGTGACCTCGTAGCGCTATTTGTAAAAGCTTGCATTGCTGGCTAATTGAAATTGTGCCTGATTGTGCCGGTGCATCTGCCCACATCCTAGCAATATTTTTGCCTGTGCCCCAATCTCGTCCTGTTTCGATTTTGGTCTGCTGCCATTTTGTTGTTGTTTTGTTGCCTCCCAGCCCGCCTCTCCACCCCGCTCCCGCCTCCCAGCTGACCCTCCCTCGCTCCGCCCCCCCCCCCCCACTATCAACTTATGACAGTCACTCTTGCGCGCAGCGTTCACGCGCAGCGGACGCCCCAATGCGCGCCGAAGGTGCACCAAAGGTAAGCCCGTCTACGCCCGTCCGTGCCTGGACCGCGCCCAGCGCCAGACCCCCTGCCCCCCGTAATTCCCACTCAACCCGCATAACGTACGACGCCACTACGCTCTCAGCACTTAACCCCGGCCGACTCCCTAACTGCTACCAAGCCGCCCCAGGACACACCCCTGGACCCTTCACCTGCCACTTCTGCAAGTTCGACTGCATCAGGACCGACACCAAATCCACAAACTCCAAACATAGCCCCGACACTAACCACCTGAAGTGCATCCTGCTCAACACCCGCTCAGTCCACAGACACGCCATCGAACTTTGGAACTTACTCGACACCACATCACTGGACGTCGCCTTTCGTAGAGAAACCTGGATGAACGCCTCCTCAGCCCCCGACATCGCCATAGCCATCCCGGACGGCTAAAAGATCATCCGAAAGGACCGCATCAACCAAACAGGAGGAGGCATCGCCATCGTCCATAAGAACACCATCCGCATCACGACCAGCTCTGACAATAACCTCGCAGCCGCCGAACACCTTCACTTCCAGATCCACACCGACCTCAAAACCACACTTAGAGGCACCCTCATCTACAGACCACCAGGACCCCGCACACAATTCAGCGAAGACATCACTGACTTCATCAGCCCACACGCCCTCCCTTCCGAGGACTACATTCTACTGGGAGACCTCAATTTCCACCTGGAAAAGAACAACGACAGCAACACCACTACCCTTCTGGACAACCTCGCCAATCTCGGACTCAAACAACTGGTAAACACCCCCACCCACTATGCCGGGCACACGCTCGACCCAATCTTCACGTCCAGTAAGCACATCTCCTTCAATCACACCACAGCTCTCCATTGGACGGACCACAGCTGCTTTCACTTCAACTACAAAAAGACCACGACCCACAACCACCCACAACCAATTCCCCGCAGAAACTGGAACAAAATTACCACCGACCAGCTCTTCACATCGCTTCACCAAAACCCTCCTGCCAAATCATCGGACCCAAAGCAAGCAGCCACTAACCTCACACAATGGATCACCCACAGCGCTGATGAATTAGCACCCTTGAAAAACCATCAAATCAAGCAAGGTAGCAAAAAAGCCCCCTGGTTCAATGATGACCTTAAGAAATCCAAGAAGATCTGTCGCACCCTCGAGAAAGCCTGGCGAAAAAACCCAACCACTGACAACCTGGCCTCCTTCAAGAACGCCACCCGCAATCACCACCAACTGATCCGATCCACCAAGAAATCAGCATTCAAGGATCGACTCGATAACAACTCCCACAACAGCAAGGAACTATTCAACATCGTCAAAGAGTTTACCAACCCCACTGCCGGCACCAACGACATCACTCCCTCCCAAGACCTCTGCGACTCTCTTGCCTCATTCTTCCACAACAAAATCGCTGACATACATAACAGCTTTGGAGACCAGTCCACCCCACCCACCTCTGAACTAAAACCCCCCTCCAACAACCTTTGCGCCTGGAACCCAATCACCACTGAAGACACCATTCGCCTGATGAACTCCATCCACTCAGGATCGCCAACCGATCCATGTCCCCACCACATTTTCAACAAAGCAGAATCCATTATCACACCCCATCTCCGAGATGTCATCAACTGCTCCCTCAACTCCGCTACCTTCCCGGAAAGCTGGAAACATGCCGAACTCAGCGCCCCCCTAAGAACTACCGCCCCATCTCGCTCCTACCTTTCCCTGCCAAAGTCATTGAGAAATCCGTCAACAATCAGCTAGCCGCCTTCCTCGAATCCAACAAATCCCTCGACCCTTCACAGTCCGGCTTCCGAGCCAAACACAGCACCGAGACCGCCCTCATCGCAGCAACGTATGACATTCGAACTTTACTGGACAACGGAGAAACAGCTGCCCTCTTCCTACTTGACCTCTTCGCAGCCTTCGACACAGTCTGTCACAGCACCCTTATACAACGCCTCAACAACGTCGGAATACAAGGAAAAGCATTGGACTGGATCATCTCATTCCTCGCCGGAAGAACCCAGAGAGTTCACCTCCCCCCTTTTAGATCAGAGGCCATCAAAGTCATCTGCGGCGTACCACAAGGATCATCACTCAATCCCACCCTCTTTAACGTATACATGAGTCCCCTCGCATCCATCGCGCGCCAACACAACCTCAACATCATCTCCTACGCAGACCACACCCAGCTAATCCTCTCCCTCACCAAAGACCCAAACACCGCCAAAACCAACCTACACGAAGGGATGAAAGAAGTAGCCTAGTGGATGAAGAACAGCCATTTAAAACTGAACTCGGACAAAATGGAAGTCCTCAACTTAGGATCATCCCCCTCCGCCTGGGACAACTCATGGTGGCCTCCGGCCCTAGGAAACGCACCAATACCAACGGACCACGCACGTAACCTGGGCTTCATCCTGGACTCCTCCCTCTCGAAGACCAGACAAGTCAACGCCGTCTCATCTTCATGCTTCAACATCCTACGCATGCTCAAAAAAATCTTCCGTTGGATCCCCACCGAAACAAGAAAGACGGTCACCCATGCACTGGTCACAAGCCGACTGGACTACGGAAACACTCTCTACGCCGGAACCACAGCCAAACTACAGAAAAACTCCAACGCATCCAGAATGCCTCAGCCAGACTCATCCTAGACATCCTCCGCCAAGCCCACATTTCCGGTCACCTGAAAGACCTCCACTGGCTCCCCATCAACAAGAGAATAACGTTCCGTCTCCTCACCCACACACAAAAAGCCCTCTAAGACCTAGGACCCGAATACCTCAACACACGCCTGTCCTTTTACACCCCCACCCGCCAACTACGTTTGTACAATCAAGCCCTCGCCGCAATACCACGCATCCAAAGATCACCATGGGGGGAAGATCCTTCTACTACTTAGCGGCCAAGACCGGTAATTCTCTCCCCACCTACCTCCGCCTCACACAGAACCACCTCTCCTTCAGAAAACGACTAAAAAACGTGGATATTTGATAAGTAAAGTACCCCCCTCCCTCA
Organism: Lissotriton vulgaris; assembly: GCF_964263255.1. Lineage (NCBI taxonomy): Eukaryota > Metazoa > Chordata > Amphibia > Caudata > Salamandridae > Lissotriton > Lissotriton vulgaris. The sequence continues at coordinate 363,608,946 of NC_141695.1, read as the reverse complement.
AGTGCCTTGAGACCCTCTGGGTGAGTAGTGCGCTATACAAATTTTAAACTTGAACTTGAACTTGAGAGAGAAGGTTGTGCGTTGTCAGTATTGACACAACCATTTGGGGACAAGCAGCGTCCATGTGCGTATTTTTCAGCAACGTTAGACCCAGTTGCTAAGGCATTGCCGAGTTGTCTGAGAGCTACAGCTGCAGCGGCTGTTTCTATCCGACAGTCTGCTGGTTTGGTATTGGATAATACGTTGATTATGATGGTCCCACATGCAGTGGATACCTTATTAAACAGGACTAAGACACAGCACCTTACTAGTGCACGTCTGTCAGGTTACGAGTTGACGTGGTTGGCTTGTCATGTGCACATTAAAAGATGTAATGTTTTGAATCCAGCTACATTGTTACCGATCTCTACAGAGACGGATCCTCAGGAACAGCATGATTGTTTTCTTCGTACAGAAGAAGAAACGAAGGCTAGAGTTGACCTAAGGGATACTCCCCTGACGGATGTTGATGGTACCCTATGGGTAGATGGTTCGTGTTTTAAGCTTCCGAATGGTGAAACGACTGCATCGTATGCTATTACAACTTTACATACAGTTGTTGAGACAGCACGCATTCCACAGAATTCTGCGCAAGCAGCAGAGTTGATTGCATTGACTAGAGCGTGTGTGTTGTCAAGAGGAAAGCAAGTGAATGTTTACACCGACAGCCAGTATGCGTTTGGTGTTGCCCATAGTTTTGGGCGTTTGTGGAGAGAGCGTGGGTTCCTTACTTCGCACGGAACGAAAATACAGCATGGACAGTTGGTGAATGAACTTTTGGAATCTCTCACTCTCCCAAAGCAGATTGCAATTATGAAGTGTAGTGCGCATAAGAAAGTTGTGGACGATGTTGGTCGAGGGAATGCATTTGCAGATGAAGTTGCGAAGGAAACGGCGAAAGACATGATGAGCCGTATGTATGTTGCAGGCCCAGCTAATTGGGTTATGGCTGGTGGAATGTGTGAAGACACAATAGAAAGTGTGAAAAATGATTCAGGCTGAAGCGACTGAGAAAGAAGAGAGTGTTTGGAGAGAGAATACGGGTATGTTGGATTCGACAGGTTGTTGGGTTGAGTTTTCAGAACACCAGCGATGGCTGTTGCCAGATGCGTATGTGCTCCCAGTGGTTACAATGGCTCATGGAATGGCTCACATAAGTTCGAAGGGAATATGCAAGTTGTTGGCTCCAGTTTGGCAGAATGTTGGAATTCCGAAATGTGCAGAGAACGTGGTGAAACATTGTATGATTTGTCTGAAGTATAATTCTGGTAAGGGAACTCCAACTCCAGCTGGTCATTTTCCTCCTCCGACGTATCTGTTTGAGGTGATACAGCTAGATTATATACATATGGAGAGATGCAATAATTTGAAGTATGTCCTTGTGGTTGTTTGTGCCTTTTTTGGTGGATAGAGGCCTACCCCCTAAAGGATAATACTGTCTTGTCTACAGCCAAGGTTTTGCTGTGAGAGTACTTCCCTAGGTATGGTTTGCCGAGAATTGTATGGTCGGATAATGGGAGTGAATTTGTGGGTCAAATCATGAAGAAAGTATGTGCTGGTTTGGGAATAAATCAGAAGTTCCATGCAGCGAATCACCCCCAGTCTGCTGGACTTGTTGAATGTTACAATGGTACCTTGAAGCTGAAATTAGCTAAGGTACAAGCGAGCACTGGTCTTACATGGCCGGATGCCTTGCCGTCGGCTCTTTTGTCAACAAGGATGACTGTGCATTCTCGAGTGGCACTTAGTCCGTATGAAATTGTGTTTGGTCGTCCTGCGAATGTTTGGGGTGTGCCTCGTCCTAAAGAATACAGCAGTATTGAGTACCCTATGTTGGTGGATTACTTACATGACTTGACTGTTAAATTACGTGTTCTCCACCAACAGGTCTATGACAGTTTGCCGACAGCTACTACAGATCCAGGGCACACGATCCAACCTGGTGATTTTATCTTGACAAATAATTTTCAGCGATCCAAGAATTTGGAACCGAGTTGGACTGGTCCCTATTTGGTATTGCTGGTCACTAGAACTGCTGTTAGAGTAGCTGGTAAAAAGAACTGGGTGCATGCCACCCATACGAAAAAAGTTCCTTTGCCTTTACCGTATGTGGGTGAGGGATGGTATAGCTGACACAGATGACAGCTGACACAGATTGCGAGAGAGTCCCCACATTTGTGCCCTTTAGTGATGCTCATTTGACATGGACACGGTCAGAACGCGAGGATGATGATGTTCTGCAAGCTGCTGTGCCTCCTCATCTAAAGATTGACACCACCAATCCGGAACTTTTATTTAAGGATCCAACTGTACCTGATAAAGAACGCTACGATTTAAGGCCAAGAAAGTCTATTGCCATGGACAAATAAAACCAAATTTTTTTATATAGTGAATTACACCTTGTCAGACCAGGAGACTTTTTTGCTTTTTCCTTTTTCGAGTCACCATCCGGACTCAGCTGCAGGGTCACGGTAGGAAGTTCTTAAGGGGAGAGCCGCGTATTGACACAAGGTCTGTGGTTCAGGGTCGTTAGTGCGATCTTGGCGCACACTTAAGTGAAGAAGGAAAATTTCTGTGAGCAGCACGTTAGAGGATGGAGTTTCTTGAGTCTGATAAATGTGTTAGGAAAGTGGATTCTAAAGTCCAAACATGTATATTGATTTGTAGCAAATGTTTTTTAATAATGTGTTTTCTTAGGCTTGTGAATATTACGTTAGCTTGTGTGGGTGGGATTTTCTATGTCACACAATTGCCACTTACATCTACCTCCCAACCTACTCTTTCTTTTTCTACTGTTTCTCCACATGAGTTTCATACGTTACCTGAACATGAACAGACACGAAGATCAGAATTTGTGAACAATTTGTTTATACAGATGTTGCATCAGCATCAGCTAGTCATAAATATCACGAATTGTTGGGTGTGTGGTCTTATGCCACATACTACAGATAAGGGAATGCCCTATTTGGTTTTGCCTTTTTCGCCTAACGGGTCAGTTTGGGCACTCCAATCAATGTTTATCTATGCAAATGAAGCCTCTTCTGTACGTTCCGTCAAAGACAATGCAAGTAATAAGTCCTTGATACGGGGAATAGTTGATAAGATTAGAGATATCGATGCGTATAACGCTATCCCTAGAGATGAGGTACGAGCATATGTCGGTTGGAATAAGACGACATATAGTATTAGCTTGTTGGAGAAAGAAAGGCAGCGAAGGTCTCCTCCTACTTGGATTATACCCCACCGAGGTCATCTCTGTTTGCAAGGTAATGGTCAGAATCTGAGAGCTCAGCTTGGTAAGAGTGTGTGTGTTCACACATACGTTTATACGTCCCAGAAATCTTCTCCGTTCGTGCCAGCTAAAGGCATATATTTTGTTTGTCACGACAGAGCCTACACATGGTTGCCATCTGATTTTTCTGGCACATGTTATGTGGCATTTCTGCTTCCCCCTACATACACTGCTGTTTTCGATTACCATAAGACAAGATATCGTAGAGGTATAATCGATGCGAAAGATACTGTCGCACAAGAAGCTGGAGACTTCTTCAAGGGTTTCCTACCCTTTTGGGGTCCTATGGCTAATAGTAGGAATATTCGTCAGCTTACGAGAGTGGTTGAGGCCACTATAAATGAGACTGCAGGTGCCCTTAGCAATATTACAGCTGAGCTTCAAGCGGATCGCCTTATGACATTACAGAACCACTTTGTTCTAGATATTATACTTGCAGATAGAGGTGGGGTATGCAAATTGATTAGATCTAGTTGCTGCATTTTCATACCAGATAATGCCCCGACAGTGTACCAAGCCATCTCTAGACTACATAAGATCTCTGAGTCTATTCATGTGGACGAAGGTAACTGGTCGTTGATGGGGTGGTTATGGGAATCGCTGTCCAAATGGGGATGGAAGATTCTGATGTTCCTTGGTATGGCGTTAGCTATCCTTTTCTCGTGTTGTTTATGCATCCAGTGTGGTCCCGTCATTTGTAGTCTTTGTGCTACGATCTGTGTGAGAAGACCAGTCCCGAGAGAAGTGAAGGATAATAAGATGATGTTACAGCAACACCTTGATGACCTGATGAGAATAGATATAGACCTAGATTCAGATTAACATGAGCTTAGGTTATTGCCTACGTAATGGCAAAAGGAGGGTCTGTGGTTCTGTAATTCTCAAACCTGACTCTATTTTAGTCTTGCCCTCATGTAGGCCTGTGAAGTAGGCCCAACGAACAAGTGGCCTGGCCTTCTGAGTTCGTGCATATATTAACTTGGGTTTTTCTGACTCTGAATGAACTGCAGAGAGAGTGACCCTTTTCATCTGAAACTGACCTTTCACTAGCTGATCGTTGTCTGAGTTTTTCAATCACTGTTCAGGACCTTGTTAACCTTTAGTTTCCTTGCACATATCTTATCCTAAACAATATCTAAATCGTTTCTTTCCTTACGACTTTCTTTTCTAAACATGGGTTTTTGACATGCCTCGTGACTGCCATCTGGTGTTGCCTTTTACGTAGGCCTCAGAATTTAGTCTGCGAGCATAGCAGTCTGACCTTTTGTGGGTCATGTATAATTAACTAAGGTTTTCTTCGTGCGCTGGAGTTAATTTCAGAAGCTGGCCTTTCACCTGGAATTGACCCTGCCAAGCCAATCTCCCTGCAAGATCGTTATCCACTTTCCCAATCACCATTCAAGACATTTGTTAACTTTTAAGTTTCTTTACGTTTCTGTTATCTTGCACATTATCTGAAACTACTTTTCTTTACTGTTTTTTCATTTCATGGGTTACGCTTTCAATTAAGGGTTTGTCTGGGCCTTTCAGATTATTATTTAGATATGCCTAAATATTAACTTGTGGGTTGGGACACTGTAAAATGAGCTTTACTGTATGATGCTGTGTGATGTCATGTATTTTCTATTGGTTGAATTTTGGTGCAGGGGCGTGCATTTTAAATGTACCTTTTTGTGTATAAATAGGGATGTCTCGCCTTAGTAAAATTGAGCAGTTTCTTGAGTTGTACACCCTGTTGTATTGCTGGGATTTCTGCTACTAGCTGCAGCTAATAAATTTGATCTCTGACGCCACCTAGAAGTATTCCATGTCTCTGTATCCCAAGGCAGGGGAACCCAGAGGACTTTGGGCGTGTCCCTGGCGCCGCTGGGTATTTGATATCCCAGTTCTCCACCATGAGTACGGGGAGATGCTCTCCTATTCTTACAAATTTCCCTCCTAGCGGGTTGTTCACTGGTCGGCGGTACTTAACTTTCATCCACTGCCGCCTGCCAGGAGGTTCTAGCTTCGAGCCTACTCCTGACTTTGTCACAGGGGGGGCGGCAGGTGAGCGGCATGCTGTGGTCCGCTCTTGCTGGCCGTTTTGATAGATCCCTGTGTGTGTGTGTTTTCTTCGCCAATTTGTGGATTTCCTACCAAGGGAGGGAAGCCTTACAAGAGATAGCTTAAAGGGCCTGATGGTTTCAGGCCTAATCATCGGCGCTGGAGCGGATTTGTCTCTCCTGGCGACCCCCAGGTATTGCCTTGGTTTTGTTCCATGGGGCAGACTTGTATTTGTCTGACATCGCGGCAGCCTGCGGCACAGCAGTGTGCTTCTTATCTCCCATTCTTTGGGCAACCCTTTGGTTTTCATGCAGGTAGTGAGTGGTCTGCATGAAGTCTGCATCAGAGACTTTTGAAGGCTGTAGGTTTGGGGAACCATGGAGAACGGCTACAGTTTTCTGCCCTTTCTAGCGACGTTTTTTCCTCCCAGTATTTGTCTGTGGCCCCGGGCTGCCATTAAATAATTCACAAGTATAATGTGCGCAGTGGATACACTGAAGAGGTCAATGCTCCTCGGCGCACAAAGGCCCGGCCGGGTCTAAGACCTGAGGAGTTACTTCCCCCTCGTCAGTTAGCCGCTACGGTGGGGGGAAAGAATTACCTGGCAGAGCAAGTGGGTGCTGAATATTGTTTGCGATGGATACTCTCTTTGTTTTGTCAGCCCTCCTCCAGCAAGTCCACCGGTTCACTCGCAGTTCCAGCTGCACGAGCTCCACGCGGAGGCCGATATCCTGTTGAGACAAAGGGAGATATGAGATGTTTCCGTCTCAAGGTTTCTTTCTGGTGCGAAAGAAGGAGTTCAGGCCCATTCTGGGTTTGTGACAAGCAAACAATTCGGATTTTCAGGGAGAAGTTCCGCATGCTGTCTTTGCGCCAGATTTATCCTCGGCTGCAAAGGGGAGGCTGGTGTTGCGCTATAGATCTGCAGGAGGCGTACTTCCATGTGCCCTTTGCACCGAAACACCGGAAGTTCCTGCGCTTTCTAGTCGGCACCAGTCACTATCACTGCATCCTACTACCATTTTGGCTGAAGTCTGCACCCAGGACTTTTTTAAAATGCATGGCAGTGGTGGCAGAGCACCTGAAAAGGAACAAGGTGTTTGTATACCCGTACCTGGTTGACTGGTTGTTCAAAACCTCCCCTTTCCAGGAAGCGCAATTGCACTTTAACAGGGTGATCGTTCTGTTGAATCCGCTGGGGTTGCACATGACCATGGCCAAGTCTGTTCAGACTCCTGTCCGGTGCCAACAGTACTTGGGGGCCTCCTTCGATACTTTTTCAGCAAGCATGTCTCCTTCGAAGGAGCGACGCTTATCGATCCTTCGAAAGGCTCAGGCTCATAGCTATTCCATCTACGACAGTGAGGACGGTGTCTTCTCTACTGGGGTCGATGGCCTTGTGTATCTTCCTCACGCCGCACGTGCGCCTCCATATGAGGTCGCTGCAGGAATCCCTGGAGGATCAGTGGGACCAGAAGCGGGGGAGGGCGACAGGACGAAAGGCTCAGCAGTCCCTGAGATGGGGGTGCTCTGCAGAGAATCTCCGCAGAGGGGTTTGATTCCACAAGGACATTCCCATTCAGTTATCGTTACGGATGCTTCTCTCCACGGCTGGGGGGGGGGCACATTCAGACCTTCTACAGATCCAAGGAACGTGATCCCCAGCAGAATCCATGTATCACTTCAATTTCCTGGAACTCAGAGCTATGCATTTGGCACTGAAGGCCTTTCATCTGTCCGTCCAGACCAACTCCTTGCTTGTTTAGAAGGTATTACCTCAACTAGCAGGGGGGGGCTCGAGATCGCGCGCTCTGTCACAAGAGGCGCAGGAGGTCTGGTACTGGCTGCTAGCCAGAGGACTGACGATAACGGCTACCCATCTGCCAGGTGTGCAGAATGCTCGGGCGGATCCACTCTGCAGGCTGGGGCAAGTAAACCATGTGTGGTTTCTAAACTACGAGGTGCTAGGAAACCTCTCCGACAGGTGGGGCACTCCAGACATAGATCTGTCGCCACCGCCGAAAACAAAAAACGCCAAGACTTCGCTTCCAGGTTTTACCAACCGGGGACTCTGGGGTGCGCGCTATGGATCAGCTGGTCGAACAGCTCTCTGTACGCTTTTCCTCCCATTCCCCTGATTCTGGCGGTACTTATCAAGTTGTCTCAGTCCAGAGCACGGATGATCCTAATTGCTCCAGAGTGGCCCGACAGTTGTGATTCCTGAACCTGTTTCACAGGTCTCTCCTGCCTCACCTGCAGCTGCCGTGTCGGCCTGACCTTCCCACGAAGTTTGGGGGATGGATGGTGCACCCCAACCTCTCTTCGTTGAGTTTGGCAGCAAGTCTTCTCAGATAGTGCAATATGGGCCCCTGAATCTGCTCAATGGTTGTATGGATAATACTCAAGGAGGCTAAGCGACCTTCCACAAGGACTTTCTATGCCTATGAGTGGTTGAGGTTCGGCATCTGGTGCACGTCCAAGAACTATGATCCGATGACCTGCAAGGAAGATGTAATACTTCCATACCTCTTGCATTAGGATCAGTCTGGCCTTAATTTTCATTCTGTTAAGGTTCACCTCGCAGTGTTCACTGCGTATAAGAAATGCCTTTGACAAACATCCTTCTTCCAGTTTCCTGTGATTAAAGATTTTTTGGAAGGATGGAAGAAAGTGTTTCATCCTGTTTGGCGTCCTTCGCCTTCATCGGAGCTGAATGGGGTGCTGTTCAGGTTGATGAAGGAGCCTTTTGAACTTTTTCATAAGGCTTCACTACAGCACTTGTCATGGTAGGCGGCCTTCCTTGTGGCCCTTACTTCGGCCCGCAGGGTGAGTGAAATTCAGGCATTGGGTTGCCAGGAACCTTACGCTGTGTCTCAGGCTGATAAGGTTGTGATGCGTACTCAACCTATGTTCCTTATAAAGGTGATTTCTGATTTCCGTGTCAATCAGACTATAACTTTGCCTACGTTTTTTCAAAACCCTTCCACTCCAGCGGAGAGGTCTCTTCTTTCACTGGATGTCAGAAGAGTGTTGGAACTTTACTTGGATAAGACCAAGGACATTTGTAGGTCAGACCGATTGTTTGTCAATTATGGGTCAGTCAAGACTGGTCTTGCCACCTCGAAACAGTCCATTTCTAGATGGATTGTGACCTGTATCCAGTTATGTTATCAGAAAGCTAACAAAACCTTAGGGGGTAAGCCTAAGGCTCATTCTACCAGAGGCAAAGCAGCTACAACAGCTTTGCTTCGCAATGTTCCTGTTGCAGAGATCTGCAGGCTGCCACTTGGAAGTCGGTTCATACCTTTGCTAAGCATTACTGTCTGGACTCTGATGCTAGAGCAGATGCTCAAGTTGGGCAGGCTTCGTTGAGAAATCTGTTTGCACAGTAGTGATGTTGTCTGTTTTTTCTCCACCGCAGGATTGGTTTTTGGGATGGGCTTGCCATTCAATTCACTAGATTATGACTATACACAGAGATCCCCTACTACAGAAGGAGTAGTTTCTTACCTGTAACTCCAGTTCTGTAGTAGGGATATCTCTGTTATAGTCATAAGCGCCCGCCCTCCTCCCCCGTGGAGAAAATGGTACTGTAATGTATGCTACAGGCCTTGCTTTATACACCTTCAAAAAGAACTGAAAGTATGCTACAGGCCTTGCTTTATACACCTTCAAAAAGAACTGAAAGTAAAAGAACTTTGGCTGTGCATCATGGGATACTGAGGGTCTCTGGAGAGTTCCTTAAAGGCACGGTATCCCTTTTCCAGACACATAATGGCAGCCTATGGGGGCTTGTCTGTCCAACCCTTCCTCTCTATCATTTCAAGGATTTTGGTGTAGGGGAGTTTTCTCCAGGAGGGAAAACTTGGTAAAATGTGTAAAATCTGACATTTTGGGCTATCCTTTTCACTGATTGGATGAAGTGGTGGCCATTGTAGCCTTTTTAAGTGTTAGGCTGCATTATTTGTCTTGATTTTCTCTTAAGTGTCTATGCAGGACTGCAAAGAAGACAGCTTCAGAGAATATTTTTGATTGCTCCGGGGTCCACGCACATGGGTGGGACTAATAACTAGATTATGACTATAACAGAGATGCCCCTACTACAGAACTGGAGTCACAGGTAAGAAACTACTACCTCTCTCTGTACGCACGCAGGTACTTAGCTTTAACCTACTCTCACACATCAAGACTTTTCTCCTTGAACTCAAATCGCTTACCCTGCATGCACACAGGCTCACAGATCACATGGCACTCACAAAGGCCCACCAGTCACACAGGCACCAGGGAGGCAGTTAGTCTGGAAAGGTAAGGACTCAACTGCTCACCAAGACTAGGTTGCCACCATACTCATGTCCTGGTAATGTGTGGCACTGTAGATGAATGTCACTGAATAGAGACCTTTCAGCTTCCATATGTCCCATAAGCAGGGACTAGCCAGGTGTCTGCTCTCCAGATGGATAAATGGCTACTACAGGAGTGCAGGTACTGGCTGTGTCTACCACTGGCACTAGTACCACTGGCACTGCCATGGACAGTGCTGCTGATTCTATCTTTTGAAAATAGAATTAAACATTTACCCGTAAATGTCGATAAACGTCTCAGAATTTTGAATGACAAGTGTTGAACGTTGGAAGGACAGGCCTAAGAATCCTTTACATTTTATGGAGGGAAAGACTATGCTTTTCCACATGGATCAATGAACAGAATCATACACTGGAGGCTCTGCGCAAGTACAAGTTAAACACAGGCCTTCAAAGCATGTTCAGCCTGTAGCATCAACAAGAATGGTTGCACTCTGGGGCAGTGGCAAAGCGTGGGGGCTGTAGGCCCTAGTGCAATAAAAAAAGATGGCCACAGTAACTGCATGTGAGAAACCAGGACCTGTTTGCAGTGCTCTACACTTTTTGCCCTCATTTTGACTACACCATGCTGGTTTTCTGATGCTGACTGTGCCCTGGGTTATGCTAACCAGACTGAGGGCATGTGGTCTGATTAAATGTCCATGGTAATTAGGTATAATTACAGTTGGTACTGACAACCTACCTGTAAGTCCCCAGTATATGGTAGGGCATGTATGACATGTAGGTCTAGAGGCCCAGTAGATTTCATGCACTAAAGTTTGAACCACAGTGGTACATATAAGTAACCCCTAAGGTCCTCCCGAGGTGCCTCAGGGGTAGGGCACATTTTAACTAGAAGCAGGGACATAATTACAAATGTTTTATATGGGCTGTTGATGAAAAACCTGGCAATTTAATTTTTCCAACTGTAGCACAATTGCTCTATAGGCTAACATGTGACTACTTTGTTAAAGTATAACTATTGATAGGAGTGGGCTAAAAATATAATTCAAGATCTTTAAAGAATAGTTATAATAAATCCAACAATGTGCCCCTGTTTAATTTGTTATAACTATTACAGAAAATGCATTATAGAACTTTCTGTTGTGTGAGCCAAAACTCAGCATTCCAACAACCCTCTTCCTATTGTTCATCCTCTGCCAGGCTGAGCCAAGCTGTCTTAATGAAGTGTGAAGTTGCCTGACTAGAGACAAAGGATTTCCTTTGAGAAGAGATCTGCAAGCTGCAGAACAAATGCCAGAGTGGGTGTGGAGTAGCCAAACTGGTCTACAAAGGTAGAATGACAGTTTAAGGAAGCACTGTCTCACCCCCACATCCTGCACCTCCAGCCAGACTGAAGCCCCAGTAATAAGATTAGCAGAGGGGCTGGAAGGGGAATGTTAGGGATACTTAGTCACACCATGGGGATGGCTTAGCCAGATCTTAACCTCTAGGAGACAGTTTCTACATTTTGGAAGATTAGAGCTTTCTGGGACAAGAATATGCCACACTTCGGAGGAAGTTGGTCAGGGGTGCCTCCCTGCTTGTCAGTCAGGAACAATATATAAATATGGGAGAGCTGCCCAGCAACCCAGCTCCCTGTCTGGAATAATCAAGAGAAGCAGGACTCCCCTGCTCGAACCCCTGGTCTGCACTGCAAGAGGACTGCACTCATAAAGACTACACCTGCTGCACACTATGGAACTGCAGCCCTCACGACTTTGCCTTGCTTAAAAAGGATTAAAGAGGGATTCCCCAAAAGCAACAGGTACAAATGACCAACAAAAGTTCACTGCCTAACACTAAAGAAGAAGAAGGACTGCCCTGCTGGAACCCTGGCCTGCACCCCAAAGAACTGCTCTTTGAATAACTGTACCTGCTGCACACTTGGAACTACAGCCCTAAGAACTTTGCCTGGCTTCAAGAAGTGAAGTAGTGGACTCCCTGACAACACCAAGTTAAAAGAGTTTGTTAATATTGGTGCAGGATAGGTTACCAGAGCGCATATTCATTATGCCGGAAGAGAGTGGAGGGCTGAGAGGGTGTGGCTGTGGTCTCCCTTGCTGCCATACTTGCCTACTGGGGAGCTGCGCCAGGCTGGGCTCTTTCTTCAGCAACAGCTTATTGTCCACAACCCGCTCTCGACACTCCACATTCAGAGTTCCTCCACCCGAAGGCCCCATCAAGGATTATTGCAGGGATTCTGCCCAAAAACAGAACTATGCGCAGGATTATAGGACCTTGGTATATAGGGACTGACTCATCCTACCACCTTATTACCCATGAGCCCAGGACTGACTAGCTATAGTGTCTCACTTGCTTTTCCTACTCACTCAACAAATGATTAGACACCCCAGAACACAACACTCCCAGATCTCCCAGGAATTGCTGTAACAAGACACACCCTTTTGATCGCACTCTTGTACTTGTGCACAGTAAGATCTGACAGAGACACAAAACAGTTTAAAATACTTATTTTAAATAACATGCCCTAACATGCAGTATACGTGCCACCACAAGCAGGAAAATTCATAGTACAAATACCAGTCAGCATAGCAGCTAGTCCATAATCATGAAGGGAGATATCATCATGAAAAGACAATAGAGCCTAACCTCCCTCCCCTTTCTATGAAGCAGTATTATTATATACTAGTCAGCAGACCTCATACCTTAGCCTACAGATGATAGATCTACATCATAGGTCTGTCTTGCTTTTCTTCCTGGAAAGGTCCATCTCAAAGTGTGCCCTACTTATTTGTGTATTCCAATAAAACCAAAGTACATTGTCCAAACAACAGATGCATCTGTATGTTTTGTCTAAGGCCTAAGGCATTGCCAGAACAAAATAACAAGGGCCACTGTTGTTAAACCTTGCTCACAATGTTCAGTCACAATCCCAGGAATGTGCAGAGAGTGAACACAGCGATGAATTCTCATGTGAAAACAGCCATAGAAAATATTGAAAAAATGAAGATGTGCAGTAATGTGTGCAAAGCAGCAGGCAAGCTGAAACGGGCTCATTCTAACTTAGAGAAGATGACAATGTCCCCATGGGCCATGTGACAGGATGGAGAGCGACGGGTACCTCCAGTGAGCAGCAGCATCAAGGGGCCACACGCCGGACAGAAGCGACCAGCCCTAGGCCGGTGCGGTTTGTTTGACTGCGGTGCAGCCTTACCTTCTCATCACACCAATGTTCCACAGCTCTTGGTCTGAAGCACTGGTGAATAGTATCAGCTCACACCTGAAACATAATTCTGGATGCCGGGCCTAGTAAGTGCACAGCTTGCACTGCAAAGTTCGGAGAGAAGCTGGAGGAGCGGATTGCAACTGTATCTGTGACTTCAGACACCCGTTTATCTGAGGCCAAAAGTAACCAGGACTGTGGTAACCAAAGGACCGAGAAAACTCACCAGCCCCCACCCTACTGCAAGCAGGAGATCTGTGGCATACAATTGTGAGTGAGAGCATGAGAGCACAGAGAAAACTGCTGGGCTGTAGAACTTCGGAAGAGCTGAGGGGGGAAGGGGCGAGGCCAGCAGCAGTCACTTTTTTCCCAGTGTGTAGGATGAGCCCCGTGCCTGCTGAAGAGGCCTGAATTAGGCACAGGTGCAGCTTGCAAACTGGGTGAGCTCCCCCCTCCCCCACCCCACTGGCTTAGCCTTCCCTGTTGGAAGTCCTACAGCTCCCAGCCTGCTTCCCTCCTACTGCCCCAGGGTGCCCTTGCAACCCTTAAGTCTCCACCTGCCCTTCCCCATACCAAGTGGGAAGGACCCTATCAATCAGACGTGTAATACCCTTTTTGGCAGCTACAACTTCAAAATAAGGCTTACTGTGGACGTCAGGCCACCTCTTCCAATCGCAGTATGCTCAAAAGGAAATCTACCATGCAGCCAAAATCAGCCTCTGAGGGAAAAGCCTCTCTGATCCCTGAGGCCCCCCGGAACACCCAAAGCATTTAGAATGATGCCCAGGCTATCCCAGCCCCAACGTTACACAAAAAGGTTCCCACTACAGACCTCATCATGCACATCTTCACAATCTTCAAACAGCAGCATACCTCCTTCACCGACTTACCGACAGTCAGCCACTTCCCGCATATAACCTGTGTGCTACAACAGGGAAACGCAGGTCTCAATCCTGCCCAAAGAAGGCAGTGCCCAAGGAAATGACCCAACATATTTGTGGCACTCTTAAGATTCAATAAATACCCCGGCTCCGGAAAGACGGAAGCAAGTAGTCTCAGCCCAAAACCATTATCATCAGCAACTTACCGCACAGTCTTCTAACCAGCTTAAAACTCCCGAATTACCAACTGTTAGTTCTATAAGGATGGGGCACCAGACTTTAAACAAGAACTGGGGGATCTCTCAGCATAATTTCTACAAAACCAGGAGTCCAAAATTTTAAGCATATTGGAGCTCACCCCGAAGTTATTCAGAAAAGCAGAAGGAACCAAGCAATCCACCCTCTGTTCCCAAAACACCCAAAACATCAACAGGACGGATGCCCCTCAATTGACAACAACCAGTGAAGCACACTGCTCCAAGGCTACAGCATTATCATGGAAATCCTCCAAAATGAAGCTACAAATAGATCTCTGCCAATCAATAGCACAGAGCCTAGTGGACCTGAGCACCAAGGTGGATCTTATTGAAAACAAATTCAGTAGCAATCAAGAAATCTGGTCCTGCATTTACTCATGCGTTGCCATCATTGACAAATGCAGCTAGCATGTCGATAACGCATTGGTGGGAAAAAATAGCCAGCCCCTTCCAACTCAAAAACAGATATAACTGAAAGACCCCAGCAAACCCTGGCAAACAAGCTGAATGTTCTTGTGATAACTTTTCTTCTTGCCAACTGGGGAAAAGTATCAGCACCAGAACTCACCTCATATTTGAGGAAAACAAGGATACCCTACTCAGTCCAAAACAGCCAAATGCACCGCTCTCTAGAAGGGCTAAGAAAAAAACGAAGGAAACAACATAAAAGGGCTACAACATCCAAATGAGTGGCATCCCTGTAAACCACTCAGACTCAGCTCCCTCAAGTTGCAAACGGCACAGCCTAGATGTATTTGAGCTTTGCCTCAAAGTCCAGCCCAACAATTCAACAGCTACTGTAGCTAAAGAACAAGAGAATAAAACCTTTCCCAATGCGGAAACCTTAACAGGAGAACAGGACAAGAGAAAAAGCCCGGCTCCCAAGAATAAAATGGCTCCAGCGACAATAAAGTAGAAGACCGACGCAAGCACTCAGGCCACCCCTACTGGGGTAACTGGCACAAACACTGGGGCGCGATCCACCTGGGGCCCCATAAAACTGCTTGCTCCGAGTTTCTGCCTGCCCAACGTCCCACTATTCTCAGGTCTTACCCCAAATGCTTAAACCCCAGAGGAGGAAGCAGACCTCGTCTCAACTAGTGCCCAACCAGCAGACTGAGCCCTATCCCTGGTGCAAAGTCCCCCTAATGTGACCCACTATGTAGTGCTAACCCCTACATATCACATAAAGTGAGATTATGACATCCTAATTTTGTTTAGGTCAGGTTCTTGAGTCAATTCATAATACTTTATTTGGTATAAAAAAAATACCATAAAAGTGCAAATAAAATACATTGTAATATAAAACCAAGAAAATAAGCAGCTTAAAGTGATACGTGTTCGATCCATCCATGAATGGGAACCCCTTCTCACATGGAATATTCACATTTGGGACCAGTAAGAGGCTAAGAACTCGGGCCACAAAGTACAGGTAGAAAACATCAAAATTAAGAGAGAGACGTAATAGTTTGACAGCTTAAAATTCATACATATTCACTCCCTTCACAATTAAAATAACCTTCCCCTCATCAATTTAATTTTTTCATGTGCCTTTTACAGACTGGGGTGGTGTGGAGTGCAAGAAAACGATGGATTTAGGCCCAGATCTCTGTACTGGGGTGAATGTATGACATTGTTCTGCATTCTGTCCATCAACTGTGTTTTTGCATTTGTCACCCCGAGTGGGATGGGTATGCTCAGACGTGAGTCCCATGCACTCTACACCACTGGATTCAAGCAAGCCGGGCTGAAGACGGCTGGAATGCCAGAAACCGGTCCTCGAAAGCTTGTTTCCGGTCCAGGGAAGGCATGGCTTGGCAGTTCGGGCTGGACTGTTCTCATGAGGCACAGGGTCAGACTGATTTGCATATGGCCATGTCTGAACTGGGGTGGTGTGGAGTGCAAAAAAACGATGGATTTAGGCCCAGATCTCTGTACTGGGGTGAATGTATGACATTCTTCTGCATTCTGTCCATCAACTGTGGTTTTTGCATTTGTCACCCCGAGTGGGATGGGTATGCTCAGACGTAAGTCCCATGCACTCCACACCACTGGATTCAAGCAAGCCGGGCTATAGACAGCTGGAATGCAAGAAACCGGTCCTCGGAAGCGTGTTTCCGGTCCAGGGAAGGCATGGCTTGGCAGTTCGGGCTGGACTGTTCTCATGAGGCACAGGGTCAGACTGATTTGCATATGGCCATGTCTGAACTGGGGTGGTGTGGAGTGCAAAAAAACGATGGATTTAGGCCCAGATCTCTGTACTGGGGTGAATGTATGACATTGTTCTGCATTCTGTCCATCAACTGTGGTTTATCCTTTTACAGACTGGCATTACGAACCGCATTTGTTCATGTAATACCTCTTGTGTTTCTGAGTCTGACAGCTGCCTTTAAAAAGTTTACAGTGCAGAACAAGGTTAATGCGTCTGTCGACAATCTTAAAAATAACAGGGCCACCTTTGCATGTTTAAATCTAGAAGTCTTTAAAATACTTTTTAAAAACAAACTCCTGGGTTGTGAATAAAAAGGGCAGAATAAAACAAAGTGAAGGGTGTTCTGTGGAGACCGATGGTCGCAGCCACACGGAACCTTCAACTCTATGGACAGAGTATATCCTACCTGGTCAGCTAGTATGTGGTGCAATAGATTGAGCCTAAAGCGTGTCATTATAAATCTATCATGGGCATTATGGAAGTAAGATAGACAAGGCTCAATGCACAGACATGATTTAGTCAGTAGGTGTTCTCTAACTGACTGTATAACCAGTTCCCTATCTTTCCTGAGCGATATCACATGCTTCTGGAACCGGGCATGCACCAAACTCTTGTCATGCATTGACATTTTTATAGGGTTATTAAAGAGATCTGTGCATCCTATGGCTTCTAGGGTCTGCTTCACATACTTGAGCCATAGGATGTTCAGCCCCCGGTCACGGGCAAGGCATTCTGTTATAATCTACTTGCTAAATGAGGCCTCTGTATTTGCCCATATTTTGGCCCAGCAGGTTAGGGGTTTGGCTTCTAGCCTATCTCTGACGTAATTGATGCCCCGTTCTTCATGAATGATGTGGGACGGTGTACTCTGGGGTACTTTCAGTAGGCGCCGGAGGTTCTTGTTTTCATCGGTTTGCAGAGGCTGTGAGTCAATAAAACCCCATACCTCACTTCCATAAAGAATTTTGGCACAACATATAGAGCTGTATAATCTCAGGATTTGCTCCGGGGACCAACGGCCCAACCTTTGTGCAAAGTTCATGATCGACCCAGAGCAACTCACTAGTGTGCGGCATTTCTCTTCTACAAGGGCCTTAAAATTAAGACGACTGTAAAACAATATCCCCAGGTGAGAAAAGGAATGCACCTTTCCCAGGTGATGGGAACCAATTGAGTAGACATAATTTTTACTCATTTGTTTCCCCACCTCAATGGTGTATGACTTGATTAGATTGGGGGACAGGTCTTAGTTCTTCATAAAGGAAACAAAGCCATCTATCAAACCCTGAAGCCCGTTGGGTGTCCACTCGAGGAGTATCGTGCCGTCTGCTTAAAGCAGGACAGGGATCCCTCTTGAGCCAATCCACGGTGTATCACGCTTTAAGGTGCTAAGTGCTTGATCCAAGCCATTTATGTACAGGGTGAACAGAAATGGGGCCAGAATACATCCCTGTCTCACCCCACTTAAACATGGTAAAGGGTCGGTGGTACTTCCCTCCTGATTGTATCTAACACTGGCGTCAGTATTCTGGTGCGATGCCTTTAAGATGTTAATAAGCACAGGGCCATAATTGCTCATAATTTCCTGCGATTGATTTGGACAAAAGCCGCCGTCAAGTCCGTGAAAACCAAGGACACAGTTTTGTGGCTGGCAATGGTGTACTTGGCTACCAATAAATGAGGATTAAGACGTTGATCGGTGGTTGACTTTCCTGGCCTAAAGCCATATTGGGTGTCAGTTATAATCTGTTGATCCTCCGCCCAGTCCATTAACCGGCTGAGGATAGCCCTTCCTAGAACTTTCGCTGACACATCGATTAGGGAAATGGGCCGATAGCAAAGTGGGCTGTCCTTATTGCCCTTTTTTAAAATAGGAACGATTATGGCTGTGGACCAGGATGGTGGCATACCTGTGTCTACTGCTGCATTAATGACTCTGGTCAGGATTGGTGCCCATAGATCTACCTAGCTCAAGAAAAGATCTGGTGGGATCCCATCAGGACCCGGGCCTTATTTGGAGTCAGTCCTTCAATTCCTGCCTTAATCGCCCCCAGGGTGAAACTTGTCTGGATGATAAACTGCTCTCCCCCTACAGCTTCTGTCTGGGCCTCAGTCAGGCAGTGATTATAAAGCCCATGATTCTGGCAAGATGTGATTGGCTACCCTTGGTTTGTTTGCCTCTTGGAAGCAAGGGTCATTTATACACTTTGCAGAAGGCAGTTGTGTTCTTTAGCTCTATCGCTTCTCTTAAGTCCTCGCAGGCCTGCTGCCACAAACCGATTTTACGATTTACAAAAAGGGGGTGGTGATGAACAGAGTGTCTGAGTTAAACAGACCACTCTTACCCAGTCCAAAGATCAGGGCTTGATCCATCACCGTTATTTATCTCACTGCCCCATCCCAGCTCAGAACCTGGCTATATGAAAATCAGTCTGTCCCTGGCCCAGTGCATCATGGGAACAGGGCAGACTAAACTACCAAGCCAATTCTTCACCAGAAAGGAGACAAGCTACCGGGGACCGGTTTCTGGCATTTCAGCCTTCTTCGGCCCGGCTTGCTTGAATCCTGATGGAGCAGTGAGAAAGGGACTCATGTCTGAGTATACCCTGCCACACCTATAGTGGCCAAAAACGATTTACAAAAAGGGGGTGGTGATGAACAGAGTGTCTGAGTTAAACAGACCACTCTTACCCAGTCCAAAGATCAGGGCTTGATCCATCACCGTTATTTATCTCACTGCCCCATCCCAGCTCAGAACCTGGCTATATGCAAATCAGTCTGTCCCTGGCCCAGTGCATCATGGGAACAGGGCAGACTAAACTACCAAGCCAATTCTTCACCAGAAATGAGACAAGCTACCGGGGACCGGTTTCTGGCATTTCAGCCTTCTTCGGCCCGGCTTGCTTGAATCCTGATGGAGCAGTGAGGAAATATTTTTGTCCACCCTAAGCGTGGAAGGGTATACTCAGATGTGAGTCCCTTGCTCATTGCACCATCAGGATTCAAGCAAGCCGGGCCGAAGACGGCTGAAATGCCAGAAACCGGTCCCCGGTAGCTTGTTTCCTTCCCAGTGTAAGAATTGGCTTTTGTAGTTTGGTTTGCCCTGTTCCCATCATGCACTGGGACAGGAACAGACTAATTTGCATACAGCCAGGTTCTGAAACTGGGATGGTGCAGTGAGCTAAAAAACGGTGTTGGATCTAGCCCTGATCTCTTGACTGGGTGAGAGTATTCTGTTTAATTCAGAGACTCTGTCCCTCACCACCCCTTGTTGTAAACAAACCGATTTTACGGCGTTTTACTGCCGATTAATAATTTAACATACATAGGGTCACCCTGCTATTGTCTTTTGGAGAGGATTTTAATGCAATTTTCAGCTCTCTCAGGGCGCGGGAGCACTGTTGGTCGAACCACCTTGGGTCATTCGTTCTTGCTTTTTAGGCCTTGGCCTGATCCAGCGCATGTGCTGGCTCGGCTGAGGCATTTAGTAGGGCTCTGAGAAATGCTACTTTGCCGGTGATCAGCTTGCTAGAACACACACAAGAGTGTGCGTGCATGCGCGTTATAGCAAGCTGATCGCTGGGAAAGAAGCACTTGCAACTACAGTGTGATGGCCTCTCCTCCCGTCTGGTTTATTCTCCTGTTTGACCACTACTCCTCTCAGTGCCCTACTTTCCTGGCAGCTATATGCAGTCAGCCGCCCCTGTATACTTCACTGCCCATATGTCTATCTCGTGCTATCTCCTCCTCCTCCCTCCGCTGCCTCAGGCTGTTTCTGTTTCTTCTCTCTATATCTCTGCCCCTTAGTGGATTACGTTCCTTTCGCTTCTTAAAGGAAGACCTGCCTCTGAAGGACACCACCCCTCCACAACTGGATCTTGTGGTGCTGATATTTCTTCAGCCCCTTATGAAGCCACCCTCTCGTTTCAGCGCAACATATTGTCGACTCTGAAACTTGCAAGCTAGGCGGGGTATAACCGAAGCAGCAGAGTACATTCGCCATGTTTTCATGTTCGCTCTACAAGGTACTGGGTGCACTTACCTGCTATGGTCACTGCCTGCCTCAGTGCAGCCCCATGAACCAGTAGACACTTAGCCTGCTATTTGCAGTACCTCGCCTGACAGTGGCACTGTTCCCGTTCCGTCAATGGTGCTCCTTAGCCTCCGGCTGCAGTGCGTGCTGTCCGCTCCAGTGCCCTACTCTCCTGGCAGCCATATGCAGTCAGCCGCCCCTGTATACTTCACTGCCCACATGTCATCGGAGGTGCTTATCTATCCAACCGGGGACAATAACCAGGCATGTGCGGGAAGCGACACTTTAATCGGCTGCTGTGGTGCAAATGCATACAGGGTGTGACAACAATGTTTAACATAGTTATCTCACATCCCTGCTCATGTGTAGAAACTCAGTACTGCCCAGCAATGGGATAATTCCATTGGTATTTTTTTCCTGAATAAAATATTTACCTTTCTAGTTGTTCGGTATGGTCCCATTAAAATGAGGTCCGTTTATTTACCCCACACCCATCATTAGTCCCTCTTCTCTGTCTATAGCCTTACATCTGGCTTCATGCGTATCAGGTGTCTTAAGTGGCGGATGCTCCGGCTCTGTGTCCCTAAGTATTGTCATTTGAATGCGCTGTATTTCTGCCAAAAGCTGCTTTTAATTCTTTCTTCGATCATATGTTTTTTAATCGGTGTGTTCTTTTTTTCCCTAGTCTTTTCACGCAAAGCAAATTAATTTTTATTAGTAAGTATCTGATTGAGCATTGGAAGTATAAGTCCACTGGTATTTATTTTTCTCTAAAAAAACATTTACCTTTCTATTTGTTCAACACGATCTCCTTACTTTGTAGTCCCTTTATTTAACTAAACCACATCACAAGTCCCTTTTTTTTCTGTCTACAGCAGTGGCGGTTTTTCTTTGAGGGCGTCGGGGCTCCGCACTCGTTACTTTAGCTAGGACTGGTCTGTCAAAATAAAGCAACGTGTTGTGCTTTACTGTTTTGTTTTATAACGAATTCCCACAGGCTAAAGATGCTTCATTATAGGTTTTTCTTTTTAGGACCGACCGGTGCAGCTAAAAACTGCCTGCTACTCACGGTGCGATGTTACTACAGTCTGCAGTGAGGCTAACGCTGAGTGACAAGGTCTTCCACTTTTTCCCGGATGACAATCTCACAGCCCTGGGGCCTGTGATGTCATCAGCTCGGCAAAAGCATTGAATTGCAGACCAGTCTTCACCCCCTGATGCCATGGAGATAGAATCAGCCCTGGGCGTTTGACAGTGTAGCCCTGTAGCACCGGGGCTTCACGTCAATCAGGGAATGGAGAATTGGTCACCCCGCCCTTTTCCCAATTCGTCACTGTGACGAGTTTGGAAAGGGCAGGGTAGAGGCCGCAAACAGTCTGGAAGCCGAGAAATGGAGTCTGCGCAGACTCGAGGTGCCTGCCTGCTTTCCTCTTTGAATCTCCAGAGAGTCACATGTGGGTTCATTTCAGAGCAGCCTGAAACCAACTCGTGGTCGGACCCAGGCCTTGTCTCTAGGGCTGTAATGAACAGGCTAGTTTTGTTGTTTCAGGAGTTCCTAGTTCGTATGATCATTCTTTTTTTTAAAAAAAAGTTTATTTCATTCTGGTAGCATGGGGCACTGGCTTTGGCATTACGATGGTTGCGTGGATTTTAGCAGCGTACAAAAGTTACTCTCACTGTTGTCATTATATGAAACTCTCACATAAAGACAAATGGGAGTTCAAATCAGTAAAGGAGACATCTGCCCTCTGCGGCTGACTTGAGAGTCCCTTCAAATGAGTGTTTCAAAAGGGCACTGCAGGCAGCAGGGAACGGTGTGGACGTTAAAGTTCCCTAAAGTGATGCGGAGCACACAGTGTTGTTTAAATGCCCCTCACACACCAACAGGCCCCTTGGTGTCATGCTTCATCATCGGGGCCTTCGCACCCCTCTACGGGATGCAGCATGCTACGACTCACGAATACGTAGGAGCACTGATAGTGAGCTATGTGTTTGTGTGTGTGAGAGGGAAGGTGAGTGGTGAGGTGAAAAGAGTGAGGATTAAAAAATACCTGGCTCGTAGGAAAAAATATTTATTATGTCCTCGGCTGGTATTATTAAAAAGGGGTGCAAGACGAGGTTGTCAGTTATACATATTAGGGTATATCAACCTCTCAAAGTGCGTCGACATGTTTCGGAGTACAGCAACTCCTTCTTCAGGACGAGGATATGCACGATTATCCCCACCTTACCCACATGGGTTTATGAAATGTAAAAGTGTATTATACAAAAAAACACTAGGTGAAATGTACCTATAGGTGTTTTAGTATGTTTAAGCTCTGTTGCGCCCAATTGGCGTTTGAAGAACCTGTGGGATAAATCCACAACATAATAAACATCACAGTCGGACGTCCAGGAACACGAAAAAATAATTCCATGTATGATAGGGTAAAGATTGAACCAAAAATAAGGTTCAGGGACCCTGTGGAATAAAACAATCAAACGAACACACAACAGACATAGACATACACTGATTGGATAAACGCCAAATTATCTTTCCAAACATTGACTGTGGAGGAAGGAGAAGGATGTTATAAGTGTGGCTTACTTATGGATCAAGGTTGTCTGACCTCATGAGCCTAAGCGTGGTATTGGGGGTTCCTTCCTCACTGCCCAATATAGCAACCTATAAGATGTTAAAGATAGGTTTTAGGTTCTCGAATAGGTGGTATTACTGAAAGACTCAGTGGCCCTTGTTTGAACAATCATAACTCACGGTTACTGCAGGACCTAGTAGGCTGCCATCCCCTCAACGCGGCTCAGACGATGTGTTGAGTCGTGTTAAACCATAGCTTATATACCGCTCAACTCACTTTAATTAAGTGTTAATTAGAAGCGGAAGCATGCCCAAAGAAGGATGGAATCTATTCGCCAGGTCCGGTATTGCGCACTGATCAGGGGCGTGTTTCAGGGTTGAAAGGCGCATGCGCTAGAGAAAAGCATTCCCAAATACGCGCATGCGTGATAACAACCATGAAGCTAGTTAGGGGAAAGGTAACGAGGATGCGCAATGGTGTCCGACTTCCGAGACACTAGTTATTCGCGTATGCCTGTTACGCGTAGTGGAGCACTCGGAGGTCCTAGATACGAGTGCAATGTTTAAAGTGAAATGCCAAAGGGCCAGGGTTAACCTGATCATGGTCTATGCATAACGAACAGCTCCTGATTTTCAGTAGTACTAGCCAATCTAAGATGGTTGGTAGTTATAGTTATATACATTATTCACAGTTTGTAAAGTAAAGTTCTTTGCATTGCAATTTTACAGGTGTTTTCTTAGTTACTTGCCCAACAACTCAAAAGGGTGGAGTGTGTAATTTTGCAATTGGCTCCAAGGGATAGAGTCGTTTAATCCAGTGGAGTCTGTCCCTAGACGGAACACCCATCTTTGCTCCTTTTCGAATAGGCCAACATCCGTTGGCAGTTGTTCAATCACTGTCCACTGTATTTCATTCACACAGTCTTGGCGTTCAAGAAAATGGGCTGCCATTTTCGTGGTTGATTTCTTACATCTTATGTTGCTTTTATGTTCATTAATCCTGATTTTGACCGCCCTTGTGGTCATGCCCACATATTCTTTGTTGCAAGGGTGTGTGATTAGGTACACAACGTTCTTACTATTGCAATTAGTAAAAACGTGCGTTGTTCCCACCTAGTGCCATTCATGAAAGTAAGGGTCTGACTCTTTTTAGTTAGATGGCAGCTGTTGCAGTTTCCACAGGGATGGTGGCCATGTAGTCCCTGTAGCCTTGTTTGTTGTTTTTTTGTGGTTTGCGGTCTCGTGTGTACAAGCATGTCTTTTAAGTTCTTGCCCCTCCAGTGGGCAAACAGAGGTTTCTCCAGATCAAGTGAACCGCTGGTCAGAATGCGCCAATGTTTGTTAACCAGTTTAGAAACTTGGTTTGAAACTGAACTGTACGTCGTGACACAGACTGTTCTACTGGGTGTGTTTTCTCTGACTGGTTTTTCTTCCAGGAGGGCTTCACGATTATTGTTTCTCGCTCTCTTCATTGCTTTTTGAATGACCTGGTTAGGGTACTTCCTTTGTTGCAGTTTTTCACCCAGATCTTTGGCCTGGGTTTTGTACTTGGCTATGTCGCTACAGTTGCGCCGTAGGTGTAAGAACTGCCCGTATGGTAAATTATCCCTCAGGTGACGTGGATGGAAACTGTCGAACCTGAGGAGACAGTTCCTCGCCGTCGATTTGAAATGCGTCTCAGTTTTTAACAGACCTGCCTCGTAATAGATGTTCAAATGTAGAAAGACCATTGAGCTGTTGGACATTTGATGGGTGAACTTCAGGAAAGGGTTTTGGTTGTTCAGCCAATGCATGAACTCAGTGATCGATTGTCCATCCCCTTCCCAAATCACCAGAATGTCATCTATATAGCGCCGCCACGTGCGGATTCTTTCCCTGAAGGGGTTGTCTGGGTGGAGAATTTTGGAGGATTCTAGATGGTGAACATATAATCCCGTCAGGCTCGGTGCAAATGTACTCCCCATACTAGTTCCATGACTTTGCCAATACAGAGTGCCCTCGTATTCAAAAAAGTTTTTTGTAAGTGTTATCGAGAGGGGGGTTTGATATTTCCATCGGTCAGAGTGGAGTACCTCTTCAATGATCAGTAGTGTCTCGTCATGTGGGAGGCTCGTGTAGAGACTCTCCACATCTAGGCTCAACAGCATCTGTGAGTCTGGATCAAAAGGATGGTTCTGTAGTAATTGCAGAACTGCTTTAGTATCCCTTTGGTACGTATCTGTTGCTTGCACCAAGGGTCTCAAAAAGGCAACGGCAAATTTTGACAGTGGTTCCAAAATGGGCGAGATGCCGGACACAATAGGGCGGCCTGGTGGGTTTTCAAGGTTTTTGTGGACCTTCGGTATTGTGTAGAAATAAGGTGTACGAGGATTTTTTTGGACAAGGAATTCCGATTCTTTCTTGGTAAGCCAATTGTGCGCCCAAACCTCCTCAATCATTGTCTGTATTTGCACACGCAGAGACTCAATAGGGTCTTCTACCAAAACCTGATAGTTCCTTCTGTCAGAGAGTAATCTCCTGCATTCCTCATCATATGCAGCTGTGGTTTGGATTACCACTGCCCCGCCCTTATCTGCAGGTTTTATGATGAGTTCTTTGTTTTGTATGAGTTCTCTCATTGCTTCATTCTCAAGTTTGCTCATGTTTTGGAAAACATTTTGCTTGATGTTCAATTTACTGAGTTCGAGCATGATGGCTTTCTCGAATGCCAGTACCTCAACAGGGAGTTGATTGTCCAGGGGTGTAAAGTTAGATTTAGGTTTTAAACCCGTATCAGAGGTTTCTTGGGAAGGTTCTTTGTCCTTAAAGAAAGCCCTCGGTATTATAGTTCTAATGAAATCCTGGATCTCTTTATGCAAAAGGAACGAGTCAGGTTTGTTAGTTGGAACGTATCCTAAGCCCTTCTTTAATACCTCATGTTGTAGGTTTGTTAAGGGCCAGGGGGTTATGTTAATTACTAAGTCCCCCTCTTGCTTGTTGACGCTTGGTTCGCAGTCATGCTCCTAGTAAGGACCCTGGGGTCTGTTTCGTCCGCGGGCTGCCAGTTGACATTGTTTCCCTTCTTGTTCCTCCCTCTGCGCGGTCCTTGGCCCCATGATAAAAAAGGCTGGGCATTCTGGGGTACAGTAGGTTGGTCTGGTCCCCATTGGGGGTACATTTGTCCCATTTGTGGTGGGCCAAATTGGTATTGAGGGAATTGAAAATGGTTTTGGAAGGGGTTGTATTGAGGTGGTCCCTGGAAACCTCTTCGGCATCTCTGGCGGCGGAATTGGGATCTCTGTTGGCAGAAACCACCCCTTTGGTGTTTCCTTTGCTGAAAACCACCTGAGTTAGTACTCGTGGAACTACCATCCGAACTCACACTGTCTGTGTCACTAGTGTTCCCTTTTGTAACATAACCAGCTTTTGTGTAAGGGTAAGCCCTCTCTGGTGTAAACCGGTCCTTATCTTTTTTCAGTTTGTTAAACTTACTTTGTTTTAGGGTGACCTCGAAATCCTTCATTTGCTGATTCAGTTCTTCTAGCCCTTTCTTTAAGTCTGCTGGTGAAATGAAAGCTTTCAGTTGTAGTTCAAGTTTCTGAATCTCTACTTTTAATTCCAATGATTTTCTTGTAGCTGTCTGAACTATTAGCACCAACCAGTCTCTGGTGCAATGCCAGGAGATAAGAGACCAGGCTTTCTTAAAGGTGAGGTCATCTTGAAAGATGAAAGGTTTGTTTCTTACCAGCAACCCCTGTGGGGCTATTTTATTCCTCAAATATTCCCTCATTAGTAGATCATGTAAGGCTGCCCTTATTTGGACTTTTCTTAAGTTCATCAATTCATCCCAGTCTGCTACGGCTTGGCTCGGGTCACTGTTGCTTAACCCCTCAAAAGGATTGACATCTGCAAGAATTCTGTCGATGTCGTTCTCACTGAAGGTTAGGCCGTGTTCGTCCTCCATTTTAAGATGGTGAAAGGGAAGACTAGGCGTTGGATGTAGTGTATGGCAAATGTCTAAGTGTGTTCAAAATAGGGAGGGGCTCCCACAGCTGTACGCTGTCTATAACACTGTGTGCTCCCCATCACTTTAGGGATCACGACCACTTTCTGAGTGGATTCTATTTTGTTTAAACGAATTGCAAGGGGAGACTGAATCCACTTTTTCCTCTCCCTCCCTCCTCTTGTTATATTTATGACGTTAAAGTTCCTCCATAAAAACGCCAACAAAAGAACGTTGCCTAGATCACATTTCAAATGCTGATTGCCAGGAGTGCAGCAGACGGCAGACTGTAGACTTTTGATTACAAAAAAAGACCACATTTATAACAGAATCAGTAAGCTTGCCTTTTACCACAATCTCACTTTTAGCATTCCGAATCCTGGACTTGTGCTAGGTTTTCCATATAGCGAAACGGCATCAAAAATTCAATAAAGTTCTTCCACCCAGTTAAATTAAGTTCATTAGAGAGGAAAGTTGAAGTAATCACATTAGAGGAGAGACACAGCCAAGCCTGGTGGCTTAGTGGACTAATGCGTCCACTATAGGCGCTCTGTTTGACCACAGTTACATATCCTGATGGGTCCACCTCCTTCTGAGGTCGATAAAATGAGTACCAAGGAGTTGGATAACAATAAGCATCTGTTATTCAGCACCAAAATACCCTTCATTGACGACCTGTGTGTGACTCAATGACTGCAGAGGTTGTGTAGCATGGAATCATACATTGACTCTAGCTGCTCTTTCTGCAGGGGCTGCTTGGATAGTTTTTAGGGTTTGCATTTTGTGCATTGACTAATAATAATTTCTATGAAATGTATAAGGATTTGCAAATATAGAGAGATATTAACATAATCGCAAATTAAATGAACTTTCTATGATGCATAAAAGTGTTTTTATTAATGTGCTTGAATTAAGCCGCATTTCTATGCAAATTGCCATCGTTGTGATGGCTGTGAGTAAAATGGCAAGTGCCCCATCTGTGATTGCAATGACTGGGATTGTTGAGTACCAGCAGAGATACAGGTACGCAGGTGTTGTTAAAGTTCAAACTGATTCTCCTGTTAAGGCAGTTATGGTTGAAGAGCCCCCAGAAGAGAGAACTATTGATGTGGGGTTATCAAACGCTGACCTTTCAGACCAGCCCTTCGGGCACAGCTTGATTGCCCAGCAGGCCAGTCGACCCTTTTAGTTACTGTGAGTCACCAGGTCTGGGGGAAAAGAGATCAGATGAAGTACAGGCACGGAACATCCAGGGCCGAGAGGAAGAGCTGCAGATAAAGTGGAACCAAGCCCAAGAGAAACAAGTCCATCTGAGTTGAAATGTACTTATGGGTTTATTTTTATTACTTACAGAGTGGACACTACAGACATCAGTCTCAAGGCGCACACATTTGCTTTTTAAATGGATTTATGTTTTTCATTATTATTATGAAATCTAATAATCGAGTATCACTTCTTGCTTTTTTGTATTTTATTGTCTAGAACCTCTAGAACCTCTGATAGTCTGCCACTGTTATGGGTCAATGATGTGCCCGCTCGTAGTGAAATCGTTTTGAGGCAAATGCATACAGTATTTTCTCAGTAGATAACCGGTTCCAGTGCCACCTACCTTGCCCACGCATGGCAGGACACTTGGTGTGAACTATCAGGAAAGACCTAGAGTTAAAAGGCTAGAGCCTAATGGTTGGCTCGTTGGAGGTATTCTTAGAACCTCAATCCCAAAAGGAGCCGAGCCTTCTCATGATTTTTGCTTTCCTGCCCACCCTCTTACCTCGTTGTTCAAGCCTACCCACTCCGAAGGGAAAATGTATTAAGAAGAACGCTTTCTCAGTGCAGGCACTGTCATGTAAGATTAATGGCTGAATTGTGCAGTGTTAATTCAGGAAATCTGTGCTCAATCTCGTCTACCTCACCTCAGTTGAACAAACTGTGTGATGCTAGATAATTATTTTATTTTACTGTGACAATTTTTCGGTCATCAGCACATTTAACAGCACCTTGAGCTACATCCGTTCAGGATATGCTCTGTATAAAATCTTTGCTTGCAAGTGAGGTACATATAGGAGGCAATGACCTTCTGAATTGCCACTTGGTTCTATACTGACATCATCGTTAGGGCAAGGCAGGAGGTAGCATTCATGTTTCTAAGCTCATCTTAAGTAATTACCACTACTAGCAAATAACCATCAATTCATCTGTATAAAAAAAACTAACGTACTAGATTGAAACACTCCCACCTTACAAAGAAAACTTTTTGGAAATGGGAAACTTTTTTTTCTGTGCTTACAAGATGATTGTTGCACGATTTACTTAACAAATGTTTTACTGGCTTTGCTTGTGCTTTGTCTTTTTGAGCCCAGACTGACCCCTGGCTCGACTCTAGGTTGGCTCTTCCTGTTAATTTGTTGGTTCCTCTATTAAAAATAGGTCACATATCGAAAACACAGAAAAACAGTAGGCATGTATTTGTAAAATACCCCAAAGGCCTCATCAAGACCCATCTCAAATCTCGAGCACTCCACGACTCCACCACTTTGGAGTGTCCGATTTCGATCTTGCAGTTCAGGGTGGATTCAGGGGATCTCTCATCTTTCGGGTAAGCCAGAGGTTGTGTAACTGCAAGTTAACCAAGGTTCTGATGTTTTTGAGGATAAAAGTCATGTGTACGTAGAAAAGGAGGGTCCACGGAGCAGGATGATGGCTGCTGGTGTCCCGCTTGCGTCTCTTGTGGAGTTCCTGGGACCTATGTGCCTTCTGCTGGTATTCACTTTTGATGCAGACACCATGGAGTCCAGCTCTTGACTTCTGCCACATTTGCACCTTCCTTTATTAATCCAGTCACACCCAGGCACTTATCCATACCTATTTAGCCATCTGTAGCGGGGGTGATGGTGGAGAATGAGGGGCACGGAGACTGGAGCGTGGTATATAGGGTTTTATTTTAATAAAGGTTTTTTTCTCCTTTGTGAAGTTCTTTCTCTAGCAAGTATTGCAGGGTTGACTCCTCTTCCTCCTGGCTTTGTGTGGGGATGGCTGCTCTCTTTGTTGGCCTCCTGGCTTTCCTTTTTCCTCTGGCCTGGACACCGGCTGGGTCTTCTTTCCTTCTCCCGCCTCCGTTCTTTTAGAAACGTCTTCTCAGTTCTCTGATACGTCTTTCGGCTTCCACACGAACTGCACTCCCTCCTCCGGTCTTGGTCCGGTGATGTCACACGCCGTCCCTTCTGCTTCCTGGGTTTTCACCAATCCGGTGGTGAAGACGTCAGTCCGGGGTGTGGCTTTGTCCAGCACAGTCTCCCAGTTAAAGGAGCTGTCTCCTTCTCCAGCGTAGTCATCTGGCCAGCTATTCAGCGAGTCGTGGCCCGAGTTGACCTGGTGTGGGGAACAAGAGGGAGGGGCATCTACTTCAGAGACCCACCAGTCCACTACAGGGGTTCCTTCTACTGGAGGTACGCTCTCCCCGCTACACCATCCATGTACGATCCCACTCTAAGGCATCCATTGACGCATCGCTTAAGACACTGGTGCATTAAAACATTCAGCAGTGTGTGTCCTTGCACCGGCGGTGGTCCCATTGTGTTGTGGCCATATTTTCCTCAATGGACCAGACTTACACTCGAAACAAAATTGCATAATGTTATGGGACTTGAAATTTGGCTTACCCTGATCCCAGCATAGCCATGACAATGCAACCTCTCCCCGGATTTCTCTGTTTCATGGAGCTGGGGAAGCATTTGTTTTCTCTGCCTTCAAAATGGGGGGATAACGGCAATCATCCATCTTTTCACACATTCATCTTTTCATTCATGCACACATGCTTTCATCTTTCCAGCTATGCACTCACTCACACGCATGCATTTGCACCCTCTCCTTTCAGCCGGTCAAACCTTTAGTAGCCCAATAGTCCCATTCTTCAATGCAAGGACCAAGGCATTTGCATTTAATCTGCTATTTTTAGATCTTACCTACAGAATCTTAAAAGACATTCTCTGAAACATATCAAAAACTTCCAGGGGACTTTGAGCCAGCCCATTGCTAATCATTGGTTGCCTGTCTAGTCGCTTGTTTGCTTACTTCCTACTTAACCCCTTCCCTGCTCATGACGAGCTCAGCTCGTCATGCAGTACACTGGTCGTGTGCTTATGACGAGCTGAGCTCGTCATGAACACACCCATTGCTGTTTGTGTCCAGCACAGGTTAAAAATCTCCCTAGCAGCCAAGGTGTTAATGTCTTTTTTTCCACTTGTGTTTGTCATTCCCCTGGAAATTAGCTTCTTTACAATCCCTTTGACTGGATGACATCTATCCTTCCACTGCTCATACTCATATAACGACTTTTTTTTTACATCTCAGCCTACCAAACCCTGTAGCTGTCTGGTTTGCTAAAGACATTGGAGACATTCAGAAAGTTGACCCAGGAATGCATTTCGCCCGTTGCTTACCATTAGCTGTGTGGTTTGTAACTCACATTTTCTGTTTGCTGGCTTTGTTTAAGCTGTGTGGGTCGGCCCTTCCATTGCCAAAATCTTGTATACTGTGTTTTTCCACAAACTCGCTTTCTGTAAAGAAGCTTTTAAATCTTGTTCTTATCTTGTCACATTAACTGTGCAATCAAAGACAGAGGTCAAATGATAGGCTGTGTCTTCCAGGGAGCTTGAAGTTTATTTTTATTTTTATTTTTATGATTTATGTGTGAGTAACCTGTGCGTCTCAGTTTCCCAGGGCTCTCACGAAAAGTGTAGGCAAAGTATGTGTGCAGCGCTTTAAGTGGGATGAAAAAACTGGGGGGGATCTCTCTTTGGGGCAGCCAATGTAATAATGAGCGTGGCTTAAAACTGTTAAGCAAAAAAATCATCTGTACGTAGTGTGCTGTCCCACTGGTATTGTGCTTCTTCTGTCATTGCCTCCAGATATATAATACGAGTGACACTAAACGTACAACCAGCCCGGAATATAGGCTTTGTCAATGGTTGTAAGTTGCATAAGATAAATAAGAACAAACTGCAGCATTTTCATTATTATATACTATGAAAACATAGGTGGTTCACAGATGTGTTACAGGTGGGAAACACTTAGAGGGCCTGTTTCCGTTGGTTGTATGTGCTTGGCTTGGGGGTCATTTTGCCAGCAGATCAGTTTGTGGATTGGTCACATTTTTGATTTGATTCTAATGTTTTCTTCACACTTGTGCTTCTAAATGATATATTTTGCCCCCCCTTTTTTCAACAATTTGCAGTTAATATGTGGTGTAAAACCCACCATTTTAATCAATGTTTTTCAAAATTTTCTTGCAGGGGGAGAACCCCCCGCACCCTCCTGTTACAGTTCGAGCTCGCTCGCTTCGCTCGCTTATTACGTTGGGGTACAACTTTTTCCGCATCACCACTTTCATAATCCACCAGCCGCCACTGACAGCCTTCAAACTGGCTATGATACTATCGGGACTCTTAAGTGCTGGGTGCTCCCCGGCTCTGTGTCCGTGAGTATTAACCCCTTTGCTGCTCATGACGGGCTCAGCTCATTATGAGGCACGGTTGAGCTGTGCTTATGACGAGCTGAGCTCGTCATGAACAATGGGAACTCTGTGAGTCAAGCACCGGGGGGGGGGGAAACCTCTAGCAGCCAAGGTGTTAAGGAAGGATTGTCACATTGAATTACTTATAAATAGCAAAAACATTTCTCATTCTTTAGACAGCCTTCAAACTGGCTATGATACTATCGGGACTCTTAAGTGCCGGATGTGTCCGTGAGTATTAAGGGAAGGATTGTCACATTGAATTACTTATAAATAGCAAAAACATTTCTCGTTGTTCTTTAGACAGGTGCCTCATAGAGCTTTTTTGGGGGGGCTGTATTTAAACACCCAGGGGAGATTATGTGAGGGTAAAGGAAAAAGTGCAGCATTTCATCTTGAAAGAAAGCTGCCACAAGAAGTGAATCTCATTTAAAGTGCACAAAAAACAATTATATCATCGAGATATCGCAGCCAGTATTTGAATACGCTGTATTTCAGACAAGTGCCTGTGCATGTTTAAGTTTTTTAAAACAATCATTTAGATTTAGGGTTCTATTATTAATCAAAGTTTTAGGCAAGGCTTCTTATGCAATCTCTTACTCTCACAGAGCCACTGGGGTCCTACCTCTACAGTATTAAAATAGTTTATTAAGATTAATAGAGAATCAGTGGTACAGATAAACAAAATTACTTTACTATTTAAACGTGAGGATTTATGACTTGTTGGAATAGGTGAAACACCACAATTTAAAAATTAGAGCCACACCCTGTTCTGCTTTGCTGTTGACTTTTTGCCAAAATTGGGCCCAAATAGTTCTCCTAGTTGTGCTTCATGGTCATAACCTTGTGGTGTTTGATGGCACTGGAATTCCATTTGGCGGGAGAAATGGCAATTATGTTTATGTCTGCAACGTGAAATAAAAAATGTTGGTCACGCCTTAGCTGGTGCCTCATGCTGCTCTTCTCTTGCCTTGTGCCTCACGCTGCTCTTCTCCTCACTCTCCGTCCTTGTGCCTCATGTTGCTCTTCTCCCGACTCTCTTTCCTTGTGCCTCACGCTGCTCTTCTCCTCACTCTCCGTCCTTGTGCCTCATGTTGCTCTTCTCCCGACTCTCTTTCCTTGTTCCTCATGGTGCTCTTCTCCTTACTCTCTGTCCTTGTGCCTCACGGTGCTCTTCTCCTCACTTTCCGTCCTTGTGCCTCACGCTGCTCTTCTCCTTACTCTTTGTCCTTGTACCTCACGCTGCTCTTCTCCTCCCTCTTATTCTTTATGCTTCAGCCACGTTTTATCTTTAAGTATGGCAGCTGTGTCTTTTTTTGGTTATGCGTGGCTCGCTCACCTTTTTAAATTACTTTTTTTTTATTGATTTTGAATAGACTTTAACATATTTTCACTCTGCGCTGCCCAAGTTTCAGGAGCGCTGCACTTTCTAGACTTGTCCTGATTTTTTTAAATTTCCCCTCTCAAGCTTCACGTTAGAAGCCCTATCTCTACCCTTCGAGCACAAACACAGCATTTCCATTCCCCCAGCCCCTACATTTCCGTTGACATTGAGTGAGACAACAATAGGCCCACAGCATCACTCAGCACTACCTCCGCATCATCTTTGCATCAGCACAGAACCACCTCAGCATCACTAATCCCCTAGCATGCGGCGCAAATTTTCATGCTGTTCAGGCAATTTGAGTAGGGGGCGGGATTCAGATGGCCCCCGGCCGTCCTCCACACATGCCCACCAAGATGCATGACGACCGGGGCTGTCCTGAGCAAGCAAGGGGTTAAGTATCAGCCAGTGTCACCGGAGCATCACCTCCACAGTAGCACACAACCACCTCAGCATCACTCAGCAATACCTCAGTCTGCCCCTGGATTCTGGCATCTGTTGATTCTCCCCTAGTGTACATCCACCACTCGTTTTGTACTTCAGGTACTATATTTGTAAAGGAGATCTCAAAAGTGCCACTCAGCCTTTGCTTGCTGGCTACAAGCATGAGTGCACGTGCACGTGTACACGCAGCCATCTGCTTTTCCTGCATCCTTTGTTGTCATGGCGCCTGTTCACACCTGCCCCTCCCTCTCCCCCACCACAGAGCAGCCTCAGGCTCAAAGTACGTTGCACGCTGTGCTCGTACCCAGCAGAGGTTTTGCGTATTCTAGATAAACAGACACGTGTTTTACTGGGCTGTTTTCATTAGGAACCAATCCAGTCTGTTTGCAGTTTGCGTCTCCATTACGGCCCTGTTCTTCAAAGTATTGGCTTTGTAATCAAGACTACCAATTTTCTTACAGTACTTCAATGAAAAGTTCCACACATCGTCCTGCGCTAGCATAAGCTTACAATAACAACAATGGAACGCACTTTGTAATAGGTAGTAGGCTATAAGAGTTGTCTTGTTTGGGTTTTGGTAAAGCACAGCTTATACCTAAGGGCTTCAAGGCACTAGAGTTGGCAACAGAAAGTGTTAATCACCGAATTCAATGGTGCTTAGTTAACTGACCACGAAAGGTTTGATGGCTGAGTAGGGCTTGTCTTTTACTTTCACCACTCAGCCTTCAGCTTCATTTGTGTCTTCTAGCTGTGACTCATTCTCCCCTGCTCCACTCCCTCCCCCTTCTCCCCCTCCTCCTCTTCCTCAGTTTCATTTGTGTCTCTATCACTCTGAATGCTCCTGCTTCCACCAGGCACACACACCATCAGTCGTCAGTGCATGCTTTCACCAGGCACACACACCACCAACCATCAGTGCACACTTCCACCAGGCACACACACCACCAGCTGTCAGTGCACGCTTTCCCCAGGCACACACACCACCAGCCGTCAGTGCACGCTTTCACCAGGCACACACACCACCAGCCGTCAGTGCACGCTTCCACCAGGCACACACACCACCAGCCAGCAGTGCACACTTCCACCAGGCACACACACCATCAGCCATCAGTGCACAATTTATACAGGCACACACACCACCAGCCATCAGTGCACACATCATTTGTTATTGCATCCACAATTAACTATTGTACCAATCGCAGTCAATCAATCCCCTTGCTCTCCCCGATGCAGCCTTACTTGCAGGCACAAAATAATTTATAGCCCTCAAGGTGGAAGGTGCTACTATTTACCTCCCACATCTCCTGTAGACAGATAACCTGAAAATTTGCTATGTAAACTAACGAAGACTCTTCATTTTTAAATTTAGTAGCTATGCCTGCTATATTCCAGGAGATTATCTTAAAATCCCTCAGGCTGTGTCTGTCTGGGATATCTGGTGTAGGGCAAGATTGGGGAATATGGGGTTCTGTTAGTAAGTGAATATGCTCTTGTGTGCCGGGTCCCAAAAGCTCTGAGTGCGATGGACTTATGATGTCCTCATTTAAATTTGCCCTAACAATTCCTACCAAGTCTGTGTAAAAAGGATGACTCTCCAAACCACGAGCGCCCCTGGTTTCCCCCGACCGGTCCAGTCAATCAATATCATTTAGATCCCTCGCATTCTTAAGTGAGGCATACCGATTCCATACTGGGATTATTGAGCCACCCCATATGTTCCCACCGTGTGGCCCTTGTGTTCATCACTGTTGTTCGGGTTAATTGTGTGCCTGTAAAAGAAGCCCAAGGGCAGCATTTTGATGCTAGAGCCCCCCTCATCATGACAAAACCCCTTACTTTGCATGAGCAAGTTGTGTACAAGCTCAGGGTGCATTAAATTCACGATCATGCAGTCCCCTGTAAAACATTTCCTGGACTTGCCGATCCAGGACACCCTTCTAGCCATTAAAATATGCACATGATTAGTGATGTTGAATCCTGCGTTTCTACTCATCCAATGGGCTGCTTTATTAATCAACTTTAGTGGGGTTTCTTCTCCATCACTTATGCAGGCCGGAACCCCTGTCAGGACCACTGTATATGGGCATGAAGCAGGCAGGAAATCTAAAGACGGCAAGTCTGGGGTACCCCTAACAGTGTGGACTAACATTTGCTCAGTGTCTTGAGGTATGATTGCTCTACCCCCAGTATTGACGGGGGCTAATTGTTGATTTGTGTTATATCCTATAGCCCCTTCCCTTGTGTACCTGTGACCTCTGCAATTAATATGTGTACTGGGTGCCTTTCCTTCCAGGGGCCCTAGGGGTGACACTCTACCTATTATGGTTGGTACATCTGGTAAATTGGGACCCTCCTGTACCTCATGGCTGCTAGCTGCACACCTATTGCCCTCAGTAGTTGAGGTACTGTTCTGTGTCAAGAGCAGCAACAATTTTTCTTCTACTGACCTGATTTTCTCTAATACGGACCCCAGAAGAGTGGTTAACATAATTTCCATCCGTGTCCATAGTTCATTGTCCGCTCCCTGCCCCACATTATCCCCTCCACAGTGTTGACCCAGATGGTTATCTACAGTGCTCTCTAAATCTGGGGGCTTAATAGCTTTGGATGCTGATCTGGGCGTTTGTCTCGGTTTTTGTTTAGAATTAGAGGGCCCCCCACCCCTCATTCGCTTTGCTGGAACAATGTCGTTGTCTAATAATTTCATGGAGCTATTTAATTTGGAGGCCCTTTTAGAGAGAGTAATAACCTCCCTGTCTAAGCGTGATGTAGTTTCAACACTTGTGCTTGGAGGGACCAATGCAATGGTCCCGTCGCCCTGCCTTGACAATGCGTCCGAATCAGTGTCCCCCCAATGTTTCTTGCAGCTTTCTCTAAGCAGCCACTCTCCACAGATTGCGGCTCAATAGGTGTGGTAGTGGGGGAGATACCTGTGGGGACAAAACAACGGATATTGGACTTTTTTGGTTATTACCACCTCCCTCTTCTCTAGGTGTGGAAGACCCCCGTCATTGGGCGATTTAGACGTGGCTATGCTGCCCATAGATGATCGTTTTTGAGTCACTATAGAGTCCAGGGAAAGTCTCTTCTCCGTAAGCTGGATTGATGGACCAATCTTGATTCCGCTCTGATTGAGAAAGCCTCAGGAGTCCCCGTGACCCCACCAACGAGCCCGTTCCCTTGCGCTTGCTCATTCTACGGGGCTAGAAGCACTTTGATGCTGGGAAAAAGAACAGTATCTTTTATGTCCTTAGTTGGCCAATCTGAAATCCGTTCCAAAAATCACGGGGTTCTCCTGGTGCCAAGATGTCAGAGGGGTGGCCCAGCCCAGCCTCGTCCTGCTGCGGACAAGCCTGCGGGAGCCCTGGCCCCCTTTTCAGCACCTCCTGGCGCTCGAAAACGTGGTGCGCGGCGTGCAAGCCGCAAAGGACAGTGGGTGATGAAGTCCCATGACCGCCCTGGGCGGCAGCGTGGCCCTGCGGTGGACTTGAAGGCCCTCAGCTCTGTAGCAGCAGTCGTGGGTGTCAGCAGGATGTCGCAGGTAATAACAAAGGCTCCCGTGCTGCGGGAGCCCTGGCCCCCTTTTCAGTGCCTCCTGGAGCTCGAAAACGTGGTGCGTGGCGTGAGCGCCGCGAAGGACAGTGAAGGATGAAGTCCCTGGCTGCTCCGGGCATCAGCGTGGCCCTGGGAGGACTTGAAGGCCCCCAGCTTCGTGGCAACAGTTGTGGGTGTCAGCAGGATGTCGCTGGTAATAAACATGGGCTCCTCAGGGACACTTATGGCGAGACAACTCTGGTAGGACTGCACTAACTATCACATCAGGAAACTATGATCAACTCTCCTCGCTGAATGGGGATAGACATCAAAGTCCCCAAACTAGAGAAATATCCACACATGCTCAATACCATCTCGCCAAAGAAGGAAGTCCATTCCATCCCAAGAGGAGCAGACGGCAACCCACAGGGCAATAATTAATTAGCAACAGCAAGACCCCCAACGCATACAGAATAATCTGCATACTTGACCTAAGGACCAGCCCATGATAAACACAGAATCACAGGGTTCTGTTGGACAGCTGCCTCTCACGACAGCATCATTAACAACATAAACACCAACACACAAGGGAATCTTATCAGGGGCACCGGACCCAGCTCGCATTTATCAATCATATCCTCGAACGTGGCAGCATAAAAAAAACACACCGAGATCAACTCTGCCACTGATTATCTTTATAACAGCGACCTCCTCTGTCTTCAGGAGACCTGAGCCACTAAAACCACAACTCTCACATGTTATTATCAATTTCACATCCATACCATAAAACGCAATATCTTCGGACGGCCATTCAGCTGTCTTTCCATCTTTATGAAACATTAAAGGTAGAGGCCATGGCAATACTCATCAACACACCAGAGCTGCAAGCACTACTCATCAAAGGGCTAAATAGTAATTATTTATCAGTCCATCCAATTACTGTTAATCAACTGCTATATTAATCACTCTTTCCATCAGAAAAAAAAACTTGTTTTTTTGCAGTTAAACATGAAGAACCTTTAAACAAATATGCCTCTCATTTCCCAATAATGGTTGAGGACTTTAACAACATGCTGCTGGGCAAGTCCCTTAAATACCCCAGTCCTTCAACAGAGCTAGCTTCTCTGAATAGTCTTTTTGACAGCTACAGTTTAGTCTCTGTGCACTCCATCAAAGAGGCCTATGAACAACAATGTTTACCATGTCCTACATTCAGGAACACATCTACTATTGACTATATGGTTCGCTGACCCCAACCGTTGGTAATTTTGAAGTTGAGTACAGGTATGAGAGTGATCTCAGTCCCCAGCTGGCAGTTTTGCAATTAGCCAGAAAAGCCACGCCACAACTACTGACACGTGGACGTGGGGATACCACAGGGGAAGTACGCCGTAAAGTCCTTTGCAAAATTAAATGATCAGTAAATCTTGGCACAAAACGTACAGACTGAATAGCAACAAAAGAGACAACCCACACATAACCAGGAACAGCCACTCCCCTGGAGCACTTAGAGGACCTTTTCTCAGAACTTCAATGGACACTAGAGGCAGGGCCGGCCTTAGGCATGTGCAAGCTGTGCACCTGCACAGGGCCACCAAACCCCAGGGGCCACCACGCCAATATATATCCTTAATATAATAATCCTCTGAAGATGGAATACATATTTGCGTGGTGGCCCCTGGCAGGGATTTGGCAGCCTCCCGCTCTGTTCCACTTCCAAACACCCTTACCCACCCCCACTTCACTGGCCTCCGTGCTCCGCCCCGATCGGACCCCTTCTTCCAGGGGCCCCTACCTACACTGCCTGCCCAGGGCCACCTTGAGCCTAGAGCCGGCCCTGCTAGAGGGAGGACTCAGGATTCCCACGAGGCAGGAACTTCACGCTCGACCATTCCCCTCAAAAGATTTAAATCCAGGGAGCTGCTCACAGATTCGCAGAGACTTCGAAAGGCCCTGAGGGCAAGAGGACGAGGAGACATAATGTCGCAAGTTCAAACAATCCCAGCACTAAGAGCAGTGCACAGAAAGAAATGAAATGAAATGAAATGAAAAATTACATTTCTATAGCGCATAACTACCCGGAGGCCTCGCAGCGCTTTAGACTGATTACTGTGTCGGACCTACGGGTAGTTAGTACGCTTTTGCAAACAGGTAGGTCTTTAAGGCCTTCCTGAAGGACTGTAAGTTACTGTCTTTCCTCAGGGTCACAGGCAGAGAGTTCCAGAGCCTTGTCGCTGTATGGCTGAAAGAGCGGCCGCCCCATCTGGCCCTCTTGACTCTGGACGAAGTTGCCAGATACAGTGTTCCAGAGCGAAGAGCTCTGGAAGGAGTGTAGAGTGACGCTAGAGGATGTAGAATGGCCGGGCCTGTTCGATGAAGAGATTTATGTAGAATACACATGGCTTTAAACTGTGCTCGGGCAGCCACCGGGAGCCAATGGAGATCTTTTAGCGCCTTCCTGGCGGACTGCCAGCGAGGGATGTTAAACAGCAATCGTGCGGCACAGTTTTGGGTGACCTGGAGCCTGTTGACCACTGCCGCAGGGGCTCCCAGATATAACACATTTCCATAGTCCAAGCGGGAGAGTACAAGGGCCTGCACCATGACCCTCCTCGCCTGGATTGGGAGCAAAGGGAGCACTTTGCGGAGCATTTTCATCAGCCCAACGCAGGTGGAGGCAGTTTTGCTGGCTTGAGCTGAGAAGTCCAGTGCTTTATCGAGCCAAATTCCCAAGCTTTTTATCAGGGGCTTAGGGGGAGGGGGGACACCGAGACATGAGGGCCAGATGGAAATTAAGTTGGTCAGAGGAGAGTTGCCCAATAATATGATCTCGGTTTTCTCCCCATTAAGCTTAAGGTGGGAAGAGTGCATCCACTTAGCAACAGCCTCTAGACAGGGGCCTAAGTTGTTAGAGGAGCCCTCCGCGTGGTCCAGGGAGACCACCAGCTGGGTGTCGTCAGCGTATGTAATAATACGCACACCGAACGGGTGGACTATCCCTTCTAGCGGCTGCATATAAATGTTAAAAAGGGTGGGGCTCAGGGAGGAACCCTGAGGCACACCACACCTAAGCGGATGCTTTGATGAAACCCCCTCACCCTCGAACACCCGAAAGGATCGCTCGTCCAGGAAGGAGGTCAGCCATGCAAGGGCCGCGCCCGACACACCCATGTTCTTCAGACGATGTAATAGTGTGACATGGTTAACTGTGTCGAACGCGGCACTTAGATCGAGCAAAATAATGGCTGTTTTTCCTCCCTGGTCCATTATGGCTCTGGCTGCCTCCGTTACTGCCAGAAGGGCCGTCTCAGTACCATGCTGAGGACGGAACCCCGTCTGAGAAACACGCAGTAGGCTGTTAGACTCCAGATAATCCACCGAGACCTTGTTGACATGTCTTTCCACCAATTTACTCATCCAAGGGAGTAAGGATATTGGACGAAAATTGGACAGGTCATTCTGATCCAGATTTGGTTTTTTTAACAGGGCCCTAACCATCGCACACTTCCATGGGGCTGGGACAGAGTTGGAGGAGATGGAGGTGTTAAAGACGTCTAAAATGTGCGGGCCAATAGTGTCCATCACTTTAACTAGGGCCTGTGGGGGGGCCGGGTCGTTCGGGGATCCAGAGGTAACTTTGTGGACCAATGTATCCAAAGAAACAAGATCCAAGAGGGGAAGGGTGGCCAGTGAACAGGACAAAGGTAGGTCGAAATCTGACATAAAAGTCAGACCCAGGTCATTCCCCCCTGTTGGAAACAGGGAGTATATTGTTTGGATTTTTTGAGAGAAAAAAGTGGCAAGATTATCACAACGAGCCTGCGCACCATCCGCAGCTGGAAGCTCCGGGGGAGGAGAGATTAGAGATTTTACGATCTTAAACATTTCTCTAGGAGCATTCACTGCCTGAGTGATTTTAGTTCCATAGAACTCTGCTTGGGCGATTTTTATTTGATTTTTATAGTGCCTAATTGTGGTCCTGTACTCAGAAAGAGAATCTGGCTGCAAAGAACAAAGATGATTTAAGAAGAATGGCTGAAAATGTTCACCCTCATTAAAAAGAAGAGCTACACTCAGCCCTGGAAGTACATCAGCAATCTTAGCAAATATAGCCAGAAAAAGGAGACTGGAGTGGCGACCATGTGTGGGTCAACTATATTAAGCACTTGTATTCTAATAATCCGGGCACAACAAACACATCCCCCATGTACTTCACCCTGTTTCGCCTTGCAAGCCACCTGTGTTTCAGAAGCCTCAATAATCGACACTAGTGAAAAAAATAGGAACAATGGCGCTCATGGACCCAATGGGAGCCCAGTCACTGTCTTCAACTGAGCATTACTCCTCTGGGCTGGGTTGCTTAAACCACTTTTGTAACAATCCCTTTGCTACTGTAGTGATTCCATCTTCAGGGAGAAGTTAAATACTTTCCCAATCCAAAAAAAGGGATCGTTCAAATCCAGTTAATTACTGGCTTTTTGCTCTAGATCTTGAAGAAAAAGCTGACACTCAAACTTTATTGGGAGAGCTGGGAGCCTGGGCATCATATAACAGCCATTCTCACCTTTTTTCAATCTGGATTTAGG
Source organism: Lissotriton vulgaris (assembly GCF_964263255.1). NCBI lineage: Eukaryota > Metazoa > Chordata > Amphibia > Caudata > Salamandridae > Lissotriton > Lissotriton vulgaris. The sequence goes on along the minus strand of NC_141695.1, from coordinate 363,566,645 downwards.
TGTGAAAGCTCCACCATGGACAACATCTCAGCACTGGAATACATGTCACACCAAGCAACACGGCCAAAGCATCCATTCTTTATTTTGCTCCATTGTAGATCACAGCACAGTATTGGACCGGGTGACTGGGGAAAACTGTGGGAGAAATTTGTCACCCGGGGGCTCCCCCAACAGCTTCTCAAGGCCATAACAGATCTACATCAGGGGACCTGGGTTCAGATTAAAACTAGTCCCACAACAGCAACAGCACAAATGCCAACAAACAACGGCCTCAAGAAAGGCTGCGCACTGGCTCTCCTTTTAACCTTTACACAGTCCATCTGGGCAAATCAGTGGAAGGCATCAGCTTAATAACTCCGAGGCTAGTGAAAGTGTGCCTTCAAATTTTGCAGTATGCCAAAGCGACGGCGACAGACAGGCGAGTGGGCTCGATTGTCAATGCGCTAGCGCCATTTATTGATTCCTTGCTCTGACAGAATTGACACTGCTACTTATCTGTTTTAAAAACTAAAAATTCTTGCTGTTTTAAATGATTTGATTTACCTGTGCAATCTTGTGCTTGGTGTTGTGTGCGTCAGCCTCCCCGGTCCACCGCAGCTGCCATGCTGTTTGTGTGGAGGGAGTAGACGCTTCGCGCAGGGGCACTATCCTCACTTCCGGTGGGACACTCGCGAGCGGCCATTTTGAGAGCCTCTCGCTCTAGTGGTTCCCCGCATTACCTTACTTAAATCCCATGCAGCAGTCGCGTGCAGCGGGCGCACCAAAGGCAAGCCCGTCTGCGCCCGTCCGCGCCCGACCGGGACCAGGGGCCACGAACCCGGGTTGTGCCCACCTAACCTATATTTATAGTGCCCAGACCCTCCTGAATCTGCGAGGAGCACTGGACATAAATGCCTACACTCACTGGCCCTTGCTGACAACCCTACCAACTGTTCCTACTGCAATTTTAAATTACAATCCAGTAGTATGGGTACTAAGAAGGCTATGCCCCCCTCAAATTTTATCTTTTAAATTGCCGCTCTCTTCCCAAACATTCAGTTGAACTAGCTCTTCTCGTTGAAGATCTCAAACCGGACGTTCTTTTTCTAACAGAGACTTGGCTGCAGGATAAAGTCGACTCAGCCATTACTCAGATTGTGCAAATGGGGTACTTAATACATAGAGTAGACTGCAAATCAGGCAGAGGTGGAGGACTAGCGATCATCTTTAAAGACAACTATTGCTGCCGGTCCTCTATGGAAGATATACCCGATACAGAAAGCTTGTCCTTCTCCCTACAACTCTCACCTACCCACACCTTTACTGGCTTGCTCTTATACCGTCCCCCTGGGCCTTTAGGTCAGTTCCTTAACTCAAATCCCTGATCTCCGTACCCTGTAAAGCTTCTGATCTAGAAGATACACAAGCTCGCTGTAATAATCTGGCCAAATACTTCCTCCAAAAAAATTAACCTGATATCTCAATCCTTCCCCCTACATCAGAGTGGGTCTATAGTTCCCAACAACACAAGTTCATCCCTTACCCACTGTGCTCACTAGCTGAGTTTCCCTTGTTGAATGAGTCGGCGCTGAGTACTTTGATGTCCAGGGTCACTTCTGGCTCACCCACGGACCCTGCCCCTCCACAACATCTCACCTCTGTATCGGAAGTCATCCGTCCAACAATTCTACAGATCCTAAATGCTTCTATCACCATGTGAAGGGTATCTTCAGCCTGGAAATGTGCTCAGGTCAGAGCCCTCTAAGAAACCAACTTGGATGTCTCAAACCTGGCCAGTTTTAGACCTATCTCCCTTCTCCCGTGGTTGAGTAAGCTGGTTGGGAAACATATCAACCTCAACTTAGTTCAACATCTGGAATTAAATAGTCTTCTCCATGAGTCTCAGACAGGGTTCCGGCCAAAGCTTGGGACAGAGAGTGCCTTACTGGTAGTAACGGAAGAGGCTAGAAGGCTGGTAGATCAAGGCGGCTCAGCAGCAATTATTTTGCTGGATCTCAGTGCCGCTTTCGACACTGTTGATCATGCCATCCTGCTTGAGCGCCTGCACAACCTTGGAGTGAAGCACAGTGCCCTGGCTTGGTTCAAGCCCTTTTTGGAGGACCGGTTTTTCCAAGTTATTGAGGATACAACTTCATCCAATCAGTGGCCTCTCAGCTATGGGGTCACTCAGGGTTTTTCCTTCAGCCCCACATTGTTTAAAATCTATATGGCCCCACTGTCAGGGATAGTTCTTCCATTCGGCATTCAAATCATCACCTATGCAGATGATACCCAACTGGTGGTTGCATTAAACCACCCTGAAGGTTCATCTGGCGCCTAGGGCAATTGCCTATAGGCGGTAGCTGAATGGATGGAACTATCCCAACTCAAACTAAACGGGGACAAGACAGAGCTAATGTTTCTGGGCAAACTACCCTCTCCTCTCAGCATACCATCTTGGCCGTCCTGTCTTGGCAGTATGCCCACTCCTAAGCAGCAGATCAAGAGTCTTGGCATTTGGCTTGACAGCTCCCTTAGTTTCAACTATCAAGCTGCCAAGCTCTCGGCCACCTGCTTCGGTCTGATGAGGATGTTGCGGAAAATTCTACCCTTACTTCCTTTTCTTGCACGCGGGATCATGGTGCAAGCCCTCATCTTGTCTCGACTGGACTACGGGAACGCCCTATATTTGGGCGCTCCCTGTGCCACCATAAAAAACTTCAGGTAATCCAGAACTGCACAGCCCGTCTACTCTTGCAGATTCCTGGTAGATTCCTGGTAGGCAGTCTGCGAGCTCTGCTCTGAAAACACTCCACTGGCTCCCCGTTCAGTCCAGAATACGTTTTAAGGCCATGTGCCTTACCCATGGAGCCATTCGGAAAACCGGTCCTGCCATCACCCACTCATTTGTGGTTCCCTACTCTCCCGCTAGGAGCCTTCGCTCTAGCGAGGCCTTTTAGGCCTTTACTAGGAGAGTCCGCAGAGCGAGATGGTGCGGTCGCTCCTTCTCAATAAACGCCTCCAACTTGTGGAACTGCCTCCCTCTCACCCTACGTAGGGAATCCAACTTACAAATCTTCAGTAAGTTGCTTAAAACCCACCTTTTTAACGCTAGTTAGACATTCCTGGTTAACTCTGTCCTGCCTGCTCACAAGCGCTATGATGCCTCCGGGTAGTTGGCGCTATAGAAATCTTTTTTTCATTTCATTTCATTTCCTATCACAATTATGGACCACTCCCGAATTGGCTAACAGAGAGCCCTCAATGCTCTACACAAGTCAAGTCAAGTCAAATAATTTATATAGCGCACTACATACCCAGAGGGTATCTAGGCGCTTGGTGGGGTGGGGAATTATTTGTCCAATATCCAAGTTTTCACTTGCTTTCTGAATGCTAGATGGTTCTGAGTGAGGCGAAGGTGAGTGGGAAGTGAGTTCCAGGTTTTAGCTGCCAGGTAGGAGAAGGATCTTCCTCCCATATTAGTCTTGTTGATGCGAGGTACAGTGGCAAGGGCTTGGTTGGAGGAGCGTAGCTGGCGGGGGGGGGGGGGGGGGGTGTAGAAGGAAAGTCGAGTGTTGAGCGGGTCCAAGTTCGTAAAGTGCTTTGTGTGCGTGGGTTAGGAGGCGGAATGTTATCCTCTTATTGACGGGGAGCCATTGGAGGTCTTTCAGGTGACCAGATATGTGGTCATTACGCGGGATGTCTAGTATGAGTCTGGCTGATGCGTTCTGGATGCGTTGGAGTTTTTTCTGAAGTTTTGCGGTGGTGCCGGCGTATAGGGTGTTCCCGTAGTCTAGGCGGCTCGTGACCAGTGCGTGGGTGACCGTTTTTCTGGTTTCGGTGGGGATCCAGCAAAATGTTTTTTTGAGCATGCAAAGAATGTTGAAGCAAGATGATGAAACGGCGTTGACTTGTCTGTTCATCGAGAGAGAGGAGTCCAGGATGACGCCTAGGTTCCGTGCGTGGTCCGTCGGGATGGGTGCTTTTCCAAGGGCCTCTGGCCACCAAGAGTCGTCCCAGGCGGAGGGAGAGGTACCTAAGATAAGGACTTCTGTTTTGTCTGAGTTCAGTTTCAGACGGCTGTGCTTCATCCACTCGGCAACTTCTTTCATTCCTTCATGTAGGTTGGTTTTGGCGGTGGTCGGGTCTTTGGTGAGTCAGAGGATCAGTTGAGTGTCATCAGCGTAGGAGATGATGTTGAGGTTGTGTTGGCGTGTGATGGTCGCGAGGGGGCTCATGTATGCGTTGAAGAGGGTGGGGCTGAGTGAGGATCCTTGTGGAACTCCGCAAGAGACTTCAGTGGCCTCTGACTTGAATGGTGGGAGGCGGACTCTTTGAGTTCTTCCGGCAAGGAACGAGGAGATCCATTCCAGTGCTTTTCCTTGGTTTCCGATGTTTCTGAGGCGTTGTATGAGGGTGCTATGACAGACTGTGTCGAAGGCTGCGGAGAGGTCAAGGAGGATGAGGGCGACTGTATCTCCATTGTCCAGTAGAGTACGAATGTCGTCTGTTGCTGCGATGAGGGCGGTCTCAGTGCTGTGTTTGGCTCGGAAGCCGGACTGTGAGGAGTCGAGGGATTTGTTGGTTTCGAGGAAGGCAGCGAGCTGGTTGTTGACAGCTTTCTTGATGACTTTGGCCGGGAAAGGTAGGAGCGAGATGGGGCAGTAGTTTTTGAGTTCGGTGGGGTCGGCTGTGGGTTTTTTCAGAAGGGCACTGAGTTCGGCGTGTTTCCAGCTTTCCGGGAAGGTGGCGAAGTTGAAGGAGCAGTTGATGACGTCCCGGAGGTGAGGTGCTATGATGGAGTCTGCTTTGTTGAAGATGTGGTGAGGGCATGGGTCTGTAGGGGAGCCAGAGTGAATGGTGTTCATCAGGCAGATGGTGTCCTCGGTGGAGATAGGGTTCCAGTCGTTGAGGATGTTCGAGGGGGGTGAGGGTACGGCAGAAGGTTGTGAGGGTTGGTGTATGGGTTGGTTGTCGAAGCTGTTGTGGATGTCTGAGATTTTGTCGTGGAAGAACGAGGCTAGGGAGTCACAAAGGGTTTGAGAGGGAGTGATGTCGTTGGAGTTGGCAGAGGGGTTGGTAAATTCTTTGATGATGTTGAATAATTCCTTGCTGTTGTGGGCGTTGTTGTCTAGTCGGTCTTTAAGTGCAGCTTTCTTGGCAGTCCGGATCAGTTGGTGGTGTGTGCAGGTGGCGTTTTTTGAAGGCGTCCTTGGTGCTGGTGTTCGGGTTTTTTTTCCAGGCCTTCTCGAGGGAGCGACAGAGTTTCTTGGATTTCTTAAGATCATCGTTAAACCAGGGAGCGTTTTTGCAGTCTAGTTTGTGTTGACGTTTTTTCAAAGGTGCTAAGTTGTCGGCGCTGTTGGTTAGCCATTGAGTGAAGTTAATGGCTGCTTGGTTGGGGTTCGAAGAGTGGGCATGGGGGTTTTGAAGAAGCGAAGAGGAGATCTGGTCGATGGTGATTTTGTTCCAGTTTCTTCGTACAGTGGGTTGAGGATGGTTGTGGGTTGTGGTCTTTTTGTAGTCAAAGTGAACGCAGCTGTGGTCCGTCCAATGGAGAACTGTGGTGTGACTGAAGGAGATATGTTTGCTGGAGGTGAAGATGGGGTCGAGTGTGTGGCCTGCGTGATGAGTGGGGGTGTTAACAAGTTGTTTGAGTCCAAGGTTGGCGAGGTTGTCCAGTAAGGTGGTGGCGTTGCTGTCGTTGCTCTTTTCCAGATGAAAATTGAGGTCTCCCAGTAGAATGTAGTCCTCGGAGGGGAGGGCGTGAGGAGTGATAAAGTCAGTGATGTCTTCACTGAATTGTGCACGGGGTCCTGGTGGCCTGTAGAGGAGGGTGCCTCTGAGAGTGGTCTTGGGGTCGGTGTGGATCTGGAAGTGAAGGTGTTTGGCGCGAGTGAGGTTGACGTCTGAGCTGGTTGAGATGCGGATGGAATTCTTATGGACGATGGCGATGCCTCCTCCTGTTTGCTTGGTGCGGTCTTTACGAATAATCTTGTATCCTTCCGGGATGGCAATGGTGATGTCTGGGGCTGAGGAGGCGTTCATCCATGTTTAACCAGGTATAACCAAGCAAATAAAGTCTTGGTGAACCAGGGAAAAACCAACATAGTCATCTTTGGGAAATACCCACGCAAGAAATTAGCCTAATGGTAACTTGAAGATCTACAAATAAACTCATGCACTAGTTGCAACTACTCAGTCCTGAGAGCTAAACTAATCCTCTCTCTAAACTACGGTCACATAGCACTGAAAAGGTACCTTATGAACTCTCAAATGACTGCTGATGAATAAAATCTTTATTTCTCCCCAGCAGGCTGGGAGAGCAAGGATGGGAGCGGAACTGGCTCTCATAACCCCAGACCTTATATGCTTAGGGGACCTACCAAAATATTACATAACAACCCTTCGAGCCCAAGCGCTTTCACCCAAAGAGCAACTAAAAAAACATCTTTGAAGAGGAAGACTCCCCATTGCATTCACAACCGATAGTGGGCACAAGCCATTTGGAAATTGAAACCTTCAATCTGCACATTCAGGACATTCCGTTTACACTACAGCCTGGAAAAAAGGGGCGTGCAGTTCATGAAAGTTTCATTCGAATGAGACTCTGATAGGCTTCAACATAGAACCGCCTTCACTGCACTGGACACCTCCTATATCTTAGGGAAAGCCCAGCCTTATTTTGAGCAACCATTGACAGCCTAGGGTTGAAGGAAAATCACTTTTATGAGGCTTATCGCACTCCCTATCGTAGACTTTAACCGAGCCGGGGCACGGAGGGATGAATTAGCATCTTGCTTACTATGCATTTACCACTGAGAATCTTGGTTCCACCTGTTGTGTTGCTGCCCTAATCTGGCTAGCTACCACCACTGCCTACTAACCATGTTATGCTGGAACAAGAGCCTCAGACACTGCAGAGAAGCCTCGGGCTTGTGTTTCTTCATCAATACTACACAGGCACTAGCCAGGCTGGAGAAATTTACAGATTTAATATGCACCTCCCTTTTAAATTTAACAAGAAAAGTACCCTTGCAACTTGCTATTTAGCCACAGAATTTGGCCGGCTTGGACAACCTGCTGATGCAACACAAATTGCAGGCTTTACAAACCTGAACCCAGATTAGCAGGGAGATAAAAGATAAGGTACAAGACATTTTAAAATCAGCAACACACTGGTTTGTACCAGTGCCTCACAAGTTCCCATATGGCCAAGTTCAAGGGCAATAGGGCCCACGAACTTTAGACCCAGAGTTCACAATGTTTTTACCATTAGAAACTTTACAGAGTTTACAATGAATGACACTATTTAATGCTATTTATTAACATGTCCTAGCATGGTATATTGTGAACTCTGATCATAGGTGTTTACAAGTAGTGATTTTAACTTATCGAACATGAATAAAATTGCAATATTGAAAAAATTGATATCAATATATGCAATGATACACGTGTATAACAAAACAGATTTGCATTACTGTTTTCATATTCACCCGATATGACATCTCCATCAATCCAGAGTCAAAAATAAGTGGTTAGGCAGGCACTGTGACCTATGCCTGAGGCAACTGATTGACAGATCACAGGTGGGGTGGCATGTAGCCAGTAGACAAATGCTTAAAACTTGATTAACCCAGTTTTATCCTACAGATAGGCAGGGACAATACAATGGTTCAGGGAGATTGGGACGAATAAAGCACATATGGCCAGAGGGCGAGTGCGTTCCCAAAACACCATAATATTGGATGCCACATGAAGTTTGGAACACTTAGCCAAACAGAACACAGCACACACAGCACATGCACTCATGTAGGACATCTGAACATGTTACCCACTTGCCCAAATTGTGTCCATGCAAGGTTAAGGCCTACCTACATCTGTTATCAGGTGGGAATAATGTATGGCTCCAAGACTACGCCTGCATTCCTTTTCCTAAAAAGGATCTATGAATTGTTTGGCCCTCAGATCAATTGTACTTTGAGGCAGTCCTCAGCCCCCAACACTGTACCTGTTCTCCCAGCTGAAGTGATTAATTAAACCAACGGTTTCTGTTTTGCTAAACAGCTTTTGTCTATTTTTAAAGGTTAATTTGTATTCAAGCAACATGCTCCACCTGCACCATCTCCACCAAGAAAACCCCATCTGAAGAGCATCCAGGGGACTTTTAAGCATTTGGCTAGGTGCATTGTGGGAAATGTAGTCCCAACACCCCAAGAACCATTTTAGAGCTTCTAGACCCCTGGACTGGTGTTTTAGACACTTGCAATCCACAAGAGAAACTTCTGGAAGAAGGTGACCGACTTGCCGACGAGAGTCAAGCTGCCAATGTCAAACCACGACCTGGCTTGGATTTAATGTTCATCCCACTTAAAGCTCTGGAGCTCAAGCCTTCCAGGATTTTACCAAGGCCTCGCTTTGAACCAACCCCCTACATGAACGTGGATGAGCCATCCTCGCTCTACGTTGAGAGAAAAAGCTCCGAAAAGGTTTCTAAGTGGGAAAGTAAAATTTTGTCTGAGGCCTTCCACTTAGTGTCCCCGACCTGTGCTCTATCGTGGTGGCCTCAAAGTTTGACTTTGTCATGGTTAAGTGCAACTAGATGTTACAAGTTGGAGCTTTGGAGTTTTAAGCACTAGAAAATGTTTATTCGTTCAAAATTCATATCTCAGGTTTCCCACTTCTGATATTTGCTATTTTGTTGTCATTTTAAAGATAACAATATTTCCGATTTTTATAAATTGGTGTTGGATTTATTTTTATTGTGTGTTGTGTCCCAATTGTTAATGTATTATGGATTTTAAATGTTTTGAAGACCTGTCTCCTAAGTTAACCCTGCCTGTTCATCACCAGCTACCAAATGTTGGGCAAGGGAATCATTTATTGTTACCTTGACTTGACTTTTTATCGTGGCCTTATTACTAGTGGCAAGTTCCTACTCATCCACACTAATAATCCACTTTCCAAGACTGCTGGCATTAACCCCTTCGGTGCTCATGACGAGCTCAGCTCGTCATGAGGCACAGTGCTCGTGTCCTCATAACGAGCTGAGCTCGTCATGACCACACCCATTATCATTATGGCCCAGCACAGCAGAGGAATAGCCTGCACAGCCAAGGTGTTAATCAGGGGTTAATGGGCCCATTAGGCCTCTTGGCCCGGGGAACATCCTTTTCAACTCGGATGTTACCCCACAGTGCTTTTACGACGCGCCCTTTACAACGCAAGTCGTAACCACGACTTGCGCTGGAGGGCGCTAAAGGATAAAGAAAAGTATATTTACTATTCCAACACCTTCCCTACTATCCACGGGGACTGGTGTTAGAATAGTAAATTATACTATTTACTATCCGCGCCCAACAAAGCAAGTCGCTGTAACGACTTGCGTTGTTAAAGACGCGTTGTAAAGGCACGCGTTGAAACGGTACGCGTTGTACGTCATACATCCTCTTGGCCCTGGTGCCACTGCACCTGCTGTAGTGGCACAGTGCTGCAGTCCTGAGTCCTAAACAAAATGTGAAAAAAGATATAAGGGAGCTGGGTAGGGAAGCCCTGGCCCTTAGGCATGGTGGTAGGGTCAAAAACATTTGTTTAGGTCGAGCCTAGACAATGCTTGTGCTGTCTGCAAGACATGTTGTATTGTATTCCATGTGTATTAAAATATTAACTGCTTTCTATTGGCTGTTGACTGTGCCATTAAAAAATTTAGCCTTTGTATCGGTGTAGGGTTGTAACAGTCTCTCCCTTCTCTCCTTCTGACAGTTTCACTTATTGAGTATTTAGTTTGGCCACCACACTGTGTAGTATGTGATGGGCTCTATTTATAGAGACGTGCATCTGTTAGCAATTATCCTTCTCATAACTGTAGTCTGACTTCCATTCTGACCTAAAGACACGGAGCATTTCATTTTACTAATATTAAACATTGCGTGTTATTAATTCAATGATAAGGTAGAGCGTTTTTAGTTTCCTTTTCTGTTGAAGTTGTTAGGGTTTGTTTTCCGTTTTGCCAGCGGACATGGGCAGAGATGCTTGAGCATTTTATTTTACTAATATTAAATATTGTGTGTTGATTGGGGGAGGAGCAAGAAGGCGGACTGAAGCCACCACGGAGCACAGCATCGTAGCGTTCTCTCCCGTGGCTATGGACGACTAATGTGAAACGAATGGGCTAACGGTGAGAGCAGAGAGAAAGCGAATTAACTGAGCATTTTCGGCCCCGGCCCCGATCGAGAGTGGAGAGTGGAGAGCTGCGACCCAACACAGTTAATGCAGGAACTGCAGAAGCATGGCGAAAAAAGACGTCGACTCGCCGGGCTGAGGTGGAGCACCGGCGGGAGCGGAACTTGAGCAGTGTCTGCTGGGGTCCGGCGGGATCCAGCGAAGCTTGGCGGGGCCCGGCGGAGAGAGTCAGCGGTGCGGAGCTGGCCGCGGGGAGAGAGAGAGAGCGACGAGGGAAAGCTGCCTGGAGGGGCGAGATTGCCACGGCGTCCTGATGCAAATCTGTAGTGAAGACAAAAGCGGAGCAGCTGCGGGGGCTCAGTGAAGGAGGAGATCGCTGCGAAAAGTGGTGAGGTGGTGCTGTGAGCCTCAGAAGTCATGGAGTCACAGAGTCACAGAGTCACAGTGCGCCTAAAAAAAAACAAACATAGCAGCCACAGTAAAAGTATTGGGACAATAACGCTGTAAGAAAGCTGTGGAAAAGACTGGTACTGGGAAAAACCTGCTAGCGGGAAAGTGTGGGGCCTGTGAGAAGCCACGTAGAGATGACCAGAGACTGCAGAGGACCTGCGGGAGTAAGTTTGGTAGTGGATGTTGCGCTTTCATGGGCTGCAGGTCTGGCGGATCTGGCGGATCATAAGAACAAAATATAAGCATTGTACAACTCTGAAGGGGGGGGTCAAGGGCTGATTGCTACAACGTACAAACAACTTTCTTTATTGCGGCTCTACTACCAACCAAGGTACAAATTGAGAGATACCCATGGAATCCCTTGCAGGGAATCTATCTGCACATCAAGAGATGGCCCCGAAAAATCCCTCACGGTCCAATTGTAAAATATCTGGTGAGTGGTGATGCTACCTGCTCTAGTCAGGGGGGTGATGTAACAATAGAGAAAACCTCTCAAAATGTTGTTAAATCAATAATTCGAGCTCCCATACTACAAGTGCAATCACAGAGAGCACCGGGAACTGAGACTGAGACTGAGGATGGGGGGGGGGGGGAACTCAAAAAACAACAAGGAAACAAAGGTAACAAAGCAATAATGGGACTACCAATAACTGTTACAGAACCCTTGTGCTGCAACAATACCATCACAGAGAGGTACGCTGCAAGTAGCAATATGCTGCAATCAGAGACAAACACAGGCATAAGTAAGGCTCTAGTATTAATGGAGGAATCCCTGTTGGTGGAGTGCGAGAAAGGGGTATCAGTATTAGACACCCCCCCAGAAAAAGAGATAACTTCCAGGAATGACCCGAGTAACGCTTCGCCACATGCAGTCCCCTCAGAAAATCTAGAAATCTCTGGCCCGGAGGGGTATCTTAATCCAACTAACTCTGCAGAAACAGGGATAAAAGCAGGCTCTGCTATGGAGAATCAGGCTGCGGATTTAGACATAGATATCACTTTGGGAGAAGACTCGGCTTCCAACGATGAGTTCCAGGATTTAGAGGAGACAGTAGACGAGCACCTTAGAGAGTCGAACAAAAGTGTTGATAAAGGCCCAGGGAGCAAGAAAGGGAGAGCAAAAGCTAAGAATAAAATAAAGAAGGCGCTCAGGGGACAAAATAATCTAAATACTAATCTAATCACCAAAGGACAATCGATGATCAATGACAGTCCGCTACGGAGATGGATACAGTCAAAAGGAGGTGTTAAATCAATGGCACTGCGAGACTCAGGTGCTAGCCCTACAGAAGGGGAAATTGTAAAAGATATATCACCAGGTATAGTGGAAACAGATAAGGGCAAGCTGGGTATGACGGGACAGTCGGTATTATCAGCTGCCTCTCCAGTTCTCCACTCTGTCAATACATTGGACAGTCCGGATCAGACAGGACTGCTTACTCAGACATCGCAGGAGACCGGCTCGATCAAGGAAGATGTCTTGCTTTGTTTAATTTGGCAGATGCTTACTGAACAAAGGCAGGAGGCACAGCAACATTACGTCCAGATGCAAGAGGATAATGGGAGAATGCAGCACTCACTCTCTGAAATGGCAAGCAAATTGGAATGGTTGACGCTGGAGATGTCAGAACTGGAACAAAGAGTAGTTGGTGTTGAGGAATCATTTGCTGGCACGGAGGAGTCTGAGAAAAGACATGAGAACCAGATCACGGCCTTGCAAATAAAGTTGGAGGATATAGAAAACAGACAGCGGAGACAACATCTCAGATTGTTTGGTATTCCAGAGGGGGTTGAGGGTGGGGACCCAAGAGCTTATGTCGTTCAGCTATTGCAAAAAGCATTTACGGATTTATCGGACTGGGACTCTCAGGTCCAAATAGCACATAGACTACCACTGGTACAGAGGAACAAGGGAAGCCAATACCCGCGGCCCTTTCTGATATGTTTGGGTAACTTCTTATTGAGGCAAACGGTCTCACTTAAGGCCCGCCCCAACACCCCAGTCACAATGGAATCTTATCTATAACTTTCTTTGTTAGGTCGGACTTAAGTAAGGCTACCATGGATAGGCGATGGAAATTGAGGCAGTTTATAGATCAGATTAAAGCTCTTGGAGGGCAGGTGTTCCTGCAGCAGCCAGCTAGGCTCAAAGTTTTCAAGAAGGGGCATACCTACTTCTTTACGGATGAGATGGAAGACAAAAAGATGGTGATTAAGTGGCAGGGGGAAAGCACGGGCAGCGCAACAGAATAAAATAAACCCCACTGTAGTATATATACTTGAAATTTTATAACCTTCTCTTATTTATTTATTTTTATCTGAAACTTATTCTCTGCTCTAACGGGGGCCCTAAAATTAAATAAAGTACACAATTAAACGCTTGAGCCTTGTCAGTATACAAGGGGGGATCACTATTGCTGTAGCTCTTTATGGCTGCCTAGACTAACACCAGCTGGGAAGACAGGGGAATCCTCCTCTTGGGATAAGGAGGGTGGGCGTGTGAGTGGGGGATGGGCATTCCTAGGGATGAGCTTGGGTGGGGGGATAAAGGGGTGAAAAATAACATGAGGAAATTGCACTTTGAGAAAATTGATAAGGGAAAAAGAATTGTTGTTGCAATGAGTAAGATTAAAAAGGGAAAGACAATATTGGTATGGATAGATCGGTATGGATAGATTGAGATGTATGGCATGGAATGTTGCGGGACTGAATAGTAAAAATAAACAAAGGTTAGTTTTGGAAGAAATAAGAATGTATAACCCACATCTTGCCCTACTTTCAGAAACCCACATTACGCATCAAGGCAAGAATCTACTTGGTCAATTAGGGTATGATGTAGTGGTTAGTTCAGAGTTAAATACTGCGGTCCGAGGAGTTGTCATCTTGAAGCATAGGCAATTTAAATGGGTAGTTATTAAGACATCTGAAGTACCGGGTTTTTAAGAACCCAGCGGTGCCAGGGAGAACACCTGAAAACTTCGAGTCCTTCCTGTTTCAGACCAAAGAAACACAGAGTCTTCTTGGTGAAGTCAAAGATCGTATTTATTGGCTGCAGCCAGTAACAGATATCCTAGAAGTACAACAGCGTGTCAGTTCTCAGGAGACTGCTCAAAGTTACAAAGCCAGTCTTCTTCTTTTATACCAAATAATTAGCTTCGGGCAAACATTCCTTATTTTACAGTAGACCATACACATATTTCTACTACAAAGAAAAAGCAGAGTCATGATGTTAAACACATATTTCAGTTCGTCCAACCCATAATTGATTACCCGGCAAGACCCAGTATTTCCATCAGATATCGACAGACCCCTAATAAAATCGGGCACCTCCTCCTCGTAAAGCAAGTCATAAACCAACAGAAAGGGACAGGTGTATGTAAGATTAGGCATGGTTTGTGTGTGATGAAAGGTTTATGATATGTTGTGCCTTGATACTGATCTCGCTCGGCCACTGGAAAAGGACCTGGCCGAACAAGTTTGGCTGTAGGCAGTGGAGTCAGCTTGCCCAGGTCATGGTGGAGTCAGCGAAGGTGTACGTGTCCTTCGGACTCGTCTTGGCTTTAGTCATTGCCTTATGTGAGGGCAATCACAAAATGGATGCCGTTCACAAAATGGAACCCGAGGGTTCGTGACGGAAATGCCGGTTTCAGGGTGATCCCAACACTCGATCGTGACGAAAATGCTTATGTATACCGCACTCGTCATTTACGGTTTGCTGATACCAACATCGTCATGAATCGACTATGTTTATAATGCAGGTCCAGAATTCTCAGTACCACAGCCCCTCCTTTTGCCCTTACTAAGGCAATAACCTATACTCAATTTAATCTTAGTCTAGGTCTGTGTTCATGAAGTCATTGAGATGTTGCTGTAGCATCATCCTATTTAGCTCGTTTCTTGATACCGGTTTCCTTACACATGGTGTAGCGCAGAGGCCACATATTGCAGGAGCACACTGTACACATAGGCAGAACAGAAAGAGAATGGCTAAGACCATCCCAATGACCATCAGAATCTTCCATCCCCAGGCGGATATCAGTCCCCAGAACCACCCCACTAATGACCAATCTCCTTTATCCGTGTGGATAGATTCGGAGATTTTATGCAGTTTGGAGATGGCCTGGTAGACTGTCGGGGCGTTATCTGGGATGAAGATGCAGCAACTTGATTGGATCACTTTACATACCCCACCTCGGTCTGCAAGTATGACGTCGAGTGCGACCCTGTTTTGAAGAGTCATAAGGCGATCCAACTGGAGCTCGGCAGTCAAATTGCTAAGGGCACCAGCTGTTTCAATGACAGTGGATTCAACCACCCTTGTCAATTGCCTTATTTTCCTGCTGTTCACCATAGGCCCCCAAAAAGGCAGAAAACCCCTTGAGAAATCTCCAAATTCTTGTCCGGCAGTGTCATCTTTACTCATGGCACCTCTAACTATCCTTGTCCTATGGTAATCTGCTGCGGCCGTGTAGGTGGGAGGCAACAGGAACGAAACAAAACATGTGCCCGAGAAGTCAGGGGGCAACCATGTATAGGCTCTATCATGGCAGATGAAATAGGTGCCCCTAGCTGCCAGGAACGAAGGGGAAGTCTGAGATGCAAAAACATATGTTTCGGTGCAGACACTTCTCCCTAACTGAGCTCCGGGATTTCTACCATTACATTGCAGACACAGGCGACCCTGATGGGGTACTATCCAAATCGGGTAGGACCTTTTTTCTTGCTGGTTCTCACTCAAAGTGACTCTATACCCTGTTATGTTCCATCTATCATAAGCCTGCAACTCATCTCTCAGAATCATTGTGTATGAATCGATGTTCCTGCTCATGTTCGTTATTCCCACTACCAGTGCTTTGTTGCTCAGGTTACCTCTCATGGAATGTGTGGGATATGGTTCGATGGCGTATATGAACATTGTTTGAAATGCCCACAGAGAACCATTGTAACTAAACGGTAAGACCAAGTACGGGATACCCTTATCTGTCGTGTGTGGCATTAGACCACAAACCCAACAATTAGTTGTGTTAACTACTAGCTGGTGTTGGTGTAGGAGCTGAACAAAGGAATTATTAATAAATTCGGATCTCCTAGCGGACTCGTGTTCAGGCAGAGGGTGGAAAGAATGCGGGGAAGCAGTAGAAGGAGGTGTAGGTTGTACAGTAGGCATAAACGTTACTTGAAAAGAGAATGTCACATAACCCATTAAGTTAAATCATTAAGCTCAATAGCAAAAACGAACATAATATTAAAAAACGTTTTGTTGTAGTCAATTTACATAATTTCTGTCTGAAAGTTATTGTCCGTGCAGGTCTCTCCAACTCAAGGAAATCCATCCTCTCTATTTGCTGCCCGCGGTGGTAGGTTGATTCTGCTAAAGAATGCCTCTGTCAGTCCAGGGCAACTCCCTTAGACCAACCAGAACCGTCGACCTTATGTCTCGGGCTGCACTCAGAAGACTTTAAGCAACCGCGGCCTTAGCAGCTGAACCTGGATGGCGGTTAAAAACCCCCAAAAATAAGTAGATCCTCGGTGGAGAGTTCAACCTGCAACCAAAAATCACAAAAAAGGCTTTATTTACTTTATTTGTCCATGACTCTCGGTCTCAAATTATAACGGTTTCTTTCAGGCAGTTCTTGATTTCTGAACAATAGTTCAGGTTCTGTAGTGTTCAATCGGATTGACGGTGGCACAGCTTCCTGCAACACGTTATCGTTTTCCAGATCGGAAGTTGTTCCTCTTACACTAGCATCTCTGAAGGGTAGAAAGCGTGGCACAGTCTCTGTTTCAGAATCAGCAATCCCCTCCTGGACCCACCGGTCGCTCGGCAAGGGCAACGGGACCCGCTTACAATGGGCGCCGTGCACCCAATTCCGTTTGCCGTGGACACGTACTGCAGAGCGGGTAGCCAGCAGCACTTGGAAGGGTCCGGACCAGCGAGGCTGTTCGTTCTTGGTTCGCTGGAAGTTGCGCACCAGGACCCAGGTGCCAGGTTCAATTGCGTGGCCTGGATCGTCAGACGCTGGCGGTAAGGAGCTGTGGACCTGTTGGTGTAAGACGCGTAATTTAGCCATCAATTCATACAAATAGTCAAGCAGTACAGGGTACAAAGAATTCACCAAGCACTCAATTATCAAGTCCACGTTCAAAATAGTAAAATGAATGAGTTTCTTCAGATTTCTTCTTTTATTCCGTCATCCAATGAAAAGAAATTCTTGATACAGCAATACATCCAACACGTGTTTCGTCTAGTCTGTGTTTGACATTAAGACTTCTTCAGGGCTGCAAGTGATTGGTTTGTGATACCAAACAATATAGTACATCTACAAAAATTATAACAATAACATAGGCTAATAATTACTTCTCAAAGTCACCGAACAATGTAACACAGAAAAACGTAAAGCAAAAGGAAGTCCCAAATACCAAGCGTGAAAAGTTGTATCACCCAAGCGTGACAGAACAACTCGCCAAGTTGGCAGTCCAAAGTATGAAACCCATAGTAAGACAGAGTCAATCACGGTAAATAAATAAATAACAACGGAGTAAAATCATACCCCAAAAAAGAATGTATTAAGTATTCCTCAAGCCTCAGTACAATCACGTCTTCTCATCTGTCTGAAAAATTAGAGTACCCTGATCACAAGCCATTCTCAAGGGATCTATGACGAATAAAACACAAAAAAACAACGTTGGTAAAACTCACCCACAACCAATGATATATATATCTCTTGTAGCACGTCTTATTATTATCTTCATCACATATGTGAAGAATGGGTAGTAACCTCAAACCTCACAAAATTCAGGCAACAACTGCAAGTAAAACGTAACAGAAAGTAACTACACCATTCACTGGTGATTACAAAAGAGCATATTTAGATTAACAATGTAAGTCGTCTCCTTACCTATCTGTATGCCGAGTCAATAAATCCAATAATCACTCTCCCATAATGTAAGTAATCATCCGCTAAAAAAGTACCTGACAAAATATAAGTCATAAGTTCTATGCGTCTAACTTTGATTTCCAAATGCAGTGAATTCGTAAAAAATAAGCCTAAAAGCTATGATTGCGAGTAACAATTCACCTCGTATCAGGAGTGTCCGAGAGTATCCGACGTTCCGTATTTCCGCGTGCTACGCGGGCGCCATCTTGTAATGGCTTTAAGTAGTAACTGAGAGCATGCGCCATCTTGGAGCGGTGCTATCGTCTAAAATCACGTTACAGCGTAAAAATTAAACTTTAAATTAAATCGATAGCACAATGGCCGTATTGTGGTAATGGCACGTATATATTCTCTGTTATATAAAAAATGAGCCTATAAGCTATGGTTACGAGTAACAATTCACCTCGTATCAAGAGTGTCCGACATTCCATATTTCCGTGAGTTACGCGGGCGCCATCTTGTAATGGCTTTAAGTAATAGCTAAAAGCATGCAACAACGTAAACATTAAACTAGAAATTAAATCGATAGCACAATTGTCGTATTGAAGTAATGGCACGTATCTATTCTCTGTATTATATACACGTTACTAAGTAATTAATATTATATGATAATACGCACCATCAATAGCGTATCACAACAAACTAATTAACCTAATAAGTTAACACTATCCACACTGCAAATGAAACTAGTAACACCAGCTAATATCGCTAAACAGTTCGTAATCCATGTAGACGTATATGATAATACGGTAAATAAGTAACCATATGTGTGCTAAGTCATCTCCACTATATCAGATGTTCTATTGCCTTCTTTATTCAGTATAATGTCATAATGTTATCACTGTCCACAAATCAACGCGACTGTCAGACAGATAGGTGTGAGTCATATTACCCTATATGAATGGCTCATTACTGGGCAAATGTAATGCACCTAAAACCAGGGTCAATTTCATTGGATGACGGAATAAAAGAAGAAATCTGAAGAAACTCATTCATTTTACTGTTTTGAACGTGGACTTGATAATTGAGTGCTTGGTGAATTCTTTGTACTGGTTGTTAGCCACTCATTGGCTATTCATGAGAGTCTTGGTGACAGATTCTTGTTCACTTTGAGCACCTCCTATACTTGTTAACTTAATTTACTTACACACGCTGTGCGCTCCGTGTAAACTGTCACCTTTTCTGCTAAGCAGTACAGGGTGTTCTACCTCGCTAAACCTAGTGGGCCTTGGCACTCTCCCCAAATGTTGGCCGGATGGCCGAACACAATCTCGTACGGACTAAGTCCCAGTCCCGAATGCGCAGTCATTCTTGTCGATAGGAGTGCTAAAGGCAGGGCGTCAGGCCATTTAAGACCAGAGCTTGCTTGAATCTTGGCCAATTTCAGTTTTAATGTGCCATTATAGCACTCTACTAATCCAGCTGATTGGGGGTGATTTGCAGCGTGGAACTTCTGATGAATGCCTAGCCCTTCACATACTCTCCTCATCACTCGACCCACGAATTCACTTCCGTTATCACTCCAGACCATTCTCGGCATTCCAAATCTAGGGAAGAACTCTTTGACACAGGCCTTAGCTGTGGACAGGGCAGTATTGTCCTTTAAGGGGTATGCCTCTACCCATCTTGAAAAGGCACAAACAACAACGAGTACTTATTTCAAATTGTTGCACCTTTCCATGTGGATGAAATCTAGCTGCAAAACCTCGAACGGATACGTTGGAGGCGCAAAATGACCAGCTGGAGTTGGGGTTCCCCTACCAGGATTGTTTCTCAAACACACCATGCAATTCTTGACCACATTCTCTGCACACTTGGATATACCCGCATTTTGCCATACCGGAGCTAACAACTTACAAATCCCTTTCACACTGATATGAGCCATACCATGGGCCATTGTCACCACTGCAAGCACATACGCATCGGGCAACAACCATCGCTGGTGTTCTGACAATTCGACCCAACAACCATTCACATCCAATCTACCTTTACTTTCTCTCCATTCATTCAACGCTTTCTCTGAAGCTTCAGCTTGAATCGACTTTACGCTCTCTATCGTGTCTTCACACATTCCAACATCACCAATCCATCTTGCAGGACCTGTAACATACATTCGACTCGTCACGTTCCTTGCAGTTTCTTTCGCGACTTCGTCGGCAAATGCATTACCACGACCAACATCATCCGTGACCTTTTTGTGTGCACTGCACTTCACAATTGCAACTTGTAACGGCAAGGTCAGTGACTCAAGGAGCTCATTCACCAACTGACCATGCTGGATCTTAGCACCGTGTGAAGTCAAAAACCCACGTTCACGCCACAAACATCCAAAACTATGAGCCACTCCAAACGCATACTGACTGTCAGTGTACACATTCACTCGCTTTCCTTTCGCCAACACGCACGCTCTCGTAAGTGCAATCAACTCTGCGGCTTGCGCTGAGTTATGTGGGATTCGTGCAGCTTCAACAACCGTATGCAAAGTCGTAACAGCATATGCCACAGTCGTATCACCATTCGGAAGCTTAAAGCACGACCCATCAACCCACAAAGTACCATCACATTGAGTAAGAGGAGTGTCCCTAAGGTCTACTCTCCCTTTCGTTTCTTCTTCTGTCCTAAAGAAACAGTTGTGCTGCTTTTCAGCATTTTCTGTCTCAACTGGAATCGGCAACAACGTGGCTGGGTTTAATGCATTACATCTTTTAATGTGGACATGGCTTGTTAACAAGGTTAACTCATAACCTGACAATCGAGCACTAGTTAAGTGCTGTATCTTGGTGCGATTCAATAAGGTATCTACTGCGTGTGGGACCTTTACAATTAGGGTATTGTCCATCACCAAACCAGCAGACTGTCGAATAGAAACAGCTGCTGCGGCTGTGGCTCTCAGACAACTCGGCAACGCCCTAGCTACTGGATCTAGAGTCGACGAGAAATACGCGCATGGACGTTGCTTGTCCCCAAAAGACTACATCAACACTGATAATGCACATCCTTCTTTCTTATGGACATATAGTGTAAAGGGCTTACTGTAGTCGGGGGTACCCAACACAGGAGCCAAACACAATGCATCACGCAATTCGGAAAAACTTCTCCGACACTCTTCAGACCACGGAATGGGATTTGGTGTATCCTTAAAGGTTAATGCTTCCAACGGTTTGGCCAACAGGGAAAAATTCGGTATCCATTGCCTACAATATGATGTAATACCCAAGAAAGCACGCACTTCGTCTGTGTCCTAGGCACACTCAGTTCTGCAATCGCCTGAATTCTTTCTGGGGTCAGTTTCTTTCCCTCCTTTGAAAAGAGGTGACCTAGGTAGGTCACTTCTTGTCGGCAATATTGTAATTTCGATAGAGACACTTTGTGATGCAATTTTGACAAATGACGATAAGGTGGCATTTTTACAAATCTCCTTAGTATCTGCAGAAACTAGCAAATCATCAACGTACTGGATAAGGGTAGCGCCATCAGGTAAAACAATCGTGTCAAGCTGTGTTTTTGGAAAGGGAAGACCACTCAGTCCCCCCGAACGTATGGATGGGTGCCCCGATCCCCCCGGGAAACCGTTGTGGGCGGGGGGCGTGTCTCGGCTGGTATGCCCAAAGGGGTTGTCCTAGACACCTGCCCGGAAGTCCGCGCACGGATGGGCGTACCTGAGGCGGGCCCCCGCCCTCCCACAGATGGATAAATAGAGCGGGATTTCAACGAAGCTTCCTCTTGTTCCAGTGCTCTGAAGGCTGCACCACTCGTCGCTCGTGAGCCCTTGAAGGAACAAGCGGCAATTTTGAGAACTTGTAATCTTTCTTGTTTCTTTTTCAGTGTCAGGCGTGTGGAAGATCTAGACCGAGAGCATGTCTGGCAAGAAAGCGGGAAAGAGCTCCGAGATGGAGAAGATGCTACGCACCTTGGTAAACCGGGTAGCTGTGATCGACCGGAAAATGGGTAAAGTGGACGTAATCGGTCGAGGCTTAGCGGACGTCAAGAAGCAGTTGGCAGCCCAGAACACCCCCTCGGAACGGCCTAAAAAGGTAATAGGGCCGGCCTTGCCGGATGTCGCCCCGAAGGGTAAGGGTAAGAAAAGTAGGGGGAGGGCAGGTTCTAGGGAGGCCCCAGTCCCAGTGGATAGCCCGGTACCAGGTCCGGATGTGGGTTTACCAATCCCCGTAGTAATAACGCCAGTCGGGGATGACCAAATGCCCCAGAATTGGCCCTTCAGTTAGCGGCAGTACTACCTTGGCTAAAGAAGGGAGCAGGGGGAACAGTGGCTGCGGGTGATCCGACGGAGGAAGCCAGACTAATAATTGAGCAGTTGCGGCAGTCAAGGGATGCCGGGACAGTCAATGTACCTTGTATTTCCCCACAGGTGGCGACGGGGTCACGACGGATGATGGTCGAACGAAGACAACGGACACGCCGTCCGAACCCGGTAAGAGACCATTGCCATTGGCAGGGGAGAGTTCAGTGCCTTCGAGGCGGGAACGTTTGTCTCAGCACATTCCGGCAGCCACAAAGGAAATGATATGGGTGGACAAATACATCAATATGTTTTCCCTTTTGACTGACCATCGAGAGATGGAATATGCAAAGACCCAGAAGGATTTATGGCACCCCAGCGTATGGCGGGCCAAGATGGCGGAATTCAGGGTCGACGAGACCATGGTGAACTGGGTCAGGGCCTTTTCTGTTTTCACTGCAGTTATGGGGGAGCGTAGACCTGAAGTGTTGCCCGACTTAACATGTTATCAGAACAGGATCATGAATTTCTATGCAATGTACGGGGGAAACAAATGGAAGGGATATGACGTTAATTTTAGAAAGGCGAAGGAGTTTAACGAGGCTTTAACATGGGATTGTCTGGACACGGTGTCCTGGCATAATCAGCTGTTGGCGGGACCCGCGGGGACGTCAGTGCCGAGCACGAGCGTCTCTGGGACATTCCAACAGAAGCCGGCACACTCCTTTCGGACGAACGCCGGGGGGGAGCAGCATCCCAGGTCCGGCGGGAATGGAGGCAAGCGGGGGGTTTGTTGGGGATTCAACAAAGGAACCTGTACCAGGCCTCAAGGAACGTGTAGGTTCCGGCATGCTTGTTTGGGCTGTGGGAATTCCTCACACCATGAAACTGGCTGCCGCTCCAAGTCCAATGGGGCGGGAGGAAGGGGGGGATCCAAGCAGGATTGAGGTGGTGCCTTGGAAGCAAACATCTTCGCCCATCGATATCTTGGCTTTGACCCCCTGGCTGAACCGATACCCAGATAATGTATCCGCCGGGATTTTGAGGAATGGCTTTCTGTACGGCTTCAGAATCCCGGTGGGAAATTTTCGGGGGAGCCCCGTCTGTAAGAACCAACTGTCTATTCAACATAACCCGGCATTGGCCGCCAAGAAAATAGCGAAAGAGGTCAGCTTGGGACGGGTGGCAGGGCCATTTGCAAGCCCGCCAGTGTCCGAATTTGTGTGTTCACCTCTAGGAGTGGTCCCGAAGAAGGACCCGGGGGAGTATAGACTCATTCACAATCTGTCGGCCCCGAAGGGGGCCTCGGTGAATGAGGCCATTGACCCTGAAGTGTGCTCAGTTCGATACGCATCGTTCGACGATGCCGTCGTTCTGCTGAATCGCCTGGGCCCCGGTGCACTGTTGGCAAAATCAGACATCGAATCGGCATTCAGGTTGCTCCCGGTACATCCTCAGGACCAGCGCTTGTTGGGATTCACGTTTCAAGGGAAGTATTTCATGGATAAATGTATGCCCATGGGTTGTTCAATTTCATGTGCCTATTTTGAGATGTTCAGCTCCTTTTTGGAATGGGCGTTCACCGAGGCCACGGGTGATGCATTATCTTGATGACTTCCTTTTTCTAGGTCCGGCGTACACTGCGGAATGTGCGCAAACACTACGGGACTTCTGCACGCTCATGCGCGAGTTTGGGGTCCCATTAGCGCCAGGTAAGACAGTGGGGCCATCTACCTCACTAGAGTTTTTGGGGATTGAGCTCGACTCAGTGGAAGGATGTTTCCGTCTGCCAATTGAAAAGGTGGCCAAGTTCAGGGCTTCCTTGATACAATGTCTCAGTAAGGACAAGGTGACCCTACACCAGTTGCAACAGACAGTGGGTCAGCTTAATTTTGCCTTGAAAGTGATACCGATGGCTAGCCCGTTCTCACGTTCCATTGCGCAAGCTATGGTAGGCCTCAAGGAGGGTCACCACCGCACTAGACTGTCGGCAGAGGTTCGCCAGGACATGCGCATTTGGTTGGCATTCCTGGCGGATTTCAATGGTCGAGTGGCGTGGAACAAACCCCCAGCATCGTCTGACGAATTGGGTTTGTGGACCTACTCGGCTGGGAGCGTGGGATTTGGCGCAATTTTTGGTAACCGGTGGTCGGCGCAAACATGGCCGTTGTGGTGGCACTCAAGTGGCCTAACAGGTAACATTGGGTTCTTGGAGCTATTCCCCATCTGGGTGGCTCTGCTGACATGGCCGGAAGACTTTAGGAACCGCTCAGTGGTGTTCTGGTCGGACAACATGATGGTGGTCGAGTGCATTAATCACCAGGCAGCACGCTGCAAGTGGATATTGAGATTGTTGAAGGAAATTGTATTGCGATGCATGAGATTGAATGTACAGTTCAGGGCAAAACATGTGCCGGGTGTACTGAATAATGCAGCTGATGCACTCTCTCGTTCACACATGCAGGCTTTCAGGGGTTATCTACCCACAGCGGAACTAGTAGCGGCACCATTCCCCGAAGCACTATGGCAGATCGGTGCCCCGGATTACAAGATCTCGTGGCAGCCAGCTTAGCGCTCAGGACGAGGAAAGCTTATGAGGGAGCGTTTCGTTCATACTGCGCCTCTTTAGGGCCGGTGGGGAGCCATAGCTGGGGGCGGGAAGAATCCTTCCTCGGGTTCTTGGTGGCACTTCATAAGGAAGGCCGATCGGCGGCAACGGCCAACAGATATAGTGCAGCCATATCATTCATGGCGCAACTCCATGGGGTACGGGACCCAACGGGTTCCTTCTTAGTCAGGAAAGCGCTCCGCGGTTGGCAGCGCCTGGAGGGTCGCAGGCAAGATACAAGGCACCCGATTGGGCTAGACAGGTTGTCCCTGCTACTAGCAAAGCTGGATGAGACATGCTCCTCGCCCTGCGAGGTAATTCTGTTCCGAGCGGCTTTCGCATTGGCATTCCACGGGGCCATGCGGGTAAGTGAACTCGTAGCAAGGAACAAGAAGGATGTTGAGGGAGGTCTATGCAGGGATCAAGTTCAAGTACGAGGTGATTCTCTGCTGATCTCGATAGCCAGGTCCAAGACAGACCAGGAGGCTTTGGGGAATAGTGTGGTTTTGCAGCGCGCCCAAAGGAGCTCCTGTTGTCCCATAAGGTACTTAGAGGACTACCTGGCTCAGAGGTCGACAACATGGGGGGGGACCCTGCTTATACACAAGAATGGCACCCCGCTGACGAGATTTCAGTTCCGGAGGGTGCTGGCAATTACGATTGAGCGGCGGGCTTGAACCCGTGCGATTTTGGGACCCACTCATTCAGAATAGGGGCCGCTACTGAGGCTACGGCTCGGGGTCTGGGTGCTGAGGAAGTGAAGCAGTTAGGCCGTTGGTCCTCGAACTGTTTCAAGAGGTATGTGCCACTGCACATGTTGTAAAAGACTGATGAAATGCACTCACGCTTGTTGTCTTTTGTTTGGATTACAGTTTCGCAAGCCTGTGACGCGGGGCGGAAATTGGGATCGACCCAACATCAGAGGACCAGCGGTCAAGGATCACCGACTGGAGATCAAGTGGTATGGGTCGTGGGCCACTCATACGTGAGGCGTGCCGGGGACGTATTCAAGGCAGGTGACGCGATTCACGCATCTGGCGGAATACGGGTTCAGAGTGACCTTCCATGGGAAGGGAGGCCTCTGTTTTGACCAATTTCAAACCTTTGTGGAGGAACTCTTAGGGCGGCAAAGGTCACCGCCATCTGTACTCATAGTGCACCTGGGGGGCAATGACTTGGTAAGACTGGGAAGGCGGGTGTTAGTTGAACACATATTGTCGGCAGTCAGCTGGTTGGCTAGGAGGCTCCCGGGGTGTACAATTGCATGGTCCCACATGATCCCCAGAAGAATCTGGCGGGGGGGTATCTCTGTGATGGCGTTGAACCACTCGGTAAAGAGGGTCAACAACAAAATTGAGAAATTGTTTCGATCCACGCATTTGCAAAGCATTCCCCATGGGTGTATTCGGGGTGATCACTGTTACCTGAATGATGGGGTTCACCTGTCCAGGGCTGGGAATGATTTACTCATAGGAGACATCATAGCATGGCTAGTGGCATTGAGGAGACATGACCTTTAGGAGGTGTGGGGGGGCCGGATAGTCGGTCAACTATCCGGCCTGTGGCGGTAAGGTCATGATCGGTGAGCAGTGATTTCAAGGTCCCTAGGGGGGGCGCCACCCAGTACGGATGGGAGCGCCCGGGGGGAGGCGGCCATTGGCCCCTCCCATTAGGAGGCGGCACCCACTACGGATGGGTCGCATAGGGGGAGACGGCCATAGGCCCCTCCCAGGGGGAGACGGCTATATGCCCCTCCTACGAATTTCCCGGGGGCCGGATATCCGCTCCGGCGGAAGAGAGTGTGGGGAAGGGGGGAGTCCACGCTGTCCTTCTTACGGATACCTCGCACGAGAACTCGGACGACCTTTAAGATGGCGTCGAGTGAAAGGGGGCCCCCACGACAAGGGAAGTTACAGTTGGCAGCGAGGGTAAAGTCCTCTGCGCCTGCGCCACTCACACCGTGAGGGCGGGAATTTGGTAGTAGGGATCTGACACCGGTTAAGACCTTGCCGTTGGCCCTTAATGCTAGGGTGTACAATTTTATTTTAGAATGTTATGCATTTTCAGGATGCTAGACTCGGCTAGGAAACCTTTGTATTAGAGATTTGTTAAGGTTAGCCAAAGAACTTGTCTTCATCAAAATGTAATGGAAGTAAAATTGGACATGATTCATGAAACGTTTTTAATTTAAAGTTTTAAATTTTGTTTCATATTTTAATAAATTAAGCCGGGGGGGTAACTCTCCCCCGCCTTCCAAAAGTTCAAACCTGTGTCTGTCTCCTCCCATGGGGAATTGGTGTTGGGAGGGGGTGGCGGGCATCCCGGCCCATATGGAAAGGGAAGACCACTCGGTCCCCCCGAACGTATGGATGGGTGCCCCGATCCCCCGGGAAACCGTTGTGGGCGGGGGGCGTGTCTCGGCTGGTATGCCCAAAGCGGCGTAGCCGAAGCACGCCTTTCCCGCCCAGAAGGGGTTGTCCTAGACACCTGCCCGGAAGTCCGTGCACGGATGGGCATACCTGAGGCGGGCCCCCGCCCTCCCGCAGATGGATAAATGGAGCGGGAATTCAACGAAGCTTCCTCTTGTTTCAGTGCTCTGAAGGCTGCACCACTCGTCGCTCGTGAGCCCTCGAAGGAACAAGCGGCAATTTTGACCCACCCACCAGCCCCTTTTTTGCAATGTTTTTTTAATAAAGTAATTGTTGGTGATATTCAAATGTATTAAAAAGGTACAGTCACTTTTGCATCATGGATGTATGCCTTTGATTGAATAAATGTTTGTAGGACTTTTTTCCTTTGTAGAAACGTAGAGGAATGGATCAAATAATAAAAATTGTCTTGTTCTTTAGGACTTTTTTCCCTTTGTAGCAATGTCAAAGTGATGAATTGTCAAGCTATTGCCGATTAGGCGTATTTTCTTTCCTTTTAGTAGGTAAAACAACTGTCGTATTTATTTTGGTCGGGCGGTAAGGTCATGATCGGTGAGCAGTGATTTCAAGGTCCCTAGGGGGGGCGCCACCCAGTACGGATGGGAGCGCCCGGGGGGAGGTGGCCATTGGCCCCTCCCATGGGGAGGCGGCACCCACTACAGATGGGTCGCCTAGGGGGAGACGGCCATAGGCCCCTCCCAGGGGGAGACGGCTATATGCCCCTCCTACGAATTTCCCGGGGGCCGGATATCCGCTCCGGCGGAAGAGAGTGTGGGGAAGGGGGGAGTCCACGCTGTCCTTCTTACGGATACCTCGCACGAGAACTCGGACGACCTTTAAGATGGCGTCGAGTGAAAGGGGGCCCCCACGGCAAGGGAAGTTACAGTTGGCAGCGAGGGTAAAGTCCTCTGCGCATGCGCCACTCACACAGTGAGGGCGGGAATTTGGTAGTAGGGATCTGACACCGGTTAAGACCTTGCCGTTGGCCCTTAATGCTAGGATGTACAATTTTATTTTAGAATGTTATGCATTTTCAGGATGCTAGACTCGGCTAGGAAACCTTTGTATTAGAGATTTGTTAAGGTTAGCCAAAGAACTTGTCTTCATCAAAATGTAATGGAAGTAAAATTGTACATGATTCATGAAACGTTTTTAATTTAAAGTTTTACATTTTGTTTCATATTTTAATAAATACGGCCGGGGGGGTAACTCCCCCCCGCCTTCCAAAAGTTCAAACCTGTGTCTGTCTCCTCCCATGGGGAATTGGTGTTGGGAGGGGGTGGCGGGCATCCCGGCCCATACAAAGCTTGACTGTATATTGATGGACTTTCGCAGTAGCCCTGAGGAGCGCGCTTAAAGCGGAAACTTCGTCCTCCTAAACTGAAGCCGAAAATATCCCTGCTCTCCTCGGCAATCGGGATGCTGAAGAAAGCATTCTTCAAGTCAATCACCGAAAACCAGGTGGCGGAAACTGGAATCATAGTCAATAGGGCAGTGATATCAGGGACAACCGGAAACTGTGGCACGACAACTTTATTCACCTCTCTAAGATCAATCACAAACCTGTAAACAGGCAGCTGGGAAGGATCAGTGCGTTTCAAAACAGGCAAAACAGGACTGTTACAAACATTTCCTCTCGTCTCTTCAATCACATCCTTTTCGATCAAATCATAAATGATCGCTAACAACGCCTTTTCACCTTCGCTAGATATCTTGTACTGGGGAATGCGCGGCATTCTAACATTGGCTTTTAATGTCACTACATATGGCGGTATTTCCAAAAGACCCACATCATTAGGACCTTTAGCCCAAAGAACATCCGGGAGACAAGACAATTCTGTCGGGAGCGTGTCTTTCGATAAATACATTGGAGAAACTAGTCTCCTACCCAGTGTAAGTTGTACTCCCGAAGGGGAACAGTACAAAGTCGCATGTAATCTTTTCAATAGGTCCAATCCTAACAAGTTTTCGCCACAACCCGTCGACAGAATAAGGGGTGCTTCTAGTTCACAAGGTCCAACAGAAAGAGACATAGGACTAGAAATCGGGTTCCTAACCGGGGCGCCAGATAAACCTACTGAAACATTCATTTTGCCAGACAAAGGTGCGCCAGGGAGTTTCGAGTGCATAATAGAACTCTTTGTAGCACCAGTATCCAACAGAAAAGGTTCTGACACACCTGATGTAATAACCTCAACATAGGGTCCACTCTGATCTACTGGAACTGAAACGACTCCCTCTCTTTGTCCTTGGCTGTCTTAGCAATCAGTATTATTCATATCCTCTTCTTCTGCATAGTAGTCATCAGTATAGTACTGAGCCGTCCTACCAGATGCACTATTCTGCTGATCAAAACTATTCATAGAATTCTGAGACGGAAAGGATTGCACGTTTTGTGGGAACGCACCGCGTCCCCTCCCTCTAGGAGCCTGTTGATTACTTCGACCTCTTGCATCAGGAGCACCGTTCGTGCGTTGTAACAAAACCGGTCAACTATTCTTAAAGTGACCCTCTTTCTTGCAATACGCGCACTGATTGGGTCCATACTGTAAGCGTTGTTGAGGAAACTCATTTCTTTGCGAGTTCCCCGAATATTGTTGGGGCTGTTGATAATCGCGCTGACTATTGGTACGGGGCAAATAAGCTTGTTGTAAGAGAACCTTAGTCTTTAGTTCTTTAGTCTTCTTATCCGCTTTTTTCTAACTCATCTTTGCGCCTACTTTCATAGTACTGGGCCGTAGCTAAAATCTGTGCTGACGTGGAAATAGCCCAAGCACTCTCAGAATCCTTCAACTTATTACACAATTCAGGAAGTAAATTATGTACAAATTTGTCGACGAACAATCTCTGGCCACCCTCGGTAGCCATATCCTGACCACTATGATCTGAAAAAGTTTATTCGAACCGCGTGAAAAAGTCAAATACATTCTCGTCTTTCTTCTGCTTACATGCAGACAACTTGTCCCAATTAACGCGCAATTCGGGCATTAGGGTTTTCATATAAGTAATAATTCTACCAGGGAGTTCAGAAATTAAAGGCTCGGGTTTAGCACCACCAACTTGTCTGTTATCTATGGCAGCAAAATTAGCCCATGTATCACCTAACTCCTGATCGTGATCCGTATGTCGAATCTTTCCCCATAAAGGCTGTGGGACAACATTTCCAAACAACATGTCTATATCGGCTAAGTTCATAATTCATGAGCCTACAGTTTGTGACAACTCCTTATAATACCCGGCAGGATTTTTACAGGGGTCAGGTAATGTCTGTTTGAGAGCCAAAACTACAGACCTCTTCCAAGGGACATGTACCCATACACGCTGAAAATGCGGCGGAATGGCTGGATTGGCGTTTGCGTCCCCTTCCCTCCAAACCGGGGGAACCTCTCTCATGGGATACTGTTGCGCCTTTTTCCTACCGGGTGCGTCATGCTCAGAGGATGACGGGAAGTGTCTCCCTTACTCCGATACGACAACAGTATCGCAATCGCTCTCTCAACATCAGTGCCTATGATCATGCCTTCCGAGAACTCAAACCGCACACGCCATATTTCAGACAGGTCGAGTTCCGGATCATTTCCCTCCAAATCTTCACGAAGAAATATACACATTTGTTCAAAAACATATCTCAGCTTCGACGCTTCCCATTGATGGAAAACTTCCATGATAGACTGTATATCATATCTCGCAGTATCGACAATCCATTTACGCGCTAACCTATTCAGTAATTCTCTCTCTCGATAGTCGGGCAGTTGGCTCCGCAACTGTCTTCGTTCTGCGATAAGGGTCGCATTAGGCGACCCAAAGAAAGGCGAGAAAAGGCCACTAACAGTGTTGGCCATTCTCTGCCGAACGGAAGGAGAAGCTGACGGAAGGACAGAAACACCAGGAAAGACATGCAGCGGTAAAGTAGAGGTGGGAGCAGTAGCAGAGGGAGTAGTAGGATAAACAGTTGGAGCAGTAGGCGAAGTCGTAGGAAACACAGATGGAGTAGGTAGCAAAAGCGGCGGCCCTTGAGGGGACTGCGCCGTAGGAATCGGAACCAGCTGAAGAGGAGCTGGTGGTTGCGGTAGAACCTGTGGCCCAACAATCGGGGGTTGCGCAACCAAAGGTTGCTGAGGTGCTGTAACACTCTGAGCATAAGGGGGTGGTGAACTCAGTAAATGAGACATCAAAGGGTCTTTATCGAGTTTTTATTTAGATTCTTGTTCTTTCCGCGGCAAAACTGGTAGCATTTATCATCCGCTAATTTCCTTATTCTATGCATTTGTTCGCTCTCTTGTTCTTCTTCATTATCCCTAAACGCAACAGCGGCTTGTACCATTGACATACCTCGTTTATTTTTCTTCGCTAATTTCATCTCTTTTTGTTTGGCTTCCTTGCGCCATAGATGAAAAGAGTCAAACATTGCCGGCCGGGCTTTCCTCTTAAAAAGTTTAACCTCGAGATTATCTAAAATTTCCGTGTCAAAGCTACCATATTGGGGCCATTTTAAAACACCGTCTTTTCTGGTGTATCGGATCCAGACTTCATTATATGTGATCGGGCCTACGCCATGTTTCACATAGAGTTCATATGTTGGAGTTCCAATCGGAGGAACCGGACACGAGTCCTCCAATCGGGAATCCCTATTACAACCAAGACAAAATAAATTTCCAAGTCTGCTTAGACCAGGCATCTTCGCTCTCTAGTCTAGCTTCAAACTTCAAAGGATTATCGAATACGATAGTCTCGTGAAAACACGAATCCTTCGGTTTTGGGGCCTGCAGGTACCAAACAAAACAATCCCGCAGGATACCAAACTAAGAACCAAACTAAGGACTGGGAGACGCTCCACTCATACTTAACTGAGGTATCGATGATCGATGACGTCACCAGAAGACTCGTCTATCGTTTCGCTCTACCAAGGATCGAGGGTCCAAAACAGGGCGATAGTCAGGGCAGCAGTCCTTCGTAGCCGTTGGGACGCGGGGAACCTCGCATCAAAGACTTTCGGACCACGTCGACATACAGGGGTCGATAAAGTGGATGGCCTTCCTCCAGAATTTTTACGCGAAGCTCCTCACAAACCTCTGGCTTGGACCGGTACCGCTGAATTCGCCACCGCGTTGGGCGCTAATTCAAGTACCGGGTTTTTAAGAACCCAGCGGTGCCAGGGAGAACACCTGAAAACTTCGAGTTCTTCCTGTTTCAGTCCACAGAAACACAGAGTCTTCTTGGTGAAGTCAATGATCGTATTTATTGGCTGCAGCCAGTAACAGATATCCTAGAAGTACAACAGCGTGTAAGTTCTCAGGAGACTGCTCAAAGTTACAAAGCCAGTCTTCTTCTTTTATACCAAATAATTAGCTTCGGGCAAACATTCCTTATTTTACAGTAGACCATACATATATTTCTACTACAAAGAAAAAGCAGAGTCATGATGTCAAACACATATTTCAGTTCGCCCAACCCATAATTGATTACCCGGCAAGACCCAGTATTTCCATCAGATATCGACAGACCCCTAATAAAATCGGGCACCTCCTCCTCGTAAAGCAAGTCATAAACCAACAGAAAGGGACAGGTGTATGTAAGATTAGGCATGGTTTGTGTGCGATGAAAGGTTTATGATATGTTGTGCCTTGATACTGATCTCGCTCCGCCACTGGAAAAGGACGTGGCCGAACAAGTTTGGCTGTAGGCAGTGGAGTCAGCTTGCCCAGGTCATGGTGGAGTCAGCGAAGGTGTACGTGTCCTTCGGACTCATCTTGGCTTTAGTCATTGCCTTATGTGAGGGCAATCACAAAATGGATGCCGTTCACAAAATGGAACCCGAGGGTTCGTGACGGAAATGCCGGTTTCAGGGTGATCCCAACACTCGATCATGACGAAAATGATTATGTATACCGCACTCATCATTTGCGGTTCTCTGATACCAACATCGTCATGAATCGACGATGTTTATAATGCAGGTCCAGAATTCTCAGTACCACACATCTTCTGATAAAAGCGATAGGTGGGCTATAGCACAGATTAAGGTGGAAGGTGTTAAATACATATTTTGTGTCTTGTATGGGTCTAATAGGGATTACCCTACTGTCATCGATAAGGTTAATATAGAGCTGGTGGACCGGGAGGGAGAACAGGTAATAATGGGTGACTTTAATTGCATAATGAGCTATTACATTGACACCACTAGAACAGGCGCATTTCAGATAATGAGCAAAACACGAGCTGCGATTAGAGAGCTTGGGAGAATACATGGTATAAAAGACGCCTGGCTGGTGCTATATCCAGATATTGCTGGATATATGTATTACTCAGCGGCACATAAACTCTGTTCGCGTATAGACATGGCTTGGGTTTCAGGCAGAATATTGGAGTCAAGTGGTATGCAAATCTGCCCAAGGATTACATCAGATCACAATCCAATCCTTTTAACATTCAAAATCAAGATCGATAAGCAGAGACCTAGGCCTTTCTCATTTCCTAGAAGTTTAATTTCAGATCTGAATTTTATGGCCAAGCTCAAGATACATTTGAAGGAATTTTGGGAAATTAATATAGGATCAGCCTCACATATCGTGGTCTGGGATGCATGTAAGGCTAACCTCAGGGGTTTACACAAAAATTTATATTTAGACAGTATCGGGAAAGGAAAAAAGAAAAAGATGATACCATTGCCAATATACTTCAAGCAGTAAAGCAATTAGCGGATGCATTGTTACAGCACTCATCAGAGGTAGAAACTCTGGGGTGTATCCTCGTTGATCTAAAATCTACTCTCAAAAATACACTCAGGGAGAAAAGCATTAGTAATTTGAACAAATATCATCTAACTCAATATGAGGGAGGCGAGAAAATAGGGAACATTTTAGCTCGCAAAGTAGCAGACGAAAAGGCTAAAACTTTAATCAAGGCTATTAAAGGATCAGATAATGTGATTTATAAAAATGCCGAGCAGATACTAGCGCAATTTGCTAAATATTATAGGGATCTGTATACTCCTGAGAGTCTGCCATTATTTATTGATATTCAAGCGTATCTGCAGACTACCCCTCTTAATCAGATTGAGAATGGACAGCTAGACACATTGTGGAGAAGTGTGGCTCACGGTGTAGAGCAGGCAGACCCGGAAGCTGAGGTCAGACCCGGGACCAGGGTTCAATTCCCGACGCGGCAGGGTCTTGAGCTCAATTGTCCATGGACTCGATAATTCTTGCTTCGGTGCCTGCTCTAATCATGTGTTCTCACTCTGCAACTCTGGGCATTAAGCTTGCTTAATCTCCACAACGGCCCCCCTGCGGCGGGATGCCTGGCTTTCACCTTGGGGATGCCCTGTAGGGGCTATCTCACAGGGAAAAGCCAGGACGGGTTCCCAAGGCAAGCCCCGGGAAACCTCTGGGTAGCTGTGCGCTCAATAAATGCAATAATAATAATAATAATAATAATTAACCAGTGACATCTCAATGGTAGAAATTAAAACAGCTGTGTTGTCGTTAGCAGCCGGGAAGGCGGCTGGAGAGGATTCCATCCCTTTAGAGCTGCATAGAGAATATATGGAAGAGGTCCTCTATTTAATAAGGTAATATCATATATTAGAAATGAGAGAAAAGCCCCTAGCTCCTGGAACATCACGAAAATTGTATTTTTCTTAAAAAATAATAAACTAGCTGATGATTGTGGGTCGTATAGACCCATATCGCTTATCAATACCGATGCAAAATTTTTTGCTAAAATTCTGGCAAATCGACTGGCACCGATAATGTCTGATTTGGTGTCTACCCAACAGCATGTGTTTATTCTAGGGAGGGATACTACGACCCATATAAATACTGCTGTTGCAGCATTTGATGTGGCCAGAGCTGGCTCATCCCCACTCGGTAGGATTTTACTAGATGCGGAAAAAGCATTTGACCGAGTGGGGTAGGACTACCTCTGGGCTACACTAGAAATATTTGGGATAAAAGGACAATTTCTACAGTGGGTCAAAGCTATTTATGATTATCCTAAGGCAAAGATCAGCTATGCAGGATTAAAATCTACAGTGTTCCCTATACTACGGGGCACTCTCCAAGGATGTCCTCTATCCCCATTAATATTCGCTCTATCAATGGAACCGTTCTTAGTATCTTTGCAGAATCAATCATGTATTATTCCCTTTACTTCAAGTCTGAACCTACTGAAAATAACTGTATATGCAGACGACATCGCTGTCTATTCAACAGATATAGAAGAAGCTACTGAAGGGATTATATTAGAAGCAAGAAGATATGGGTCGGTTTCTGGATATCGAATAAACACGAATAAAACACAGGTAGTAGTGAATTATAACGCATCAACGAGGGTACAAGGAGTTTGTAAAACTGCGATTTATTTGGAGGTAAAAATTTCTGCCAACTTAGAACAAGTAGTTACATTAAATTATGAAACTTTGTTAAAAGAGACAGTCATCTCACTGAAAAAATGGCATAAGGTTCCTCTCAGTATAAGTGGACGTATAAACTTAGTTAAAATGAAAATTCGCCCAAAATTTTTGTATCTGTTTCGCTCTATTCCTTTACGTATTAGCAATTCATTTTTTAAACGTTTAGATGGCATACTTAGCAGTTTCATCTAGGGGTACAAAAAAGCACAGCATGCAATTGATTTATTAAAACTTCCATTCAGTCAAGGAGGTTTCGACTTCCCTAATTTTAAACTTTACTTCTGGTCAGCATTTTTGGGTCGGATACGCAGCCTAATAAACCCAGGTAATAAGCTTTTTTATTATGTATTTATGTTAGGAGAAGAAACCAAGAAGTTTCTTTACAGAGTCAATGACCCAATTACTACAAACGGGTTCAATTTAAGACTGTACGTGAGACTATATTTATTTGGCGAACTATCCTAAATAAATATAAAATATCAATCTACCATTCTAAATTCCCTTTATGGGAAAACCCAGCACTCCGGGGAATATTTCAGGAGGTAGGATGGAAACATGGGCTAACCTGGGTATTGTAAATTTAGGAGATTTATATAACTCCAATGGATTCTTAACATTTGAGAGACTGAAGCTTATATATGACTTGACAGAGTGTATGCGATGGAAGTATTACCAGATACGTGATTATTTTGTGCGAAAATTGAAGATCATGGTAATATTGGATTCTAATCTATGGAAATGCATATATCAAAGGGAGAATACATCGATGGTCAGCACTGGTTATAAAAGCTTTAACTCTCACAAAGAAAGCGATTGTGGAAGAATAGCTGTACGGTGGAGTCAGAAAATGGGGTATAATATATCTGCTAATATGATCACGTCTGCAATTAGTGGTATATGCAAAGTGGTGCATTCATATAATTTAAGATTACAGCTATATAGAACTATTTGTTTTTTATATTATACCCCAGAGCTGATATCCAAGTGGGCATCAAACTTGATTACTGGTGATAGGACCAAATGCCCGAAATGTGATCTTAGTGGTATATGCAAAGTGGTGCATTCATATAATTTAAGATTACAGCTATATAGAACTATTTGTTTTTTATATTATACCCCAGAGCGAATATCCAAGTGGGCATCAAACTTGATTACTGGTTATAGGACCAAATGCCCAAAATGTGATCTGGTGGCAGCTGATCTTCAACACATGTTTTTCTTGTGTCCTATGTTGGGAGAATTCTGGCAAGGGGTGACCAAAGCTGTATCACTTAAATCAGATAGACATATTTAATTCACAATATCTGATGTCTTAATCGGGGGAAAAAATTGGGACGCTAAACAGAAGGATTTAATAACTATATTATTGTCCTGTGCCAGATTTACTATAGCCCGGGCCTGGATCTCAAAATCACCACCAGCAGTAATGCAATGGTGTTGTATGGTTAAAGATATATATAATATGGAGCTTTTACTTGCTAAAACTAGGGGGGTTCAATTGTTCTGTAAGATGAACAAAAATCTGGGGAAGTTTTATGTAAAGTTTGGCCTTATTTTTTTCTTATTTTTTTCAGATTCGTATTTGATGTCATCTTGTATCTTGTACTATAATTCACTGGTTTCATTTTTTGATATCTGTTATGTTTGTCTCGATGTATCTGTATTACTAATGTATTACTTTATTTTTTGTTATTTGTCTATGATGAATGAACTCATGTTAATAAAAAATATTAAAATATATATATATATATATATTGTGTGTTATTAATTAAATAATATGGTAGAGAGTTTTTAGTTTCTTTTTCTATTGAAGTTGTTGGGGTTTGTTTTCCGTTTTGCCAGCGGACATGGTCAGAGATGCAGGAGTTATGCAAGGTGTGGCTGGGAGTAAATCGCAGTGCATATGCACTTGTTTCAGCACCAGCTTTTTGGAGCTAACAATGGTGAGCACTGGTAGGACCCGACCCAATTAAAGCTGTGTCCGTTGGTGTGACTAATACAACTATACCAAACAGTCAAGCATAAAAATAATATTAAAAAACTATGGAGCATTTTACTTTACTAATATTAAGCATTGCATGTTATGAACCCTTTAGCTGCGGGGGTTATTCCCCGGCTGTGCTGGGGGTAGGGGGGGCTCACAGCGCCCACGTGCTCATGACGAGCTGATCTCGTCACGGCCACACCCGTTTCCTTAGAATGCTCAGCACAGCAGGGGAATTATCCCCCCGTGTGAGCGCTCTAATGGCCAGCACAGGAGCACCGTGGCTCATGACGAGCTGAGCTCATCATGAGCATGGGAGGGGTTAAAAAATACGGTAGATCATTTCTTTTTTCTTTTTCTGTTGACGTTGTCGGGGTTTGTTTTCCGTTTTTGCTACCACTGCTCTTTAATACTTTCACTGTTCTTTTATACTTTTTAAGTTCTAAACTCCAATATATGGCGAGACCTATTTGCCCAGCCAATGCTTGTTTTAAAATTGTTGCAAGTTTGCTAAGGGTGTGCAAATCAGCAGCAAAATGTAAAAAGAAAGAAATGTGGCTTCCTGTGCAATAAAACAATCCCTGGGTGGGCCAGAGTGGGGCGGCAGCTCATATATAACAAGGGGAAGGGACATATGCCTCCCCAACCCTCTAAGGGGCCCAAGGACCCCATGCACTGGTTCTGGCATTTAAATTAATTAAAGGTAGGAGGGCCACACTTCCCTCCTGGGCCTCTAAAATCCGATAAACCACATCCTCTAGGGCTGATAACTTAATGAAGGGGGGGCACCACGTGGCCCTCTCACTGAGCCTCTAAGAAGCCCTGGGGACCTAATCCCCAATTAACATAAGCCATGAACTGGTGAGAGGTGTATGCAGCCCCTACCTGAACTATACTATGGCCTGTGTGGGGACCCCATCCCCCAGGGCAGGCTGAAGGACAGTGTCACTGGGTCACCAAACCCAGAGACAGTGTTTTTTCCCTGCCCAAGAATGCGGGCAAGCGCAAAGTAATGTTCTCCCATCAGGAGGGAGCACAAAGCTTTTTTCCCTGTCTGTGCTCTTGTGCAGGGAGAGCAGACTTAACTTTTCCCACCCCGCAGGAGTAAGAGAAAACTTCTTTCACAGGGTGGGTGAAATGCGGGCATCTAAAGAAGCTGCAATGGGTGCACACGGGGAGCTGCCATGGCTGCTGAGCCCCTGAGCCTCCCCGCAGCAAGGAAGCAGCTGTGGCATGCCCCAGGTGGGCACACTGTCACGGCACTCCAAAAAATAAATGACAACCAATCCTGCGGGTCAGAGAGCCGGTAGGGAAATAGAGGCCTTGGGGCATCCTCGCTGCCCTCATCAAAAGTAATTGTCTGGGGTATCCTAGATGGGCACCCCTTAAATTAAATAAATGCCTGCTCCTGCACACCTAAATAGGCATGCTGGGGCTCCGCCGTAGCCCATAAGCCAAAAATACCCTGGGTGTCCGTGTGGGACCAGAACACTCAGAAAAATAGGAAAAAATTGACAAAAGTGAATAATAAATGAGCGGCCACAACCACACATGAATTATTTACTGCTACTTCAAGGAGTGCCATCTAAAATGCCCTGCAAGGGCTATTCATTTTTTGGGGGGATGTCCCTTGAAGGGAGGGGGCAACACACTTTCTTTGTAATGTTGTGAGGAGGTGCAGGGTTTTCTGCAGCCCCCAGGAACATTAGAGAAAAAAACGAAGTCTCCTGGGTCATTGAAACCATGACCCCAGGAGAATGTACCATATTTAAAAAAAACTTTTCTCAAGTTTGAGCTTTTGCTTTACAGCTAGGACTGCAACGTCCTCCAGGGGTTGGTATTATTGCTGTGGTTTATGTAGCCTGAAGCTGTATACAAATAAATACAATTCCTTTCTGTGTTTGATTTCATGATTACATTTTTTGTGCTGAAATATGTTAAAAGAAAAAAAACAAGGACTAATATTTTTTATGAAAACAAAGTGGCCCCAGCCAATGTATTTCCACATTTTCACCCACAAAAAGTAATAATAAAAATATGTAAAAAGAAAGAGTCACAGTTTTATACGGAAGTATTGTGCAACATAAATAGTGTGTCCTGAATTTGGCTTACAAAATATCACCCTATTGGGTGTAGATTTCGTCTATTAACTCCAATGAGGCAATATGTTTGTTAATGATATTTAAGGTATATTTATATCAGCCAATATTTTGGCTATGATTTTCTAGTACTATGCTGATAATTCAGTGAATTTTTTAGGTTTGGCTCTGCCGCTTTGCAGCTGTAAGGGAAAATCTGAGTGCCCCTTGAACATTTAAAAGTATGAATAATTCAGGCAGTTCATAGACTCCCATAAATGGCAAGTGTGAACATACTGACCGCAAGCCCATGCTCAACGATTGGGAGCAAAATAATAACAATTAAAAGAAAATAGGAACAATGCAAAAGCAGCGCTGGGAGAGCCAATATTGCATTCTCATAAATGAGGGCATAAGGGAGTAATCCTCATACTCCCTGGCCTGGACCATGGGGGTTAAACACTCTTCTCACACCTTGCCCAATAGCGTAGTCCTCCCAGGTCTTTACTAAGGATGGGAAATTGGAATGCCTGCCATGCTCCCACATCTTGACCCAGGAATGTTCACCAATGCGGCTAAGGCAAGGGGTGTTTTCCATAAAAACTCTCTGTAACCTTCCATATGGGCAAGAGGTGAGAGCTGGACCCTTCCCACAAACTGCTAAAGGTGAGGGGGAACTACCCTTCACTCCTAAAACTGCCTTAGTGCAGGGGTAGAGTCCTATATCTAAGACTAGGCTAGGCCTGGGTAGTAAATTCCGTTCCGCTTGCGGAATTTGCAGAATTTGGTTAATTTTGCTTTCCGCGGAGAATGCGAAATTGCCCACAATTCTGCGTTCCGCAACTTCGTGAAATTGTTTGCTTGTTCGCGTTCTCAAAATGCATGTTCGCAAGATATTTCCCTCTGAGCACGCAAACAGCGATTGCGAACAGGAAAAAAGCATTGCGAACAAGCAATTGCGAGTGTTCACGGAATTTCTGCGTGTTCGGTGAGATTTTTTTACCGTTTTGCAGAGATTTGCGTAATGCAATTACGCAATTTCTTCCCACCCCTATTAATAATCCCCCTCACCTTGCCCTTGGGAGAGTAGGGCATCAAAAAATAATGAAATATGAGAAGGGAGTTCCAGCACCCCCGTACCTGTTGCAAATTAAAAACAGGGTGCAGGAGCAGGGTAGGGAAACGACCATTACAACGCGGTCTTTACACCGCATTACCATTACGATGCGGTCATCACAACACAAGTCGTGGCAACGACTTGCGCTGGATGGCGCTATATACTAAGGAGTTGTATGATTTACTATCCCAACACCTTCCCTATTGTTACGTGGGCTGGAGTTGGAATAGTAAATCATACTATTCCTGTGTCCAGCGCCTAATGCGCAGGACATTGTAACGATGTGTGTTGTGATAACTGCGTTATAATGGTAGCGCGGTGTAAACACTGCTTCGTAATGACATACATCCGCAGGGTATGGCCACCTGTCATCTGTCCCTGAACCCTGTTCCCACTGTGGGTCATGGAGGAGTGCATTATCTCTCACCTGCTCTTTCACCTGGTTTCCAATTTGGAGTTTGTGTGAAGGGTCAGGTCAGGTGAGCAGTGACCCACTCCTCCACGGTACACTGCATCCAGGGCCCATCGGGGAACGGGTCACCGTACACCCACTCTGCACTCTGTTCTAAATGTAGAGCAGGGTGCAGTACCAGGTTTTAGCTACTTCTTCATGGCCTACAGCATTGTGCAGGTCACAAAGTAGTGCGAGCCATCTGACCCACTTGTCCGTGACCTGCACAATGCTGGAGCCACCGAGGAGGAAGTCACTTGTCGTTCACTCCTGTGCCCTATTCTCAATCTGGATGAAAGCGCAGGAGCAGGTGCCAGCTGACCAGCCCATTCATGGGCTACAGTATAGTGAGAGCCCCATAAGGGGGGCCCACTTGGCACATGTTGCTTAGCTGTGTCCCTAATGGAGAACATGGTTCACAAGCGGTTATCAGCTTGGTACCTATCGACATTTTAACTTTTAGAGCCCTCGTCTTTGAAAAAGGGAAAGGGAACTTTTTCTCTTATGGATTTCAATGCTTGGATCCTAGTTTGGCTCTTTTCTCCTTCCTAATGTCAGGAGGAGTTTGGTGTATTAATGATTTCTCCAGAATGCTATCTTCAATCAAGAGCTACAAGATTTCCATGAAGGTTGTTTTACCCTTTGTCTGTTTTCCCTCCTAAATGGGACCATCTTCAGGAGACCCTTGACAACTTTTACTTATGTTGTTCTATGCAAGCTGATACCTTGGCTACTTAGAGGAGTAACACTTTCCTTGCACAATCACAGTGGCAAATCAACAGACCATCTCAGTATTCACGTCTTGACACCAACTGACCTCCACCATACATGCACACGACCAACGCATTCACAATCATATGTCCACATAATCAATATGATCTGCAAACATTGCCACCATCTTATGCCATTGCACGCACCATCATTTTACAACATTCCCACATCATATCTCAAAACACCATACATTTTAAATACACTGCCAAC
This sequence comes from Lissotriton vulgaris, assembly GCF_964263255.1. Lineage (NCBI taxonomy): Eukaryota > Metazoa > Chordata > Amphibia > Caudata > Salamandridae > Lissotriton > Lissotriton vulgaris. The sequence continues at coordinate 363,524,798 of NC_141695.1, read as the reverse complement.
ATTATATCGATTCATTCACAATAGCACATGCACACATACATGAATCGCCAATCCACTTGTCCTGATACGACTACCCAATAGTCCTTATACACCTTTATATGTCCACACAAGCAAACCTATGGGCCTGATTTATATGTTGGCAAAGACGGCAACAGAGATCCCTCCGCTCTAACATAAAGGTCCTCCCACCCAATTTAGAGTTGGATAGACCATGGTTTGATGATGGTACGACTACTCCGTCTCTGCCTTGGTGAAACCCCTCCAAAGTCTCAGCAGAGTAAGGGCCATCGGAGGTTTGGCTGTATGTCCACCCATCAAATTTAGGGGAGCATACATAGGGCCGTTTATCAATGTCCATCACCACCAGGAAAAATCTGATGGTAAGGGGCATTGAAAAATGCTCAATACCCCTCACCATGGGAGGAAATTATAACGATGGGGGTACTGGGTTTTTTTCAAAAAGAAAATCCCACTTTGGGATTTTCTTTTTGAAATAAAAGAAAACTGAAAGTTTGATGAACGGCTCTGTCATGTTGATGGAGCTTTACTGCAAACTTACAATACATTGACATGAAGAGCCATGATGGCAGTTCCTGCCAATGTTTGAAATGTCCACTGGCCCAGTGGACATTTCTAAATTTGGCCAGAGGAACCTCCATCAGGGTGATGGAGTAATTTACTCCATCATCCTGGCGGAGGCTCAGCCACCTACCAAATATTAAAGCATCATATACCAACACTATATGTCCGCCACCATTCTTTATATGTCAACATACTTACTGTAATATGTCAGCACAGCTATGACTGTGCATCCACAAAAGTAGTTTCATATGCCATCACAAAATCATGATATATCCACAGAACAAACATCATAAGTCCACATACACACATCCATACAACTAACATCATAATGTAACAGACCAACTAACTTATGGAAACATGCCCACCATCATCTATATCAGCTCAACCAACATTACATATACAAACATCCACATAGCATAGCCACATTGTTCATTTTTGCTTCTTAAAGATGGGTTTGTAGACCCTAGCTTCCTGATTAGCTGCCCACTGCAGCTGGCATTACATGATGTGTGGCATGATCCTGGTGCCCTGAAAAAACCCCACATGAAAACCCACAAAAATGAGCATGCTGAGCACACATCGTGTCTCCCTGGTCGTAGTGGATGATCTGTCCAATGGCACCATAACACAGAATTGGAAAATCCTAAAAGATGCAGACTCCTGCATTAACGATCAATAGTCCACGGTTTCATTATCTATAGAAGTAGTCTCAACAACTGTCCACAAGTATCAAAGTCTGCAGTTCTGTCACAGAGGCTTCATACTATGGTTGCTATTTTTAATCCCTGGTCTTCATGATGAGCCCGGGAACTATGAAACTTATGAACTCTATTTGGACCTTTTCATAGTCCGCTGATGCTGAGACTGTAAACTATGGATCATGAGCACAGACAGGTCTGCGTCGTCTGTAGTGGTTCACAATCATCTTCAAGAAAGCAGACTATGGATGCCATTTTGAGTGTGCCCTGAAAAAAACGAAATAGGCTTTGTACTGTGACACTTTGCGGACCATTTAAAATTATAACAGTAAATCTAACCTTAACAAATGCTGTGCTTAGGTGTGGACTGTTATTACACTCAATATAACAGGCAGATAGTTCATAGCAAACTTAACATTTTTTTAAATAGGGCTTGTGATATCTTTTGCAAGACTGTCGATCTGGCAAACCTAACAAAGGACAGGACTTCCTCTATAGTCTTCAGTCTTTTAAAGCAGCCTAGTTTCAATAATTCTAAAATAGTCCAAGGAAGTTAATTTTTATCACACTCCACTGGAGAACATTCACTACAATCCTTAGTAATCTGAAACAGAATGACAATAGTTTCGTTCTATTTCATTAGCTATTCATGTAAAGACCGACTAGATAACAACGCCCACAACAGCAAGGAATTATTCAACATCGTCAAAGAATTTACCAACCCCTCAGCCAATTCCAACGACATCACTCCCTCTCAAACCCTCTGCCACTCCCTAGCTTCGTTCTTCCACAACAAAATCGCAGACATCCACAACAGCTTCGACAACCACCCCGGAGACCAACCCACCCAACCTTCTACAGGACCTTCACCCCCCTTGAACATCCTTAATGACTGGAACCCAGTCTCCACTGAGGACACCATCCGCCTGATGAACTCCATCCACTCAGGATCCCCCACAGACCCATGCCCTCACCACATCTTCAACAAAGCAGACTCCATCATAGCACCACACCTCCGAGACGTCATCAACTGCTCCCTCAACTCTGCCACCTTCCCGGAAAGCTGGAAACACGCAGAACTCAGCGCCCTTCTGAAAAAACCCACAGCTGACCCCACCGAACTCAAAAACTACCGCCCCATCTCGCTCCTTCCATTCCCGGCCAAAGTCATCGAGAAAGCTCTCAACAACCAGCTCACCGCCTTCCTCGAAACCAACAAATCCCTCGACTCCTCACAGTCCGGCTTCCGAGCCAAACACAGCACTGAGACCGCCCTTATCGCAGCAACAGACAACATTCGAACTCTACTGGACAATGGAGAAACAGCTGCCCTCATCCTACTTGACCTCTCCGCAGCCTTTGACACAGTCTGTCATAGCACTCTATTACAGCGCCTTAGAAACATCAGAATCCAAGGAAAAGCACTGGAATGGATCACCGGAAGAACTCAGAGAGTCCGCCTCCCACCCTTTAAGTCAGAGACCACTGAAGTCATCTGCGGCGTGCCACAAGGATCCTCACTCAGTCCCACCCTCTTCAACGTATGCATGAGCCCCCTCGCCGCCATCGCACGCCAACACAACCTCAACATCATCTCCTACGCTGATGACACTCAACTGATCCTATCACTCACCAAAGACCCTAACACTGCCAAAACCAACCTACATGAAGGAATGAAAGAAGTAGCCGAGTGGATGAAACACCGCCGCCTGAAACTGAACTCAGAAAAAACAGAAGTCCTTATCTTAGGTACCTCCCCCTCCGCCTGGGATGACTCTTGGTGGCCAGAGGCCCTTGGAAAAGCACCTATCCCGACGGACCACGCACGGAACCTAGGCGTCATCCTGGACTCCTCACTCTCGATGACCAGACAAATCAACGCCATTTCATCATCCTGCTTCAACATTCTTCGCATGCTCAAAAAAACTTTTCGCTGGATCCCCACCGAAACTAGAAAAACGGTCACCCACGCACTGGTCACGAGCCGCCTGGACTACGGAAACACCCTATACGCCGGTACCACTGCAAAACTCCAGAAAAAACTCCAACGCATCCAGAACGCTTCAGCCAGACTCATACTAGACACCCCGCGTAAAGACCACATCTCTGGTCACCTGAAAAACCTCCACTGGCTCCCAGTTAATAAGAGGATTACTTTCCGCCTCCTAACCCACGCACACAAAGCACTTTACGAACTTGGACCCGAATGCCTCAACACACGACTTTCCTTCTACACCCCCTCCCGCCAGCTACGATCCTCCAACCAAGCCCTTGCTACTGTACCTCGCATCAACAAAACCACCATGGGAGGAAGATCCTTCTCCTACCTGGCAGCTAAAACCTGGAACTCACTTCCCACTCACCTTCGCCTCACTCAGAACCACCTAGCATTCAGAAAGCAACTTAAAACATGGATATTCGACAAGTAATTCCCCACCCATCTTCAAGCGCCTTGAGACCCTCTGGGTATGTAGCGCACTATATAAATCATTTTGACTTGACTTGACTTGACTAGCAATGACTGATAAAATGTGGGTCTTTATCATTGATAGACAAGCAACTTTGAGGTCCTCATCTTGGTAGCCTGATAAAAATGGTCCCCACATGTATCAGTGTTTAAGCTCATAAACGAGAGTTGAGACAGGAATGTTCCCTGCATGGCAAACAGGAATGTCCTGCTGCCCTGAATGCCTGACTGCTTGCTTGTGAAACTGGTATCCTGACTTTTATTTTGACCCTGGCTTCATGCAAATCTAGAGTGTATGTAGAGTCCTCTGTCCCTCCTTGCTAATGTATGACCCAGAACATATTTTCTGAGTTTACTACTGTATATGCTCTGTCGGCACAACATACAGCATTACTGGCAGTGTACTGTGTTTTGTGAAATAGGACTGTGACCAGACCTTGTTCTATGTGTCCAGGAGAAGTAACCATTCTGTTTCCTCTCCTGTAAATGTCTACCGGTTCCTGACTCCCCAGAATTGCGATCTGACTTTCCATGTGCATTTTGAGTGTGTGCATTTGTAGTGAGTGTGTAGCACATATAAGGTGTTAGGACTCTGAATGTGGTTTGAGTCTGAGTACAGAGGCTAGTGGGACACATTCTGGAAGTATCTTGCTCAGCATGGCAAAAGATGGAAGGGAGATATAGCTTCCCCGAGAGTGGAAGTGTATTGCATGGATTTCTGCCTTGCTAGAGAAATACGATAATCGTGGGGCAGGACTTCAGTTTTTGTTGCTCAAGGTGAGGAACCTAGGCAGGGCCTACCTATTTGTCTATCTCTGATTACTGCTTCAGAGTTTCAGGAAGAATAATGACAGGCATGTGTTAGGGGAATCTCCTACGACTTTGCTGCCGCTTTTGCCTGCATCCGTAATCACTTGCACGCTGTGCACCAAGCCTTCCCTGTACAGCTGAGCCAGCGCGGACCCGCCCGCCCGTCTCCCGCTGCCCGGCTGCTCTTTAATATCCTGAGCGGGGCTGCCGAGCGGAGACCGGCGAGGGGCAGACTTCAGTGTCCAGAGGCCCTTGCGGCGAACTGCGTCACCGGGGAGCGCCAGGAGGCGCTTAAAATCACCATCAGCCCCATTGAGGGGTGGGAATCTCCTACGACTTTGCTGCCGCTTTTGCCTGCATCCGTAATCACTTGCACGCTGTGCACCAAGCCTTCCCTGTACAGCTGAGCCAGCGCGGACCCTCTTGGCTGCATGATCCGGTCTGCAAGTTTCCCATTGAAGGTACTTTTAATTTTCTGCTTCTTGATATTCAGTTACCTGTACCCCACAATTCCTGTGCTAAGAAACCTGTCTTACCATCATGACAAGGGGGTCCCGAAGCAAGACAGCGATGAAAACTGCTTTGATCACTGGACCAATTGACCAATTACCAAAACTAATGATGCCATTGACCTAAGCATTTCCCTGCTGGAGCGAAGGGTGTCACAAGACCTGGCAATTGCGAGGAGATCTTCTATGGGCCCCTTAGCTTCTGCGTTATCCCCACTCCCACTAGCCTCGCCCATTCCGGTCTTACTGCAATCAAATGCCATGGCGGAGGTCCACTCTATCCCGAAATCTGTTGACCTGTCAGCTACCAATCTCACTTCTGATTTTGACTCTACGGGGAACCTTGAGAAAACCCCAGACCTCCAGCTAATTTTATCTGAAGACCTAGGTCCCAAGAATCTGCCTAAGGGGGCAAACGGGGGCGCTATACCTAAACAGGGCAAAGATAGGAAGGAGGGCAATAAAAAAAAACCTAAATATACCTACAAACAAGAAGGGGGCAACTGCCCCTTTGTTGCTGGGTGCCCCAAGTGATTCCATTACTCCACTTATTAACTCACTAGATCCTACGGTAAACCTAATGACCACGGGTAAGGAGGGTGGTGTAGTTTGTACTTAGTATTTGTAGTGCAAAAAAGACCGAGAGGGACGTGTATCAATACTTTGATATCTATCAGGCTTTTTCAAGTTATCCCTATTTCTAAGGTTATATCTTTTCTCAGAGGGCTCCCTCTGGGGAGACTGGTGTTCTCGAGTCGGAGTTCTTTCCCTCCGTCGAGGAGACCTTCCTCTGGACTGGAAAACTTTTTCCTTGGGAGTGGATTGTTTATTTCCATCCCAGCTCTTTTTAGGAGTGTTTAAATTATTTTTAATAAACAATTTTTCAGGATTTTTCGAGTAGTTGGGGTTTCACTGGTTTCCCACCCAAGCTGTCTCTACCTAATTCTTCATAACATTTTTCTATAATTCTGGCAAGCTCAATTGGTTGATCTGTTATATCTGTTTCCTTCAACTTCTGGCGGTTCGCCACAGATGCTGCTTCTCCTTTTATATTGGCTAGTAATATAGCCGAGACCTGCTTGAAGTCTTTCAGTAATTTCATACCAAGAGTTAAAGCAGGTTCCGGACCGTATTCATTCTGAATCTGTTTTAGCACATCTGGTATTACCGCCATTGACGGAACACCATGTGTTTTTGTGTAAATGGAAGCAAAAACTGTACCCCAAGTCTCACAGTCCTCCACGTGTGGTGCGACCCCCATTGGAAGGCAGATGGTCAGAATTCTGTGTTTCTCAATAGGGGTAGTATTCGGAAATACTGCCTCTATTTGAGTAATTTTCTGCGCTAACCAGAAAGGAATTTGTTCCCGTTTTATGGGTGTTTTACCAAGACATGATTGTATGTTCTGTGGTGTAATTTTATTTGTGTTCCCCTGATGAGGGGTCAGTTGTGGAACATTTACAGCTGTTTGGAGTGTTGCAGTCCGCATCACATATTGGACTAATTGTCTATGTATTTTAATTAATGTTTTTAGCTGTGCTAAAAGTTCTTCTTTTGACATTTTTGCAATGTCCGGATGTGGTGTGTAGCTGGCTAGAACCGGCCACGTTGCTCCTGGTCTACCTAGTGGACCGAGCCTGGTAATATGATCATTGTGTTTTAGGGCGCCTTTAAACCAGAGCAGATGCTCTTGGTATTTTAATGGGATTTCAATCTCCTCGAAAGGAGCATACTCATCCGGTGGATCCTCTATTTTTTAATAGTGGAACTCGTGTGTTGTAGCGTTTGCTGCTGGAAATTTTATCCAATATTAGAATACCTCTGTCTGCCGATATTCATGTGCCTCTATCACGAAGACGACTGTGCCACCTTGTGTGGTCAGTCCGTTTTCTATAAGTTTTAACGTTATAGTTTTTCTTATGTTGACCGGGATGATTATTGCACCCGGTTCATTAATTCCTGTAACATCGGGACCCTGCTGAGTCGCATTTACTGCGGCTTCAGTGGTTCCGTTGTTTTCTACTGACATTGTATAAATGAGAGTTTTGCAGAACAGGTCTCCAAGGAGACAAAGATTAGGTGCACAATATTTTGGAACACTGTATCCTTCAACGTTGAATAAACCAGAGCTTTACATAGGAATCTCTTCCTACTAAGTTCGGGCGGATTTTAACCTTTCACCCACTCCAGACGTCTATTGGAGTATTTACGGGAGAAAGGGTCTGTGTGAAAAAGCACGACTGAGTTACTCTAACGTCTTGCGTTAGGTTTATCGCCTTACCAAATGTTGGGCGCCATGTAGTGTAGTTCCTATTTTCCCTATAGGCCCTGCGCATTGGAATAACATAAACAGCAGTGTAGACGTAGGAGTGTGGTCTTCTAGGTCTCTACTGACTATGTTAGACTTAATTGGGTTTGTACCAGCTAGCTCAGAGGTCACTGGAAACTTTCTTGACTGAATAGGAAGTGATCAGCTTCCCTGGCTCAGACAAGAAGGGATTCAGTTTTCCAACAACCGCATTAACATGACAACTTTGCTCCTCAGAATAAGAGTCAATCTCTAGAGTCGTGTGAAACAATAGACAGCTATTTCACTCAGTCAGTTGTGCAGAATTACTTTCACCAGGATGCAGAGAATAGAGAGACGGGCATTTTCAATAAAAGGTATTATTTATTGTACAGTCTTTCTTCTCATGCAAGAGAAATGAATTGCCACAATTGCAAGACTTGTTATTATAAAAAGTGCGTACAGTAAAAGGAGTATTGCGAAATAATACTGTAAAAGCATTGATATGGTTCCTTAGCCATACGATAGTTAAAATGAATAAAATATATACATTCATATATACATTTGGCTAACGTCCTCAACTGGTGCTTCTAACTACGCCTACCCCGGTGTACCTGACCTAAGCCTAATACTTGGGAGGGAGTAAGTAAGTAGCAGTTTAAGTTAAGTTGATTTTGCCAAGGGTTTGCTTCAAGAATTCTCTCTAAGGGTTTAGTCAGCACGGTACCTCTGGAATAGAATGTTGGAGGTCTGGTATCTCCTCTCAGGACTCGATATTCCAGTTACCCGCAAGGGTAGGTTGGAAACGCCGGAGCTGGATGTTCTCGGCAGGAGAAAAGACAGCGCCTCTCTCAGCGCGTCAAGGAGGAGGAGGGGCAGCATCCGTGGGCTTCTCGCATCTGCTGGGCTCTGCAAGGGACAGCTGTTCTGCTCCTGTATTCACCACCACCATCGCGTTTGCTTAAGGCAATGTTGGTATTATTTATACCTGAAAGGTGCCTTGTTTGACGTACGTTTTTGGACATAAGACGTCAATAAAGATGTCACTAAGAACTGGTCGTTCTTACAGTGCTCGTTAGAGTTCTATTACTAATCAAAACAAAGCAAGCGGGGCTTTCCCAGGTTGCTGGGGGATTTATCTGTTGAAAGAACTCGAAGTGTTATCTAGGAATCTAAGGAAGTGGCTTCTGCTGTGTCATATACTTTAATGAGCTGCAGAGACGAGTTACTGAAATATGGCTCTGATCGTTTATGCCATTATAGGGATATCTATTAATTATAGCCGTATAGGGGCATAAGGTCACAATATTGATCGGGGTCCTAGATAAAACACAACACTTGGGCACCTTCCTCCACGTACTCTAGGAGTATGTAAATTGCGAATATTACAAAAATGTTAATGCATCCCAAAAATGGGAATTGCATTCGCAAACGGTCGAATTTTGCGATTCGCACCACATCTGAATCATTAACTCATAGTGTCTGTATCTGCCCTCACCTTTTGGAGCTAGGCCCATTTTTGGCATAAGCGGATAGACTCTGAAACATTCGCCCATGTGACAGCACGGTTTTAAGGGGTCCTGGAGCAGGCAATCACAGAATGGAAAGGGGAGACTCTGGTCGAGCAGCCCCAGCGAAATGAGAAGACAAGATAAAGAATTGTGCCGAGCGTTATGCGGCAAGACAATAGCAACATTCCCCTGTCTCAAAAGATAATTTCATTTGGCTGTTTTTTACCCCAAACTGCTCTTGTATTTCCCATCTGATTTTTAGTCTTGACTAGCTTATAGCACACCTGTTATGGCATATGAAGCGGGCACCCATGGACTGAATGGAAAGTTCCTACAGAGTAGTTAAAATGGAATGAAATTAAATATATTTATAAAACACACCATTACCCGAGGGTTTGTAGGCCCTAGCAGGTCAGAGAGCACCACAACAGTGCCAGGAAGACATAGAGATGACATGATCTCTTAGGACTAGGTCGAAAAATGCCAAGTTTAAAGAAGCTTACGAAAGATGAAGAAGTTTTCAGCACCTGAGATGAGAGGGTTATGTTATGTTATGTTAGCTTTTGGTAGAGCGCGACAGCTGCCCCAGCAAAGAGGCGTACCGGCGCTAAGAGACCCAAGTCAGCACCTGAGGGATAAGAAAAGGAAGGAGCTAGGGGGTTTAAGGAAAGGGGAACAAATGTGTTTTGACGGCTTTACGAAAGGCAGTCAAGTTATCCAGAGAGCGGATGTGCAGAGGGAGGGTGTTCCAGAGCTTGGCTCCTAGCACTTTAAAGGAGCGTCCACCAGTGCGGGCAAGTCTCGTCCGAGGGACAGTCAGAAGATGTTGCCCTAAAGAGCGAAGGTTACGTTGTGGCACATAAGGTGTTAAAAGTGGGCGAAATAATTCTGGGCGACCAGTTTTAAGTATCTTGAAAATCATAATGAGTGTTTTAAACTGGATACGTGATTCAATGGGTAGCCAATGCAGTTTCCGAATAGTGGCTCTGGCTGAGCATCTGCGGGGGAGACCCACTAAGGCTCTAGCTGCAGTGTTCTGCACGCGTTGCAGTTGTGCAGTTTCCGCTTTGTTTGCGCCCAGTAGCAGTACGTTAGCGTAGTCCAAGCGGGAGAGGATTGTAGCTTGGATAATCAGCTGGCGAGTTTTGGGATCGAAGAATCCAAGTATAGGATGGAGATTCCTTAACAGGCCCACACATGTAGCTGCCACTTTTTTTGTGTGGGTCTGGAAGCTGAGTGCGGAGTCCATCCACACACCAAGGTTTTTAACCAGGGATTTAGGAGGTGGGATAGTGCCAAGTGACGAAGGCCACCAGTGCTCGTTCCAGTAATTGGTGTTCTTACCGAGGAGCAGCACCTCCGTCTTTCCTGCGTTGAGCTGCAGGCAGTTGTCCGTCATCCACTGGGCTACGGCAGCTAAACCATCTCTAAATCTTGAGGCCGTGGTGGAAGGGCCTTCAGTAAGAGTGATAGCAAGCTGCGTGTCATCTGCGTAAGACACTAAGGAGAGGTCCCATGCTTTAGCTACTGCAGCGAGTGGTTGTACATATAGGTTAAAAAGAGATGGGCTAAGAGCAGAGCCCTGAGGGACACCCTGTCCAATGGGGTGTGGCTGGGAGAGAAAAGGAGGGGCAGACACCCTGAATGATCTGTCTTTCAAGAAGGAGCGAAACCACTCCAGGGCAAGACCTGAGATTCCTACATCGGCCAAACGATCTAGAAGGATGGTATGAGAGACCGTGTCAAAGGCTGCGCTGAGGTCTAACAGAATCAGCGCAGCACTTTGTCCGGCGTCCAGTATCGTTCGTAGATGCTCCGACGTGGCCAAGAGGGCGGATTCGGTGCTGTGTCCCGGCCGGAAACCATTTTGGGATGGGTCTAGGATGTTTTTATGATCCATGTGCTGGGATAGGATGATGTTAGCGTGGGCCTCTGCAAGTTTAGATGTCCATGGGAGCAATGAAATTGGTCTAAAATTCTCTAACTTGGAGGGGTCAAGAGTCGGCTTTTTGATAATAGGGGAAACCCAAGCCTGCTTCCACGCGGTCGGGACAGTGGCCGAGGAGAAGGAGAGATTAAGTATGGACGCCAAGGAAGGCAGGAAGAAATCTAGTGATTCGACGAATTGCGCTGGTCTCATCGGGTCTGCAGGGGAACCAGATTTGATTTTTATACAAATTTTCGCAAGATCCTCCTGTGAGATTTCGGGTATGGACATCAACATGGTGCCGCTGCTGATGGAGTTAAGGGGGTTAAGTGGAGCAGAGGCGGTCTTTGGAAATGATTTATAGATTTTTTGCACCTTCTCAACAAAAAACGTAGCAAGATCTTCACAATGTTGAGCAGAGGTGATACTGGAGGAGGAAGATCTACTGCTCTGTAATTCTTCCAATAGTTTAAAAACGACTTTAGCGGGATTGGCGCTAGAGTTAATTTCGTCCGCGTAGAAGGTGGCACGTGCGGATCGGATAGCTTTGTGGTAGTTTTTTGTTTAGACAAGTAGACAATTTTATCCTTTTTATTGTATTCTTTTCTCCAGACTCTCTCAGCTTTCTTGCATTCCTTCCGCATGGATTTTAAGGAGTCGTTATACCATGGGTTGGAAGGGGAACAGCGTCCCTTGGACCATTTGAGAGGGATAAGGGCATCTAGTCCTTTCGTGATCCAATCATGGAATGCAGCATAAGTATTGTTGATATCTATGTCAGCCTTATGCCGGAATTCTACAAGAACAGAGTGCAGGTCGCTGGTGGAAAGTTTATGCCATAGTCTTTTTAGGTGTCCAGTGGGTTCGGCTATCTTGAATGTTTCTGTGATCAATATGGTGAATTTAATAAGGTAGTGGTCTGTCCATCCCATGGGTTTGGGAACTTCTGTCGTAGTCTCCAGGATGTTGGTGAAAATGGGATCCAGAGTATGTCCGGCTGAGTGGGTGGCGGCCTGGATCAAAGGGTAGAGTTGTAGGGCTGCTAGGTCCGCCAAGAGGTTTTTAATAGTGGAGTCTTGAGTTAGATCGAAGTGGAGATTAAGGTCTCCTAATATGGTAAAGTTGGCCGAGCTCACAACTAGGGAGCTTGTCACTTCGAGGAGAGCATCAATAAATTTAGAAGCCGGACCAGGAGGCCTGTAAATGTATAGGCAGATAGGGAGAAATGGGAGCCTGTAGTGATATTAAATCGGGCACTCTCACAGCTCGAGATAATTTCTTTAGTAAAGGAGCAGGTGAATTGTTTCCTGTAAATAACAGCGATGCCACCTCCTCTGGCGTCTCTATTTAACGATTTCATGGAGTAGTTATCTGGTAGCGTGAGGTTCGGTAAAAGAGGATGTCAGGGTTCTCTTCAAGTAGAAGAGTATTTACTTCTAGGTGGTGTTTAACAAGAGACCTGACATTGAGTTGTAGGATGGTAAGGGGGGTAAGGTTGTGTGTGTCTGAGAGGTGCCTTAATAGACACGGGCTGGGTGTGGAGAAATGGCAGGACTTACATTGTAGACGTGTTTGTCCGAGAGTTCCTGATATCTCCTCGCAGCTCTGTACCGAGTTCAGGGCAATTAGAGAATTCTTATCATATTGACGGGGTTCTCGTGGTATTTGGCCAGGGGGATAGGCGAGAGGCGATGTCCTGGTGATGACGGCCGCAGACGGGCTTGCCTTAGGCGCGCCTTCGGCGCGCAACCGTCGCACCCGCTGCGCTCGCCCGCTGCGCGTCCGAAAGACACGCATAATTTTATGGGAAGAGGGAGCCGTGGGAGGAAGGCGTGGCCTCGTAAAAAGGGGCGTGGCCTGGGGTGCGGCGGGGAATGGCGGCAAGATGTGTTCCAACAGAGTGTCCTCGGCAGCGCTAAGATCCGCTGCGAGGCTGTGGCCCAGAAGCTGTAAATGTGGATGATGAGGTTTTTGTTCAACACACACACATACACTCGTGACAGTTTTAAAAGCAAGTAAATCAAAAGTGACTCTCAAGATTAAAATTTAGAATTTAGCAGTGCTTGTTGCCTATACCTCCCGGCTTCCGCCTCAGGAGAAACGATCCCTAGCAAGACGCTAGACTAGTGCGCCTTATGTAGTCTAGGGGCGTGGCCTCGTAAAAAGGGGCGTGGCCTGGGGAGCGGCGGGGAATGGCGGCAAGATGTGTTCCAACAGAGTGTCCTCGGCAGCGCTAAGATCCGCTGCGAGGCTGTGGCCCAGAAGCTGTAAATGTGGATGGTGAGGTTTTTGTTCAACACACACACATACACTCGTGACAGTTTTAAAAGCAAGTAAATCAATAAGTGACTCTCAAAGATTAAAATTTAGAATTTAGCAGTGCTTGTTGCCTATACCTCCCGGCTTCCGCCTCAGGAGAAACGATCTCTAGCAAGACGCTAGACTAGTGCGCCTTATGCAGTACAGGGGGACATGGCCTCGTAAAAAGGGGCGTGGCCTGGGGTGCGGCGGGGAATGGCGGCAAGATGTGTTCCAACATAGTGTCCTCGGCAGCGCTAAGATCCGCTGCGAGGCAGAACTAGTGTCCATAAAGAGTGAAGTGGCAGCACTTGAGTGCAGCCCTGATGAAACTGCTCTTCGCAATACAGCAGTGAAACATGTCGGCACTGTAGGTAATGGTATGCGTGATTAGCTACCAGCCTTTTTAATAATCAATAGCACACGATCACCACCCTAGGAATAAAATTGGCTAAGGGATTGATGTACTGTGTGTGTTTTTAGGCACTCAGTTATCTTTATGTGTGTTTGTCACCAGCAGATTTCTCTGCACTTCACTTTGTCACTTTATATGTTGTTTGTTTTGGACACTTCTTTTCTTTCATCTTATTTTCCTTTGAGAAGCAAGTGACCACCGATGATGAGACAGGGGCCTGTCTGGAAATTGCATACCAGTTACCCCGATGGTGGTGTTTCCGTGAGGGGTCATTTGCTTCTCGCACATTTTTTCCTCTATTTAGAGTAAGGTCCAATGTCTGGTGTGGACTACTGTGAACCAGTATACTTTGGGTCACTCTGAGTGGGTGTTCTGTTGTGTTGCCCAGGAGAACAGGTATTTTAAACACGGCGGAGTACAGTGCATTACCTCATTATTATGTGGATAAGAGAGTAGTGGGGAGTAGGACTTTTTTGACCCCCCTTGAGTCACTGATATATGCATACGCCATTGGACTGGGTCTCATTTTGTATTGTTAATTGTGAGTGGAGGGCGACCCTTTCCATATTCCCTCTAAGCTCCTATATTGTTTGATTGTTTTTGTTCCCACAGTTCTTTCCTCTTCCTGATGTGCTGCCCCCTGGTCCTCCATTTGGTTAGCCCCAGTTGTACCCTCCGTCCTGTGTGGTTACATCCCTCCCCTTGTCTTTTTGAATCTTCCTTTTGTAGGTATGTTCAAATTTTTTGTATTCCTCTGGTTTTTCTTCTGTAGTCTTCATTCAATGTTTCCCTCTTTAACTTCTTGCTTCATCTCTTTCTTTCTTTATTTCTACTTTTCAAGTGTTTTCTCTCCTATCTTCTCCTTCTCCTTTACTATACAATGTTTCCTTCTTTCTACATTTTTCTTCTCCCTCCTTACTCCACTCATTGTTACTTTTCATAAGTATCTTCCCTATTGCATTTCTATTTACAATTTTATTCTCTCTTGCATGCTGCATAGATTAGTTTTTAAGATTGTTCATTGTATTGTATGCTTCCTGTTTAATGATTTTATTTTATCTCAGATACATTCAGAGTTACTACATGGAATGTTAAAGGTCTAAATAACCCTATTAAAAGACAGCGAGTGTTATCCCATTTGGCTAGATTAAAAACAGATATTGCCATGTTACAAGAAACCCATTTATCAGATACTGAAGCCTTTAAATTGGAAAGATTTTGGGTTGGCAATGTATTCTCTTCTCCAGCTTTAGGGAAAAAGAATGGTGTTGTAATCCTATGTCACAAAAAGTTTAATGTTTCTATTGTTCATCAAGAAATTGATTCAGATGGTCGCTGGGTGATTACCAAATTATTAATAGATAACGTACCATTAGTTATTTTTAACATCTATTCTCCAATTTCTGTTGATAACAACTTTTGGGTACTTATTTCAGATAAACTGCTCTCATTTGATGATGACTATAATATTTTTGGTGGTGATTTTAACCAAATTCATGATCCCATATTAGATAGACACTCCCCAGTTAAATTTGTGCACTCTAAAATGCACACCCAATTTACCTCCACCATTCGTCGTAAATCCTTAATTGATATCTGGAGACTTTGTCATTCAGACCTCCAAGAATATAGTTATTTCTCCTCCCCACATAAAAACAACCTCGCATTGTTTATCTCTTTTTTAGTAGGTGCCTTGCTCAACATGCTCTTCATTCAGAGATAGGCTCCATTTTAATCTCAGACTATTCCCCGGTTTTTGTTGATTTTTACCTAATTCCCTTTTCACCGTCCTCTGGCAGATGGCATTTTAATAACTCCCTTCTTGCAGATCCTAAATTCTCTGGCCAATTCAGCTGTTTTGCTAGTGACTTTTTACTACTAATAACCTCTCTGATTCTTCTCCAACTATGATTTGGGACTCTTTTAAGGCAACTGCAAGAGGTTTCATAATCAATTATGTTTCTCAGAAGAAAAAGAGTTTTGAAAAACAATCTTCCCAACTTCTCACTAAAATTAAACAACTAGAGTATACCTATTACCATTCACTTACAGAATCTTCTTTAAAGGATCTAGTTTCCGCCAAAGTTACCTTTAATAAATTATCTACTGAAGCTTCAGCTTCCAAGCTTTTGAAAAGTAGCGCACAATATTATGGGGGTCAAAATAAAATGGGGAAGCTCTTAGCTACTTACTTAAAAACCTGCTGTGATAGAACCAGGATTGCTTTCATAACAAACTCTAATGGTGATTCTCTTTTTAAAAATGACAATATTTTACAGGAATTTGTCACATTTTATAAACATCTTTACACTCCTGAAACACAACCCCTTCAATCTAATATATCCTCTTACTTTCAATCACTCACTTCTCCTTTTTCTACCCATATTACCTTTGATGCGCTCGAAACAGACATAACTTTGGAAGCAATTTCTCATGCCGTTTCGGTCTTAAGATGCGTTAAAGCTCCTGGCCCCGACGGTTTTATCATCGAATTTTATGAACATTTTTCGAAGCTTCTTCTTCCGCACCTTCTTCTCCTATTTAACTCTTTTATTGGGAATGATTCTTCCCAAGGAACTTTTCAAGAAGCTATGATTTGTTTAATACCCAAAGACAATAAAGATCCCTCTTTCTGTAAAAACTATCGTCCCATCTCTCTTATAAACACGGACTATAAGATCTTTGCAAAGCTACTCGCACTATGTATCGACCCCATCCTACCTGAACTCATTGGACCAGAACAATCCAGTTTGGTCAGAGGACGTTTATCCTCCGATAACTCTAGAGTTTTCTGTAATGTTCTTAGCAAAGCATCTTCCTTACACTACCCACTCGCCACCATAACCTTAGATGCGGAAAAGGCATTCAACAGGATTGTTTGGGATTTTATGTTTCATGCTCTCAAATGGATAGGCTTTCCCCCCAAATTAATCTCCCATATTTCCTTATTGTATTCTGGCCCTAGAGCTTCTATCTTTGCCAATGGCAGAGTCTCAGATTATTTTTCTCTTTCCAGAAGTGTTCACCAAGGCTGTCCCTTGTCCCCTTTGTTGTTTATAGTAGCATTAGAACCCTTTTTAACAAAAAATAAGACAGGACATTCAAATTACTGGTTTTAACCTCGGGCCCAACCAAGTTAAATTGTCTGTTTAAGCTGACGACATCCTATTATATTGCTCTAATCAAGATACTTCTCTCCCTTCTTTCCACCGTCAAGTTGACACTTTCTCGAAAATTTCAGGCTGTCGCCTGAATCGAGATAAATGTGAAGTTTTACCCCTTAATGTCTTATGTCTGCGTCACTACTTCGATCAAACTGGATTTTCCTGGCAACCGACTAAATTAAAATACTTAGGATTATGGTTTTACTTCAATATTTCTGATACCTTAAAATTTAATTTTGAGTATATCACCAAAAAATTGACTGACTCAATTACCAGATGGCATTCTCTCTTTCTCTCGTGGTGGGGTAGACTGGATTCAAATAAAATGATGCTAGCTCCTCTAATTTTATATTCTCTTTCTATGATCCCTGTCCATATCCCAGGTTATTATTTTAAAAGAATAGATTAATTCTTATTGAAATTCCTCTGGAAAAATAAACCCCCACTGATCGCCTTATCTTATCTTAAGAAAGATAAAATCAATGGAGGTCTTAAGTTCCCTGACTTTAAATCTTATCATCATGCATTCTCTCTCAGACAAGCTTCTCGATGGCTATCTACCAAATTCTCCCCGCACCCTTCAGTATGGTTATCCATTGAAAATCCCATACCTCGCCGTTTGACTTTCTTGAAACACTTGCATTTACTGCTAATACTTCTTTTCTGCACTCTTCTGTTATTTCTCATACACGTCAACTTTTAATTCTCCTTTTACCTTCCTCATACCCGTCACTTACTTCCTCACCTCAACAACCTATTTGGCATAACAAATTACTTTGCATTAAAAATCGCACTTTTTTCTGGAAATCTTGGAGATCCAAAGGCTTACTATGGATTTCTCAACTTTTGCTTGATGATGTGCCCTTATCCTTTACTGATCTTCAGTCTCAATTCCTTCTTCCTAACTCTTTTAGGAAACAATATGATCTTCTGCTCCCTGCCCTCCAAGATTATCTTCAATCACTCCCTTCCTCCCCTGATCTTCCCACTTCTTGTTCCACAATTTTTTCGCTTTTGAATACTTCTCCTTCAGCTTTCCGTACTTACAATTTTTTTTTATCTCCTTCAGAAAGGCTTAAGACAAAGACTGAATTGGCTTGGGAACAGAATCTGTCAATTTCCTGGTCTGTTTCTTTATGGGATAAATTATGGTTAAAGATTCATAAAACTTCAAGAGCAGCCAACACTACTCAAACCCTGTATTTCATTTATCAGCGTTTATTATACTCTCCAGCAAAATTCGTATCTTTTTGTCTCCAGATATTTTGTCTAAATGTTGGTCTTGCCCATACCCAAATGCTGATCTAATTCACATGCTATTTCATTGCCCTAATATCCATATCTTCTGGCAATCAATTTGGCCTCTTATAAACATTATCTTTAACACGAAAGTTCCATTCTTCCCTTCAACTATTCTCATGGGTTCCTTATCCCCATCTTGGCCCCAAACCCCTTCTCATTTTAAATTACTTAACTTACTGCTAGCTGTAGCTTTACCCTTGATAACCTCCAACTGGAAAGATACAACAAAAGTTACTCATTCGGCATGGTGGAATGCCATATGTTTTCATCACACACTTGACACTAATTATGTCACTCCTATTTCCTTAGCAATTAAAAGAGATTTATTATGGATTCCACTTACCACATACCTATCCACAATCTCTTCCCCAAGTCCCTCTACTGTTACTCATACAAATAAGTCAGATGATGTTCGTAAACCGCCATGATCATTTCTTGTTGTCTTTTTCTTTAGTTATTCTCAATATTGTTGTTTAATCTACACTTATATTTACTCATGCTCTTTATTTATAGAGTCACTTATCTGCATATAATGTTATACTTAAAATTGTTTTAATTTGTTTATTGACAAAATTCATTATATTGTTCTCCCTTTATTCCCCCTTCTTTCCTTGCCTTCGGTTCAGATATTATTGTTTATTGAATCCATCTTATTATGCATCTTTATTATGTATTTTTAATTTTCATGTATATAATATATTGTTTTGAAGCACTGTTACTATATTTCTTTTTTGTGCTTGGTTTCAATATACTTGAACTTAAAAAAAAAGACAGAGGTGTCATGTTAAAAGCACTGGGAAGACAAAATCAAAAGCTCTGGGTAGGTGAAACTTGATCAAAACTATGGAGCTTCTGCGATCAACATGACCTCCGATACTCTCAGCCACCACAACCTGTGCAAGTCTGTGCTATGTCCACTCCCAAAGCCAGCCACGGAAGGATCAAGAAGATTATATGTAGCAATTAACTCCATGAGTTTCTGGTTCAGATGTCTTTCCAATACTTTGCAGGTGTAGGCAAAAAGGAAATTAGTCAAAAGTTTTTAGGGCTTCTGGCTTTAGGTTAGATTTTTTGAGCAATGAAGTGATAATAGTTTAATTTCATAGATTAGGAAAAAATAATCTGGTTGAGGATCATAGTGAGATGTTTCACTATAATGTTAGGGGCTAATTGCAGAATTTTAGGCAGACATGGCTCTAGTGGAGATCTCGACTTAATACCTAACATAAGTTTTTTTACTTGGGGTGCTGTGACCCGCGAAAAACACGAAAATGCTTGACATATTTGTGCAATGACCGTGGGCTTCGGAGGCCCACCTGTATTTCATATGTCTAAAACCAGCCTTAGATAAATTATGAAGCTCTGGATGCTGATTGTAGAATATTGTTTTTAAACTTCTTTTATTTTTTTATTTATGTGTATGTTATTGATTAGCTTCTTATCTTTTTTTTGTTTTTTTTGCTTCTGCAATTGTAATGATTTTAATTAATCATACAATAAATACATTCTTTCATTGAAAACGGGGAGACCTAGTCCATGAGGATTTGTGAGAATGTACTTTTTTGTACCAACATATAGACCAACAGTTTTAAATCTTGGGATAGAAGGTACTTAACCATAATCCGGCCATTATTATCTGGAGCTAAGAAAAGTAGTAACGTTATCAATGGATCTCACTTCAAGAAGTGTCCAGTTTCTGAATCTATTCAGCAGCCACCTACAGATACTAAAGTTCCTCCAGATTATACAATACATGCTCCCTATTCTACAGTTACCCAAGAAGACATCGGCCAAGATGAAATAGTTTTATCTATTCGAGGGACTGATGAACCCCCAGCTTTAAATCTGATGAATTCAGACACATTCTGATTTGGTGCAAGCAGCAATTTAACAACTGAACTTGCACCAACATTAACTGCATCCTCAGAATCATGAGACTCTCCACCAGTTTAAGAGCTGAATCTCTTGTAAGAAGTTGTAATATTAAAAGTTTATCCTGATACTGAAGAAGCATCTCTCCTGGAAAGGTTGATGTCTGAAGTCAGTGGGTGTTGATCTAAATTGATGATCACACGTGTCTTGGGTAGTAGTTGGCACATTTGTTCACTATAGCTATTCATTTGGAATTTTTACAGCCAATTCATCATTTTTTGTGGATTGCAATTCTGGTTATTCTCTTGGCTATAGAGCAAAGGCACACTCTTCAAGAGTATTTTCCACTGTCTTCAGTTGTACAACAATTGCAACCAAATTTACCTACACATAGTGTGACAAGGAGTGACTATTCTAACAGCATTCATTATCATTTACCTGGTGGTCTTTTTGGGAAAATGTTTCATATCAGATTTTGGGACCAACAGAGGTGGTACACATACTCTATGCTCTGTGCATATTATTGGATACAATTGTTATGCCAGGTTCCTTTTCAAGTCCATGGGAAACTAAAGCAGTTAAACAGCTCCTAGATGCCAATATCACTACATTTATTCAATGAACTGGCCAGTGTGAACTGTATAATTTCTCTTAATGAGAGGTGAGACTCCTCTGCCTAATAGTTCAAGGGACTTCCAGTGTATTTTGCTATTGATAGAAGATCTGATTCATCGTCCTATTTTCCGAATAACCACCAAAAGTGTTGATTAATGGCAAGTCAGATAGTCCCCTGAATTTCTTAGGTTCTTCTTAGGACACAATTAAACATATTGGCATGATACTCTTCCAGTGCAGAATATTTAGGGCACTGAATCATAGCAAATTCAGTGATTTGACATATCATTACCTGCTATTGGCGTAGCTGCTAGTGGTGCAGTCGGTGCATTTCACTGGGGCTCAGAGGTTGGTAGGAGCCTAACTACATTAGCCCCTTAAGCCCTGAGGATATCTTAGCTCGCACTGCTGATGGCCACCTTGTGCCTGTGCTACATGTGAGGGGAACTTACACTGCTGTAAATGCTGCATTTTGTGTGTGTGTTTACACACACACTTGGACTGCTGCTGCAGATGATGTCTATGTTCTGTCTGTATGAGAGAAACTAACATTATTTTTTAATAGATCGATATATGTTCTATGGGTATTAGGGAAGCATGTACTCCTGCCTCATGCTGTACCCATTTTGTGTTTGGAAATCTTGCTATGCTTGTGAGACAAGCTTGCACTCATACATGCCAGTGCTGTTCCTTACACCTGTCCCAAATCTGAAATGCTGCTTGTTTGTTGTAACTAAAGGCATAATTTAGAACTCGATGGACGGTAACTCCATCACAACAGTGACGGATATCCCATCAGCCGAAATATAAATCCCGTGGGATATAATGATATTCATATTTCAGCCGATGGGATATCCATCACCGTTGAGGCAGAGCCACCCATCTGCAGACATTTAAATCAGCTCCTAATTTAGGCATTAAATGCCACACTTGTATTTAATTGGGAGAGGCTTGCAGTGGCCCTGCAACGCCAAATTTGTTCCATAATAACCATGCTACAGACTATGTATATTTAGTATTGCATGATTATTTTGGGGTAGTAGGCCTAGAGAAGTTGTTCTCTTCAAATTGCTGCTGGTTGTAAATACAATGTTTAGGTTTTCTTTAACTTTCATTTTTAGCTTTTTAATAAAAAATGTCTAAGGTGTGGCCCAGTGGATTATGTGATTTTTAGCTGCTGCATTTAGTTCATAATTATGCATTCTACACATTTGCCAAACAAATTGCAGGTTTATAAAATGTTGAGTGTATTTTCAAATGGATCAAAAAATTCCTACTAAAGAATGTTCCACACAAATTGCCTATCCTTTCGCCATAATTTATGTGAAATGCTAAAATGAACCTGCAATTTGTAAGATCCAATCAATGATCTTAAAAGTTGTTGATGAAATATGTTAATGAAATATGATCAAACGGTTAACTGATCCAAATCTCTTGAGTATAGAGTAGATATCTAAGATACACTGTACGCTTGCGGCATGTGAAGCAGAAACAAATGTGTGCCATATAAGCAGAAGCAATGGTGGTCAATTGCCGAGCGCTACAGGGTGTACGATGGATTGTCCAATTGTAGATCAGTTCAATCTAATCTGCAGACAGAATGTATTGAACAAATATATATAAGAAGTAGGTGGTTTACTAGACCTGAGTTCTTGCAGCAGGTAGAAGAAGTTTATGAAAAATCAGAGACTAGTGTTCCATCTTCCAGTGTAGCATCTGTGAAGCAAGTTTGCACTGGCCCATGAGTGCCGCATTTGTTACATGTGTTTGAAGAATGCTTGCACTGACTAGCCTTGCAGTAGCATCCTTGTTAAATGAAGCAGCTTGCAAAGGCTGGCAATGCCGTACCACCCTTCTTCAGTGTCGCTAAATGAAATTTGCAGTAATCCTGCAGTATTATCCTTCTTTCTTGTTTTTCAGGGAAGATTGTGGTGCTCTATATCAGAGCTGTATGTCTTATGTGTGTGAGCCAAAGACTCCAGGAACTCCTGCTCCCTGTGCTCCATATAGTTCTGTGTGTTTTTGATCTGATTAAAAACAGTTTTAAGCTGTCTCACCAGACTCTTGTTTTCTCATTTCCTTTGAAAGGGATGTCACTCAACTGTCACTCTGTAGTGTAATTCCTATATTCCCAATAGGCTCTGCGCATTGGAATAACATAAACGGTAGTTTAGACGTATGACTGAGGTCGACTAGGTCTCTACTGAATATGTTATACTTAATTAGGTATGCCAGCTAGCTCAGAGGTCACTAGAAACTTTCTCGAATGAAAAAGGGAGGAGTTAACTTCCCTGATTAGACAAGAAGGGATTAGCTTCTGACAACCGCATAAACATGACAACGTTGCTCCCTCCAGAATAAGGAGTATATCTCCAGAGTCTTGTAAAAACAATAGATAGCTATTTCACTCAGTCAATCGTGCATGCTTAGTTTCACCAGAGTGCAGAGAAATAGAGAGACAGGCGTTTTCAATAAAAGGTGTTATTTATTGAGCATTCTTCTTTCTCATGCAAGAGAATAGAATTGCCACAATTGTAATACTTGTCATAAAGTAAAGTGCGTACAGTAAAAGGAGTATTATGAAATAATACTGTAAAAGCATTGATATGGTTTCTGAGCCATATGATGCTTAAAACGGATAAAATATATACAGTTGTATACAATGATAAAAGTTGACTAAATGTACTAAACTGGTGCTTCTAAAATACACCTACCCCAGTGTACCTAACCTAAGCCTAGTACGTGGGAAGGAGTAAGGGAGTTGCAGTTTAAGTTAAGTTAGTTTTGCCAAGAATCTGAATCAGGAATTCTCTAAGGGTCTAATCAGCTCCGTACCTTGGTTTTAGAATGAAGGAGGTCTTGTATCTTGTTCTCAGGACTGGATCTCCCAGTCACCCGCAAGGGTGACTGGAAACACTGAAGCTGGATTTTCTCGGCAGGAGAAAAGACAGCGTCTTTCTCAGTGCGTCAAATGGGAGGGACGGCTTCCTTCGGCACTCGCATCAGCTGGGCTTCGGGTAAGTAGTTAGCCGCTCTGCTTCAAACCACCGTGTGTTGCTTAAGGCAAATGCTGGTACATTTATACCTGGAAGGTGCCGTGTTTGACGTAAGGTTGGACATAAGACGTCAATAAGAACTGTCACTAAGAACTGGCTGTTCTTTCAGGACTCGCAGGAGTTCTAGGACAAATCAAAACAAAAGCAGGGGAAATTCCCGGGTTGCTGGAGGTTTGGTTTGTTTAAAGAACTCATTGTACTTTCTAGGAGTCTAAGAAAGTAGCCTTGCCGTATTTGGACTGCATTGGCTATGACTAAATATGGATATGATTCTTATGCCTTTATAAGGATATGATTTGTTATAACCACATAAGGCATAAATCGGGAACATTTAATTAGGGTCCTAGATACGTTCACAACAACTCAATAAAAAATATTCTAATCCAAGCCCAGTCCATCAATTCTTTCTTTTAGCTCTAGTCCATAGTGATCAGGAAAAAATATATGCAGTGTTATGCCCACCTGGATGATACGTCTATGTATGTGATAAACTATTAATTTGAATTCATTTGATGCCCTTTGAAATTTGAAACATTATTTTGTGCGTTGAAAAAATTTGTATGAAAGAAATGTGTTGGCTGAAGCCTGCATGTGTACCAGACATTCTTTTCTGATCATCATGAACTACAAATATTATTGATTGATTGACGTTTGAGTGTGATCCCATTCATAACAGTGGAACTATTTGGAAGTAGCACCTGTTGACTAAAAATTTCAGACACTAGCCGGTGTGGTACAATGAACAAAAATGTTAATTGTTTTTGGATTGTAAAGATTGTATCATGTTGTCTCATAAATAGTACATAATATTGCTTAGAGAAAATTGGCTTAGGGTAAACCCACTTCAGTTATTCATCAGACGGTCTCATTCACCTATTAGTTCAGTACTTCAGAACAGCACAGATATAATTGGGCAGTGCATCAGCCCTCTTCAGCCATTGACTTTGTTGCCAATGTTTGACTCAGCCTAGTAGACAACCAATGATCTTTAGGATGTCTGGTGGTCTGAGTAATGGTATTTTTCCAGCCTGCTCTATGTTAATCTGCATCCAGAGAAGTTCAAACTGAGGAGATATTTCCTTTAATTCATCCCTCAGGACCCCCGCCCCCCATATAAATGCAGATTTTTGAAAATTGAGTAATAAGACTACCAGCGGTCCGCTGCCAGTGTTCCTAACTACAACTTTTATGTGCAGAATGCCAGGCATCACAGCTGCAAGTTTCAGATTCTATGCCACCTACTGGAAACACTATTTTGCATATGGCTGGGTCCAAACTGAGATGGCATGGCGATGATGATGAATCAGATTTGCAAAGCGCACAGCTGCTCCAAAGAGTGTCTCAGCAATAGTCTTATCAGGTTACATTTACAGCTGGGCAAGCAGCCAACCTTTCAGCCTCTTCTTAAAGATGTGTTCTGATACTGCAAGGTGGAGATTCAGGGGAAGTTTATTCCATGCAGAAGGACTCAGAGAGGAAAATGAGTGACAACCTCTCCTAGAACGACTGATCCTTGAAACTAAAGATAAGGCCATGTTAGAAGACTGGAGGTTCCTAGCTGGATGGTAAAGATGAATTCTGAGGACCAGACATTTAGGGCCTATCTGATGTAAGGCTCTATAAGTAAGGACTAGAGTCTCAAGCATAATCCATCTCCTCAGAGGAAGCCAATACAAAGCACAGAGGTATGAGGAAACCTTAGCTCTGGGCTCAAAGAGGCAGTTGTGCTGTTGCATTCTGGCCTACCAGGAGCCTTTGGATTTCAAAGTCCAGCAGTCCAATGTACATCACATTAGTGTACTCTAGCCTTGACATGATGAGGGCCTGAATTACAGTTTTCCTGGCAAGTGCAGACAGAACAAACTGAAACCTTTTTCAGCATTCAGAGGAGACCAAAACAGGTCCCTACCACAGACCTAACTTGAGGCTGAAACAAGAGTTGGGTGTCAAACGAAACCCCTAATTTCTTAACCACATCTGTTGGGGAGAGCACTGGGGGGCTCCCTCTGGAAAATAAGCCACCCAGTCAGGGGGGACATACAAGGCAAAGAAGAGTATTTCTGTCTTATCCACATCGCACACAGCTGATTCTGGTGCAGCTAGTAGAATAATGCAGTTAGATATGGTCTAATTAAATCTGTAGAGTTATCTTCACTTTTATTAACCCCTTCCGTGCTCCCGTCTGCCGTTGGCCGATGGGAGCACTCCCTTCCCAGTGCTGCGAACAGTCAAAGGCCGTCACAGCCCCGCCCACTCAATAGAACGCCCACACCGCGGCGGATTTGCCGCTGCGGTTAAGGCGTTAAAGGAGAAAAACAACTGAATTTTGCAAATGAGATTATCTTGGCTCCAAAAGATTCAACCAAGTAGCTAATCACAATTGACTATTATGAATTTACTACACAGTGCACTCTCTAAGGACCTGTTTATGAGTTTAGTAGTGCAGATGCACAGCAAAACCTGCATGAGAACTGCCCGCCATATAACTACTTTTTACGTCACTGGCGGGCAGTTCTTTTGGTGTTCCCACGGTGGTGCCTATAAAATTATCACTGCAATGGGAACGTCAAAGGAAGTTCCAGCACGGCATGGTTTGTAAAGTCCATGCCGTGCTGAAAATTCTGTGCATGCATACAGGGGTGCTCATGTTGTTCCCACCTTGTGCTTCCACAGCGTGTGATGCACTAGAGGCCCTTTAGGGCCCTCTTGCTCCCTCTGCACCAGGAATTTCATGATTGAGGTCCTGCCAGACATATCGCACCCTCTGGACCACTGCGGCACTGCCAGGGAACAGCAGTTCCCTGGCAGTGTCAGTGGTTCCAGGGTGACTTGACTACTGTGGTCGTAATGTTACGACCGCCACTGCCACCCCACCATGAGTCTGGCAGTCCTAAGACCACCAGACTCGTAATTAGGACTTAAATTACACCCCTCCTAAAATGGGGGAGCCAAATTTATGAGCCTAAAGTTACTATTTGTAACTTTTCCCATGAAGGCAGTGGTCTCTCACCAAAGTGGAGAGCTCCGTCTGGTAAGGTATAGAGAAAACTTAAAATGTTTATTCAATTTAGGAAACAAATGAAGAACAAATATTTTGATGTTAAATATTAAAGTAAATTCTTTTTGTATTTTTATTTTAAATGTACCACGTAATAAAATATGCCACTGCACAAATAACCTAATGTTGAAGTACATTTTTAACAAATATAAAGGTATAAAATTAAAATAATGTTAAAAAGAGATATAAAAAATACCTACATTTATATTGATTTATTGTGCATTAAATGTATTTACATAATGCATTTAAATTAATTTAATTTTTTTAAGTTGCATTTATTTTAATGTTTTTGAATGTTAAAAGAGGTTATGAAAATATTTTACACTAAAATGATATTGTTGTTCTCTTATATACTTTTTAAACAATACATACTATTTATATATTTCAAAAAAAGTAAACGTCAATTTATTTATATAAACATTATTTCCTATAGGGTGTCATTTTAAGTCCCTGCCCCCATTGTTTTTTATGGGAGCTTTTTGCATTACCAGTGTTTGACCATGTGTGGTTCTAGACATTCTCCAGTCCAGAGTTGGAGTACATTTACAAGTGTTAGGGCCTTTTTGGCTAGAGTAGTTTCCTAAATGCAGTTTATGAATAGGAATCGGCTTAGTCTTTTGCTGGTGCGCACCTGCTGCTCCCTAAACCCCTCCCTTTTTGTAGTGGGTATTCCCTTTTTTTCCAGCCACTCCCCTATCCTCCCACATTTACTGTTAAATCAGACGTAAGGGCGTGAAGATCTAAGCAATCACGGCAAACATCTCCTGACCGAAAAAATAAGGCATTCCTTACATTGTTGACAGTTCTTACAACAAACACCTGGGCCCTTATTTATGAGCCCTTGCGTCAGTTTTGCGGCGCCAGTGCGTCACTTTTTGTGACGCACCAGCGGCGTACAAAATGCGCCTTGTTGCGCCATATTTAAAAAGTGACGCATCTAGGTAGATGCGTCACTTTTTAAACCCCTGCACCACATTATACCTGCGTCAGGTATAATGTATGCAGAGGGGGCGTTCCACCGCAAAAAGCCTCGTAATAGTGACGCAGTGAAATCTATGAGATTTCACTGCGTCACTTTTAGGATGCTGTTGCGTCAAAATCTTGTGCCTGCCTCACAGCAGGCGTAAGACTGACGCAAGCCCTTTCACATGGGGTTTTCCCCATGTGAAAGGACGCATTGCTGGAGTTGCGTCACTTTTGTGACACACTCCAGCAATGCGTCACTTTTGCGCTTACAGATGCGTCAGAAGTACTGACATATCTGTAAGTCCTTGCGACATGATGCGTCATACATTAAATATGACGCATCATGGGTGTCGCAAGGAGTGCGCAGTGAAAAGTGACGCATCGCTGTTTTCACGCAGCGATGCGTCACTTTTCATAAATGAGGCCCCATATCATTTATCTTAAAACATTCATTCTCAGTTACTGAAGTCTGACTCATTTGAGTGACCCTACCCATGGGAACATTTTGCTTTCTTTGCATTTGTTTGTAAAATGCTCTTTTTGCCACAAATGTTTCATTCCTTTCTCACAGCTAGGCACCCTCCATATAAGGCCACATGAAAATAACTACCACAACATTAGCACAACAAGCTACCCTCATTTCTTTTAATTTCATTTTGATTTTGAAATCAAAACTTCACGTATTTCACTTGGTCTAGTTTCAGGCTTATTTCTCTGACCTCCTTCATTCAAGATACTGATTTCTGTATTGCTTCAAGTGTAGGTATTATTTTAGTCTAATTTGGCAATACCCATAATATGCAATGTTTATTCCATTGTATTAGAGTTGGTATTAATTACTACCTGGTCTTCCAACATTTCATCAGCAGATGCTCCAAAGTTGGAGGTATTGGCTAACCGTCTTAGAGCCATGAGGATGTCATTAAATGTCTCACTGTGGTTTTGGACAGGTGTATAGATGTTATAGGTTTCCCATGTCACTGGTGTGGGGGTAGAGCTTAAAACAGTAGTTTAACCTGTGGATGGCCTCATTAAAATCACTCAAATCATCTTCACCCTCAGCAGAAACACCTTTTGGTAATGTCTTAAATATTTCCTGGCCTTATGAGGCTAGACAATGTAGCAGCTTGAATTGTTTCTTTCAACTGGCATTTGATCTCTGCTTCTAAGGCTACTACACAAGAAGGTCATTCTTTTTTCGATCTTTTTCACAGGATAGGTGGATCCGCTTAGCTCTGGGCAAATCTTTTGTGGTGGTTCACATTTCATTGCAAATAAATGCCGCATATTTTGTACCAACGCAAAACAAAATAATGCCTAGCAGTAGAGGAAATTATAGAGCAAAACAACACACCTAAATAATAAAGATAGCCGAAGAAAATATGAGTTCACCAGGAAAGACTGATAAACTCACATACATATAGCCTTACAAAATATATATAGTAATTATGCAATAATGTATATGACATCTGATGGAAGTGTCGGAAGATGTGCAAGGTGGATAAATATCTTAATTGAGAATGATAATCATAATGGTATTATCTATGATAAAATAGTGGGATTCATAAACCCTGTTGTGGAAACCATTCTCAAAGAGAAAGTGTCCAACCTGATATGCATGAGGAGTATCCTCAACTTTTCATTGATGCTACTAGAGAAAGCGTTTTTGAGGGTACTCTACATGAAAGTATTATGGAAGACACTGGTTCATGTGATCAAATACCATGCTGGATGTAGGAAACCATCTTGTAAATATACAGGAGTGTGTTTTGGTAGTTCTTTGCTAAAGGGTAAGATGTGTTACATCATTAAGTGATAAGATACATTCAACATTCTTATGTTAATTTCTTTACTTTTTCTTCACTTGACTTCCCTACTTATTTTGTCATTGGTACCATCAAAACTCTGACATTTCAACATTATAAGGGGCTCTTCGGTCACTGTTGGAAAGGATGTGAATGCCTGTGAATGATATGCTAATATTATAATTTAAATTCAATGTGTTTAATCAGATCTACGAGTCAATCTTCTGCTTCAATAGGTTTATGTCAACAAGTCTCTCTATAAATCATCTTACAAACATATATTCACCATAAATAGTCAATTAAGTAAACACATTACTGTTAACTACTAAGGCCCCGATTGCAAGTTTGGCAGTGCGACAGAGGGACGACCTCCATATTGCCAAACCCTTGTGAGAACCGCCTGCCATATAATTACTTTTTTAGTCACTGGATGGCGCTTCTTTTGGCATTCCCACGGCGGTGCCTATAAAATGGGCACCGCATAGGAATGTCCAAGAAAGTTCTAGCACAGCATGGACTGAAAAATCCATGCCGTGCTGGAATTTCTGTGCATGCACACAGGAGGGAACATGCTGTGCTGCCTTTGTGCTTCCACAGGGAGTGAGGCACAAGGGGGTTCCTTCGTTTCCTCTCCTCCGGTGTTTTTATCATGGTGGAACCGCCATGAAAACTCTGGCATAGAATAAACTTTTAACATGCTTAGTGGTCTCGCTAAGCATATTGCAGCCTCTGGATTGCCATGTTACAGCCAGAGAAAGGTGGTTTCCTGGCTGTTTTGACGGTGGGTGGCAAGACCACTAGGGTAATATTGTGGCAGTCGTAAGACCGCCACCGCCGCCCCGCCACAAGTCTGGCTGTCCTAGGACCACCAGACTCGTAATTAGAACCCTAGTAGGCAAAGGAAAGAATGCTAACAGATTTTACTGAATTCAAATCCACTCCAGGTCTATCCTGAGCCTGTGTTAAGGGTGCAACTTAGCTCTCTTATTCTACTCCTATATGGGGTCCAAATCTCCGTAAATGTAAGTGTTGGACTTGGTTCTTTTTGCAGGGTCATCCCTGGACTTTTTGCCTTCCTCCTATATTCTCTCTGACCTGTTTTTGTTGGTTTAATGACTCTGGGCACTTTACCACTGCTGATCAGTGCTAAAGTGCATATGCTCTCCCTACTGTAAATGAATGTATTAATTGGTGATTTCATGATTAACTATTTGGTTTACTTGTCAGACCCTAGTACAGTGCACTGAGTGTGCCCAGGGCCTGTAAATCCAAATGCTGCTAGTGGGCTTGCAGCACTGATTGTGCCACCCACAGAAGCGGCCTCGTAAAATGTGTCTAAGGTCTGCCATTGCAGAGCCTGCGTGCAGTCTGGTACTGTCATGCTGACTGGGCAAGTGCACCCACTTGCCAGTCCCTAAACCTTCCCTTTTCTTCATATTAGTCATCCCTATTGTAGGCCCAAGGGCAGGGTGCATTGTAACAATAAGGTAGGACAGGCCCAGATGTACGGCATGTCCTAATAGTGAATTACAGCTAAGCATGGGCGGAAAATCCGTTCCGCTCGCGGATTTTCAGTAAATTCGCAATCCGCGAGATTCGTGAATTTCCCGCAAAATCCGCGAACGGAAATCAACGAACGGGGATTTGGTCAAAAGTTCAAGCTGACTTTTGTAACTCTTTTAGAATGGCGCCAGCAAGCTGCCAGAGCCATTCTAAAATAGTTACAAAAGTCAGCTTCAACAGGAAGCTCTAATAGATAAAGTAAAGCAGGTGCTGCTCAAATTCAGTTACACAATCATTAATCACCCCCATACTTGGGGTGATTAATGATTGTGTAACTTAATTTGACCTTCAACTGGAGCACCTGCTTTACTTTATCTATTAGTGCTTCCTGTTGAAGCTATTTCTAGCTATTTTAGAATGGCGCTGGCAGCTTGCCGGCGCCATTCTAAGTGGGGCTGAGGGCAGAAAGTCACATAAGTGGGACAGAGGGCAGAAGGGACAAAAAATGAGTGGGGCAGAGGGCATAAGGGCACAGAAACAAGTGGTACAGAGGGCAGATGGCATAAAAAACAAGAGGGTGGCAGTGATTAAGTAGGCAAAAAAAAAACCCCGCGAAATTGCAAAGCGCTTCGCGAACACCCACAAACATGCAAAGCGCATCGCGAACATCCGCGAACACGCAAAAATAAAAAAAATCTGCAAATTCGGGCGAATTTGCGAATTTTGAGGATTGCCAATTCGCAAATTCGCGAATTGCCAATTCGCAAAATTCGCCCATGCTTAATTACAGCCATTTTCATTTTTCACTATTCTATTGCAAGGCTACCTGTTCTCCCTAGGTCAGAATGGGCTGTTAGAATTATTACACTTTATACTCCTAGCAGGCTCAGAGAACATGGTAGAAATTCGAGTTTAGCAAGCCTGGACATAACATACATCTTTTAGTGGTTTATTTTAATGTTCTGTGTTTGCAAATACCACTTTTAGAAAGTAGGTATCTGCTTGCCTAACCATTTAAGCCTGCCTCTGCGAGGTTGTGTATTCCTTGTCTGGGTTTGTGTGTGACAGGGCTGGGGGACTCCAAGAGACAGGCTGGGGCAGCCCGGTGGTGGATAGGGAGACCTACATCTAGATGGGAGGGAGGAGTTGCACCTGAATAGGGCTGGGCCTTCCCTCTACAATGCTGGCTCCACCCCCTGTGGTGTGTCTGATGTCTCTGCCCTGCATACTGAAAGAAGAGAAGGAAGACTGTTAACAAAGTGCTCCTGGACTGTACTTGCCTTACACAATTCTGGCTCCACCTCCTTTGGGGCGTCTGATATGCCTGCCCTGCGTGGTGAAAGGAAAGGAGAAGTCTGGTAAGCAGAGTACTTCAGAACTGGCTTGAACTGGGCACAGGTCCCTCTCCCCTCAGAGAACAAAGGATTTAGGGGTATAAGTATTGGGACCCTGATCCCAAGAAATTAGATCACTCCTTGACTTACAAGACTAAACCTCTGCTGAGGAGAAGGAACCTGAAGAAACTGAGGAAAGACTATTCCCAAGCTGAAGTGCTGCTTGGGGGATTGGCTTGCAGTGGTTGCCTGACTGCCCAAGAGAGGAGAAAGAACTTTGGACTTTTCTTTCAACTTGTGCAAAGATCTCCAAGGGCTTGGAAGAGAGCCTGCCCACTGACCGAAGTCCCAGGACCAGTGGACTTCACCAGCCTTTGTGAATTGCTGCTGGAAACAAGTGGCTACAGAGGCAGGGAGCTGATGCTGACTTCGAGTCCTGTGACCGCAACGGAGTTGGGCACCGCCTCGCACACTTTGCCACGCACCGCCTGACTCGCACCGCTGTCCGGACTGATCAACACCTCGAACAACGGATGCTCTGAGTTCACCGACTCCGTCTCAATGCTGTCAACGAGCCTGTAGCCTGCACCGTGACTGGAAGGACACTGTGACCTGCAACGCTTTCTTTTTCTACACTGTGACAAACCCCGGAACCGGCTCGCACATCCGTGCCGGACGCCTCAAGGAAAAGGTACTGTGACTGAGTCTGTCGACATTTGAGTTGGCCCGGACTGCCGCAGTCCGCTGGATTTGTTAGACTTTGTGCTCCTTTCAGCAGCGCTGTAGCCGGACAAGGCTACCAACTCGCACAGAACCTTGAATTAAGCCTTTTTAACCTGAACTCTTGAAACTGAATAGTACTGTGGATTTTTTTGTCGTTTATTGGTTTTGTGATAACTTTATATAAAGTATACTTATTTTTTATATAAAACCTGTGTGGTATCCATTTGTAGTGTTGTCACTGGGTTACTGTATGTGGAAACAACTTCTTAACTCACATCGCCTCCGAAATAAGCCTTGACTGCTCGCGCCACGCTGCCTTTAGGGTGAGCAGGGGTTATTTGGAGAGAGTAATTCCCTTGCCCTGACTAGAGGAGAGGGTCACTGCTTGTCACAAGTACCTACCTGTGCCAACCATAGACCCCCAATTCTTACAGTAAGAAATTATATAATTGGTTGAGGGGGATGCATACCCCTATCAAACAACAACAACAATCCTTGTCAGGGTGAACTAGAAAAGTCACTACATTAAGCTGTGATTAATCCTCTGGTAGATCCGCACAAAAATTGTCAGGCTTTACTTAGAGCCTCTGTGTTAAATATGTATGCAGCACACAAACAGTACAAACCCAACAGAAGAAAAATCCCACATACTTTTAGGAAAATAAACTAAAATGTAATAAATAAAATGACACCAAAACACATTAAACCCCAATAGTAGAAACAGAGTTGGAAATTGTTAAAGTTTAAAGTGAACAATAGCAGCAAAAAGAACTAAGCACGCACCACAGTAATCTGGTAGTGGGAGACCAGGGAAAGTCCAACGTTAATGCGCCGTCCAATGTACGACCACCAAAGCTGTGGTGCGGTCACACACCAGGTTAGGAGTTCAATCTTGTCATGGTGGGTGGTCCAGTGGCAGTCTGACAGCAGTGGTCTGTTAGGCTCATTGAAGAGCTGAACATGCAGACCGCTGCTGTCAGAGCACCGACTGAACATTCCTGCACTATGTGGCATACATGCCACACTGTGCAGGAAACTAGTGTGCAAATCTAGGGGGGCAGAACATATGCCCCCCCATATGCACCTCCAGGTCCAGGAGCAGCAAGGGGGCCCCATTACGGGGCCACTTAGCTGCCTCACCACCACCTTTTTCATGGCGGGCTTACTGCCATGAAAATGGCATGTGCGGCAACTCAAAATATGCTCGCAGTGACGCACCAGCACCAGCAGCATGTTAATATGCCTGACCGCTACACAGCGGAATCCAAGATCCACGTGGAAGTGGCAGTCCTGTGGTGGCCCAACTGCCACATTCCAATTGCAGCATTTGGTACCGCAGTGTGGCGGTGGTCGTATTGCAACCTTGAGTACCACGGTCCTGTGGACCGTAGTACTCGTAATCAGGCCTATAGCCAAATTTTCAAGGAAACATTCCTGAGAAGGTACATTTCAGTGGTGCACGGCAGCAGGTGCTGTCTGAGGAAGAGGTATAATCATAGGGAAGCTGCTGAATTAAGTCCGGCAAAGATTTCTGAGTTGGGACTTTGTCGCTTTATTAGAAGCAAAGTAAATCCAGTGGAACAAAGCTGCAGACTGTATCCATTGAGGGCACAAGACTTGATCCCTATTCTGGGAGGAGCTGTTGAGAAGAATTTGTTGTTGTGGAGGAGAATGTAGCTGGAAGCCAATGGACCATGCACCTTGGGTGGATCGACTGGCAGGTAGGTATGTCTCCCGGTATGTCTCCTGTCAGTTCTCAGACCACTTTTTAGTGAAAACTTGTTTAAGTCCAAGGTGTTAAGGTTAGGATGGAAATGCACATTCAGCTCCACTTCCAAGGGACCAGAACTGGTTGTGCCCCACTTTTGGGGGTCAGGTTTCACTCCAGGCAGAGTCCAGGTACTGGGTTCAAGGGTTCTGGAGCATAATATGTCCCTGTACTTCAGAACAGGAGGCCTGGTAACTAGCCCTTGGAGTCACTCTGGTAGTTCTGGGGTAAGCAACAGGGTCGGCCTTAAGCAGAAGGGCAGTCATCTGAGGGTACATGGCAGGTTTAAAGCAGCAGGGTAGCTTCTGGTAGCAGCAGGGCAGTTCTCTGAAATACAAAGCAGTCCTTTTGAGTGTCCTCCACAGATCCAGAAGGGAACTGAAGAAGTGTTCTGAGAGTCTAATATGTATACCTGTGCCGGACTTTGACATGCTTCTATGCTTCCCCCACTCTGGTTCTAGAAATTTCCTTGCCATCCCCTGCCAGGCTCCAAGAAGACTAGAGTGACAAAAGAATGGCGTCAAGTCCATTAGTGAGTGTGCTGGAGATATCACTTTGAAATGTGAGTGGGGCAGAGCTGATATCTGGTAGGATTGCACTTTCTGGAATCCACTGAACCCCATTATGCACAAAGGCCACCTGCCAAGCTATTCACAGTCAAGTGACCCACATGCAGACATCAAATAGTTAGGATAAGAAAACGCCTACTTTCTAGAAGGGCCATTTTTAGAATTGGGCGTATCTGACTATTAAAGAGGATTTTAAATCATAATTCTTTTGAGACCAAACATGACTTTTCCACCTGTTTCAAAACAAAGATTAGCAAACATTACATGCAAAAAGGAAACCCAATGTTATCCAATGGGAGAGGTAGGCCAGACAGTAGTGAAGAACACATGTAGGAGTTTTTTTTACCACCAGGACATGCAGGGCAGGCTTGGCAAAAGGTTTATTTTGTCAAGTAGAATTGTCAGGTAAAAACTGAACACAGGCTGTGCAGGCTAACCTGGGAAATCTTTTAAAGGCCTACTTAAGTGGTCCGTACAGTAAATGTTGAAGGCCCACTTGTAGCATTTAATTTGCCGGCCCTGGGTACATGCAGTACCACTTTACTAGGGATCTTTAAGTAAAGTAAATGTGCAGATAGGGTGTAAGCCAATTTTACCATGTTTCTGTACAGGGTACAAGCATTTTAATACTGGTTAGCAGTTGGAAAGTGCCAACAAGAACTGGTTCAGAAAACAGGAGAAGAGAAAACAAAACATTTGGGGATGACCCAGTAGAGAGAGCCTAGTCCAACAATGGGCCTCAATAGATGTAAGTAATACTGATTGTGGAGAAAAGTAAAGCATACTTCATCCCTTAGTTATGACCATTACCATTCAGTTTGCACCATTTATGTGGTTCAAAGTATTTAATAATCATTAGTTAAATACTAAAATTAAATACTCACCCTGCAATGACACCAAATTCCATCTGTCCAGAAAGAAACCTAAAAATAAAGTAGTATATTATTAGTGCAATGTGTTCCATGTAGAATGTTATTGCTAAATTCTGTATTTCACGTACTTAAAGCTTAACTTTGGCAAGTCGTTTTGCTAGTCCTCTCTCTTATCCAGAAGCCAGTGAGATTAATTTTTGCTCTATTAGAAATAGTTTTGGTAGGCTTTCCCCAGTCACCTCTATCACAACCCACCCTTCATATATTAGAAATCCTGGTAAGAGATAGACTCAGACTATTTTTTCTGCCATTATTGAGAGTTAGAGTTCACATCTTCCGTGAAGGTCCTTTAATCCTCTCTGATGTTTTTGTTCAATTTGCAGAGGAAAAAAGGAATCATGTGATGGAGTTTCACTGTTGAGAGGACGCACTTGTAATTTGAGGCGTGAACTTTGTTTCAATAGTCAATCTTCATCCTTTCCACACAACAGTACCAAATTAATACATTAGGCAAATAGGATGTACCAATCAACTATTAGGAAAAATATCAAAGGTACTCAACATTACATCCATAGAATGTCAGACTTCTCCTACTTTGCGCAACCTGGTGTTTTTCAAAAATCCTATGAAGCAAGAGTTTGATATTGGTACCTCCAATTTCTTTGTTCATGCTTTACTCACGTATTTAAAATAATCATCTGTCTCACAATTAATTTATCATCATTATCAATTGCCAGAAGCACACGGATTGACCAATCATGCCTTGGTACAACATTGGAGGTATGCCAGCTAAAATGTTTTAATAGGTTGACTGTTGGCACAAAAACAGAAAGCAGAGTTGAAAAAAGATTACCATATCTCTAATTCAATTTAGTTATAGGCATGCTAATGATTTTATACTTATTAAACTTATTTTTCCCTCCATTGTCTTTAAGACACTCACAGAAATATGTTGTAGATTTTATCCTTTTTACCCAGATTATTTGGTAGCACAAGCCAAGGGCACTGTTCAGAGTCTTGTACAATCTACCTCCTGCTTGTGAGGCAGCAGTTAAGAGGACAGTCTGCTTCATGTTGAATCAGTAAGCAGACCCAGTTTATACCAGTTTTTCAAGAGTCACATGCCACAAAGGTCCATAAAGGTCAACCCCAAGCAACTCATAATTAATATGAGTGACCAAATTATACAAAAATGGAAAATACTGGAACTGACACAAAATGAGTAACTGTCTTTACGCCAGTGTAGAGTCTGTGTGGTGTCAGTCTGAAATCTCACTAATCATTTCACCACTTTTGTCCAGCCTCAGTCTATGACTGCTAGTTGTTGGAATTTTGCGCTTTTGCAGGGTCAACCAAATGTTTTTGGGCCTTTTTGCTGAAGTCTCTTTTCGCGAGCTATGCAACACTGTGCAATTTGCCTCTCTTATTTAGAGGTAAAGTGTTTGTACTACTCATTTCAAAATTGTGAAATTGGCATACTCCTAATTGGCAGTCCAAAGTAGCTTCACTGCCCATTAAGGCATGGTGCATGATATTTAAAAGTAGAACATGTGACCTTTCATGTTAAATATATCCTTACAGCGATTAACAACTCAAAGCTATTTTCACTGTAGAAGGCTTGGCTGTTCCTTAGGAAAGAACTTGGTTACAACATTGAGTACTAATACTGTATCTCTGGTATGGTACTAGCTAGACAAATAATGAAACACCTATCTCAATAGATATTAAAAATGGAATTCATTGGTAAAATCAGATTTTTTCTAGATAATATTCAAAAGTAACTTTAGAAAATTACCTTTGTCTAGCTGATGTCCCTGGAAACGAAATCTGCATTTTGATCTCCAGCTTCTGCCAGGTATTAATTAGCATTTTGAGTCAATACAGTATGAACTTGCTCACAAGACAGGAACAAAAGGCTGTGGGTGTGTGGAGGTTTTCTTGTGCCCTTGACAGAATAGCCTATTGACTGGACCCAAGGACTTGATTAACTTCAAAGGCGCCTACCCTGTCAGAAGCAGATGCAGCTAACACACAGGCTTGTGCCCTTCTATTGTCCCCCTGCCAGACCAGCTTCCATCACAGTGGGTCTCTTGTTGATATCACAATGTCAGATCCTACTGGATTGTCAAGAATGGCTTGACAGGTCTGCTGGGGTTTTCTTAGGTAATTTGGAGGCACCCTTTAAAGGATAGAAAAAGAATGCCAAAACAATTTGTGTGTCTGGTTGCTGAAATCTTGCCTTTGTATCAATTTGTGTGTCGGGTAGCTGAAAGCTCACTGTTGTCCTACCACAATTCTGTTGGGGGTAGAGGGACTGACTACAACTGGATTTTAGTTTTAGATATAGGAGGACACTAGGATTGTAATGGAACGCTCCCCCATAGCCCCAGTCCCTAGAGCTCAAGTTTAGTGTGCCCAAAAAGTTTGATTATCTTTAAAATGCACAAAATGAGTAGGGTTAGCCCAAGTAAACTTTAATGTATTGTTTGGGGCATCCTCAGGTGGCATTCTAGTCCACTAGCTGGTATCAGCCATAAATTTGGCATCTCCTGATATCCACGTCAGAACACTGCTGTACCTGTGGAAAATCAGAAGAGGACTGAACCACAACCTCTCATAGACCGGAGAAGATCATAGAACATTGGACCTACTCTCCCTCTTGTACCTAGGACCAAGAAGTGGACTTCAAGGATCATAAGACTGATCTACTGTTAAAGCTACAGGGACACAACAGGCTACAAGAGGTCTTTTCTTGCAACTGCTCAGATGACCAGTGGCAACTGAACCCAACTGGACCCTGCTGTTTGGCCTCTGCCTGCCACTTGGTGAGTCTCAAAGTGCCTCCCCTTCGGTTCTATGGAGGGTAGGGGTACTTAAAGGTGTACTCTTGTGGTGGACATGGACTTAAAGGACTAAAGTCAGAAAGTAAAATGATGAACCTGGTTAGTGTGCCTGGCCCACTCTCCATCGCATTCAGTGCCTAGGTACTGTTCTGCAATGATCACCAACTATAATTAGCACTTTGCACTTCTTGGCACTATTTCTACAAAGTACTTTAAAAAATCCTGTCTCTGGTTCCCCTAATTGGCTTTATGTCATTTTGGTGTAATTTTGTTTTCCAATTTCACTATACCTTTCTGATTTCTTATTAGATTTTTATTGTTTTGCTTTTCAACTTTATTACCATTTTAATACTGCGTAAATACTTTACATATTTACACATTGCCTCTAAGTTCAGCCTGTCCACTTTGTGCTATAGCTACCAGGGGCATGATCTCAGATTTATTTAGAGATTTTAGTGACTCACCCAACAAGGATTGTGGTTATTATTAGAGATGGATACTCACCCCCTCACCTGGCATCTTCGTTTCTGACCCTTGCCTTCTTCGCAATGCACTTACAACTTCAAGAAGGTGAACCTCACTCTGTCCTTTCAATTGACAAGACCACAGTAACTGTTAGAATGATCGTACCTATCCAGTACCTGTCAACCTTTGTCTTTTTTGTTGAGCAACAACTCCTAGAATAATGTGAGCAATGGACTCAGTTCCGTTTCCTCCTAACTAGCAGTTGTCTCATAACATACACAAACCCATATTTTCAAAAGTTTTCTTCTATTTTTATTTTAGTGTCTGAAGCTTGCCTGAACTTAAAATGATCTTTTTTTCTGTGATGACACAGATTAAGAAGGAATTTTTTCTTTACTTTTCTCTCTTCTCAAGCATCATTGTCCAATCAGCCTAGTTGTTCTCTTGGAACCCCTGAGCAGTGCCACACCTTGAGCAGTGATATCCTGGCATCCCTGAGAAGTACCACACTAAGGCCCTGATTTAGATCTTGGCAGATGTGTTACTCCAGCACAACGGACTGATCTCCCATTGCCAAAGTAGAAATCCCATAGGATGTAAGGGGATTTATATTTCAGTGGACAGGATATCCATCACCGTTGTAATGAATTAACCTGTCCGCCGAGATCCAAATCAGACCCTAAGTTCCCCATTCCTTTTCGTTAATATTATCAACTGATTCAAGACCTCAAACCTATTAGTTATCACTGAGGTCTCTGACAGCCTTTCTTTCATTTGTACTTTATTGATTTTTGTCATTCACAATCTACAACACTGATTTTAACCCTGGGCAAACAAACCCTACCCATCCATCCCTCCCCATCACTTATGTTAGCACTTAGAGTAACAAACAATAGGGACCATTGTCCTACGCTTGATCATCAAAGGCACAGCATACAGTTGGCAGATCTGTAAACATACCCCAGCCAAACAGACGTATTGTGCAAGTCTGAACAAGCACTGAGATTGGGGGCATCATAGCAACAACCAACTCATCAGCTGATAGTCCACCAGAGGGTGCCAGTTTGCTTCAAATCGTTCAAATCACAAGTCAGCTTTTATATAACCAGCAAAGACCACAGCTTAGTGGCCCACTCCTGCATCTACAGCATGTTTTCGGTTTTCCAGTGGAGAGCCAATAGCCATTTGGCGGCAAGAATCATGTTTGTAACTATTCTCCAGTCAGTTAATCACATGGCTTTATTCTCAGGTGGCCTGATCCCAAGTGTAGCTATGATGAAATATGCTTAAATTGGGTAGCCTAGTACACCTTTTATATGGCTCAAGTCATATCCGATGACCACAACGCCCATATGCACAACGCCCATATGTATCCAGTGTCCCTCAGTTTCAAAGACCACTCAAACAATATCCTAAGTTGTGCAACCTTAAAGTAACTTGTAATATTTGGCGTTCCCAGGTCCATTACCTCTTATGCACTCTCAAGACTCTCCAAGACAGACGCACACATTTGCCAGCCCAAATGAAGTGGTCAACAGCCATCTGAAGCGGTTTCATATCTTTTTCTGGTGTTTGGACCAAGAGTCCGAACCAGCATCATTAAGGAATTCTCCAAACCGGATGACAGAGAATACGTCATCACTACTTCACAAGAGCTGTGCGGCAACCTCACCAACTTCTTTCATCACACGATCGCAACCATACAAAGAAACTTCAATCCCCAAACTATACCTTCAGCCTTCCTTGACAGATTCACTTCCACCGCAACCAACACAAACTACAGCCTGACGACATGGAACCTTCTCTCCACCCAGGACACCACCTCCATCATGAAATCCATCCACTTGAGAGTTCCCACAGACCCATGCCCATACCACATCTTTAAACTCAGAAACCAAAGGTTCGGCCAGGAACTCACCACCCTGTTCAGCACCTCAATCAACACTGCAACCTTTCCTGACTCCTTACCACTTCTCAAAAAACCATCCACTGACTCCAGCAAGCTCAAACACTACTGGACAATCTCCTTGTTCTCATTCCCAACCAAGATACTGGAAAAGATTGTTAACAATCAACTCAAAACACCCCTGGAGCAAAACCAGCTACTCAACGCTTTCCAATCCGGCTTCCGCAGAATCACAGCACCTGATCGCAGCAACCCATGACATGCAAACCCTCCTCAAATGAGGGGAAATAGCAGCTTTGATCCTCCTCAACCTCTCAGCAGCCTTCAACACCACATCCTACCACACGCTTATAGAAATACTCCATTACTTCGGCATCCGATGGGACGTGCTCAGATGGATCACCTCTTCAGAAGAACACAGATAGTGCCCCTACTGTTAGGAAATCTCATGATCATGCTAAAAACCCTCATGTTTCCTGTATAATTTGCCTGCATCCTTCTGGAAAGTATTTTAATCATGTATGCTGATTTGGTATTTATTATATTTCAATTGTACAAGTTATTCACATGGCATGGGACATTTGACTTTAGCAATGCTTGATGTTTTACTAAATGCCATGCTTAGACTGTTAGCCTTTGTCAGGTACATCTCCGTTCTATCACGTTCAGAAAACGTGATGAACGTAGGAGCCACACCCTCGCTCCTCTATAAATAGCCACACCCATGTTGAAACAGCGCTTGGCTTTTCGTCTGAAGGGTCGAGTTCAAGAAGGAGATTGTCGTTCCTGAATCCTGAAAGAAGAAACTCCTGGGCTGTACAAGTCATCCTGAATCCTGAGAACCCTTCCTCATGTGTCAGCTAAGTGAACTAATGAAACTCGTTTAATATTTTATCACGCTTTGGTGTAAACGCGCTGTTTATTTTCTTGCACATTATATGCGCGTGTGACTTTTAAAAGCGCATGTAATGTTACAGCGAAGTGAAAGCAATCTTTATTTCTAAAAAGACGCATTGCTTTCAGAGTGTCTAAACACTGTACATCATTGCCGAGTGAAGCTTTCTGCATTGAGAGGGCATGTTGGACTTCAATATATTTAAAGAAACATTCTATTCATTATTGGGCACAGCAGACTTTGAACTCATTTAAACCAATAGAAAAGGCGTGCTCCAGGTTTCCGAATGAAAAAGAACTCTAAAGATGTTTGACAGCAACGTTGATTTATACTTCCTAATGTTGGCATCGGACATTAATCAAGCTGATTAAGAAGGAAGTGTAAAAAGCATTATAAATAAACCAGCATTTAGAATTTGTGCATTTAAAAAGAACATGTGTATCTAGGCAGTGATATTTAACTGTTTAGTTTGCCGGTAGAAGTATTTTCAGAAAAATTCCCAGAGAGACTTTTTCTTTTGCAATAATGAACACTTGGATGAACCTTTTGAATAATTGTCATTGAATATTGAGGTAAGAGTTCATGATGTCAGAGATTTGATTTTAACAGTGTTCAATTCAACAAAAAATGGAAATGTGGATATACACTCACATGATTTTTGCATTTCTTATAGCCTGCCGTAGAGGGCTATACCGGCTATTAAAGGCCCTCTCCAGCGTTAAAGGCCCGAGCCGAAGGCGAGGGCCTTTAACAAGGGAGAGGGACTTTAATAGCGGTATAGCCCATCTACGAAGGGCTATAAGGCTATTAGAACATTCTGTCACTAGAGGACAGAATGTTCTAACAAAAAAAAAACTTTTGGAAGTGTGAGGGGATTGGAATCCCCTCAGGTTCCCTGAAGCCTTTGTTCACAGCCAGAGCTGTGAACAAATAAACATTGGAATGTTGGAGCTCCAGGCTTATGCCAGCCGTTATAAGCCCAGACCACTCCATTGTTTTCAATAGAGCTCCCAACATTCCAATGTTCTAATTCAGTTTAATTCTTTATGAATTCTTTACGCAGTCAGTCCATATGCATAAAGAAGTCAGTCTTAATACAGAGAGAATACAGTTGAAACAGAAGACTTTATAAGGTATATTAGTGTAGTTTTTTAGTGCAGTTTTCCTCTCTCTGTAAGATGATTCATGTTAGTGTAATTTTATAATATAACTAGCAGCCCGTCCTGACGTTGTCCGGGTATGAATTGCTGCCGGCCAGTAGTATATTGTTTTGTAGGATTTTGTTTAGATAGCATTCCTTATCTGTGACAGGCCTGTGAAACGCTCCGATTCACAGTGCACTGCTGATACACTTAAGAGTGAGCGTTCAGTAGTG
Source organism: Lissotriton vulgaris (assembly GCF_964263255.1). Taxonomy (NCBI): domain Eukaryota; kingdom Metazoa; phylum Chordata; class Amphibia; order Caudata; family Salamandridae; genus Lissotriton; species Lissotriton vulgaris. Next base: position 363,481,203 of record NC_141695.1, on the reverse strand, counting down.
TGTGAACCGGAGTTTCCCCACTTTATTTTTCCTTGCAATATTATATAGCGCAAACTCGACAACATGGCATGAGCACAATTTACATTACAGAAGAACACATTCATTTTGTGGTAGGCACGGGAGGCAAAGCGATTTGCCTGGAATCACAGGATGTTGAGCTCATGCCGAGATTCGAACGTAGCTCCCCAGCTCTAAAGTTCGCAATTCTAGAACTTGTGGCGGGAGGTGTGTCTAAAAGTGTATGTCGGTGCTGGCCATCAATGAGAGAGACCTGTTCATTTTTCAAATGGGTGGTGAAAAAATATGAGTATGCTGCTGGAGATGTTGGCTGCCGTGCCACCAATGTACTTACCGGGGAGGGTAAACGCCCATTATTCCGCAACTTTTTTTCCCCATACCATCACGCCGCATACTTTCATTACGAAAGTACAATGACTCCGCAATGCAATTAGAGCGCATGGCATTACATTTTATATGCTTTTACTACGCATACATTTGCATGAATGTTAAAAGCATGGTTTATTTTATTTTTTTGGATAAAGTAAGTATGGGTATAGGGGTATATATTTTGGGGTACTGAGGTATATGTTTTGGGGTGTTTGGGTATTTTAAGGGTTCATATATATATTTGGGTTATGGGGTACAGGGGTAGTTTTAGGGTTTAGGGATAGGTATGGGTTTTGGGGTACGCAGATATTTTTAGGGTTCAGGGCTAAGTTTAGGTTTTGTGGTATAGGGGTATTTTTAGGGTTCAAGGGTAGGTTTGGGTTTTGGGGTACAGGGGTATTTTAACGGTTCAGGGCTATGTGTGTGTTTTGGGATACAGGGGTATTTTTAGGGTTCAGGGCTAGGTTTGGGTTTTGGGGTACAGGGGTATTTTAGGGTTCAGGGGTAGGTTTGGGTTTTGGGGTACAGGGTTATTTTGAGGGTTCAGGGCTAGGTTTGGGTTTTGGGGGTACAGGGGTATTTTAAGGGTTCAGGGCTAGGTTTGGGTTTTGAGGTACAGGGGTATTTATAGGGTTCAGGGCTAGGTTTGGGGTTTGGGGTACAGGGGTATTTTATAGGTTTAGGGATAGGTTTAGGTTTTGGGGTATAGGGTATATTTATAGGGTTTAGACGGGTTAGTGTTTAAGGGTGTTGGGGTATTTTAAGGAGTATGGGTGGGTTATGATTATGGGGTGCAGGGGTATTTAAAGGGAGCAGGGTGGGATTAGCACACGATATGAGACATGGCATGAAGGGCGGAAGTGGTGCGAAAGAAATAGCATAATATCAACACAAAGGGGGAGAAATTGTATGAAAGGCACACAACCAAATAATTAAAAAACTGAATTACATTTATTATGTGTGAACTTATTCACATTAAAAACATTTTATAAAAAAGCATGATAAACCAACAATTACATAAACAACACAGTAGCACAAAAATCATATACTTATATCACAATTACATGAAAAAAGTCATAAAACGGTGGCAAACAATGTTATTCGAAGCGCGTTTCGGCGTTGTTGGAAACGCCTTCTTCAGGAGCCACAATACAGTCTGAAAAACATATTTAAAACAAAATTAAAACCAACTAAAATATTCAATATATTCAAAAATTACAATCTCAAGTTCCAATATGGACAATGAGAAGTACATACAAAAAATGCCTTTAACTGTGCTTACATAACAATGACTCCCTTCTTGTGTAGCTAGAAAATATAGCTACGCAAGGTACAAGCTTATAGTTATATATTTGAGCAGTGGTCAATGGGCGAAGGGAAGGTACCATATAGGTAAATTATGTTCACAACAGGTCAGTCAAGTCAAGTCAAGTCAAAGAATTTATATAGCGCACTACATACCCAGAGGGTTTCAAGGCGCTTAGGGAAGGGAGGAGGATTACTTGTCAAATATCCACGTTTTAAGTTGCTTTCTGAATGCTAGGTGGTTCTGGGTGAGGCGGAGGTAAGTGGGGAGTGAGTTCCATGTTTTAGCTGCAAGGTATGAGAAGGATCTTCCTCCCATAGTGGTCTTGTTGATGCGGGGTACAGTGGCGAGGGCTTGGCTGGAAGAGCGAAGTTGGCGGGAGGGGGTGTAGAAGGACAGTCGAGAGTTGAGGCATTCTGGTCCGATGTCGTAGAGTGATTTGTGTGCGTGGGTCAGCAGTCGGAAAGTGATCCTCTTATCGACGGGCAGCCAGTGGAGGTCTTTCAGGTGGCCAGAGATGTGTTCGTTGCGCGGGATGTCTAGTATGATCCTGGCTGAGGCGTTTTGGATTCGTTGGAGTTTCTTCTGGATTTTAGCGGTAGTACTTGCGTAGAGGGTGTTTCCGTAATCCAGTCGGCTCGTGACCAGAGCATGGGTGACTGTTTTTCTGGTTTCGGTGGGGATCCAGCGAAATTTTTTTTTGAGCATGCGAAGAATGTTGAAGCAGGATGAGGATACGGCACTGACTTGTCTGTTCATTGAGAGTGAAGAATCCAGGATAACGCCTAGGTTCCGAGCGTGGTCTGTCGGGATGGGTGCTTTTCCAAGGGCTTCCGGCCACCAAGAGTCGTCCCATGCAGAGGGGGATGTACCTAAGATGAGGACTTCTGTTTTATCTGAGTTCAGTTTCAGACAGCTGTGTTTCATCCATTCGGCAACTTCTTTCATTCCTTCATGTAGGTTAGTTTTGGCGGTGCTGGGGTCATTGGTGAGAGAAAGGATCAGTTGAGTGTCGTCCGCGTAAGAGATGATGTTGAGATTGTGTTGGCGAGCGATGGCCGCAAGGGGGCTCATGTATACGTTGAAGAGGGTGGGACTGAGTGATGATCCTTGTGGTACACCACAGATAACTTCAGTGGCCTCGGACTTGAATGGTGGAAGGCGGACTCTCTGCGTTCTTCCGGTGAGGAACGAGGTGATCCATTCAAGTGCTTTTCCTTGTATTCCGATGTTTCTGAGGCGTTGTAAAAGGGTGTTGTGGCAGACTGTGTCGAAGGCTGCAGAGAGATCGAGGAGGATGAGGGCGACTGTGTCTCCATTGTCCAGTAGAGTTCGAATGTCGTCTGTTGCTGCGATGAGGGCGGTCTCCGTGCTGTGTTTTGCTCGGAAGCCAGATTGTGAGGAGTCGAGGGATTTGTTGGCTTTGAGGAAAGCGGCGAGTTGGTTGTTGACAGCTTTCTCAATGACTTTGGCCGGGAAAGGAAGGAGCGATATGGGGCGGTAATTTTTGAGTTCGTTGGGGTCCGCTGTGGGTTTTTTCAGAAGGGCGGTGAGTTCAGCGTGTTTCCAGCTCTCCGGGAAGGTGGCGGAGTTGAAGGAGCAGTTGATGACGTCTCGGAGGTGCGGTGCTATGACGGAGTCAGCTTTGTTGAAGATGTGGTGAGGACATGGGTCTGTGGGGGATCCTGAGTGGATGGAGTTCATCAGGCGGATGGTGTCCTCAGTGGAGATTGGGTTCCATTCGTTGAGGGTGTTCAAGGGGGGAGAATGTCCAGCATATGGTTGGGTGGGTTGGTCTCCGGGTTGGTTGTCGAAGCTGTTGTGGATGTCTGCGATTTTGTTGTGGAAGAATAAAGCCAGGGAGTCGCAGAGGGCTTGAGAGGGGGTGATGTCGTTGGAGTTGGCCGAGGGGTTGGTGAATTCCTTGACGATGTTGAAAAGTTCCTTGCTGTTGTGGGCGTTGTTGTCTAGTCGATCCTTGAATGCTGTTTTCTTGGCTTTTCGGATTAGTTGGTGGTGTGTGCGGGTGGCGTTTTTGAAGGCGTCCTTGGTGCTAGTGGTTGGGTCTTTTTTCCAGGCCTTCTCAAGGGAGCGGCAGAGTTTCTTGGACTTCTTAAGATCATCGTTGAACCATGAGGCCTTCTTGCTGCCAGGTTTGCTTTGACGTTTTTTCAGTGGTGCTAGGATGTCGGTGGTGTTGGATAACCATAGGGTGAGGTTGGCGGCGGCTTGGTCTGCGTTAGAAGAGTGGGCTGGGGTGTTTAGAAGGAGCGATGAGGAGATCTGGTCGATGGTGATTTTGTTCCAGTTTCTTTGCAGAGTTGGTTGGAGGTGGTTGGTGGGTTTCGGCTTGTTGTAGGTGAAGTGAACGCAGCTGTGGTCAGTCCAGAGGAGATCCGTAGTGTGGCTGAATGAGACATGGTTGCTGGAGGTGAAGATGGGGTCGAGTGTGTGACCTGCGATGTGGGTGGGGGAGGTGACCAGTTGTTTAAGTCCGAGGTTGGCGAGGTTGTCCAAGAGGGTGGTGGTGTTGCGGTCGTTGTTCTTTTCAAGGTGAAAGTTGAGGTCTCCCAGAAGGAAACTACACATAGAAGGATAGATCTATGTATATATATATAAAACAAATGAACTATTTAACGTAACCCATTAGTGTTCGGAAATCTGTAAATGACATCAAGTATTGGCCCAATGTTCCTATAGCTGATGTGGGTGTTTAGGAGCAAGAAATGGACTGTAATGGGGAGAAGATTCACCTACTGTCAGAATTCAAGGGTGCAAAACGTTGGAAATCACTTACCAAGGTGTCTATGACGCAAGTGAAAAAAGACACTTTTTTTCTTTCTTATTATGTCACTGTCCGTACAATCAAATCTGGAAAAAGATATGGCAGGGTAAAATGAGGGAGAGAAGTACTATCAGTGATTACTTCATGAAAAAAATTAATGCAGTCTCTCCGACTGATCGTAATTGCAAAATAATATCCCACATATGGAAAATGAGATATCAGATTGCAGTTTTATATGTTATGCATACTCCATCACTATACTTGATACTGGGGGTAACAGTGATTTGGTGATTAAAAAATCATAGATGCTCATCAAGATTAAAATGGGGGAATCTAATTGTTCCGACGTTAGAGCTCAGATAAATGTTTAGTACAGTCTGCCTCTTTGCTCCTGCTTACCGTAATAATACTTCGCTAGCAAGTTATGTTGCATAGGCCTCTTCGGATATGGCAGAAACTATCTTGGTTAATCTGAACGGGTAGCTTTCATATCTCAAGGCTGGAAATAAGTACATAGGAAAGTCTGGTCAAATTTTTACCATGAGAACACTAAGTGAAGCTCTTAGCGATTTAGACCTAACTGGAGTGCAAGAACCTGCGTAATTTACGCAACACGACAGGGATGGTTACTGGTGGTTAAACACAGGGAAGTATAATGAAGAAGTATCATGGAGTCATATTCTATGGGTTACTCGATAGATTTGTCATTATTGGAATTGGGTCGTCTAAAGCAGAAGAGTATATGACTTACATCGATAGTTGGGTTTGAATGGTGGTTAGGACTGAAGCTGGATTTTATCGTTTATCCTTACCAAAAACACAGATAGCGTGCTCAATCCTTTTATCTGGGGGTACATATAAAGGAGACGACTCGTGATCCCTTTGTTCTTATGTGAACTGGATGGAAATGTAACTCCACGTCGCAACTATGTTTCTGGAATGGAAATGGAAGATAGCTACAGTTACGATTAAATTAATGAATACTACATTTTGTATTCAGACCGGTAGACCTTGGGTTCGGCATGGGCAGGTATCTTACCATTAATTAAAAGTCGAGAACGTGTGTATCAACCTGAGGGAGCCGTGCTAATGATGTCTGCTGGCGTCCCGCAGCCGTTGGGAAAGGAAAGTAACCCGGTGTGCCAGGTAGGCCCCTCCTTAAGTATATGAACTGGGTAGGAATGTAACTCCACGTCGGACTTAGTTTCTAGAAAGGAAATGCAAAGTAGCTACAGTTACGATTAAACTAATGGATGTTACATATTACAGGTGCAGTGATAAACCCGGGGTTCGGCATGGACATGTATCTTACCGTGGATGTGAAGTCGCGAACGTGTGCATCAACCTGCGGGAGCCGCGCTAAAGATGTCTGCTGGCGTCCCGCAGCCGTTGGGAAAGGAAAGTAACCCGACGTGCAGATAGGCCCCTCTTTAAGTATGGGTACCTCTAATGACGCGCCGGCTATTAAAGGGGAATTTGTTCTAAATAAAAACCGTGCTGAGCGTCACAGACAGAAAAGCCCGATGTGGGGAATATGGTACTAAACAATATCTAGATTGATGGCACGGATCGTCTGTTCGGCTATGATGAAAACATACTTATTATGTCAAACTTATATCAAGTTGATAACGGGTAATAAACAACGTGCTGAGCGTCACAGACTGGAAAGCCAGGTGTAGGGAGCATGTTACTACACAATATCCCGTTAGCTGGCACAGATCGCCCGTTCGGCTATGATTGGATGATGGGAACATACCTATTCTGAGGAACTAATCATGGTCCACTTGATACATTTTTAGTGTCCCCTACCTTTATCTTTGGATCACATGGAATACCTTGATAATAATTATTCGAACTAGGGGATTGAAATATTTTTGTAAGAATATTTTTTTCAGTAGCATTAGAACTGAGATTCCATTAAATCGCTCATTCAGTTGCATTAGAGAATACCCGTTATCAACGTGGTATTAGTTCCTCAGAATAGGTATGTTCCCATCATCCAATCATAGCCGAACGGGCGATCTGTGCCAGCTAACGGGATATTGTGTAGTAACATGCTCCCTACACCTGGCTTTCCAGTCTGTGACGCTCAGCACGTTGTTTATTACCCGTTATCAACTTGATATAAGTTTGACATAATAGGTATGTTTTCATCATAGCCGAACAGACGGTCCGTGCCATCAATCTAGATATTGTTTAGTACCGTATTCCCCACATCGGGCTTTTCTGTCTGTGACGCTCAGCACGGTTTTTATTTAGAACGAATTCCCCTTTAATAGGAGGAACCGTTCCGCCGGCGCGTCATTAGAGGTAACTTAGTTACCCATACTTAAAGAGGGGCCTATCTGCACGTCGGGTTATTTTCATTTCCCAACGGCTGCGGTACGCCAGCAGACATCTTTAGCGCGGCTCCCGCAGGTTGATGCACACGTTCGCGACTTCACATCCACGGTAAGATACATGTCCATGCCGAACCCCGGGTTTATCACAGCACCTGTAATATGTAACATCCATTAGTTTAATCGTAACTGTAGCTACTTTGCATTTCCTTTCTAGAAACTAAGTCCGACGTGGAGTTACATTTCTACCCAGTTCATATACTTAAGGAGGGGCCTACCTGGCACACCGGGTTACTTTCCTTTCCCAACGGCTGCGGGACGCCAGCAGACATCATTAGCACGGCTCCCTCAGGTTGATACACACGTTCTCGACTTTTAATTAATGGTAAGATACATGCCCATGCCGAACCCAAGGTCTACCGGTCTGAATACAATATGTAGTATTCATTAATTTAATCGTAACTGTAGCTATCTTCCATTTCCATTCCAGAAACATAGTCGCGACGTGGAGTTACATTTCCATCCAGTTCACATAAGAACAAAGGGATCATGAGTCGTCTCCTTTATATGTACCCCCAGATAAAAGGATTGAGCACGCTATCTGTGTTTTTGGAAAGGATAAACGATAAAATCCAGCTTCAGTCCTAACCACCATTCAAACCCAACTATCGATGTAAGTCATATACTCTTCTGCTTTAGACGACCCAATTCCAATAATGACAAATCTATCGAGTAACCCATAGAATATGACTCCATGATACTTCTTCATTATACTTCCCTGTGTTTAACCACCAGTAACCATCCCTGTCGTGTTGGGTAAATTACGCAGGTTCTTGCACTCCAGTTAGGTCTAAATCGCTAAGAGCTTCACTTAGTGTTCTCATGGTAAAAATTTGACCAGACTTTCCTATGTGCTTATTTCCAGTCTTGAGATATGAAAGCTACCCGTTCAGATTAACCAAGATAGTTTCTGCCATATCCGAAGAGGCCTATGCAACATAACTTGCTAGCGAAGTATTATTACGGTAAGCAGGAGCAAAGAGGCAGACTGTACTAAACATTTATCTGAGCTCTAACGTCGGAATAATTAGATTCCCCCATTTTAATCTTGATGAGCATCTATGATCTTTTAATCACCAAATCACTGTTACCCCCAATATCAAGTATAGTGATGGAGTATATATAACATATAAAACTGCAATCTGATATCTCATTTTCCATATGTGGGATATTATTTTGCAATTACGATCAGTCGGAGAGACTGCATTAATTTTTTTCATGAAGTAATCACTGATAGTACTTCTCTCCCTCATTTTACCCTGCCATATCTTTTTCCAGATTTGATTGTACGGACAGTGACATAATAAGAAAGAAAAAAAGTGTATTTTTTCACTTGCGTCATAGACACCTTGGTAAGTGATTTCCAACGTTTCGCACCCTAGAATTCTGACAGTAGGTGAATCTTCTCCCCATTACAGTCCATTTCTTGCTCCTAAACACCCACATCAGCTATAGGAACATTGGGCCAATACTTGATGTCATTTACAGATTTCCGAACACTAATGGGTTACGTTAAATAGTTCATTTGTTTTATAAATATATACATAGATCTATCCTTCTATGTGTAGTTTATGGAAGGTATGAAGTTATTTAAGGCCACAGCTCCACAGATTCAGAGTCCATCATCCTGACTGACCTGTTGTGAACATACTTTACCTATATGGTACCTTCCCTTCGCCCATTGACCACTGCTCAAATATATAACTATTAGCTTGTACCTTGCGTAGCTATATTTTCCAGCTACACAAGAAGGGAGTCATTGTTATGTAAGCACAGTTAAAGGCATTTTTTGTATGTACTTCTCATTGTCCATATTAAAACTTGAGATTGTAATTTTTGAATATATTGAATATTTTAGTTGGTTTTAATTTTGTTTTAAATGTTTTTCAGACTGTATTGTGGCTCCTGAAGAAGGCGTTTCCAACAACGCCGAAACGCGCGTCAAATAACATTGTTTGCCACCGTTTTATGACTTTTTTCATGTAATTGTGATATAAGTATACGATTATTGTGCTACTGTGTTGTTTATGTAATTGTTGATTCATCATGCTTTTTTATAAAATGTTTTTAATGTGAATAAGTTCACACATAATAAATGTAATTCAGTTTTTTTAATTATTTGGTTGTGTGCCTTTCATACAATTTCTCCCCCTTTGTGTTGATATTATGCTATTTCTTTCGCACTGTTTATTTCCCTGTACCACGAATTGATTTTCTTAACAGGGGGTCCTTGTTGTTTACATTATGAAGGGCGGAAGTACCACACGCCCCCAGCGTTTGTCACACCCCCAGCACACGCCCCCAGCACACGCCCACGGCACAACGCAGACACGCCCACAAGGGACTACTTTGCTGGCACGGTTCTTTTACCTTTTAAATGTATATGGTGGGCGTCTGCATAGACTATGTCCTTCTGCTGCAACTGCCCTTTCCAACGCTGTATTGGGTGTTGTGATTGGTGCTGTGGTTCCTGACATTACCCGCCTCAAAGGTTTGGTCTCTCTCATTATTATATTAGTATGGATTCCATTAACTATTCACAGATAACTATTCATGAACTACTCCACTGCCAAGTCATTGCAATGTGGGGTGCCACAGGGGTCGGCCCTTAGCCCAACCCTATTCAACATCTACGTGGCCCCCCTTGCTAGATTAGTAAGATCACAGGGGATGGAGGTGGTGTCTTACGCCGATGACACCCAGATCATGGTGTCGCTGGCCCACTCTGTCAATACATCCGCATTCAGCTTTAGGTCATGCATGCGACACGTGGCAGAGTGGATGATCCTAAACTCCCTAAAGCTAAATGGCGACAAGACAGAGGTCTTGGTCTTCGGTAAAGACCAACACGCTTGGTCGAGTGATTGGTGGCCTTCATCTCTTGGCACCTGCCCCATTCCCTCCCAATCGGCCAGAAATCTCGGAGTCATCTTTGACACTTCACTCGCCATGACTCTCCAAGTGAATAGGACCGTGGCCACATGCTGGGGTGTTATCAAGATCTTAAAAAGAATACTCCACTATCTGACCTTCCAAGCGCGCAAGCAGATTGCGATTGCTCTTGTTGGCTCCAGGCTTGATTATTGTAACTCTCTCTATGTGGAGTCCAACAAGGGACTCATTCATCGACTGCAGACAGTACAGAATGCAGCAGCGCGCTTTGTTCTGGCCCTTCCCATAGCATCTTCTGCCACCACTGCTAGGAGAAATCTCCACTGGCTCCCCATTCAACTCAGTATCTCCTTTAAGCTCCTATGGCTTACATATAGAGCACTTGCGGCTGGTCCGGCGGATGCCCTTGGTGCTCTGCTTACCCGCTATGCACCTACTAGATGCCTACGATCGGCCGGGCTACACCAATTGGTAGTGCCTTGTGCTAGGAGGTCCAGATGGGGAGCGAGAGCTTTTTCTGTTGCCGCCCCTCAGCTCTGGAACTCCCTCCCGGTGGGGATCAAAACTCTACCCTCCATCGATCTGTTTAAAAAGGCCCTCAAAACCTGATGCTTCATCAGAGCTTATCAATGAGATACTGTTGCATGACCTGGCTAGTTCCTTTTTGGTATAGGCGCCTTGACGCCCATTGGGCTAAGTTTGCGCGTTACAAGATCCAATTCATTCAGATAAGAAGTTAAAAACAACACCTGTTAGCAAGAAGTTGGATCCTGGCTGGTCCAGGTAGCAGACGTTGCAGTGTCTTCTTTTTCTCTCTTGTCTTCCCAAATCCCCTTCCCTTTTGGAATAATTGTCAAGTCTGCTGTTTCTCCATTGGCCTTGAGGATTGTTTCAGGAGGTAAGGTGAATCAGCATCAACATCGCCCCTGCAAATTCCCCTGGATATTCAGGTGAGTTGCTGGAGTCTCACTTGACACCTACCACCTTTCACCTCCAAACCCATGGATATTGTCTGCGGTGTCCCTCCAGGTCTCTTCCCTCTGCTCCACGTTCTTCAACCCATATATGAGCCAACAGGCCAACATCGTCAGATCTCACGGTCTCAACATAATAGCCTAAGCAGATGACACCCAACTAATCCTCTCACTCACCAATGACTCTACCACCACCAGTACCAATTGCCACAGATGCATAACAAGTGTCACCAAATGGATAAAGAACAACTTCGTGAAGCTGAACATGAACCAGACTGAAGTATAGGTCAGGCATCGGGTGCAAAGAATGGGATACCCCTGAAACAAGTTCCTAAATCAGGGAAAATTACAATGGTGTAAGTATCGACATTTAGGAACAGAATAAATAGAGTGGACCTAAGCAAAATTATCAACTCACAAATACGGTAGATACATATCATCAATTTCTGCTAGAAGTAATGATTTTATAGGGATATCTTTTTATTTCTATCTTTATAAATATATATCAAATACAATAAATACACAATGATCCAAAAATTCCTTAACAGAACATTATTAATAAAACACATCTATGAGTATCAGGTCAAATACTTAATGGTCACAGTACAATTCAAAATGATGAACCATGGTGGTTTAAAGCATGGCTAGAGAATATGTTCCTACGCGCGTTTCGGCTATGTACCTTCAGGAATTCCTTGCCTCTTCACAAGGGTGTTATTTCCACTCTGCTTTGTTCATGTTTAGGAAACGATAAGGTGGTGGCCCTCTATTCATTTCACAGCACTATTTGCCTGTATTTCTAGACTTCCTGATAATAGGCTTGCGACAAATGTTTTCATCCTTAGTATTTAAGTATATTATTTTCTTTCTATATATAATGTGTAGGACCGCTATGTAATTAATGTGTGAGACGAATTGAAGATACATGCATCAGAATATATCTTATTTCACTTCCCAGGTCACATCTTTGTTCTTGACAACATGGCTTCCTGATGAAGGTCCACTCTATTTATTCTTTTCCTAAATGTCAATACTTACAGTATAGGTCAGGCATGCCTTATCAAAATACACCATGCACTCTGCAATTCTTCCTGTAATTCTCCTGGAGCAGAGGAAGTATTGGGTCCAGGCCTAGCAGCAGTATCATAACAGACAAGACACAGATTTGGGTTGCAGGTAAGTCTTGCCTGCACCAGTAAACTCCGCTCTGCTGCGTAGGTGGAGTTTTGGAAAAACTTCGCACTCCAAATGGAGTATGAGTTACTAAATCTCCGCAAAGTTTGCTGGTCGAGTGGAGTTCACTGCTTACCCTTACTGCTGGCCCATGCACATCAGGCCCTACAGAACCAAACATCTACCTACATCAACCACTACTTGACCTTCCACCAACTGTTGAGAATATTACACTCCTCCTCCCTTTCACTTGCCCACACTCCCCACTTCTACCGAAGCAGAAGTGGAGGATGCTCCTTCTACATCGCAGCAAAGACCTGGAACAGCCTCCCCACACAGCAACAGACCATCACCTCTCTGCCAGAATTCCAAAATGCCCTCAAGACTTAGCTGTTCGAAGGGTCTCTGGGACCTGCAACCACTTGGATACCCTTCGGGTGATTAGCTGCACTTTATAAATCCTTAATGATTGAGTGCTTGAAATCCATGAAGTAAGCTAGGCGTGATGTTTATTTGAACTGCTTCCCCTAGCCAGGAAATGTCTCTGACATCCTTTCTTAAGATTACTCTTCTTCAATCCTGGTATTTTATTCATTATAAAGCTTGGTCAATTAACATGGCCCGTCAGCAATAAAAAAGCTTAAAAATGGTAGTGAGTTTGTGGCCACTTCCTGTGTTGTTGACCCTGCTCAATCTCCCAATTTGTTTAGATTACAATCACCCCTTTAAGAAACCTGAGTCAAAAAAGCTTCCCATCCACTATTAAAAGAATGTAGTAAGTATTAATCTTCTGGGCCACATGTCACTGCTTAAAATGGAGCACTTTCATTACAATTGCTACACCTCTCAGCTGGTTTGACTAGCAGTACAATTAGAAATGCTCAAATCTTCAATTGCTCATTGATCAAAAGATAACCTGTGCTTTCTCTCTGGTAGCTTGGCACAGAGTAGTTAGGCTTATCTAAAGAGATAATGTGTAAAGTATTTGTGCAAAACACACACACACAGTAACACAATGAATACACCATAAAAAGAATACACACCGATTTATAAAAATAGTTCTCTTGTATTATTAACAAAACAAGACCAAAATGATGAAAATGTCATATATATTTCTCAAGATATGCACATTTAAAGCATACCAAGACTCACGGTATTCAATGGTTGAAGGGACACTGGTGTTCAAAGCATTTTGTTTATATAGGCAAAAATGTAAGATTAGCAAACTCTGGAATGCCAAAAGAACACTCACATTGGTTCGGGCAGCCACAGTATCACTGACTGGTTTACACTACCAGACGCTAACAACAGAGTAGTGGGAACAACATGGTCCTGCTAATGAGGCAGAATCCGCCACATGTTTGCGAGCGAGGAAGCTGCAGGGACCTCCAAGGTCTGCTGTCAAACTCTGCCTGCTAAGGACGTTGATAACAAGGGAAGTGGGCCCCGAGCATTGGACGGCCCAAGGAGGCTGGGACAGGCATGACATAGTCGCTGCAATCTGTGTTGCCCAGGCAACACATTCAAAGGGAATACAGCTGATCCACATGGCACCTAGCCTGAGGTGCCACTCTCATCTGGATTCTCTGCTTACATGGTGCAGACATGAGAGGCATGGAGCATCAGCATCCCAAAGGCGAGCGCTTGTCTTTACAGAAGTGAAGCGCAGATTCTGAGGAGCTTTCAGCTGCCGAACTCAGAGTCCCACAGCAGCGCAGGTAAGGCAAAAGTGTTTGGTGACCCTGAGACTTTTAGGAAAAGAGGGCAAGCCAGCAAGCTCTTGGAGAACACTTGTTGCACAACAAAAAGGTATCAGGCAGCAAGCCAGAACACAAAATCAGGTCACAGAGTGACAGTTTCTCCAGCTGCACAACACTCAGCAAGCAGCAGGCTAACACAGCAAAACAGTTAACAAAGTGGAAGTCCCTTCTGGCAGCACAACAGTCCTTCTGACAGTGTACAGATATAGAGCCAGCAGCATCTGCTTACACTTCCCATGTAGTGTCTGATTTTATGGGCCAGAACCCCAGTACTTGTATCCAAAAGTGCCTTTGATGCAGGGGGTGTCAGTCAGTCAGTCAAAACAAACTTTATTTGGTTTGTTACAACCATAAAAGTACAATTTACCTCTTATCCTAATAAAAACAACAAAAACATAACACGGCGGTATCACACAACATATTACTTCTCGATATACATATAGTTTGACTTTCATTTTTAAAATCGTAGTATTATAACAATTAAATTATTAAAATCATTTAATTCATACCCATACAACACCTCCTTAATCATACAGCACTTACTACTGTAAACACTAATTGTTCCACCCTTATATATTGCCGAGGAGTAGCATTATTTGTGCTTAATCTGTGCACATGAGGAACACCTTAACTTTATTCATATATTTCCCCAGAGCACAGGCTATATCTAAATTCCCCATTTCCACCAAATGATGAACTGCTTGCATCCTGTTCGTAATATTATAAATTTTAAAATCGGACATAAAAACTCCTTTCGTATATCTAAAAACCACATTCAATCAAGTAAAATATGTAAAATATTGCAAATAGTACCTAAAGTGCAAGTGCAATTACCATTGCATCCTACCATTTGGTTTCGAACTCCATTATCAGCGTAACATGGGTTTATTCCAATTCGCATTTTTAGGACTTCCCGCCTTAAGCTATGACTTCGTAGCCGGTCCACATAGGGAAAATGTTGGTCGAGCTCCCAGGCCGATGTCATGTGGGCTACCAAGCTCTTTTGTGAAAGGTACTCCCGATCATAAGTACGGGACATATCGGTCCCTTGAAGCCTTAGTTCTTTCTTACCTATTATTATGTGGTTTTGCAGCGAACATTCCTTCAGATCGAGCACCCTATATGCATTATTTATTGATACTCTAGTCTCTTTTGCCCAGGGTAGCTGGCTCGTGGTAATTTCCTCTTTGGCCCACTGGGAGATTTTAAAAAGCTTCTCTGCTCCCAATCGCTGCCAGAATCGTACAAGGGCCATACAAGCAGTTATCGCCCACGAGGTGATTCCCAGCTCAAGTCTTGCCGCCTGTACCATATGTGATTTAGGCAGCACAAATAATCTTTTTAGTATATTTCCCTCCTCTCTATCCCAGGAGGTCTTACCACTTATGTAAATAACCTCGGCTCCATACAAAAATTGTGGGGGCACCATTGCTTGGTAGGCTTTTAGGACCGGTCTATCCGACATTTCCCCATAGGTATTATTGAATCTTTTTAAGCCTTTCACAGACGCCAATGCCCTCATTTTTAATGCTTGTAAATGAGTATACCATTTCAGGGTACCAGAAAACCACATTCCCAAGTATCTATAATCAGCTACCCTCTCAAGCAATACTGTGCCCAGGTACCAAGAGACCTTCGTTTTCCTCCTTCCAAAGCATACAATTTTTGTCTTCTCCATGTTTACTACTAATTTTTTGCTTGTACAGTATTCTTTAAATCGATTTAATTTTCTTTGGAGGCCTATCTCCGTCTGATCCATGATTACCAGATCATCAGCATATAGGAGGCACGATATCCGGTTTCCTCACAGTTTTGGGTTCGCTCCTCTGACCTCTCTTAATTGTTGGGCTAGGTCTGCTAAGAACAGGGAGAATAGTAGGGGGGCGAGTACACACCCCTGCCTTAGACCGTTCCCAATTGGGATTCTCTTCGTCAAACCTCCCTCCTTATCCAGAATTATCTGTGCCCAATTTTCTGTGTGCAGTGCTTCGATTAGGGCTAGCAGGTCACCCTGTATTTCATACCCTACCAATGTTGACCACAGTTGCTCCCTGTCCACCAGATCGAAAGCTGCACGGAAGTCCACGAAACAGCAGAATAAATTACCTCTCTGATCGATCGACTTCCATGCAATGGACCAAAGAGCAAAGCAGTGGTCAACCGTTGAGTGGCCTTCTTTGAACCTCCACCCTGTTCTGGTGGTACTATCTGTTTGACATCCACCCATTCCTTTAGTAAACCTAGAATTACTTTAGAGAAAACCTTTTCGCCTATGTCCAGAAGATTTATTAGGCGGTAATTTTTTGGGGAGTTTACATCGCCTTTTTATGTATTGGCCTGACAATAGCCCCTTTCCAATTATCTGGGAAATTGCCAGTGTTTAAAATCCCTTGGAACATATTAGAGAAAAACTGCGCCCACCATTCTATGTTCGTTTTTATTATAACAGCTGGTAGATTATCTGGGCCCGCTGCCCGTGTTAGATTTAATCTGTTTATTATACTTCTGATGGCATCTGGGGAGAAGTGTACTTTTATTTCTTCCCTTATTTCAGGCCAAACATTGGCTATTGTTCCCTCCCTCCTTGGCCATTTACCATAGATTTCTTCCAGGTAGGTCATCCACTTGTCCTCTGGCACAGAGCACTGTAGTGTCACTCGGACTTTCCCCGTGCCTTCCTGTATTAACTTCCAAAAGCCTCTCCCATTTTTTTCTTCTATTGCCTCAAGTAGATTCCCCCAACATTTGTCCTTAAAAATCCTCTTTTATCTCTAATAGTGGCCTTATATTTTATCTTTAATTTCCTAAGTTCTATTGCCGCTTCATCACTATAATTACCTCTTAGGCGTCTCTCCTGTTTTCTAATACCGGCCTTTACTTTCCGGCAATCATCATCAAACCAATGTTTGGTATTATTGGGTATGATTTCGCATTATTTACTGATTTATGTTTACCGTGCTTTAATTTTATCCTGAGGCATTCCACCAGTTGCCTTATTGTATCCTCATACCAGGTTATACCCTCTTCTGGTGCTAGGTTATCTAAATTCACGGTTAACTGGTGTGCACTCAGTTTTTTTATGTATTCGTCAGTAATTCTCGTAGTGAGTTGCTTAGGATATTCCACCTCTACTGGTAGCACTTTTTGTCTAAGCGGGGAGCTATTTACCTGGAGTTCTTCCTGCAGTGGGCAGTGGTCACTTCCATCCACCTTGAGAATTTCAAACTGTTTAATTAAATAAAAATTCCAGGCCTGTATGAATGTGTAATCTATGGGGCACATTTGTTGCCCTACTTTAAAGGTACGATTCGTGGGCCGGTCCACTTCCTTTCTTCCATTCACGCAGACCAGGCCCATGCCTAAGGTGCTACTCTCATCTGGATTCTCTGCTTATATTGCGCGGACTTGAGAGGCATGGAGCATCAGCCTCCCAAGGGCGAGCGCTTGTCTTTACAGAAGTGAAGCACAGAGTCTGAGGAGCTTTCAGCTGCCGAACTCAGCGTCCCACAGCAGCGCAGGTAAGGCAAAAGTCTTTGGTGACCCTGAGACTTTTAGGAAAAGAGGGCAAGCCAACAAGCTCTTGGAGAACACTTGTTGCACAACAAAAAGGTATCAGGCAGCAAGCCAGAACACAAAATCAGGTCACAGAGTGACAGTTTCTCTAGCAGCACAACACTCAGCAAGCAGCAGGCTAACACAGCAAAACAGTTAGCAAAGTGGCAGTCTCTTCTGGCAGCACAACAGTCCTTCTGACAGTGTGCAGATATAGAGCCAGCAGCATCTGCTTACAATTCCCATGTAGTGTCTGATTTTATGGGTCAGAACCCCAGTACTTGTATCCAAAAGTGCCTTTGATGCAGGGGGTAACTTCAAAGGAGTTCTCCAAAGTGCAAAAGGATCCCTTTCAACCCAGTCCTGTCCTGTCAGTACCTTGTGCTTGTGCAGGACACTAGCTATTCAAGTGGGGTGTGAGCAGCACCCGTCTCGCCCCGGCCCAAGAAGAACCATCAGATTGAAGATGAATGTAAATGCAGTTGAGTGATCTGTGTTGTGGCTGTCTCTAGGGAATGCACAAATGTAGCTGTCACTTAGCTCAACCCAGACGTGTATTGGAGACAGGTTGTCAGGCATACAGAGCAATAAGTGCAGAGAAATGTCTACTTTTAAAAAGTCAAACAGGACCTATTTGAACCTAAGGGCGCACTTTACACAAACCCTATATGGTGCTCTATAATTTTCACAAAATTTGTTGAGAAAATAAGGACGATTATGTGTACCTTCACTAGTAATCAAATTGTTCTCACAATGTATTCAATAGTCAATACAAGCAATGTTTTTCAACAACGGTTAATGACCTAAGGGTTCTTGGGATAGAGTATACAAAAAGACAAATTGCAGAAGCAAGTGAAATCCATAAATGCGCAAACAAAATGATGACAGTTCAAAGCACTCTGTTCTTGTTTGTTTTATTTTCCATGCTTTCATTTCTTGATAAATCAAAACGGCATCAAACAATTCTCATTGCATTTCGGTGCAAACACCTTCATCAGGGGAATGCTACAAAAATATATATAATACACATGTTTCTGGGATTCAAAATTTATAAAAGTAATCAGGTGCAGAAAATGGACACTAGTTACAATTCTAAACCTTTGGATAGAAAAACTATAGTACCCTCAAAAACTCAATGTATCTCAGTCTTGCGGTATATGTCTTTCATCCGCCCCACATTGTAGTTTTGGCAATTATCATTGGGTACTATAGATAGTGCTTGGTGCCCGCCTCATCCAGAAGCTCCTCTGGTCTAGATTTGCAGTGTCCAGAGATTTGTAAGATGCCCCCACTGAGTAAGGGTAAGTGAATGAAAGTGAGTTAAAAAATAGATCAACACCTTAGGTATTTAATGAATGGTGTGAGTCTATTATCAATAAAACATAAGCGGTACTTATAATAGATCGTGTTACTAGATCTATAAGTATATCATTAGAAGTTGTGTCGACATGTTTCAGCCCTCCTTGACTCAAAGGAGTCTATGGGGCTTTTGTCAGGACTAACAGACAGACAAACATTTAAATCGTATCTTTTACTTACACAACTTGTGTAGTATATTAAGATAGCTTACTTATTAGGTGTTCACTGGCCATTTGTGCTCTTTTAACCTGTAAAAAGAGAAAGACAAACATGCATACAATACACATAAATATAGTGTAAGGTATCGTGGGGGCGCCAGAGTTAGCGATAGTCTAATCTTGTGGGTCTCTTATTTTAAGATTATGTCTGGTATCAGATGGTGGAAGGGCTATTTTAGGTAGAGGACTGAGAGAGGTTAGAAAGCGACTTTCGGCAAAACTCTGATGGGGCCCGTAGATGTGCTTGGACCCACAGTGCAGAAAATGTGGCTTATATATGGCTTTTACCAAGGATAAGGTGTGCTTGGCCATTATATGTCTAGATATTTACACTAAGGTACCTAATGTTTTCACAGCGGGTGCTCGTCATTCTAGGTGCAAAAGTGGGCATTGTGTAATGGAGGTAACCCACTGGTTGATAGGGGTTGTATGGCTACTGTTGAAAGTGTGCATTAATACACCTTTGTGCGGTCAAAATATCGTAAAGGCAGTTTTTCAGTATTTACACTGGGTAGTTGTACTACGTGCATGTACTTGAATGGTAGTGATAAATGTGCACGTACACTGTCTTTCACAGACCTCGGGTTAAGGTCGTCTTTAAAATAGTCCCAAGCTCTATTAGATGTTAACTTTTAAAACCTGTTAGGGCACAGGGCGCTATTTCTTGTCAGCAAAAATGTATATAACATGCTCAATGTTCGAACTTTCATAGTTCGGCAAAATCGGCAATTATTTAATGAGTAGTCCTAGCACTTAATAGAAAGTCATGCTCGCGCTTATTGGAAAGTTGAAAGTTGAAAGTCGTGCTTACAGGGTCTACGCGTTGCACCATTAGCTGTGGCATCAAGTTCGCAATTACATTAATGCGGCTTGAAAAGTTATTTTAAAAGGTTTTCGTCACTCTAATCATTAAGCGCGTATTCGGTAAAAGACCGCAGGCACCCTCTTACCTAAAAGCTGTTCATTACGGGCCTCGTCAGGGGATTCAAGCTTCCTTGTAGCCTCAGAGCTAAAGGTAAGCGACACAATGTGGTGTTAGGCTTACCCAATAACCTTACCGCTAGATTTTGAAAAGGAGAACAGCAAACAGTCCACCGCCATTACCCGCATGTGCAAGGATCCTGCCACTTGTGCTGACTCTGCCCCTGGACTAGGAGCACACGTCAGAGGCACGTATTTAAAGGGGTCATGGGTGCAGTTTTTTGCTGATTTCTAAAACTTTATTAGTTGTCATGTTGACGTGCCCCTGGGTAGGGGTTGTGGCTAGCGCTAAGTTTACTGGATTTAGGCTCATCATATTATTCTTGTATCGAGTTAGTTCTAGAAAATTATTGATTTATGTTGGGATTTAAAGGTGATGGTGTGTAGCATTGTTCGTGCTCATGCATTAGATTGGAATCCCTTTGTTTGATGTATAGCGCTTATTTGCGGATAACTTGTCTATATAAATACGCCCTTATTTTTGAGTAGAGTGTTACTTAATTGAGTCGTATAATGTTAATCGTGTCTTAGGCACTCGGGCACTCGTAAAGTTGTCCGTGCAAGCTTCTATTCTTTGCGGTTGCATGGCACTGTTTTGGTTCATACAAATACATTGTAACCCTGTTGATATGGTCTTGTGCTAAATACAGATTCTGTTTTAATTTCTTAACTCACTAAAACGAAGTAGTGTTAATATGGCCAGTAACAGTTAGTGACCTGAGACATCTTTGTGTACAGTAGTGTCTATAGCATCGTACTGTTGGGCAAATGTAGTCAATGTACAGCAAATTGGTGCCAAGGCACATTGTCGTTAAGTCCCCAAACATGGGTTTTAAGGCGATTCACCCATCTTTGTTCCTTCTCATAGAGCCTTTTTTCTGCATTTTGAGTTTTATCCACAAGCATTTCTAGCACTGTCCAACGTATATCTTCACAGGAATGTCTTGCCTCGACAAAGTGTGCACATATTTAGTGGTTGTCTTTTTGAGCCTGATGTTGCTTCTGTGTTCTCCTATTCGTGTCTTAACTTTTCTGCAGGTCATCCCTATATATTTCTTTTAGCAGGGACAGCTCGCCATGTATATATCATGAGTAGAATTGCAGTTCGTGTGCTGCCTCTGGGTCCATAGCAGAGTTTCCGATAGTTGTAACTGTTTTGATGTTATCGTGTATTTACAGGCTATACAGTTACCACAGGGGTAATGGCCTGTTATGGGTGTCATCGTCATGTCTCTTGTTAAAACCGGCAGTTGTTTTTTTCTGGGACGGGTGTGTACCAAAGTTTCTCGCAAATTTTTGGTTCTTTTATTTGCGAACCGGGGTTTTGGCCAGTCAAATTTTCCGGTATTCAGGTTATTCCAGTTTTTATTCACTAGTTTTTGGACCTCATATGTGGAGGGACAGAAAGTAGTAACACATGTGGCTAAATCAGGTGTAGGGTCTTTTGGATGGATCTGCAAGAGACATTCCCTGGGTTGATTATTTGCACGTTTCCTACATTTGCGGATTGTGGCAGGTGTGTAGTCTCTCACTTTCAATTTTTTGCTGAGTTCCAGTGCTTGTATCTTATAATCCTCATTTTTTGTACAGTTTCTTTTAATTCTTAAAAACTGGCTATAAGGAAGATTGTCTCTCAGTGGTTTTGGGTGATAGCTCTTGTACGACAGTAAACTGTTTTTGGCAGTGGGCTTTGTGTAAGTTTTTGTTTGTAGGATGTTATTTTCAACAAAGATGGTGAGATCCAAAAAGTCAATTGTTGAGTTGTTGGCCGTGTAGGTAAATTTGAGCCATGGATCGCGTCCATTTAGCCAGCCGATGAAGAGTTTCAGATCATGTTTTATGTCCCATATGAGGAGAATATCGTCAATGTATCTCTTCCAGTAAGTGGACATTCATTCCTCTTCCCTACCCTTTTGATTACTAAATTCAAAATTTATAGACATGATTGTACAAATAAACATTTTCAGTTGTGATTCAAAGCAAAGATCCAAGGGGTAATCAGGACAAGCCAATGGTCCTGTGATCAAAGGTTGTGATGACTAGTGAAAGAAATGATCAGTGGCCATGCAAACACATTGTGTCTAGTGCAGAGTACCAAGTGTTTAAAAACACGCAGAATAAACAGTGTGCAAACGCCCTGTTCACAACTGAGGCAATCTCCAAAGCTAGTGCAACTAACAAAACTAAAAAAACTAAAAAAACTTTTAAAAGCATGCTAATTAGTCTCCCCCTATTGAATCCTAAAAGACTAACCTAAAAGGATGCCACAAATCTATTGCATTTTGAAAGCAGTGCGGGTGCACGCAGCGAAAAGGTAATGACAAAAATTAATGTCTCTGTTTAAACCGGTGAACAGACGATTTGCATTAAAGTACCCAAAGCCCAAACCCGAAAATCATGAATATGACATACTTCAAGATTCTGAATGACTTGCCTCCTTTCTCTTCCACGGATTCAGACAATCAAACACTGAGCATTATACTGCAAAGTAAAGAGACGTGGTAAACAATAGTTTCTGGGCTTCTCAGTAATCCTAGGGCGAATAAGCCCTCCTTCTCTTACCTTAGCAATTTGATGTTTTTTAGGTCTCGCCTGTCGATGCGCATGCGCATCGAGCAAGCGAGACTATTGCGACTTATCCACTCTTTATCTACACTGCAAGGAATCGTGGCGATTCCTTGCAGTGCCCGTGACTTTTAAGGTCAATGCGCATGCGCATTGAGCTTATGCGCATGCGCATTGACCTTAAAAGCGCGTGCGCGTGCACGTCCGTCTTTCTTTACCCGCTCCGCCCCCTCCCGCCGTGTCGCATTTCTCCTCCCCCTCCCCTCTCTTCCTTCCGTCTAACGCCGTCTAACTTCCTTCCGCGTAACACCGCCGCAACGGTCACATCCTGCCGTGTCGCACCTCTCCCCTCTCCGCCCCCTCCCCTGCCCGCCCCCTCCCCTGCCCGCCGTGTTACGGTGAAAGGCTTGTTTTTAACCCCGTGGTTCTGTTGACCTCTTTCCTTTTACATGTGTCTGACCCTTTAACTTCTTCTCTTTATGCCTTAATCGGACTCTGTCACGCAGTCTGTCTCTTTCCTTCTGTCTTGATTTTGCGGCCTCCCTCCCTACGACTGTCTCTGTCTCCCAGTTTACTCTTGTTTCTTTCCCCGTCTTGATTTCCGTCCCACGTTTGTCCCGCTTATGCCTCTTTTATGTCTATCCTCCGGCCTGTCTCTGTTCCCCTGGCATATCTGTGTGTCCCTCTGTATGCACCCACTCTATATACCCTAACACGTTTTTGCCCCCCCCCCCGCCACCATCACCAGCCTACCTTGAAGGAACTACAGATCCCAGAATTCTCACCCCTTGAAGCAGCAGTGCACCCTGGAGCACCTTTTCACTCTGGAGTATGAGCTACATCGAAGCAGCCCCAGCAGCCGGCGAAACTGGAGCTCCCTCGGCCTCTGGTGCACTTACCACCCTGGAGCTCCCACAGCATCTGGTGCACTTACCACCCTGGAGCTCCCACGGCCTCGTAAGTACACTTTATTAATATTTACCAGCATACTTTCAGCCAGCGAGAGTTCAGGCTGTTTGTAGAATCACAGATCAGAGCAAACTGCACTCCCTTCGAGAGCCAGGATTCCGGAGCAGGCCACGTCAGAACAGACGAAGGCTTTCGTACTGTGGCCAGGCTGTGCCACTAGCACTTTATGGGGAAAATAGATGGGTGAAGTGCTCGAGTTCATCTGAGCGTTGTTCTTCGAGTGCATTCTAGTCCATCTTTTGTGTTTTTGCCCACAATGCCAATGTAGTCTGAGGCGAGTCGTGCACATCAGTCGTGGTCCTGACCAAACTGCCAGGCCAGGTCCCCTCCAGATGAGAACACCAGCAACCCTGACCACGTTCGATCGGAGTCTGAGGACAGCAGCAACATGTTTTATATTCTTTTATTTTGCCCACCCTGCGAGTGCAAACAGGCCTGCCATATACAGGTTTGGTCATACTCCAATAGGGACAGCCCATTACAAATTGCCAGGTCTTCTTTTCAGGAACACCTGAGCCCCAAACCATAACCTTTAGGACTTTATCAGTGTGCTCAATCCCCTACGAAGCACAGGTCAGCTTCTCTAAATTCTAATTATTTTGTTTACCGCAGCATATTGCTGTTCATTAGGTGGCAGCCAAAGGAGCTTGCCTACAGCGCAGCCATCTTCGCGCAAGGCTAGCTCCATCCCTCTGTGTCCGCATATTTACAATAAAATACAAAATAGCCCTTCCCTGCCCTCCGTTTTGTTTCAGCCCTTCCCTGCCCTCAGTGTTGCTTCAGCGCTTCCCTGCCCTCCCTGTTGCTTCCGCCCTTCCCTGCCCTCCCTGTTTCCGCTCTTCCCTGCCCTCCCTGTTTCCGCTCTTCCCTGCCCTCCCTGTTGCTTCCGCCCTTCCCTGCCCTCCCTGTTGCTTCTGCCCTTCCCTACCCTCCCTGTACACTGATCCTGCCAGTCATTCCCACAGGCCGGTCGCAGCTCCCTCGGTGCCGCCCGTCCTCCAGCTGCAGAGCACAGCGTCACAGGCGCTGACCGGCTCCACAGAGTGCCCGCCTGCACAGGAGCAGCTCACAGCCAGCGGCCTCCCACATCCTCTGCAGGGCGGTCCTTGCCGCTTCCATCTAGGCCGCGGGACAACGCCTGCTTCACATGTACGGTGGCAAGCCTATTTTGTGTGCTCAATCCCCTACGAAGCACAGGTCAGCTTCTCTAAATTCTAATTATTTTCTTTACCGCAGCATATTGCTGTTCATTAGGTGGCAGCCAAAGGAGCTTGCCTAGAGCGCAGCCATCTTCGCGCAAGGCTAGCTCCATCCCTCTGTGTCCGCATATTTACAATAAAATACAAAATAGCCCTTCCCTGCCCTCCGTTTTGTTTCAGCCCTTCCCTGCCCTCAGTGTTGCTTCAGCGCTTCCCTGCCCTCCCTGTTGCTTCCGCCCTTCCCTGCCCTCCCTGTTTCCGCTCTTCCCTGCCCTCCCTGTTGCTTCCGCCCTTCCCTGCCCTCCCTGTTGCTTCTGCCCTTCCCTACCCTCCCTGTTGCTTCCGCCCTTCCCTGCCCTCCCTGTTGCTTCCGCCCTTCCCTGCCCTCTGTGCTGCTTCCGCCCCTCCGTGCTGCTTCCGCCCTTTTCTGCCCTCCGTGCTGCTTCCGCACTCCCCCTCACCCTCACTCACCCTCAACCCCTCACCCTCACTCACCCTCAACCCCTCACCCTCACTCACCCTCACTCACCCTCAACCCCTCACCCTCAACCCCTCACTCACCCTCACCCTCACTCACCCTCAACCCCTTACCCTCACTCACCCTCACTCTCACTCATCCTCACTCACCCTCAACCCCTCATCCTCACTCACCCTCAACCCCTCACCCTCACTCACCCTCAACCCCTCACCCTAACTCACCCTCACCCTCACTCACCCTCAACCCCTCACTCACCCTCACTCACCCTCAACCCCTCAACATCAACCCCTCACTCACCCTCACTCACCCTCACCCACCCTCACCCTCCCTCACTCACCCTCACTCACTCACCCTCACTCACTCTCACTCACCCTCACTCACCCTCACTCTCACTCACCCTCACTCTCACTCACCCTCACTCTCACTCACCCTCACTCTCACTCTCACTCACCCTCACTCTCACTCACCCTCACTCACCCTCACTCACCCTCACTCTCCCTCACCCACCCTCACCCACCCTCACTCACCCTCACTCTCACTCACCCTCACTCTCACTCACCCTCACTCTCACTCACCCTCACTCTCACTCACCCTCACTCACACTCACCCACCCTCACTCACCCTCACCCTCACTCACCTTCACCCTCACTCACCCTCAACCCCTCACCCTCACTCACCCCCACTCACCCTCAACCCCTCACCCTCAACCCCTCACCCTCCCTCACCCTCACTCACCCTCAACCCCTCACCCTCACTCACCCTCAACCCCTCACCCTCAATCCCTCACCCACACTCACCCTCACTCACCCCCACTCACCCTCACTCACACACCCTCACTCACCCTCACTCACCCCCACTCACCCTCACTCACACACCCTCACTCACCCTCACCCTCACTCACCCTCACTCACCCTCACCCTCACTCACCCTCACCCTCACTCACCCTCACTCACCCTCACCCTCACTCACCCTCAACCCCTCACCCTCACTCACCCTCAACCCCTCACCCACCCTCAACCCCTCACCCTCACTCACCCTCAACCCCTCACCCTCAACCCCTCACTCACCCTCACTCACCCTCACCCTCAACCCCTCAGCCTCACCCTCACTCACCCTCAACCCCTCACCCTCACTCACCCTCACTCACCCTCAACCTCATGCTAAAGATTTACAAAAAAACCCATAAACAATTCTAAATGCACTAACTCTAATGCTGCGAGACCTATTGCATTTCTAATGCTTGTTGATAGAAGACTCCTAACTCCCTCACGCACGCTATGCTCTGAAACTCCTCTTCTCCTACATTTAAACTTCCGAGAGTGACATCACAGGCCACTAAACATGGGTGGTGGTCCCCATCATTTGGATTCACACTAACATCCTATGCCGACGACACCCAGATAGTCGTGAACCTTCTTCCTGGCGGCACTCAGACTGCCCCCCGGAGGCTAAAGAACTGTATGAGTGCCGTGGGGGGTTAGATGACACGAAACTGTCTGAAGTTGAATTCTAACAAGACAGAGGTGGTTTTGTTTGGAAATAATCCTAATCTCTGGACACCAGATTGCTGTCCGATAGATCTAGGCCAGCTTCTCACGCCAGTAAAAAAAGTGAAAAACCTGGGCTTTTGGATTGATGAGAAACTGAACTGCAGGGATCAGATCAATAAAGTGGTCTCGACTACCACCTTTATTCTTAAATCCTGCAAAAAAAATATTGCCATCTCTCCCTAAAGCAGCATAAAAAACTATTGTTACTGCCTTAATCATGCCTAGGCTAGATTACTGCAACAGCCTGTACCTAAAGATACATGAGGGATCTTTGAATAAACGACAAGTTCTGCAGAACGCAGCAGCTAGACTACTTACCCGCATACCCAGATCCGAATCCATCTCCGCCCAAATCAAAGCCCTACACTGGCTTCCTGTAAGGAAACGCACCCAATTCAAAGCCCTGTGCTTGGTTTTCAAAGCCCTTCATGGAATAGGGCCTGAATTCCTTAAACAACTCACCCAATGGTACACCCCGACCAGAACGTTACGCTCCTCTGATGCCAAGATGGTAACTATACCAAGGGTAAAGAAAGCTAACTGGGGAGGCAGAAGCTTCACAGTTAATGCAGCTAAGGCTTGGAATGCACTTCCCCTCTCTCTGAGAAGCATGACTAACCTACTTGCATTCAGAAAGACATTAAAAACTTGGCTCTTTACAAACTGAAAATAAAAACCCCACTACTCATCTTCCATTGATTCCTCTTCAGTACTTCTCCCAGTGCCAGGACACCTTTTTGGTAACAGATGCGCTTTACAAGCGCTTGAGACCCTACGGGTATGTAGCGCGCTTTATAAGTGTCACTGATTGATTGATTGATTAACATTAACATTAACATTAACACAGCCCCTAGGGACCGCCACCTCCCTGGGGCTTTATAATTTATGTGCGGGGTGGCACACAGCCCCCCCCCCGCTGCCCAGGGGACTGCAACCTCCCTGGGCCTCGCGGGCCCTCCAATGTCTCAGGGACCGCCACCTCCCCAGGACTTTAATAAAATTGGGTGGGGTGGCCTTGTGGGACCACCCAAGCCCCGGGGACCATCACCTCCCCAGAGCTATAACTAATAATTAGTGGGGGGGGGGGGGTGGAGCCCACCCACACTGCCCAGGGGACCACCACCTCCCCAAGGCATTGAATATGTAAATACGGAGTCCGTTGTGAACCACCACCTCGCCGGGGCTATTTACATGTTGGAGGAGGGCTGCATGGCCCACCTCCTGGAGCCCTCTATGGCCCTGGGGACCGCCACCCCTTAGGGCTGGCTCCTGCAATGTCACATTGCTGTTTATATGGCAGGGTTGGAGCACTGCTCCTGGCCTGTCATAGCAAACCCTGCTTTGCTTTTAAAAGCGAGAGCAGGAAACCTCCCGGGACCAGAAGTGGCCGGGGAGGGGAGCCATGTGGCCCCCTCCCTTTAATTACATTTAAATTTTTTTTTTTAAAGTTGCCCAGGGATGTATATTCATCAAAAAATGACATCACATTCATACTCTAAATCTGGTTAGAGAAGTGAGCTTAAACACTGCTAAATTGATCAAAAAGGATAAAAACTTTCTACGGTGAATCCCACCGATTTAAACATAACTCGTAGACAAAACATTTATGCTGGCCTATTAGTCAAAAACAATCCATCGACATTTTGTTGATGGATTGTTTTTGACTAGAGTATGAATGTAATGTCATTTTTTTAATGAATATACAACGTATAATTATGACCAAGGACTCTTGTGGAAATAAAATACAATTGTTTAGAGGTCCTATGTGTATTTCACTATAATGTATGTCTTTACACATTTCAGATTGTATGCCATTTCCTCCTTCTCCCTATTCTCCTCTGTGTGCCCTGATGAAGGTGTGGCCTTAGACCTGGCATTGCACCGAAACGTGCGTTGGCGTTTTAGTTAGTCCTGTGATTTTGCCATCTTGTCTCCGATCCTGTGTCGGGAGATGACCCAGGACACAATACCTGTACACCATCTGGCTACTGAACTACTGAACTATGATGTGTATGTGATGATTCTTGAATGGATGAGTATGTATGAACCTATGGGGTCTTGGATGTTTTAGTCTGTGTGTTTGTGGATAAATCTGATTGAATGAACACAGGGGTTTGTAGGATGAGTTTAAGTTGTCATGATGTATACTATTATCATGTATGTGTTGTGGATTTGGATTGATGATTTGTAAAGAAATGATATATTTATACGAGAAAAAATGAAATAAAATATGAATATTTTTTTATAACGACTTGTGTGACTCTGACTCATGTTTGTAGGATTCTGGTTACAGTGAGCTTATCCCTGCTGTTTGTAAAGTTAGGACTCAACTCGAGCCATAATATTAATCTATAGGGGCAGACGTTGTTCTTTTTCGATTTAGCTGTTGTTTCCCCTGCTTGTCTGCTCGAAATCTGTTCTTTCAGGGGGCCCCTCTTTGTATTGGTCTTAGGAAAAAATGGGTCCTAAGTTTTTTCCTAAAGGCAAAATCGTCAGTCGTTAGGCGCAATTCTTGGGAGAGTTTGTTCCATTTTTTGGCTGCCAGATATGCGAATGAACCTCCCCCCGCTCCCACTTTCTTTATGTGCTTCATCCTAGCCAGTGCTTGAGATAGTGAACGTAGGCTCCTCGTGGGGACGTAGAATTCAATTCTATTCTGTATAATTCTAGGGACACGTTGATGCAGATCTTTGTATGTGTGACTAAGTTGTTTGAACACTGCTCTTTGTCGCATGGGTAGCCAGTGTAGATCTTTCATGCACTTAGATGCTGAGCTCAATCTGCCTTTATTACACACCAGTTTGACTGCAGCATTTTGAAGCACATGCAGGTGTGTAAAAAGGTATTCAGCCATACCAACCAATAGGGCATTTCCATAGTCGAGCTTACTTATGAGTGAGGCCTGTGTGACAGTTCTTCTGCAGTCCAATGGGATCCAGGGAAAGAGTCTCCTAGGTAATTTCATGGTTACAAAACCCCTTCCACAGAGGGCCTTCACATGGTCCTTCATGGAAAGGGAATCGTCAATGAGGATGCCTATGTTTTTTGGGCATCCCTTGCTTTGTAGTTGGGTGCATGCTATAGTTAGGTTCACACTCTACAACTCTCATGCATTTTTAACATATGGGCCTAGATGTAGGTAATAGCAAATTACTGAATGGTAAATACCGAATTTTACCGATTCGGTATTTACTATTAGGTAATTGCTATGTAGGTAAATAATTTGGTAAAAATACCGAATCGGTATTTGCCATTGATTCCTATGGGCCTTGAAGCCCATAGGATTCAATAGCAAATACCGATTCGGTAATTACCGAATCGGTAAAATTACCAATTGTACAAGGGGGACAGGTTGTCACTTTGACACCCTGTTGCACCCCTGTTACTGGCTTGTGTGCCATGTGACACACATACATGCCCTTAGGGCATGTCTGTGTGCCACATGGCACAGGTGTACATGCACAGATGTGCATGTACACTGGAATTCGTTATTTACCATGTAATATTATTACATGGTAAATAACGAATCAGTAATGGCCTGTGGCACTGTTTCCAGTGCCACCTACATCTGTATTTACCGATTCGCTAAATTTACAGATTCACTATTTTACAGAATTGGTAAATTTACCAAATCGCTAAATATACTGATTCTGTATGTTTTAAGGCCCCTACATCTCCATTAGCAAATACCGGCCGGTAACGGCCGAAATCGGCCGTTACTGACCGGTATTTGCTGACCTACATCTGGCCCTTGGTCTTTAAAATTATGAATGTCGCTTTTATCAAATACTCATATGTCCTAATGCCTTTTATCTGGGAATTCATGTACAAACTTGATCTTACAGCCTTGTGTATTACCATAAATGCAAGGTATGCACATCCCATGCCAAAAATTATTACCATCAAACCAGGGCCAGCATTATGCTACGGCTAGGCACAATGATACGAGGTATAGCATTGCGACAGGACTGAACTTCATTGTACCATAGAAACCCACTAGATACAAAGAGTTAACAGCATTATGCCAACTGTAGCACTACACCATGATACATGGATGATAACAATTTTGCCGATTATTCTTGAGCAATCAATGTCCTGTGCTACCTTGCACGCCTAACAGTGTGACCAGGAGTTTGGCCAGCCCCCTAATATTAGAGGATAACCCAAACATTGCATGGCTGATGGCTAGCGCAGATGTTTGCAGCCTACCTGATGGAAGGTACCTCGTTGTGGCAGTTCACAATGACACCTACTACTGTGAGGCTGATGGAGATATCAGTATGCTAGAAAAATATGTATCCACACATGGATCTTTAGTAGGGTACAATATCACAATGATCCTCTGTTAGACCTGTTGGCTGCAGGGTTCCTGGAAACCTTTTGCCTTTCTTCATTTTTTGCTGATCCTGTTTTTTGCTAGCCATAGGACTGTACTGCTGCCAATCAAGGCTAAAGTGGATGTGCATGTGCTCACTCCTGAAAACATGGTAACATTGGCTTATCCGTAATTAACATATTTCATTTACTTATAAGTCCCTAGTAAAGTGGCACTCCATGTACCCAGGACCTGCAATTAAATTCTACAAGTGGGCTTTCAGCACTTATTGGGCCACTCTATTAAGTAGCCCTTTAAACATGTCTCAGGCCTGCCATTGCAGCCTGTGTGTGCAGTTTTTAATTTCTATCTGCCAAAATCAACCTTTCGCCAGGCACAAACCACCCTTTGTAATACAAATAAGTCAACCCTAGGGTAGACGTGGACAGCTCAGAGAGCAGGGTACAATGCATTTTGAAAAATCAGACAAGTACTTTTAAGTTTTACTTGTACTGGTACCGCAAGGCCTACCTCGCCCATATACTCATATTAGCGTTTCCTTATTACATTTGATAGAGTTTAATTTCCAATTCCGAGATCTACAATCCTTTTTCAGGAAAGTTAGGTTCCGTATATTTTTTTCCAATCAAAATCCCATATAGTACAATGCCAACCTGTCAGGGCTCTCACCTAAATCTACTTGTACCCCCACATTGGACCAATTACCACCAGAGGTGTCTATCTTTGAAAAAATACTATATAAAAAAGTTGTCAATATAACTAATCAGGTCAAAAAAACTCCTTTCAACCTGAACAGAGATGAACATAGAGCACTGAAAGATTTGAAATCTGATTCAGATAAAGTAATCAAAGCCTGCAATAAAGGAGGTGGAATCGTTGTGTATGATACCACAACGTATTTTCAAAAATGGAAGAAATGCTGAGGGATACTCGCTTCTATCTTCCCATTACTAGAGATTCCACTAGGCAGGTTGTAAACAAAATACGTAAAGTTACAGGTAAAGCTCTTCAAAATGGGGACATCTGTGAGAAGGAATGGGCCTATTTAAATGCTGAAACACCAAGAATGGCGAATATTTATGGTATACCGAAGGTCCACAAGAGTGTCGTGGACCCGCCCGTAAGGCCTATAGTCACAACGATAGGATCAGCCACAGAGCCGCTGGCAAAATATGTGGATGCAATACTGTGTTCTCATGTTTCCTGCACTCCAGCGTTCGTGCAGGACACAAGACACATCATCAATCAGGTGGAAAATGTACCCATTAGTCCGGAAACACAATACCTTGTCACCGTGGACATTGAAGCGCTTTACAGAAATACTCCAATTGATGGAGCGATAGAAGCAGTAGTTTGGTTCATCCATGAATATCAAATCAGCTGCCCATCAGTTTTTGTGCTAGAATGTCTTAAAATCGTACTCTCAGACAACATCTTTGAATTTAATAACCAACTTTATAGACAAAATCAGGATGTCAGCATGGGGGCATCTTGTGCCCCCACTGTGGCAAATATATATATACACACACATATATATATATATATACATATATATATATATATATATATTACCTACTGGCGGTCGCCAGTAGGTATATATAGTTAGGATTTTTTTCCTATGGG
Source organism: Lissotriton vulgaris (assembly GCF_964263255.1). Taxonomy (NCBI): domain Eukaryota; kingdom Metazoa; phylum Chordata; class Amphibia; order Caudata; family Salamandridae; genus Lissotriton; species Lissotriton vulgaris. Next base: position 363,448,697 of record NC_141695.1, on the reverse strand, counting down.
ATTTCTGAAAATTCTATGTCGAATAACTTTGGCGTTTGTGGACGGAATTGGCTGAAATTTTCAGGAAAATGGCACATTTTGTTTTCTGAGCAGCCCCTGAAAATGTGGGGGGGTTCGTCAAGGGGGGGCCGAGAAAAAAGGGGGGTCCCAAACGCGTTTTTCCCATTCATTTTTCCATAGGGCGGTTGGACTCCCTTTTAGCTCGAACGGCTGAATGGATTTACACGAAACTTGGCAAAATGGTAGATATGGTTTGCCCGACGTGCCTTTGCTAGGTCTCAAGATATGTGCTCCAGTGGATTTTGAGAAATTAATGTTTTAAAAAATATGTATATCTGTGACAGCGTCCCGGTTAGCGCCCCGGTTCGTGTATCTGACGCGTAACGGAACTTTGCGAGGAGAAGCGGATTGGCTCCCCGGTGACTGTCAACATTCTAAACAGTCCGGAGCGGCCGCCATCTTGTGTCTCGGTAGGATCGAGACACAAGAGGTGGCAAAAACAAAGGGGGAAATGAGCATAAGGGGGCAGAGTACATCCTCCCTGACCCCGTAGGTTTGATGAGGGGGCTTTAAAAGGGCCCCGCGGGGCAAAAAAAAAAATTTTTATTATCGTTTTTTTTGCGGGGGAGCGCCCGGTACGCGCACCGGGAAGTGGTCCGGGGAGCGAAAAAAGAATGTTCAAATATTGTATGTTTATTGATTGTTCTTTTTGTTGTATTTTTGTTTTTATTTTTTTTATTTAAGTACCAACATGTAGGTACCAATGCAGAGTCTAAAAATAAATATACACTGTTTCCTTTGTAGATATCTTGCATGTTGTTTCAGAAGTTATTGTGGTATATGGAATTCATAGCATAGTCTGTGAGGAAAGCAGAAAGAACATGGAGGCAGGAGATGATAAAGAGATGTTAAATACACATTGGAGATAATATAGTGGGAGAAAGAAAGTAACTATGAGCAAACTTACTATGTAACACAAAAAAAGTTGCACAGTATATTTTAAGTCTCAGTTTATATTTTATCTTTTTGGGTACTATTTCATAATTTTCATATTAAAAAGAATAATCTCTCAAACAATTTAAACTTTTAAAATTTAAATTTATTGTTCTGATTTTTCAAAATCTAAGAGAATTTGTAACATTAAATCATCAGGAATGTCCTCCTTTTCATTCCAAGAATGACATTCTTCAGCACATTTTAATAATTCTTGGTCTACTGATTCATCCACAAAGTCTAGTTCTTCTTTTTCTTGGTTTGGATTGCTTTCAATCTTAATTTCAAATGAAATTGTATTTTCTTTTTGCTGTGCTTCCATTTTCTATATAATATATCAGTGGAGATAGGGCACTGTTGGGTTTAAGTTCAGACAGGTACTTGTGAGTTTTTAACAGTGAAGTAATCTTTGGGCAGTGCATGGTTTCAGGCAGGAAGTAGAACTATTAAAAAGTGCCTGTGATGAAGCCTAAGTAAATTCATAATTATACCACAGAAGCCTAACTCAATCAATAATTTAAATAATTAAGTCTTTCTCAATGACTAACTCTTATAGAGGGACAGTATGTAACTATCTGAAAACGTTTTCCTTATTTAATTTAAAGTGCATAACATAGTTCTCCTTTCAAATTTTTTAAATGATATCTTACCTTTGAAAAAGAAGTTAAAGTTGACAGTGAAAATGCTCTTGAAATGTACTTCAGGAAGTAGTAGTCAAAATGGCTGTGTTTCTCTCTCTTTCTTTATATATATTCAGGTACATAACCAATCAAATGTCTTGAAATAATAGTAGAAAATGAAAGTAACATTTTAATTGGTTGTCAATTCTAACACTTCATATGTGTTTCTGTCATGTAATTTACCTCAGGATATTTAGTCAGGCCTACAGCATAATTTTCTCAATGGAATTCCATCAAATTTGGGTAAATGGTAGGGACTGCTATGTAGTAGGGCCTATTCTATATTTGATGAAAGTGTCTCCAGTGGTTTTTCTGTAAATTACTTTCCCACCTTTTTTTAGCGAGCGCTCACCGGTGCGCACCCCGGTACGTGGATCAGCAGCGTTACGGGAGTCCTCCATTTTGTGTATTGGTAGAATTGAGACACAAGATGGAGGGGAACCAATGTTCGGAATGGGTAGAAGGGGGCACGGTAGACACTTTCTGACCCTCTAGGTTTTCTGAAGGGGGCTTAGGACGCTCATATAGGCAAAAAATAAAATACAAAAAAATTTGCGTGGGGAGCGCCCGGTACGCGCACCGGTAAGCAAACCAGGGAGCGTACTTTGGTGAAAAATAGTGAAAAAAGTTAGAAAAAGATAAACGTTTTGAATGATCAGAGGTAGGGTAGCTCTGAAAAGAGCTGTTGGGTTCTGTGGCTGATTTAGGTACCTACAAGTATGTTCCAATGCACAGTTTTAAATTCAGGAGGAATATTCTATTCCCCTCATCTGAGAAGTGCACACCATCTCCTCTGTAGATGTCTTGCATGTTGTAACGCAAGTTATTGTTGTATATTGAACCCATTCTAAAGTCTCTCATGTAAGCAGAAACAGATTTATTCACGTTTCCGTGCTTTCTCAAATTGTGGACAACATTGGTTGGAACAGTTCCATTTCTGTCTTTGGCATATATTGGAATATACCAAGGCAGTTTGGGGAAAAGTGTCATCAATTGATGAAAGGTGTCCTTTAAAAGCATTTCCAGACCAACCCCAGTCATAGTCCCAAAATCATTTCCACCACAGTGCACTATTAAGAGGTCAGGGTTTGGCAGATGCATAAAAAAATTATATTAAAAACATATAAAATATATTTTTCATTTAAAAGAAGAATACATTTTACAGCTTTTGATATTTTCTATTAAAAAACCATTGAAATTCACTGAAAAAACCATAGGTTATAGACCATATATAGTTAGGAATTAGCATTTACAAAACCTTGAAAATTCACTGAAAAAACCATAGGTTATAGACCATATATAGTTAGGGATTAGCATTTACAAAACCTTATTTTACTCACACAAAACCATTGAAATTCGCATATATAGTTAGTTGCACTAACTATATATCGTGCACCCGCAATCCACTACTGATCATGTCACCTATTACATCATTCATGACATGGTCAGTGACATCACTGATGACATCACTGATGACATCTCAAATGACATCACTGATGACATCACTGATGACATCTGAAATGACATCACTGATGACATCTCAAATGACATCACTGATGACATCACTGATGACATCTCAAATGACATCACTGATGACATCACTGATGACATCATTCATGTGATAATACGATGAACCTTTTCAGACTCTAATATAACCTTAGATACACTCAGTGTAAACAGACACTCACAGACTGTCACTCATCCATGGAGTTACTCACACACCTAGTCAGTCATGCAAAGAATCAATCACACCTCCATTTCCTCAACTATACAGTTATACACACCTTACTTATTCAAACATATACTAACACATATTTACTCTCTTATACAATCCCTGAAACAAGTGCACAATGATACATACAGCCACTCACACATTCACTGGCTCTTATGCACAGTTATTTATATATGTCAACTCTCACATGTACTGTGTTTTACATATGTACTTACTTTGACATGTAGCACTGAGATATCCATTCACTCACCAATACACTCATGCACACAGTCAACCGCCCATACAGCTGTTTCCGCATGCACTTTTGAACCCATACATCTAGTGAATCAACTGCTCACACATCTATGCACAGAGTCATACACCTCCCAGCCACCCACACACACACGCAGTCTCCCATACAAAAAATTGGGCAACCAATCAATAACCCATATAGTTACTCATATAGCTACTGATCAACACATGCAGCAGTTTACAGAACAACAGACATAATGATGCACAAATTAAGACAGTTTAGTCACTAACCCATGCACTCAGTGAGACACATTTAATCACTCACTCATACAGTCAGTCATGCACCTACTAAATCCTTCATCCAGACACTTATACATCCACTCATTCTTCAATATGTAAGACATATTTTAACTTTACAGAAACATTCTTCAATAGGTTGAGACAATAAATATTAACATGCAATGGAAACTCTAGTAGTGCCCGCTAGATATGAGTTGTTTTAATATCTGTAAAGCTTTACTGTCTTTAAAGCAAAGATAGTGTCTCTACTTTGACTGAGATAACAAACAACACATGTGATTGATAATAGAGCAGTGCTCGTCAGATACGAGTTGTCTTTTAACATCCGGCAAACTTTATTTTCTTTATAGCAAGCTTAGGGTCTCTAAATTGAGTTGGACAATAAATAACATATGAAATTAATCATTAAACTACTGAGGCGCCTTAGTGATTCCATTAGGACGAGTCTATTATATCATTTAATGTTCTAGTCTATGTGGGCACGGCGCGGATACATGACGTATTCACGCCACGTACGTAAGAGCAGCGGCTCTAATAAAAGCTTGCTTCCATCAGCTTCGAAAATCTTTCTCGAAAAATGACCGGGAGCCAGAGGATGGATATCCTTTATTAATAAAGGTGAGTCTATATATAGGAATACCCACAATACATATGTATAATAGCGTATATGTTAGTCTCTAATAGCGAGGCAATTTTTCAGTGGTAAATCTGTTACTGTATTTTCACGCTAAGAGTTTCAAACTTTACAAGTCAGTAGATTGAGAATCAACATAACGTATAGCAGTCATGTGTGGTACCTCTCTCGTTGATTTTTCCTTTTCCCCCTAAGTGGTCCACACCGTCTTTTCACGCCACCTGACTGAGCAAGGAGGACGCCGATCGAAGACGCCGAGGCTGCTGCTCTCTTCTCCCGGCTCTTGGCCCCTGGTAGCCATTCCAGGCCCACAGCTTCCCTGCCCCTACTTTCCCTTGGCCACGGAGGGGCGCGGAGTGGCCGAGGGAGCGTGAGGGGTCAGAGCCACGCACCCAGGGCCAGCGACCGCAGTGAGCAGAGGGGAGCAGAGAGGAGCTGGGAAACAGCAGCATGAACAGGAGAGATCCGGGGCCATGGTGTTTACCTTAGACCGGCCACGGTAGCATGAGTGCATAGAGTGCACATAGAGTGTGCGGTGAGTCCTGTGCACAAAAGAGTGTGCACCAAGGAACGAGCGCGGCCGCAATTAACTGTGGCCGCGGAGTGCGAGCCTGGTGAACTCACGGAGGAGTGCAGCCCGAACTCACTAGTGTCCCCTGCTCACCCCCCCACCCTCTGCTCGCCCTGCTTACTCTGACTGAAAGTGCCACTGCTCCAGCTCCGGATACTGCTCTTGACTAGCCGGTCCAGACTGTGCTTTGCGCTCACCCTAACCGCTAGTTGTGAGTACTGAGCAGGGCACATGAGGCGAGGAACACAGGATTCCTGCCCAGCACAGCCTAGAAAAAAAAACATTCAGCCAACAAACTGACTTCTCCGGACAATTCCGGACAAAACTCCGGACAATTGTAAAATTAGAAAAGGAGGAGTGATCAAGCAAAGTGCTACCACTCACAAGACGTGCAAAACCTTGGTATTTAAAGAACATAGATACGGGGTATATAGCTGGAAATCGACATACAAATTACCATACAAACTTGGTGACAGGACTGTACGAGAAAACCAAAGACAAGCTCACGCACAACAGGGGAGGGAAATGACGAAGAGCAGACCAGGCATCAAAATACGTAAAACCAGGGTCAGTTCTGGCACCAGCATCAAGAAAAAGTCGGATAAGGAGGCCCGAGCACAATTAGAGTCTACCCCTATCGTGCATTTCACATTAAATTCAAATGCCAACTTAAAAAGCAAGGGAATCAGTCAATACTTTATGACAAAACTGACTGGACAAAGAACCTTGGGGAATGGAGAGCCCGACACCAATACACCAAAACAAGTGAAACAACAAGCTAAAGACGCCATGCGACAGAAATCAAAAATACAGAGCATTGACATACTGGACGATGAGAACTATTCTTCCTCCCGGAATAATGAAGCAGACCCCTGTACATCCCCGGAAAGGAGACCAGACGTATCAGGGCAAGACAACCTGGAAATCCTGGAAAAATCCTCAGTATCTGAGTCATTTGATAGGAGGCAAGATGTACCGGGGCCGGGAAACCAAGAAAGTCCTGGAAATATCATCAGCTTTGGGGTCCCCAAATAAGGTTAAACTGCAGATGTACGGGGAGAGCCCTGTGACCCCACAGGTAGCTGGCAGAGGATCTTATTACAAAAACTGTCCCAGTCACCGTATCTATCAGCAATCAAACTCCTCACCTTCAACCAAAGCTTAATTTTGCAGGGAGCGGAGCTTAAAGAGAATAGCTACCTGGGGGTACACATTACCCATCAATTAACTGTAGAAACAAAGAGCACAACCCAAAGTGGCTCTTACCAACAAAATAATTTGTTATCCTCAATAAACTCCACATTGTCGACGGCGATCAAGGCTCTTACCTGGCAAACACAAAAACTTGAAATTCAAATGGACACAATGCAGGCAATTGCAACAGCTATGATCAACATAGAATATATATTACCAGTAAATTTGGAGCTGTTAAAGCGGCAGACAACTGCTTGGTGTTCTTGCTTGCCAATAGTCGAGAAGTTTAGCTCTCTTCCAGAAGTTTTAACATCAATAATATCAGAGCTAAAGGAAAGACAATTGAAGTTTACAGATCGACCAAAACAAAACATAGCTGAAAAAGCACTAAATCACGCAAAATATAATGGCATCAACGCCACAACAGGGTCTGATAGCCCCCTCATTTTGTTAGATCAAACAACAAAGAGCATGAGCCACATCCCAAGACCAGAAGTCAAGTATTTCATGAACAATTATATTCAAGACAGCAAACTCACCTTAGGGCCGGACACACCTCTGACATCGACACAGTTGGCGCTAGTAATGCGCTAAAATACACCCAACGACGAGGAACCGGTGACGGGCAAGACTGTCTATAGCAACTTTAACCATTCAGTTAACACGTAAGAAGCCTCAGAACCTGCCAAAGTATTATCAAGGATAGCAAAAAACGCTTGAAGAAGCAAGCAAAAAATAATAAACAACGCAGCCGTGCAAAGGAATTACTATTCAAAAACAATGGTCTCAGACAATTATTTCTGCTTCAGAGATTATTCACTTAGTTTTTTCAAATGTCCTGGCGTATAATATTTTCAAAACACTTCCTTATTGAAACTGCCGGCTCCGTTCGACGTCTACTTCCGAATGAGCCCGGCTCATTCGGAAGTAGACGCCGAATGGAGCCGGGGGACTGTTGACAAGACTGGCAACTCGACCCACATTTTGGAATCAAATGCCGAACGGCGCTGGGGAACTGTTTACATTACTGGTAACTTTACCCACAACGTGTACCTCCACCACTGCCTTTTTAATTCTACTACTGGCAGTTTCAATGGGCCACTTGGAAGCCATAATGGGACCTGATTAAATTTTCTGAGGAAGCAGAGACTAATTGCCTGCAGGAATCTAGCAAACTTACAACCTAGAACCACCTTGTTAATAAGGCATTAATTCCTTATCTCCGGGTGTGAGATTGAACGCATCAACCTCCCCTGCCACCTATACTGATTAGGGCCTTGCCACTCTTCTGGCTGCCCACACTATTAGTCCTGATGAAGACTCGCTGGCCAAGGTTTAACTTTCCATAAGGCCTCAAAGACGAGTCGAAACGTCGACGCCATTTGAACCTTTATCCTGGATGTTTTCATAAACTCTTTTCGTGTGCAACATAATTGTGGAAGCATGGTCTCCATAAGGAAGTGTTTTGAAAATATTATACGCCAGGACATTTGAAAAAACTGTGTTTTGATATAAATTAACTGTTCATGTCTCTTATTTGAAGCACTTTTCACTCTATGCTCTTTTATATCTTTCTATTCTAACACGCTATATTCAATTTCGTGCACATACTCTAGTTTGGGCAACCGAATCTCTCTCTCTGTGCATTGAGATAGCTACAATTGCCATAAATTAAATTTGCCCTGAATTATTGCTGTTGCTTCGTTTGATTTCGATTTTGATTGTATTCCTACTATCATTGAATGTACTTGGGCTGAGTAATTGTACATGCCCCAGGACTAAGTGAATAATCTCTGAAGCAGAAATAATTGTCTGAGACCATTGTTTTTGAATAGCATTTACTACCCGGGTCTCCTTGACGTTCTGGGTCACCCCATTGTCTTAATGGGTGCAAAGGAATTACAGCTGGGCCTGGATACATCACACAGCAGCCAGAGTAAAAAAACGAACCCAAAGAAGGCCCGTGCACAAAGCCCTCCAGAGTCTCAGGAATATTATCCTATATTTCAAAAGTTTAGACCAGGAAAAGATCAGCTAAACAAAATACCGCCATTGAAACTAATTATAAATACAAATTGTGACAATAATCAGCTAAATAAATCATTAGCTATCAAATTAAACACAAGCACAAATCTTGATACTCGTCTTATTTTCAAGCACAAAGAGCAGCCTATTGGAGTCCCAAATGAGCCCAAACCTTCACTAAACATAGATAGCGGGGAGCGCCACCTTGTAGAACAGTGCTTAGAAAATCAAGAACTGGTTGCATCACCACAGGCTAGGAGCAGATAAAGGATATCCTTCTATTTAGCTGAAAACCTCGGGACATGGGGGAATGAGGCCAGACTAGATGACAACAGAGTAACCACAACAACGGTTCAAAGTTTGGAAACACAACCTCCCACCGACAGCCAAAGGGTTCAAGTGCAAATGGAGACGGAGAACAACATCATAATTTTCACACCTGAATATATATCTCATGGAATCTCCGACACATTAAACAGATCTAATATTTTACAACTCCTCCGATACATCCCAGAGCTCTCTTGTATTGTGATTGAAGACCTCATTCAAGTCCAATTCAAGGTTCTAGGGAGTAATGCAAGAGAGTCAACAATATCAAAATGGAAAAATAATTCAATAGCCTACAAAATCATGCAAGAAAGAGATCAATTTGCGAAATGGGGGATCAGTATATACATATCAAAAGAGGAAAAGTACCCGCATATGTTAGGAGGCGGTTCAAACGACAAAAAGACAACAACCCAAGAAAGACCATCTTAAGAGGGACAAAACCAGTTCTCCACATGTCGTCATTTCTTAACTTAAGAATACATCTTTCACCAAACCTCAACCAAACAGAACGAGGACAAATTCACCAATCTAGAAAGTCCCAAAATGGAACTATAATGACCCGTACATGCATAAAACCAAATAACTCCTAGCACAATAAGGAACGATCGTTTGGGGAGTCAAATGATCACCACTATAAAAGTCATCTCATGGAACGTGTACGGATTAAAAACTAAGTTGCAAAATAGAGCTGCATTTGAATTCTTATAGCCTGGGGATCTGTTGTGTCTCCAAGAAACCTGGTTACTCGCTCCAGTGGTCATCCCAGGCTTTGTAGAATTCCAACAACCAGCAAAAAAGTACAATATATTTGGCAGGCCATCTGGGGGCTTATCCATATACATACAAATTGGCTGTAACATAAAAAGCTAAAACTGTGTTAAACACGGATTACATTCAAGCTATCTACTTGCAGGGATTACAATTGGAAGGCCGTCTATTTACAATTCTCCTATTGAATATTTACTTTAATTGTAAAGATAAACCAATATACTCCGAGATGAGGGCCATGGTAGACACACTTGAAGACTTGCTTAGTAACCACTCAAACAGCGGGATCATATTGGCTTGGGACTTCAACACCCAGAATCTGGGGAAAGTAAAAGATGCATCACTGCACATGGATCGCGCTGGGACCATATTAAACATCTTTTTACACACATACAGATGAAGGTCAACGCACGACCCACAGCTTACCAACTATGTCACAAATACCGCTTCACAGGGGAAGACCAAACCCTCAATTGATTATATTTTTTTGTGCAATCGCCAGTATGAACAAGCATCAGAACTCTGCAATCCAGTGCTACAGACCAGTGATCATTTTCCATTAGCCATAGCCATCTCGCTGCAAACAGCCAGGCTTTTGAATATTCCCCTCTTAGGCCACTCTAAAGGAGAGGAAATACATGTATTCCCGAGAAGGCTAAAATGGAATAAAATAGATACAACTGGCCTGTCAAAGTAGAAAAGCAATTGGCCCGCACCCACTAAAGACTTTACAGCTGGCAATAAAGGTGAGAATTGGACCAACTTGGCACCAGAACTGTATCGCCTTTTGTCAGGCAAAAGACCACACCAGCAGCAAGACTCTGTAGAAAAGGTGAGCTGCAAAACTCAACCAAGATGTGAAAACATCGCACAAAGCAAGCAGGACTTAAGACAATCCAACCGTGAGCATACAAGAGAGGGTAACGATAAAACACTTCAAACCCGGTTGTTAGCAAGAAAAGCTCACCGGAAAAACCCATGGGCTCACAAAAGGCAATTGCAAGACTCACAATGGCTGCATATCTTTAGCCTGTTGATGCCAAATAGACAGGCTTAATTCTGGTCATATATCAATAGGCTGTCCAGCCACGGCCACGACCGGCGCAATGGGGTCGCCAGCCAAACTTGGGTTTCCTATGTGACTACACTGTACTGTAATGTTCCGGACCACAGACCAGTAAACCATCAAAGAGCTTCTACCAACACCAGTTCAATTAACCCCCGTATAATGACCACGGAGGAAGCTCCTGAAACTCTTGACGCAGGCCCTCGGGTGACACTAATATTAAAAAATATTAGAAAGGATGGGGTCCCGGGACCCAATGGTCTGCTTGGAAGCCTCTTTAAAGAAGACAGCGATTTCTGGGGAACTTTACTTACTCCACTTTATCAGTTCTCCCAGAATAACTCAATGGTGCCTGAAGCCTGGAAAGGCTCCTTGCTTCAACCGATACACAAAAGGGGGGACACTGGGGATCCAACTAATTATAGGCTGATAGCCCTCTTGGATATTGAGGCAAAAGGATATTCAAGCCTCCTCCTGCAAGACCTGCAAAATTGGGCTAACGAGAATGAAATTCTTCCAGTATATCAGTCCGGTTTCAGGCCAGGAGTTTCAACACTAGACTACATCATAGCCCTCGCCTATCTGGTAGAACAGTCCACCCAGGAAAACCAGCTTTCACTCTTCGCATGCTTTGTGGATTATTCCACAGCATTCGATGGAGTCAACAGGAATTTGCTGTGGAGGAAATTTTGGTTGGGGGATTCTGACTACCCTGCTGAAAGCAAATATCGCTCTCTATACCGGAACTTGGGTACGCGTGAAGGTATCGACGAACGCAGAACACAAAAAAATCTACACATACAGAGGTTTAAAACAAGGGTGTGTACTGGCACTCTTGCTTTTTAATCTCTACACTGCCGACCTTGGCAAAACAATATCTAAAGCCAATCTGGTACCCCCGAAAATTGGATCTACTAGACTGTTTCTACTGCAGTATGCAGACGACATGGTGCTCATGGACCATACCAAAACGGGCATGCACCGAACACTGAATGCATTAAGCATCTATAACGACGAAAACGATTTAAGAGCAAACGCAGGGAAAACAAAGGTAGTAATTTTCGGGAAGTATACAAATAAACTAAAAAAACCATGGAGAATGGGTAACCCGAATATAGCAACAACAACCAAATACAACTACCTTGGGGTTTGGATTATGAACAGTGGAAAATCAGCAGCATACACTGCATCCATGGAATCAAAAGCTAAGGCAGTGACATACGCCCTCTGCAAATTGAACTCCAAACTAAGTAGCCCGACAACTGGACCCATTAGAAAGGTCATAAAAGCTAAGTTACTCCCTTCAATTACATATGGCCAACTAGCATTCACCGCGGCACCAATCAACATCATGGAGCATGCCAATTGCCGGGCATTTAAACAGATCTTCCATATACCCGCTCATGCTCGAAGCATCTTGGTACGGCTTGAATTTGGGCTAAACAAACAGTGCTATGAACGCTGAGTGTCGATTGTTCGGTACTATCGAGGGGTCTGTGCTGCCCCCTCAAACACAATGAAGGCAATCTTGAAGGAAACGGCCTTCTAACTGCTTGCACTGAATTGCACCTTGACTTGTCCAATTGGCAGGATTTTATTTACCAACCTGGAATTTTAAAAAACATTTTAAAGAAACAAGTTAGACTACTATCCAAGGAAGTGGACATGAAGAAACTAGAGTCCTCTAGTCGCAACATCAGTCTACTAGCCAGTTCCTTTCATGATAAACTGAGTCAGCCATACCTTGACTCCACCTTGAACAAGTCTATTTTAAAGCAAATTCTGTCTGTGAGATTGATGGTATTACCGATAAAAGACATCAACGGGCATTTGAAAACAATAGAGTCGGTTACTACTTGTAGATTGTGCCATCAGTACGAGGAATCCATGACCCATATGATCTGCTCATGCCATCGCTTGTATTATGCACGTCGCACTTTACTGAAACCCCTCTTCTTAACATATGGGATACGCACCTGCACAGATGCTATGAAACTCCTCTTCAAGATGGAGATCCCAATGGAATAAGCAAGATTAGCGAAATTTGCACATAAGGTGAAAGAACTACTACATAATGACTCAGTCAAAGACTAGAAACAGTAGTTTTAACCCATGTTTCATTGCTGTAATTATGAGAATGGCTCAGAAATTATAATGTTTTAGATATGTTTAACAGTCTTGTTAAATGAAATGACCATGCCTATTTATGATCGAACCCAACCAGTTTCTTTTTGTAACAATTTTAATTAATTGAAACAATAAACAAAATACAAAATATATACAATCATGTGTGTTTAATCTCCTCCAAGAGGTAGCCTGTTTTTGCTGCCCACGGAAAAAAAAAAAAATTTGCGAGTGCTTAGACACCCGAGTAAGGGTAGGCACATTGTTGTATTTCATCTGCGCTATTTTAACACAAGGGATACACTCTCTATATTGAAACCTCATGTAGTTACTGGGAGCTAGAGATACAGTCACTTGTTAGTGACACTACATGGCCCTTTACCCACTTTGGTATTCACTATAGTACTTTTCGTGTGTAAACAAGAGTATCGCAGTTTATGCAACTTGGTATAGGGATAGACATGATCAGTGATTTGTACTGCATTTAGGCCATAAAAGACCGAGAAATAGGGCCGTACTTTCAAATGGTCATATTGGCAACATACAGATCACCCCATAGGAAATGCTCGGATGAAATCCTGATAAATTAATCCACATTTAATAAATGGACCGTACATAAGAAAATATTGTTCATCCTAACACTGATGTTATTGTGCTATCATAACATTGTTATCAACTTTAAGGAAGGAATTGCACTAAGTCCATTAATTATTTCCATTTTTGTCTAAATTGAATCGAGCATAGGTTAAGATCGTTATCGGACCAAGGGCCGATGTAGGTAATCCCAGATTACCAATTCTTAAATACCGAATCATACCGATTCGTTATTTAAGAACTGGCAATCGGGATGTAGGTAATTTTACTGATGTAATTACCGAATCAGTATGATTCAGTAATTACCGAATCGATATTTACCGATTCGGTAATTGCCATTCATTCCTATAGGCCTGAAGGCCCATAGGAATGAATGTCAATTACCGAATCGGTAAATACCGATTCCGTAATTGGGGGAAACATAGAAGGGTGGCAGGGTGTCACTTTGACACCCTGTTGTTGCACCCCTCAATTGTGCATGGGTGCACATGTTGCAGACATACATGCCCCTAGGGCATGTATGTCTGCAACATGGCACTGTTTTAAAAGCAAAAAAAAATGCTTTTTAAAGGGTTTTCATTATTTACTACCAACTTCTAGTTGGTGGTAAATAACGAACTCTTAAACCCCTGTAGCACTGATTACAGTGCTACCTACATGTCAAGATACAGATTCGGTAATTTTACAGAATTGGTATTTTACCGAATCGGTAAAATTACCGATTCGATAAAATTACCGAATCTGTATCTGGACATGCCCCTACATCCCAAACTCCAAATACCGGTCAGTAACGGCCAAAATCATCCGTTACCGACCTGTATTTGCCTTCCTACATCTGGCCCCACATGCTTTATGATGAAAATACCTAATATTGTCCATCCATTATAAACACTGCAACTATTGAAAGAGGTCAGTATGATCATGGGAGCCATACAACCTAGGAGGGGATTTAGTTAATGGTACAGAGCACAGCTCTATCATTTAACATTTCAGATTTACACCATATGGTTTGTAACAATACCCACATTTGGGAAGCAGGCAGAGCTTCATCCACGGAGTGGAAACGTCGAGTTTTCAGAAGGTAACACTACCGTCATTTATTCAGTGAACAACGAGGTCGCATTAACATGGGGTTCATCGATTACCCCAGAACTGAAATATTTCTACCTTTTTTTGACCTTCTGTCGGCCATACCACTTGGTTTCAGGCAGTTTTTCCATCAAGACATATATGAAGGACAGAAGATTATTTCAAATTAAGGTACTATTAGATGTTGTTGTTTTATTTTCATGCAACTTAGGTCCTGCGTATTATCCGTAGATACATGCCAGGAATTTCAACATCAATAGGAAACCTCAGATAAATATAACCAGCTGAATTCAAGTTTTAAGTAAAGTTCACAGTTGGTAGTTGAGATAAATTAATCCCTTAAATCATAACTAGACAAGGGTCTCTTTCTTTACTCATAGAGTAACACAAAAGATATCTTATATCTGGGTTCCTTAACTTTTGAATTTAGATAATATATTGAAAAAGATGTGTAAGCAAAAAAATCTAACCACGAGGAAATCACATTGGGTGAGTGCTGCGACAAATTATTAGAAGATGTTTGAAGTAACCTCATCTCTTTAGTTAAGGAGGTTAATCTTTTAATGGTTTAATATAATTGAAAACTTTGGACAACTTTAGTGAGGATTCATACCAACTAGATTTCTGGTAAGACAGGGAATGTATCTTTGCGAGTAAATGTCTTCTTTCACTGTATATTGTTATATGTTGATGGGCACAGCTAAGGTTTGATTCAATATTCAAAGACCGGTTAAATCAATATATTGATTTTAAGATGCAGCTTGGCACGCATGTACATTTAGTAAGTTAGCTGTAAGCTTGTAGACCACTTCTGAAATGAATTAATCAGAGTCAGCAATTAGAAATGTTTATTGTAATTTTCTTTTTTGTAGTAACCACTAGTAAAGAAAACCCTGACGAATGCTCAGACGAAACGCATTGGTAGCCAGCAACTAAACCAATATCTAGAGAATGGGCTAACAAACATTATAATTGTCTTTCTCTCTTTTGTCTTGTTGTATGCTGAATCTACTAGAGTGCAACAATTGTAGTTACACGTTTATATAGGGTCCTTTGCAATATATCGTTCAGTGGTTTGACTATTTATGATTATGACGTCTATTTTTGTATAAACAATTAATTATGTTGGATATCTAATATTTATCAATGCATGTTAACTAAATGACTGGTGTCAGAAAAAATGGATAACCAGTATGTATAAAATGAGAAAATAATAAATCAAAAATATATATTTTTCTATACATTTTGTCTCATGCACTTTGTTTGCACAGTGGTCTACAAGCTACGAGTTCTATTATCATCCAGCACTGAACCCGGTGCAATCCCCCCTTTTTCCCATTAGTAATTTCCAAATAGGAACAGGTAACCAGTTAATATTTGGCATCTTTAGAATTGTAATGAAAACTCCTAACTTATGGTGAAGTCAAATTTTGAATTACAATTTTGAAAATGCCACTGTTAAAGTTGTCATTTTCCTGACTTTAGTGAAATCCCTTTAGTGCCTGTAGCTTGGCTCTGGCTCACATGACTGAGTGTAGCTAACAGTTGGGCTTTGTGTTTTCCTCCTAGACAGCCACACAGAATAGACAGCTTGGTTGTGCCTGTATGGTTCGTTACTGGCAGGATGGGAAGGTGGAGCTGAGTAGAGCCCTACTTACTCTTGATATGGCTGTGTCTGCCTTCACCCAAAGGGCTGCATACCCACTATAGTTTGTCTTATGCCAGGAAAAGCAAGATGCTGGGGACTTCACAGGGAAACCTCTAGAATCTTCTCTTCCACTTCAAAGGCACAACTGGGTATAGATACCGATCCTCAGACTCTTCAGGAAACTTCTGGACCTGTGGATACTCTGCCAGGAAGAAGGGCTGCTGTACTGTTGAAGAAATGGCACTCTGCTGTACTGCTGCCCTGCTGGACAGCTGTTTACTGATCTGACCTGCAGCCTCCTGCCCTCTTGTCTGGGTGAGAACCTGCATCTGTTTAACCCAGAACCCTAGAGTAACTCCTAGGGCTAGTTGACTGGCCTCCTGACTAGAGCCTGAGGGACAGAAGGATTCAAAAACCTTGAACCCAGCACCTGGACTGCCATCAGTGAATCTACCTTGCGAAGTGGTGCCACCCCAGTCCTGAATTCTTGGAAGTGGGTCTGAGGTGCTCTACCAGCCTCTGTGGATCCAGCAGAACCAATGCATTTCCTTTGCAACACAGCGCAACCTCTAGCAGTACTGACGCATCCCCGATGCTGAGTACATCCGAATTGTCGCCAAGGCCCCCACTGCATTCCAGCCTGTTGCCTCATCGGAAATGCCACTGCATGATGCATCTTCAGCACACACCCTCACATCTCTTGTCGATGGCATCCTCAACGAGGACTGCAGACTCTGCAAAACAGCTTTGCAGCTTCTAGGAACTGACACACTGTCCTGATTGTGCGACGCATCCTCGAGGTGGGACTTTGCTATGCAACCCCTTGTTGAGGGCATCCTTGAGAATGACACAAGACTTCGCACCACAGCCATGCCACATCTCAGAACTGACTCATCGCTTCTGCTGCATGACACATCTTCAACGTGGACTCTTGAGGCGTTTCGCTAACTTGGATTTAAGGTACTTTGTTGAGTGGGCCTAAGTGGGTCCCTGTAGCCAACTCGTGCTCCATCATGGTTGGCCTGAACTTTTGACTTTGTCCCGGTCTGGCGTGACCTGATATCAACAGTTGGCACTTAGACACTATTTTTACTAAAAGCCCCCCAGGCACCCGTCGGGAGGAGTGGCCGCTTTGGAAATAACCAGGGGTGCTCCTGGGGGCCAGCGAGGAGGCAGACGAAGAGGTCCAAGAGAAGCCAGATCCTCGACCCAATATACTGAGGTAAGCCCCCCAAGGCACCGAACCCACGCAGGCAGCGATATACCAGTGGGGGCTGGAGTAATACATGGGGCCCCCCAGTAACCGGGAGGCGACAGAGATGCTGTGGATCCCTCTGCGAAGCTAGAGAAGAGAGAGTAAAGCACATCACAGGGGTAACTTCTGTATCAGCACACCTCGGGGGGGCCCCACCCCCACAACAGCCGCTAACTCCCCAACCTAGGGTGGAGAGAGGAGAAATTGGCCTAGGGAGGTGCACAGTCTCAGTTGGCGGGGGCGGACTACCGTTCAAAGAGTCGCACCTGCTTGAGGCCGTAACCTAACTGCCTCCTCGCCCCATCTTGACTATTTCTGAAATTCCATCTGGGTACTCCCTGCGCTGCACTCCACTCCATAGTGAACAATCGTAGCAGTACATTCGTAACACAGAGGGACAGAGGGGTCGGACAGACAGGGCCTACGTGAGCCCGGGACGCCGTGACCACACTACGGCAGCGGAAGACAAACCCTAGACTTGCAACACGATGGTCCTTGTCCATTCTGTCACAATGTCGATTGCGAGGGGATCTAAGACTGTTCAAAATAATAAACTGGACAGATACACATGCCTGAAGACAGCCCTGGCCGAACAGCTGCCACCCAAAGTAAAGCCAGGGGAAGAACCGGTGGCGGACGCCCAGGAGCACACCCTGAAGGTTGTGCTGGACGCAATTGGTGGGATTCGCGCGTCTCTAGAGCAGAGAATGGATGCGGAGGTCATGTCAATCAGGGCAGACCTAACCATGAATAGGGAGAAAGTCAAACAATTGGAGGTCACAACAACAAGCCTGGTAGAAGACACCAACCAACTACAAATCGAAGTGCAGGAACTAAAGACATTCCGAAAGATTGCTGAAGGAAAACTGGATGACTATGAATGCCGTAGTAGGCGCAATAACGTATGCATCCTTGGTGTACAGGAAAAAGCGGAAGCACAAGCGATGGATCCATTTGTCAAAAATCTAATCACCAAGCACCTCCAACCAAAAGGCCTATCAAATATCTTTGTCATTGAAAGGTCCCACATGGTGCCGGAGGGCCGTCTGACCCCGGGAGCCCCTCCTCATCCCATACTGGCCAGACTGTTGAATTATCAAGACAGAGACCTCTTATTACAGAAGGCCAGGGTTGCACCACACATACGACTTGAAAATTTGGAGGTCAGCTTCTTCCCGGACTTTACCCACGCGGTACAGAGGCAGTGCAGATCCTTTTTGGGGGTCAAAAAACGACTAAGAGACAAGGGCCTCAAGTATGCCTTGTTGTTCCCGGCTCATCTACATGTGGAGGCTGGGGGGAAAACCAGATTATTTGAGGCACCGTAAGATGCTTCCGATTGGCTGGATGGCTGGAAAAACCCAACAGAGTGTGGCTCCCAAGGGGACTAGGAGGTACCGGGGCCCTGGCCTCATTTGAGTTGTGTGTTGGGGTATGGGCGGCATCATCAATGGTGCCAGGCTCTCCGTGATTAACTGTGAAGGGTGCGAGACATCAATTATAACCACTAGACCGACGTGAATACCCATGAGTACTCAATGGGACAAAGAGTTTAAAGTAATGATCTGGAATGTAAATGGTTTGGGGGACAAGGTAAAGAGAACCGCGGTACTACAATACATCAAGAGGCATGACCCGGTGGGCACTTGATGGGAAATACTTGCAAAGCCCTTAATAGGTGGGGATACCGCCTTGTGGCACACTCAGGGTTTACCTCAGGCTCGAGGGGAACAGGTATATTACTTAGGAACGTCTTCCCTATAACGGTCAAGTCAACCTGGGTGGACACTGGGGGGAGGTATGTGGGCATCTTGGGACAATGGGACAATGGGAAGGTAAGGTACTAACCCTAATGTCGGTCTATGTGCTGCCGGGCCATCAGGAACTCGCTTTTAAAGACCTGGGCACCATTTTGTTAACGGTACCAGAGGGACTTCTTCTGGAGGGATGGGACTTGATGGCACCAAAGACAGGAGCCCTCCAGAAGAACTTTGCGCCTCCAATAGCTGGCTACCAGATTTTATGGGGGCTATGGGACTACAAGATCTATGGCGCTCATTTCACCCAACTACTACCTAATACACATACTACTCAGGCGCTCATGCCAGCCTGTCATGGATAGATTACTTGCTAGCCCCTTCAGACCACTTGACACATGTACGGGAGATCAGACACATGGCGAGAGTTATATCCGACCATTCCCCGTTGTGGGCAAACATTGTGGTTGGTCTCCAAAGAGTGGGAAGAGTTGCCCCATCAACTCCTGGCACCTCCAGAGCCCAGTGGTTCATGAGGCATTACGCACTGCAATCAAACAATACTTTCTAGAAAACGTGGGCTCAGTTAGCTCTCATCAGACACTATGGGAAGCATTCAAGACGGTAGTCAGGGGCAGGACCTTTCCCAAATAGCGCGAGTGAGGAAGGAAAAGGTCAAGGAGGAGGAAGCACTAGAGTCGAGATCCTCTGACTCTAGGAAGAATTGACAGAAGGATCCAACCCAGACATCCTGCACGCCCTGCACCTAAAAAAAGACAGCTACACTAAAAGGCCCTGGTGACAGATAGAGCCAAGGCACTGAGAAGAGTGACGCTAGGAAGGATATATGACCAAGGGGATAAGGCCAGGAAGCTGATTGCGTGGTTAGACAAGCAAAGGTTAGCTAGCAGGCTCATACCAGAACTTATTGACGAAGCCTACCATAAGATCCCGGACCCCCAGGACATTGCCAACACCTTTGCTACCCACTTCGAACAGATCTATTCCTCACAGAATCCCTACACAATGCAAGACTCTCTCGATGTCCTGCGAGACATTACTTTACCTAAACTATCAGCGTCAGAGCTGGAATATTTAGAAGGGGCACGCACGACAGATGAGATGACACAGGCAGTCAGGGGACTTAAACCGGGGAAAGCATCAGGGCCCAACAGCCTCCTGATTGAATTATATAAACTTGCCCCCCACCTGTGTAAAATGTTTACTGAGAGTAAAGAACTCGGGGAGCTACCTCGCGACCAGAGGATAGCCACTCTAGTAATGATCCACAAAGAAGGCAAACCCCGAACGACCTGCTTGTCCTATAGACCAATCTCCCTTCTGAATGCCGATCCCAAAATCTTAGCTAAACTCCTGGCCAACAGTTTTATTAAAGTCATTAACAACTTAGTACACCCTGACGAATCTGGTTTCATACCCCAGCGCAACACAGCACTCCGTAGGGTGCATGGGTGATAAGAAGGGCAGCATCCATATAGGAAGAGGCGGTATTAGTGTCACTAGATGCATCCATGGCATTCGATATGCTCAAATGGACATATCTATTTGCCATTCTAGAAAAAATGGGTTTTGGGCCCCACTTCATTCAGTGGGTGAGACTCCTCTACACAAAACCCTTAGCCTAGATAGTTGTAAATAACAAAAAATCTGAAGTGTTTGGACTTAATAGAGGGACCAGACAGGGATGCCCGCTTTCTCCCCTCCCTTTTGCCCTGGCACTGGAACCCCTGGCATACTGGGTGCACAGAGACCTAGTGATTCGAGGTTTTAAATGGGCTGAAATGCAAGAAGACCGCATCTCTATATGCGGACAACATCCTATTGTTTTTAACATCCCCAAGGGCCTCCCTTACTGCAGTACTTGAAATCATTGCCATTTCTGGAGGATACTCAGGGTATTCCATCAACTGGGTCAAATCAGTGCTATATGTCCTCAAGGGAATCCTTGCGGGCCTTCCCAGGAATTCCACGATACAGGTCTCCACACAGGGTTTCAAATACTTGGGCATTTACATTACCTCAGATCCATCAGTCAGATTCGCTAAGAACTTACTCCCTCCCATACAGAGACTGAAAAAAGACACGGAGCGTTGGATGACGCTTCCACTCTCGATGTTGGGCAGAGCATCTTCATTTAAAATGATGTCCCTACCCTGGTTCCTATATGCCCTGCAAGATTCACTGGATTTGGTACCTGCAAGCTACTTTAAAGAAATCGAAAGTTTACAACGCCGCCTACTCTTGAATGGGAAGCCGCGGATAGCGCTCCCCAAACTAAATCTCACCTGGTACGATGGGGCATCACCCTCCCTGATCTCAAAAAATAATATTGGGTAGCCCATCTGGCAGCCATCAACCACGGCACCTACAGACAGGCGGATGATCCGGGCTATGCAATGGATCATTTGGTACTACCGAGAGGGAACTATCAGCATGCGCTATTCTCAAGTGCCGGAAAGGACTGCCTCACCGGACCCACTAAGCACTCGGTGCAGGTTTGGCAGGCGCCCAACAAAAGTCTGGGAGGGGACCGCAAGTTGACTCTGGCCACTCCACCATGGGACTCGGCCCAGTTGGGGAATCTATGGTCATCTAAAGGTTTCGACAAATGGGACCTCATAGGTATTTAGAAAATCGGTGATTTATGGACAAGCTACAATCAAACCATTTTCAGTCCTGCAGCAGGAATACGATCTTGCCCCCACAGAATATTTCAGATACTTACAGATCCATCACATGTTGCTATCCTGTTTCCAGAAGGGAGATACCCACACGGACTCATCAACCCTTGAGGACAGACTTCTTGACATATATTTGCCAATTAAAGCCATATCACTCACCTATAAAAAGTTAGTAAATCACACTGGAGATCCCCTCTTGAAACTGCACAAAAACTTGGAAAGAGATTCTAGATGATGAGGATTGGATAACAGCACTAGCCTCGCCACATGACGTTGCCATTGCAGCTAGGTTAAGGCTGGTACAACTCAAAATATTACACAGAATCTACATCCCGGGCCAACTATGTTACTAATGGGAAGAGCAACAGACAGCCGATGTAGGAGGGGGTGTGGGAGTGAGGGCACATTCCTCCATATACTGTGGGAATGCACATTTATACATAGGTATTGGAAATAGGTACACAAGGTGATGGGTGAGGTATTAACGAACATCTGCACTTCGCCGCTATTACCAGCTCATGAAGAAACAATCTAGATATGAAACATGTTACCGATTGTTGTAAAACGTGCACTTTCGCCTGTTCAAACTATCCTGCGAAGAGATGCGTAAATATACTGTGATTTGCCTTGTAATGTTGATTCCTACTGTTAATAAAGAAAATTATTTAAAAAAAATTATACCATAAAATGAACTTTTTTGCTGAGCTGGCCAATTCTACTGACTAAACTACTAGCAAAACTAGCACACAAGCCACAAACAACAGGTAGAGCTCAGTACGAAAATGAAACCAAAAATCCTGTATTGAGGCCCTTACAACATGATGTGAACAAACCCTGGAGGCGGCTCCATAGAGGTTTTGCCACAAGGAGCGTGCTAATGGAGTTCAGGAAGTCCTGAAGATGGACAGACAAAAAGTCTGGGAAATAGCTATAGCCAGAGAAGATCAAGCTTGGGTAAAATTGTATGAGGCCAATAACATTTTGGTCTCTTGTTAAGAGAACAGTAAATCAAAAAAATTGGAAGAAGTTTCAAGCTGCATCTGTCGAGCAGTGGAACCATTACATCCATAATCCATACAAGCCTGATAAATTAGTGTGAAGCCTGGAGACTGCTATTGAAGAGTTCCCGAAGGACATCAACACACTTCAAAGTACATTGTTGTGGTCCCGTGCCACATTCGCAATGGAACATGCTCACCTTAACTACTTTTGGAGCTGCAGGAGCCCTTGGCCCAAACAGCATCCCCACAAAGATCTTCTAAATGCTTCAGCAGCTTGGGCTGATCTTCTTGAGCCACTCTTTAAAAACTGCTTAATGTAAAACAAATTCTAGGACAGTTGGAGAGGTGCCATGCTCACCTCAATCCATAAAAAGGGCTTATGGGATAACCCAGCCAACTTCATTGACCTACTGGATGTGATTGGCAAATGTTTAGCAAAAGTCTTAAATAATGAAATTAAAATATGGTCCAGCTCCAAGGGCCAGATGTACGATGGATATTAGCATTCACAAATGGGTCTTAGACCCATAAACACCCCTAAATTTAGTATTTGACTGCGGCCCTGAACCTTGATCCTCAGATTCCAGCAATCTATGAAGAAAAAGGATGAAAAAGACGCCATGCAGCAAAGCCTGAAGATGACTATTGACTTGGCCCCAGTGTACCGGTCTGTCTCCAGCTTAAAGTACCTGCCAAGAAGACGATACCTGTTTTCGGCCAGTGACTTCCAGAAACCTGAGGAAGACTGTTGCTCTTCAAAAAAGACCAGATCACCCGAGGACAGCATCCTTGCCCAGAAGAATCTGCCTACAAGGACTCCAGATCCAGCCGGATCCCCATCTCCTGGCCACTCTGCCCCGACATCCAAAGTCCGAGTCTGAGTGGCTCACCTGTTCAGTGAAGTCGCACCAGAGATCCTGACCTCGACTCCATCAGTGGCTAACCTCTCCTGGATGCCACAAAGATGCCTGCAGCATCAGCACGAAGGGTCCCCCTGATTGCAACCAGCTCCAATAAAGAAAATCCAAAACCTAAAGTCAACCCTGCATCTGCACCGTCAGACTTTGTGGAGCCCAGCATCTTTCAGCACCTCTGTTGTAGCTTTCTGTACCCCTCCTGCCTCTTTCTGCACCCTCTTCCCTATTTTTCCAGCACTTTTGCCCCTTTCTGTACCTCTGTTGCTTCTTTCTGAACTTCTCTTGCCTCTTTCTGTACACTTTGTTCTGCTTTCATCACCTCTGTTGTTTCTTCATGCACATCACTTGCCTCTTTCTGCACTTCCCTTGCTTCTTTTTACATTTCTGTTGCTTCCTTCAGCAATTCTCTTGACTCTTTCTGCACTTCTCATCCTTGTTTTTGCACCCCTCCTGCCTCTTTCTGCACCTCTCTTACCTCTTTGTGCACCTCTCCTACCTCTTTGTGCACCCCGCTTGCCTCTTTTTGTACCTCTGTTAATTCTTTCTGCACCCCTCCTGCCTCTTTCTGCGCCTCTTCCCTATTTGTGCAACTCTCTTGCCTCTTTCTACACTTGTCTTCCTTCTTCCTGCACCACTTTTTCCTCTTTTGTACTGCGTTTACTTCTTTCTGTACTTCTCTTGCCTCTTTTTGCACACTTCGTGCCTCTTTCAGCACCACTGTTGCTTCTTTCTGCACTTCTCTTCCTTCTTTCTGCACCCCTTGTGCCTTTTTCAGCACCTCTGTTGCTTCTTTCTGCACTCCTCTTCCTTCTTTCTGCACCCATTATGCCTCTTTCTGCACCACTGTTGCCTCTATCAGCACCTCTGTTGGTTCTTTCTGCACTGCTCTTGCTTCTTTCTGCATCTCACTCGCCTATTTCTGCACTTCTCTTGCTTCTTTCTAAACCTCTGTTGGTTCTTTCAGCAATTATCTTGCCTCTTTCTTCACAACACTTGCTTGTTTCTGCACCTCTCTTGTGTCTTTCTGCACCTCTGTTGCTTTTTTCTGCACTTCACATGCTTCTTTCTGCACCTCTCTTGCCTCTTTTGGCACCTGTGTTGCTTACTTCTGCACCCCTCCAGCCTCTTTCTGCAACCCTCTTCCCTATTTGTCCATCACTCTTGCCTCTTTTTACAGCTCTCTTCCCTCTTTCTGTAGCACTCTTGCCTCTTTCTGTACCTCTGTTGCTTCTTTCTAACTTCTCTTGCCTCTTTCTGCACCCTTTATGCCTCTTTCAGCACCTCTGTTGCTTCTTTCTGCACTTTTCTTCCTTCTTTCTGCACCCCTTGTGCCTCCTTCGGCACCTCTGGTGCTTCTTTCTGTACTTTTCTTGGCTCTTTCTGCACTTCTCTTGCCTCTTACCTCAACCTTTGTGACTCTTTCATCACCTCTGTGGCTTCTGTCGCCACTTCTCCTTTTGTCTACACCCCCTTGCCTCTTTATGCACATCTGTTGCTTCTTTCTGACCTTCTATTGCCTCTGTCTGTAACTCTCTTGCTTCTTTCTGCACCTCACTTGCCTCTTTTAGCACCTCTGTTGCTTTTTTCTACAGCTCTCTTGCCTCTTTCTGTACGTCACTTGCCTCTTTCAGCACCTCTGTTGCTTTTTTCTGTAGATCTCTTGCCTCTTTCTGTACCCCTCTTTTCTCTTTTTCTACCTCTCTTGCCTCTTTCTGTACCCCTGTTCCCTGTTTCTGTACCGTTCCTGCCTGTTTCTGTACTTCTCTTGCCTCTTTCTGTATATGGTATAACTTTGTACAGAAGTCACCACTATCGTCATCCTTGGCCGACAAGCCCACAGTATCATTCCAAATTGAGGTAGAAAGCAAAGTGGGTACCTTTCTGGTATATAAGTCCCACATCTTCACTGGGCAAACCAGAGGAGAAGAAGCTTCCATGCTCACACGCTGACACAAGACGTTGAAGTCCCTGCCCGCAGACATTCCAGCAGGCAGTGGTCTGACATCCCTAGCGAGTTGTCCATTTCGAGACAAAGACAGTGTCCTTCATTCTCTCCCATCAGGTAATGGGGTTGGCTCTTTCCCAGGGAGATTCTTGGCCGTACACCTTCACACATGCTTGGTAAATTTAGGTACTTCTAGTTAGGGTTTGCATTTTAGGGGTGCTCATGATTATTGTCATGTATCTACATACCAGCATATATTCATTGTTTTAGTACCATGGTGGAATTCTACCTTTTCTTTAATCTGTTAGTGCTCATAACCGTATACATCTGCTTCTGTCTAATGGTTGTTGCGGCACACATATTTTATACTAGCATGACACTGGTTCAATAAATACTTATTGAAAATGTCCCCACAGTTTATTCTGTGTATCTCTCTGAGTGAGCACGAGTGACTGAGCGAAAATTACTGTACTGTTTAACAATCCCTGAGGGATCAAGCTTGTCATGTTCAATAGTTGCCAGAAATGATTCTCTCTTTGGTAAAGTTGTGGGGCTTATAGTGGCACTGTGAGCTATCTGGTTTACAGACTAACATATCCTATGTTGGATTCTAGAATCAGTCTGGACACCAATCCCTTAGTTTATGTTGTCTCAATGCACAGATCCTATATAGATTTGTAGGAACTACACGACACTATGTGGTATCCAGTTTATTTGTTTTGTTTCTACAGGTTTGATTCTTAGGGGCCTATTCACAGAACTAACTTACGTCAAACTCCTAAACTTACTACTTTTGGTATTCACAGAAGGCATTCAGTAGTCTTAAATTAGGATTTTGTCCTAAATTAGGATTTTGTTTTAAATTAATATTTTATATTAAGTTAGGATTTTGTCCTAAATTAGGATTTTGTCCTAAATTAGGATTTTGTCTTAATTTAGGATTTTGTCTTAAGTTAAACTTAAGGCAAACTTAACTTTAACTTAAGACAAAATCCTAACTTAGACAAAATCCTAATTTAAGACAAAATCCTAATTTAAGAGTACTAAATGCTGTCTATGAATACCAAAAGTAGTAAGTTTAGGATTTTGTCGTAAGTTAGTCCTGTGAATCAGGCCCATTGTCTTTTTTCATTTGGAGTTTGGGAGGAATGTAGTGTCCCACTGGACATGCGATATTGCAGCCCCTTCATAGGATCAGTGACTACACCCACCCCACAACCATTCATCACAGGTATCACAGTGAGGTAACCCTCCCAATAAAAGGATCCAGGTGCACGTTCTCTGGGTCAGTTGAACCCACTAGAACTAAGTTTCTGAGTCATTCATTACTTTAGTATATGAGTCTAGGGACGACAACTTTACAGTACCCTCAGATTTACAGGAACCAACACTTGTTACACCAAAGATACAAGACCATTGTCTCAGACAGCAGTACTCCAATTGCCATACAAATGTTCTTCGATACAGATAAGCAAATGACTCCACAGAAGTCATGAGTTGAGAGCCACAGTGGAAAGTGGCCTCTTGCACCTAAGATATATTAGCAATGAATTTCTGGAGCGCAGAATTAACAATCACTCAAAACTAGCATCAAATATACCTATATCTTATGCAAACAGCTAAAGATCAACCCTTTCAGGTATCATCTTTACAAAGTCTAAACCCCCACTGACTGGAGTCAACTCCCTTATTCATTCTTCTGCTTATTCCTACACCAAGAACCCTTTTCCCTTATTACATTCCTTCACTATGATCACCCCCTGGTTGCAAGCACCTTACAAAGAGAGCCATCCCTTCCATCCTACTACATTCTTCCTTATTTCCTTTAACACACTCATGGTGATTGACAAACGTCCTACCGTACATTGCATCCTGTGCAGCCACGTGAAGCACAACACTTACCCTCTCGCTCCCACAGAGTCTAGTGTAACTTTCCTCTCCAACTCTGTTCTCCCAACCAGAAACTAGACATATTGCCACCCCTATGTAAATTCCCAGCTTGTCTCTTGATCTTGAACTCTAATTTATTAAAATTTGAAAAGTCAGTCAAGCACTTTTAAGTTTCACTTGTTCTGAAAGGCATAGACTCACTTTGGAGTTTCCTTATTACATTTAATAGACTGTAATTTCCAAATAGGAACAGGTAACCAGTTAATGTTTGGCGTCTTTGGAATTGTAATGAAAACGAACTTATGGTGACGTCAAATTTTTAATTATAATTTTGAAAATGCCACTGTTAAAAAGATGGCGTTTTCCTGACTTTGGTGAATTGCCTTTAGTGCCTATAGCTTGTCTCTGGCTCACATGACTGGGTGTAGCTAACAGTTGGGCTTTGTGTTTTCCTCCTAGACACCCACACACAATAGACAGCTTGGGTGCGTCTGTATGGTTCATTACTGGCAGGATGGGAAGGTGGAGCTGAGTACAGCCTTACTTGCACTTGATTAGGCTGTGTCCTGCCTTCACCCAAAGGGCTGCATACCTCCTATAGTTTGTCCCAATTGACATATTTAATTTGCTTATATGTCTCTAGTAAAGTGGTACTACCTGTATCCAGGCCTGAAATTATAATGTACAAGTGGGCTTTCAACACTTATTGTGCCACTCTCTTAAGTAGCCCTTTAAACATGTCTCAGGTCTGCCATTGCAGCCTGTGTGTGCAGTTTTTAATTTCTATCTGCCAAAAACAACCTTCTGCCAGGCCCAAACCCCCTTTGTGAAACAAATAAGTCACCCCTATGGTAGAAGTGGACAGCCCAGAGAGCAGGGTAAAATGCATTTGAAAGTCAGGCAAGTACTTTTAAGTTTCACTTGTACTGAAAGGCATAGACTCACATTGAAGTTTCCTTATTACATTTAATAGACTGTAATTTCCAAATAGGAACAGGTAGCCAGTTAATGTTTGGCGTCTTTGGAATTGCAATGAAAACTAACTTATGGTGCAGTCAAATTTTAAATTACAATTTTGAAAATGCCACTGTTAATAAGTTGGTGTTTTCCTGACTTTAGTGATTTGCCTTTAGTGCCTGTAGCTTGTCTCTGGCTCACATAACTGGGTGTAGCTAACAGTTGGACTTTGTGTTTTCCTCCTAGACAGCCACACACAATAGGCAGCTTGGGTGTGTCGGTATGGTTCATTACTGGCAGGATGGGAAGGTGGAGCTGAGTACAGCCTTACCTACACTTGATTAGGCTGTGTCCTGCCTTCACCCAAAGGGCTGCATACCCCCTATAGTTTGTCTTATGCCAGGAAAGGCAGGATGCCGTGGACTTCACATGAAAACCTCTAGAATCTTCTCCTCTACTTCAGAGGCACAACTGGGTATAGATACCGAACCTCAGACACCAACTCTTCAGTAAACTTCTGGACCGGTAGATACTCTGCCCGGAAGAAAGAATGATGTTATTGAAGAACTGGCACTCTGATAGACTGCTGCCCTGCTAGATAGCTATTTATTGTACTGACCTGCAGCCTGCTGCCCTCTTGTCTGGGTGAGAACTTGCATCTGTTAAACCCAGAACCCTAGAGTAACTCCTAGTGCTAGTTGGTTGGCCTCCTGACTAGAGCCCGAGGGACAGAAGGCTCCAAAAACCTTGAACCCAGCCCCTGGACTGCCATTAGTGAATCTACCTTGCCAATTGGTGCCACCCAAGTCCTTATCCCTTGGAAGTGGGCCTAAGGTGCTCAACCAGTCTCTGTGTATCCAGCAGAACCGATGCATCTCCTCTGCAGCACAGCGCAACCTCTATCAGTACTGATGCATCGCTGTTGCTGTGTACATTGGAATTGTCGCAAAGACCCCCATTGCATTGCAGCCCGTTGCCTCATCGTATCCTCTGCTGCACGATGCATCATATCTCTTGTAGATGGCTTCCTCAATTAGGACTGCTGACTCTGCAACACAGCTTTGCAGCTTCACGGAACTGACACGCTGTCCTGATTGTGTGACGCATCCTCAAGGAGGGACTTTGCTATGCAACCCCTTGTTGCTGCCATCCTTGAGAATGACACAAGACTTCGCCCCACAGCCATGCCACATCTCGGAACTGACTCATTGCTTCTGCTGCTTGAAACATTTTGCTAACCTGGATTTAAGGTACTTTGTTTAGCGGGCCTAAGTGGGTCCTGTAGCCAGCTCATGCTTCATCACGGTTGGCCTGAACTTTTGAATTTACCCCAGTCTGGCGCGACCAGATATCCACAGTTGGCACTTTGTGCTTTTAGACACTGTTTTTACTAAAATCTCTAAACCTGCATATCTCTGGTTCTACTGACTGAATTGTTGTAATTTTGGTCTGTTTTATTTTTTAGAAATTATTCTGTTTTTTTAAATTGGTGTGGGATCCTTTTGTGGTGTGTTTTCCCTGTGTTATTGTTTGAAGTGTTGCACAAATACTTTATACATTGCCTCTGAGTGAAGCCTGACTGCTCTGTGCCAAGCTACTTGAGAGTTGAGCACTGGTCAGTTCAGGGTTTGCCACTGACTTCCCCGTGAGAAGAATAGTGGTTGCTGCTTAAGAAGGGTTTCTCTATTATGACTTGAGTACAATGCGAACATGTGTAAGAGGTCTTTTCCTCCCAGTATTCTCTAGATGGATAATAGACACAGATTAATGTAATTTCATGATGAAATGATTTCTTCTCACTGGCATAATCGATGTAATGAAATACAAAATCCTAAAAAAAACATTTGGAAAAAAGGGTTTCAATGGACCATGTAGCCAACAAAAGAGTATGCTGCCTCAGAAGGAACAGTCACTGAAGTGTATGCAATACTTAAGGGGACAGGGTCCCCAAGTACCCCCCAAACAAATAAACAAGTCAGTATTGCATCCGTGCTCATGGAATGTACGAAGCTTAAGCTCCCTTCTAAATGACACCTTAGCTCTTAAGGAAATATGCTTCAAAGATATAATTTGCCTACATGAGAACTGGCAATTATCACACAAGTCATGGCCCAAACACAACGAATACTGCCATTGACCTCCCTCTCTACTTCAGGGCGGCTTGCCTCAGGAGGTGTTTCAATCTTGATCCACAAAGCACCGAAAAAAGAGTCCATTGTTAATCTTTGGAAGCATATATATAAATCCAAAGCAACCTAAAAAAAATTGATCACGCTAAAGATTTTAAATTTGAATAAGGGCCTATGCCCACAATATCTGAACGAATTCTGGATCTTGGCAGGAGATTTAAATATATTTCTACTTGGGCTATCCCACATGTCCCCCAAGCAGCAAGAAGAGGACAACCAATGGAATATTCCAGAGATTGTGCCCGGCCTCAAGAAACGAGAAAGACCCATCCAGAAATTTGCCTCCGCCTTAAACGCCTTGGATCTATGAACCTTAAATGGAAGGGGAAGCAAGGATCAACCAGCCAGTCATACTCACACAACTAGTTTTTTGACCTCACAAATTGATTATATCTGAGTTTCTTCCCAGTATTTCATCCGGATTTGCAACTTCCAAGTCTGCCACTCTCCAAATAGCTCCCACGCTTCTCAATTCCATCCACAGTGAGACTTTGGAATTACAGCAACTATATGTAGTTGGCACAGAAGAGGGCACCTGCGGGATATGAAGAATAAAATTATCTGCAAATCTGGCCCCAGAATATTTGGGCAGAACTGAAGAAACAACTGCAAAATAAAACATCAATAACATTAACTTCCTTGCTGAGGTTGCCAACTCTACTGACTAAACTACTAGCAAAACTGGCACACTAGCCACAAGCAACAGGCAGAGCTCAGTACGAAAATTAAACCAACAATCCTGTATTGAGGCCCTTATAACATGATCTAAACAAACCCTGGAGGGGGCTCCATAGAGATTTTGCCACGGGAAGCATGCTAATGGAGTTCAGGAAGCCCCTGAAGATGTACAGACAAAAAGTCTTTGCTTTAACCAGAGAAGATCAAGCTTGGGTAAAATTATATGAGGCCAATAACATTTTGGTCTCTTGTTAAGAGAAAAGTAAATCAAAACAATTGGAAGAAGTTTCCAGCTGTATCCGTCGAGCAGTGGAACAATTACATACATAATCCATACAACCCTGATAAATTAGTGTGCAGCCTAGAGACTGCTTTTGAAGAGTTACCGGAGGACATCAACACACTTCAAAGTACATCATTGTGGTCCGGTGCCACATTAGCAACAGATCATGCACACCTCAGCTTTTTTCAGAGCTGCAGGAGCCCCTGGCCGAAACAGCATCCTCACAAAGATCTTCAAAGATGCTTCAGAAGATTGGGCGATCTTCTGGAGCCACTCTTTAAAAACCGCTTAATGTAAAACAAATTCTAGGATAGCTGGAGAGGTGCCATACTCACCTCAATCCATATAAAGGGCTTGAGGGATAACCCAGCCAACTTCAGACTCATTGCCCTACTGGTTGTTACTGGCAAATGTTTAGCAAAAATCTTAAATAATAAAATGAAAATATGGTCCTGCTCCAATGGCCATATGTACGATGGATATTTGCATGCGCAAATGGGTCTTAGACCCATAAACACCCCTACATTTGGATTTGGCTGCGTCCCTGAACCTTGATCCTCAGATTCCAGCAACCTACGAAGAAAAAGGATGAAAAAGACGCCATGCAGCAAAGCCTGAAGATGACTACTGACTTCGCCCCAGTGTTCCGACCTGTCTCCATCTTAAAGGACCTGCCAAGAAGACAACACCTGTCCTGTGGCCGGTGACTTCCAGAAACCTGAGCAAGACTGTCACTCTTCAAAAAATACAAGATCTCAGCATCCTTGTCCAGAAGAATCCAAGTACAAGGACTCCAGATCCAGCCGGTTCCCCATCTCCTGGCCACGCTGCAACTGACACCCACAGCCGGATTTAGAGTGGCTCACCTGTTCAGTGAAGTCTCCCCAGAGATCTGACCTCGACTCCATCAGTGGAGGACCTCTCCTGGATGCCACAAGGGCGCCTGCAGCATCAACACGAAGGGTCCCCCTGATCGCAACCATCTCCAGTAAAGAAAATCCAACACCTAAAGGCAAACCTGCATCCTCACTGTCAGACTTTGGAGAGCTCAGCTGACGAGGCTCAAGCCTCCATTCACAAATCAACCTACCTGCCCAGCTGGTGGTCACCTTCGTCCAGCCTCCTGGACGAAGCCTGCAGCTTCTTTGTGCGACTGAGAATCACATTTACCTGCATTGGGCGACTGATGCTGATTTGCACCCTGCACCCAGCCGCCCCGGTGCTGCTGGTAGTGTATGGTTGGTGCAGCCATGTGGCCCCAGTTGTGCTTGTTTTAACCCTTAAAGCCTGTGCCCTGAAACCGTGGGAATTTACCTGCAACCAGCACCTCTTGTTGTGCCCTCAGTCTCTATTGACTAACATTGGACCCAGTGACCTCTGCACCTGACAGTCCCAGTGCCGCTGGTGGTATAATACCTACCTTGATCTGACCCTTGCCCTGTATTGGTCTAAACCCCCAAAGCCTGGATGTGTAAGTAGAGTACTTACCTGTAAAGGTGAAAAACTGTTTTCCTTCCATAGGAGTGCTTTGCATTTCTATCTGTTGCACTAAATGTCTATCTGTTTCAATTGTTAAGTTCTACTACTGTTGAATATTATATCACAAAGTATTTTCAGTATACGTGTTAAGTATTTTTACTGCTATTGCAAACACAATTTAATGTACCTGAAACGTATTGATATTTGAAAACTGGTACTTACTTGCAACTGAGTTTCTCTTGGTCCTAGAAATAAAATAAAAGTAGCAAAGTAATATTTTCATACATAACAATTGGTCTTGGATTCAATCTTTGAGTGTGTGTAACCATTTCTTGTCTGAGTGTGTACAAAAAATTCTTAACTCACCCCTTGGCCTCTATAAAGCCTTTGGGAATCCACTGGACCCTGTGCAAACTGGACCTTACTGTGGTATAGTATATACCACATTAAGGTATCCTAGATAACACAAGAACACATTCCATATGCCCCTCAACTGCACCTATGACTTGATGAACATGGGTGGCATTGTGACTGATTCTTCTTCTCATTCCTCATCCTGGACATGCATATCTGTGCAGTCAGAGAAGATTTATCACTTAAGGTACAAGAGCAAAGAGCAGAAATTTAGGAATTGGAACTTTCTTCAGGTACATTTCAAAGCTGGGGACTTTGCCCTAGAGTGTGATCATCACCATGTAAGCTCCAAATGCCATTCAAATCAATGCCCTTAGTTATCATGTAAGACAAAGGACACTGGCTACTCTCCAGAGAAAGAGGGAAGAGAAATTGCACAATGTCGCAGTCTTTAAAAGAATACAAATCTAACATTGAAAGTCCCCAAAACCATCAATATGTTCCACCCATCTGACAGCCGAATGTAAAACTAATGGTATTTTAGAAATTTTAATGAATAGCAGAATACAGCCGGTTAGACAGAAATTGCACAATGTCGCAGTCTTTAAAAGAATACAAATCTAACATTGAAAGTCCCCAAAACCATCAATATGTTACACCCATCTGACAGACGACGGTAAAACTAATGGCATTTTAGAAATTTTAATGAATAGCAGAATACCTATTTTTGGCAATCAGCATGAAATAGAGGCTGAGTTAGTACTTTGTGTTTCTCACCAACTCTCAAGTCTTAAGAACTCATCAGTTCACCCTACATCCTGTGGATATCAGTCCAGATACTACATGTGGGGGAAACGTTGTTTACAATGACGGCAAAACTATGAATGAATGAATCAATCAATCAGGGGTTAATAAAGC
This sequence comes from Lissotriton vulgaris, assembly GCF_964263255.1. Lineage (NCBI taxonomy): Eukaryota > Metazoa > Chordata > Amphibia > Caudata > Salamandridae > Lissotriton > Lissotriton vulgaris. The sequence continues at coordinate 363,414,393 of NC_141695.1, read as the reverse complement.
GTGGGTCTCAAGGCACTGGGGAGGGAGGGAGCAGCTCCGGATCAGTTGAAGAGCCAGGTCTTGAGGTCCTTCCTGAATGTGTGCAGGGTCGGGGAGCATCTGATGTTCACAGGGAGCTCGTTCCAGGTCTTGGTTGCGATGTAGGAGAAGGCTCTCCTGCCTTTTCTGTTTCTGCGGATGCATTGGAGACCTCTGCTTGGATAAGGTCGGAGGAGCAAAGGTTTCTCTTGGGTACTTGGAAGGATACCATCTCGTTGAGGTATTTGGGTCCAATGTTGTTGAGGGATTTGTAGGTGTGGGTGAGGAGTTTGCAGGTGACCCTCTTCTCGACGGAGAGCCAGTGGAGGTCTTGTTGGGTTATGTGTTTGTGAAGTGGTGTCCAGAAGATAAGTCTGGCTGCAGCATTCTGGATGGTTTGGAGTTTGTGTAGAAGGGTTCTGTGGATTCCGGCGTATAGGGGGTTGCAGTAGTTCAGTCTGCTGGTTATAAGTGCGTGGGTGAAGTTTCTTCTGCAGTCGGGGGATCCATTTGAAGGTCTTGCGCAGGACGCGTAGGCAGTTGAAACTGGTGGAGGCGACGCTATTGATCAGGCGGTTCATGGAGGGGGAGGAGTCGAGGATGATGCAGAGATTTCATACATGGTCTAGAGGGGATGATGGGTTTCCGAGGGCAGAGGGCCACCAGATGTAGTCCCAGGCGGAGGTGTAGGGTCCAATGATGAGGACCTCGGTCGTCTCTGAGTTGAGTGTCAAACAGGTGTCTTTCACTGAGGCTGCCACGTTCTTCATTCCTTCCTGGAAACAGAGCCTGGTGTCTTCTGACTTCTTTGTGAGTGAGAGGATGAGCTGGGTGTCATCGGCGTAGGATACAATGCTGAACCCTTGCTGTCTGACAATGGTGGCGAGGGGTCCATGTAGATGTTGGGGCTGAGCGATGATCCTTGGTGTACTCCACAATTGATATCGGTGGAATTGGAGAGAAAGGGAGGGAGTCTGCGAGTGTACGGTATGAAAATGGTGTTGAAGGCTGCGGTGAGGTCCAGAGGGATGAGGGCCGCAGCGTGTCCTTGTTCGAGTAGCATGCAGATGTCATCAGTGGCGGTGAGGAGGGTGGTCGTGGTGCAATGTTTGCTGCGGAATCCAGACTGGGAGGCATCCAGGATGGATTTTCCTTCGATGAAGGTGGTCAGATGTGCATTCACAAGTCTCTCTGTGAGTTTGACCGCGAAGGGAGAGAGAGAGATGGGCCGGTAGATTTTCAGGTCTGTTGGGTCGGCCGTTGGTTTATTGAGGAGGGGTTTGATCTCTGCCCGCTTCCAGTCATCTGGGAAGAGGCTGGACATGAAGGAGGCATTGATGGTCCATCCTAGTTCGGGTTCGATGGCAGGATTCCAGTTCTACGGTGGAGGGATTCCAGGTCATGATGGATGGCTTATCGGTGGTGTGGGGGTGGGGGTGGTGTCTGGTGTCTTTTCATTGAAGTTGTTGTAGAGGGCTTTGATCTTGAATGAATGAATGAAATATTATTTATAACGCGCAGCTATGCCCAGTGGGCGTCAAGGCGCCTAAACCAAAATATAAAGCTGTTAGCAGACAGAAACAGAGCCTACTGGTATGCCTTAATAAAGAGCCAAGTTTTAAATGACTTCCTAAAGAGGTCAAGGGAAGGAAGTCGTTTGATTTCAAGGGGGAGTGAATTCCACATCAGAGGTGCCAATATGGAGAAAGCTTTGGACCCCCATCTAGCCTTCTTGGCTCTGGGGATTACCAGTTGATGTTGCTCGCTGGATCGTAAACATCTGCCCGGAACATATCTGGTAAGTAATGAGCCAAGGGCATCAGCCGGGCCTGCAGTTAGAGCCTTATATGTAAGGCAAAGGAGTTTGAAAGTGATCCTTGACGGAATGGGGAGCCAGTGGAGGTTCTTCCTCGCTAGGGTCATAGATGACAACCAGGGCAAAGCGAGAGCAAACCGCGCTGCAGCGTTCTGTATGACCTGTAGACGCTGGAGCAAGCCCTTGTTGGCCCCGGCGTACACTGAGTTACAGTAATCGAGCCTTGAGCCAACAAGGGCAATCACCACCTGTTTCCGCGCCTGTGGGGACAGATAGTGCACAATCCTTTTCAGGGTCTTGATGACACCCCAACAGGTTGCCACCGTTCTATTCACCTGTAGCTCCATGGAGAGCTGGGTGTCAAAGATGACACCTAGGTTTCTAGCAGATTTGGTAGGTATGGGGCAGCTGCCTAAAGAAGGGGGCCACCAGTCATCTGACCATATGTCCTGGTCCTTGCCAAAGACCAGGACCTCTGTCTTGTCCCCGTTCAACTTTAGGGAGTTGGAGACCATCCACTCTGCAACAAGTTGCATGCAGGCCCTAAAGTTAGAAGCAGTTTCACTGACAGAGTGGGTCAGGGATACCATAATCTGCGTGTCGTCAGCATACGACACTACCTCCATCCCCTGAGATCTTACAAGTCTTGCAAGGGGGGCCACGTAGATGTTGAACAGGGTCGGACTCAATGCCGACCCCTGAGGCACCCCACATTGCAAAGACTTGGCAGGGGAGAGGTATTCACCTAGCATGACACGCTGCTCTCGATGTTGTAAAAAGGAGCTCAGGAGACTGAGCGCTGGTCCGACTACCCCTGCCTCCCTTAACCTAGATGTTAAAGTCAGGGGAGACAGGGTGTCGAAAGCTGCTGAAAGATCAAGCAGCACCAGTACGGTGGTGAGACCCAAATCCACTTTTCTGCGGATGTTATCCATGACTTTTGTCAAGGCAGACTCCGTGCTATTCAGAACTACAAGCTGAGTTTGTAGCAGAGTTCCTTTGAAGGTGTGATGTCCGTGGCTTCGCTGAGGGTTTTTGCGAACTGCTGCATGATGTTGAACAGTTCCTTGGCATTGGGCACATTGGGCTGGACTTTGTCTTTTATGAAGGTCCATTTGGTGTCTCATATGCGCAAGTGGTATTCCTTCAGGGCGCTCTGGTAGTTATTCTGTGCTACCGTGGTTTTCTGGTTTCGCCAGGTTTTTTCTAGGCATCTGCAGGAGCATCTGGCTTCTTGTAGTTCAGTGGTGAACCAGGGAGCCTTCAGAGGGCGTTGTTTGGCGGGGCGGCAGAAGGGTGCGAGCTTGTCGATGCAGCAGGAGGTCCAGCGGTGAAATTCCCTGGCTGCGGAGTTGGTGTTGGTTGTGGCACTGGGGGGGGTCTTGGAGGAGGGTGGTGTTGAGGTGTTTCTCTGTGACCTTGCTCCAGTTTCTTGTGGTGGGCGAGGGGTGGCTTGGGTATGGTGGTGGTGTTGAAGGTGAAGTGGACGCAGTGGTGGTCCGTCCAAAGGGGCTGGGTGGTGTGGCTGCAACGGATGTTTGTCCCACCTGTAAAGATTGGGTCGAGGGTGTGTCCAGCTTTGCAAGTGAACAGCAAAACACACAAGATGATGGACAGAATATTGCACAATGGCAAAACATTCACCACCAGTCACAGATCTGGGTTTAATCCATTGGTATTTTGCTCACTAAGCCACCCTAGTTCAGACATGGCCATGTGCAAATCAATCTTGACCCTGTGCCTCATGGGAACAGTCGAGCCTGAACTGCGAAGCCATGTCTTCCCTGGCCCAGAATCAAGCATCCTAGGACTGGTTTCTGGCTATCAGTCATCTTCAGCCAGGATAGCTTGACTCCAGTGGCGTAGTGAGCAAGGGACCCACGTCTGGGCATACCCTTCCCACACAGGGTGAACAGCAAAACACACAAGATGGTGGACGGAATGTTGCACAATGGCAAAACATTCACCCAAGTCACAGATCTGGGTTTAATCCATTGTTATTTCGCTCACCAAGCCACCCCAGTTCAGACATGGCCATATGCAAATCAGTCTTGACCCTGTGCCTCAAGGGAACAGTCCAGCCTGAACTGCCAAGCCATGTCTTCCCTGGACCAGAATCAAGCATCCTAGGACCGGTTTCTGGCTATCAGCCACTTCAGCCAGGATAGCTTGACTCCAGTGACGTAGTATGCAAGGGACCCACGTCTGGGCATACCCTTCCCACATAGGGTGAACAGCAAAATACACAAGATGATGGACGGAATGTTGCACAATGGCAAAACATTCACCCCCAGTCACAGATCTGGGTTTAATCCATCGTTGTTTTGCTCACCAAGCCACCTCAGTTCAGACATGGCTATATGCAAATCAGTCTTGACCCTGTGCCTCATGGGAACAGTCAAGCCCAAACTGCCAAGCCAGTTCTTCCCTGGACCGGAATCAAGTATCCCAGGACCGGTTTCTGGCTATTAGCCATCTTCAGCCAGGATAGCTTGACCCCAGTGGCGTAGTGAGCAAGGGACCCACGTCTGGGCATACCCTTCCCACAATGGGTGAACAGCAAAACACAAAAGATGATGGACGGAATGTTGCACAATGGCAAAACATTCACCCCCAGTCACAGATATGGGTTTAATCAATTGTTATTTTGCTCACCAAGCCACCCCAGTACCGACATGGCCATAAGCAAATCAGTCTTGACCCTGTGCCTCATGGGAACAGTTCCCCTTGAACTGCCAAGCCATGTCTTTCCTGGACTGGAATCAAGCATCCTAGGACCAGTTTCTGACTATCAGCCGTCTTCAGCCAGGATAGCTTATCTCCAGTGGCGTAGTGAGCAAGGGATCCACGTCTGGGCATACCCTTCCCACAATGGGTGAACAGCAAAAACCAAAAGATGATGAACGGAATGTTGCACAATGGTAAAACATTCACCCCCAGTCACAGATCCGGGTTTAATCCATCGTTATTTTGCTCACCAAGCCACCCCATTACAGACATGGCCATATGCAAATCAGTCTTGACCCTGTGCCTCATGGGAACAGTCCAGCCCGAACTGCCAAGCCATGTCTTCCTGGACCAGAAACAAGTATCCTAGGACCGGTTTCTGACTATCAGCCGTCTTCAGCCAGGATAGCTTGACTCCAGTGGCATAGTGAGTAAGGGACCCATGTCTAGGCATTCTCTTCCCACATAGGGTAAACAGCAAAACACACAAGATGATGGATGGAATGTTGCACAATGGCAAAACATTCACCCCAGTCACAGATCTGGGTTTAATCCATCATTATTTTGCTCACTAAGCCACCCCAGTTCAGAAATGGCCATATGCAAATCAGTCTTGCCCCTGCTCCTCATGGGAACAGTCCAGCCCAAACTGCCAACCCATGTCTTCCTTGGACCAGAATCAAGCATCCTAGGACCGGTTTCTGGCTATCAGCCATCTTCAGCCAGGATAGCTTAACTCCAGTGGCGTAGTGAGCAAGAGACCCACATCTAGGCATACCCTTCACACATAGGGTGAACAGCAAAATACACAAGATGATGGACGGAATGTTGCACAACGGCAAAACATTCACCCCCAGTCACAGATCTGGGTTTAATACATCGTTATTTTGCTCACGAAGCCACCCCTGTTCAGACATGGCCATATGCAAATCAGTCTTGACCCTGTGCCTCATGGGAACAGTCCACCCCGAACTGCCAAGCCATGTCTTCCCTGGACTGGAATCAAGCATCCTAGGACCGGTTTCTGACTATCAGCCGTCTTCAGCCAGGATAGCTTGACTCCAGTGGTATAGTGAGTAAGTGACCCATGTCTAGGCATACTCTTCAAACATAGGGTGAACAGCAAAACACACAAGATGATGGACGGAATGTTGCACAACGGCAAAACATTCACCCCCAGTCACAGATCTGAGTTTAATCCATCGTTATTTTGCTCACCAAGCCACCCTAGTTCAGACACGGCCATATGCAAATCAGTCTGACCCTGTGCCTATTGGGAACAGTCCAGCCCGAACTGCCAGGCCATGTCTTCCCTGGACCGGAATCAAGCATCTTAGGACTGGTTCCTGGCTATCAGCTGTCTTCAACCAGGATAGCTTGACTCCAGTGGCGTAGTGAGCAAGGGACACTTGTCTGGGCAAACCTTTCCGTCATAGGGTGAACAGCAAAACACACCAGATGATGGATGGAATGTTGCACAATGGCAAAACATTCACCCCCAGTCACAGATCTGGGTTTAATCCATCGTTATTTTGCTCACCAAACCACCCCAGGTCAGACATGGCCATATGCAAATCAGTCTTGACCCTGTGCCTCATGGGAACAGTCCAGCCCGAACTGCCAAGCCATGTCTTCCCTGGACCGGAATCAAGCATCCTAGGACCGGTTTCCGGCTATCAGCGGTCTTCATCAAGCGGGGCCAAGAAAAAAGAGGGGTCTCAAAACGCGATTTTTTCATGTTAATTTCCATAGGAATTTTGGAACAGGCTACAGCTTGAACTGGTGAATGGAATTACACCAAATTTGGCAAAAAGGTAGCTCTTGGTCCAGAAAGAGACCTTTTATTTAAATGGTGTATATCTGTTCTGTAGTTCCTGAGAAAATAAAATAAATATATATTGATATCTGAGTCACGACTTCTCCCAAGCATGGCCTGACTTCTGATTGGCTGCCAACACTCCAAAGCAGAACGTGTTGGCAGCCATCGGTTACTGAGTTACAATTAAACAGTATAAAAAAGGTGAAAAACAAAAAAAGGGGGCAGGGTAGAAGCACCCTGACCCATAGGCCTGCTCAGGGAGGTCCCAGCCGTCTTCAACCAGGATAGCTTGACTCCAGTGGCGTATTGAGCAAGTGACCCTGGTCTGGGCAAACCCTTCCCTCATAGGGTGAACAGCAAAACACAAAAGATGATGGACGGAATGTTTCTCAATTGCAAAACATTCACCCCCAGTCACAGATCTGGGTTTAATCCATCGGTATTTTGCTCACAAAGCCACCCTGGTTCAGAAATGGCCATATACAAATCAGCCTTGACCCTGTGCCTCTTGGGAACAGTCCAGCCCGAACTGCCAACCCATGTCTTCACTGGACCAGAATCAAGCATCCTACGACCGGTTTCTGGCTATCAGCCATCTTCAGCCAGGATAGCTTAACTCCAGTGGCGTAGTGAGCAAGGGACCCACGTCTGGGCATACCCTTCCCACATAGGGTGAACAGCAAAACACACAAGATGATGGACTGAATGTTGCACAATGGCAAAACATTCACCCCCAGTCTAGATCTGGGTTTAATCCATGGTTATTTTACTCACCAAGCCACCCCAGGTCAGACATGGCCATATGCAAACCAGTCTTGACCCTGTACCTCATGGGAACAGTCCAGCCCAAACTGCCAACCAATGTCTTCCCTGGACCAGAATCAAGCATCCTAGGACCGGTTTCTGGCTATCAGCCATCTTCAGCCAGGATAGCTTAACTCCAGTGGCTTAGTGAGCAAGAGACCCGCATCTAGGCAAACCCTTCCCACATAGGGTGAACAGCAAAATACACAAGATGATGGACGGAATGTTGCACAATGGCAAAACATTCACCCCAGTCACAGATCTGGGTTTAATACATCGTTATTTTGCTCACGAAGCCACCCTTGTTCAGACATGGCCATATGCAAATCAGTCTTGACCCTGTGCGTCATGGGAACAGTCCAGCCCAAACTGCCAAGCCATGTCTTCCCTGGACTGGAATCAAGCATCCTAGGACCGGTTTCTGGCTCTCTGCCGTCTTCAGCCAGGATAGCTTAACTCCAGTGGCGTAGTGAGCAAGAGACCCTCTTCTAGGCATACCCTTCCCACATAGGGTGAACAGCAAAATACATAAGATGATGGACGGAATGTTGCACAATGGCAAAACATTCACCCCCAGTCACAGATCTGGGTTTAATACATCGTTATTTTGCTCACGAAGCCACCTCTGTTCAGACATGGCCATATGCAAATCAGTCTTGACCCTGTGCCTCATGGGAACAGTCCATCCAGAACTGCCAACCCATATCTTCCCTGGACCAGAATCAAGCATCCTAGGACCGGTTTCTGGCTATCAGCCATCTTCAGCCAGGATAGCTTGACTCCAGTGGTATAGTGAGTAAGGGACCCATGTCTAGGCATACTCTTCCCACATAGGGTGAATAGCAAAATACACAAGATGATGGACGGAATGTTGCACAATGGAAAAACATTCACCCCCAGTCACAGATCTGGGTTTAATCCATCGTTATTTTGCTCACCAAGCCACCCCAGGTCAGACATGGCCATATGCAAATCAGTCTTGACCCTGTGCCTCATAGGAACAGTCCAGCCCAAACTGCCAAGCCATGTCTTCCCTGGACCGGAATCAAGCATCCTAGGACCGGTTTCTGGCTGTCAGTGGTCTTCATCAAGGGGGGCCAAGAAAAAAGAGGGGTCCCAAAACGCGATTTCTTCATGTTAATTTCCATAGGAATTTTGGAACAGGCTATAGCTTGAACTGGTGAATGGAATTATACCAACTTTGGCGAAAAGGTAGCTCTTGGTCCAGAAAGCGACCTTTTATTTAAATGGTGTATATCTGTTCTGTAGTTCCCAAGAAAATAAAAAATAAAAATATTGATATCTGAGTCGCGACTTCTCCCAAGCATGGCCTGACTTCTGATTGGCTGCCAACACTCCAAAGCAGAATGTGTTGGCAGCCATCGGTTACTGAGTTACAATTAAACAGTATAAGAAAGGTGAAAAACAAAAAAAGGGAGCAGGGTAGAAGCACCCTGACCCATAGGCCTGCTCAGGGAGGGCCCAGAAGGACCCCCAGGCCCAAGAAAAGCATTTTTTTTAAATGTCTGCCGATTTTGCAGTGGTTGCACGAATTCAGTAGAGAAAATAAAACAAACGAAGGGCGGACTCCCGCGCTACGTTTCCTATAAGTGCCCGGGTGGTCTAGGTCTCAGGGGCAATGAGTAAATATGTAGCAGGGGCCCGCAGGGGGCCCTGCAGCCCTGGGGACCGCCACCTCCCTCGGGCTGGTAAAAAATGCATGAGGGCTCCTGCACCCTCATACCGCCCCGGGGACCACCACCCCCAGGGGCTTTGTTCATTATATGTGGGGGGCCTTGCGTGCCCCCATGCCCCATGGACCACGTCCCAGGACTTACATTTAAAAAATGAAGTGTGGGGGGGTCCTGCCCCCCACACTGCCCCAGGGACCACCACCTCCCTGGGGAACTAAATATTTAAATGCAGAGGTCTGTTGCAGACCCCCGGCATCAGGGACCACCAGCTCCCTGGGGCATTGCATATATTGGAAGGGGGCCTCGCGGCCCCCCTTCTGGAGCCCTACTTGGCCCTGGGGACCACTACCCCGCAGGACCATCTCCTGTAATGTCCCGGGGCGCCCACTCCTGGGACATTGCCCTTTGCTATGGCAGGGCGTGCCATAGCAAACACTGCTTTGTTTCTTGGAAGCAAGAGCAACAAATATGCTCTTGCTTCCAAGAAGAAAAGCAGAATTGCTTTTGGGCAAGGGGAGCTGCATGTTAGCTGCTCCCCTTGCCCAAAAGCAATGCCGTCTTCCGCAAGAGGCGGGGAGCCAGCTGGGACCATGGGGGCATTGGGGATCCCCCCATGGTCCCCAACGCTGACGGATCCCCAGAGCCAGAAGTGGACATGAGGAGGGGGGCTAGGCGGCTTCCCTCCCTAATGAATTCTTTTGAAAAAAAAGATTGAGGCACACCCCCAACAATAGCCTCAGGAGGGGAGCCGTGTCAAGATCCAAAATGACGAAGAGTGAACCCTTTAGTTGCTGGTGCAGAAAAGTGCTTTTATTAAGTAGGTGCCAGCGCGCCCGCCATGACGCGTTTCGCCTCCAAAGGAGGCTTGATCACATGACAAACTGCAAGCCTAGAAGCAGACTATTTAAAGTGACAGTGCGGAGCAGCCGGTAACAGACATGGAAAAAATACTGTGCAAATTTGCATCAATTGGACCAATACATAAATAGATAAATCCTGTATCAAATTTACAAACAGCAACCTGTATGGCAATAAACCCAAAGATTAAAAAGGGATTAAAATTGATTGCACGATAACAAGTCACAGGTAATAGCGTATTCAAAGATTTCCTATATAAGCCACAGTGGCTAACATCGTGTAAATAGGAAAATAATCTAATCTGTCCCTGTATTGTATTATCTAGGGTCAAACTGATACGCCATGGTCCCATTGTCCTTTTAAAACAAATTACTAGCACAGTTTAAAACTCAATTAGAAAACATTTCCATCTCAACATTGTCTGGTACAATTCTTTAGCTGGATTAACTCCAAACGCATAGAGCCCAAGTGGGCCATTCAATAAATAAATGTCTGCTCAAAGGATTAAAGTGCCAAAGTGATGTGCAAAGTGCAATTATAAAGTGCAAAAAGTGCAAGACAAAACAGATCTTAAAAAAGACACAAATTTGTGTATAAATTACTCAATGCTCATGTAGCCACATATTTCTATTCAAATCAGCTAAAAAACCTTCAGTTTGTATCTCTATCTGGACAGGCTGAATTAATTCCTGAGAAACCTAAATGAAGGTGTACAGATCTTCCCTGTTATTAAGTCCATTGGGATTCTTTGTGTTCAGCTCCAATATGTATCCTCTCAAGGAGACTGAGTTTGGCCTCACGGTCACCTCCTCTCCTTGATACTTCTACTGTATCTATAACAAAATATTGGAGCTGATCAGGACTGCCTAGATTTTTGGCTTCAAAATGCCTGGCAACCGGATAGGTCTGGTCATGTCCCACAATAGCCCGTATGTGTTGGAGTATCCACTTGTGGGCGGGCAGTCGAGTACTGCCCACTTATTTCAACCCACACGGACACTATAACACATATATGGCATAATCTGTCCTACAAGTCAACCTCTTGGTAATAGCAATGGGTTGCTGCCAAAAAGGACTGCTGTAGTCTGTCCTATTACTACCATAACGGCAGGCCTTACATTGGGGGCATGTCTTAAAACCCTTGCTGGAAGACAACCAAGTGGTAGATAGTTACGGCTCTAAGGTGTTCCTAACTAGCACTTTAGCCATAGAGGTAGATCTACAGAAAGTGAGCAAAGGTTTATTCCTCACTCTTTGTCCAATAATTGGATCACTTTGGACAAGGTTCCAATTTTTGTATAAGATCTTCCTCAATTCCCCATGCTGACGATTGTAAGTCAGTATAATGCGAGAGGGTACTTCAGGGACCTTGTCCACCAGTTGATCAACCCTTGCCTTAGCCCTATCCTTCGGAACCATAGCCTCCTGTCTAGTAATAGACTTGGTCCGTTGCATTGCTTTAAGTAGGCTTGTGTTTGAGTAGCCTCTGGCCAAGAAGCGTAGCATGCTTGCCTCCTGTGCAGCTGCGCATTCTACCTCTGTGCTACAAATTCTTCTGATCCGAAGCATTTCCCCGAAGGGAATGCTCCGGATCAGGTGTGCCGGATGATGGCTACTGGCATGCAATACTGTGTTGCCATCACTAGGTTTCCTATATAATCTGGTCGCTAGGCTGTCATTCTACACAAATATCTCCACATCTAGAAAACACAGTGACTTAGAACTAATATTGGAGGTAAAATTCAAATTGATGTTGTTCTTCTTAATTACCTCTACAAAAGCCATGGCACTTTCAAAGGTGCCCCTCCAAACAAGGAACAAATCATCTATATAGCGTAGGTACAATAGAATATTGTTGGTAGCAATTTCCTGGAGTTGGCCAAAGAGGACCTGCTCCTCCCACAGCCCAGCGTGTAAACACACGTAGCTGGGGGAGAAGCAGGCCCTCATCGCCACACCTCTGACCTGCTGGTAGATGGCACCATTAAAGATGAAGAAATCTTGTTCCAGGCACATCCTTGTCATGTCCAATAGAATCCTGTTGTGAGCCACTGAACTGGGGGGGCATTTATTAAGATAAAATTCCATGGCTTTCAATCCGTCACAGTGTCTTATGGAGGTGTATAGGGCTGACACATCAAGAGTCATCAATAACATGTTTGGGCCCCAAGAAAATCGTTCTACTTTACACAAGAAATCGAAAGAATCTTTTACATAGGAGTCTAAAGACTTGACCAAATCTTGAAGGAAGAAGTCAATATATTTTGACACGTTCTCCATTGAACTGTCAATAGCAGAGATAATGTGTCGACCAGGTGGTATGTCGGCCCCTTTGTGAATTTTGGGAATTAGATAGAAGAACGGGATCACTGGATGTTCCTTTTTCAAGTAACGGAATTCATCCTCCGATAGAAGACCCGCACTTCTCCATGCTTGTAGTTTTTGGTATTGATCCACCCATACTGTTTTAACAATTTGAATGTTACTTCTACGGTAGCATGTAGGTTCACCTAGATGAACTTTGCCTCTTTCAAATACATCTTCCGGGGCCACAAGACTACATTTCCGCTCTTATCAGCCTGCTTTACGATTATATTATGATTGGTTTCTAGCTTGCTGATGAGTTGTTTATAACATTTGTTTTGTTTACTGATGTAGAACTTTTTTTTGTTGATGGGGGTATACAATTTCTTAACATCTTGTACTACTATTTCCTGGAAGGTGTCCAAGTTGTCATGAATCATGACTGGCTGAAATGTAGATTTAGGTTTCAAGAGTATGATATGTGGACTACTAGAAGCATGGAGCATATTTTTTCCAATTCGACCGGATCCTTGTTCGTTTTGTAATTCCCAAATTTCTTCAAAGGTATTCTGGTCTTCACTATTGGCCATTGCTGGGCTTTACGTCACTTCAAGTTGATTTTTCTTTTTGGGTTGTAATTGGAAGAATGCATTCAATTTTAATTTACGGGTGAATCTGTAGATGTCCATCCTTGTGTCTGCATAGTTCATGTTGCAGGGCGGGCAATATGATAGCCCCAAATTGAGGACAGCAATCTCCCCTGTAGTTAAATTTAGGTCCGTAAGATTAATTACTGATTTTGGTTCGGTTTTTTCGCAGTCTTTTTTTGAAACCGATTCCAATGACCTTGTTTCCCCGGTTTGCCTCCATTTGTGTTTCCGGGCGCGACATTTCCTCTGTTCGCTCCGTTTGAAGTTGTCCCTTTGTCTCTTGCTCCAGTAGGTTTGTGTGACCTCAAAGTTTCTCTGCGATCCTGGCACAGGCAGTTGACTTCTTGCGCCAGGGATAGTTTTGTAAACCCCAGATTTGAATCTCTTATTGGGTCTGCTTCTGGATCACTTTCCGCAGCCCAGCTGAGGTCCGAAAATGAAGCTGATGGCGCAATGGTCGCATTGGTCGTATGCTGTATATATATATATATATATATATATATGTATATGTATATATATATATATATATATATATTTATATATATATATATATATATATACCAAAATATAAACCAAGGGTTACAGGAACGTTATAGTTAGGCTCTTATTTTACAGACACAACAACAGAGAAATTCAGCAGCTGAGCTAACTATAACTCGCACCCCTGTAATGCACTGCTTATGACCTAACATATAACAAAACTCATGACATCATCAGTGACATCGCAAATGACATGACTCATGACATCATCCACAGAAGCTGCCACACCCAGTCACACCCCAATATCACCTTTCATATACCCACTCCAGCTTCCACACTAGCATTCTCAAAATCATTGACAAACTCATACCCAAACTTATACATCCACTTAATGAGTCTTAGGACTACACACACATCCACTTAGTCACCCATAAAGCCACACATACACCTACTCACTCACTAATACAGCCACTGATATGTCAACTCATACACCCATACAGGCAATCACACACTGTCAGTCACTCATAGAGCTACTCGCACACCTACTCACTCACCCGTAAATGCAATCATACTTATTCACAAAGATACTAACACATACTAACCTATACAGACGCTGAAACAAGCTCACACTCACCTGTACAGCCACTCATAACCAACTCACTGACCAACAGGGCCACTGATATATCCACTCATACACCCATAGAGCCACTCACATACTGTCAGCCACCCATAGAGCTACTTACTCACATTGTCACTCGCCCATCGAGTCAATAACACAGCCAGTTACTCACCTATACAGTTATACACATACCCACTCACTTATTCATACAGATACTAACACATACTCACTCGCCTATACAGTCACTGACACAAGCACACACTCACCCATTAGGCCACTCTTGCAATAACTCAGTCACACATACAGTCACTCATATACTCCCAACCCTCACCTATACTGCCTTTCAAATATATAGATACACACCCATATACCACTGACATATCCATTCACTCACTCACACATCCATACACACACTCAGTCACCCATTGAGCCCTGCACAGATGAACTCGCTAACCCATGCAGCCAGTGACTCACCCACTCACTCATCCATGCAGGCAGTCACACACATCCTCATCCACTCACACAGACACTCATACAGGTAATCTGACAACCAATCAATCACCCATACAGCCACTCACGTACCCAGTCAGCAACCCATACAGCCAGTTAGACACCAACTGACAAACTGATAGAGACATTCGCACAACCTAGTCCCTCAGCCATACATTCACTGAGACATGTAATCACTCACTTATTCAGTCAGTCATGCACCCACTGAATCATCCATACAGGCACTTATACACCCACTGATTAACCAATACACTTTGGTATATTTATTTAACACTGAAATTTTTTTTAAACACTCAGAGTCACTGGATGATGTCATCAGTGATGTCATTTGAGATGTCATAAGTAATGTCACTGACCATATCAATGAGTGATGTGATATGCGAGGTCATAAGCTGTGCACTGCAGGGGCGCGAGTTATAGCTCGCTCAGCGAACGATAACTGCTGAATTTCTATAGTTTTGCCCATGTGAAATGTCAGCCTAACTATTAGGCCTGGGTGGTAAATTCTTGCATGTTCCGCCCGTTCGCACTGCTTTTTTCCTGTTCGCGAATGCTGTTTGCTTGCTCCGGGAGAAATATCTTGCGGACATGAATTTTGAAAGCGGGAACAAGCAAAAAATGTGGCATTCTCCGCGGAACGCAAAATTACCCAAATTCCGCAAGTGGAACAGAATTCACCGCCTTGGCCAAATTGTCTAGGAGGTGGCGGGCACCAGGGCTGCGTTGGGGGGCAGGAGACCCCCCAAGCATCATTATTTATTTTTGCCCCAGGGTCCCTGCGGTTGCAGGGTAGGCCCTCCCTACATTTTTTATTAATATGTATGTGCCCCAGGGAGGTGGCGATATTGTGCAATCAGCCCCAGGGAGGTGGTGGTCCCTGGGGCAGGGAGGGGCGAGGCACCCCATATTGTTAAATTAGCCCGGGAGTGGTGGTAGTCTCCGGGGCAGGAGAGCCCACATGGCCCCAGATCGTAAATGAAAATAGAACCAAGGAGGTGGCGGTCCCCTCCGCTGAGGCAAGGCCCAGTGGGTCCTCCCATATTAATAATAGAAAGTGCCCCTGGGAAGTGGTGGTTCCCGGGGCTTTGATAAGCCCTAAGGGGAAGCCTCTGTCTTGCTTCGCCCTTTGTCAGATAACACAAAGTACCATTCCCCCACATAATGGCTAAAACAGGACGAAGCAATGAACATTACACTACACACACTAAAAAAAGGGATTTCACTTTCTAAAATGGAGTACATCAAAGACTGTTTTCAGAATAAGGCTTGGGTTTTTTTTTATGCAATGCTTTCTAACAGAAAGGGTCTCCCAGATGTCAAATGAACCTTCAAATACCATGATGCCTTCAGCATACGCCCACTGAGGCGCAAGAACGTGCCCACTAGGGCGGGACATTTTATCAATAAATGCAGTTGAAACAATGAGTTACTGATGTCAGTCATATGTTTGGCTTGTGAACAAGAATATTGCATTCGAAACGTGATAAGCAGCAGATATATTTGATGAAGCGGTATGCTGTGATGGCGGCAGACCTCACTTGAAGAAGTCAAGTTTCTGAGGTGATGTTCTCAAGTTGGGCAAACTTGTGGATGGGTGTTTAGCGGCCATGCTCAGGCCGCGTGTACAACCCGCCGCTGTGAGGCGAACCTGCAGCGGCAGAAAATTCTGACGCCGAAACCGGGACAGAAACTTTCAACAGTGAGTGTTGTGTATTTGTCAGGCACTGCAGCACTCTAAGCTGATATCAACCCACGAAGGGACTTGGATTCAAACCTTTATTCATAAACTGAGCAATAAAAAGCTCACTGGGGAAGTTATTTTAAGGACTGCAAATACCACGATGCATTTAGCATACGTCCACTGAGGCGCAAGAACACGCCCACTAGGGCAGGACTTATCAATAAATTCAGTTGAAACAATGAGTTGCTGATGTCAGTCATATGTTTGGCTGGTGAACAAGAATATTGCATTCGAAACGCGTTCAGCCACAGTTATATATGATGAAGCGGTATGCTGTGATGGCTGCAGACCTCACTTGAAGAAGTCAAGTTTCTGAGAGGACATTCTCAAGTTGGGCAAACATGTGGATGGATGTTTAGCGGCCATGATCAGGCCACGAGGACGACCCGCCGCTGTGAGGCAGGCCAGCGATGGCAGAAAATTCAGACTCTGATACCGGGACAGAACTTTCAACAGTGAGTGTTGTGTTTTTGTCCGCCACAGCAGCACTCTTAGCTGATATCAACCCATGAAGGGACTTGTATCAAAAACTTTAATCATGAACTGAGCAACAAAAAGCCCACTGAGGAAATTATTTTTAGGACTGCAAATACCATGATGCCTTTAGCATATGCACACTGAGGTGCAAAAACACGCCCACTAGGGTGGGAATTTTTGTCACGAGATGCAGTTGAAACAATGAGTTGCTGATGTCAGTCATATGTTTGGCTTGGGAACAAGAATATTGCATTCGAAACACGTTAAGCCGCAGATACATTTGATGAAGCAGTATGCAGTGATGGCTGCAGACCGCACTTGAAGAAGTCAAGTTTCTGAGAGGATGTTCTCAAGTTGGGCACATTTGTGGATGGATGTTTAGTGGCCATGCTCAGGCCGCGAGGATGACCCGCAACAGCAGAAAATTCTGACACCGATACCGCAACAGAAACTTTCAAAAGTGAGTGTTGTGCATTTGTCAGCCACTGCAGCACTCTTAGCTAATATCAACCCACGAAGAGACTTGGATTCAAAACTTTAATCATGAACTGAGCAACAAAAAGCCCACTGGGGAAGTTATTTTAAAGACTGCAAATACCATGATGCCTTAAGCATACGTCCACTGAGGTGCAAGAACACTCCCACTAGGGCGGGACATTTTCTGAATAAGTGCAGTTGAAAAAATGAGTTACTGATGTCAGTCATATGTTTGGCATGTCAACAAGAATATTCCATTCAAAACGCGTGAAGCCGCAGATACATTTGATGAAGCGGTATGCTGTGATGGCTGCAGACCTCACATGAAGAAGTCAAGTTTCTGAGAGGACATTCTCAAGTTGGGCAAATTTGTGAATGGATGTTAAGTGGCCATGCTCAGGCCGCGAGGATGACCCGCAACAGCAGAAAATTCTGACGCCGATACCGCGACAGAAACTTTCAAAAGTGAGTGTTGTGCATTTGTCAGCCACTGCAGCACTCTTAGCTAATATCAACCCACGAAGAGACTTGGATTCAAAACTTTAATCATGAACTGAGCAACAAAAAGCCCACTGGGGAAGTTATTTTAAGGACTGCAAATACCATGATGTCTTAAGCATACGCGCACTGAGGTGCAAGAACACTCCCACTAGGGCGGGACATTTTCTGAATAAGTGCAGTTGAAAAAATGAGTTACTGATGTCAGTCATATGTTTGGCATGTCAACAAGAATATTGCATTCAAAACCCGTGAAGCCGCAGATACATTTGATGAAGCGGTATGCTGTGATGGCTGCAGACCTCACATGAAGAAGTCAAGTTTCTGAGAGGACATTCTCAAGTTGGGCAAACTTGTGGGTGGATATAAAATAAACAAAATTGACAAATGCAATTGTTAAATGCATGGATAATAATAATAAACAAAAGAATAGGCAAGTTATACTGGACGTCCTGCAGAAAATCAGACAGATATATACACTAAATACATCAGATGATTACTTTGGATGTGCACTCTGACTCACTCACAATTCAAAAAGTCAATACTCAAAAATAAATCACATCACTGGTCACAGCCGGGGTTAAGAGTCTCAGCAAACCGGGTTCTGTTGTACTGAAGTAGATGTGCCCATCCCCATTCGGATTCCAAATCCCAGTCTCTAGGTCAACAAACCTCAGCTTTATAGTTTCAAAGCACACTAGAAGATTTCAAGAGACCTTCCCTCTGCACCAAAGAAACTTACTGGAATTGGCCACCTTCCATGCAAGCAGTCTAAAGGCAAAAGGATTTCCATCCTTCCCTCTGCATTCTCACATGTTCCAGCCTGTATCGTAACGAAGCTTACAAAAGTCTCCAAGAGTACATCCAACAATCTCCTCACCAAAAACAAAGCAACCATATATGTGAATAACCCAAACAACTTGAGCACTCTGGGGGCCTGCCTGTGCATGCAGAAAGCTCTAGTAAGACATAATTAGGATTAAAGATGACATGAGGGCATGTCAAAACCAATAGTAAGAACTTCATTTGACTTCCCAATGTATGACATAATGCACATTTGTGCACCACTGCCTATAGAATCAAATTTTTTATCTCTCAATGTACAACACAATGCGCATTTGAGCACCACTGCTCATAGCTCTGCACTTCGGGGCCAAAAAGTGCATTTAACACCTCTCATGCTTTCAAATGCACATCCCATATGTTTTGTTCTTGGCAAGCTGTTCTACTCTGTGACAGCTTCCACTTTAAAACTACAAGATTACACAAGAGAAATCTTCAAGAGAAGCAAAGTATATGCAGGACGTACATTCATGCTAGGGTAAAATGAAACACTTACGTCAATTAAAATGATGGTAGTCAAAGGTCCTCACGTGGTGTCAAACCAAAGTAGTGCCTCTAGCACTACACTTCCCTCCGCTATTTATTACATGCCCCCTGGACCTGGCTCTACTGGGGATTATTTAATAGGAAGCGTGGGAGCCTGCAATTGCTTTTTTTAAATAAAAGAATTGCTGCAAATTGTTTAATATTGGGGGAGCCCACGACCATGATTTGGGGGTCAGGGTATTCCCACCCTGCCCCCTATGTGTTATTTTCACCTCGTTTAAGTGTCGGAAGCCAATCAGAGCAGTTCATTTCCCTGTAGGAGCTCGTCTTTGTTCGCGAAGGCTACACGACCAGAGATATCACTATCATTTTCAGATTTTTTTCTCAAAAACTACTGAACATATTTACACCAAATAGGTAAAAGGCACTTCCTTTGGTGTTAGTCCGTTCAGCAGTTTGGGCTGTAACTGTGACTAAAGATTCCCATGGGAATTAACATCACAAACACACCCAATTTTCTCACCTCAAATTCTCAGTCCTCACTGCATGGATCATACCCAAACTTTCAATGACAACCAGGACCTACCTTGACACTTCTTTTCGGAAAATTTGATGAAGATTGGTCAAACAACGCCAATGTTATAGGCAAGTCAAAAAATGCTTTTCTATGGAAACTGGGTCTTAACAATGACTACCTACTGGCGACTGTCAGTAGGTAATAACACACACACACACACACACACACTGATGACATCACTCATGACATCATTTGGTGACTGAGTGTTTCTAAAAAGTTGTTAAATAGATATACACAAAGGTGTATTGATGAATCAGTGGGTGTATGAGGGCATGTATGGATGATGTAGTGGGTGTGTGACTGACTGTATAAGTGAGTAATTATAGATGTCTCAGTGTATGTATGGGCAATTGACTAATTTGTGTGAATGTCTGTATCATTCTGTCAGTTGGTATGTAACTGGCCTCATGGGTTGATGAGCAGGTACATGTGTGGCTGTATGGGTTATGGATCAGTTGTCTGAGTAGCTGTATGGGTGTCTGAGTGTCTGTGCAGGTAGGTGAGGGGATTTGTGACTCTGAATGGATGAGTGAGTGGGTGAATCATTGGCTGTATGGGTTTATGAGTTCATCTTAGAGGGGCTCTATGGGTAGGTGTAGGTCCTTATGGCTGTGTTGGTGGTTGAATGGATGTGTCAGTTCTATATGGGTGAGTAACTACATATGTGAAAAGCAGTATAGGTGAGTGTTGGAGTTTATACGTGACTGTATGTGCGAGTGAGTGATTAGGAAAGCGCCTGTATGGATGAGTGTGTACTTGTGTCAGTGACGGTATAGGTGAGTGTTGGAGTATATATCTGACTGTATGTGTGAGTGAGCGATTGTGAAAGTGACTGTGTAGGTGAGGGTTAGATCTGGGGGTCTCTAGTTGGCAATGGTTATCACCTTTGTCCAAATAGGAAACCTTACTTCTAAGTCAGGATAAGGGGATTACACTCCCTAATAAGCCCTGCTGACCCCCTTGGTAGCTTGGCACGAGCAGACAGGCTTATCTCAGAGGCAGTGTGCTAAGCATTTGTGAATATACACAGTAATACAGTGATAACACTACAGGTGGACACAACACAGGTTTTATAAAAAATAAGTATTCTTTATATAGACTTAAACACAAGACCACAAATGACAAAAATCCACAATACTACACTTAAGGTTACTGAAAAGATGATTAAAGTCTCTTAATTCGAGTTGTTGGTAAAGGTGAGAAAGTTCTCAACAAAGTACCTGGATGCGTAACGCAAAGTAAACAAAAGGTTCGCAAAAGGGGTGATGCGTCGGTTCCGTAATCCGGGGAATGGTTGCGTCGTAGGGGACTCGTCGTGAGCCTTATAAGAGTGAAGGTGATGCGTGCATTCTTGGCTTGTGGGCCAGTTGCGGTGCGCAAGATGGCACCTTGATGCGATGCGATGATCCAGTTGCGATGCAAGAAGATGGCGCCCTTGATGCGGCAATGACAATGCGATGACGCCCTGGCAGCCTTGCGACGACTCTGTACTTTGGAGCCGCGACAGGCCCTGCGACACGCTTCTTCTCGATTTGTCGCGCTTCCAGCTCTGAAAGCAGAGAGGCCTCTGCCTAGTCCAAACCAGTTCCTGAGCACTTTGTTTACATGACTCTCTTCTTCCTTTCACTGTGCAGGGCAGAGTCATCAGACGCCCCACAGGAGGTGGAGCCAGCACAGGGGAGGGAAGATACAGCTCTGGAGCACCTGTTGACATGATTTCCCCTCTCCTTTCACAGTGCAGGGCA
The DNA here is from genome assembly GCF_964263255.1 of Lissotriton vulgaris. NCBI lineage: Eukaryota > Metazoa > Chordata > Amphibia > Caudata > Salamandridae > Lissotriton > Lissotriton vulgaris. The sequence continues at coordinate 363,393,250 of NC_141695.1, read as the reverse complement.
TAGACATCAGACAAGCCACAGGAGGTGGAGCCAGCATTGTAGAGGGAATGCCCAGCCCTATTCAGGTCCCAGGTGCACTGTCTCCTGGAATTCCCTAGCCCTGTCACTCACAAACCCAGACGAGGAATACACAACTCAGCAGAGGCAGGCTCAAATGGTTAGGCAAGCAAATACCTGCTTTCTAAAAGTGGTATTTGCAAACACAGAATATTAAAATAAACTTTACTAAAAGATGTATTTTATTATTCTGAGCTCAGGCATACTAAATTCGAATTACTACTGTGTTCCCTGAGTCAGTTAGGATTGTAAGAATGTAACAATCTTAACTTCCCATTCTGGCCTATGAGAACATGGAAGCCTTCAATAGTGAAAAACGACAATGTCTGTAATTCACTAGTAGAACATGCTACACACATCAGAGCATGTCCTACCTTGTACTTACAATGCACCCTGCCCTTGGGCCTACCATAGGGGTATCTAATAGGAAGCAAAGGGAAGGTTTAGGGACTGGCAAGTGGGTGCACTTGGCCAAGTCGACATGGCAGTGCTAGACTGCACACAGGCCTGAGACACACTTTACAAGCTGCTTCTGTGGGTGGCACAACCAGTGCTGCAAGCCCACCAGCAGCATTTGATTTACAAGCCCTGGGCACATATGGTGCACTGTACTAGGGACTGACAGATATATCAAACAACCCAATCATGAAATCCAATCAGTTTATCAATTTAACATAGGGAGCACTTGCACTGTGGCACTGATTAGCAGTGGCACAGTGCCCAAAGCATAAATCCAGCAAAAACATATCAAAACAGAGGAGGCAATCCGTCAAAAATGGAAGGGAGACTCACGCCAATGATGCCACGTCTAACAGTGAGTAAGTAGGTGTAAGTAGTATGTTTATGAATACGTGGATTGGTGTGTGTATAACTGATAGGTGAGTAAGTGGCTGTGATTGACTCTATGAGTGAGTGAGTAGGTGTGTGAGTAACTGTATGAGTGTCTGACAGTGTGTGAGTAGCTGTATAGGTGTATGCGTAGATATGTCATTGGCTGTATTATTGAGTTAGTGGTTGTATGAGTGGCTGAATGGGTACATGAGTGGATGTGTGTGTAGACCTATAAATCAGTGAGTGGTTATGTAAGTATTGATCTGGGTGTGTCACATGGTAGTGTGAACGTTTTAGTGGGTGTATGAAAGGTTACATGGGGGAGTGGTGGGTCAGAGATTCTGTAGATGATGTCATCAGTGATGTCATCAGTGATGTCATCAGTGAGGTCACTGACCATGTCATGAACGATGTATTATGTGAGGTCATAAAGAGTGTATTACGGGGGCGCAAGTTATTGTTAGCTCAGCTAACTATCACTGCTGAATTTATTTGTAACCTTTGTTTTTTTCAGTGAATTTCTAAGGTTTTTAAAATGCTAATTGTTAACTATAACGTTCCCGTATCCTTTGTTTTTTTTCAATTTCTAAGGTTTTTTAAAAATTCTATTTGCGAATTGTAATGTCCTTTTTTTTGTACCTGAACCTATAAGATTTTCATACTATCTTTCTATAATTGAATGTTGTGTAATATTTCATATGTATATTTCAAATAATTTTGGACATATAACTTCTGTCACTAACACCTCTATTTCACAAACTTGGGGTCAGAGTATCTCCACCATGACCCTTTATGTGGGCTTTCACACAATATTTCAGCCCCGGGGAACCATTCCCGATAGATAAAATGGCGGCCGCAACTTTCTAGTCAGGTTGTGTCCAGCCAATCAGAGCATTTTCTTTGGAAATTATGTCTTAACGACAACTACATACTGACAACCACCAGTAGGTAATATCCAGATATATATATAGGTTTTTGGGTGGTAATTTTAGTATTTACCATGTATATTGGTTTTGGGATGGCAATGATATTTTTAGGGTTTTTGGGTTGCAAGGGTAATTTTAGGGGTGAGAGTGGAGATTTAGGCCATGGCTAAATCTCCGCCACCGCCCAGAATCCCCACCTCTGAGCCGGAAGCTCTGCCTCTGGGCCGGAAAATCCACCTCCGAGCCCGAAGCTCCGCCTCCAGGCCGGAATCTCCGGCCCGAGTGTGGACTTAAAATTAGTAGTCATAAATCCATTCTGTGAATGCCAAAAGTAGTAAGTGCATTTGGTGAATACCAAAAGTAGTAAGTGCATTCTGTGAATTCCAAAAGTAGTAAGTTTAGGATTTTGTCTTAAGTGAATTCTGTGAATTGGGGCCTGAGTGTCTGTGGTGCCAGTAGATCTGGGAGTAGTGTACACCGATCTCTGGCATGCCCGATGGTATTGTGAAATTTTGAGTACCTTCCAGCGAGAAAGACATTGTTTCACATGCTGTAATTGGTGAGTCATAGGTAATGCATGGTATGTTATGTTAAGATAGTTTGTAAAGCGCACAGCTGCCCAGCAATGGGGCGTCCCGGCGCTGAGCAACAATAACACAAATACTGCAAGAGAATCCCACACAGATAAGAGAAAAAAGGGGGCTGGAACGGCAAAAGAGTAGAAAAGGAAAGCTTATTGCGAGAACAAATGGGTTTTTATCGCTTTCCGGAAGGTCAAATAATTATCCATGCTCCGGATATGAAACGGGAGGTCATTCCAGAGCTTAGAAGCCAGTGCGCGAAACGAGCGACCACCAGCACGGGCCATCTGCACGTGTGGTATAGAAACCAGTGTTTACTAGCAGACCACAAATGACGCTGAGGCGTGTAGAATGTAAACAGGCCAGATATTATGCCAGAGGAGGGAGATTTCAAAATCTTAAACACAAAGCAAAGAGATTTAAACTCCACCCTTCTCTCCGCTGGTAGCCAATGTAGCCGCCGAATAGTACTAGAGGTGGAGCAACGACTGGGTATGTCAAAAAGCGTTCTTACGGCGACATTCTGGACCCTCTGAAGTCTTGAGATCTCGGTCTTATTAACCCCAAGGTAGAGCACATTGGCATATCCAGTCTAGAAAGGACAGACGCCTGCACAATGGGCTGCCAAATAGAGGGATCAAAGAACGTTAGCATGGGTCTAAGCCAACGTAGAATGACAAGACAGGTTGCCGCCACCCTCTTAGTTTTGGTTTGAAAGCTCAATGCTGAGTCAACCCAAACACCCAAGTTTTTCACCACCTTTTTCACCACCTTTTTGGGATAGGAGGGGGTCCCAGGGAGGAGGTCCACCAGTGCCCGCTCCATAGCTCATGGTCCTTTCCAACCAGCAAGACCTCTGTCTTGCTGGCATTAAGCTGTAGGTAGTTGGCCGTCAGCCTCCCTGTCCAGCCGCTAAGCCACTTTGGAACTTGGCCGCATCGTCCTGACAGTCATTGGAAAGGGCGACTACAAGCTGGGTGTCATCAGCATATGACACGATCGTCAGCCCTTTCCTTTTGGATAGCAAAGCCGGAGGCAGAACATACAAGTTAAAAAGTGTTGGGCTTAGCGCAGAGCCCTGGGGGACCCCCTGTTTAATGAGATACATCCTAGAAGAAAAAGGGGCAGCCTGTCTGAGAGAAAAGAAGAAAGCCATGTCAGGGCAGCGCCAGCAATGCCAGCCTCCTTCAGCCTTTGAATCAGGATCTGATGCAAGACCGTATCAAAAGCGGCACTGAGAACCAATAGGATCAGTGCCTAGGACCGCCCCTCATCCAGAGCAGCTCTTAGATGTTCAGATACGGCTAAGAGGACTGATTCAAGTGCTGAGGTTGCGACGGAAGCCACACTGAGAGTCCAAGATGTAATTTTCGTACTGATTTTAAAAACAATGGCTACCCCCCCCCCCTTCCTGGTTTGCCACTTCCAACCCTCATCACTATGAAACAGATTGGGGGTTTATACTTACCAGTAAAATACTTAAATTTTCATGGTAAAGACATTTGTGGCAAAGGCATACTCATGGTATAAAAAGTAGCTGTAAAGGCTTTCGTTGTAATGATGCTGTCATGTTTCCTGCGTTGTTGTAAAGGCATTTGTTATAAATGCCCCTATTGTTCCGTCATACATCCTACCTATGGCTGCTCCCCATTCTGTACCACAGACCACTAACTGAAAAGCTACTGTTCAATTCATGTCTATTTCGGAAGTGAGGTGATATTCTTGACCTATTTGGCTACCATGCTGGCCCTATCATCTGTCGCACTCTACCCCCTACCTATTTGCGTTCATGACCAAATGGTGGCCCCTGATGACATCAGAAGTTTAATAATTTGTCTTAGAGTCCTTTTTGGGTCGATCCTAGCAGCACACATGCGCTGCTCTGCGAGTTATGCTGTATCTGCTTGGGGTGCATAGAGCACACCCACTGCTTTCTATTTGTCCCTTGGTGTGCCTTTCTGAATTTCTTTCTTTTTATTGGTACAACGCTGCTCTTTGTCCCACCTTTTGGTGTGTTTTTCCCTTTGTGGTGATTGCCCCTGTTACATGTCCCCTTACTCCTTGATTTATTTATCTTTTGTTTGGCTAACTCTTTCATTCACTGAATTGGTCCCATGCCGTGAACACAGCTTCAACATGGCCATGCTTTGGTGGTCTTGAAGATAAGCATGTGTTGGGAAAAAATGGGTCACAACTATACAAAAGTGTTGTAAAGAAGTGATGACTGTATCTTTCATTCACCCTGCCCCCACCCCTCCACCAACCACTAAAGAGCTTCAATCAGTCCAAGAAGGAAAGATGGTGCTCCTGGATGCTGCAGAAGGTTCCATTCCAAACTGATGTATGAACCCCCACCATAGAGTCACACACTTTAAAGGCTTTGAGTTGAGCTTTGATGCCGGAAGAAAATATCAGCCAGTCTGCCAAGGAATCTGTCAATCAGTTTAACACAGACTCTGCACCAATAATTTAATTGTGATGCCCTCCTCATTTTGCAACAGAATAAATGTACATTATTGTTGTCACCGTATACATGGCCAAAATATCCTGCTACCTACGACTCACACCTTTCTCAGAGATACATATCCGGAACTTGCTCATGTTTTGCTATTAACAAACGTATTGTGAAATTAACTCTAATGTTATGTTATTGAGATTCTACAGAGTGCATTATAACTTTGTGCTTCTCTTCGCTCTATGACCTACAGAAGGAAACAGCTATTTGAAGGGCTACTCCCTATTATGTAAAGATTTCCATTCCTTTTTCCGTTCTGAGGCAGGAATGGGGTGGGATAAATCTAAGATGCAGCTGTAGGAAGTTCCAAAGAGTGGGGTTGAAAACAGCAGGCATGGCCGACAACAAAGGCCATTAAAAAATCAGGAAAAGGAAACAATCATTGCATTTGAAATTTAGAGATATTAAACAATGATGTTGTGATTCATAAAAGCTTAAGTGATTTTCTTTAAAAAAAAGGGTATCTATATTTTTTCTTCTTCTGGACATCCGCTTTGGTCCTGTTCACACTGTTGACAAAAGTGCATAATTTAAGAGTAATGCCATGTTTTTCAGGTTTCCTCTTGTTCATGGAAGTTGCATTGTTTTGGATGACAGCCAACATCTGTTTAACTCTGGCTAGCATGGCCATGACTTTTTTAAAGCTTGATATTGTCACGTCAATCTTCTTGTCTTGGATGCACCAAGAGACACAGTATCGTGTAGTTAGAGTTGGGTGCGGTCTGTAGGGGCAGGTAAAGAAGCTGAAGTTGTCTTTAGTGGGCAAGTGTTTTTTATGGACACTCGCCCACTGTGGCCACCTGTGGTGGTTAGCATTTCCTGCCTGGTCGCTGAGCCGTAGTCTGACTTCCTACCAAGTGCAGCAAGTTGTCCCCAAGCTCCATAGTAAAATACAACTGCAATTTAGGTGCAGTCGACCCATCACACTATGTGATCCACTGACACTTGGGTCTCCATCTGATGCACGTATATTTGATACACCCCGTGGAGTGGATATCAAAAAGCTTTGCAATATACCAGCATTAAAAAGATGTGAGGCACCACATTCTGTACAGTGAAAGGTGCATCTGTATATTCTGGGTATTGGGTTACTATAGGTTGTGCCTCAAGAGTCAAATTCTTCACAACAGCTGTGTCCCATATAATGGCTCAGTTGCACTTTATGCAAAAGACACACAGTTGATGGACGGAATACAGAACAAATCAAAACATTCACCCCCAGTCAAGAGGTCTGGGTTAATTCCATCATTATTTTGCTCACCATGCCACCCCAGTTTAGACCTGGCCATATGCAAATCAGTCTTGACCCTGTCCCTCATGGGAACAGCCCAACCCGAACTGCCAAATCAGGTTCTCCCTGGACCGTAAACAAGTATCCTAGGACCGGTTTTGGGGTTTCACCCTCTTCAGCCAGGATAGCTTAATTCCAGTGGCACAGTGAGCCCAGGACCCATGTCTGGACATACCTGGTGCACTTAGGGTGAGAAAGCAAAAGACACACAATTGATGGACGGAATGCAAAACACATCAAAACATTCACCTCTTGCCCACTGCGGCCATCTGTGGTGGTTAGCATTTCCTTCCTGCTCGCTGAGCCATCGTCTGACTTCCTACCCAGTACAACAAGTTATCCCCAAACTCCGTAGTAAAAAACAACTGCAATTTAGGTTCATTTAGCACAGTGGTGTTACGGAATTTAAGAGAGAAGATGATGAAACTTGAACCGAGACCTAGACCGACGCAATTTGACGCTTTGAAAGAATGGGAAGATGAGATGTATGAGAGAGAAAGAGAGAGATTCCTAGATACAAAAAAAAGGTATAGTTCAGAAAAATTATGGGAATCCAATCACGAAAGTAGGATGAGACGATGAAGGTGTGCTGATATGTGGAATGGTATGTATCCTATTAGAACAGTGGATGAGATAGTGGGAAGAAAGTATACAGAGAAAAGAAAACATGGAATACCAGTGAAGAATGAATGTGGAATTAGTGATACAGAAGACGAGGTGTTGGAGGATATTCTAAATAAGAAACCTCCTCCATATCAACAGACTTCTGCAGTGGTGACATCAAATGCACCGCCAATAGAGACTGAAATAAATGAAACCCCCAAAATGATTTACTGAAATAAAAGGTCCATTTGAAAAATAGGAGATACCACAGACTGTAAAACCTAGTACTTCAGACTTAGAAAAATCAACAAAAGAATTAGCTGAAAAAATAAAGGAATGGATGATGATGTAGAATCTGTAACTATACCAGTAACTATAGATCTTGTGATACCAGTATTTGAGAATTCGAAAATAGATGAGTATCCGTTAACGATTCCTTTGAATTCCAGTATGCAAAAAGTATGAGAAAAAATGTATCCTGACATTAATGAAACAAAAAGTACAATTGAAACAACACCACCTGTCGATTTGACAATAAATCAAAGCCCAATATATAGAGTTCCTATTGGATCAGAATCAGCAACTGAAACTCCAGAAAGAAGTGTGGATAGAATCGACTTATCTAAGACACCTGTAGGGCCAACAGCAGAAGAAGTAAATGACTGGGTTAAAACTTTCCAAAAGAAAGATATCAAACCAAAACTTTTGGATGTCGTTAGAATAAAAATAGACATGGAAGAACTGATTATCGGAACAATTGGAACTGATAGACTAAAATCATATCAAGAAGTTGAATTAATGTTTATGTGCAAAAGTATAACTTCGAGAGCAGACAATCTGCATGATAAATTGGAAGAAACAGCAAATGAATTAGGAGTAGAATTTGCAAAATTAAAATATTGCAGAAACCCTACAGAGTAGATTTCACTGAGAAAGATATAGAGCCAGATGTTCAAGGCTTTTGCGACTCGCAAAGGCCGAAATTTGCAGAATTAGCATTTTTTCAGATGTATGAAAAAAATCGCAATTTAAGGAATCGCAATTATTTGCGATTCCTTATTTTGCCATAGCATTTAAGGAATCACAAATTTTGTGATTCCTTAAATGATATGTATGACACATTTTGAAATTGCGATTTTAAGTTAAGGAATCGCAAATTACCACCAACTTGTACTTGGTGGTAATTTGCGATTTCTTTTAAAAATGCCCTATTTGGCATTTGTGAGGGTGGCATGTGACACACATACATGCCCATAGGGCATGTATGTGTGTACTCATGTAGATTTCAGGGGTGCAGCAGGGTGTCTTTGAGACACCCCTGCACCCTTGAAATAATTCTCAAATTGCGATTTGAGAATTATTGCACTATCATTCCTATGGGCCTCCAGGCCCATAGGAATGCATTCGCGAATAAACAATAATTAGGAAACGCAAAAAAAATTGCGATTTTGTACATACATACCGTTTTGCGAATTCTAAATAGCGATTCGCCCAAAAATTGCTATTTAGGATTCGCAAAACGGATTCTTGATACATCTGGCCCATAGAGAATCTGAATACATCAGGACGGTAAACACAGATAAAAGAATAAATTGTATTGCTGAGAAAATGGGGAGACGTAGATCGATGGAGAAGAAGGTGGATAAAGAAAAGGGATGAGATAATTGATAAAGCATCATTAGCTTCCCTGTTAAAGAAAATGAACCAGTGGTAGTAGAATATCCGATGAGAGAAATACCGGGAGGAGGTTTTGTATCTGTGCCATGGATTAGACAAGTTATATTGTCATTTACAAATGATTTCCCAAGATTACGAGAAAAACCTAGTAGATAGGTTTGTAAAGGTTTCAAAAGTTTTGTGGGAAGATTTAGATGGATTGTTTGACATAGTTGTACCTGCAGATTTGTGGACAGAATGTAAAATTACAATTGATTGGCCAAAGGAAGAATATCCAAGAGATGCACAAAACAGGAGCTCCAGGTCCGGAAGTAATGAGGAAATATGAACAGGTCATAACATTTTTGAAAAATAAAATTCCTCCAAAAGAAAGAGATTGGGTAATGATCGATAGAACTACTCAAGATGCTAAAGAATCTGTACATGCTTATTATGAAACATTACGTCTAGTTTTTAAACAGAATAGTAGATATGAGACTTTGAGTGAGAATGATATGAGTTAACCCTGGGCGTAGTTCGCGGAGTCGGACTCCGCGGAGCTACGCGAAGACGTAGTTGCACTCCGCGAACTACGCGTAGCTCCGCAACCATGCGGAGTTGCTTGCTGGGCCCGTTCGCGCGCCGTTTTTCGTCTTCGGGAGCGCGGTGCGCGTGTTCGGGGCGTTGCCTGCATGCTCGGGATGGCTAGCGCGCACAGTCGCACGGGAGGGTTTACAAACATGGTGGCAGACGCGACCGGGAAAAAGCGAACGCAGAACCAAGGTAAGCCATTGCCGCGCACGCGATAATGTTATTTAGCGCGCGACAATGTTATTTAGCGCGCGACAACTACGCTCCGCACCGGATAGCGGAGTTATCGGCAGCTACGCGAACTCCACGGAACGCGGAGTTGCCAAAACTCCGCAAACTCCGCAAACGGAGCGTAGTTCTTCGCCCAGGGTTAATATGAGTCACTTTGTATATTGATTTGTGTTTGGATTGAGACCGGAGATAAGTGACATGACAAAACAGCATATGATGTTCTGGCAGTCCAGTACCGTTGATGAGGTATTGAGGTACGCAAAATATTGTAGTGATGACATTGAAGCTAGGCAGCATAAGCTTAAAGAAAAAGCTATGTCGGCACAGGTGGAGGTTACTGAACAACAAGAAGCACAGTTGATTAATCTGGCTAATGAAATAGGTCAGACAAATATGAAATTTAACATTGGTAAAGGAAAAAGTCAAATGAATATAGATGAAGCTGAAAAGAAAGGGCCATGTCAAAATTGCGGAAAGGTAGGGCATTGGAAGAACGAGTGTAAGTTACCTACAAAAGTTAATACCGAAAATAAATCATTGAATCCACAGGTGCAAAATGAGGTGAATCACTGCCACAACAACAGGTAGTTACTCAGCAGAGTCAGGTGCCACAACCACCTCTCCCACAGAGTGTAAATCCTCAGAGATACAGTGCAGAGACAGGATTCTACGGAGGAGAGAAGGTAAAGAGATTACCGCATGCAGCTGCTGTTTCACAGTATTGGTTACGACCGGAAGGAAATGAATCAAATGAGTCTTTGACAGTGCCTAGGAGAAGAAGTAGAGTGCATGCTTGGAGCAACTCTAGAGGTAGATCAGTCTGGTCCCTTTGTGGATAGAAAGGTGAGTGGCATAAATGTTACTTTCCTAGTGGACACTGGTGCTACCCTTTCTGCAGTTAAATCAGGCGAAATTCCAAACCTTCCTCTCTTGGGAGAATACATCCAAGTTGTAGGTATAACAAATAGACAGATTAAAACCCCTCTCACACAACCAGTCGAGGTAGAAATTGGTTCCTTTAAAGAAATGTATTGCTTTGTAGTATGCGATAGCGGTCCTGTAAATTTGCTTGGATGTGATATACTCTGTAAAATGAACTGTGCCATGTACTGTACCCCAGATGGCATTGCCTAACGGCCAGCAGATAAGGATGTTTTGTATAAAATGACCATGTCACTAATTGACTCAGAGAAAGGTGAAACGTTCCCTGTGTTTGATAAAGAAAAGATTCCCATTGAATTGAAAAGAAGAGTTAAAAATGAGGTGTGGGATTTTACAGGAGAAGATGTAAGTCTAATGAAAGGAGTGAATCCCCGAAAGATTACTGTAAAAGAAGAAGCAGTTTACCCAAATACCCACAATATAAATTGACACCAGAAATCATTGAAGGAGTAACCCCAATAATTAATAAAATGCTTGAGCAAGGGATTTTAAAAGAAATAATGAGTAGTCCATGTAATTCACCTATAATGGCACTGAAAAAGCCAAATGGAACTTTTAGAATAGTGCAAGATTTGAGAAAGGTAAATAAAATTGCTGTTCCCTGTTGCCAATTGTGCCAAATCCAGCTATAATACTATACCAAATTCCGCATGATACAGAATGGTACACAGTCATTGATTTGTGCAATGCATTCTTTACAATTCCATTTCAAACTGAGAGCCAACCAATTTTTGCCTTCAGTTTTGGCGAGCACATTTTGGCATGGTGCCAAATTCCTCAAGGGTATTCCATTTTTAATCAGTCAGTCAGTCAGTCAAAGAAACTTTATTCGGTTATTTAAAACCATAAAAGCAAGACATGGTATACAAAACAAGTTTAAAATTCAATTAAACATATATGAAAAGACATTATTACACCTTCATAAAAAGTACAAAGAACCGAATTTTGTTAAAAATAAGTGACTGTAAGAGCAAGTTTACATGGTGTCCAACAAAAGTTATACAAGTGTAAAATTTTGGTTATTAGAAGTAGCAGCCATTCTTAGTTTATTTTGTCTGGCAGCTGCTGCCAGGAAACAGGCTACCCCATATGATGTCTGTACTGAGTTCAGCATCTGTAGATGTAATAATGCTGGCCGTACCTGGACAAAATTAAATTTTTTCAGAATAGGTACCAGAAATTTTTTGCGAGCCACCAAATAATGTTCACAAAGCATAACTAAGTGGAGGGTGTCCTGTATGGAAAAACAGTCGCAGGTACAGGGGGGTAAGTTCTCTGGTAAGCCCCACTTTGATTGTGAGCCAAGCACTAGGTGTATTAAATTAAACCTGAACCTTATGAGTAGAAAGCGATGGTAAGGCTTGGTAACATATTTCAAATAAGGTTCCATGGCTAAAGTTGAGGAGAGTTGAAAAAGTGATCGTACCATTGGTTTACCTAATTCAACCGTTTCCCTTTCAGACTCCAGCAAGTTTTGGAAATGCAGCTTGACCCACTTTACATCCTCTTTTTTTAAATTGTGTGGTAAAGAGTACATTTCTGGACGCCCTAGTCTCGCGCATGCCGCTCTAACATACGCCAGCCACGGGATGTTATTGGCTTTATCCAGAGACAAACAATCTTTGAGGATACAATGATTTAAACTGATTTCCTCGTTTGTCCACGTTTTAACCCAATATATCACTGGGGCCATTTTTAGGAGGTCAGTAACGTGACCCAAGCCTAATTCATTATGAATTGTGTGTATTGGGGAAGATTTAGGTAGTGATAGTAAGGCTCGTAAAAAATTATTTTCTGCAATCTGAATGCCTGGGCATGAGACATAGCCCCATATGGCAGCCCCATAAGAGGCAATTGCCAAACATTTAGCTTTATAGATACGGGTCATGGCTTCCATAGGTTTTGATCCCAGTTTTTTAGAGAAGTGCAGAAGGGCTGTAGTGGATCTAGTAACTCCATTCTGTTTTAATCTCATTTGTGCGCCCCATGTTCCTTTCTCATCGAAGGTGACGCCCAGATAGCAAAAGAAAGGGACCCTGGAAATTGGTGAACTATTACAGCTAAAAGATCTGATCTTCGTATGTTTTTTCCGTGAACCTGTAACCATAACATGGGATTTGGTCGAGTTAATTTTAAGATCGAGAGCTTCCATAAAAAGGCCAAAGTGATCTAAGAGTTTTTGGAGGCCTGTGCCAGTCCGAGCTAAGAGGACGGCGTCGTCCGCATATAGGAGGACCGGAATAGGTACCCCCCCCATACGCGGAATGTCTGGGGTGACTGAGTTCAGTGAATTACCCAGGGAGTTGATGTACAGTGTGAAAAGGAGAGGTGCCAGAATGCAGCCTTGTCTGACACCTCTTCCAGACTTGAACTTTGCTGTGCACCTTCCATCCCTGTTCACCCTAACAGATGCAAATAAATTTAAATGAAGATCGTGCAGAAAATTAACCAAAGTTGTGTCCAAACCCATATTGCCCAAAATAGTCCACAGTTTAGAACGATTGACCAAATCAAAAGCGGATGATAAGTCCATAAAACCCAAATAAAGGAGTCCCCCCTTCGCCACTGTGTACTTGCTGATAATTAGGTGGAGGTTGAGACATTGGTCCATGGTCCCTCTGTGTGCTCTGAAGCCATACTGTAACTCCGAGAGGATCCTGCTCTCTCCAAGCCAGTCCTCAAGCCTCTGCAAAATGACCCTGCCCAAGATCTTAACGGCAGAGTCCAGCAAGGAGATTGGCCTGTAGCAAGCCGGGTCCCCCCTGTTCCCTTTCTTGAATATGGGCACAATGATAGAGGTGGACCAAGAGGAAGGAAAACCAGCTGAGGGTATTGCGTTAAAAACGTTCATTAATATCTTCGACCAAAATTGGGGGTATTGGATGTAGAGGTCTGCAGGGACCCCGTCAGGGCCCGGGGCTTTGTGTTTACTTGTGTCTCTAATCGCCCTTTCAACCTCCGAACTACTAAATTCCATAACCATGTTAGGGGATTTATGGACATTATCGGTTAGACCAGGTGCTGTGGATTCGTAGATCTTTTCGAAGTGGGCTACCCATCTATCATCTTCTATCACACAGTCCATGTCGGTCTTCCCTTCATTGGAGAAGAAGGGCTGGTTCACAATGGCCCAAAACTTTTTGCTGTCTCTCAATACATCCGTAGATAAAAGGCTCTCCCAAGCTTCTTCCTTGATTCCAGATTTGCGTTTAAGAACTGCAGTTTTGTAATCCTTCCTTAAATTGGCCACCAACGTCCTGTCCCTAGGTTTTTGTTTTAGAGCTTTCATCAGAGCACTATGTTTCTGGGAACATTCTTTATTGAACCATTTCTGGGGTTTCTTAATCCCTTGCCCGGTAGACCTTAGCTCCAAATTCTTAGCAATCCTTCCGCATATCTCCTCGTATGCGACTACTACATCCGGGCCTCGAGCAGTTGGGTCCAGACATACTGCCATATCTGCCTCTGACTCTTGGGCAAGTGAATGGAAAAAGTGTTCAGGTACTATTTGTTCCCATTTTAGGCGCCTTCCCTGGCCTTTAGTTATCAAGTCCCTTGGGGCTGCCACATCTGTTGGATTATGGGTCCGGAAACAGTCTAGGTCCAGCATCAGGAGGACAGGATTGTGATCACTGAAACTAGCAGTGACCACCATGTACTCGCGTGCCTTAGCTAGTACCCCAGATGAAACAAAAATGAAGTCTATAATAGTATTAGCGTCTTTCCCCATGAAGGTTGGGGCTCTGGGATCGTTCCTACTTTGGGCAAATTCAAATGGATTTAAAGTCGCCAGGAAAGACTCAAGACACTCACCCTCAATTGTATGCACAAAATGGGGGATGGCCTCCGTCGGTGAACCCCCATAGCTATCATTTAGGCAATCACCCTCACAGGGATGAATATTAAAATCACCCAAGATGATCATCTCTAGGGAAGAGGTGCAGTCGCTTCTATAGGCTGACAAAAATTGTAGTAAGGAAGTCAAATGTTCATTCACAAATAAAGACTCCCTGGAATTATAAAAATTAACCACTAGAAAAGGTTGGAAGCCAGGTAAGGTCCACTCCACGACTAGTGTGTTTGCAGGTGCAGATTCCAATTGTTTGAATGCCCCTACCAGCTCCAGGGAACACAGTGTAAGTAGGCCACCTTTTGCCCTACCTCTTGCACTAGAGGCTGCAGGGGTAAAAAAGCTACGAAAGCCATCTAGTGCAAAATTAGTTGTGGTGTCCCAGGTTTCTTGCAAACCCACTATGTCATATTGTTTTACAAACTCTTGCCATATGGGGTCCAACGCCTTTGCATTTAGACCCGCCACATTCCAAGTAAGGAATTTACAAAGTGGGGGAGGTGTGGCTGGGAGAAAAGATGGTGTGCCCCGTTCCTGCGCCTCCAACGAACTATCAGAGGGAGTAAAAGAGGGTTTGTCCGTAATTAAGACCGATGTTGCCACTTCCTTATGATGAGGAATTAAATTGGTCAGAGGTCCCCTTCCCTTTGGAGAGCCCCGCATATGTCAGTCCACCCAGTCTGTATTTGAGAAGCATTCAAAACGATTCGCCATTGGGAAGTACAGAGCATTGGGAGGTCCATTTCGCTGTTGGGGGAAATGATGTAGTTGAGAAGAATGCGGACCAAAGAAAGGGCCACCTTGAGGTGGTCTGCCTCCTCTGTTCCCAACCAGGTTCCAACCCCCACCCCATTCCTCCTCCCATCCAGGGGTTTGTGGCATCCAGGGAAGATTGGATCTCTGTCTGGGTTTACGATCGTGAGGACCCTTAAGCCAACTCCATCGATTGTCGGCTTGATTGTGTGGGAGATAAAAATAGGAGAGAGGTCTAGCGGTTACTGTGCTCGCCTGGTATCTCGGGGCCCTTCTGCTACAAATAAATTCTACGACCTCAGTATTCTCGAAAGTAATCACTACACAATCCCCTGGAAGATTTTTCCTATTATGTCCTACCCATGGAGCTCTCTCTATCATCAAGATATTACAGGGAATATTTGGAGGGAGAGGATAATTATTGGCTAACCAGTGGCATACTTTATTTTTTAGGGTCTGATATGACTCTTGTTCAGTTGCGGGTATTTCAGTGACCCCAGTAAGTATAACAACATAGGGACAGGCATCTGGAGGCAGATGGATATTTTTCCGGACCTTACATTTAACATTATCAAGTGCTTCAGGGATTGTCGGTTTAGATAGACCATCCCTATAAGAAGCCTGTGGAGTTAAATTTGAGTTGTTTTTGGAGGGTGTATGGCCGGAGTCAGTTTTCTTAGTTCCCTCTGCTGAAGGGGGCTTATTGTTAGAAATAGTCTGAATTGGAGTATTACTATGATTCTTAGGCACCCCTTTGGCGGACTCCAATGTTTTTTTAGAAATCACCTGGGGTTTTAGTGGTTTAGGCTGATTAGAAATCTGGACAGTTTTATTATTTAAGGAGAAACTAGGAGCACTTATGTCCTTATGTATGTTTTTAAGGACAGTTTCAAGACAACGTAGTCTTACCTCTATGGGTTCTAGCAGTGATTTCAACATATTGAAAATCACAGAGTTGTTGATAGTTAAACCATCCTCCTCCTGTGATGGCGCAATAGGAGGAGGATTACCAGTGTCTACACTAAACTGTAAAACTTCCTCCAGACTTTGATCAATTAAGGTGTCGTCTGGTAGATTTAGGGGTAAACCGACCTTGTTTGGGAGTGTCCCCCCTGTTGAGCTAGTTTGAACCTCAGACAGCTTCTCGCAGTTAGGGGGATTGGGGTTGGGGTGTGTCTGGCCCTTCTTTCGTTTAGAAGTAGTTTGTTTATTACCCTTCTGTTTCTGTTTAGGAATAGCCCCTTCAATCCTACCCCTCTCACTTCTAGTGTTAACATCGGTGGTATCACAGGTGTGTGACTCTTGCGGTTGTGTTCCGCTCAGAGTTAGAATATTAAGGTTAGGTGAAGCCTCCAAGTCCTGAACGGTATCAATGTTACTATTAGAGCCATCCATAGCCCCAATATCTTCGTGGCTATGTATTAGAGCCTGGGTTTCTGGACGGCAAACAGTGATAGGGGTTTGGGCCATCGCAATCAGGCCCAATGATGAACGTTTGGCCATGGCCAGGTCTTGTGATACTCTCCTGTCCATTAATACGATTCCTTCGTCAATTAATGCGTGTGTGCGGGTAATAAAGTCATCCAGTGTCCCAGTAAGTTTTTTTGCACTAGCAACTGCCATACTTCTGGTTTTCCGTGTGGACATAACCCATATGCCCTAGGGGTACAAAGTACGAGCAAGATAGTTACTAACGACCAGGGTCAGTGGCCCAGCCCAGCCTCCTCTGGCCTCTGAGGGCCGCAGAGGGCCCGCCCTTTGCCCGGGCTTAGCCCCGGGCGCTCCCGCGCGCTCCCGCGCAGCGGGGTTCGTCACTACTTATGGGCGTGGATAGGGGAGGGGGGATTGCAGGGCGGGGCGGTCAGGGAGAGCGGGCCAGGTGACTTGGCCTCTGGGAAGCCGGGACTCCTGGGAAAGCGAGTCCCGGACCCAGCGCTCGCAGCCCTGTCTCTCACTCTCTCACCCAGCAGGGGCCAACAAACGGATGTGCAGCCTCGACGCAGCGGGACCCGCGCAGCGGGTTCCGCAAGCTGCTGGTCAGTCCTTCCCTCGACGATGTCAAACTCCTTCCTTCCTCCACAGGGCAAAAGTCAGTGTGGCGTTCCCGGGATCCTAAACAGGCAGAATCCTTTTCAGCTGTTCTGCTGGGCGGGGCGGTCAGGGAGAGCGGGCCAGGTGACTTGGCCTCTGGGAAGCCGGGACTCCTGGGAAAGCGAGTCCCGGACCCAGCGCTCGCAGCCCTGTCTCTCACTCTCTCACCCAGCAGGGGCCAACAAACGGATGTGCAGCCTCGACGCAGCGGGACCCGCGCAGCGGGTTCCACAAGTTGCTGGTCAGTCCTTCCCTCGACGATGTCAAACTCCTTCCTTCCTCCACAGGGCAAAAGTCAGTGTGGCGTTCCCGGGATCCTAAACAGGCAGAATCCTTTTCAGCTGTTCTGCTGGGCGGGGCGGTCAGGGAGAGCGGGCCAGGTGACTTGGCCTCTGGGAAGCCGGGACTCCTGGGAAAGCGAATCCCGGACCCAGCGCTCGCAGCCCTGTCTCTCACTCTCTCACCCAGCAGGGGCCAACAAACGGATGTGCAGCCTCGACGCAGCGGGACCCGCGCAGCGGGTTCCGCAAGTTGCTGGTCAGTCCTTCCCTCGACGATGTCAAACTCCTTCCTTCCTCCACAGGGCAAAAGTCAGTGTGGCGTTTTTAATCAGATACTTAAGAAATTCATAGAAAGTTTGAAAATGCCTGAAAAATCTGTTTTGGTTCAATATATTGAGAACCTATTAGTGGCATAAAGGACCAAGCAACCTTGCATTTCTGATACTGTTGCAATATTGCACCACTTGGCAGAAGTATGATATATTGTGTCTCCATCAAAATTACAGTTCTGTCAACAAGAAGTACAGTATCTAGGTCATAAGAGTGAAAAAGGGATGAGAAAGGTGATCACCGAAAAAATCAGAATTATTAAAGGAATGAGTCCCCCAACGACACAGAAACAGGTGAGAATGTTCCTTGCCGTCATTCGATAAGTGGATTCTCATTGATTGCAAAACCTTTGCAGCGATTAACCAAAGGGGCTGCGGAAGACCATATAGTGCTGAATGAAAAAGAGAAGGAAGCTTTTGTACAATTGAGTAACAGTTTATGTGAAGCGCCAGCACTAGGCATGCCTGATTATGAGAAAGAATTTGAACTGTATTGCAGTGAAAGAGATGGGTGTGCACTTTCAGTCCTAATACAAAGGCATGGAAGAATGAGACGACCAATAGCATACTTTTCAGCTGTTTTAGATCCAGTAGCAAAAGCATTACCTGGATGTCTCTAAGCTGTAGCTGCTAGGAGTGTGAGTTTGGAACAGAGTGAAAGCATTGTGATAGGATATCCTGCTAAGGTATATGTTCCACATTCATTTGAAATACTTTGGACCCAAACCAAAACACAATTCATGACCAATGGTCGTTTGACCAGATATGAGAAAGGGATTTTGGGTGCAGACAATGTAACGATTGCAAGATGTATGTATGTGAATCCTTCCACCTTATTGCCTGATGCATTGGATGCTGAAGTCACAAATGACGTTGACCATAAATGTTTGAATGTACTTGAGTACTGTACAAAACCAAGACCTGACATTAAAGATTAACCTATGGAAGAATCAGATTATGTGATGTTTGTGGATGGATCATGTATGAGAACAAACGAAGGAGTTTTGAGTGCTGTGTATGCTGTATGCACAGTGGCAACTGTAAAGGAGGCATCTTATTTTAAAGGAATACGTTCAGCCCAAGTTGCTGAGCTGATTGCTTTGAATCGAGCTTGTAAACTGGGAAAGAATGCAGAATTACTGTAATTACTTACCGTCAGTATGGGTTCAGAGTTGTGCATGATTTTGGGTGAATTTGGTCCTAGAGGGGATACATGACCTCCTCGGGACCTCCAATCCGGAATTGTGAAAATGTTGCTTGAGGAAATATAGCTGCCTAAAAAGATAGCAGTTGTAAAGTGTGCTGCTCACCAAAATGGAGATGATTACATCACTGAAGGAAATAAATTTTCAGATGCGATAGCTTAATATTGTGCTAGGCACATGACTTCCATGAATCGGAGAAGGGAAAAAGTACATGTTTCTTGTCCTTTAATGCTTAGTAACATAGTTGAAACTTTTGCAGGAAGTGATACAATTACAAGAATAAGAGAGTGATGAGGAAAAAGATAGATGGATAAAAGTAGGTTGTAGACAAAGAGAGGAAGATGAAGTTTGGATTTACAGGGATGAAAGACCAGTTAGGCCTGATAGCATGATCTCTAACATGGCACGGATGTCCCATGGACAGGCACACGTTGGTAGAGATGCAATGATTAGACTTTTCAAACAAACTTGGTATAACCCTAAGTTTCGGATCATAGCTTAGAGCCTTTGTCAAAGATGTCTTATATGTCAACAATTGAATCCAGGAAGAAAAACAGTTATTAGTCTAGGATCAATAGGACGGGAGAGAGGTCCTTTTACCAGAATGCAACTTGAATTTATCGAAATGCCACCATGTAATATATTTAGATATGTTTTGGTGATTGTTTGCTTATTCTCTCGCTGGGTGGAGGCGTTTCCAACCAGGGGAAATGATGGAGTTACAGTAGCAAAACTTTTACTGAGGGAATTAATTCCTTGGTATGGTTTTCCAGTGACGATCGAAACAGAGAGAGGAAGTCACTTTCAGAATGAAATAATTCAAACAATATGTTAGGCATCGGACATTGCATTGTGCCTACGGACCAGAGGCTTGAACAAGTAAATGGAACAATCAAAAACAGACTTGGAAAAATGTGTTTGGCCACAGGACTCAAGTGGCCGGATGCTTTGCCACTTGTCCTAATGATGTTAGGAAGCCATCCTTGACAGGTAAAAAAGGTTTGAGTCCTCATGAAATACTGATGGGACAAGCATTTGTACCTGTCAACAAACTGCTGACTATAACTGATGATCTTAGTCTGGACTATTGTAAAGGATTGGCTGATGTGGTACATTCTGTGTTTCACCAGAATGGAATAGCTTTATTGTACAGTTATTAAAAACTCACAATTAAAAAAACTTCCATCATTAAAAATCATATGAACCTTGTTTTACACTTATGTTATTAGAATAAAAAGAAAAAGGTGTTTTACACTCTATAAAATCGTATCAGTCTCAATTGCATTGTCTGTATTGTCTGTTTCTAAATGTATAAAAATTAGTGTGCCTCAATATGCCGGTACGGGATTATGGCTTGGCAAGTGTCTTAGAAGGCTGTTCCTTTTTTTGATTAAAGTGCTGTTGCTTGCTGTGTTTCAGATGTACCATATGGCTAGATCGTGAGTCTTCTTGCCACAATATCAAAGCACTTTGTTGGTCTGCAATTTAGCTGGCTCTCTTCAGGTTTAAAGCACAACTTCACAGCCTGCCTGCAATTTGTTATGCCCTTGGTTCCATAATACTCGGCGCGCCTTATGTCCCATCAGGTTTGGGCGGATGCAAATTATGTGTATTAGGTCCTCTTTCCCTGTTCGACAAAAACAGCAAAGGTGGTCTTCTGCTCCCCTTTTCCAAGATGCCAGGTGAGGTAGTATGCTGAAGAGTAGATTTAAGAATTTGTTTTTTTTCTTCTGCGTGAGACACATTTTCAGATGTTCCTGCATCTTAAGAGCTCTATAGTCTTTCAGCACTGTCCATCCACGAGTCCTCTTGGCCAGAATTGCTTTATCTTGTATAGATGAAATCATTTTGTTTACTTTTGTTACCACTTTTTTAAAGCTTTTATTGTCTGTGGATGACTCCCAAAGGATTGTTAATTCCAGGTACTCCACTGATTCTAATGGATATTTCTCGGCGGGTGAGTTCTCTCGGGTAGACAGTTTGGTCCAGAGATGGGCGTTTAGAGATCCTTGCTCTGCGCCTCTGATTTTGCGCCAGCTTTTTATGTAGGCGCCCCTTCTCTCCACCGTTTGTCTCTGGAGACCAAATTCAAGGCGGATTTGGGCTGGGAACACGCAGTTCGGCGGATTGAAGGTTGCCCTGTATGCTCTACTGAATTTTTTGAGAGCTAGAGATGGGTTTTTTAGTGAGGACAGGAAGAAGTGGCGCTCAGACTTGTTTGCGTAAGGTTCATGAGGATCTAAGTGAGTACAGTGCTGCCAGGTTGGGGGATTTACCCCATAACCCTGGGATTTGTGTGGGTCGTAGGACCCACACTGGAAACTGAGCACAGTCCCCGGCACACGTGGTGAGGGTATTTACAAAGATGGTTTAAATATTTTTGGTTCTGACAAAGCGACGGTCGACACCAGTGTGTGATTTGAAAAAGTCTTTTATATATCAGAAGGTAACAACGGTATTGGAAAAAACAACCAGTTGACACATGTTTCATCACAAGGAGTTATCCCATGACTATTTAGAGCTATTCCGTGTCGGAAGAGGAAGGAGGGCAGGCCCCAGGTGACCGGTGATAATTTCAACCCGGTCTGGGGTGTACTACAAGCTTGGGTTAAAAGCGTGGTAGGTGGTGATGCTATAGGTTGGAATAAAACTGAGACCCAGAGGCGGTTTGATCAATGGTGCCCCCAGGATGGAATCCATGGGCGGTGAAATTAGATGAGACTGCCAAGGCGGGTACGCGGTGGCGTTTGAAAGGCTAGCAGTTTTGCAATCCAAAAGTAAGTGGGTAGATGTCTAGTGTCTGCAGGTGAGCAAGGTGGGGATGCCAGAGGAATGGCGGTGTGTGGGAGCCGGGGAATGAAGCAATACTTGTTGCCCGAGTAGGGACATGTGGTGCGGCGGATTCGTGATTAGGTGGGTTTGCCTGTGGGGCTGCGGACAAGCGCTGTATCAACGGTTGTCAAAATTCAAGTTGTGCCGGAGAATAGAGTAGTTAATATGGTCCGGGTAGGGACACGTGGAGCAGCATGTTCGGGGTGCGAATGGTTCGCCTGGACTCTCGATTACGAAGCGGTGCAGCAACACTGGATCTGCAGGTTCAGATTCAAACCCATTGATTATTTTGTCTAGAGCCGTTGTGTCTTTCTCTTGCATGGGTTCGCTGCTATATGTGAGCATTGGCTGTAGACGTGCTCTCATCACCTGTAGGAGGGGGTCCAGTGATCGATCTGGGAGCACTTTCTTCAGGGGTTTCATTGAGAAGTAGAATGATGGACCCTTTGGACGGATGGCCTCTGGTTGGGGTTTAAACAAACCTCTGCTGTCTAATAGTACCCCAAGGTATTTATAATTGGCTACATGGTCTAGCCTCTGTTCATCCAGGAACCATGCAAGTTTTGTTGTTTTATTGTAGTTAACTGACATAACTTTTGATTTGTTTAGGTTGATCTTTAGTGCATTGTTTATTGAGAATTTGTTGGTAGTGTCCAGGATGTGTTGTTGTCCAATAGGGGACCGACTAATTAAGACTAGGTCCTCTGCGTACAGGAGGTGTGATAGCAAGATGTCTCCCAACCGTGGGGCATGCGATTTGGTTTTGTCCAGTTCTCCAGGAAAATCTGCGAGGAAAAGGTTAAACACCTTGGGGGCTAGAACGCATCCTTGTTTGAGACCTTTTGTGGTGTTGATTTGCCTTGAAAGGTGCGTTCCAGATCCCAGTTTATTCTTGACCCAAGTGTTGGTATGCAGTAGTATCAGGTGTTTTAAAAGTGGCCCGGGAAACTCCAATTTTTCCAGTTTCTGCCAGAGTTTTCTACGGTCTACATGGTCAAACGCAGCACTGTAATCTATGAAGCAAAGAAATAGCGAGCTCTCAGCTGTCTTAACCGCGTCTGCCAGAAGAGTTAGAGCTATAATATTAGTTATTGTGCCCTGACCTCTACAGAAACCGGTTTGGTTTGCTGGGATGATGTGTTTTGAAGTAGCTTAGGATGTTAGTTCATCCAAGAGAAGTCCTGCATAGTACTTTGCCTCTGTGTCAATTAAGGCGATAAGTCGATGGTTACTTGGATTGCTCCTTTTGCCCTGTTTATAGATAAGACTTATTATTGATTCTCTTCAGGTTGATTGATATATCGCTGTTTTACTAATATCCTGGAAGACTGGCGCAAGTGTGTCGCTCCAGAAGTCAGCGTCTTGCTTATATATTATTGGCGGGATTCCGTCGGGGCCAGGAGCACCTTCTAGTTTCCCTTTTGATATTTGTGGCTTGATCCTAGCCGCTGTTGCTGCGTGATTTTTTTCCTTCTTGTTTGCGGATCAATGATCTCCTGCCGTTCAGATAAAAGGTTAAAACCTGGCTCTTCCCTGGTTAGCCTAATTTCCCCTCTGGTCCACTCTCTCGCTCCTTCTCGGATTCTGTCAGCGCCAGGATGCCTGCAATGGTGATTGTTGCGCTTTATAAATTCTTAAAATAAATAAAATAAATAATATGGAGCTTGTTGTTCCTTTCTCCTCCAGATTTGCAAGCTTGGTCTCAGTCAGTTTGGAGTCATCATATACTTCCTGTTTGTGTATTCTTGTTTTGTTAGTGCTTGGGTACATCTTGATTGTCCCCCTCTGAGTTTTTATCGTTGAAGTGATTTGATAAATAGTGTGCCCATTCGGTTTCAGATATATGTGAGTTTATTCCTTAGTGACCTGGCCGTTGTAGGCTATGGATTGTTTTCCAGAATCTAGCGCTGTACTTCTGTTTCGAGTCATACACGATTTTCGCCCAGAGTTCCTCATTCATTTTCCTTTTCCTTTCCCAAGTCTTCTTTTTTTGCAGAGCTTTTGGGGTTCGCAACTCCTTTTGCAGGGCTTTATTGTTTGATTGTTTGCGGAGCTGCCTTAGGATCTGGTTTACTTTCCGTTTTCAGGTTTTTTATCTCTGGCGTGGTTACCTTTCCCAATATGTTGCATGGTATGTTCCCTTTGCAGGTTTCTTGCTCTGTGGCGTGTGTTCTTCCAAGTTCCATTACGAAGCCTCTAATGGGTTCTTTGTCAACCTTGTTATCCGGTGGAAGATTATTTTTGCATTGATTGTTAATTCTTCTACTTTATCGGTCTTGCACCTTATCCGTCTAAAGTTGGAGGTATACTCTGTCACAACGCTATCTCTTGCTTCAATGTAGTTCCCACTAGTGACGCCTAGTTTCACTTCTTGTGGCAGGTGGTCGCTTTGGCCATTTTCTCCAACCTTGAATGAACTTATTATATCAAACAGTGGTAGTGTCGCAAGGGTGAAGTCGAGGTGAGAAGAGGTGGTTGAGGAAAAATATGTTATTGCAGGTGATGTGTCCTCTTTAAATCGACCATTTAGTACTCTCAGGTTTAGCTGCTCCACATCTTTCAATATTTGGGTTGAGCATTGTGTTTGCTTATTTGTAGAGGCTGGGATTGGTTTGGTATTCCCCACGCAATGTTCAAATCCTGTGCTATTTCATCTTCTGATTTTTTTCCAAAAAGGTGAGGATTGAAATAGCCTGCCAGAAGTAAGTTCTCCATTCCCTTTCTTCCATGAGTCTTACCAGTTCACTGACCAGTTCTCTTGCCCCTTTTAGTCTGTGCTTGGGGTGTATGTATGTATTTATTATATATAGTAGTAGAGCAACCTGGTTGTTTTCAATTGTTATTGCTATTGCCTGTATGGCACTAGTGGGAGTGAATTTTACCATGATTTCTTCCATTGTTCCTATTTTTAGTATTGAGGCGAGTGACGCCAGGCCTCCTGAGCTGTGACCATAGGAAGAACCTCGAATTGCTGGGTGGATTTGAGTTGTGTATCCTTGTAGGGGTAACTCTTTCTCTTCCCAGGTTTCTTGGAGTAAAATCAATTGAATGATTTTAAATAGTTTCAAGCTTTTTTCCCCATTAAGAGAATCTGAGCATTTCCCCCAGGATTTGAACTGCTGAGTCATTTGTTTTCCATATTGTTTTTGTCATTTCGTGTCCATGTTGATCTGGGGAAGAGTGAAATTCTATTGCAAGTAGATCTGCTGTGTTAATATGTTTTACATTTTCAATTGAGTGGATGAGTCCTAGTATGTTGCCCCTGTTTAGGGTATCCACTCTTCCTCTGGATTTGAATTCTCGGATAAATAGGATGATGTCTGTCTCTTTTTTTCCGGGGGTCGGTACTCGCTGATGGGTTGCTAGCTCGTGTTGTTTGACCCTGTGAGTAAGAACCTGGTAAGATGAGAAGAAGACTGAATCTGCTGTCTGAAACATGAGAAGAACCCTAAATGACTAGGCCTGCTCTCCGTCTTGTACCCAGGACAAAGAATCAGACTCCAAGGGTCATAAGGCTAACTTCCTCTTCAATTTATATGGAAACAGCAAGAGACCTTCATTGCCACTGCCCAGCTGATCAGTGGTTATTTGTCCCGGACTGGACTCTGTCTAACACCCTGTGAGTCTTTGAGTGGCTCCCCTTAGATCCTGAGGGGCTTTAGAAGCATACTCCTTTAGTGGATTGGGGCCTAAAGGACTAAAGTCAGAAGGCAAAACATTTTTGTTTTCACCTGGACAAAACCTGGGTGGTTTAACCAAACAATGCTCCATTGTGGTCTGCATCCCAGGCCGCAAAGACCATTACCCATCATTCACACTCGATGTCGGGCGGACGTGCCGTTGTGGATACTGGTCCGGCTGACCTCCAGTCCGCAGTCTTGACTGCTAAATTTTGATGGAATCTCACTATCTCATCTCTACAGCACAAGTTTATAAAAGAAACAAGCATTGGCATAGTCAATAGGTCGCACCTTTGCGACCTTATAAGTGTTTACCCATGTAACAGTTGATGTTGTTGCACCAAGGATATTGTGCTGCATAACTAAATACTTGTAAGGTCCCAAAGGCGAGCCCTATTGTCTACTGAGGGTTATAGCAAAGGCAGCCCCTAAAGGGCGCCATAACAGCTGCCAGGGACCCAAAAACACCAGTTTGAGCCGCAGTAGCGTGCCCAACAAGGGGGAGGCAGCACTCATTTCCCACAGGATAAGAAAGCGCACCAAGGTTGGCACATAAACACTTGGTCAATGAGGACTCAAGTAATGTTTTAAACCCCCCTGTGGGGGACACTGCAGCACTTCAGCTGGAGCAACGGAGGGCTTAAAAGGAGGCCTTGCCCTTGCATAGGCTACATTTGTGGAGCAGGGACAGTGCACAGGACACAAGGGGTGTATTTGCTGGCAAAGAAGGCACACCGGCAAGACGGTGTGCCAGAGGAAGGCCACTTACCTGGGGATGCCTTATGGCAGGGTGAGTAGGCTGATGGGGGAGTAAGCGGAGCATGGAACTCGCAGCTTATATCCGTGGACACAAAATGGACAGACCAAGGGCGCGACTTAAGCCTAACAGCAGTAAGAGGCTACCACCTCGCAATATGAGAAAAACCAACAAGAAACTTTATGACTCAAAAAAAGTGACATGTATGATGGCCCTAACATGTAAAAGGTGTTGGAACTATGACAAGCAAATGATAGGACTGAATTGATCTATGACAGATAGGATTTATGAACCTTAACCAGTTTATAAGTTATGACCAGTCATTCGTTTATGAATTATGATCCTGTCGGAATGATTTATGACACTGTAATAATGATTAATGGCCTGCTATATTACTCTATGACTGGCTGCTCTGATTTAGGGCAATGACGTAAAATAGATAACACATGTTAATAAAACTGTGGCCAAGATTTCTCCCAAGAAAAACAAAAACACAAGTGCTGGTGTAATTTGTATTCACAAAAAGTACTGGTTGGAAGAGGCCAAGTACTTGGGTAATGTGTTGAGCTGCAGCAACAATTTGGGCTGAATGGTGATGACAGGAGCTGGCATGAAGGATAAATAATGTGGTTTTTAGTGTGCGTGGTTGAACACTGCGGTACTTCGTGTAGTTGACATGGTACGGTAAACTAGGGCTAAAAGACTCTCCGTTGTCTACTGAAAGCCCGTAGGTGGGCTGCTTTCCAATGTTTGTCGGGACACCCTTCTAAGGGGGGAGCATCAGCTCGAAGCTTTCACGTTTGCTTGTCTCACAAATATGAGGCACAAGGAGGTTGCCAGGCACACCCACCACACAATTATCAATTACTACTGCGTATCAGGAAGAATGTGACAAACCGGAATGAGGAACCGGAGTAAATACCATCACCATAGTTCTCGGGCAGAAGTATGAGTCAGTAAGTGGAAGTCTACACCTGACACCAGGGTTTCATCAGACTGTATCTCTGCATCAGAACAACCTGTCCTGCAGGGACTGAATGTTAGAGTGCGGACTCAAGTGCTACTTTCATTGTTTGCTTTGAGATATCTCTGTGTAGTGTGTGAGCAACAACGCAACTTAACTTGTAAGAAAAACTCTGCATCATTGGGTGGATTTGTCACCGTTCATACCTGTAGGACGCAGTAACTCCTTATTTTCACCAGAAAATGGCGCTACGCCAAGGGAAACCGGTGTATGCAGCGACTGCTCCGTTCATCTCTCCTGTTAGTGAGGTCTGAATGAAAAACAAGCGTGCATGCCTAAAAAAATGTCAGCAAAAGAGAAAGCGTTTCCATACCGGGAGTGAGCCAGGGGCACCCTGTCTTTGTAAATTAATTACAAACATATGGTGTCAAGCTCGCTCCCGCAAGGGAATTGCCAAACGAGCAGGCGTTGCCTTTGAAGGCAATGGAATGCGTGCACGTTTTTAAGACAAAACCAAACCGATTGCTAAAGGTCTTCTGCCTATACAGCGCAAGCGCACTGCTAGGCAAGACCTAAAAACTACCTATCCCAGCTTGAAAAAAAGTAGGAAACTCAAGTTCTCTGGCAGTTGATTTGTTATGCCTGCTCGATTTGTTTCTACTACATCAACTCCTGAGTTCCATGAACGCAGTTGGTCGCATGAGATGAGGAAAATTAGAGGCAAGTGATTTCTCTTGCGAGGCAAGTACCTTCTTGACTGAACTCATTTAGCCTGTTCATAGAAGTTCTTACATATTAGCCTTTGTATGGTCATTTCATTGATAGACTGTTTCAACTTTATAGGCATGCCAGTTCGTGACACCAAACAAGTCATACCACGCACACTAAGCAAAACGAAGCTGGTGGATTTTCATTGCTTATACAAGGCAAGTCCCCCCTTTTTGATAAAGCGAAGCGCACAGCATAGGAAATGCGCCTTCGTTAGCCTGTAGAAGAGTATGATGTTCACGCAACTGTAAAAATAAAAATAGGTCAATTAAAAATGTGTGCACACATGAAGCTACTCCACAGTTGTTTCTAAATTGAAAAACTTTAGAAACCCATCTAAACGCTAATTGATTAGTCAGACTTTTCTACGAGCTGTTCTGAACACGAAACTACCACTGATTCCAGACAGCAACAACACAGTATAAGGTACCTTAAGACACTGAAATCAGGTGTTGATTTTTAGGGACATGAGTCCCTTTCTCACTGCACCATCAGGATTCAAGCAAGCCGGGCCGAAGACGGCTGAAATGCCAGAAACCGGTCCCCGGTAGCTTGTCTCCTTTCTGGTGAAGAATTGGCTTGGTAGTTTAGTCTGCCCTGTTCCCATGATGCACTGGGCCAGGGACAGACTGATTTGCATATAGCCAGGTTCTGAGCTGGGATGGTGCAGTGAGATAAATAACGGTGATGGATCAAGCCCTGATCTTTGGACTGGGGAAGAGTGGTCTGCTTAATTCAGACACTCTGTTCATCACCACCCCCTTTTCTGAATCGTTTTTGGCCACTATAGGTGTGGCAGGGTTTACTCAGACATGAGTCCCTTTCTCACTGCACCATCAGGATTCAAGCAAGCCGGGCCGAAGACGGCTGAAATGCCAGAAACCGGTCCCCGGTAGCTTGTCTCCTTTCTGGTGAAGAATTGGCTTGGTAGTTTAGTCCGCCCTGTTCCCATGATGCGCTGGGCCAGGGACAGACTGATTTGCATATAGCCAGGTTCTGAGCTGGGATGGTGCAGTGAGATAAATAACGGTGATGGATCAAGCCCTGATCTTTGGACTGGGTAAGAGTGGTCTGCTTAATTCAGACACTCTGTTCATCATCACCCCCTTTTCTGAATCGTTTTTGGCCACTATAGGTGTGGCAGGGTATACTCAGACATGAGCCCCTTTCTCACTGCACCATCAGGATTCAAGCAAGCTGGGCCGAAGACGGCTGAAATTCCAGAAACCGGTCCCCGGTAGCTTGTCTCCTTTCTGGTGAAGAATTGGCTTGGTAGTTTAGTCTGCCCTGTTCCCATGATGCGCTGGGCCAGGGACAGACTGATTTGCATATAGCCAGGTTCTGAGCTGGGATGGTGCAGTGAGATAAATAACAGTGATGGATCAAGCCCTGATCTTTGGACTGGGTAAGAGTGGTCTGCTTAATTCAGACACTCTGTTCATCACCACCCCCTTTTCTGAATCGTTTTTGGCCACTATAGGTGTGGCAGGGTATACTCAGACATGAGTCCCTTTCTCACTGCACCATCAGGATTCAAGCAAGCCGGGCCGAAGACGGCTGAAATGCCAGAAACCGGTCCCCGGTAGCTTGTCTCCTTTCTGGTGAAGAATTGGCTTGGTAGTTTAGTCTGCCCTGTTCCCATGATGCACTGGGCCAGGGACAGACTGATTTGCATATAGCCAGGTTCTGAGCTGGGATGGTGCAGTGAGATAAATAACGGTGCTGGATCAAGCCCTGATCTTTGGACTGGGTAAGAGTGGTCTGCTTAATTCAGACACTCTGTTCATCACCACCCCCTTTTCTGAATCGTTTTTGGCCACTATAGGTGTGGCAGGGTATACTCAGACATGAGTCCCTTTCTCACTGCACCATCAGGATTCAAGCAAGCCGGGCCGAAGACGGCTGAAATGCCAGAAACCGGTCCCCGGTAGCTTGTCTCCTTTCTGGTGAAGAATTGGCTTGGTAGTTTAGTCTGCCCTGTTCCCATGATGCACTGGGCCAGGGACAGACTGATTTGCATATAGCCAGGTTCTGAGCTGGGATGGTGCAGTGAGATAAATAACGGTGATGGATCAAGCCCTGATCTTTGGACTGGGTAAGAGTGGTCTGCTTAATTCAGACACTCTGTTCATCACCACCCCCTTTTCTGAATCGTTTTTGGCCACTATAGGTGTGGCAGGGTATACTCAGACATGAGTCCCTTTCTCACTGCACCATCAGGATTCAAGCAAGCCGGGCTGAAGACTGCTGAAATGCCAGAAACTGGTCCCCGGTAGCTTGTCTCCTTTCTGGTGAAGAATTGGCTTGGTAGTTTAGTCTGCCCTGTTCCCATGATGCACTGGGCCAGGGACAGACTGATTTGCATATAGCCAGGTTCTGAGCTGGGATGGTGCAGTGAGATAAATAACAGTGATGGATCAAGCCCTGATCTTTGGACTGGGTAAGAGTGGTCTGCTTAATTCAGACACTCTGTTCATCACCACCCCCTTTTCTGAATCGTTTTTGGCCACTATAGGTGTGGCAGGGTATACTCAGACATGAGTCCCTTTCTCACTGCACCATCAGGATTCAAGCAAGCCGGGCCGAAGACGGCTGAAATGCCAGAAACCGGACCCCGGTAGCTTGTCTCCTTTCTGGTGAAGAATTGGCTTGGTAGTTTAGTCTGCCCTGTTCCCATGATGCACTGGGCCAGGGACAGACTGATTTGCATATAGCCAGTTTCTGAGCTGAGATGGTGCAGTGAGATAAATAACGGTGATGGATCAAGCCCTGATCTTTGGACTGGGTAAGAGTGGTCTGCTTAATTCAGACACTCTGTTCATCACCACCCCCTTTTCTGAATCGATTTTTAGGGAAGGCAAAAAAGATTGGACTATAACAATTCTAAACCACTGTTTCACATTACATTTTGCAGCACTGATCAAGTCACGGTCCTGAGGAGAACCCCACAAATCATGGACGGTACGAAATGTTTTGACCCAGCTTTTGGGGGAGGAATATCTGTATTGAATCAGTACTAGCTAATAAATATGGCAGATTGCCTATTCCTTTAGCATAAACATCCTGTCCCCACTAGCTCACACCGGCAGGACACCTAGGTGCACATGCATCAAAATAGACAAACGTGATTCTTTAATTGCGATTTTTAAGGAATCGCAATTAAAGAATCGCTATTGCCTATGCATGTAGGAATCACAAAATAATTGTGATTCCTACACATTCCCTAATTGCGAGTCACAAATTGCCACTCGCAATTAAAGAATTGATTCCCATGGATTACTATGGGCCTATAGGCCCATAGGAATCAATGGGAATTGCATGCGCAATTTGCGAGTACCCAATATGTATTCGCAAATTGCGCATGTAATTACAATGTTTGCAAGGGTGCCAAAAGGGCACACTGTGCACCCCCTTAAATTACAATTTCTCCACATGTTGCACACACACATACCCAAGGGCGTCTGTGTGTGTAACATGGGACTTTGAAAAATGCACTTTAGTCCCGACGATAGGTCACTGATGCCCTGCATTTCTAAAAGGTACTGTTTTGTGGGTCTTCCTGACACCGTAGCCCGTCCGCGGCGCTGCGGTCAGCCAGAACTGTTTGGATTTGTTGTTCACGACGCTGTGAATGCCCACAATGCATTAACAAACTTCCAAGGCAAACCACACCCTGAAACCCCATGAAAAGCCCTCAATCCCACACTGAGTGGGATTTATGAGGTGGAGAACAACAAACGTATGGTGGAGATTCCCTGCACTCGTAAAAGGAATAAAGTCTCTGTTAGAAATGGGATTTCTGGTTGGCTGAGGTTTGCACCAAAGCCAGGCAGAAACCACCACTCTAGTCAGGATAAGGGAGTTACACTCCAAAAATAACCCCCTTGTTAGCTTAGCACGAGCAGTCAGGCTTAACTTAGAGGCAGTGTGTAAAGCATTTGCACATAACCGACAGTAATACAGTGTAAGCACTACAAACGGACACAACACAAGTTCAGAAAAATATCCAATATTTTTATATACTCAAACAAGATCAGTTACGATAAGAATCCACTGTACAGTACTTTTAAAATAGTTGCGTTGCAAGATGTCTTAAAAACACAGTTCCTTGATGTCGTGAACAAGCAAGTCCAAACAGTTCTGGCTGGCTGCAGCATCGCAGGTCAGCTGCGGTGTCGAGAAGACCCGCCAACAGTACCTTTCAGAGATGCTGATCGTCGATGACCTCTCGTTGTCACGCCCGTTGCAGGTCGATCTCCTCACTGATGGAGTCAGGAGCACTGGCGTTTGCAGGCGTCGGGTGCTGCGGTGCAAAATGCAATGGTGCGGCATGCGGTGCCCTCAGGTTGCGGTGCGAGCAGCGGATTGGTGGCGGCATCAGATGGCGTTGCCGTTGAGACCAGGGTTGCGGTGTGAGATAAAGGTGGTGCTCGTCCCGGTGCTGGCAGGTCACAGTGCAGTAGCGGCGTCGCTGTCGCTGAAAAGCTGTCATCGGCTGACAACTCGAGTTGGTGATACCTGCGTTGGTAGGCCAAGGTCACTGTGTGGAATGAGGACAGTGTGTTGTATAGCTTCACAAGCGGTGCCCCCGAACCATGGTGGAAGCAGCGGCATAGAGTGCGGCGTGGAGTGGCATCGTCGGGGATACCAAGGCGTCATCGTGAAGCGAGGCGGTGCGGAGTGCGGTGCCTACAGGTCACGGTGCGAGCAGTGGCTCATTAGCCGCATCAGAAGGCGTCGTCAGTGAGACCAGGGTCAGGTGACGGCGTTGTGGCGGTGCTCTCTGCGGAGCCTTCAGGACACAGTGTCGGCAGCTGCATCGTAGATGGCGTCGGGCTTGAAGTCTTTCATGTTCCTGAGACTTTGTGAACAGGGGTCAAGCTCTACCTCAAGCCCTTAGAGATACTCAGCACAAGTAGAGAAAGTTCAGTCCAGTCCTTTCACTGCTTTGTTGGGTTGGCAGCTGCAGGCCAACCCAACAAAGCAAAAACACAGCAAAGGGGCAGTACTCCTCCTGACAGCACTACCAGCTCTTCTTCTTGGCAGGTTCCTTGATTCAAGCGAGTTTCAAAGTCTTTGGGTCTGGGCCCCAATATTCATATCAGCAATTCCTTTGTCCTCTGAAGGCAGAGCGGCCTGGACCTAGTTCAAACCAGTTCACGGTGCATTGTGCCTGGGTGCACCTTCTTTCTTTGTCAGTTTGGGCCTGGGTCCTCAGACGCACCACAGGTGGAGGAGCCAGTATTGGAAGGTGAGCTCAGCCCTATTCAGACCTAGGCGCTACTCCTCCCACCCATCTAGGTGCAGATGTGCCTATTCAACCTGGCAAAATCCCCCTGTCTCCCCCCAGCACCTGTCACTCACAAACCAGGCAGACAATACACACGTTAGCAGAGGCAGGATGGATGTTTAGGTCAGAAAATACCTACTTTCTAAAAGTGGTATTTTCAAACACAGAATGTTAAAACCAACTTCACTAAAAGATGTATTTTATCAGGCATACTAAACTCGAATTTCTACAATGTTCTCTGAGTAAGTTTGGATCATAGGATGTAATGACCGAACTGCCCATTCTGGCCTATGGAGAACAGGTAGCCTTGCAATAGTGAAAAATGAAGTAGGCTGTAATTCACTATCAGGACATGCCACACACACCAAGGCATGTACTACCTTTTACATACAATGCACCCTGCCCATGGGGGTACCCTGGGCCTATCTTAGGGGCGACTCACATGTAGCAAAGGGAAGGTTTAGGGACTTGCGAGTGTGTGCACTCGCCAAGTCGGCACAGCAGCCCCAGGCTGTGCACAGGCTCTGCGATGGCAGGCCAGAGTTACACTTTACGGGCTGTTTACGTGGGTGGCACATCCTGGGCTGCAGCCCACCAACAGCATTCAATTTATAGGCCCCAGCACTCGCAGTGCACTTTACGGAAGATTGACACATAAATCAAATATACCAATCATGGAAACACCAATCCATAACACATTTTATACGGGAGCACTTGCACTTTTCCCCTGGACAGCAGTGAGGAAAGTGCGCAGAATCATTACACCAGCAAAAACAGAGTCAAAAACCGGGAGGTCAGAAAGCAAAAAGTCAGGGGAGACATGCCAAAAGATGCCTAGTCTAATACATGTCCCCTCCAGCTGAAAGTAGGGAGAACTACCCACCATCTTGGGAGTACTCTTCACTGAGTCGGAAAGAACCTGGACAGACCATATGCAGCCGTGTTCTGTACCAGGGCGTTGTTCCACCGCAAAGTACGTCCCATATAGGGAAATGGACAACCTCAGCCCTTTTTGGATTCTCTCCCCTCATTTGCATTAACCATCTGAGGGGCCTGTGGTCGGTCTGATCCCTGAAGTGAGTCTCAAACAAGTAAAGTCTCAGCTTCTTCAGCGCCCATACCACAGCGAAAGCTTGCCTTTCTATGGCACTCCACCTCTGTTCCCTGGGAAGTAGTCTTCTGCTAAGGAAGACTACAGGCTGATCTAGGCCCTCTTTGTTCAGTTGTGAGAGCACCACTCCCACTCCATGCTCTGAAGCATCAGTCTGCACGATGAATTCCTTGGAGAAGTCAGTTGCCTTGAGCATGGGTGCCGTGCACATGGTGGTCTTCAAGGCATCGAAAGCTTTCTGGCACGACTCAGTCCAGATCACCTTCATGGGGTGCTTCTTGGAAATCAGCTCTGTTAAGCTGGCAACGATGGTGCCGTAGCCCTTAACAAATCTCCTATAGTAACCGGTGAGACCTAAAAAGGCCCTCACCTCTGAGTGGGGCTTTGGGGGCTCCAAAGCCAGAAGGGTGTCAATCTTGGGCTGTAGGGGTGCTACCTGGCTGCTTCCTATCTAGTGTCTCAAGTATACCACCGAACCCTGCCGGATATGGCACTTACTAGCCTTGATCGTGAGGCCTGAACCTTGCAGAGCCCTCAACACTTTCTCGAGGTGCTGTAAATGTTCTTCCCAGCTGGAACTGAATACAGCAATGTCATCCAGGTAGACAGCAATGAAATCCTCCAGTCCAGCCAACACCTGATTGACCAACCTCTGAAAGTTGTCAGGGGCATTCTTCAACCCAAAGGGCATCACCTGAAACTGGAAATGACCTTCTGGGGTTGAGAACGCTGATCTCTCCTTAGCCTCATGGCTTAAGGCAATCTGACAGTACCCAGAGGTCAAATCAAACGTGCTGAGGAACCGGGCAGCTCCCAACCGATCAATGAGCTCCTCAGCTCTGGGGATGGGGTGCTCGTCAGTCCTGGTGACTGCATTAAGCCCACGGTAGTCCACACAAAACCGCAGTTCTAGAGTGGCACCGGGTGCAGCAGCCTTCGGGACCAAGACCACTGGGGTGGCCCAAGGACTGTGCGAGGGCTCAATCATCCCTAACGCCAACATCTTAGAGACCCTCTCCTTGATGCTGGCTCTGACCCGATCAGTCAACCTGTAAATCTTGTGCTTTACCAGAAGGCTGTCACTAGTGTCCATGTCATGGGTACACCAGTGAGTAACATCGGGGGTCAGAGAGAACAGTGGGGCGAACTGTCCCAACAACTGACTACAGTCCCCATGCTGCTCTTGAGTCAGTGCAGGGTAGGTTAGGATCACACCCTCCACTGACCCTCCATGCTACTTGGTAGACAGGAGGTCAGGAAGAGGCTTAATCTCTTCTTCCACCCCATCATCTGTCGCCAAGAGCATACTCACTTCGGACCTCTCGAAGGGGGCTTGAGGTGGTTCACGTGACGGACCCTCAGGGTTCCTTGGAGACTGCAAATTCACCAGGTAGGCAATGTCACTTTTGCGCTCCACCACCTCGTATGGCCCAGTCCACTTGTCATGCAAGGAACAAGGTTCCACTGGGTCCATGACCCACACTTTTTGCCAAGGTTGAAATTTGACCAGAGTGGCATTCTGGTCATACCACTTCTTCATTTCTTCCTTGCTTGCTTCTAGGTTTGCCCTAGCAAGTTTCCTGAAGCGGGTAGTCTGGTTTCGGAAGGCCAGCATGTAACTAAGCACATCCTAGGGAGTTTTCCTTGGAGCTGCCTCCCAGCCCTCCTTCACCAAACTAAGAGGTCCTCGGGCAGGGTGGCTGTACAGGAGCTCAAAGGGGCTGTACCCAAGAGACTTCTGAGGCACCGCTCTGTAGGCAAAAAGTAGGCATGGTGAGGTGACGTCCCACTTACGCCTCACGGGTTTGATTAGACCCTTGATCATGCCCTTCAAGGTTTGGTTGAATCTCTCCACCAGACAGTTTCCTTGGGGGTGGTAAGGAGTGGTGAACTTGTAGGTTACACCATACTCCTTCCACAGGGATGTCATATACTTGGATATGAAATTGGTCCCCCTGTCAGAAACCACCTCTCTAGGGAATCCCAGGCGGGAAAAAATCCCCATTAACACCCAGCCCTCCACTGGCACAGTCGTTGTCCTGAGAGTGATTGCTTCCGGGTACCGGGTGGCGTGGTCCACCAAGACCAGGATGTACCTTTTGCCGATGGCTGTCTTGGGATCCAGTGGCCCCACAATATCCATCCCTACCCTTTCAAAGGGTGTTCCAACAACAGGAAAAGGTTGGAGAGGAGATTTGACCTTCCTCCCACTCTTACCACTTGCCTGGCAGGTTTGGCAAGACCTACAGTGTGCATCTGACTGCCTTTGCATTTGGGGCCAAAAGAAGTGGGTGACAAGCCTGTCAAAGGTCTTGTCCTGCCCCAAATGTCCTGCCAAAGGCATGTCATGAGCCAGACCCAGTAGAAAAGGCCATGAAGCACTGGGGTACCACCAGTACACGGGCTGACCCAGGCTCAGCAACCTTAGGCTCACTGTATAGGCGACCATTCTCACAGTAGATCAGATGTGACCCGGACTGATTTCCAGCTACCTGGTCTGCAGCCTGTCACCGCAGACCCTCCAGAGTAGGGCATACACTTTGCTCACGGTAGAACTCCTCCCTGGTGGGACCCCCGTCTTGCTGCCAATGATGTCTCCTAGTTCGACTACCTGCAACCCTGTAGGCACTGGGGCATCCCCCTCAAGGTCCACCTCCTCCCGGTCCATGGGAACTTCGAGGGCCGGTTTCCCGCACCCCCTGAGCTTTCTCTTGGCAGGGACTTGAGCCACTGTTTCAGGCTCCAAGTCCTCTCGATCACCATCTCTGGCCACCATTGACCGAGTAGACATGCATGCCCACTCTGGCAACCCAAGCATCTCCAAGTGAGACCTGAATTCAACATCCTTCCATAAGGAATGTTCCAGGTCATTACCTAGCAGACAATCTACCGGCATGTAAGGGCTCACAACCTCCCTCAAGGACCCTGAGACCCCCCCCCCATTCAAAGGGAACCGGCGCTTCCTTACACTGGCGCTCCGAATTGTCTACAGCAACTACTTGGTGGAATGCCCCTGGGACTACCTGCTTCACAGAGACCAGGTGACACAGGACTGAGGTCACACTGGCTCCAGTATCTCTGAGATCCTCCAATCTTTTTCCATTATTGGTCACCCAGGTGCTATATTTCTTTGTGTTAGGGGGCACCTGTTCTCCTCGGACCATCTCACTGTCCCCTAGTGAGACGAGGGTCATTTCTGTGGGATCCCCACCCTACAGTGGGCACCCCTCCTCCCCAAGCACTTCACTAGCCAACACCTTGGTCTGTCCACCGGTGGGTGGCTGTGTCCCCTTTGGGCACCTGGGGTCCCCCTTCATGTGACCCACCTGATCACATGCATACCACTTGCGGGGGCCAGTCTCAGCAGGCTTCCCTATAGAGACTCCTTTCTTCTTATCATCTGGGGCTGGGAACCTTTACCATGGGTACTAGTTTGGGGCCCTTTAGAGAACTCCTGACTTTTACCCTTGTCCCCCCACTCTTCTGCTGGGGACCCTGCCAAACTTTGGCATAGTCTCCCCCAAACACTTTCTTGTGAACCCTGGTAGTCATCCAGCGGTCTGCTTCCATAACAAGCTTCCTGGGGTCAGTTAGCTACCGCCTCGGCGGGTCTTGGACTCAAAAATTCCACGGACCTGATAATTCTCGTCTCAGTGCCTATTCCAATCGTGGAGTCCCACTCTGCAACTCTGGGCAATAGCTTGCTTAATCTCCACAACGGCCCCCACAATGCTAAGGATGCCTGGCCTCCACCTAAGGGGTGCCCAGGAGTGGACGCCTCACAGGGAAAGCCAGGATGGGTTCCACAGCGGTATTCGTACAAGCGCCTTGAGACCCTTGCGGGTGAGTAGTGTGCTATACAAGTATCAATTTTACATTTACTGTCCACTAGGTGCTGGCTCAGATCTGCAAAACATAGACTAGACAAGTGGTCCCATCCAATCAAATTGTAGAGCCCCTGAAAATCAGTTACAGTACTGCCCTTCGCCCAGCCATCCAGCGACCTACAGAACATATCCACACATTTAAACCAAGTGTTGGCCTCAGACTTTTTACTGGAACTAAACTGATCACTGTACTTTTCACAAGTGAGTCCATACCTAGTGAGGAAAGCGTCTTTCATGTCAGCATAGGTGAGGTCCTGCCCCTTACCCAAAGCTATCAGGGTATCCCTAGCTTCCTCAGGAAAGAGAGGCCACAACCCCACACCCAAGTTCTTCTCAGGTACCCCATTCATATGAATAGATGACTCGTACCCTTGAAACCACTGTTGAATGTCATCACCCTTCTCGTTCTTGGGGAAGTGTACAACCCTGTCTGTGTGTGCTGAAAAGTGTCTGCCATCGTCTGAGCAGTTTCTACTGTTTAGCTCCAGTGCCTTGGTCATTCTCTTATGATCTAGTATCATCTTCCTTTCCTCCATGGCTATTCTTTTCTCTTCCCTCTCACTTTCTATTCTGAGTTTCTCCAATTCAAACTTCCATGCTTCACGCCTGTCCTCCAGCTCCTCTGGGGACAAGCTACTGCTGCCCGGCCTGGAGGTTCCCCTCCTCCCAAGAGCACATCTCCCTTTGTGCCAAGCTCATCCACCTCTCCACTGAGGTTACCAGAGGCACACAGGCATGTCTGGCTGCTAGACAGGCCCTCAGCGCCTTTTGTAGCTCATCCTTCGTGGTGAGGCCTCTGACCTGGACTTTCAGGTTCTTGCAAATCGATTTCAACTCTTTCACATTGTAGATTTCCAATCAATCCTCCTCAAAGGCAATTTCTACTGATGCAATCGATGATGCAATGGATTCCAGCATGTTGAAGTAGCAAGTTAAAAAAAAAGAACCTGTATGTGGTACGTAATGGTTTGCGATATGGTAGTAGTGCACACCAAACACTGTAAGTCAAGTGCAAACAGAAGTCCTATCCTCACCGCTGACAACCAATGTTAGAAATGGGATTTCTGGTTTGCTGAGGTTTGCACCAAAGCTAGGCAGAAAACACCACTCTAGTCAGGATAAGGGAGTTATACTCCTAAAATAACCCTTGCTCACCCCCTTGGTAGCCTTGCACAAGCAGTCAGGCTTATCTTAGATGCAGTGTGTAAAGCATTTGCACATAACCAATAGTAATAAAGTGTAAGCACTACAAACGGACACAACACGAGTTTAGAAAAATATCCAATATTTTTATATACTCAAACGTTTAAGACCAATTACGATAAGAATCCACTGTACACTACTTTTAAAATAGTTGGGTTGCACGATGTCTTGAAAACACCATTCCTTGATGTTGATAGCTCGTCCGGGCTATCATGGTGTCGTGAACAAGCAAGTCCAAAAATTTCTGGCTGGCCACAGTGTCGCGGGTCAACTGCAGTGTCGGGAAGACCCGCCAACAGTACCTTTCAGAGATGCA
The DNA here is from genome assembly GCF_964263255.1 of Lissotriton vulgaris. Lineage (NCBI taxonomy): Eukaryota > Metazoa > Chordata > Amphibia > Caudata > Salamandridae > Lissotriton > Lissotriton vulgaris. Next base: position 363,353,709 of record NC_141695.1, on the reverse strand, counting down.
GGTCCTCGATGACCTCTCGTTGTCATGTCCATTGCAGGTCGATCCACTCTCTGATGGAATCAGGAATGCTGGTGTTGGCAGGTGTTGGGTGCTGCGGTGTAAAGTGCAGCGGTGCGGAGTGCGGTGCCCTCAGGTCACGGTGCGCGCAGTAACTCGGTGGCGGCGTCAGATGACGTCATCAGTGAGACCAGGGTTGCGGTGTGAGATGAAGGCGGTGCTCGTTATGCTGTTGGCAGGTCACGGTGCAGCAGCGGCCTCACTGTTGCTGAAGCGCTGTCATTGGCTGACAACTGGAGTCGAAGATACCGGCGTCGGTAGGCCAAGGCTGCGGTGCGGAATGAGGGTGGTGCGTCATATAGCTTCACGAGCGGTGAACCCAAACGACGGTGCAAGCAGCAGGGTTGCGTCCGGCGTGGAGTGTCGTCATCGGGGATACCAAGGCGGCGGCGTGAAGCGAGGCGGTGCGAAGTGCGGTGCCCACAGGTCACAGTACGAGCAACGGCTCGGTGTTGGCATCAGCAGGCAGCGTCGTATACAGCGTCAGGCTTGAAGTCTTTGATGTTCCTGAAACTTTGTGAACATGGGGCAAGCTCTACCTCAAGCCCTTGGAGATGCTCAACAAAAGTAGACAAAGTTCAGTCCAGTCCTTTCACTGCTCAAGGCAGAAGCAGCAGATGCAGGCCAACCCAACAAATCAACAACACAGCAAAGAGGCAGTACTCCTCCTGACAGCTCTTCCAGCTCTTCTTTTTGGCAGGTTCCTTGATTCCAGCAAGGTCCAAAGTCTTGGGGTCTGGGCCCCAATATTTATATCAGCAATTACTTTGTCCTCTGAAGGCAGAGGGGCCTGGACCTAGTTCAAACCAGTTTGGTGTGCATTCTGCCAGAGTGCACCTTCTTCTTTTGTCAGTGTGGGCCAGGGTCCTCAGATGCACCACAGGAGGTGGAGCCAGCATTGTGTAAGGTGAGCTCAGCCCTATTCACACCTAGGCACTACTCCTCCCACCAATCTAGGTGTAGATGTGGCTATTCAGCCCGGCTGAATCACCCTGTCTCCCCCCAGCTCCTGTCACTCACAAACCACACAGACAATACACACGTTAGCAGAGGCAGAATGGATGGTTAGGTCAGAAAATACCTACTTTCTAAAAGTGGTATTTTCAAACACAGAATGTTAAAACCAACTTACCTAAAAGATGTATTTTATCATTCTGAGTTCAGGCATACTAAACTCGAATTTCTACCTTGTTCTCGGAGTCAGTTAGGATCATAGGATGTAATGACCGAACTGCCCATTCTGGCTTACGGAGAACAGGTGGCCTTGCAATAGTGAAAAACTAAGTAGGCTGTAATTCACTATCAGGACATGCCCCACACACCAGGGCATGTCCTACCTTTTACATACAATGCACCCTTCCCATGGGGGTACCTTGGGCCTACCTTAGGGGCGACTCACATGTAGCAAAGGGAAGGTTTAGGGGCTTGCGAGTGTGTGCACTCGCCCAGTCGGCACGGCAGCTCCAGGCTGCGCACAGACTCTGCGATGGCAGGCCAGAGTAACACTTTACGGCTGTTTACATGGGTGGCACAATTAAGGGCTGCAGCCCACCAACAGCATTCGATTTAGAGGCCCTGGCACACGCAGTGCACTTTACTGGGGACTGACACATAAATCAAAAATACCAATTATGGAAAGACCAATCCATAACACATTTTATACAGGAGCACTTGCACTTCCCCCTGGACCGCAGTGAGGAAAGTGTGCAGAATCATTGCACCAGCAAAAACAGAGTAAAAAACCGGGAGGTCAGAAAGCAAAAAGACAGGGGAGACATGCCAAAAGATGCCAAGTCTAACAGTCTACCAGAAATCCCTTTGTGAATTCCTTAAAGGTGTAAGTAACTTATGTTAAGAACTAAATTTAACTTTCCGACTAGGTCCAATGGTCCTTACGAATTCATATAGGTGGACATAACTATTATTGTTTTTGCGAATCTTTTTTTGCTTTTCCACATAATTTATTATTATTTTTCTCATTGAGGCATAAACTAGGGGAATTAAATTATGTCAGTTTGTGGAATGAATATTTTGGATTGTTCTGTTTTTTGTGGCACTGTAGCCTCCTCTTGAAACAAGCACAAAATGTTTCATGAAGGAGAAATTAGTAAAATGTGATTGGCATATCATGTGAGCACCTTAATTAATATATAGGCAGTATCAAAAATGTAGATTTATCTTTGATTTTAACTCATGCAATTATAATGAAATTTTAGCAATTACAATTATTATGATGTCATCAGAATTTTATTCATGTGACATAATTCCTGGGAAGATTCAGGATTAAATGCAGTCACATCACTTCCTGTGATGTCATTGAGGTCAAAGGGTGTATGATGTTACTTTCACTACCCCTACTAGTTTGATGAATCAACGCCCATGCATCTGCTACACCAACCCCATGCATCAGATCTGGCTTGCACACAATTTGGACATGGGGACCATCCATGGAAGCAAAGGATTGCACTATGTCCAAGGCAACTCATCATGCAAGCTTAGGCTGCCTCAGAATCGGATGTAGCCCTGTCGCAGTTACTGCCACTATGGAGTGGTGTTTTATCAATACAGGGGTTTTGTCCTACGGGACCAGGCTGGACACTATAAACTTGGAAAAAGACAAGGGTGCCTGGTCTCGAGTTTGAGTGCTGTTTTTTAATTGTCAGCAACAAAGCTTCAAATTAATTAGAAAGCTCGTGAATACTTTCACATGTTTACATATTTAGAAATTTTTTTATAGTTACGAGGTTTCCACACAACCTTTACATGAACTGTGCATCAACATTAAACACATATAGTGAAAACATAATTGAAAATGTTGTTCAAAATGTGAAAACAAGTCTTATATGTAAATAAATGACATAAAAAAATTTCATGCGTACAAGGTACAATCATTTGATTCATAGGTACACCAGAAACAATCAAATCAGTCCTGTCTGCCTATTTCTTTAACTAATTCGGACTGGAAGTCACCATAGGCTTTTATTTTAAATCAAATTAAGTCCAACAGCCTGGGACTAGTATTTTTTGCCTTAGGTGAATAAAGGGATGAATCCTTTAAGAAAGCCGACGCGTTTCCAAACCCGTTCCTAAATGTGTCGGGTTTTTCTTCAGGGCAACCTGGGTACCTGATGGTGTAGAAAATAAAAAAGACTTCATTTAGTGCCAACTCCTGTTTGTTTTAAAGCTATACTTGACGCTGATAGGAACATGGGAATACCTTTTTGTTCCTGCGCAGTGAAGTCATCAAGATGCAGTGAAGGAAATTTTCTAACCTGTAGTTATGAAAGGAGACATTGTTTGTCCCTGTTTTACGAACGGAAGGCATTTCTTGTTTTACATGACAATCGTGTGAATCAACACTTATTTGGGAATAGCTTGTAATGTGGCCCGGTTTTGTTGTGACGTATTTTGTGTGTTTTACCCCATCTGACGAAAAAAGACTGGTTTTATTTGTCTGTGGATCTCAGTTAGTGGGTGCTTAATATATATGATTGTTTAAAAGCGGCTTACTTGGGGCGGCACTCTTTTTGGTCGCGGTGCTTCTCCTTTAATGATTGCGCTGCCGCGGGAACTCTGTCCGGCTGCAAATAAATCAAGAAACTAGGTGTAATTTAACTCGTTTTGGCACGATTTTGAATCTACGAGTGTTGAGTGTGTATCTGCTCACCTTATTCTTGGTTTATTTCTGCCTCACTGGCTCCTGCTGCTGTTTGGGGTGCTCCTCCAAATGCGCTGAATTAGTCACAGGAATTCGGTACTTCAGTCACATGCTTATGTATGTGGCCGAGACTTCTGGGAGTTGTAGTTCTTATTTGGACCGGGCTGTGCTATGTGACATGCGATTCCTTTCGTGATTGCTCCTGCGAGTGTGGATGTGAGTTGCAGACTCGCAGGTGGATACAGTCGTGTGGGCGGTGTTCACAGAGTTTAGTGTATGTTTCTTTGTAGTTCGGTCAGTTCGTTCATACCATCAACCACGCAATTGAACTTTAATATTAAGTATGCTTCTCTTTGCAATAGTAATGATTCAACATCTCCACCACGTGTGGGAATTTTAATTGCGGACAGTACTGTCCATTTGAATTCTTTTTCTGTGTGACCACATTGTTGAAAATGCTGCACCATTGGGGCTGTGATTGTGTTTTGTTTGATTCGGGACCGATGTTGGGCTATTCTTTGATTGATTTGTTGTGTTGTTTTGCCTATGTATAATTTCGGGCAGGGACAGGTGATTGCATAGACCAGATTGCGACTTTTACAATTTGTGAATTCTTTGTGTGTCCACTTAATGGTGTTGTGCTCGAACTCTGTGCCTTCCACTGTACTGGCACAGGACACACATGTGCCACATTTATGGTGTCCTTCTATTGGTTTGAGTCTCCAAAGGGCGCGTAAATCTGATTTGGCCTGACTAATTCCTAAATCTGCACGAACCAACTGTTGCCCTATACTTCTGTTCTTTTTGAGAGCAAATAGTGGTTTTTCAAATGGTATGTCTAGCCCAGACACTAAATGCCAGTTTTTGAGGATAATTGCTTTGAATCTGTTAGTGTATGGTCCGAATGTCTTTACGCATACCAGCTTCTCCCAGGGTGTTTTTTGTTTCTTGGTCAGGAGCTCTTCCCTTGGTGTATTCCATGCTCTTTTGGTGGATTGTTTGAGCATTTTGCTCGGGTAGCCTCTTGCTTTTAACTGATTACTTAGGATTTCTGCGTGGGCTTCAAAGTCCTCCTTTCTGGAGCAGTTTCTCCTGATCCTAAGCATTTGGCTATAGGGGAGGTTTGCTTTTAGATTTTGAGGGTGGTGGCTTTTGTAGTGGAGGATTGTGTTTTTGTCTGTTTCTTTACGATTTAAAGTTGTGGTGAGCTTTTGATTCTGTGGCGACACCTCTACATCCAAGAATGTGAGGCGGACATTGCTAGAAGAGATGGTGAATCTGATGTCTGGGTGTCTCGTGTTCAGCCAATCATGGAAACGAATTAAAGTTTCTGTGGTACCGTTCCATTGACACCAAATATCATCAATGTAATGATACCGCGTTATGATGTGGTTGCGGTACGGGTTGTTTTGGTACACAAACCGCTCCTCATACAGGGCCATGAAGAGGACCGCCATCTCTGGGGCATAGGGACACCCCATGGCAGTCCCCTTCACGTGCATGTAGAACTTGTCCATGAATCGGAAATAATTCCTCTTGAGTGCAATTCTAGCTAAGGCTAGTATGAATTCTGTGGGTACTCTTTGTGGTTTAGGGCGTGTTTCCAGGAAATACTCCAGGGCCTCTAGGCCCTCCTCCTGGGGGATCTGGGTGTATAGGGAAATCACGTCAAAGGACACCATTAAATGTTGACTGTCATCAAATTCGGAGCCTTCAATTTTATTGATAAAGTCCATGGTGTCCCTCAAATATGATTTAACCTGGCCCATAAAAGGTTTTAGGAACACGTCCACGTACTTTGCCAGAGGTTCCAATATTGAATCACACCCGGAGACTATTGGCCTCCCGGGTGGTTCGGTGATGTTTTTATGTAATTTGGGCAAGAAGTAAATTACAGGAGTACGCGGTTTCTTTTTGGATAGGTACTCAAATTCTTTTGGACCTAAGATACCCAAGTCAAATCCCTCTGTTAGTCTAGCGGAAATTTCTTTTTGGATTTCATGGATTTCGTGGTGGAGATGTTGAATCATTACTATTGCAAAGAGAAGCATACTTAATATTAAAGTTCAATTGCGTGGTTGATGGTATGAACGAACTGACCGAACTACAAAGAAACATACACTAAACTCTGTGAACACCGCCCACACGACTGTATCCACCTGCGAGTCTGCAACTCACATCCACACTCGCAGGAGCAATCACGAAAGGAATCGCATGTCACATAGCACAGCCCGGTCCAATAAGAACTACAACTCCCAGAAGTCTCGGCCACATACATAAGCATGTGACTGAAGTACAGACTTCCTGTGACTAATTCAGCGCATTTGGAGGAGCACCCCAAACAGCAGCAGGAGCCAGTGAGGCAGAAATAAACCAAGAATAAGGTGAGCAGATACACACTCAACACTTGTAGATTCAAAATCGTGCCAAAACGAGTCAAATTACACCTAGTTTCTTGATTTATTTGCAGCAGGACAGAGTTCCCGTGGCAGCGCAATCATTAAAGGAGAAGCACCGCGACCAAAAAGAGTGCCGCCCCAAGTAAGCCGCTTTTAAACAATCGTATATATTAAGCACCCACTAACTGAGATCCACAGACAAATAAAACCAGTCTTTTTTCGTCAGATGGGGTAAAACACACGAAATACGTCACAACAAAACCGGGCCACATTACAAGCTATTCCCAAGTAAGTGGTGATTCACACGATTGTCATGTAAAACAAGAAATGCCTTCCGTTCGTAAAACAGGGACAAACAATGTCTCCTTTCATAACTACAGGTTAGAAAATTTCCTTCACTGCATCTTGATGACTTCACTGCGCAGGAACAAAAAGGTATTCCCATGTTCCTATCAGCGTCAAGTATACCTTTAAAACAAACAGGAGTAGGCACTAAATTAAGTCTTTTTTATTTTCTACACCATCAGGTACCCAGGTTGCCCTGAAGAAAAACCCGACACATTTAGGAACGGGTTTGGAAACGCGTCGGCTTTCTTAAAGGATTCATCCCTTTATTCACCTAAGGCAAAAAATACTAGTCCCAGGCTGTTGGACTTAATTTGATTTAAAATAAAAGCCTATGGTGACTTCCAGTCCGAATTAGGTAAAGAAATAGGCAGACAGGACTGATTTGATTGTTTCTGGTTTACCTATGAATCAAATGATTGTACCTTGTACGCATGAAAATTTTTTATGTCATTTATTTACATATAAGACTTGTTTTCACATTTTGAACAACATTTTCAATTATGTTTTCACTATGTGTTTAATGTTGATGCACAGTTCATGTAAAAGTTGTGTGAAAACTCGTAACTATAAAAATGTTTCTAAATATGTAAACATGTGAAAGTATTCACGAGCTTTCTAATTAATTTGAAGCTTTGTTGCTGATAATTAACCCTTTCGATGCTGATGACGAGCTCAGCTCGTCATCACCCACGGGTGTCGTGTGCTGATGACGAGCTGAGCTCGTCATGACAGCAGCAAACTGGCAATTTGCAGCACAGCGCAAAAATCCCCGCAGCAGCCATGTGGTTAAAAAACAGCACTCTTGTCTTTTTCCAACTATGGAGTGGTGGGCGGCAGGGCAGCAGGAGCATCAGTTGGGGAGCCGGGGTTTGAATTAAGAAAATGTAAAAAAAAAACATTACTTGATCCTGCTGCCGCCTAGCGCTTTGGTGCTCACCGTTATGCTTCTGCCAACAGTCATACTATGAGAGCAGCGTAGGGATTGGCCTAAGTGGGCTGGTTTTCGCTCCACTCAGGCACAAGGAGTCTGTGCCTTTTCCTAGCCCTGCTGTAGAATAAAGCGGGGTTAAAGAAACCTAAGTGTACATGTCTGTTTGGCTGACCTCGTATGGCCGGCCAAACAGACATGGGCACTTAGAAGTGCACAATATACCACCTCCTCCCTCCCATGCCCCCGCCCGACCCTCCTTACACATGCTGGCTCAGAGCCAGCAGCTGAAAACTAAAACAATTGTAGAATATCTTTTTAATTTTCAGCTGCTAGCTTTGAGCCAGTGGGGCGACGCTCCTCCGCCTTTGTAAAGCCTACACAACATTAACAAGTGGCAGTAGCAAGCTATAGTAATAATAATGTAATACTAACTCCCACTTTTTTCCCTGTAATCTAAAATGTCCAGAAAGTTGCAGTAGGGCAGCCTAAACGTGAAAGGCTGCAATTGAGATGCATGTACAGAGCGCAATCTAGAAGCATTCCAAACTACCAACGCACAGAACATTCTCTTTTTAAAAGATGCAAACACCACATATCATTTAATCAATGACGTGAAAGGTAAATGTTTTAAATGTGCTTATCACCTTAACCTGCTGTTTGTTTTCGCTACTAGAGTGTTCTAAAATCATGTCTTCCTATAAATGTGAAAGATGTGCCTGTGACCAAGAGTAGGTGAAATTGAAATCTGAAATTGAATTATGAGATTTACAGTAATTCGACTATAAATTTATTAAAGCATATGGCTGAATCGAGGTTCCAAGTTGTTTGGGATTAGCGCATTTATTTCACATTGCTAGTTTCACAAGTAATGGGGAAAATTGGCATTTATAAAACCTGTTAGAATAGGAGCAGAAACTCCGATTCCTGTACTTATTTACATTCCTCAGGCAAAATCTTTAATCCTGTGGTAATCGTGCACCTCAGAATTAGTGTACCTGCGGTATCAGTAATTCCTGGGATCAGATTGATCAATGCAGTGGTCCCACACAGCCTGTAATCCATATTATTACATCATACTATTACTGCTGGGCTACTGAGGACTCCAGCTGCTGCTTAAGAACCTTGGGTCTCATTCCTCTATATGGTTATGGAACTCCTCAGTGGCTGGCAATATTCTTCTAATGTGCAAAAGGGGGTACTTTATCCAGTATATAATGTGTGTTTCACCATAGACTGGCAAATATTTCTATAGGCATAGGGGGACTCGAGAGATAAGCCTACATGTAAAGAGTTGTGAAGGTTGAAGGTACCTTACAAAGTATAATATTGCTAATAGTCCTAATTGATTATGCAATTTATGTATTAAATAACCAAATTCCTGTTTGATTTTACCGTTTGTGTGGGCCTGATAGTGACTCGCGTATTTGGGTACCTGAAAATTCCCTGAGATTATGCTTAGTTACGCCAGAAGCGCAATTGTGCGTTTGGCGCTATTTTTTATCTCAATACTGTCTCCTCGTGTCCAAAATGGGCTCGAGAATGCGCTTTGCTCTAAGAAATAGCACAATATGCAACAAAACACAAATAGTGGATGTGAGCAGCCACTTGTGCTTGCTAATAAGGCTCTTAGGGGAAGATTTTTCCCCAATTTACTCCCAGTGTTTGGAGATATTGGCTTAGTCCAAAATGCACCCTTGCGTCCAAATTGGAATGAAATAGTGCTAAATGTAGAAGAACATAAGTAACTAGCGTTAGCACTCACTAAATGTGCTTTTTATTACACTGGTGTAACACCGCATTACCAAAATGAATCCGATTACTCCGGCGCAATCGACATTATGCCCGGGCTTACCTTTGTCATCAGTGGCAGTACAGTACATTGGTCCTCTTCTTCAACAAATTCTGTACTCATGATAGTTGCCAGACACAAAAATAAAAACAAATTCCTAATGAAATTCTTTGAAATATGTGGCCACCTCTATGGAACGAAATATTGCGTTTTGCTCACAAGTCGTTAAAATATAGGTTCTTAACCTTTGCCCCACCCTGGGCAAAGCTCTGAACCACAAAACAAGACATAAAGATACATAAACAAGTATACATAAAAGGGATGCACATAATATGAGATACGGGGGCAGATTTATGAGGCCCTTGCGATTCTTTGCGCCGCAATTTTGTCACTTTATTTGACGCAACGGCGGCGCAATCTAGGAGATGCGTCACGTTGTAAAGCCCTAAACCATAAAGAGGCGTTCCTGCGCAGGGGGGGCGTTCCTGCGCAGGAACGCCTCCTAAAAGTGTCTGAGTGAAATCTATAAGATTTCACTCAGTCACTTTCAGGCCAATGCTGCGTCAAAACCCTGCGCCTGCTTGAAGCAGGCGTAGGTCTTGACGCAGCATTGTGAAGATGGGGCAACCCCGAGCCTTGCTGGAGCTGCAACTCCACCAATGCACCACCTTTACAGCACAGATGCGTCACGCATCTGTGCCGTTTTTGCCCCATGGTGCACCGCATTGTAAATGCGGCGCACCATGGGTGGCGGAGCTGTGGCGCACTGTTGCGCACATTAACTGGCGCATCCCTGGGGATGCGCCAGTTAACATAAATCTGCCCCAGGGTATTTAATTCGCAAAGAAAAAATACACAAAAATTGAAGTTTTAATTTTAATGACAGTCTGGTACTTTTCAAACTTTGATTTTGTTTCAAAAAGATGAAGCAATATGCTTGACTCTAGCAAGCCGCTATGTCTTTTTTGCTCCTAATGCATGTTCTCTTTTTGTCCGTACACCATTAATTAAATTCAGCGATGCCACCAATCCTCCATACTAGATTGTGTTTACTGCACCTGTGCAGCTCTGGCAATCCAGCTAAGGATGCCAATGTAATGTATACCCTGCAATTTTAAAATCATTCACATTTCCAAAGCGTTTAACTTTTTTTAATTTTCAATTTTGCTTTAATCGTATATCTAATTTACTAATCTTGAATCATTTTCTATCAGATGTCGAACCCCTAAGTAGGTGTCATGGACAGGGCCAGCTTTAGCGCAAGTGATGCCCAGTGCGACCATTTTTATTTACGCCCCGTGTTTACCTCCTTCCCAACAGATTCCATCACTAGCACCCTCCACCACTGCCCCTCATTTTTCCATAGCCCTTTATCACATATGTTTTATTTATTTTAAAGTGCTGGTTGGGATTGGCTTTACTAATAAGAATGTATTCCTCCCTAAACTAAATCTTTTCAGCACCATTATGAATAGACAATGAAAAAAGAGGGGGAGGGGCGGAGGGAGTGGAATAGTGTTCTAACCTATACTATGCAGTTTGCGCACAGCTCCTTGATGACAGTTCATAGGTCACTGTCCTATATCAGGATTTTAATTTATGAACTGCAAGTAACAAAAGGATCTCTGTGGCAAAAGCAGTAACACTCTGAGTGACCTACATACAATACAATTCTTTGATCTGCATATTATACGTTCTTTATACATTACTTTAAGATGAGTCAAACTACCACTAGACACAACTCTGATGCTCACCAGCAGGATCATTATTCACAGGGGCGTAGCTAGAGCTTGTAGCGCCCGGGGCTATCCTTCAGATTGCCGCCCCCTGGCGGGTGCTGGGGAAAAAGGACAGCGAGCACCTGAAAGAGGTCTGAAAAACACATAGAATCGCCGCTGATAGTCAGGTGAAGCTCACTCCTGAGGCGGAAGCCGGGAGCTGGCGGTACGACTTCTTTTGCTTCAACACTGTTTTTAAATATTGCTGTTTGTTGTCACTTATACTTCGTGATTTTAAAATTGACTGGGAAAAGATTACTTACAGCCCTCATTCCTCATTTGGGGCAGCAGCCCAACGCATATAACAGCGCACAGCCGACTTGAACGCTGTAGCGCTTATTGTTTACTTGGAGCGGCCGCCATCACCGGCGTGCGCGCTGACCACGCCCCCTCGAGGCCACGCCCCCCGCCAAGCCTACAAAAACGCTGATAACTAGCGTCATCTTAAATTTCATTACCCACTCCTGAGGCGGAAGCCGGGAGCTGGCGGTACGACTTCTTTTGCTTCAACACTGTTTTTAAATATTGCTGTTTGTTGTCACTTATACTTCGTGATTTTAAAATTGACTGGGAAAAGATTACTTACAGCCCTCATTCCTCATTTGGGGCAGCAGCCCAACGCATATAACAGCGCACAGCCGACTTGAACGCTGTAGCGCTTATTGTTTACTTGGAGCGGCCGCCATCACCGGTGTGCGCGCTGACCACGCCCCCTCAAGACCATGTCCCCCGCCAAGCCCACAAAAACGCTGATAACTAGCGTCATCTTAGATTTCATTACCCACTCCTGAGGCGAAAGCCGGGAGCTGGCGGTACGACTTCTTTTGCTTCAACACTGTTTTTAAATATTGCTGTTTGTTGTAACTTATACTTCGTGATTTTAAAATTGACTGGGAAAAGATTACTTACAGCCCTCATTCCTCATTTGGGGCAGCAGCCCAACGCATATAGCAGCGCACAGCCGACTTGAACGCTGTAGCGCTTATTGTTTACTTGGAGCGGCCGCCATCACCGGCGTGCGCCCTGACCCCACCCCTCGAGGCCACACCCCCCTCAGGTAGATATGTGCATGCACAGGAAGCGCAGCGGACGAGCGCAGTGGGAGCGCCGGAGGCAAGCTCGTCTGCGCCCGTCCGCGCCAAGTCCGCGACAGGCGCAGGCCACTCTGTCCTTACCCCCACCCTAGTAAGATACCAGCCCAACGACCTCCGCCGTCTACGCTGGAAAAATAACTGCACTTGCAAGCTCGATATGAGGAACTTAAATGGACCCTTCAGCTGTAAACTCTGTCGCTGATCCTCCTACAGAGACCCTGCCAAGTCCCCTACCCCTGTAACTACTCCATGGACAACAAGCCGCATTTTAAAGGAGGACTGATCAATGCCCGCTCCATGTGTTGCCATAGTCAAGATGTTAGAGATCTCATCCTAGACTCAGACCTCGATTGCCTCCTTCTAACGGAGACCTGGCTAACGGACGATAGCAATCCTGATCTAGCCATTGCCCTCCCCCAGGGCTATTCCATCTTTAGGCAATATAGATTGAAGGGGAGAGGTGGAGGAGTCGCCGTGTTACTCAGAAACACTTTCAACTGCCACACTTTCAACTTAGACTCCCTAAAAGACATTGAAGGTCTTGGCTTCTCAATTAAACTTAACGAATCCACCTCCTTTTCGGGAGCTTTAATTTACCGCCCCCCAGGTAATGCCTCCAGATTCCTGGATACGCTTAGTGACTCTTTGGGACACCATCTCCTGAGATACCCACACTTTACTCTCACTGGGGATTTTACCCTACACCTCGAGTCCAAAATGGACCCTCAAGCCAATAACTTTCTACAGACCCTAGAAATTTTCAACCTGCAACAAAGAGTTACCCAACCCACTCACCTTCTGGGTCATATACTCGATGGGGTATGTACGAACTTCCCCCTTCTAACCACCCTTCCCCCTGTCCCACAAATATGGACTGATCATAGTCTGATCCCGTTCTACATTACTATCTCCCGCCCGCAGATCTCCAGTAATCCCAGCTCACACTCGGAAAACTTTGTAAACTGGATAAAGATAGAGGAAAACTTCGAGCTCAATCCCATTACCCCTACACATGTGGAGAAGTGTGGCTCAATGGTTAGAGCGGCAGACCTTGATGCAGAGTGCTGGCCAGGGACCAGGGTTCGATTCCCGCCTCGGCGGGATCGGGCTTAAATTCCTCTGACTGGATATTCTCGCCTCAGTGCTGAATCTAAGCATGGGCCCCACGCTGCAACTCTGGGCAATAGCTTGCTTAGTCTCCACAACGGCCCCCGATACACAAGGGATGCCTGGTTTCACCATGGGATGCCCAGGAGTGGACACCTCACAAGGAAAAACCAGGAGGGGTTCCCTTGTGGTAGGAGTACAAGCGCCGGGATACTTACGGGTGACTGTTCGCGCTATACAAATACAACACATTTACATTTACACATTTACATTTACACAGATCCCTAACCTTACTGGTGACACTGAACACGACTCTAATCTCTTCCATAGATGGATACTGCAGGAGATCAGAGCACAAGAACCTCCCAAACGACCTCGAAAAACAGATAAGAAACTTAAGACTAATGCCCCATGGTTCACCCCAGATCTAGCAAAAGTCCATCTATCTTGCAGAAAAGCCGAACGCAAATGGCGTAAAAAGTACGACACGACGGACAGACTTTCATACATCCAATTGAGGAAAATATATCATTCCAACATTAAAACAGCTAAAAAAGTCTTCTATACCAACGCCATCATGGAGTCTAATCAAAAACAGAAAACTTTGTTTTCAATAGTATAGACTTTCACTCAGCCCAGAGCGTTACTACCTGAAATCCCCCCATCACAAGAGTTCTGTGACCAAATAGCTGACTTTTTTGAGGATAAAATCGACGCAATCCAAAAAAACTTCCCTCCACCCCAAAGGGCTCAAATCTCTTGCATACCTAAGCAGAAAGTAATCCCAGTCGGAAGCCTTAAAAATTTCACTCCGGTCAATTTAGATCAAACCAGAGAAGCTATTCTGGCATGCAAATCAGGATCTCCCTCGGACCTTTGCCCCCCCAGAATTCTCCATCAACTCATTGATGTGGTAAACCCAATAATAAACAAGATTGTTAACTCTTCCCTCAGTACGGGGATCGTGCCACACGAATGGAAACAGGGAACAGTAAAGCCCCTGATGAAAAAACCTAACAAATCCCCATCTGACCTTACTAATCTCCGTCCAATATCTCTCCTCCCTGCCCTAGGAAAAATTACAGAACAAATGGTTTACAGACAACTCAAAAGGCATCTTGAAGCACATGACGTGCTCCATCCCCAACAATCAGGTTTTCGCCCCCACCACTCTACGGAAACAGCACTGATTGAGTTAACAGACTCCATAAAGCTACTCCAGGATCAGAGGAAGAACGCTGTGCTTATTCTTCTAGACCTCACAGCGGCGTTCGATACCATCTCGCATTCCATCTTGCTTAGCCGACTGAAAGATATCGGTATCTCAGAGGTGGTTCTCGCATGGATAACTTCTTCTTTAACCGACAGGTCTCAAACGATCGCCCTAGGTCCCTTCCTCTCCAAAGAGGAGAGGGTCCCATCAGGAGTCCCCCAGGGATCCATTTTGAGCCCTCTACTTTTTAATATTTACCTGATCCCTGTCATTTCTCTGATTGAGTCATTCGGCATACTTGTAACATCGTATGCCGATGACACGCAACTCATCGTACCCCTAGAGGAACACTCTACTAAGGCAGAGCTAAACCTCAAAAGCTGTCTAAAGGCTGTATTTCACTGGATGGATATTAACCATCTCAAATGCAATTCCAGCAAGACAGAAATCCTCCCAATGGGAAAAAAAGTTAATTTCTGTCCAAGCCTATGGTGGCCTGAAGACTCAGCTGCTCCCCCCCCAGACCGTTGAAACAGCAAGGAATCTTGGAGTTCTGTTTGACACTCATCTGTCATTCGACCAACATGTTAGGACTGTAGCGGGCCGCTGCTTCGTCATCATAAAGTCTCTGAAAAAATTCTTTCACTTCTTACCGATAGACTCTAGAAAAACCGTAGCAGTGGCTTTAATTCTCGCACGCCTAGATTACTGCAACGGTCTCCTAGCAGGCGCTAAAAAATCCACACTTAATAAACTCCAAAGTGTGCTACACGCCGCAGCCAGATTAGTTTTAAAACTACCCAGGAAATCTTCCATATCGCAAGCTTTAAAAACTTTACACTGGCTCCCACTACACAAGAGAATATTCTTCAAGATTCTTATTGCTGCATTCCGGCCTTTCAATAACACAGGCCCGAAGTATCTTGTCAGGCGTTTCCCCCACTACAACCCTAGCAGAACCCTGCCAATGACAACCAAATCCTTCAAACAAAGTTTAATCTCAAAACCAAAGGTGGCAAAACCCTAAGCTATCTGGCCACTAAAGCCTGGAACTCCATGCCTAAATACCTCAGGTCCCAAACTCAGGAAAAACAGTTCAGGAAATTACTAAAAACCTGGGGGCATATTATCAAGGGGGTTTATCTCCGCTTTTTTGGCTTTAAAAGCCAAGAAAGCGGAGATAAAATTATCTTCCTATTACCAAGCTGTCGCTAACACCAGTTAGTGACAGCTAAAAGGAGATAGCGACCATCTTGGGCCCCGCTTTGCATGTCAGTGATATTTATCACTAATGAGATGCAAAGTGGGCGTGCCAAGATGTTAGAGACTGGAAACAGTCGCTAACATCGCTATCTCCTATTACCAACTTTTGGAGATATTCGCGCTAAGCGCGAATATCTCCAAAAGCTAACACCTGCCCTGAGCAGTTCTTAGCCATGTTATCCAATGGGAGGTGGATAACATGGCTAAGAGCATTTGCTCGATAATGCATGAATATCGCTGACTTTTCAGCGATATTCATGCATTGCGGCCGTTTTTTATCGCATTTGCGATAAACCTTGCTAATAGCAAGGTTTATCTGCGATAAAAATCGCCGATGTGCGGCGATAATTTTTGTCTCTAAACAAGTTAGAGACAAAAATTATCGCTAGTTGTTGGTAATATGTCCCCTGGATTTTTAAACTCCCTGATGACTACACCAAGGCAGCCATCTAACTCCTAGCCTCTATGAAGTAATGTGATCTCTTACCAATGAAATCAGCGCCAAGATGCTCCTTCCGGAGCGAATGTTGCGCTTTACAAATACCCACACAAATCACAAATCACTTCTCCTCCACAGGCAGCCCGCTGCTAAGCTGAGCTCTAGAATTAGGTGTGAAAGAACTTACGTCGAACAAAACAAGCAAAAACAAATCACTTCCTGTGCTCGTCCTTGAAAAATGTACAGTAGCTTGAGGCATGTTACCTACCTATGCTTTCCAAAACTAGAAATGGAAAAATTGAAGAGCAGGCACCCTGTACCAGAGTACCTGCTTGTTTCTGAGAAGTGCCGGTACTCTGTAATTAAACGTACTAGTCACTCTTGAAAAGTGCTGGTACTCTCCAATTACTCTCCAATTAAACATATTGTGCATAGCTGCCAAGGTTTCAGGTTACTTATGTGTGACATTTTCAGAATTTCAATGTCATTATGGGTGACATTCAATGACTATGAGTGACACTTTCTCGCAAGCAAAATCAAGAAATGAAGACGAGGGAAACAATAATACCAGAAATTACAACCATTTGAGCAATGAGAAACTTTAAGATTTTCTTAAAACTGCTGCAAAGTACCAGAAATGGAAATGCAGTTCTCCTCAACAGGTGCCAAAAGCAGCACAAGACCCTTCTTCTGCTTTTTCCCATGCACATACTCCTTCAAAACACTTCTTCAAAAACGCTCTCACACTTGTGGAATCTCCTCTCATCCTACACTTTACACCTGCTTGCACCGCAGATTATTCACACCGCTCGCTCCTGTGTAACATTTCCATTCCATGATATAAAACCTTACCAGAGTGATCATTAAATCCAAACTTCTTCATGTAAAGTATTGCTTTAACTGAGTAGATGGTGTCTGGTACTGAGTACCTGCACTACTTTAATTTAAAAGAAAGAGCATCTGCATTTCTCAGCACTGCTGTAATACATTTAATGGGAGGGCAGCAGCACTTCGGGGGAGCGAATAGGTACTGTAGATAATAAGTAGCAGCACTTTCTCTATGTTTCCATTTCAAGTACTATAAAATGTTATAGGTATATGTCCGTCACCCCTCCAACCGCATACATCACTCAATCAGCATCACTCTATCAGCACTGACAGTCTGCAGAATCCTCAGTCGCAGCTGCCACTTCAGGTAATTGACAAGTTACAGGCTCTGGCTTGTGCCTTTTGAAAATAGTACATACAGCACAGAGCTCGTCTGGACGAACACAAGGACCCCACCATTCCCGCATCACACAAGGAGCCAGGGCAGGTGAAGAAGAGTGGAGAAGTGTGGCTCAATGATTAGAGCGGCAGACCCTGATGCAGAGGTCTAGCCCGGGACCAGGGTTAAATTCCCCGCCTTGGTGGGTCTTGGGCTCAAAATTCCACGGACCTGATAATTCTCGCCTCGGTGCCTATACAAATCATAGAGTCCCACTCTGCAACTCTGGGCAATAGCTTGCTTAATCTCCACAACGGCCCCCACAACGCTAAGGATGCCTGGCCTCCACCTTGGGGGTGCCCAGGAGTGGACACCTCACAGGGAAAGCCAGGATGGGTTCCACAGCGGTATTCGTACAAGCGCCTTGAGATGCTTGCGGGTGAGTAGTGCGCTATACAAGTATCAATTTACATTTTACATTTACATTTATTTATTTACATCAAAGGCCCGCCCAGAGGGAATCTCTGCCTAGGGGCCAGGGCTGGTGAGACAGCAGGGGGTACAGCAGGACTTCAAAACACTTCTGCCTGGTGCCAGTGTGAGCGTGAGCAGCACAAATACTGAGAGGTCGCGCATGGATTGGAAGCCATCAGTCAGAAGAACTCAAAATCCTCTGCGACTGTCCGGTCCTAGGGATTCTACCTGCACCCTACCTTGTAGTATGTTATGTTATCTTACGTTAATATTATTTATACAGCGCGCATCTGCCCCAGCAAAGGGGCGTCCTGGCGCTTGAACAGGTACTAAAACATAACATGCAGGAAAAAGGAAAAAGACGGCTAACCAAGTACAGAAAACAGGAAAGTTTTGATAGCACGCCTAAAGGCGGACAGATTGTCCAGAGCTCGAATGTGCACCGGGAGAGAATTCCATAACCCAGCGGCAAGCACTCGGTAGGAGCGGCCACCCATCCTGCTGAGTTTAAAACGGGGGCAGACCGCGAGATGAAGAGCCTCCGATCTCAAGGACCTCGAAGGAACGTAAGGGGTGAGCAAGTGAGCAAGTGCAGGCGGCGAGGAGAGCTTCATGATTTTAAAGGCCAAACAAAGCGCCTTAAACTTAATTCTTTGCCTGACCGGCAGCCAGTGAAGGGCAGAAATAGTGCTGGAAACAGAGCAATGCCTGGGAAGACCAACAATGGCCCGCGCCGCAGCATTCTGTACCCTTTGTAGCCTAGATGCCTCAGCCTGGTTTACCCCCAGCATCAGCGCGCTACCGTAGTCCAGCCAAGATAGAACCGAGGCTTGGACCACGAGCTGCCGGGTAGGGGGGTCAAAAAACTTGAGGATTGGCCTTAAGCCTCGCAGGATTCCGTAGCAGGTGGCTGCAACCTTCTTCGTATGGCCCGTAAAGGTAAGTGCCGGATCCAGCCAGACCCCTAAGTTCTTTACTTCGGAAGCTGGGACGGGAGTGACGCCCAATTCTGGAGGCCACCACTGATCTCCCCAAAGCTCCGCATGTTTCCCCAAAACCATAACTTCAGTTTTTTTGGCATTCAGTTGTAGGCAATTGGTTTTTAACCAATTTGCCACTGCCACAAGTCCTGCTCGGAATCTGGGGGCATCCACTTCAGGGTCTCCACTCAGTGTCACCGCTAGCTGCGTGTCATCTGCATATGAGGTCATCGTCAAACCCCACTGTTTGACGATCGCAGATAGCGGTTTCACGTAGAGGTTGAACAAGGTAGGGCTCAACGAGGAGCCCTGTGGGACCCCCAGGTCCAAAGGATGGAAGGTGGACTGGCAGGGTGGTATAGCCACCTTAAAGAATCGATCAGAGAGGAAAGAGCGGAACCACTGAAGAGCAGTCCCTGCTACTCCAGCTCCCTCTAGGCGCTGATTCAAAATACGGTGGGACACAGTATTGAATGCGGCGCTCAGATCTAATAAAAAGTGCGCCGCCGTCCGTCCGGAGTCGAGCACCAGACGCAGATGCTCGGTCATATAGAGCAGAGCGGTCTCGGTGCTGTGTCCCGGCCGGAAGCCTCGGGTCTAGTATATGGTTATGAGCAAGATGGTCAGTCAGGATGGAATTTACATGAGCCTCGGTGACTTTGGCAGTCCAGGGAAGAAGAGATTTGGGGCGGTAGTTCTCAGGCAGGAGCGGGTCTGCGTTTGCCTTCTTTAAAACTGGGGTGACTACCGCCTGCTTCCATGAGGAGGGGACCCTTCCGGTAGACAACGATAGGTTGATCAAGGTAAGTATCGGGACCCGACACAGGGGGGAAAGCATCTTAATTTGAGCTGGCTTCAGCGGATCCAGAGGGGAGCCTGATTTAATCCTGAGGCTCAGCTTGTCAAAAGCCTCCATAGACAAGTCAGGCAAGGAGGTCAGAGTCTCATAGCCCGAGAGGTTCGGGCCAGCTAGCTCTGGATCAGGCAGAGACAGGTCAAATCCTCGGTAGATAGCCTGCACTTTCTCCAAAAAAAAGGAAGCTAGACTCTCGCAGTGAGAGTCGGTGCAGATTTCTGCCGAAGTGGCTCTTTTATTCATAAGGTCTTTAAGGACCTTGAAAATTAATTTAGAGGGGTTGGTACTGGTTTGGAATTCCTGGGCATAGAATGCGGCACGAGTTCTGCAAATTGCCCTATGATAGGTCTTCAGTTTGGCAAAATAAGAGGATTTCAGGCTGAGGTCATAAGACTTCCTCCATTCCCTCTCAGCTTTCCGGCAGATTTTTTTAAGCTCGGCAAGAGAGTCGTTATACCATGGGCTAGGTACCTTAGAATGACATTTCGACCAGCGCATAGGTATAAGGGAGTCAAGGGCATCCGAAATCCATTTGCAAAACAGTTCGTAGCCTCGTTCCACATCCAGAAAAGGGCTCAGGGGTTTCTGCTCCAGTAACCTGTAAAACTCCTCAAGTTTGAGCTTGTGCCAGTGTCTTTTAAGAATCAGCATATCCACAGATTTGAATGGCATATTATCGATGGGACAGAAGACTTCCACCAGCAGATGGTCGGTCCAGCCAACCGGGATCGGGTTGGACACCTTCACCCTCTCCAGAGTGGTAAAGAAGGGATCAAGAATGTGTCCCCCAGTATGAGTGGGAAGTGTTACAAGTTGGACAAGTTGCAGTGCTTCAAGATCTGCAAACAAAGTGTCTACGGCTGTGGACGATACGCAGTCAAAATGAATGTTAAGGTCGCCAGTGATGTTGAAGTTTGCACAGCTAGGTGCTAGAGAACTTACCGTATCGGCAAGGGCGGTCTTGAAGGCTGTGTCATTGCCTGGAAGGCGGTAGATAAGAATACCGCTCAGCGTGAAATGATGACTGAAGGCCACTTTAAAAAGGGCACTCTCACAGGCTGGCAACCCAAGGGCTTTCCATTCCGCGGGGAAGCACGATTTTACCACCATGGCGATGCCACCTCCTCTCATGGCCCGATTCAGTGTGAAGACCGTATATTCCGGTGGAAAGGTAAGATTAAGGATAGCGGCATCCGAGTCCTGAAGCCAGGTTTCGGTGAGGAAAAGTAGATCGGGGGAGTCCTTTTCAATGAGGTCATATATAAACTGGTGATGATTGACCAATGACCTCACGTTCAGGTTCCAGATCCGAAGTGCACGGGCTGCGATGTTATTGCGCGTGATCGGATCACTCCCTTCAAAAGATCGAATCCTAACCGGTCTGTCTAGGGACCACCCCCTACAGCTGCAAACAAATGGGCCTGATAAGGGGTCCACAGGATCACATGAACCAACATCGACCCTATTCCCAATGGACAGCAGTTCAGCCCGAGTATAGCTGAATGTTGGCAGAGCAGGCATGATGGTAATCGAAACTTGTGACCAGAGCCCTGCCGCGACTCGCGCTTCCTCGTCGCTGACGGGCGCAGACGGGCAGGACTCTGGCACGACTCAGGCTACGCGAGGGCTACGCGAGGGCGCCCCGACTGCGCGTCCCCGCTGCGCGGGGGAGGACGACTTTAAATAGGCGCTCCGAGGACCAGTGCGAGCGCAAAGACTGCGCATGGATTGGAAGCCATCAGTCAGAAGAACTCAAAATCCTCGGCGACTGTCCGGTCCTAGGGATTCTACCTGCACCCTACCTTGTGCTGCCACTGATGCTAACAAACGAGCCTTATTGAAACTTGCCTGACCACACACATCATCACGGAGCGAGAAACCAGCATTTCGTCTCTAGATGACAGAGGAAAATAGTTTACTGAAAAAAATTGAGATCAGAGTTTCAGAAGCCGAAAACGAACTGGGAGAAATGCCATGAATATGCAAGAAACGTACACTGCATACCTTGTAGAGAGTCTCTTGTTTGTGTGATTTTTAAAATCTTTACAATAAATACAGGGGCATATTATCAAGGGGGTTTATCCCCGCTTTTTTGGCTATAAAAGCCAAGAAAGCGGAGATGAAATTATCTCCCTATTACCTAGCTGTCGCTAACACCAGTTAGCGACAGCTAGTAGGAGATAGCGACCATCTTGTTCCCCGCTTTGCATGTCAGTGATATTTATCACTAATGACATGCAAAGTGGGCGTGCCACGATGTTAGCGACTGGAAACAGTCGCTAACATCGCTATCTCCTATTACCAACTTTTGGAGATATTCACGCTAAGCGTGAATATCTCCAAAAGCTAACACCTGCCCTGAGCAATTCTTAGCCATGTTATCCAATGGGAGGTGGATAACATGGCTACGAGCATTAGCTCGGTAATGCATAAATATCGCTGACTTTTCAGCGATATTCATGCATTGCGGACGATTTTTATCGCATTTGCGATAAACCTTGGTAATACCAAGGTTTATCTGCGATAAAAATCGCCGCAGCTCAGCGCTAAAATTTTGTCTCTAACCAAGCAATAGCGATAATTATCGCTAAAGCTTGGTAATATGCCCCCTAATTCCCAAATCAATCCTATAAAAATAGCAGTTAAAAAACAGTCCTGTGCAAAAAGCTAGGAGCAGCAGTTGATACACTTCTTAAAATAAAATAGCCAGAATGGATTTGAAAAAAAACGGAAAGCAGACTAGTGGTAACAAGTTTTTGTTCATAGGTTTCTTGGGTAAAATGACCAGGAGTGGAAACAAACCAGGTGAAGTGCAGATGAAAGTTTAAAGATTGTTATACTTCAGGAAAAAGCAGGTTGCTGAAAGGTAAAATTAGGGCAACATTGGTATTCAAAATCTAAATGAAATCTGTAAATAAATCAATCAATCAAGGGACATCGGAATGGAGCCTAACCCACCGCGGCACCACCCACGCGTGCGTATTTGTAAATCACTTGTGGCGATCAGAAAACAAATAGCCAAAGCGCCAATCAACATGTTGACGATCTATAACAACCAGCTTTCTGGCGTGAGCACAATACAAACAGATTGGTTGATTAGCTGATACCACTTTCCATCACTGATGGATGGCATCGTGCCAGTTCGAACCCTGACCGGTAATATGACTGAAATGCAACAACACGTTTGATTCTTAATTCATCTGAACTCCTGGGCCCCTGTTTGGCCATAAACTTGGTCTGCCTCGAGGAAATTCCAGTAAGCAAGTTGTCACTGGAAGCTGGTGGTTGCAATTGGACACACGATGAACTGCTTTGTGAAAGATTTCAGGCGCTGAATTACATACATTGTGTCAGATGGCGCTAAATGTTTATTGTACCTAGCATGGTGCCGAAGTTTTGGTTGGACCTCAGGGCAAGTGGTGACGAGGCAAGGGCCTCTCCTTCCCGATTCTCGGATGCCACTCCCATCCAGTGGTGCCAGAGGATTGCCATCTCTATCACTTCTTCACCCCTGTACACCTGGCAGAGTTAACTGCACGTCATCTCCTACGCAGCCAAGTTCAAGCAGTTTATAAAAACTTGGCCTGCAGTCTTGATCTGAAACGGTCTCAGCTGTGTCAATTATACTTGTAGAAAAATCATTGATAAATTGCATGATGGATGATGTACAATTTGTGCAGCAAATTAGTGCAGCATCACTAATGCGAATTAAAAGTGTTATTTTTTGGCCACTTCGACTCATTAGAGTGCAATCTGTTTCAAGAGTCACAATTCAAGTAAGTGGTTACTATCCGAATTGGTGCCATTTTTGTGGACTAAACACCAAAATAGTGTGACAGCAAACGATGCCACATTTTCAACACATAAACTGGCAGCACTCTTTTCCCAATTTATGTGCTCTCGCTCCTGGGGAAGCAGCTGCATCATAGGACTTGTTTTGGTGTCGTTTTTGTAACCAGTAGAAGTGCACTCAATTTTTCTGCCAGGACTATGTCATTCAAAGTCCAAAAACTGGTCAAAAATGGATACGGTAACAAACGTTTGCAACCAGCTAAAAGAAATTCCCACCACGCTGAACTGAACCCTCACAGGTGATACGCCGGGCTATATTACTTTAATAGTAAAGCGCAGCTTATTCTAGGGCGTTTTATGTTTTGAACATATCTCGCTCTATCACTAAGCATTTCAGTGACTCTAGACTCGCGGGCGCTTTGTTTACTTAAGTCCTCTTCATATAATTTCACACACGAAATAATGAATTGTCAAATACACGAGCCTGGAGAGCAGTGAGCAGAGCTACAGGGCAGGCTCGGTGTTTCTCAGGCTGTTAGTTTTAAAAAGATGTATTAATACCTCAGTGAGCCACGCAGCGGCCTCTCTGCTGACAGTCTGTGACTTCTCTTCTCCAAACAGGTCTGGTCCCAGAGCAGCATGATTAGGCACCGTGACCAATTTGGAACAGGCAGCCCAGCGAGCAGTGAGAGGATGCCACTTTAACTACAGAAACAAATCGTAACTACAGCCCGCTCACACTGGGGCCCTGCCTGGCTCTGTAACTGAACTTCCTGTCACTGTCCTGATGCCATGTCACGTGAACGCAGCTAACACTCGGCTGCACATAATGACTTCTGCACAGTCAGTTCAGCCCATGGCCAAATAAATTATAAAGGCCAGTGCCGCACGGCCGCCGCCCGTAAAATCGTGCCGCCTGGGGCGGACCGACCCCCCTACCTACGCTGGTGATTATTCACCAGTTATCTTGACATTTTTATTGTTGTCTGAAATCTACTTGAGACATAGGACACAATGCAGCGGGTGCTTGTAAACCCATAAGTTATTTGTAAACACTGTGCCCCCCAAAGTCAGCGTCAGGTGAGGCTGCACCAGTCGCACCACCCCAAAGTCGGCACTGATCCCCAGGAAACCGCAAATGCCAGGTTAAGAAGTGAGCAGGCTGGTGGGGATGAATATCCTTATCTGCTAATATGATAATTAGGGTCTGGAAAAATGCAATAAAGGGATGAGCCGGATGAGACTTACAGCTGAAGAAGAGGCAGGAGGTGAACGCAGGCGACATCTTGAGCAGCATCACAGGCAGACCTCGGCATCCGCTGAAGCTCCTCTCATCCAGCGAAGAGGAACTGACTAGAATCTGTCCATTTCTCAACTCTAACCGATCTAAAACTGCTGTCCTCCCCCTCCTTCTTGGTAACTTTCACAACACCCTTGTGTGTACTTTGCACAATGACAAAGCAGACGATTTTTCAGCTACTCATAAAGGGGAAGGAAATTGATTCATCTCCGCACCGAGAATTTGCTCCTCAGTGAATACCCAAAAAATATTTCACAAAACGAATAGTTATACAAAGAAACTTATGTTCCCATGCAGGTGAGACTGTCCTGGATAAAACAGATATATGGGCTAATTTAAAGTTTGGCAAGGGGTCTACTAGCACTCTAGGTCACATGTGGCATGGCCTCTGCTCCCCCGGTGGAGAGCACCAACATATTTAGAGATCCTCTCCCAGCAGGCTTGAAGCCTCAAGGGAATATTTATGACCCCCTCAGACCACCGTAGCCTCACTTTTTCCTATGCTCCGGCGGGGCATACCTTGAAATATTATCTATGAGGCCACGCAAAGATAATATGCGTGGCTTTGAATGGCCTCATAGATTTGGAGTAAGGCACGGCAGCGCAAATTGATGTGTTGCCTTACTCTGCCTCAGGATGGTGTTCCATGGGCGTTGTGGTGGGTGATCCGCACACAACACCCATAGATTTTGAGGCTACCCCTGATTTACAAAACTATGTGAGCCTGTGGATGCGCCAAAACCTTACGCCTCCCCAGGGGAAGAGTAACGAGGATAAATAACTTTATTTCTTCCCATTTTGCCTCTTTCCATGTCTGCTGCATTCTCCTCACACATAGAAAAAGGAAAACGCCTCCAACAATTATTTTTGTGCCGGAAGGTGCACCTTCCTGCAGAAACATAACCCTGCCAACAACACAATCACCCTTGCTCCATGGTGCAAGGGTACCTGCGTTGGCACTAGGCTGCTGAAACTACACCAGCGTTGGTGGAAGCACAGGAACGCACCATATTAGATAAATACGGTGCATTCCTGCCCTTTCACTTTGATGTAGGGCAGTGCAGTAAGGTGACTTGCTGCGCTGCCCTATGCCATAACCCAAAAATGAGGCCCTCGTCAGTGCCTTAGTGGCTCTGATGAGGACACTGACGCTTGGCCCACCAGGCTCCATATTTAATGCAGTCACCTGCAAAGGTTTGTGTTTTTTAATATGAAACGCCCAAAGCAAGAGTACTGGGAATCTCCTCCAAGCCTATAGGGATTGCGTCTTTGTGTCTTGTTCCCAGGCAGTGCCAGAGTGGAATAATGTATGTAGGAGCAACCGCCATAATAGGGCAGGCATTCTGATGTACATTGAGCGATGGCCATTGGGCGGACTGGCCACCGGTCAAAGATGTCCACTAGCGGAGCTAGTTGAGGCTTTGCCATCAGAAACCTGACACTTCACTTGACTCTCAGTGGAGCAAGAGAACTGTGAGTTTGGAGAAAGGGACATCTGACATTTTTGTCTGACGCCCCACATCCATCAAATCCTAAACCAGCCTTACTGTCTTAGACAATAACACAAGCCCTTCTTGATGATCCACCACTCAGCTCATTAGGAAGCTTCTTGCTTGTGTTGCTCACTGGAAAATTCATTACTTTTGCTCTCCATGGCGTGTTCCAGTCCTCCTTTCATTGAGCTGTCTACTCCTCACGAATGAGGAGCCATCCTTACCATGGTCACCTTTACTGCCCTGGTCAGTACGTGGTAGGGTAACAGCGGGCATCGGACTTTTAGACTGGATTCAGCTGCTTTATTATCAGCCCACAGCTAGATTGAGAGTTGGCGCCCTCTTATCCAGTCCAATTACAATACCTTGTGGTACATGGCAATGATGGCCATCATCCTCTCTGTTATTTGTCATCGCCACAGACCCATTAATAAATATTCTGATCGAGAAACTCCACCACGGAAGCACCTGCCTAACAAGGACAAGTTTTCTCGTATCTCTTATGTGGATGATAATATTCTTATATAAACAAACTGGTTCTAATGTTCACCCAGTCGTAAGAGAAATCAAATGTGGACATTGTTTCAGGCTGCGCATAGACTGGGATAACTCCATGATGACTGCTCCACCTCCTGCACTTCAAATACCTAGCTCTGATTTTCCCCTTGCATGGAGTGAGACTCCTATATGCCAGCTAGGGATACGAGCTCACCAAAAGCCAACAGCTGTCATTCCAGCTGTTGGTGACCCAGTGGTATAGAAAATTAAACAGCAAACACACCCTAACAAATTCCTCCTTCGCGGGATGGGCAGCCATCCTAAAATTATTTCCGTTCCTGTCTTACTATACCTATTTGTTAATATTCCACTCAATCTTACAAAATTATTTTTTATCACCATGCATTCCATTTTATAAGCTTGATGTGAGTCAACAAACAACCAAGCATACATAGGAACATAGGAACATTCTGACCATACCCTACTCCAAGGGAGGTTTTACTTTCCCCAGTCTGGAGTACTATTATCTTGCTTACCTACTCTCCTTAACTATAACTATGCCCACCCCAGGTTCCACCTTCATTTTCACTCTACTGAACGAGACATGGCGAGCGACACTCCACTCACCATCTATGTTGCAAGAAAGGTTACCCCTCCAACACTCTACTCCAACACCATAAGCTGTACAGTCCATGCTTGGCACTCCCTCGCACACCATGTAAGTAACACTGTGTTCTGTTCTCCATGGGATCCGATTACCAACAACTCACTCTTGCCCTTCTCTTATGAACTGGCGTCTTTGGAAATCCACATTTTGGGGTAGCAATTCTCCGAGGTAGATAAATCATACTTTTGGCTTTTAATTTAAGAGGCAAGACCTCTTCCCTTCCACTTTTCTTATACTGGCATGTTAGAAAGACACTTCAGGCATACTTTCTGCAATTCACTGACTGACATCCCATCCTCATTTGCAGCCCTGACCATGACATTTGCCTCTACCTCGCCACGAGGTCTCCTCACAAAACTATAACAATTCTGCTGCAGAGAATGCCCATAATAATACATCGAAATATAGAATGAAATGGGAGCGTGATTTGGACTCCACGATCACAGATGATATCTGGAAGTTCTGTTGTATGCAAATTTTAAAAAATCCCTAAATAGCAGACACAGTGCCTCATGTACAAAGCTTTAGCGAATCATAAATCGGTCGCAAACCGCTTTATTATTGCTAATATAGGCATTCCTTATGTATCAAAGGGTAAACATGAGGATTTCTTAAAATGCCACATGAAACAAAATATTTCAGGAATCGGCAAATAGAGCATTACTTAGTGAGTCCTTAAATAGGAGTCATACTTTTTTCATTATTTCTATATACTAAACATTTGGAAATTGCTATTGCTTTAAATAAAGCCAAAATAGCACTTGCAAATTACCATCAAGTGAAAGCAGATGGTAACCGCTGGAGCATAGGAGCGTTGTCCCACTTAATTGCCCCCCAAAGCCCCTGGGATGAAAAAACTAATGGTAGTTCATTACCATTTTATTTTTCATCTGTCTGTCCCGAATAGGCGTGAAGATGGGGCAAAGGTATCATAGTGTTGTGTTGCCCTTCTGTCATGCAACATAACACAAGGGCAACACAACACTGAAGTCTGACTTGCCGAGCAATGCAAGGCCACCCTGCGTGGCCCTGGGGAGCTTGGCAAATCTGGAGTAACGCGGGACGGCGCACGTTGCTGCCTTGCGTCACTCTAGCCTGGGAACGTGTTTCATGGGTGGACCGTGGGTGTTCCGACGCATTCACTGATGGTTTTTGCTGCATTTCCAGATTTACTGTGAGTGGTAAACCTGGGAATGAGTCAAAATGATATGCCTTCCCAGGGGAGGCATAACAAGGAGAAATATGTGTATTTCTCCTCATTGTTTTCCTCTTTTTACATGTGCTGCGTTCTGGAGCATACATGAAAAAGAGAAAAAAGCCTGTGTTTTTTTTTTTTTGCAGAAAGGTATCACTTCCTGTACAAAAACATTCTTGTCTACAATGCAGGCACCCTTGCACCACAGCGCAAGGGTGAATTCATTGGTACAAGGCAGCACATTGTACGGTGGTACAAGGAGAGCACAGGAAAGCACCATATAATGTTAAATATGGTACATCCTGTCCTCATCCTTTCAGGCAGAGCTGCATTGTATCTTGCTGTGTTGCTTTGCATAGAACTTTGATAAAACAGGGTCAATCTGCAAAATAATAGCTGTGTGTACAATTTTGCATAATATTGCAATGGAGAGTGCATTACCACAAGAAATAGCTGATGATAAAGCCGATGGTGATGAGGGTTCCCCTTCAAGGAACAAAAATGAATGTAAGCCAGTTTATGTTCAGCTGAAAGTAGAAACCAGAGAATAGGGATCACAAATGATTATTTTTAATGACATGTATTACTTCAAAAACTAACATAAGTAAAGTTGTATAAAAGAGAGCTAGAGATGCACCACATTTACAATAATCACAGGGTTTATGAAATGTTTCCACAAAGATCAGGAAACAGTAAGAAATGTTCTCTTTATTGTTGCTTAATATGTACACAGCAAAACCAGCCAACACATTTCATCCATATACAAAGGGACTTCTTCAGGGAACATAAATAGTGGTGCAGCTCTAACTTTCCAGTATATGGATTCTCTCTAGCTTAGGGTGGCTCTTCTGGCAGAAGGTGTCTATAGAGTGCACAAAGAGAGAATTCCACTTTCTTACAAATCTTTTTGGAGATAACAGTTGAGGTGCAGCTTTCTTTTTAGTCCACTGCCTTTTTAGGTCGAGCATTTGAAACCTCTTGTATATACTTTAGTATATACTTATATGTGTATGTACTTTGTGGGCTTTGGAGATCAGCCCTAGGAGTTGTCTGCTTCGCTTAGGGACTTTTTTTTCTGTTCAACTGCATCTATTTAACTGTCTTAATAGAGAACGACCAGTAGAGGTCAGTAAAATACCAGAATTGCTTTCTGCTGAGGGACTTTCTTGCTTTAACTTTCCTGGCAACTGCCTCTATTTAACTTTCTTGATAGAAAACGATAAGCAGAGGTCAGTAAAATATCAAAATCACTTTAGCATTCTTTAGATTCCAGTACATAGAAATTGTCTTCCACGAACACCCATTGACAATAATATTTTTTTCAAATCTTGTATTTTCAGTGATATGACTACCGAATACCCTGATTTTATATTAAAAACAGAGCTTTGGACTATACAATTTCCTGCTGAAAGGCAATTTTTCTCTCCATGTGTTTCCATAACTGGCATGTCATGCAGTTTGGTGCTTACTTTCCCTCCATGTTAAAGAACAGTATATGTTTCAGCACCCAGGCTAATGTGCTGCATAGCTAAATACATATAACGTCCCAAAGGCGAGAACAAATGCATTGCAAATGCTTGTTGTCTTTTTATATTAACGCTATAGTAAAGTTCTGCTTAACATTGAGTACAAATATTGTTATTTTTACACCACAGATAAATGTGGTCATTTTTTTTACAACAATAGAAAACTCAATAATTAAATAAAAGTTAACATTACATACTCATATGTCTCATTCACACATTTATTTTCACTTTGATCAACTATCTGTTTGTCTGCTGATTGGCTGATGATTACATGGAGGTTTCACTTCACCACTTGAGTCATGCATAGAAATGTTAGTGCCAGTCGTACCTTCTTTACTTTGTGGTGTTGTTATTTCTGCCTTTTGATGTGAATTAGGTCTCAGTGTAACCTCTATGACATTGCTAATTTTTTCTAAGCCCCTATTCCTCAAAGTATTCTGTCTCATTAATCGGGCTTGGAAATGTATTGATCTGTGGAACACTCATGTAGTGCTGGAGGCTAATTTCCCCAAAGGCTCACCTAATTCTTTAATGCAATGCCAACCTTGAACTTCCTACGTCTCTGTTTGTTGGCCGCTTCCATAAAGGTTTGGCATAGTGCTTGTACAGTATCTGCCATATCTGAAATACTGTTAGACTAAAAATCAATGTGATTTGATTTTTTGCAAATCGGTAACCCTATGCTACAAATCGCATATTACTCTATGTTCTTTTTTTTCCAGATAGTTTATATAGCACTCTCAAGTAAATGTTGTGGAAGGGGTCCTGCGTCCTCCTGTGCATTTTGCTCATGTCTATAAGCTTAGAAATGTTTGCTACAGATTAAAATCCAGATTGTCCTTGTGTGATGGAAATAGTAGCAGAAGTAGTATAGCTGGCAGACAAAGTGCATTTCACATTTCCCCTTCCCCTCGTATACAGAACATGAGTCAGTATTTGGTCTTCACAGTGTTACTTTGATTAACTTCAAATACGGCCAATTACTCCATTGGCCTTATTTCTATTAATTTCTGTGACCATCGCTTTATTTAAACACACAGCACACCAATAAGAAATCAAGGTTATACATTTCCATTGTAATTACAATTGTTTCTCCACAGGTCCTCTTGCTTTACCTTGGGGTTGTGCCAGCAGGCCACAACCAATATACACCCTGCTCTCCTTATGCTGACCGCCCCCCGGCCAACAGAGCAGTAGGTAGATAATTTGCCACTGCTTGTGACAAGCGCCGGCTACCTGGGTAGAGCCAGAGAGTCCAGAGCCACCAGCAGGTCAGCCCCCTCTCCCGCCAGCCCGGAGCCCCGGATATACTGCAAGCCCTGTTCTGTACTGCAAGCCCTGTTCTGGGGCCCAACAGCCACCGACCAACGGAGTCCCTGTCATTTCTC
This sequence comes from Lissotriton vulgaris, assembly GCF_964263255.1. Lineage (NCBI taxonomy): Eukaryota > Metazoa > Chordata > Amphibia > Caudata > Salamandridae > Lissotriton > Lissotriton vulgaris. The sequence continues at coordinate 363,322,257 of NC_141695.1, read as the reverse complement.
TTGCCCAGGACCCCGCCTAACCAAGCACAGTTTATAGGGATGGGTGGGTGGGAAACACTTCCGCAACGACCTCCGACCTCAGGCAAGCAACTGGACAAAGAGGGGGTCATTACTGACCCTAGGGCTTTTAAACGCCGGTGCCAGATCCTGTCATGTGGGTCCCTCGCGTGACGTGTAGCCGGTTGCTGTTGCTACTTGCCTCACTCCTGAAAAGCCCTCACCTTCCTCTTCCGGGTCGCTTGACCCGGAAGGGAGGATTCCGAGGCTGTTCCCCCTTTGCTGCACCTAACGGCGCCAAGCCTCCTAAGTGGAAGTGGCACCCGTCATAGCTGGCAGACAAAGTGCATTTCACATTTTCCCTTCCCCTTGTGTACAGACACATGAGTCAGTATTTCGTCTTCACAGTGTTACCTTTATTAACTTCAAATACGGCCAATTACTCCATTGGCCTTACTTCTATAAATTTCTGTGACCATCGCTTTATTCTTGCTTTATTTAAACACACAGCACACCAATAAGTAATCAGGGTTATACGTTTCCATTGTAATTACAATTGCTTCTCCACGGGTCCTCTTGCTTTACCTTGGGGCTGTGTCAGCAGGCCACAACTAATATACACCCTGCTCTCCTTATGCTGACCGCCACCCGGCCAACAGAGCAGCAGGTAGATAATTTGCCACTGCTTGTGACAAGCGCCGGATTCCTGGGTAGAGCCAGAGAGTCCAGAGCCACCAGCAGGTCAGCCCCCTCTCCCGCCAGCCCAGAGTCGCAGATATACTGCAAGCCCTGTTCTGGGGCCCAACAGCCACCGACCAACAGAGTCCCCGTCATTTCTCTTACCCAAGACCATGCCACAGGGTGAGGCGCTCACTGACGGTCACTCCCTCCCCTCCCCCTCGCGCCTTCTACTTCTTCAGCCAGGGCCCCCAAAACAGTCTGTGTAAGAAACTCCAAACCTGCCTTAGAGAGGTGTACCCCATCCGCTGCACACTTGGATCAACTTGTGCCTGATGGTACGAATGATTGATTTCTTTAAGATCTCGGCCACTGACTGATTAAGTCTGCTCACTGATTTATTAATTGCCTTTGGCGGTTCTCCCTCCGCCCATACCTGACGCGGTATCACCTCGGACCATAGTATTTTTGCATTAGGCAACATGTTCTTGACTGCGGACAAAATTGAAAAAAGAGCCTCCTTTACCCCTCTTCTTCCCGCTGGGATCATATCATTGCCACTTGAATGAATCACCAGTATTTCGGGCAGCGGCATGCCCTTGGCCATGGCACCCTGCACATCAGTTGGCACCTCCGCTAATCTCTGTCCGCCAACCCCCACCCAATGGTGGTTAGCTCCCTTCGCACTCTGTATCTCTTCCTCGCACAAATTCTTGAATAGGTGCCCTGCTCTGTGAACAAAAGAATGGCCACACCAGCATATCTGGGCTCTCTGACCCGGTCCACCTAGATCAAAGTTGAAAATGGATACAATCAGCGGGCGACAGGACAAGTGGAGAAGACTAACTGACAACTCATGCTAACTGGGGACGTACGTAATGCTTGAAACACGTTGACTTCCAGCGCCCTACCCTCTTAATTGTTTCTTCTGGGAGGCCTAGGGCCGCCGCCGTCGTGGCTGCACCGATGCAGAATGAGTGTAAAAGTGAAATGTATCGCTTCCATCCCTAAACGTTCTAAACCCCGCTTACATATCCTAGTGAACTGAAACCTGGTGAGAGGAATGCCATCAGCATGTAATAATCCCCTTCTGTCACCTCTCCCATATCTAATCTAGAAATAATTACTGGCCAAACTCACCGGGCAACATGTGGCCCCCACCACTGATCCTAGCTGGACCCAGGTTCCATTACCTACCGAATCCGTTTTTGATCCCCTCACCCTGACCCAAAGGTGTTCTGTGGTCAGGATCACATCTCCCAAACGTATAATCCCTTCCTTGTCTGACTTTGACGCCGGTAACAATTCAGAAATTCTAAATGCCCCAAAAAATGCTAATGAGTATGCCAACCTGAGTAATTGCGTCTCGTAAGGTGTGTAGCAAATTCTGGACAGTACTTCCAAGATACTGATAAGTCTGCTCGCATCTATGGGTCTCCTACTGTCCTTCAGTCTAGGCGCCAAGCGCTCCCAACCCCTCATTGCTTTTTTCACCCTTGGATCTTTTGTTGGATCCGCCACAACCCCAACCCCAACCCCGCATAAAATGCTATTGCCGAAAATTGTCTTCTAACCATAACTACGGACCTCCCGCTCCCTTTCTGATGGACTATGAACTTCAGGGCACTTTGTGGTAGGAAACTCTCTACTGATCCTGACTCTTAAAATAGTCAGGCATGATTGCCATGACCTCTCATACATACTCTTGGTCTTGGGGCCCAGTGACGCTGTGATCAACTCAGAGGCCGTGGGGCACCAAGCTTCCATAGTCCCTCCAGGAAGGTCGTCATCTGCCTGTCTACTTGCGGTCATTGTGTGCGAAACTCTGCCAACTTAAAACGGGACAAAGCGTCAGCGACTGTGTTGTCCACCCCAGGTACATGTTTGGCAGTAAAGTGTACATTGCGCTGCAAGCATTGTAAGACCAATTCCTTCAATAGGCGTAGGACCCAGGTATATTTGGCCCTCTGATTGTTAATCGCTCACCCCCAGTCTACTAATCTGGGTTTAATCCATCACCGTTCTTTAGCTCACTCCGCCACCCCAGTTCAGACATGGACATATGCAAATCAGTCTGACCCTGTGCCTCATGGGACCAGTTCAGCCCGAACTGCCAAGCCATGTCTTCCCTGGACCGGAATCAAGCTTCCCAGGACCGGTTTCTGGCATTACAGCCATCTTCAGCCGGGCTTGCTTGAATCCAGTTGCAAAGTGAGCAAGGGACTCACGTCTGAGCATACCCTGCCAACTTAGGGCAAACAGAGAAAAAAACAAAGGGGATGATGGACGGAGCGTTGACAATACAAACACTCACCCCCAGTCAACTGATCTGGGTTTAATCCATCACCGTTCTTTAGCTCACTCCGCCACCCCAGTTCAGACATGGCCATATGCAAATCAGTCTGACCCTGTGCCTCATGGGAACAGTCCAGCCCTAACTGCCAAGCCAAGTCTTCCCTGGACCGGAATCAAGCTTCCCAGGACCGGTTTCTGGCATTACAGCCGCCTTCAGCCAGGCTTGCTTCAATCCAGTGGCAAATTGAGCAAGAGACTCACGTCTGAGCATACCCTGCAAACTTAGGGCGAACAAAGAAAAAACCAAAGGGGATGATGGACGGAGCGTTGACAATACAAACACTCACCACCAGTCAACTGATTTGGGTTTAATCCATCACCGTTCTTTAGCTCACTCAGCCACCCCAGTTCAGACATGGCCATATGCAAATCAGTCTGACCCTGTGCCTCATGGGAACAGTCCAGCCCGAACTGCCAAGCCATGTCTTCCTTGGACCGGAATCAAGCTTCCCAGGACCGGTTTCTGGCATTACAGCCGTCTTCAGCCTGGCTTGCTTGAATCCAGTGGCAAAGTGAGCAAGGGATTCACGTCTGAGCATAGCCCTGCAAACTTAGGGCGAACAAAGAAAAACCAAAGGGGATGATGGACGGAGCATTGACAATACCAACACTCACACCCAGTCAACTGATCTGGGTTTAATCCATCACCGTTCTTTAGCTCACTCCGCCACCCCAGTTCAGACATGGCCATATGCAAATCAGTCTGACCCTGTGACTCATGGGAACAGACCAGCCAGAACTGCCAAGCCATGTCTTCCCAGGACCGGAATTCAGTTTCCCAGGACCGGTTTCTGGCATTACAGCTGTCTTCAGCCGGGCTTGCTTGAATCCACTGGCAAATTGAGCAAGGGACTCATGTCTGAGCATACCCTGCCAACTTAGGGCGAACAAAGAAAAACCAAAGGGGATGATGGACAGAGCGTTGACAATACAAACACTCACCCTCAGTCAACTGATCTGGGTTTAATCCTTCACCGTTCTTTAGCTCACTCCACCATCCCAGTTCAGACATGGCCATATGCAAATCAGTCTGACCCTGTGCCTCATGGGAACAGTTCAGCCCGAACTGCCAAGCCATGTCTTTCCTGGACCGGTGATGGATTAAACCCAGATCTGTTGACTGGGGGTGAGTGTCTGTATTGTCAACGCTCCGTCCATCATCCCCTTTGGTTTTTCTTTGTTCGCCCTAAGTTGGCAGGGTATGCTCAGACGTGAGTCCCTTGCTCACTTTGCCACGAACACGCAGAAAGTGCAATCCGGCACAGAATATCTCTCTAGCATGTTAAAACCTCATCAAAAATGATCATTTTGCTCAGGAAATTCCCTCAGATTGTGATTTGGCTGTATTTTTTGGGCAAGGAGTCCTCTTTTTGTTTCTAATTTTTTTAAGAGAAAGGAAGTGCCCCTGAGTCTCCAACTTCCTCTTTCTGTCCACCAGGCTCCTCCCAGTGCTTTGTCCATGTGCTGTTCACTTTCATTTGGATTTGAAGTGGGAAGGATCACTCTTTGTGTATGTCTGCTGCATCATAGCATTTGATTGGATTTATTGAGGACTTTTGGATTTGAACTTTTCTTTAACAAGTAAGTTTGAGAATTGGTGTACTGTAAATGTTTTTCTTAACTACAGTTTTCTGTGCTTTTCAATCTTTCTTAAAAATTATTATTGAGGGAGGCCTGTACTTTCATGAGGGGCCAAGTTGTATGTCTTTGAAATTTCATCCGGTAGGCCAAGAGGTACCCACGGGTCCAACCATGTTTCTGTGGTGTCTGTAAAACATCATGGATGGCATTGGATTCAATTGCAAACTCTGTTTTAGTGGAATTTAATTTTATTTAGTAAAATTAGGTAGCCCTAGTAGTTCATATAGTTAGTGTAGGCCTGCTTGAGTTTATTTACTTTCTGTGGGTGGCTTGGCCAGGTGGTGGCGGCCATTTTGTGTTAAGCCACTGTGTTTTTGCCATAGGCCTCCAAGCTTGTGGCCTACTCTGCCAGTAGGCCCAAGGGTACTACTAGAGTCATCATCTTGGGTGCATTAAAGTTTTTCAACTGTTATTGTGGTGTTTAAGTTGTAAGTGTAACATCATGTAGGTCATGGATGGCTCTGGATTGATTAGCAAAATGTGTGTTTGGTGTTCAATTGCAGGTTTTGGGTGTGTGTTGAATAATATGCCTTTTTCTGCACACTAGGTAACCCTAGAATTCAGCTCGCGTAGTTTTGGTAACTTTGCACTATGTGACAACGCGACCTTACAGTTTTTGTCTTGTTCGCGCGCTTAATGTGCGTGCTCAGACACGCGATAACAACGTTTTGTACAATTCGTGCTGCCGAACACGCCGATTTTGCAATCTCGCGATCAATATGTCTTGAGTTGCCTAAAACCTTCTCGAAAATGTTGATGCTGTTCATTTTGCTAAAGAAACTCCCCAGGTTGTCATTTGGTTGTAGTTTTTGGAGCATGGACCACTTACTGTTTCTGTCCTCTATGTACTTTGTTCTTTGAGGGTGGCCTGACAATGTGGGTGGTAGGGCGGCCATTTTGTGAAGCCAAGCATTGTCCTTTTGCCGTAGGCATGTATTGTCTGTCTTCTCTTTCTTTTCATGTTGTTGGGGATGGCCAGGCCATGTGGGGGCGGCCATTTTGTAAAGCCAAGCATTGTCCTTTTGCCGTAGGCATTTATTGTCTGTCTTCTCTTTCTTTTCATTTTGATGGGGATGGCCAGGCCATGTGGGGGCGGCCATTTTGTGTGACCTCCCATGTGGTGGTGGCCATTTTCTGGTGCTAGTAGCCACTGTGTTTTTGCCATAGGCCTGCAAGCTTGTGCCCTACTCTGCCAGTAGGCCCAAGGGTAACACTAGAGTCATCATCATGGGTGCATGAAAGTTGTTCAACTGTTATTGTGGTGTTTAAGTTGTAAGTGTAACATCATGTAGGTCATGGATGGCTTTGGGTTGATTAGCAAAATGTGTGTTTGGTGTTGAATTGCATGTTTTGGGTGTTTGTTGATAATATGGCTTTTTCTGCCCACTAGGTAACCCTAGAATTCAGCTCGTATAGTTTTGGTAACTTTGCACAGTGTGACAACGCGACCTTACAGTTTTTGTCTTGTTCGCGCGCTCAATGTGCGTGCTCAGGCATGCGATAATGCCGTTTTGTACAATTCGCCCTGCCAAACACGCCAATTTTGCAATCTCGCGAGCAATATGTCTCGAGTTGCATAAAACCTTCTCGAAAATGTTGATGCTGTTCATTTTGCTAAAGAAACTCCTCAGGTTGTCATTTGGTAGTCGTTTTTGGAGCATGGACCACTTACTGTTTCTGTCCTCTATGTACTTTGTTGTTTGAGGGTGGCCTGACCATGTGGGTGGCGGGGCGGCCATTTTGTGAAGCCAAGCATTGTCCTTTTTCCGTAGGCATGTATTGTCTGTCTTCTCTTTCTTTTCATGTTGTTGGGGATGGCCAGGCCATGTGGGGGGTGGCCATTTTGTGTGACCTTCCATCGTGCTTCAGTTTTGTCGCTGGCCTACAAACTTGTGATTTCTCTGCCAGTAGGCCTAGAGTCCCAGAGTTAGTCAGCGCAGCGGGGGTGCTTGATGTAGCGGTTTCCATTTTGTCTGTTGAATTTAACATCATTTAGTGCGTGGATGGCAATACATTGAATTCCCAAATGTAGTGTTTGGGGTGTAGTTAACTGTTTGGGTATGTGTAAAAAAACTGTAAATGCCTTTGTTGTTTGTGTTGTTGTGTAACTTTCAAACCTTTTAGCCATGGGGATTTTCCTTTTTGTGCATTAAGCTGTGATGTGTAACAGGCATCCTCCTTTTTCTGGCCATATAGGTATAAATATAGGCCTGCTTGAGTTTATTGTTTTCTGGCCTTTACCCATGTACCTGTGAATGTGATATGTGGCTGGGAGCTGTGGTGGTAGTGTGCTGTTTTGTTTTTGACAAATTGGCCTGTGTCTTGCCATTGTTCCTGTTGGCTTACTACTATTCACATCCCCATTGCTATCTGCTGCAGGTCACTGATGCTGCATCCATCCTAAATGATGCACAAATTAAGGATAAACAAGTTCCACTTCCACCACATTTGCTTTTTGCTATTCTTACTCTTACTGAGTGCACTAATACTTCTAGTAGTAATTAAAATTAAAGCGAAAAAAATTCCACATTCGACTGATGTTATTCTGCCTTCTTTGCTTGTAGGTGCACAAAAGACTGAAGACTGAGAGGAGGTGTCCGTCATCATTCATCGCCTGTTCTACTGCCAGACGGACGTCCTTCTGTACTACGTCACGTGTGGTGTGACTCACCTGACCAGACATCATTCTCAGCAACTTGTGCAACTGAGTGCAGCTGCAGACATCTGAAGAAGATGGGCCCAAAGAAAGCAGGTACCAGGTCCTCCAAGACCAAGAAAGCTGCTGAGAAGAAGGAAGAACAGAAGAAGGAAGTGACACTTAAGTCTGGTGTTGACCCGAAAACCTTTTTTGGGAAAAAAAGTACACCTGCAGCAGCGGTGACCGGGGTCCTTGCTGGGGCCAGCACCTCCGCATCAGTGGGCCCAAGTCACCAACCCAGGCCCAAGCAGATGAGTGGGGAAGAGGTAGCCAGCCTAATGGTGGAAAGCAGTGATAATGAGCCTGACATAAACTTAGTGCTATCTCAAAGTAGTACACAATCCATGCAAGAGGGAACAGCAGAAAAGTGGTGAACAACAACCACCGCCCGCAATAGTAGATGTTCCAAAACAGCATCCACAACCCCTGCCAGCAATAGTAGATGTTCACCCTGAGCAACCGCCCGCAATAGTAGTTGTTCAAAAACCACCGCCCGCAATAGTAGATGCTCAACGAAAAGAACAACCACAACCACCGCCTGCAATAGTAGTTGTTGTCTCTCCCAAAGTCGGGGTAGTTCAGGAGATTGAGCCTGATGCAGAGCAAGAAGAAGATAAAGCACCTGATGCAGGACATCTACTGTTTTCCAAATCCCCACCAAGGAAAAGGAGGGTTAGTCCATCGAGTTCTTCGCTTAGCATCCCTTCTGATGATCTTGGTCTCAATTGGGAGCCACAACAATCTAAGCATGAGAGGGATAGACATCCGAAGAAGACCAGGATAGGGAAAATGAAGGTTCCAGGAAGCCTTACACTTATGGAGTGTGATGTTGAACAGCTGGATAATGATGGTGATGACAAGTCAGACCCAGTCATCACAAGAATTACTCCTGGGCCTGAGAACATGGAGACCAACATTTTAACCCTAGCAAGAATGGCTGCGACTAGTAGGAATGTAGCACGCATACCTCCAGCACAGGCCACACCAAAAGCAACACTACCTCCAGCTTCCATTTTTACATTTTCACAGGGCCGGCAGCGTCCTACATCCAGCACAAGTTCCACCTCAGCAGAAGTAGGTTGTGGTACTACTGCACAGCCACATAGTGAATTTCAACACACAACCTCCAGTTCATCCGGCATTGAACGTGGCACCTCTAGCAGGAGACAAAAGTGAAGCTCCCCAGTGTGGGACTTCTTTACAGTTAGCGCAAATGAGGAGAACATTGCTATGTGCTCCATTTGTCATACCTCTGTTAGTCGTGGTAAGCTTGGTACAACTATGGTACCGAAGGCCAAATGACCCATTTGAAAAAACACCACCCAATCCAGTGGGAGGACCACCTACGTATCATGAAAGCAGGAACCCTTAATGTTGGTTGGGAATTAGTAAAAGGTCCACTCACGGTCGAACAGGAAGAAGAGGGAGACATTCTATATGGTACTTGTACACAAAGTACCCCTCTCCCCAGCGCTGCAGTGGTAGAGCCCACATCCTCCATATCAGCAACATCTCAGTGGCACCAGAGTAAGAGTAACCCGGAGACACCAAGGAGTACGGGTGCAAAGTCTGCGATGCGAAGTACTGCATTGAGCATAACTGATGGAAATACCAAGCAGCGTACCATTCTTAGCATGTTTAGGCAGGAGGGAAAGTATGAGCGCAACCACCCAATAGCATGTTTGTACAATGCTAAGCTTGCTAAAATGTTAGCACTGGACCTTCTCCCTTTTTCTTTTGTTGAAGGGGTGAGTTTCCTGGAATTTGTGACAACCCTCTGCCCAAAATGGAATGTTCCCAGCTGCTACTATTTTGCCAGAGTTGCTGTTCCAGCACTTTACCACGACGTGCTGGAATTGCTTGGAAAAGCCTTGCAGCAGAGTGCTGTTCATAGTATCCACCTGACAACAGACATGTGGACCAGTTGCCAAGTCGCTGATTACATGTGCATCACTGCACACTGGATCTCTTTTTCAGGTGTTAGAGACAAGGTATCTGCAGGCATTGACACTGCTGAGATTTTTAAAGCTACTCGCAGACATGCAACTGTGGCCATGTTTGCTATGGAGAAATCGCATACTGCTGCAAACATTTTGGTTGAGTTTAACACCAAGGTCTTTAAATGACTGCGACCAAGAGGCCTTAACATTGGTTTTGTTGCCACAGACAATGGTAGTAATGTAGTTAAGGCCATGCAAGATGGTCACTATTTCAGGGTCCCGTGTTTGGCACACTGCATTAACATTGTTGTGCAGGACTTTCTGAAAAATGAAAGCAAAGTCAGCAACTTACTGACCATTTGCAGAAGAATCTGCATGCATTTCAACCATTCTTTTAAAGCTCGGTAGCAGCTACGGGTCATTCAACGTGACCATAAAATGCCAGTGTTAGCACTCATCCAGGAGGTCCCAACACGTCGGAACTCTACTTATTATATGCTTGATCGGCTGTTTGAGCAGTACATACCACTTAATGCTAATGTCATGACAAGAAGATCAGGGGGTCCTACTGTTAAAGCCATGACCGTTGAGATGTGGCAATGGGAACTCATTAAATGCCTGACAGAGATGCTACTTCCTTTTGAGGTCTTCACACGTGCAGTCAGCAGGGAGGACTGTACTATGGGCCAAGCTATCCCATTGTTGTACATGCTAGAGCAAGAGCTGCAGGAGGTGTCTGAAACATACAAAGGTGTTGAAGGAAAAGTTGACGCATGTTATTTGGCGAAGGCTGCTTATCTGAGAATACAAGGATTCAAAATAAGATTGTGTCACATCAACATTACATTACTGCCACAATTTTGGATCCACAGTACAAATTATATGTGAACAGTAATGCAGTATTTCCTTTTTCAGAAGGGGATGTTGCCAAGTACAAAACTGTAATAGCTGAGGAAGCCACTGATTTAGAAAACGAACGGCTCTCAATTAGAGGCCTGCCGGTGCCAGCCCAGGATAGTGCAAGTACTACTGAGCATCCTAAAGAGTCAAGTTCCTCTTCACAGCATGAGAGCAGTGTGTTTGCTTCCCAGCAGTCACCAACACTACCCATAACAACAGCACAAGCAGGATCTGATTCATCAGGCACAACCAAAAAAATAGCTGCTTGGTTTCTACAGAAAGGGATGGGTAAGTCTGTTGCTGTCACAAAGCAAAAAGAGGACAAGCAAACAGGAGCACCACTGAATATTGAGCGGATGGTCCAGGCCTATCTGGATGACACAACAGAGGTGTTCATGGAGCAAAGCCGATTGGTGTATTGGTATAGGAAAAGAAACAATTGGCCAGTGCTCTGCAGGCTGGCGATAAAGTATCTGGCTTGCCCTGTTGCAAGTGTCTCTTCAGAGCGTGTTTTCAGTGCTGCTGGTGCCATTGTAACTGTGAAAAGGGCCAGTCTCTCACCCAAAAGCATGGAGAGGTTAACCATGATCAAAATGAATCAGCACTTCATACCACGAGACTACAAAATACGTGAATCACACCTGGAAGAGGAGAGCGAGTCGGAAAACATAACTACTGGGTTACATGACCTACTTCTATCAGAAGTACCACCAGGGTTTGAGGACGAGCTCCTCTTCCCTGACAACTAGACTTTTAAATTGTTACATTCTCCCTTCCTTTATTTGTGTGTATCTGTCTTTCTTGGTCAAACTTCAACACCAACACCATCCTTCCTTTTACTTTTTTAATTACCTATTGGAGTTGCACATCTGTGCATTTAACTGTGCACTCCACTCCTCACAGTCCTGCTCCATCTTCCTGACTCACCCTAAATACATTTCCATCTTGCCATACATTGGATGGAGATGGAGAATAGTACAATAATGTAGCGCCTAACAGTCCCTCCATTACAAGTGAAACGTACGTGACTATAGCCATCTTCTGTTTTGTTTCCAATCTGAAACGCATCACTGTCTTAAGGCTACCACCTCTGTCTGCACTGGCATACACAACTCTTCAATGTCAGAACTTGAGCAGGGCTCCAAAATTAAAGTAAACTCGTCATCACTTTCGGAAGGCTCTGCTGCATCTGTGATCTGACAGTCACAAGGAAGAGAAAGACAGGTATATGAAATGAATGATGCCATACATTAACTTTAGTATAATTTTGGTAATTTTTTTGGATTCCTTTTTCCTCTTCATTTATTTTACGCTTGTGTTTGTTAATTGATTGTTCACTTAAACTATTGTTTACTTTTCTTTGCTACCTTTCAGCCCGCTAAAGCAGGTATTACGGTTTCTCAGAGGGCATACAGCCTATGCAAAAGTCATATTCATATCATATATAAGAAATACTTCATTTGAATTGTGTAGTAGTAGTTAAGTACCACTTTTTAGTAACCATCAAGTTATAACCTATCTTCATCATGCATGCATTTCGTTTTGCTGAACTTTAGATTTATAGGGTAGTAGTGGATCATCAATCATCGTCTTCATTGTTTTGCTTTTGTTGTCTCCGTGCATACAGTTTTTCTTTCTCAAACCTTTCCCAAAACCCCAGTTCCCATCCATTCAACAAACCCTAACCCTCTTCCCCCGGGCTGTGTGGTTTTATTGAGGGATGATTTTACATGAAATATACACCAACAATTTGATCACACACTTGCTGGGGCAGATGTGGTGAAAGCAACAATATCGAAATATCAACAAGGCATGGCCAGGATATTCTTTTGCTTGCCCACCCAAGCTCTGTGTATGTACAAGCCAAAGAATTTCCCAATGGGAACCAATGAATACATTTAATTACTTGTCGGCATTGTTTGGGTTTCAGTTTACAGCATTAAAGTTTATGAGTTAGAAATGAGTTTACGTTTACGTAAGTACTTCAACACAACTACAGTTGAACTACTTATCTTCTGTCTTACTTTACAGTCCCAAAAACCATTGTTTTCTTTCAGTTTAGCAGTTGCAATATAGTTTTGGGTCAGTTGTGTGATGTTCTGTACTAATACTACCCCTACATTGTTTCTCACGCAAATGACTGCCTCTTTCTTTTTGTCTCAAAATGCTACTGCCAGGGTCTGTCTACTACTACCATCACACAACCACAGATTCTTCTCCATTGTCTTGGGAAACAAATGCAGCCCTTGCAGTGCCGAACTTCATCATCAATCATCATCAGCAAACACAGGTAGATAAGTTTGCTGTGAGGTATAACGCAAGAGAGACTGGTAGTTCTTCTAATACTACAAATATAACTCGGTGAGGGTTACCGCATCTACCTATCTGCATGTTAAAGATGTGGGCAATACATTTTTTTAATCAAAAGCACTGTCCACTGACCTGCATGTCCAATTAAACCTTGCGATATTCCAACGTACATTACTTGGTGAAACAGTACCCCCCCACACAAATTAACTTCTAATGTGTCCTTTGAAAATAAGTCAGATTTATTCTTGAACAGAATATTAAAAAAGATTAAAAAAAATATATAAATTTGTACCCGACACCTCACCCTACCCTCCCTTACCCCAACCAAATGTCCAAGCACAAGGAATGTCCCACAAAAACCCCAACACCCAATTTCCACCCACCAACAGAATTATTAAAAAAGGGGCAAACGAACAGGGTCCATCACAGTCGGCAGGCTTTAAGGTGTTTATCCACCAAGATCTACACACGCTCCTCTAGTTCATCCTCCAGCTTGGATACCCGGAGGAGAATCAGTTGCCGAAATGCACGGCACCTACATTTGCATCCATGTGAGGGGGCAGCTGATGTTGTCAAATGCCGCCGGTGGGCGGCTGCCTGACCACGGCGACGTACTCCTGTAGGTCAGGCCTGGCTGGGGGCCAGGGCGTTGGAAGAGGCAGCAGCTGCTGCCGCCGCCTCCTCCTCCTCCTCGGCCTGAGCCACCAGTCGGCGATAAGCCTCCACGATGGCCTGCACTTTCCGTTGGCGGGCCCTGACTGCCAACTCCTTCCTGGTTGGTTTTTGGGAAGGAGTAGCTATAAAGAAAGAGACATAATTGTTGTAATCCAAAATCCCAGCAAATCAATAACACAAAATTAATTCAACACATAGTGGCACAGTAGCACTAGCAAGCTCAGTACAAAAATTGGTGGTAAGTTTAAGTATCTATCTTCCAGATTGTACGGCCTGTAACATTTGTTGGACTTTTTGGCCCGGCATTATGCTTGCCCTAGTACTATGGGTGTACTTCAACATCAACACACATAAGAACACCAGTATTGTTCGTATCTCCTTTTATATCATATACTCTGCTTCCGGTGACAGTCTCCACCGAAGATGTAAGACATTCAGGGGGCAACCACTAAAAGTAAATGTCTAGAGACTATCATTCTTTATAGCGCGCAACAAACCTTAGCTGGTTTCTGTTTCACCAGCAACGACCCATGCGTCCACTCCTTCCTTGCCTTTGGGTTTGACACAAACACCGCTGCTGATTCTTCCTATCCACTACCCACCCATATTGTGTTTGTCTCCCACCCAGGCAGGCAGCTGTTTTACCCTTTCCATCCTTCCTTCAACAACCCATGCATCAGACTGCTATCAGCCACCTGCATTGCTGATTCCAAAGTATCCTTGTATGGTAGATGACTGGTGGTTTGTCCTTCCTCCTTCCATCATACTTAACTTCTTTCTCATGTGGTAAAAACACATCCATCAAGGTCATGCGGATCAGACTTTTAGTCTGCCATCAAACTTTCACAGCTGAGTTGGAGTCTGATAGAAGAGGCCTTATTTTATCAATTATCGCCGGTGGTAATGCTAAGCATTGGTAATGCCTAATAAAGGTGGCGTCATATTGTCCAGTACAACTTCAAGTTCATATCAATCTCAGAGTACAGTGAGGGATTTTTTCACCTCCCACCTAGTAATGCGGGTCACTATTGAATGTAACTTACCATCGCCCACCGCTGTTGTTTCCACCCCCACTGGTGCTGCTGTAGGTGCCGCAGCTCCTGTCCCCTCCGGGATCGCTTCTGTTGCTGCATCGCAGCTGTACCCATCGGCACTGGTGGTTGGTAGTGCTTGTGCACCTATAAAAATAAGTATACCTTTTTAGATGCATGCACACCTCCCTTTTTACTTGTTCACCAGGAAGGGAGGTTGGCAAAACAGTTAAGTACAACATAATCAGTAGTAGTCCAAATTGCGTAGTACAGCAGAGTCACTACAGACATTAGCATTCATTTCTTATGTTATATGGTCCCCAAACTCATTTATTTTTATTTATTTTATGTAGTTTATAGAGCGCACAGCTACCCCCGAAGGGGTGTCCCGGCGCTAGATCCTGAGTCTCTAAGGGGGAATAAGGAGCAAAGAGCAAGGGGAGCAGCAGGGAGAAATCAGAGTCCAGAGAAGAGCCAAGTTTTGAGTTTGGCTCGGAAGATGGATTCGGAAGGACAAAATCTCAGATCAATTGGCAGAGCGTTCCACCATTTTGCCGCAATGACACTGAACCCTCTGCCACCCATTATAGAAAGTCTAAAACGGGGAGAGATCAGGAGGCGGAGGTCATTGGATCTCAAGGATCTGATGGAACGAGATATAGAGACGCGTTTTTTCAGATAGTTGGGTCCGAGGTCGTTGATGGCTCGGAAAGTAAGGGTAAGGATCTTGAACTGGATACGGCTGGCCACTGGAAGCCAGTGAAGCTCCTTACGGTACGCGGAAACTGATTGACGGTAGGGAATGTTACCAATCAATCTGGCCGCCGCATTCTGGACAATCTGAAGTCGGTCTAACAGATACTGGGGGGCACCAGCATAGAGGCTGTTAGCATAATCCAGGTGGGACGTGATGAGGGCATGGGTAACTGTGCGGCGGGAATCCATAGGGAGATAGGGGAGTATTTTTTTGATCATGCGCAACTTCAGGAAGCAGGCAGAGGTCACTTTATTGACCTGAGTTTTGCATGATAGGGAGTCGTCAAACTGGAAACCCAGGTTACGTGCAGAGTGAACAGGAGAGGGAGCAGGATCAAGTGCCGTGGGCCACCACCAAGAAGAGGGGATGGGATCTTTCTGATTGAAGAACAGCACCTCCGTCTTGTCTGCATTTAGTCGGAGGTGGTTATCAGTCATCCAGACACTGATGTTGTTGAGGCATTGGCGGAAGTTGGTGAATGCGGAGTCCGAGTGGTCTCTGAAGGAAAACACCAGCTGAGTATCGTCAGCATAGGAGACCACCCTGACTCCGTAGGACTCCACAACGTCGGCCAGAGGGGCAAGGTAGACGTTAAAGAACAGGGGGCTGAGGGCGGAGCCCTGTGGCACACCGCAAGACAGGGGTTTCTCATCCGATTTGAAAGGCCGCAGCAGTACCCTCTGACTTCTTCCCGCAAGGAAGGACTCGATCCAGCTGAAGGCAGTGCCACCAATGCCTATCTGTTTGAGTCGGTTGAGGAGGATGGGGTGGGAGACCGTATCGAAAGCTGCTGACAGGTCGAGGAGGACCAGCATGGCCTCCTCGCCCCTGTCCACGCATTCCCGAATGGTTTCCGATACTTCCAGTAATGCCGTCTCAGTGCTGAATCCCGCTCTGAATCCGGATTGTGAATCGTGCAGTAGGGAGTGGTTTTCCAGATATTTCGTGAGTTGCAACTGAGCGGCTTTTTCCAGTACTTTTGCGGGTTTGGGGAGAAGGGAGATGGGGCGGTAGTTAGCGAAAACAGTGGGGTCGGCATCCGCCTTTTTTAGAATTGGAATCACCAAGGCCTCCTTCCAAGTGGTAGGGAAGAAGCCATGGTGAAGGGAGGCATTCCAGATGGAGAGGAAGGAGCAGGCTAGCGACGGCGCCAGTTCTCCCATGAGTTTCGCCGGGACAGGGTCAGTGGGGGCGCCGGATTTGCACTCTGCTCTACTTCTACTCTAGTCCTTGGAAATGTAGCCTGAACCATGTAACCATTGTAGATCAATGTCTACTGTTTTGCGCATGCTACCTCGCAGCTTGTTGCGCAGTAAGACGCCTTTGAGGCCACATGATTATTGCAATGCATACAACTGAAGAGGTTGGAAAAAAAGGCACGTTTTTGTATAAGGAAACGAGTTTCCTTACTCCCTATTGCTTATCCATCAAGTTACACTTTTTTTTTAGCATGACTGCAAAAAACGTGCGTAATTCTATTTCATACTGTCTAACATGCACCACTTTTGTCATTATTTTTAGGCAGATGAGAAGATTTCCTTCTACGAACCAGAGATTTGCAGAGCTTACTAAAGATGCATATGTAACCAGTGTACGTTCAATGGTGAGAGGTCTCCCACATTTTCCACATTTCCCTATCGTGCACTGGTAGTTGTACAAATGTAGAGTTTTAATCATTTTTTATGGTGGACCTGGATGTATTTATTTCACTCAACAACTTACAAAGATTGATATTACTTATACAAAAATAAAGCTTTTGAACTACCACATTGACTCAGAAGTATATTTTCAGTGTCTGTTGTGTTGTAGACTTACACGAGTGAGCAAAAGGGTTTTACTTATGTTATGGATTGTGTAATAAAAGCATTGGGCATCTTGGTATGGGGGGTCGGGAGTGGGATAATTGAATCGATGACTAATGACTGAGCCACTATAGGTCGTTGGTCAGTGAATTGTGGGTTCCTCTGAGTTCTGTGACTGAGGTGTAAGTAAGGTCCAACCTCCCTATCACCAACATCCAATTTTCTGGTGCATAGTTCTGTATGTGACTGTGCATAGAAGAATACCCACAAGAGAAGTAGTAGTATACTAACGTTTACAAAATACTAGACAAACATCTGGATGCACATTTTGTTGGTGGCAATTGACAAAGCAGAGACATTACAGAGAAAAACGCATAAGGCAGGGTGGACCCAGTGACTACAGCTATTCTATCACAGATGTTTTGAAAAGAATACCTTAACTAAAGAGTGGGCAACAGGGCAAGCTTACCTAAAGACAGTCTAATAGTAGTAGCACAGAGAGCCATAGCAGAGGCAGTTTGATGGAACTGAAAGGCAGGGAAAGATACACAAATTTTGGAAAACATAATGAAAATCAGAAAAGCTTTTGTTAAAATTAAATTAGGAAGGAAACATACTTAATCAGTTGGAAAAAAAGGTGCGTTAGAAAGTTAGGGAAATATAATTGTTCATAAAAAAAGCACTGTCGGACTTACTGGGGACAGCAGCAGGATCCTCAGGAGAGGAGCTCTCTGGTGGTTCACCCGCCAACTTGGTCCCCGTCTTCTGCTTGCCCCTGGGTTCTGATGTTCATGTAAGAAATAATAAAGAAAGAGAAAAACATTGAGTGCTGTGAAACAAAGACATCATTAAAAAACACTGCTCAAACATTTTAGGAAACAAAAATTGATCTACCAAATGACTACTGGCTTGCAGGATTCACAGACTGTATACTTAGAGAACACTAATCAAATGTTCCATAATAATTCTGATTGCAAAATACTAAGTAACAGAGGCAGTAACACCTGACCAACACCACCGATTCAAGATGGGGCAATTATCTGTAAGTAGGCAATTCAATGTTATTTTTGCCAGCAAAATGCATAGATCACATGGAGGAGACATGCATAAATTAGTGCATACACGTAATTGTACGTTCGTTGCCTCATATTTTGTTCTGCTACTAACTGAAAATGCTATTGCTGCTAAGCCTACCACTCACTAAACAAACTAAATCGGTTCTATGGAGGGCTAGGGTAAGAAGTAACTATTAGCATTCATTGACAGAGGAGGCTTCATGCAGAAGAGAAGACCGTTAAAAAAAAATGATACAATATACAAACTACGTAAACTTATCCATCCACCACTATTTCACTGACGGACAATGGAAGGACTAGACTCTAGCAATAGCATTTACTAACTTCAGTTTTCTACAATAAAGAAAATCTAACATCAATAAACAGCAAAAGCTAGCGCAAAGTTAAAACAACACGCAAGAGTCAGTGAAGAGCAGCACCTGTGTCATGCAATTACAGACGATTTTAAAACGGAGTACATCGGAAATGTAACTAGGAGCACCAGTAATCGTGTTACTTATTCGGCCAAGATTAAGAAAGATACAGTACTTATACTACTATATATATATATATATATATATATATATCATCCAAACAAAGTTGCCTGTTTGTGGAAGAGACCGCACCACTGGTAGGTATTTCGCCAAGTTTGTTTATTCAAGAAAAGGCAGCATTTTAGGCAACGTAGTCCACAGGCATCAGATGTCCAGCCCAACGCGTTTCGTAGTAAACTTCCTCAGGGGCAGAGGACTCGAAACAAACAGCAGAGCAGTTATGGCGGCAACTTTTGTATTTGACAAAACCCCGCCTCAATGGGCGCGGCCCTCACCTGAAGGCCTCTGGTATTCGTAGTGCCGCATTTTTACTACAGTGAGTCGCCTGCTGTTTGCTCGATCATAACAGTTAATAACATCCAAGTGGATCGTGGCACCAAGTCACTGTCCATGCCACCGTTTGTGTACTCTTGAAAAACGGCACCAGTGCCCAAAGCTAATCCGCTGTTCACGGATCAACGGGGATGTTGAACCAGCATCGGAGCGTCTTCCGCGGCTCAGGCCAGCCGCTAAATACCATCCAAACAAAGTTGCCTGTTTGTGGAAGAGACCGCACCACTGGTAAGTATTTCGCCAAGTTTGTTTATTCAAGAAAAGGCAGCATTTTAGGCAACGTAGTCCACAGGCATCAGATGTCCAGCCCAACGCGTTTCGTAGTAAACTTCCTCAGGGGCAGAGGACTCGAAACAAACAGCAGAGCAGTTATGGCGGCAACTTTTGTATTTGACCAAACCCCGCCTCAATGGGCGCGGCCCTCACCTGAAGGCCTCTGGTATTCGTAGTGCCGCATTTTTACTACAGTGAGTCGCCTGCTGTTTGCTCGATCATAACAGTTAATAACATCCAAGTGGATCGTGGCACCAAGTCACTGTCCATGCCACCGTTTGTGTACTCTTGAAAAACGGCACCAGTGCCCAAAGCTAATCCGCTGTTCACGGATCAACGGGGATGTTGAACCAGCATCGGAGCGTCTTCCGCGGCTCAGGCCAGCCGCTAAATACCATCCAAACAAAGTTGCCTGTTTGTGGAAGAGACCGCACCACTGGTAAGTATTTCGCCAAGTTTGTTTATTCAAGAAAAGGCAGCATTTTAGGCAACGTAGTCCACAGGCATCAGATGTCCAGCCCAACGCGTTTCGTAGTAAACTTCCTCAGGGGCAGAGGACTCGAAACAAACAGCAGAGCAGTTATGGCGGCAACTTTTGTATTTGACCAAACCCCGCCTCAATGGGCGCGGCCCTCACCTGAAGGCCTCTGGTATTCGTAGTGCCGCATTTTTACTACAGTGAGTCGCCTGCTGTTTGCTCGATCATAACAGTTAATAACATCCAAGTGGATCGTGGCACCAAGTCACTGTCCATGCCACCGTTTGTGTACTCTTGAAAAACGGCACCAGTGCCCAAAGCTAATCCGCTGTTCACGGATCAACGGGGATGTTGAACCAGCATCGGAGCGTCTTCCGCGGCTCAGGCCAGCCGCTAAATACCATCCAAACAAAGTTGCCTGTTTGTGGAAGAGACCGCACCACTGGTAAGTATTTCGCCAAGTTTGTTTATTCAAGAAAAGGCAGCATTTTAGGCAACGTAGTCCACAGGCATCAGATGTCCAGCCCAACGCGTTTCGTAGTAATCTTCCTCAGGGGCAGAGGACTCGAAACAAACAGCAGAGCAGTTATGGCGGCAACTTTTGTATTTGACCAAACCCCGCCTCAATGGGCGCGGCCCTCACCTGAAGGCCTCTGGTATTCGTAGTGCCGCATTTTTACTACAGTGAGTCGCCTGCTGTTTGCTCGATCATAACAGTTAATAACATCCAAGTGGATCGTGGCACCAAGTCACTGTCCATGCCACCGTTTGTGTACTCTTGAAAAACGGCACCAGTGCCCAAAGCTAATCCGCTGTTCACGGATCAACGGGGATGTTGAACCAGCATCGGAGCGTCTTCCGCGGCTCAGGCACGCCGCTAAATACCATCCAAACAAAGTTGCCTGTTTGTGGAAGAGACCGCACCACTGGTAAGTATTTCGCCAAGTTTGTTTATTCAAGAAAAGGCAGCATTTTAGGCAACGTAGTCCACAGGCATCAGATGTCCAGCCCAACGCATTTCGTAGTAAACTTCCTCAGGGGCAGAGGACTCGAAACAAACAGCAGAGCAGTTATGGCGGCAACTTTTGTATTTGACCAAACCCCGCCTCAATGGGCGCGGCCCTCACCTGAAGGCCTCTGGTATTCGTAGTGCCGCATTTTTACTACAGTGAGTCGCCTGCTGTTTGCTCGATCATAACAGTTAATAACATCCAAGTGGATCGTGGCACCAAGTCACTGTCCATGCCACCGTTTGTGTACTCTTGAAAAACGGCACCAGTGCCCAAAGCTAATCCGCTGTTCACGGATCAACGGGGATGTTGAACCAGCATCGGAGCGTCTTCCGCGGCTCAGGCCAGCCGCTAAATACCATCCAAACAAAGTTGCCTGTTTGTGGAAGAGACCGCACCACTGGTAAGTATTTCGCCAAGTTTGTTTATTCAAGAAAAGGCAGCATTTTAGGCAACGTAGTCCACAGGCATCAGATGTCCAGCCCAACGCGTTTCGTAGTAAACCTCCTCAGGGGCAGAGGACTCGAAACAAACAGCAGAGCAGTTATGGCGGCAACTTTTGTATTTGACCAAACCCCGCCTCAATGGGCGCGGCCCTCACCTGAAGGCCTCTGGTATTCGTAGTGCCGCATTTTTACTACAGTGAGTCGCCTGCTGTTTGCTCGATCATAACAGTTAATAACATCCAAGTGGATCGCCGCGCCCATTGAGGCGGGGTTTGGTCAAATACAAAAGTTGCCGCCATAACTGCTCTGCTGTTTGTTTCGAGTCCTCTGCCCCTGAGGAAGTTTACTACGAAACGCGTTGGGCTGGACATCTGATGCCTGTGGACTACGTTGCCTAAAATGCTGCCTTTTCTTGAATAAACAAACTTGGCGAAATACTTACCAGTGGTGCGGTCTCTTCCACAAACAGGCAACTTTGTTTGGATGGTATTCAGCGGCTGGCCTGAGCCGCGGAAGACGCTCCGATGCTGGTTCAACATCCCCGTTGATCCGTGAACCGCGGATTAGCTTTGGGCACTGGTGCCGTTTTTCAAGAGTACACAAACGGTGGCATGGACAGTGACTTGGTGCCACGATCCACTTGGATGTTATTAACTGTTATGATCGAGCAAACAGCAGGCGACTCACTGTAGTAAAAATGCGGCACTACGAATACCAGAGGCCTTCAGGTGAGGGCCGCGCCCATTGAGGCGGGGTTTGGTCAAATACAAAAGTTGCCGCCATAACTGCTCTGCTGTTTGTTTCGAGTCCTCTGCCCCTGAGGAAGTTTACTACGAAACGCGTTGGGCTGGACATCTGATGCCTGTGGACTACGTTGCCTAAAATGCTGCCTTTTCTTGAATAAACAAACTTGGCGAAATACTTACCAGTGGTGCGGTCTCTTCCACAAACAGGCAACTTTGTTTGGATGGTATTCAGCGGCTGGCCTGAGCCGCGGAAGACGCTCCGATGCTGGTTCAACATCCCCGTTGATCCGTGAACAGCGGATTAGCTTTGGGCACTGGTGCCGTTTTTCAAGAGTACACAAACGGTGGCATGGACAGTGACTTGGTGCCACGATCCACTTGGATGTTATTAACTG
Organism: Lissotriton vulgaris; assembly: GCF_964263255.1. Taxonomy (NCBI): domain Eukaryota; kingdom Metazoa; phylum Chordata; class Amphibia; order Caudata; family Salamandridae; genus Lissotriton; species Lissotriton vulgaris. The sequence continues at coordinate 363,300,183 of NC_141695.1, read as the reverse complement.
TTATGATCGAGCAAACAGCAGGCGACTCACTGTAGTAAAAATGCGGCACTACGAATACCAGAGGCCTTCAGGTGAGGGCCGCGCCCATTGAGGCGGGGTTTGGTCAAATACAAAAGTTGCCGCCATAACTGCTCTGCTGTTTGTTTCGAGTCCTCTGCCCCTGAGGAAGTTTACTACGAAACGCGTTGGGCTGGACATCTGATGCCTGTGGACTACGTTGCCTAAAATGCTGCCTTTTCTTGAATAAACAAACTTGGCGAAATACTTACCAGTGGTGCGGTCTCTTCCACAAACAGGCAACTTTGTTTGGATGGTATTCAGCGGCTGGCCTGAGCCGCGGAAGACGCTCCGATGCTGGTTCAACATCCCCGTTGATCCGTGAACATCGGATTAGCTTTGGGCACTGGTGCCGTTTTTCAAGAGTACACAAACGGTGGCATGGACAGTGACTTGGTGCCACGATCCACTTGGATGTTATTTACTGTTATGATCGAGCAAACAGCAGGCGACTCACTGTAGTAAAAATGCGGCACTACGAATACCAGGGGCCTTCAGGTGAGGGCCGCGCCCATTGAGGCGGGGTTTGGTCAAATACAAAAGTTGCCGCCATAACTGCTCTGCTGTTTGTTTCGAGTCCTCTGCCCCTGAGGAAGTTTACTACGAAACGTGTTGGGCTGGACATCTGATGCCTGTGGACTACGTTGCCTAAAATGCTGCCTTTTCTTGAATAAACAAACTTGGCGAAATACTTACCAGTGGTGCGGTCTCTTCCACAAACAGGCAACTTTGTTTGGATGGTATTCAGCGGCTGGCCTGAGCCGCGGAAGACGCTCCGATGCTGGTTCAACATCCCCGTTGATCCGTGAACAGCGGATTAGCTTTGGGCACTGGTGCCGTTTTTCAAGAGTACACAAACGGTGGCATGGACAGTGACTTGGTGCCACGATCCACTTGGATGTTATTAACTGTTATGATCGAGCAAACAGCAGGCGACTCACTGTAGTAAAAATGCGGCACTACGAATACCAGAGGCCTTCAGGTGAGGGCCGCGCCCATTGAGGCGGGGTTTGGTCAAATACAAAAGTTGCCGCCATAACTGCTCTGCTGTTTGTTTCGAGTCCTCTGCCCCTGAGGAAGTTTACTACGAAACGCGTTGGGCTGGACATCTGATGCCTGTGGACTACGTTGCCTAAAATGCTGCCTTTTCTTGAATAAACAAACTTGGCGAAATACTTACCAGTGGTGCGGTCTCTTCCACAAACAGGCAACTTTGTTTGGATGGTATTCAGCGGCTGGCCTGAGCCGCGGAAGACGCTCCGATGCTGGTTCAACATCCCCGTTGATCCGTGAACAGCGGATTAGCTTTGGGCACTGGTGCCGTTTTTCAAGAGTACACAAACGGTGGCATGGACAGTGACTTGGTGCCACGATCCACTTGGATGTTATTAACTGTTATGATCGAGCAAACAGCAGGCGACTCACTGTAGTAAAAATGCGGCACTACGAATACCAGAGGCCTTCAGGTGAGGGCCGCGCCCATTGAGGCGGGGTTTGGTCAAATACAAAAGTTGCCGCCATAACTGCTCTGCTGTTTGTTTCGAGTCCTCTGCCCCTGAGGAAGTTTACTACGAAACGCGTTGGGCTGGACATCTGATGCCTGTGGACTACGTTGCCTAAAATGCTGCCTTTTCTTGAATAAACAAACTTGGTGAAATACTTACCAGTGGTGCGGTCTCTTCCACAAACAGGCAACTTTGTTTGGATGGTATTCAGCGGCTGGCCTGAGCCGCGGAAGACGCTCCGATGCTGGTTCAACATCCCCGTTGATCCGTGAACAGCGGATTAGCTTTGGGCACTGGTGCCGTTTTTCAAGAGTACACAAACGGTGGCATGGACAGTGACTTGGTGCCACGATCCACTTGGATGTTATTAACTGTTATGATCGAGCAAACAGCAGGCGACTCACTGTAGTAAAAATGCGGCACTACGAATACCAGAGGCCTTCAGGTGAGGGCCGCGCCCATTGAGGCGGGGTTTGGTCAAATACAAAAGTTGCCGCCATAACTGCTCTGCTGTTTGTTTCGAGTCCTCTGCCCCTGAGGAAGTTTACTACGAAACGCGTTGGGCTGGACATCTGATGCCTGTGGACTACGTTGCCTAAAATGCTGCCTTTTCTTGAATAAACAAACTTGGCGAAATACTTACCAGTGGTGCGGTCTCTTCCACAAACAGGCAACTTTGTTTGGATGGTATTCAGCGGCTGGCCTGAGCCGCGGAAGACGCTCCGATGCTGGTTCAACATCCCCGTTGATCCGTGAACAGCGGATTAGCTTTGGGCACTGGTGCCGTTTTTCAAGAGTACACAAACGGTGGCATGGACAGTGACTTGGTGCCACGATCCACTTGGATGTTATTAACTGTTATGATCGAGCAAACAGCAGGCGACTCACTGTAGTAAAAATGCGGCACTACGAATACCAGAGGCCTTCAGGTGAGGGCCGCGCCCATTGAGGCGGGGTTTGGTCAAATACAAAAGTTGCCGCCATAACTGCTCTGCTGTTTGTTTCGAGTCCTCTGCCCCTGAGGAAGTTTACTATGAAACGCGTTGGGCTGGACATCTGATGCCTGTGGACTACGTTGCCTAAAATGCTGCCTTTTCTTGAATAAACAAACTTGGCGAAATACTTACCAGTGGTGCGGTCTCTTCCACAAACAGGCAACTTTGTTTGGATGGTATTCAGCGGCTGGCCTGAGCCGCGGAAGACGCTCCGATGCTGGTTCAACATCCCCGTTGATCCGTGAACAGCGGATTAGCTTTGGGCACTGGTGCCGTTTTTCAAGAGTACACAAACGGTGGCATGGACAGTGACTTGGTGCCACGATCCACTTGGATGTTATTAACTGTTATGATCGAGCAAACAGCAGGCGACTCACTGTAGTAAAAATGCGGCACTACGAATACCAGAGGCCTTCAGGTGAGGGCCGCGCCCATTGAGGCGGGGTTTGGTCAAATACAAAAGTTGCCGCCATAACTGCTCTGCTGTTTGTTTCGAGTCCTCTGCCCCTGAGGAAGTTTACTACGAAACGCGTTGGGCTGGACATCTGATGCCTGTGGACTACGTTGCCTAAAATGCTGCCTTTTCTTGAATAAACAAACTTGGTGAAATACTTACCAGTGGTGCGGTCTCTTCCACAAACAGGCAACTTTGTTTGGATGGTATTCAGCGGCTGGCCTGAGCCGCGGAAGACGCTCCGATGCTGGTTCAACATCCCCGTTGATCCGTGAACAGCGGATTAGCTTTGGGCACTGGTGCCGTTTTTCAAGAGTACACAAACGGTGGCATGGACAGTGACTTGGTGCCACGATCCACTTGGATGTTATTAACTGTTATGATCGAGCAAACAGCAGGCGACTCACTGTAGTAAAAATGCGGCACTACGAATACCAGAGGCCTTCAGGTGAGGGCCGCGCCCATTGAGGCGGGGTTTGGTCAAATACAAAAGTTGCCGCCATAACTGCTCTGCTGTTTGTTTCGAGTCCTCTGCCCCTGAGGAAGTTTACTACGAAATGCGTTGGGCTGGACATCTGATGCCTGTGGACTACGTTGCCTAAAATGCTGCCTTTTCTTGAATAAACAAACTTGGCGAAATACTTACCAGTGGTGCGGTCTCTTCCACAAACAGGCAACTTTGTTTGGATGGTATTTAGCGGCGTGCCTGAGCCGCGGAAGACGCTCCGATGCTGGTTCAACATCCCCGTTGATCCGTGAACAGCGGATTAGCTTTGGGCACTGGTGCCGTTTTTCAAGAGTACACAAACGGTGGCATGGACAGTGACTTGGTGCCACGATCCACTTGGATGTTATTAACTGTTATGATCGAGCAAACAGCAGGCGACTCACTGTAGTAAAAATGCGGCACTACGAATACCAGAGGCCTTCAGGTGAGGGCCGCGCCCATTGAGGCGGGGTTTGGTCAAATACAAAAGTTGCCGCCATAACTGCTCTGCTGTTTGTTTCGAGTCCTCTGCCCCTGAGGAAGTTTACTACGAAACGCGTTGGGCTGGACATCTGATGCCTGTGGACTACGTTGCCTAAAATGCTGCCTTTTCTTGAATAAACAAACTTGGCGAAATACTTACCAGTGGTGCGGTCTCTTCCACAAACAGGCAACTTTGTTTGGATGGTATTCAGCGGCTGGCCTAAGCCGCGGAAGACGCTCCGATGCTGGTTCAACATCCCCGTTGATCCGTGAACAGCGGATTAGCTTTGGGCACTGGTGCCGTTTTTCAAGAGTACACAAACGGTGGCATGGACAGTGACTTGGTGCCACGATCCACTTGGATGTTATTAACTGTTATGATCGAGCAAACAACAGGCGACTCACTGTAGTAAAAATGCGGCACTACGAATACCAGAGGCCTTCAGGTGAGGGCCGCGCCCATTGAGGCGGGGTTTGGTCAAATACAAAAGTTGCCGCCATAACTGCTCTGCTGTTTGTTTCGAGTCCTCTGCCCCTGAGGAAGTTTACTACGAAACGCGTTGGGCTGGACATCTGATGCCTGTGGACTACGTTGCCTAAAATGCTGCCTTTTCTTGAATAAACAAACTTGGCGAAATACTTACCAGTGGTGCGGTCTCTTCCACAAACAGGCAACTTTGTTTGGATGGTATTCAGCGGCTGGCCTGAGCCGCGGAAGACGCTCCGATGCTGGTTCAACATCCCCGTTGATCCGTGAACAGCGGATTAGCTTTGGGCACTGGTGCCGTTTTTCAAGAGTACACAAACGGTGGCATGGACAGTGACTTGGTGCCACGATCCACTTGGATGTTATTAACTGTTATGATCGAGCAAACAGCAGGCGACTCACTGTAGTAAAAATGCGGCACTACGAATACCAGAGGCCTTCAGGTGAGGGCCGCGCCCATTGAGGCGGGGTTTGTTCAAATACAAAAGTTGCCGCCATAACTGCTCTGCTGTTTGTTTCGAGTCCTCTGCCCCTGAGGAAGTTTACTACGAAACGCGTTGGGCTGGACATCTGATGCCTGTGGACTACGTTGCCTAAAATGCAGCCTTTTCTTGAATAAACAAACTTGGCGAAATACTTACCAGTGGTGCGGTCTCTTCCACAAACAGGCAACTTTGTTTGGATATATATATATATATATATATATATATATATATATATATATATATTTCTATCCACGCACCAAGCCCCATGACCTCGACACCTAGCAGGTCCAACAGGTCCTGCTCGCGATCCAAGATGTCTGCCCAACGGTGGGATAGCTGATGGTGGGTGCGCCGGATACCGGAGCAGCGGAAGACTGCCCGGCGCACCTTCACCCACCGCCGGAGACAATCCTCTATGGGGTAGCCGGGCCTGCTGCCTGCTGCCAAGGTCAAGGGGAGGTGGCGCTGGATGAAAAAACAAGGGCAGCCACCTCCTCCTCCCCGAAAAGTTGCTGGGGCGTCACCCCTGAAGGTCGCATTCTGCCGCAAGGCAGCCAGCTCTTGGGCACAGGCGTCTTGCCCTTCGAGCCGCTGCTGCAGCCCTTTGCCATGGTTCTGGGGTGGAGCGGAAAAGAAAAGTTAGAGGAAAAAAGTTAGGGGAAAGAAGTAGCAAGGTAAAAGAAAGAAGGAAAAATAAAACAATAGAAAAGTGGAGATTTAAAGTGGATTGAAAACTAGGCCCAAAAATATAGCTTAGAGTGTGAAAAACAGGATGGCTGCGCCCATCGCGACCACGTGGGTAAGTTTGCGCGATATTTATCGCTAACACGCACTTTGGTAGCCCGAATAAGTAGATGCATTCCCGAACATGTCTTGCCCAACCCGAACACGTTAGTAGCGACCCGGAACCTGAAATAAGGGGACACGAGCGGGCGGGACAATTGAAAAAACAAGATGGCCGCACCCATAGCCCACCTCATGGGTAACTTCACGCGCTACACATCCCAAGCATGCAGGCAGCGCCCTGAACACCCGCACCGCGCTCCCGAAGAAGAAAAACGGCTCACGAACTGGTCGAGCAAGCTACTACGCAAGCTCGTGGAGCTACGCGTATCTCGCGGAGTGCAAGAGCAACTTTGCGTTGCTTCGCGGAGTGAGGCTATGCAAATTACGCCCATGCCTGCATAAGAGGCAGTGGAAAGGGAAAGGAATATGGACTGGTAGAAGTCCTAAGTGAGAGAAACACAATATTTTGTAAAATACTAAAAAAAATTTAGGGCATTCAAAACAGGGATGCGAGAGTGTGTGTTTTTGTCAGTGTGTGCATGCAAATATTCCAGGTGAAATTCGACAGGCTCGTCACCGTACCCATCCTGAAAACACCTGGACCCAGCTATTCACCAGAAAATACATTTGTTAGGGGGGTGTTAAGACCCCACACACCCCTGTGAAGCTATCCCCCTGCCTATAGAGTTACAGACATACATATCATCAGGCCTAATACAGAGTGCTGGTGGCGATTTAACAGAGTTCCCCTTGTAGAATTTAAAAAGGGGAAAGATCAACAAAAAAAGCAGAAAATGGAAGTGTGCTGATTCTTGTCATCATGCAGTGCAATCTACCAGTCCTTGGATTTGATGCCAGAGAGGCAGCTTCAATTAAAGAATATTGATGCTTTTTATCTTTGAAAACAATTTGTTATAAGTCACACAAGTTCTAGGAAATATAGTTTCTGCATTGAAATCTAGAAAATATGTGACCAGATATACATCTCCTTTCAAATGGATACTAGGGACTGACCATTCACAAGAGTTGAAACAAACAAAGTTGCAGTTTTCTGGAGTAGAGTAAGTGTGGTGCAGGATTCACAAATGTGTTAAGTTGATTCCACTCAAAGTTGGGCAAGTGACCAAGGACCTGTTAGTGAAAAAGAGTCTTTGACATGCCCAGAAGAGTACACTGATACACCTGTTCGTAAATTTAAGAATTATTCACAGGCCGCAACCGTTGATCAAACAAATTTGATCTGACTAACGTAATTGATTCAAAAACTGCTTATTATTCTCTATTTTTTATTTATCTTAGTTAATCATATGGTTTTTTTTTTTGTAATGTTTATATTTCTTCCAGCACGTGCTCTGCTTGAAACCTTTGTTTTGGGAGATGAGTTATAGGTAGAATCCTGGATGAAGTACACGCGGTTTCACCATATCTCTGTTATACACATGTAAATTCCTTGTTCCAAAGAACAATATCATCCCCTTTATCACTATCTGATATACACAAAAAGTCTAGAACTCCAAGCTAGTCAGATCTGACAGCCCCCATCCAATCTTCACATCACGAAGGTGCAATCAATCAATCAATCAATCAATCAATAAGTCAATACATTTGTAAAGCGGACTACTCACCCGTGAGGGTCTCAAGGCGCTGAGGGGAGGCGGGTGCTGCTATTGCTCAAAGAGCCAGGTCTTGAAGAGTCTTCTAAAGGTGAGCAGGTCTTGGGTCTGCCGCAGATGGGTAGGGAGGGTGTTCCAGGTCTTGGCGGCGAGGAAAGAGAAGGATCTGCCAGCGATGGTCGCTCGTCATATGTGGGGGATGGCGGCGAGGCTGGTGGAGCGAAGTTGGCGGGTGGGGGTGTGGAAGCTGAGTCTGCTGTTCAGGTAGGCTGGTCCCGTGTTGTGGAGTCCTTTGTGCACGTGGGTGGGGACCTTGAAGGTGATCCTCTCGTCAACGGGGAGCCAGTGTAGGTCTCTCAGGTGGAGGGTGATGTGGCTGCGGCGGGGTATGTTGAGGATCAGTCTGGCGGAGGCGTTTTGGATGCGTTGTAGTCGTCGTAGGTGTTTGGACGAGATTCCTGCGTAGAGTGCGTTGCCATAGTCCAGCCTGCTGCTGACGAGGGCTTGGGTCACCATTCTTCTCATTTCGGTTGGGATCCACTTGTAGATTCTGCGGAGCATACGGAGGGTGTTGTAGCAGGAGGAGTAGATGGCGTTGACCTGCTTCGACATGGAGAGGTAGGGGTCGAGGATGAATCCTAGGTTGCATGCGTAATCTGTGGGTGCATGTGCTGTTCCCATTGTGGGTGGCCACCAGGAGGCGTCCCAGGCATAGGGGGTGGGGCAGAGGATGAGGATCTCTGTCTTGTCCGAGTTCAGTTTCAGACAGCTGCTCCTCATCCACTCGGCGATGACTTTCATTCCCTTGTGCAGGTTGGTTTTGGCGGTGTGCGGGTCCTTGGTGAGGGATAGGATGAGCAGGGTGTCATCGGCATAGGAGATGATGTTGAGGCCATGCTGGCAGGCCACTTGTGTGAGCGGGGCCATGTAGACACTGAACAGGGTTGGGCTGAGGGATGAGCCCTGGGGTACCCCGCAGATGATGTCGGTGGCTTCGGATCAGAAAGGTGCGAGGCGGACTCTCTGGGTTCTGCCGGAGAGGAAGGACGTGGTCCAGTCCTGGGCCTTCTCTTGGATTCCGACTTCTCAGAGGATTGTTTTAAGTGTGTGGTGGCAGACCATGTCGAAGGCGGCTGACAGGTCCAGAAGGATGAGGGCTGATGTTTCGTCGTTGTCTGAGCAGAAAAGTCTGTTCTCCAAGTAATACCTTGCTCAGTGTTACCATCTTCATTCTTGTCTCACACTAAACTTAACCCTTTTACTTTTCCCACTTATTTGCTGATGTCTCCACTAGCTCCGCTAAACTTTACAGCATCCTTAAAGCTGTCCAAACAATTGCAGGCAATCTTCACTCTCTCTCCATACAGATATATACCCCTCTCCTTTCTGGCAGCTCACAGTTTTATCAAATCAAAGAAAAGAAAAGGGGGACCTATGAACTAATAAAGGTCCAGTACCCAGGTTCCGGAAGCAATGGTACAATTCATGGGGGCGGGGGCTGTACTGTTCCCATAAAGAAGGAAAGAAGGTAAGGTTTAGGACAATACAGGCAGTGGGAATCTGAAGAATTTTTTCTTGGTGCTCTCACACATCCCTAGGGATGTCATACTTCATCATTGGAAAAAACAACAGAAGTATTACCCATAGACCAGATTGAGATCTGGATGTACATATGTATAAAACAACAATATCTCAATAGGATTCCCTTAACCAACAGATAAATTTGCATGTATAAAACATTACAAAGGATTTGACTCATCGGAGCACTGCCAGCGGATCCAGGTCTACTCACGAGACCACTGGCGGCTTCCTGACTGCTGGAATTTGATGGCATTAAGACAATCCTCATAGGTTACCCCTCCGGGACCTGACAGTGGATCGTTTGACCCTGCTGAATTTTAAATCAACTACCCGGCCGGAACGGGCCTCCGTTCAGTTGCCGTTCCACGACTGATTGAATGCTTGCAAATTTTCTACCCAGTCACTGGACCACCTCTCATAGACAGTTCCCTCACCTTGGCCATGACAGGGCTCCGTCCACGCGCCTTTCTCCAACGCACCATACACACTACGGGATTCCTCTACCGATCTCACGCCCATCTACTCCTCTTATCCTGGTTAACCTACTGGCCAAAGCGGGACTCCGTTTTTGCTTCAGACATTCTCTTCCACATTCTGGGCTCTTCCGCGCCGGATACTCAGCACTACACGACTATACAGTCATCAATCTCTACCAGATTGGTTATCCAATTCTGGACCAGCACCCCTCATCACTTTCGTCAATCGGCAACCCAGTCCTGATGAAGATCCTGAATCAATAGGATCGAAACTCCGTCGACCCATATTTCAGCGCAACTCACTTTCCGTTTTTGGTTCCCAAACCAACAGCATTTACTGATTTACTAAGGAGGAACCCACCATTTTTAATATATTGTTTTTATTTGTTGCATTTTGCGCCAACCGCTGTTTTTTCACTCATATGTCACTTGCGCCATCACCGTTTGTCTCACTATCACGTAGTGCACAAAGCCCCCTTGGGTTGCCACCGCATTACATGCTTCAAGTGTTGTTTCTCCAAACTGTTTTTGACTGCTTTGACAAAATTACGCTTTAATATATGATCCTATATGCACTTTGAAAGACAAAAATTCGGAGTCTCTCTTCCTATACTTCATCATTGGGCGTGCTTCTCAAAGCGCCGGCGCTGCAATGCCCTACAGTCCCTACGAAGGGTCACTTTGGCAGAGATCTTTTTTTGTTTTGCTGTATGATGAGTAATGAGAGTATGAAGGTCTCCTAGATGTATGGGGTGAAGTGATAGTGTGTGTACAAGTGAAAGGAGGATAAATCTGTCTAAGAGATGCCAGGAAGAATTTTTTATATGATGGCTCTCTTGGCAGGATTAAAAGACTTTATTGAAGGAGCAGGACTGCTTTGGGGGTTCAATTTACTAACCCTGGGCGAAGCACTACGCTACGCTCGCGTAGTTTGCGAAGTTTGCTCAACTTCGCACAACGCGAGCTGCACGTAGCACAGTGCGAACACGCATAGTGCAGCGTAGCATAGTGCAGCTGTCATTTTTTGCTTGCTCGCGGTCCTCAACGTCATGTTCGCAACCACGAGCAAGCAAAATGACATCCCGGCGAGATCCTCAACGTGGGGAGGTCAGGTTTCTCATTGCGAGTGGTTGCGCATGTTCGCGACCGCTCGCGATGAGAAACTACCAGTTCGCGTTGAGAAAGCTGCAGCTCGAGTAAAAATCTACTCGAGCAGCTGAAAACTACAGCTCGCACTGTGCAAGATACCGTTTTCAATGATTGCACAGTGCCGGATGTTTGTCCGCACTGTGCAATCATTGAAAATGCATCTTGCACAGTGCAAACATGCTACTACGCAGCTCGTGTAGTGCTACGTGTAGTTCGCGTAGTGCGAAGTGCACTTTGCGTAGCTTCGCGTAGCGTTCGTTAATCTTCATTTCGGCAATTTTGCCATAAAAGATACAGCATAAAATCAATAAAATGAAAAATCAGACATCACTGGCACATCAATAGCGGGGTAGCACACAGGTACAGGCTAGTGGTTCTCAAAGACAAGGCCCCAATACACAACAATCTATACAGTTAAGAACAGTCAGATGACTCAGAACTAGTTAATTATTTTAACAACAATCTATAATATTATGGAATATAACAAAATAGAAGTGATTTAACACTAACAGCTAAAAATCTTGCATAAAATGACTTAGTACATAAAAGTTTGCTACACTAACTGATACATGGTCTGAATCAAGATTGGAGTGCCCTAGGAATTAAAAACATACTCTTGTGCCATGCTGCTTCGAGAAATTTGGCCACTGCAAAGACAGTTGCACTTGAGAGGTCAGTCTTAAGTATTCTGAAGGTCTCGGAGCAGTTAGCAAACCCCAGATTTTTACAAAGTGGAATTATCCAAAACCTTCTAGCAGCAATGTAGGCAGGGCAAAAGAAAACGAAATGCCCAGGAGCCCCAAAAGAGTGCATGTGGTCAACATGTTTTAAACCCTCTGGCCCAAAATAGGATCCACAGTGCTTCTACCGGACCTAAGAAAAAGTGTGTGGGGGAGGGGGATTCTGCCCTATCCCATACCAAAAAATGAATTGTGTAGTAAAGGTATTCCCCAGAAAAAGGATACCTAGTATCTCAGATAAAATTGATCGTCCAACCTACAACGGGAATGAGAAACATAAAAAGTATACATAGTAAAGAACAGTTTTGCATTACTGGTTTGATGCCTCAGTAAGTTTGCTTTGAAAAATGACTCCAATGGTAGTCAAGCGCAATGCTGTAATACAGCACTTCATCAGTTAGCACAACATGGAAAAAGTAGAAGAAAATGGCAGTACACAAGAACACAAAACAGACAAGCGGTGATGCGTGCTACACAAAACACAAAATCCAAAATGTGTTGCTGTCACACCCTCGGCCATAAGTGGCTGCTTATTTTAGGAGTGAACAAAGGGCTTTACCTGAAGGACTGATCAAATGCGCCCCATTGGTCAGAGAAGGCTAGGCTAAGCTAGCGCACAGCTGCTGACTGTAAAAAGAAGGTAATGACAGTCAAGATAATGTGCTGAGGTAATGCAGCTGCAACATGGAAAAAAGGTTTGGCTCTTGTAAAGGGAACCATACTCATAAGGCTTCTCACTCTGCTCACCTGGATCGAGACTGAGCAGAGGAGGTGGTCCATATTTAAAGTACCATAAATCGGTAAATCATGCTGAGGTGTGGAGACTAGAAGTGGTGTGATAAATCAAGTATGCCATGGCGTGTTGTGTACAAGTCGGTACTAAAAAACTCTAAATACTCTAAAAATCACCCCTTTTGTGGTGGCCCTCTTGAAATGTCACGGTTGCATCTGTGCATAATGGAGACTATTGCAATTAGTGTGACTCTTCTGGATAAAAGTGAATCGGGGGTTCAGTTATACTTCTTTTGAAGGTCAGGTAAGGGAGAAAACCCCCCAGGACCCACAAGGATAGTGTCCTGTGACAAGTGGTGGAGCTCACAGGGTGTTGTGTTTTTGGAGGTTTTGTTTGAGGAGATCTTTCTGGACTACGCGAATGCAGTTTATTTGGGTGCGCGGCAAGGAACCATTAAGATCCTACAGACTGTTCAGAACTGTGCGGCCCGCCTCTTAATGAATGTTTCAAAACATAATTCCACTAAGTTAGCTCTTAGTTGGTTGCACTGGCTCCCTGTGCAGGAAAGAATCAGGTTTAAGGCAATGTGTATTATTCATAAATCCATTGTTGGCAATGGCCCTCCTATGATTCAGTCCATGGTGCAATTATATCGCGCCAATAGGACTCTTAGATCTAACAATAAACAACTTCTTGCAGTCCCTAGAATCAAACGCACACACACGGGAGGACGACGGTTCCCTTACAATGCAACTAAATTCTGGAACCAGCTTCCGGATTTTATTCGTCTTGAACATGACTATCTCAGGTTTAGGAAACAGCTGAAAACTTTTTTCTTTCCATGAGCAGTGGTGAATGATACGGTGTCACAGGAAGCGCTGGTATGCCCTTGGGTAGCCAAGCGCTATACAAGTATGTATTCATTTCAGGCTGTGAGTGCACTGGAAAGCGAATCATGGTCGCGGGATCTCTAGGGACCTGGAGTTCAGAATGCTCCAGTGCTTTGTGATGATGAGCTTGATCCTGTTAGAATTTGGGGTAAAAGTGGGTGCACATGTAATGACATCATCAGTGGGGCTTGTGTTTGTTTCCAGAATGGCTTCCCAATGGTTGTTTTGCGACCTCTTCTCCATCTGCTTGATAATTCTAGTTGGGTACTTTTTTTGCAGTTTCTTGCAGACAAGTTTTTGTTAATTAACCTGGCATGTGCCTCGTAATCTTTTAGTGAGCTGCAGTTTCTCTGAAGGCAGTAGAAATTTCTATATGGAAGGTTCTGTAGCAGAGCTTTTTGATGGTGGCTATTAAAGAGCAGAAGGCTGTTATAGTGTGTTGCCTTTTTGTAGGTTTTGGTACTAAGGTGTCCATTCTCGATGTTGATCAGTAAATCCAGAAATAGTATCGCTCTCAGGTACTGGTCAAGGGTGTTGATCCAGTTGGTGAACTCTTGACATACAGTGTCCTAGCCTTTCCAGAATACAGAAATCTCATCTACATACTGTTGCCATGGGATGTTGTTTTTGAGGGATTCACATCAGATGTACTAGAGAAAGGCCAGGCTCAGGGTGAATGTGCTGACCATAGATGTCCCTTATATCTGATGGTATACTTGGTTTTTCATTTGAAGGGGTTGTTTCTTAGCGCCATAGTGGCACACTCGATTATGAAATCAGTGGGTGTGGTGGGTTGTCCAGGTCTGTGTCCTGAGGCACCGCTAGGTCGGCATCCTGGGGGATGTTTGTATATAATGCCTCTACATCCAGGGTCGCTAGGAGGTCAATCAACTGGTGGTTGTTGGTGTCCGCAATCAGGTTCAAGATTCCCTGGTGTCTTTCAGGAACAAAGGTGTTTCCTGGGGCAAAGGCTAGAGAAAGTGGTCACAGAACTTAATCCAAGGTTCCAGCAGAGATCTGATGCCGGAGACAAGGGGTCTGCCTGGAGGGGGGTTAGTACCCGTATGAAGTTTGGGTAATATGCAAAAGTAAGGGATCGTTAGAGAAGTGTTCACTAAACTCTCTACTTCATATTTTGCAATTCAGCTCTTTTCCCCAGCGATTGTGACTATGGATTAGATGCATTGCAGCAAGGTGTTAGTAGGATCGGTGCTCATGGGGTGGTAGTATCTTCCAACCGCTAATTGGAGGAGGCATTCTTGATGATAGTAGGTGGAATTCATGACAACGATTGCTCGCCTTTGTCTGCTTGTTTTATTTTGATCGAGGTGCCTTCTGCCAAGGTGGTGACCACATCACACTGGATGATAGGTTATCATGGGGTCTGGGTGCTTTGATCAGCGCGGTTTCTTTTAGTACAGCTTTTTCAAAAATGAGATCTTTACTGGGTGCCAAAGCATGGGGGTGTAAACCTGGATGCTATCCTTAGTCCAGAGTCCTCTTGTTCTGGGGTGGCTTTATCCTAAAACAATGCCCAAAGGTGGATCTTGCAGAAGAACTGATAAAGTTTATTATTGAGTCAGAATTGCTTTTCTCAAGGGGTGGGCACAAATCCAAGGCCACTATATAGTACTGCAGTCTCATCTTCCATCAAAGTCCTCTTGAAAAGGTTGACGACTAGCTATTCTTGACCGTCTGACTCCTGGTCTGCATCTGGGTCTCTTGTTGCTGCCAGTGCACTTGTTTGTTATCTTCTCTTCTTCTTCTTCCTCTGCCTCTGCCCCAGTCTCTGCCTCAATAAGCTTTGAGAATAGGGTGTTAGAACAGGGGCTCTGGTGAGTGGGGTGGCATCTGGAACCCTGGGTGTCCCACCTGTACTTGTCCTGAGAAAGGGTGCATCTGATCAGTGGTGGGGGGAAACAAACTCCGGTGGTTCTCATTTCAGCCCCAGCAGTCGTTGCTCGGATTGCTGTGTTGTACAAGAAGTGGTTGAGCCATCTTCTGATGAGAGCTCCCCTCCAGATGGTCATTAATCTTCTTTGATGTTGGAAAACAGCTTATTTTTATCAAATCTCTTAATATCCTTCTGCAGCTTTAATAACTTCTGCTGCATAAGGTAGTCTTTGTGCTCTTTCAACTGGGTGTTGATATCCAGCAGCCATGACTTGAACACGGTGATGCCGATCCCAGCCTTCAAATTGTTTTTTGTAATTTTCTCCCTGAGTGTACTGGGGTAGCTCAGACGTGGGTCCCAGAGCCTCCACACCACTGGAGTCAAGCTAGCCGGGCTGATGGGAGGTGTTACCTCGAAACCGGTCCGGTCCTCGGATGCTTGATTCCGGTCTGGGAAAGATATGGCTGTTGTAGTTCGGACTGGACTGTTCCCATGGGGCACAGGGTCAGAGCTGATTTGCATAAAGCCATTATCTGACCCAGGGTGGTGTGGAGTGCAAAAAACGATGGATCTAGGCCCAGATCCTTGTACTGGGGTGAATGTAAGACATTGATCTACATTCTGTCCATCAAATTGTTTTTTGTAATTTTCTCCCTGAGTGTACTGGGGTAGCTCAGACGTGGGTCCCAGAGCCTCCACACCACTGGAGTCAAGCTAGCCGGGCTGATGAGAGGTGTTACCTCGAAACCGGTCCGGTCCTCGGATGCTTGATTCCGGTCTGGGAAAGATATGGCTGTTGTAGTTCGGACTGGACTGTTCCCATGGGGCACAGGGTCAGAGCTGATTTGCATAAAGCCATTATCTGACCCAGGGTGGTGTGGAGTGCAAAAAACGATGGATCTAGGCCCAGATCCTTGTACTGGGGTGAATGTAAGACATTGATCTACATTCTGTCCATCAAATTGTTTTTTGTAATTCTCTCCCTGAGTGTACTGGGGTAGCTCAGACGTGGGTCCCAGAGCCTCCACACCACTGGAGTCAAGCTAGCCGGGCTGATGAGAGGTGTTACCTCGAAACCGGTCCGGTCCTCGGATGCTTGATTCCGGTCTGGGAAAGATATGGCTGTTGTAGTTCGGACTGGACTGTTCCCATGGGGCACAGGGTCAGAGCTGATTTGCATAAAGCCATTATCTGACCCAGGGTGGTGTGGAGTGCAAAAAACGATGGATCTAGGCCCAGATCCTTGTACTGGGGTGAATGTAAGACATTGATCTACATTCTGTCCATCAAATTGTTTTTTGTAATTTTCTCCCTGAGTGTACTGGGGTAGCTCAGACGTGGGTCCCAGAGCCTCCACACCACTGGAGTCAAGCTAGCCGGGCTGATGAGAGGTGTTACCTCGAAACCGGTCCGGTCCTCGGATGCTTGATTCCGGTCTGGGAAAGATATGGCTGTTGGAGTTCGGACTGGACTGTTCCCATGGGGCACAGGGTCAGAGCTGATTTGCATAAAGCCATTATCTGACCCAGGGTGGTGTGGAGTGCAAAAAACGATGGATCTAGGCCCAGATCCTTGTACTGGGGTGAATGTAAGACATTGATCTACATTCTGTCCATCAAATTGTTTTTTGTAATTTTCTCCCTGAGTGTACTGGGGTAGCTCAGACGTGGGTCCCAGAGCCTCCACACCACTGGAGTCAAGCTAGCCGGGCTGATGAGAGGTGTTACCTCGAAACCGGTCCGGTCCTCGGATGCTTGATTCCGGTCTGGGAAAGATATGGCTGTTGTAGTTCGGACTGGACTGTTCCCATGGGGCACAGGGTCAGAGCTGATTTGCATAAAGCCATTATCTGACCCAGGGTGGTGTGGAGTGCAAAAAACGATGGATCTAGGCCCAGATCCTTGTACTGGGGTGAATGTAAGACATTGATCTACATTCTGTCCATCAAATTGTTTTTTGTAATTTTCTCCCTGAGTGTACTGGGGTAGCTCAGACGTGGGTCCCAGAGCCTCCACACCACTGGAGTCAAGCTAGCCGGGCTGATGAGAGGTGTTACCTCGAAACCGGTCCGGTCCTCGGATGCTTGATTCCGGTCTGGGAAAGATATGGCTGTTGTAGTTCGGACTGGACTGTTCCCATGGGGCACAGGGTCAGAGCTGATTTGCATAAAGCCATTATCTGACCCAGGGTGGTGTGGAGTGCAAAAAACGATGGATCTAGGCCCAGATCCTTGTACTGGGGTGAATGTAAGACATTGATCTACATTCTGTCCATCAAATTGTTTTTTGTAATTTGATCCCAGCCTTCAATGCATTTTATACTAGATTCATTTTGATGATAAGTACATAAGATAGGTGTTTGACCATGTTGTTGATGAGAATAAGCCAATCACACCTGCACTTCCACGAGATTTGGAACTATTCACGTCTGAACAGGATGTCCTCCTAAAACAAGCGTGGTGCTGTAGTTACTAGCAGCATGAGGTATTCTATCATAATGGCCCATGCATGGCTACCGTGACCTGTAATTTTTTAAGGTCAGTGATGGATGTTCCAATCGTCTTGGTTACTAGTCGTTTGTGTGCTTCAATCCATTTCGAATAAGGACAGTGTCTTCAGGTTCTCTATGACTATGTCCTCGCCAAAGCTCAGACCCTGGTTATCATCCATGATAAAATAGTTGTGTGTCTGTATTGTACTGTTGGATTCTTCTGTAAGAGTGCTTTAAAAAAATTACTCCAATGGTATTTAAGCGCATGCTGTGATACGGCACTTCATCAGTAGCCACAAATATGTAAAATGTGGAAGATAGCGGCAGTACACATAAACACAAAACAGACAATTGGACATGCGTGGTACACATAACATAACATCCAAATTGTCTTGGTTTCACATCTTGGGCCATGAGTGGCTGCTAATTTTAGGTGTGAGTGAAGGGTCTTACCCTTATGATAGATCAAATGCGCCCCATAGATCGGAGACAGAGGCCAGCGCACAGTTGCTGAATGTAAAAAGAAGTTAATGACAGTCAACATAAAGAGCAAAGCTAATGCAGCTGCACTGTGGAAAAAAGTTGGGATATTGTAAAGGGAACCATACTCTGGTCGGAGTGCGCAAATTATCTACCCTCCACTGCTTGCCTGGATCAATACTGGGCAGAGGAATTACAGTTTAATCCTACTTTCACTTCTATATACCCTATCACTCCACCCCGCACATCTAGGACACCTCATACTCTCATCAGTCATCATACAGCAAAGCAAAAAAAGATCTCTTCCAAAGTGACCCTTCATGGGGCCTGTTGGGCATTTCAGCGTCGGCCCTATAAGGAGCACAATAGTTGATGAAGCATGACATCTCTAAGCATGTGTGAGGGCACCACTAAATAATCCTTAGAATTCCCACTTCCTGTCTAGTCCTTAGTCTTACCTTCTTTCCTTCCTGACAGGAACAGTCCCCCCACCCCCCCCCCCCCCCCCCATTTGTTGAACCTCTCTGTTATAACCTTCACTCTGTCTTTCCTACCATAGTCAAGTATTACTCAGGTATTGTGCTACATTGCAGTATTTAAGTTATATACATTTTTGCACAGATAGACATGGCCCTCTATCCATCATGAGAGTCTCTCTGGGAGCATTCTGTCTCAGGTTGATCGCAGTCCAGATTTGTACGCCTTTGCTTTGTCCGTGCATTGTTCAATGTATTGCAAGGACAACACAAAGGTTTCAGTAAGATTTTCAAAGCCAAGCAAGAGGCTATTTGCACTGCTGTGTGTGGCTTTGTAAATAAATGAAACTCAACGCAGCGGCTTGCACTGCATTGCATGAATTAATAGCAAATATGCACCTCAGTGTTTAGTTTCTCTGCAGAGAATGTAAGGTTACCACCTGGCCATTCTTTTACCAGCATGATCATGATTTTAATGGCCGGGCAAGTACAAGAATTAGGAGAATCACCTAAAGCAAGTCTTTTTCTCCCTTATCACTACAAACTTCAAACAGCAAATATAAAAAGAAAGCACTTAAAAACATGCTTTAGAGCTGTTTTAATGATCACTTAAGTAGAGTAAACAAAAACATAAACATTTTAGTAATGAATACAGATGATTATATATTAAGTTCTATTTAAGTATAATTTACCGGTCTTTGCAGACTCTTATAACATGAACAAATGACCAGTATTTTTCTTTCGGGTAGGTGGTATCCCTGGCAGAGAATGTAGACAAAGATGCAGAGGAAGGAGGACTGAGATTTTTAGGAATTAATAGTTTTTATTAGATGGTAGTCAAAACAGATGGACACAGTTTCCTGCCTACACCCATTGGCCGGCAGAGCGAGACAAAGGCAGTAATACACAGTGTTTAAGCCCATAACCCGGAGGCCTGCTGCGTGTCAAGCAGGATTGCAGTACGATACATTGCATCTTCCAAATTTAAGGGGATGAAAGAAGTTAACAAAGATAAATATGACAAAGGGAAAACAATACCAAAACAAAGTCCCTCGCAAACCCATATGTCCCACCCCCACCCTCCTCCGCAGCAGTTATTGCCTCATTATGCTAATCTGAACTTCTAGTCATAGGTTTTGAGAAAGCATCATACTCATGTGGCCAGTATCTCATCTTTAGCTAGCTTCTCCAGTGGAAGCAGTTTAAGGACCTGCAGATATTTAGGACAGGTCACTTCTTTCATATCGTTTGTTAACAGCCCTCGACACCAAGGGACACGCGTTCCATTGCTAAGAGATTCCACAGGTGGTAGATCCACAACAGCACATCAGGTGTAGATATCATGCCCCATTGAGCTAAAATGACCTGTATAGCTGCCAGCAGCTCTAAGGCAATTTGCCCACCATGTACGGATTTTAATGGAAAGACCTTGGGGTGTGAGAGGCAGAGGGGAGTGTATTCTGGTGAGCGGGGCAAGGAGATCGCAAACGGTGCATCTATGTTGTCTAGGACCTCCGTCCAGTAACGTTGCAGCTTTGGACAGTGCTACAACAAGAGAGCCAGAGGACCAGACATCCCACAGCCTCTCCGGCAAAAATCTGTTTTGCTTTTGTCTCAATTGTGGATGTGGACAGGAGTGCAGTACCAATATGAGAAAACCTTAAAAGCTGTCTCTGCCCTAGCGGTGTTGTGCGCAGTGTGATGTGTTCTGTAGAGAATGTGTTCCCATTTCTTAGGAGCTAGTGGCCTGCCTATTTCTGTTTCCCAGTGAACTAGTGCCCATGTGCGTTGCCCAGAGGGACATGCAGTAAGCATTGTGTGTGCAATTCGGATATGAGACGGCGGTCATTATGTTTGCGAAGTAACCACCTTTTGAACGCAGTAAGGGGCCTGGACATTTGAGCGTAATTGGAAGGCGCTGTGATCCAGTGATATAGTTGATGATAGGGGTACGCATCAGTCACTAGGAGGCCATAATCCCACTTGAGCTGCTCTAAAGGGATCAGCCCTTCTGTATCAAAGAGGGACCCTACTCTTTTACAACCCTCATCCCACCACCGCTGGAACACGGCAGACGTCTGTCCTGGAGGAAAATCAGGGTTATCCACAACGGGGGTCATCGGCTAAGGAAAGGAGGTCCAGCCTTTTGTGATAGCCACCCTGTCCCAAATCTTAAGCATCAGAGAGGTAAGAGGGGAGGAGTAGAGACCCCACTCCCTGTGTTTGCGAGGTAACCACAATTCCCTCCACACGTTGACACCAGCGACTGACTGGTCCATGAAGTTCCAGTGTTTGCCAGATAACAGTCTGTTCCATTCTACCAGGTATCTGAGCATGCTGCTTGATAGTAGCCTCCGATCAAAGGTAGTCCCACTCCGCCCTGCTCTTTCGGACATGCCATCTGGTTAAGTGAGAGACGCAGCTTTTTCCCCTCCCATACAAACTTATTAATGAGAGCCTGCAATTGTTTTATGACCTGAGGTGCGGGAGACATAGGGAGCATCTGAAATATATAAAGAATGTGCGGAAGGATTGTCATTTTCACCGCTGCAATCCTCTCAAACATGCTAGCCGCAACCGTGACCAGGCATCCAGTGCCTTGGTCGTCTGCTCCAGTAACATCATGTAATTGAGCGTAAACGTTCGGGCAATGGTTGGGGCTAGTCTGATTCCCAAGTATAATATGTCCCTCTGTGTCCACTGGAACAGGAATTGCTGTTACTAGATATCCACCTCTTCCGGGGGGATAGTTAGATTAAAAATATTGGATTTGCCCAGGTTAACTTTAAACCCTGACACATCCCCAAAAGAGGAGTGCTCCACAAGCAGACCCGTCAGAGTTGACTGTGACTGCGCCTGCGTAAGAGAAAGGATCACATAGTCAGCATACAGACTTATTTTATGGATGCCCGACCCAAATTTCAAGCCTACTATATTCTTGTCTGCTCTTATACGTTGAGCTAAAGGCTCCATATAGAGCACAAATAAAAGCGGGGACAAGGGCACCCCAGGCGAGTCCCACAAGTGATTGGAAAGGACAATCTGTTCATCCGCACTTTCTCCCCCCCCTCCCCCTTTGTGGTCCCGTAGTGACTGAACCTGGGTTACTTGCGTTCTAGCTCGCAGTCTATGGGCCAGCATTTTACCACATTTATCACAACTAAGGTTGAATTTGTGACAGAGCCGGAGAAAGGCATATTCTGCCCTGTCAAGGTCTAGATGTTTCAGCAGGTGCCTGTGGTTCTCTAGTTCCCTCCACAGCCTAGGGACTCCGGTACGCTTGTGAATCAATTCGAGTTCCCCCACCTCCCTCTCAAGTTCGCTGTGTTTCTCTTTACAGAGTTTGTTATATGTTGCAGAAATGGAAATTAATTCCCCCCTTGTGACACGCTTCAGGGCCTCCCATGCCAGCGATAGGGGCGTAGAACCTACGTCATTGAGCAATAGGTAGTCTTCTATTGTTTGCTTTATTCATTGCCCTGTATCCTCAGCGTGTAAAAGATTCTCTCTGAGGCGTCACCCATGGGGAACACCCGCGATCGCTAGGCAGGGATGTGGACAGTGATAAGGTTGTGATCCGAGAGAGAGAGGGGGGCTCTATCGTGGCTGTGTGAAGGTGATGCAGTAGGGAGGTAGAGGCCAGAAAATGATCTAGTCGCGCATAAGCTTTGTGCGATGCTGAATAGTATGTGTAATCTCGTTGCATGAGGTGTTATGTGCACCAGACATCGTGTAATCCATTGTCCGCAACCACTCCTGTCCCTTTGGAGAGAGTGCCCCTGTTTGATGTGTTCGCTGACCAGACCTATCTAATTCTGTGTCCATTACAAAATTTAGGTCCCCTCCTACCAAAATCGCTGCATCCGGAGACGTAAGAACCTCTGTGAGTGCTGAGAGGATGAAGGGTTCCTGTTGTGTGTTTGGAGCTTAAAGTGATGCTATGGTGATGTGAGTCCTGCCCCATTCTACTCTAAGTGCTAACAAGCGTTCATTTATTTCTGCGAGAGTCGATAAGACTTTACCCGGGAAGCAGGCCCCAATCAGGATTGCTACGCCATTCTTTTTAGACAACCCACGGACCTAAACTGCTGTGGAAAGAGCCTATCGCGCATACGACTGAGATTTTTAAACATGGGAAACTGTCACAAAAGAAAAGCCTTGAGAAGAAAAAGAGTTCCTCAAACAGGATGTTTTTTATTTTTTGTTCAGTAAATTTTTATTGAATTTTTCCAAAACAAACTAGAATTACAATACAAATGTCAAAAGAAACTTTATTCGATTGAATTTACAATCATAAAAGTACATGAATAAAAATATTTACAACATTTTATAGAAAAGGGATGACCATGTAAGCGAAATTGACTGATAGATACAATAAAACATTAGATTAATCATTAAAAGAATCGACTTTACAATGGTACCCTGTATGGCAATAGAATAAAAGTTATTCACACAGGACGAAGAAAAAATTTACTGTGCAGAAGCCGCAAGTTGAGTACGAATTTTCATACATGCCTTTAAGAAACAGGCGACTGATTTGGCAACAAAAGGGGAGTCTAAACAGTGTAGTGCCAAAAGAGCAGGTCTGCATCTTCTCAGTCCTATTTGTCTAAGCAAAGGGACCAACCAACGTTTGCGCGGGGTCTCGTAAAATGTACAGAAAAAAGTTACGTGCAGTGTAGACTGAGAAGAACAATCGTCACAGGGACATTTGATCAATTCACGCGACCAATCAGAGGGCACAGGAAATGAGACAAGACGGTAAAATGAATCAAACCTGAAACGAGTTAAAACATATCTATCATAATTTGACAAATAAAAAGACAGATAGGGTTGAATGCCATATAAGGGTTGGATCATCATTAAATGTGTGGTCAACTGTTTACCAATTTCAGAGCACATGCGCAAATCACTTAAATGTGACGCACATAGATTCTTTAAAGTCTTTCTTGGTATGGTCGTGAGTGATGTAGGATTTGTAAAAAACGCTGGACAATTCAAATCATTCAAGAAATTAAAAACATACAATAGCCAAGGAATCTTTTTCCAATGGGTCAGTGTCAGGCAGTCTGTTATTAGCGACCGAGTAAGGAGACATTGCTCCTTGGTCCATATACGGTGCCAGAGGAGAATCGGTTGGTATCTAATGGTGTCGGATAGATAGTCCCAACCGAGCTCTGTGTGACTACCGTAATTTGGGGCGCTTCGGGGGAGGGCTAGTACGTATTTCAGAAAGTCATTTTCAATTACTTGAAGCTCGTTGGTAGGAGCGTAGCCCCATACACCTGCTCCGTAGGTCGCCACACTCACGCATTTGGCTTGATAGATTTGTAGTATTACAGCCGGAGCGGGCTTGCCCAACTTCCTTGAGAATGAGGTCAGCGCTGATGTAGTGCGCTGAAGCTGCAGTTTCCTACTGGAGATAGCGGGTTTCCAGGACATTTGATGATCAATGAGTATTCCTAAATATGGATAGTTCCTAGCGCTTTCTAACCTAGTGTTCTCGATATAAATAGGTTTGCATTTCTGGGTTTTCTTGCCAATATGCATAACGAAAGTCTTGGATTTATTTACTTTTAAGCCAAGGGAAAGCATATAATGGCAATACTTGTCCAGTTGCAACTGGAGCTGATTAGGTGTCCTCGCTAAAATAACAGAATCATCAGCATATAGTAATGCTGGGATCGGGCGGGCGTTTATGCAAGGGAGGTCCTTGTTCTCTTTCAACATCGCTTGTTCCAAACCATTAGTATAAATATTAAATAAGAATGGAGCAAGGACGCACCCCTGTCTCACGCCTTTTGTAATACTGAATGAGTCCGTTAGCTCTCCATTGATGCCATACCTCACACAAGCTTTGGCATCCGAGTAGAGCTCTCGGAGAAATTTCAGGATTGGCAGATCTACTCCCAAATTACTCAGCATCTCCCACAACTTGGAGTGGATTACGCAGTCGAATGCGGAACTTAGGTCCACATAGACCAGGTAAAGATTGCCGCCTTTAGCCCAGACATATTTCCCCATAAGTAGAGTTAGGTTAAGGGCCTGTTCCACAGTACCCAGTCCCTCTTAGAACCCAAACTGGAGGTCGGTAATGATCTTATTCTCCTTTGCCCAGTCCTGGAGACGTTCCAGGATGAGTCTCCCAGCGACCTTGCCCAGCGAGTCCAAGAGGGAAATTGGTCTGTAACAAGCTGGGTTGTCGCGATCGCCCTTTTTAAAGATAGGGAGAAGCACAGAGGTAGACCAAGAATCAATTAGGCCGACCTGAGAGGCTGCAGACATAACTTGCGAGACTATTGGGGACCATAGTTCGAGGTTGTTCACAAAGATGTCAAGTGGGACGCCATCAGGACCGGGAGCTTTCCCGGTCTTTGAGGAAGTCAGTGCTGCGTTCACCTCTCCAAGGTCAAAGTGAATGTCGATTGGATAGATGTTATCACTGATGGAAGGAGCCTCCCCTGGTCTTATGCCATCGGTCGTTGGAATGGAATCCCCAAAAATCTGAGAGTAGTGGGTTACCCATTTTTCAGCGGGTACCGCCACATCTAAATGAGAAGAAGCGGTGGCGTCCGCTAGAAAAGGGGACTTGACTGTTCGCCAGAATAGCGTGCTGTCCTTGGATCTTGTACTCTCATGAAGTTGGGCCCAAAGATTGTTTTTTATTTCCCGTTTACGGGCTTTTAGGGCCAGTTTGTATTGCCTTCTTAGTAGGGAAATTAGGGCCGTATTCCTGTCTTGGCTATGAAGGGCTCGTTTTAGTGCGCTATGGGCTTTGCGACAATGGGAATCAAACCATCCCCGGTTATCTTTATCCTGCTTCTTGTGTTGGCGGGTAAGCTCCTGCCGTATGGTTACTAGTATCTTAGCGAAACTAGAAAGGATCAACTGAGGGGATGAAGTCACCTCTAAGCAGGTGTATATTTGAGGAAGGGATTGTTGGATGATCCTTCCGGTAACCTCATTGGGGTTGATCTTTGACCACTTTACTGTGTAGCCGTTGGTTTTACCCATCACCAGGGATTGCTGAGTTAAGAGACTGAGCTTGGTGCGAGATGAGGGAGCAGTATTAAGTGTGATGGTAATGCTGTTGGGGAAATGGTCGCTAGAGGGATCTGTGCCAGTTGTGACATTTTTCAGACTATTGCCTAGAATTTGCGAGCACAGAATAAAGTCGATCGTGGACAACAATCCTCTTCCATGGAAAGTTGGCTTAAAATCGACAACAGGACACACAAGTTCATTCGCAAATTCAAGTTCCAATGAAAATAGACAGTTATTTAATGCAGACCCTATACTGGAATGTGTGAAGTGGGTGATGGGGAAATCATGCTCATCTTGGAGGCCACATATACCTTTGTTGTAATTACTGCATAGATAAACATTAAAGTCCCCACCCCACACAAAATAACATTGTGACTGTGAGTTTTTAACTTTCTGATCGTGCAGGAATAAAGTAATTTCCGTCAGAGACTTTACACAGTCGGCAGGTATTGTGTTATTATACATGTTAATAAAGTAATAAATGGAACTTTTATCAGAAACTAATTTAAGAATTTGGAAAATTGGGGACGCTGGGAATACTTCAGTCATAGTGAATGGGATTTGGTTGGAAACGTAGATAGCGAGGCCACCCTTGGGTCTTCCTTGCACAGATGGGGTAGCGGACATATGGAAGGTTTTAAAGCCCTGAATGTGAATCGGCTCGGTAGCCCAGGTTTCCTGGAGGCAGACTATGTTATGCCTATTAACCAAGTCGATCCAGGACTGAAGATGTATCTTAGATCTAAGGCCCGCTACGTTCCAATACATGACTGGGAGATCCCAGGTTGTTGGTAAAGAAGAATATGCAGACTGCGGATTAACAGAGGGTGGTGAGTCACAGATCTGAGGGGACGGGATAAGGGAGGAGGCGGTGGTATTTTGATCACAGGAAGGTGGTGATGTAATATTTTGTTGTCTTCTATATGTCTCCTTAGAAGCGATAGAAACAACGGAGCTGGGATCATGAAACCGTGGGGATGGCAAATACGAGGATAAATTTAGCAAGGAAGTAACAGGCTCGATCCGAGCGCCGGACGGAGGGGACTGATTGGGCCTTACCAACCAAGTTTTTCTGGAAGAGTGATTAGAATGGGTCTGGGTACTAATAATGTCTTGGGTATTGACGGAGGGGACTGATGGCCAGTCAACCATGTCCAAATATTCGTATCTGTTGGATAATGGTGGTCCTCTCCAATTGGTAAAATGACCAGAGACAGAGTTAGGGAAACCATAACCTGCCCAGTGACCACAGTCTCTATTCCCATCCCAATTGCCCACTCTCGTCCAACTCCAGGGAGGACCAGCGTTGTGTCGAGGAGCCGGGGGGTAGAAATATGACAGGTTATGGGTGGATATCCCTTCAGTAGAAGTGCGGTCTCCCCAGGAGCAGATGTGCTCAACCGTATTAGGGTCGGCAAAGTTCACTATAATGCAGTCACCCTGAATATTTTTGGGCTCAGTGCCAAGCCATGGCACTCCGCGGACGGTGGTTACTCTGTTGTCCAAGAAAGTTGGTAGAGGTCTATTATTGGACAGCCAGTATATGACTTTGTTTTTTAGTGACCAAATTGGCTCGTCGTGATTGGGGGGGAGTTCCGGAACACCTGTCATAATTACCACGTAGGGGGATGCCTCAGGCGGGAGATGAATGGGATGGCCCCTCCTCTTTCGATTTCTCGGGACGGTGTTAAATCCAACCGATTGTTGTTTAGGGAGAGAAGGAGCCGGGGTGGGAAGGGCGGGAGGAGGAAGGGATTTTTGTTGTTTGGACAGCTGTTCATTAGAGTTAGTCAGAGGTTGAGTTGATAGGGGCTTGGGTGGTTTCGGTGGGGCTTGAGGCTTAGGTACAGCTGGTGGTGGCAGTTTTTGAATAGGTTTCTGCAGAGCCTTTTGATTAATGTTAGCTTTGGGGAGAATCGTTTTTGCCAAGCCGGGCTTAGTAGTTTTGGTGTTATTTGGAAGGGATTTCCCTTGGACTAAATTGGGGTTTTTAGTGATACCCTTACTTGGGTTCAGGGCTGAAGACAGATGGGTTAATTGGGATTGGACCTGGTGCAATGCCTTTTCTATGGGATTTAAATATGACTTAAATAGATCTCCTATTTTGCTAAGCAATAGGCTATCGTTGCCGCAGGTGTTGGTAGTTAAATTTCCATTTTCAACCATACTACCCTCGCTGTCATAGCTACTAGAGCTGCTAAGATTCAGATTATCTACGGTAAGGGTCGTTGCAGCTGCTATCGCGGGGGAGAGTGGTTGGTGGGGAGTTAAAACAAGGTTAATAGTTTGAGAGGGGAGATGCGAAGTAGAAGGGGTTATAGGGGTAGTCGTAGAGGGGGAATTAGCAATGTGCTGTAAGTTAGCAGTTTTCTTTCTCTTACTCTTTCTTTTTGGGATTGCACCTTCACGTATGCCCCTGTCTATAGCTGGAGAGGGAGCAGTATCACTGTGACTAGCAAAAATGACTGGGGATTTTTCAAGTGACAAGTGGGATTCAGACAAATCTAGAGTTGCCGAGAGGTCCACCGTACAAGGGACAGTATGTACCTCTGCATGCACTGTCACTGGCAAGGGTGATTCTACTGGACGGTGAGGAGTTATTGCGGTAGCCAGTAAGCCCATAGAAGAGCGTCTCGCAATAGCCAAGTCCTGAGAGACTCGTCGGTTCAATAGAATAATACCCTGCTCAATGGCATCGTTGGCTTTGGTTATAAATTGGTCTATCGGTCCGATGACCTCAGCAGCGGCCTGGGCCTGTTTTTTAACAGTATTTCTGGTAGTTCTGGGGGACATGATACAAAGTGGCTCGGTGTGGGATACAGATGCTAGAGATACTAAGTGCGAGCTAAAAACTGGTTAATTAGTAATACATGCAGTGGCAACAAAGATGAGGGGGAGAAAGCAAACGAGAAATAGGGTGGCCCAGTCCAGTCTTGCCCTGGCTTGAACGGGCTTAAACGGGACCGCCCTTGGCCCCGCGCGCATCCCGCGTTGCAGGAGGGACTGTTCTAGTTATTATGTTCGTGCAG
The DNA here is from genome assembly GCF_964263255.1 of Lissotriton vulgaris. Lineage (NCBI taxonomy): Eukaryota > Metazoa > Chordata > Amphibia > Caudata > Salamandridae > Lissotriton > Lissotriton vulgaris. The sequence goes on along the minus strand of NC_141695.1, from coordinate 363,271,849 downwards.
GGGGCGTGGCCGCCGGGGGAAGAGGCACCAGATGTGAGGTCTAGAGGCTGCTGGTCCTCGCAGTCCCCCGGTGAAGGCAGCGGTAGTTTAAAGGGGTCAAGCGCACGCTGGGAGCGTGCAGGCTGTCCGCCGAATGCGGAAATGCTCCCACCAGCGGCGCGCCCTTCCAAATATGCCCCTGTAATCAAGTGGGTCCTCCGTGAGCAGCGGGAAACTCTCCTTGAGAATCTCACAGGCAGCAAGGAACAAGTGAGAGGCACCCGCGAAGCGGGTGTCGCGAAAAGTAAGTAGCAGCTGATAGGGGGGCGTGGCCGCCGGGGGAAGAGGCACCAGCTGTGAGGTCTAGAGGCTGCTGGTCCTCGCAGTCCCCCGGTGAAGGCAGCGGTAGTTTAAAGGGGTCAAGCGCACGCTGGGAGCGTGCAGGCTGTCCGCCGAATGCGGAAATGCTCCCACCAGCGGCGCGACCTTCCAAATATGCCCCTGTAATCAAGTGGGTCCTCCGTGAGCAGCGGGAAACTCTCCTCGAGAATCTCACAGGCAGCAAGGAACAAGTGAGCGGCACCCGCGAAGCGGGTGTCGCGAAAAGTAAGTAGCAGCTGATAGGGGGGCGTGGCCGCCGGGGGAAGAGGCACCAGCTGTGAGGTCTAGAGGCTGCTGGTCCTCGCAGTCCCCCGGTGAAGGCAGCGGTAGTTTAAAGGTGTCAAGCGCACGCTGGGAGCGTGCAGGCTGTCCGCCGAATGCGGAAATGCTCCCACCAGTGGCGCGACCTTCCAAATATGCCCCTGTAATCAAGTGGGTCCTCCGTGAGCAGCGGGAAACTCTCCTCGAGAATCTCACAGGCAGCAAGGAACAAGTGAGCGGCACCTGCGAAGCGGGTGTCGCGAAAAGTAAGTAGCAGCTGATAGGGGGGCGTGGCCGCCGGGGGAAGAGGCACCAGCTGTGAGGTCTAGAGGCTGCTGGTCCTTGCAGTCCCTCGGTGAAGGCAGCGGTAGTTTAAAGGGGTCAAGCGCACGCTGGGAGCGTGCAGGCTGTCCGCCGAATGCGGAAATGCTCCCACCAGCGGCGCGACCTTCCAAATATGCCCCTGTAATCAAGTGGGTCCTCCGTGAGCGGCGGGAAACTCTCCTCGAGAATCTCACAGGCAGCAAGGAACAAGTGAGCGGCCGAATTACAATACAACAAAATACAATTGTATAACATTGTTCACGTCGTTAAACAAGAGGGTAGTGGTTATTTGTTTGATCGCATTTTTGGATTTACATTAAACACTTGCTACTGCAGCATATCAGGTGAATAGACATAGTGGTACTGAATCATGCTGAATAAAGATCCTATGAAACCATGCATGCATCTAAAAGCTCTTGGTGATGTACCTCCTGTACAGTTGCGAGCATATGACGCTAGTTTCTATTGATTCCAATACATAACCTTACTCCTCCATATCTACTGAAAATAATGTGATTTAATGTAACGTAATGTAAATTAAACCACTTAAGAAGGCAATTAAGTAACTAAGTAGGAAGAGACAGAGGTAGAGGAAAGGAGCGCTAACTCGGGACTAAAGGTCACCCATACCACAATGGGATTTACGCATGTTGCAGGTGTTACCTGTTGGTTCTTTCTATTGCACTTCACAGGGGTTTAAACATTGTGGTTGCCGTATCCAGGGAGTCCATATCCTCCTATGTTTTGGCTTCCAAGGGTAAATTTGTAGAGTGATGTTATCCCCAAGTCTCAGGAAGGTAGGCCACTCCTGCCAGATTTTATATGAGATTTTGTTAAAGCATTTCCAGTTACACAAAACTATTTTACACAAAACTATTTTACAAGCTAAGGTCAACATTAGATCAAGCAGAAAGTAGTCATCATCTCCCCCAAGTTCTGGGTCCTGGAAACCAAATAAGATATTTGAAAACTCTTTTGCCAGGGGAGATATTGAGTGTCAGGAATATATGATTAAGGACCTTGCTCCAGAAAATCTGTAATAGTGTAATCACCTGTATGGGAGTTACAGTTCCAGCATTGTGGAGACTGGATAAGTTTAAGTTTGTGTAGTCTAGCAGGTGTCCAATAGCTCCTATTTATTATCATGTATTTTGTTTGAGATAGTGTAGGGGAAATTTTGTGTCTAAAGGGCATCATATGGATTAGTTCCCAGGCTGGTTTAATTGCTTTGCTATTCTGTTCAGACTCCAATTTCACCTCAACTGATTTATGGGACTTACGAGGCTCTGGCAACAGGCCATTGTATATTTTTTAGACCATGTGGTTGGTGCTACTCAAGATATTCAATTTGGAAGGGAGTGAAAGGGGTAAGGGATTTGTATTATGTTTAGAGATCTGTACCCTTAGTTTAAGGAATAGTAAAAGTTTCGATCCGTTAACCCTCTATTCTTTTTGAGGGCCTAAATGGGATTGGTAGAGGGTTCTCGTAAAGATCTTTGATGAAATGAATGCATTTCCGTGACCATTCCTTCCAGTAGATTGTTTTTCTGTCCATTCTTATTAAGGGATTATGCCAAATCGCCATTGTGTTTAAGGCACCTATTTTTGTAGTTGATATAGAGTCAAGACGGGTCAGAGCTTTCTTCGTGTTGAGAATGATGTATTTGGAGTGTTCTAACATTGCGACCTGCATAGTCATTATAGCCTGAAGGCGGATTCCATTGAGCAAATTAAGTTCTGCATCTAGCCACTGGGGTCTGTAGTCAAAATTATCCTTGAACCACATTGCCCCCTGTTTACAAAGTTAGGCTGTTTGGTAAATCCTAAAATTAGTAAGACCAACACCATCTTTTTTCTTGTCAAGTTTTAGCTTCTCCAAGCTAATTCTCGCTCTCTTCCCTTGCCACAAAAACTTACTGATGGCTTTATCTATTTTCTTGAGGAAATTATTTGATAGAGTCATGGGTAACATACTGATGAGATAATTTATGAGAGGTGTTATCATAATTTTTACTGTTTCTATTTTCCCCCACCAAGTTAAGAATTTTGGTTACCAGTCGTCTAAGAGTTCTTTGATTTTTTTTAATGATGATAGTTTTGTTTTCCTCTAGCGTAGAAATCAGGTCGTTTGAGAATTCAATGCCGCGATATTTGATCGTTCCTTTCTGCCATGTCAGTCCTGAGTCCCCCACAACATCTCTTGACTCGCCCATATTGAGTAGTTTTACTTCTGTTTTATCTTTATTAAGGGTGTAGCCTGATACCTCTGTGTACTCTTGAATCGCTTTCATGAAGGGTGGAATGACCCTGTCAGCTTCCTTGGTTACCACTAGGATGTCATCAGCATAGGCTGCCACCTTAAAATTAAATTTATCAACGTCTATGCCTGGCATATTTAGTTTTTTCTTCAAATGCTGGAGAAAGGGCTCAAAAGCTAGGAGGAACAGAGAAGGAGACAGGGGGTATTCTTGTCTAGGTCCTTGCTTGAGTGGTAAGGAAGAGGAGAGAGCACCTCCCGTTCTCACTCTAGCTTTGGGGTTATGGTACAGAGCCATGATCATTTGAACCAGATTATACCCAATCTGAATTTCTTGAGTGTCAATTGCAAAATTGTCCAATCTACTTTATCGAACGCCTTTTCTGCGTCCAACGTTATGGCAAAAGTTGGAGAGCTGATTAATTTAGCTTTTTTGATGGCATGGCAGAAAATTCGAGTATTGTTGCTAGACAATCTTTGTTTTAGGAAGCCCGTTTGGGAGGAGTGTATGAGTTTGGCAATGTACTTTTGTGTTCTGTACGATAATATCATGGCATATAATTTGCAGTCCAGGTTTATGAGAGAAATCAGTCTGTAGTTCTTAGTCAATAGTGTGTCCTTTTCCTCTTTTGGACGGTGATTATTGCCTCAGCTGGGGTATAGGTTACTTGTCCCGATGAGGCGAACTGATGAAAGAGAAGTTGCAGAGGATGTTTCAGGAGATCACCAAACTCTTTATAGAATGATGCATTAAACCCATCTGGGCCTGGAGCTTTGCTTATTTTTAACTTCTTAATGGCTTGGCTTGGAGCATAAGGAAGAAACTACCATCCTGCAGCAATCCGGGATACAAAAATGGGCATACAGAGAGCACATTAAGGCTCCTCAATAACTTCCAGAGCCCCTAAACTCAATCTGACATGAGAAGTAGGAGTACGAGCGCGCACAACGGAATAAGGTTCACCAGCGCCAATCAACCTCATCTATTGCTAACGACGAACGGAGGGTGGTTGCAGCCTTACAGCTCTCATCATTCATACTATTAACAAAAAGAGCTGGCTCTAATCAGTGGGGCTGAGCAATTATAACAATATAACAAGGGAAATTGCCTACACTGATACAATTTGTTCAGACAAAAAAATTAAATTAAACTCAAACAGAAGAAAAACTAATTTCAACCGGAGATTTGCTATTTAATAGCTCTTTAATCATTTTAAGTATAAAAATTTTTTTACTACATAAATTCATGAAAAATTACATATATTAGATCAAAGGAACACAACACTTTCAAAAATAATATTTACACATCTACACAGCTCAACCATATCACAGTCATTCAAATCACATCCATCCATTCATACACAATCTGCCACATCCAAACTATAACGGATGTGTCAGTATAAAGACATAAAACATAACCGGAGTTACTCTGTAAATAAAGCTCAATGTTATTTAACAAGCAATATTTTAAGAAAAAAGAAGAGAAAGAAGAAAAGAGTGCACTCAACAGATATACTAATGGTAATTTTTAACACAATATTTTATCGATGATGTGCACTAGACTCAAGTGGAGTGTCACTCAACACTTGAGTATATTGGAGCAACTCCTTAGACAGGGGCCTACGCGTTTCGAATCCCGATTAGTTCAGACTGGGATTCTCCTCAGGGCCAGTGAGTTTTCTGAAAGACAGAAAAGAAAATCTGCATGTCAGCTCATACCTAGGTCATTTCAAGAGAGCTCATGAGTGAGGACCACCAGTAAAACAACACAGCTTACCCTTCTAATATGTAAGGCAAAAGGAAGGTGTTGCGTGACTAATTTCTGTGAGAGCCAAAGACAAAAGAATAAAAAAGAAGTTTAGAGTGGCTCAAAAGCAAGGACGAGTTGACACTAGGAGACACATCTAATTTCAGTTTACCTATCACTAATAATTGTCGGTCCTCGACGAGGTCATCTGTTTTATTGTATTCCTGCTAGACGAAGTGTCAGCTATTGTCTATCGTCGATAGACGGGGAGGCGGGTCGCTTGTATTTTGCTGAAAGCAAAAAACAATTGTTAAACAGAAGAGATAAAAGCCTCCACTCGGTTATAGCTGAAAGCTATTGTTATCTTACCGGCAGAATATTTGTAAATATAAAGTCTGATACGGGGGTCCACGGGACGACGGAGATTAACGATGTACCTCAGTGTCAGAGGCAGAACTTCTAGCACACTGACAGGCGTGGAGACAAAAGATTTTTGGACAGACTAACAGCTCGCTGGTTACGTGAAGAAGGCGTTTCTAAAAAGAAACAAACAGAACACTGAGGCTAATCATGAAATCCAAAAATATCATGACCAATACAATTTAAAAAGGATATCTTGTTGGCGTGGTCCGAGACGCTTAATTTGTTGTCATGCGCGAGGGCTGCAAGGGTGAGACCTGACAGCTAGCGAAGCGTGTGAACACTTGATTATCTAGACCAAAACAAATGAAACGTATAGTTAGCATAAGAAATCCGGGCATTTAGAAACAGGAGCCTCTACTCCGGGTATAATTTAAAGTGTGCCTTACTGAGGAAAAGACATCTCGAGCCGTGTGTATCATCCGGTGTTACGTAAAGGAGGCTTTTCTAAAAAGGAACAAGCATGGCATTTAGGCTAGTCGTGAAATCCCAAGTACTCGAATTCCCAATTTGCCAAAACTAATACAATTTAAAGGCATGGTCAGAGACGCTTACTTTGTTATCATGCGTAAAGGCTGCAGGGGTTAGCCCTGTCGGCTCACGGGTAGTATAACCGCTTGATTATCTAGAGCCAAAACAAATAGAACATATAATTGGAATAAAATATCTTCATGCCTATAGATACGGGACCTTTACTTCGAGTGTAATTGAAGTGTGCCTTACCGAGGGAAAAACATCTCGAGCAGCATAGATCATTCGGCGTTCTCAGTCCGCAGTGAACGGGCACTAATCTCCCACGCATGCGCCGTAGGAAGATTTTACGTGTCCTATGGCAATTCAAGTTATATACCGTCAGTTCTAGTGGGACCGCCCAAAGGCAGACAAACAACCGAAGGGAGAGTGAAGTCTCACAAAGATTTAAAGATATAGGGTCTCTATATTAATCACAGGGCTCAAAACAAGTGACCTACATACAAGGCAGTCCATCAATTTGACAGAACCGCAACACGAAGTGTCATAGCTTATAGATCTCGGAGAGTTCATTAAGACCTCTGACAGCAGTATTGAATTTTACAATAAGGAGCACCTCCCTTTTGGAGAGTTTCAAATCCCAATCCCCTCCACGGGGATCACGTTCCACCTTTGAGATGATGGTCCATCTCAAATCTTTAATTTGATGGTTTAATCTATTCCAATGGTTGACTAGAGGAGCTGTCTCTATACGATTTTTCAACCTAGATTTGTGCTGGGAAATTCTCTGGCGGATCTCCTGGTTCGTTTTCCCGATATAAAGAAGTCCACATGGGCACAAAATGCCATAAACCACATATTTTGACTTACAATTACTAAATGTTTCATGTTTCCATGAAACACCTTGGTATTGAAATAGAGAGCCCTCTATTGTGGTCTCGCAACATAAGCAGGTTCTGCATTTATGGTGTCCAGTGATAGGGGATAAACCCATCATCTGCCGGATGGATGGGGAGGCTTCCTTTGTAATCGCGGCTCTCACCACATGGTTGGCAATACTATTCTCCTTCTTAAATGCGAAGAGGGGAGGCTGCTGTAAGCTTTCATCTAGATTTTTCACTAGGTGCCAGTTTTGTCCAATAACTTTTTTTAATTGATTCGCATTGGGGCAGAACGTGGTTACGCAAACCTGGCGCTTTAACTGAGGTTTGTTACGTCGCTCTAGCAAAGTTTCCCTAGGTGTCCAACGTGCCCTTTTCATTGAGTTACATACCAGTTTTTTTGGGTATCCTCGGTCGCAAAGTTTAGACACCGAATTGGTTGCATGGAACTTATAGTCTACGTTAGGTGTACAGTTTCTTCGCACTCGGAGGAATTGACCAAACGGTAAATTCTCTCGAAGGCTCCTCGAATGGTTACTTGAATATAAGAGTGCATTATTGCGGTCAGTTGGTTTAACAAAAAGCGATGTAGATAGTTTACCCTCATTGGGGAACACTTCCACATCCAAAAATGCTATTCTTTTGTCAGAAAGTGACATACTGAACTTAATGTCTGCAGTTCGTGCATTTAGCCAATCATAAAAGCACCTCAATTGATTTTCTCCACCTCTCCAAACCATAAAAACATCATCTATGAAGCGTAACCATGCTCCAATGTGGTCTGAAAAAGGATTGTTGTTATGGACATATGTGTCCTCATATAGGGACATAAAGAGAACCGCCAGCTCTGGAGCAAATGGACAGCCCATCGCTACTCCTTTTACTTGAAAATAAAAATCCTTCCCAAAGCAGAAGTAATTTTTCTTCAAAGCAAAAGATGCCAAATCAACCAAAAATTTAGTCGGTACCTGTACTGGTCTCGGTCTTGATTCCAGGAAGTGAGTGAGCACTGCCACTGCCTCATCCTGAGGAATCTGGGTATACAGAGAGGTCACATCTAAAGTGACCAATATTTCTCTCCCTTCACAAAATTCAACAGATTCTAGCTTATTAATGAAATCTGTAGTATCCTGTAAGTAGGATGATACCTGGGTCATAAATTGTTTCAGAAAGCAGTCGACATATTTGGCGACGGGTTCAAGCACAGAGTCACACCCTGCCACAATTGGTCTTCCTGGGGGTTTGTTTTGATCTTTATGTACCTTTGGTAGAACATAAAATAAAGGTACCTTAGGATGTTTATTCAATAGGAAATCAAGTACTTTTGGGCCTACAAAACCTTGTTCAAAACCATCTTTGATTATGGGAAACAATTGGTTCTGTAATTCTACTGTCGGATCCTTACAGATTTTGCGATAACAAACTGGATCATTTAGTTGTCTAAGGACTTCGGTGGTATAGTCTAAAGTGTCACAGATAACAATAGCCCCGCCCTTATCGGCTTGTTTGATGGTCACAGTGGGGTCGTTTCGCAAATCAGTGAGGGCTTTTGTTTGTTCTTTTGTGATATTGAATTTGACATATTTTTTCTGCTTTTCCATTTCGGAAATAGCAGAAAGCACAGTCTTTTCAAAAACAATAATTTCTGTAGGTATTTTGTGGCCCGGAGGGCAAAAAGTGGATTTTTTTCTAAGTCCTGTGACTTCAGATGTTAGAGGCATCGGATTTTCAGAGAAATATGTCGTTAATCTAAGTTTGCGACAGAATTCTATGAACTCAGTTTTCATTCTAATAAAATCAGTTCTTTTAGATGGTACAAAAGACAAACCCTTTTCAAGGATACTTTCCTCTGCTTTAGTGAGTGATTTAGAAGAGAGGTTGAAGTTGGGCGAGACCGTTAGTTTTTGTAATGTTGGCGGTGTGTTGTCATCTCCCATCTGACTTTCGCCCTCGGTCTGGTTTGGCCTCTCCCTAAAAAAGAATTCTGAGCATGGCTCTGTGGTTGTTGGTTTTGGTTCCATTTACGGTTCCTATTTGGCCTACTGTTACTGTTGTTGCTACTATTGTAACTATCGCCCCCAGATGAGGAAGTGTCCGAGAAGGTGATAAACTGATTTCTTGATCTACCACGATTATCTGGTAAGTATCGTCTAGAATCCGTCTTAGTATAGAAGTCGGTTTGTAGGAAAGGATACACGTTCTCAAGGGAAAAGTTCTTTTTGTCTTTCTCGAACTGATTTGTTTTTTGTGTGATAGTATAGTCCTTAAATTCCTGTATTTCTTTAGAAACTTTGTCTAGTAATGCCTTTGCATCTGCTATCGTAGGATTACTATTAATTTCTGATTCCAACCGGGCTATTTCCTCCAATTCTTGTTTCGAAATTCTGGCTGCTGTTTCTACAGTAAGGACCATGAGGTCCCTACTGCATTTTGTCTCAATCTGACTAAAGCCCTTTTTGAAAATAGGATCCTCAGTGAAGATCACCGGAATATTTTTTATTTGGAGGCCCCCTGGGATGGTGCCTTCTCGTAGATGTTGGAGCAAAAAATGGCCTTGCAGGTCAGTTCCTATTTGCTTCTTTTTCAGACGAAGCAATTTGTCCGATTCATTTTGTGAAGTTGCTGAGACACTTAGGGAAACTGAAGTGAATACTGGTGGGTCACTCAAGAGGTTCTTAATGTGGTCTTCTGTGTAGGCAAAGGTGTCCTTCTCTGCCATAGGGAAGAATAAAAAGAAAATCGTATAGGAGAAGCATGAAAAAGAAGACAAACAGTTTAAAGTGAATACATTTATATACAAATGAAAAAATGAAAAAATGGCATATAGATTTGCCTATCCTAGGACAAAGACAAGCAATATATTCTCATCACCCACGACTCAACGTGGTTTAATTGCAAATAGCTTTGCAAGACAATTCCCGTTATAATCACTATTAACAAAAAGAGCTGGCTCTAATCAGTGGGGATGAGCACTTATAACAATATAACAAGGGAAATTGCCTACACTGATACAATTTGTTCAGACAAAAAAATTAAATTAAACTCAAACAGAAGAAAAACTAATTTCAACCTGAGATTTGCTATTTAATAGCTCTTTAATCATTTTAAGTATAACACAATTTTTACTACATAAATTCATGAAATATTAAATATATTAGATCAAAGGAACACAACACTTTCAAAAATAATATTTACACATTTACACAGCTCAACCATATCACAGTCATTCAAATCACATCCATCCATTCATACACAATCTGCCACATCCAAACTATAACGGATGTGTCAGTATAAAGACATAAAACATAACCGGAGTTACTCTGTAAATAAAGCTCAATGTTATTTAACAAGCAATATTTTAAGAAAAAAGAAGAGAAAGAAGAAAAGAGTGCACTCAACAGATATACTAATGGTAATTATTAACACAATATTTTATCGATGCTGTGCACTAGACTCAAGTGGAGTGTCACTCAACACTTGAGTATATTGGAGCAACTCCTTAGACAGGGGCCTACGCGTTTCGAATCCCGATTAGTTCAGACTGGGATTCTCCTCAGGGCCAGTGAGTTTTCTGAAAGACAGAAAAGAAAATCTGCATGTCAGCTCATACCTAGGTCATTTCAAGAGAGCTCATGAGTGAAGACCACCAGTAAAACAGCACAGCTTACCCTTCTAATATATAAGGCAAAAGGAAGGTGTTGCGTAACTAATTTCTGTAAGAGCCAAAGACAAAAGAACAAAAAAGAAGTTTAGTGTGGCTCAAAAGCAAGGACGAGTTGACACTAGGAGACACATCTAATTTCAGATTACCTATCACTGATAATTGTCGGTCCTCGACGATGTCATCTGTTTTATTGTATTCCTGCCTGACGAAGTGTCAGCTATTGTCTATCGTCGGTAGACGGGAAGGCGGGTCACTTGTATTTTGCTGAAAGCAAAAAACAATTGTTAAACAGAAGAGATAAAAGCCTCCACTCGGTTATAGCTGAAAGCTATTGTTATCTTACCGGCAGAATATTTATGAATATAAAGTCTGATACGGGGGTCCACGGGACGACGGAGATTAACGATGTACCTCAGTGTCAGAGGCAGAAATTCTAGCACACTGACAGGCGTGGAGACAAAAGATTTTTGGACAGACTAACAGCTCGCTGGTTACGTGAAGAAGGCGTTTCTAAAAAGAAACGAACAGAACACAGGCTAATCATGAAATCCAAAAATATCATGACGAATACAATTTAAAAAGGATATCTTGTTGGCGTGGTCTGACACGCTTACTTTGTTGTCATGCGCGAGGGCTGCAAGGGTGAGACCTGACAGCTAGCGAAGCATGTGAACACTTGATTATCTAGACCAAAACAAATGAAACGTATAGTTAGCATAAGAAATCCGGGCATTTAGAAACAGGAGCCTCTACTTCGGGTATAATTTAAAGTGTGCCTTACCGAGGAAAAGACATCTCGAGCCGTGTGTATCATCCGGTGTTACGTAAAGGAGGCTTTTCTAAAAAGGAACAAGCATGGCATTTAGGCTAGTCGTGAAATCCCAAGTACTCGAATTCCCAATTTGCCAAAACTAATACAATTTAAAGGCATGGTCAGAGACGTTTACTTTGTTATCATGCGTAAAGGCTGCAGGGGTTAGCCCTGTCGGCTCACGGGTAGTATAACCGCTTGATTATCTAGAGCCAAAACAAATAGAACATATAATTGGAATAAAATATCTTCATGCCTATAGATACGGGACCTTTACTTCGAGTGTAGTTGAAGTGTGCCTTACCGAGGGAAAAACATCTCGAGCAGCATAGATCATCCGGCGTTCTGAGTCCGAGGTGAACAGACACTAATCTCCCACGCATGCGCCGTAGGAAGATTTTACGTGTCCTATGGCAATTCGAGTTATATACCGTCAGTTCTAGTGGGACCGCCCAAAGGCAGACAAACAACCGAAGGGAGAGTGAAGTCTCACAAAGATTTAAAGATATAGGGTCTCTATATTAATCACAGGGCTCAAAACAAGTGACCTACATACAAGGCAGTCCATCAATTTGACAGAACCGCAACACGAAGTGTCATAGATTATAGATCTCGGAGAGTTCATTAAGACCTCTGACAGCAGTATTGAATTTTACAATAAGGAGCACCTCCCTTTTGGAGAGTTTCAAATCCCAATCCCCTCCACGGGGATCACGTTCCACCTTTGAGATGATGGTCCATCTCAAATCTTTAATTTGATGGTTTAATCTATTCCAATGGTTGACTAGAGGAGCTGTCTCTATACGATTTTTCAACCTAGATTTGTGCTGGGAAATTCTCTTGCGGATCTCCTGGTTCGTTTTCCCGATATAAAGAAGTCCACATGGGCACAAAATGCCGTAAACCACATATTTTGACTTACAATTACTAAATGTTTCATGTTTCCATGAAACACCTTGGTATTGAAATAGAGAGCCCTTTATTGTGGTCTCGCAACATAAGCAGGTTCCGCATTTATGGTGTCCAGTGATAGGGGATAAACCCATCATCTGCCAGATGGATGGGGAGGCTTCCTTTGTAATCGCGGCTCTCACCACATGGTTGGCAATACTATTCTCCTTCTTAAATGCGAAGAGGGGAGGCTGCTGTAAGCTTTCATCTAGATTTTTCACTAGGTGCCAGTTTTGTTCAATAACTTTTTTTAATTGATTCGCATTGGGGCAGAACGTGGTTACGCAAACCTGGCGCTTTAACTGAGGTTTGTTACGTCGCTCTAGCAAAGTTTCCCTAGGTGTCCAACGTGCCCTTTTCATTGAGTTACATACCAGTTTTTTTGGGTATCCTCGGTTGCAAAGTTTAGACACCAAATTGGTTGCATGGAACTTATAGTCTACGTTAGATGTACAGTTTCTTCGCACTCGGAGGAATTGACCAAATGGTAAATTCTCTCGAAGGCTCCTCGGATGGTTACTTGAATATAAGAGTGCCTTATTGCGGTCAGTCGGTTTAACAAAAAGCGATGTAGATAGTTTACCCTCATTGGGGAACACTTCCACATCCAAAAATGCTATTCTTTTGTCAGAAAGTGACATACTGAACTTAATGTCTGCAGTTCGTGCATTTAGCCAATCATAAAAGCACCTCAATTGATTTTCTCCACCTCTCCAAACCATAAAAACATCATCCATGAAGCGTAACCTTGCTCCAATGTGGTCTGAAAAAGGATTGTTGTTATGGACATATGTGTCCTCATATAGGGACATAAAGAGAACCGCCGGCTCTGGCGCAAATGGACAACCCATCGCTACTCCTTTTACTTGAAAATAAAAATCCTTCCCAAAGCAGAAGTAATTTTTCTTCAAAGCAAAAGATGCCAAATCAATCAAAAATTTAGTCGGTACCTGTACTGGTCTCGGTCTTGATTCCAGGAAGCACTGCCACTGCCTCATCCTGAGGAATCTGGGTATACAGAGAGGTCACATCTAAAGTGACCAATATGTCTCTCCCTTCACAAAATTCAACAGATTCTAGCTTATTAATGAAATCTGTAGTATCCTGTAAGTAGGATGATACCTGGGTCATAAATTGTTTCAGAAAGCAGTCAACATATTTGGCGATGGGTTCAAGCAAAGAGTCACACCCTGCCACAATTGGTCTTCCTGGGGGCTTGTTTTGATCTTTATGTACCTTCAGTAGAACATAAAATAAAGGTACCTTAGGATGTTAATTCAATAGGAAATCAAGTTCTTTTGGGCCTACAAAACCTTGTTCAAAACCATCTTTGATTATGGGAAACAATTGGTTCTGTAATTCTACTGTCGGATCCTTACCGATTTTGCGATAACAAACTGGATCGTTTAGTTGTCTAAGGACTTCGGTGGTATAGTTTATAGTGTGGTGTATTGTTCAAAACAATTTATTAAGACAATCGTTGCTGTTTGTCCATATGTTTCTTTTTATTTGTATTCCATCGTTGATATTGATTTCATATCCATATGATGAAAAATTTCCAAATAAGCTTTCAAAGTTCACAAATGCAACATGTATAATCCGCTCCAATGCATTTCGGGCCACCGCACTTCATCGGGGAGCATCTACAATAAAACAATATATGGGTGTAATCCTTATTCCAAATCGAAATTATGATGTTAATGTGTGAGCTAATAAACCAGTTTTTGGCGCCCGGAACGATTTGAAACCTCACAAATTGTAAGTACCCCTGAGCCCGTAGCACCGCTTTGCGCGCGCAGTCATCCTGTTAAGCCCCGCATGGGAAAGTAACATTAGAGGCTCTGAACCCACTTGACTCTTACCGCTAAACCGCGTTTAACCGCTACTAGTCTTTACTATACCGGCAAGCATGTCACAGCACCTCGCCTAACGCACTGATGTTTTGGTTTACACAGACTCGGTTCTTCTTTACTAGATCACTAGCCAGCGAAAAACTCATCACATTGAGCACATTATCGGTGATAGTAATAACATCGGGCACCTTATTAAACTGGTTTATTAGCTCACACATTAACATCATAATTTCGATTTGGAATAAGGATTACACCCATATATTGTTTTATTGTAGATGCTCCCCGATGAAGGGCGGTGGCCCGAAATGCATTGGAGCGGATTATACATGTTGCATTTGTGAACTTTGAAAGCTTATTTGGAAATTTTTCATCATATGGATATGAAATCAATATCAACGATGGAATACAAATAAAAAGAAACATATGGACAAACAGCAACGATTGTCTTGATAAATTGTTTTGAACAATACACCACATTGAGTGCCTCAGGGATGTCATCAATGATCCATTGGTTACACTCATTTTGATTTATCTACACTCGCCCTGAGTGATGGGCGACACCTGAGAGCACCTATAAACTTTTACTTTTCCCAAAAGCATCATCGAAAGCTGTGCCCGGCTCTACTCATTTTCAGATAGTTTATAGTGTCCCAGATAACAATAGCCCCGGCCTTATCGGCTTGTTTGATGGTCACAGTGGGGTCGTTTCGCAAATCAGTGAGGGCTTTTGTTTGTTCTTTTGTGATATTGAATTTGACATATTTTTTCTGCTTTTCCATTTCGGAAATAGCAGAAAGCACAGTCTTTTCAAAAACAATAATTTCTTTAGGTATTTTGTGGCCCGGAGGGCAAAAAGTTGATTTTTTTCTAAGTCCTGTGACTTCAGATGTTAGAGGCATCGGATTTTCAGAGAAATATGTTGTTAATCTAAGTTTGCGACAGAATTCTATGAACTCAGTTTTCATTCTAATAAAATCAGTTCTTTTAGATGGTACAAAAGACAAACCCATTTCAAGGATACTTTCCTCTGCTTTAGTGAGTGATTTAGAAGAGAGGGTGAAGATGGGCGAGACCGTTAGTTTTTGTAATGTTGGCGGCGTGTTGTCATCTCCCATCTGACTTTCGCCCTCGGTCTGGTTTGGCCTCTCCCTAAAAAAGAATTCTGAGCATGGCTCGGTGGTTGTTGGTTTTGGTTCCATTTACGGTTCCTATTTGGCCTACTGTTACTGTTGTTGCTACTATTGTCACTATCGCCCCCAGATGAGGAAGTGTCCGAGAAGGTGATAAACTGATTTCTTGATCTACCACGATTATCTGGTAAGTATCGTCTAGAATCCGTCTTAGTATAGAAGTCGGTTTGTAGGAAAGGATACACGTTCTCAAGGGAAAAGTTATTTTTGTCTTTCTCGAACTGATTTGTTTTTTGTGTGATAGTATAGTCCTTGAATTCCTGTATTTCTTTAGAAACTTTGTCTAGTAATGCCTTTGCATCTGCTATCGTAGGATTACTATTAATTTCTGATTCCAACCGGGATATTTCCTCCAATTCTTGTTTCGAAATTCTGGCTGCTGTTTCTACAGTAAGGACCATGAGGTCCCTACTGCATTTTGTCTCAATCTGACTAAAGCCCTTTTTGAAAATAGGATCCTCAGTGAAGATCACCTTAATACTTCGTGTAGCGGTTCTGTCAAATTGATGGACTGCCTTGTATGTAGGTCACTTGTTTTGAGCCCTGTGATTAATATAGAGACACTATATCTTTAAATCTTTGTGAGACTTCACTCTCCCTTCGGTTGTTTGTCTGCCTTTGGGCGGTCCCACTAGAACTGACGGTATATAACTCGAATTGCCATAGGACACTTAAAATCTTCCTACGGCGCATGCGTGGGAGATTAGTGCCCATTCACCGCGGACTCAGAACGCCGGATGATCTATGCTGCTCGAGATGTTTTTCCCTCGGTAAGGCACACTTCAATTACACTTGAAGTAAATGTCCCGTATTTATAGGCATGAAGATATTTTATTCCAATTATATGTTCTATTTGTTTTGGGTCTAGATAATCAAGCTGTTATACTACCCGTGAGCCGACAGGGCTAACCCCTGCAGCCTTTACCCATGATAACAAAGTAAGCGTCTCTGACCATGCCTTTAAATTGTATTAGTTTTGGCAAATTGGGAATTCGAGTACTTGGGATTTCACGACTAGCCTAAATGCCATGCTTGTTCCTTTTTAGAAAAGCCTCCTTTACGGAACACCGGATGATACACACGGCTCGAGATGTCTTTTCCTCGGTAAGGCACACTTTAAATTATACCCGGAGTAGAGGCTCCTGTTTCTAAATGCCCGGATTTCTTATGCTAACTATACGTTTCATTTGTTTTGGTCTAGATAATCAAGTGTTCACACGCTTCGCTAGCTGTCAGGTCTCACCCTTGCAGCCCTCGCGCATGACAACAAAAAGTAAGCGTCTCAGACCACGCCAACAAGATATCCTTTTTAAATTGTATTGGTTATGATATTTTTGGATTTCATGATTAGCCTCAGTGTTCTGTTCGTTTCTTTTTAGAAACGCCTTCTTCACGTAACCAGCGAGCTGTTAGTCTGTCCAAAAATCTTTTGTCTCCACGCCTGTCAGTGTGCTAGAAGATCTGCCTCTGACACTGAGGTACATCGTTAATCTCCGTCGTCCCGTGGACCCCCATATCAAACTTTATATTCACAAATATTCTGCCAGTAAGATAACAATAGCTTTCAGCTATAACCGAGTGGAGGCTTTTATCTCTTCTGTTTAACATTTGTTTTTTGCTTTCAGCAAAATACAAGCGACCCGCCTCCCATTCTACCGACGATAGACAATAGCTGACACTTCGTCTAGCAGGAATACAATAAAACAGATGACCTCGTCGAGGACCGACAATTATTAGTGATAGGTAAACTGAAATTAGATGTGTCTCCTAGTGTCAACTCGTCCTTGCTTTTGAGCCACACTAAACTTCTTTTTTATTCTTTTGTCTTTGGCTCTCACAGATATTAGTCACGCAACACCTTCCTTTTGCCTTACATATTAGAAGGGTAAACTGTGTTGTTTTACTGGTGGTCTTCACTCATGAGCTCTCTTGAAATGACCTAGGTATGAGCTGACATGCAGATTTTCTTTTCTGTCTTTCAGAAAACTCACTGGCCCTGAGGAGAATCCCAGTCTGAACTAATCGGGATTCGAAACGCTTAGGCCCCTGTCTAAGGAGTTGCTCCAATATACTCAAGTGTTGAGTGACACTCCACTTGAGTCTAGTGCACATCATCGATAAAATATTGTGTTAAAAATTACCATTAGTATATCTGTTGAGTGCACTCTTTTCTTCTTTCTCTTCTCTTTTCTTAAAATATTGCTTGTTAAATAACATTGAGCTTTATTTACAGAGTAACTCCGGTTATGTTTTATGTCTTTATACTGACACATCCGTTATAGTTTGGATGTGGCAGATTGTGTATGAATGGATGGATGTGATTTGAATGACTGTGATATGGTTGAGCTGTGTAAATGTGTAAATATTATTTTTGAAAGTGTTGTGTTCCTTTGATCTAATATATGTAATTTTTCATGAATTTATGTAGTAAAATATTTTTTATACTTAAAATGATTAAAGAGCTATTAAATAGCAAATCTCCGGTTGAAATTAGTTTTTCTTCTGTTTGAGTTTAATTTAATTTTTTTGTCTGAACAAATTGTATCAGTGTAGGCAATTTCCCTTGTTATATTGTTATAAGTGCTCAGCCCCACTGATTAGAGCCAGCTCTTTTTGTTAATAGTGATTATAGCGGGAATTGTCTCGCGAAGCTTTTTGCAATTAAACCACGTTGAGTCGTGGTTGATGAGAATATATTGCTTGTCTTTGTCCTAGGATAGGCAAATCTATATGCCATTTTTTCATTTGTATATAAATGTATTCACTTTAAACTGTTTGTCTTCTTTTTCACGCTTCTCTTATACTTTTTTCTTTTTAGTCTTCCCTATGGCAGAGAAGGACACCTTTGCCTACACAGAAGACCACATTAAGAACCTCTTGAGTGACCCACCAGTATTCACTTCAGTTTCCCTAAGTGTCTCAGCAACTTCACAAAATGAATCGGACAAATTGCTTCGTCTGAAAAAGAAGCAAATAGGAACTGACCTGCAAGGCCATTTTTTGCTCCAACATCTACGAGAAGGCACCATCCCAGGGGGCCTCCAAATAAAAAATATTCTGGTGATCTTCACTGAGGATCCTATTTTCAAAAAGGGCTTTAGTCAGATTGAGACAAAATGCAGTAGGGTCCTTACTGTAGAAACAGCAACAAGAATTGGAGGAAATAGCCCGGTTGGAATCAGAAATTAATAGTAATCCTACGATAGCAGATGCAAAGGCATTACTAGACAAAGTTTCTAAAGAAATACAGGAATTCAAGGACTATACTATCACACAAAAAACAAATCAGTTCGAGAAAGACAAAAATAACTTTTCCCTTGAGAACGTGTATCCTTTCCTACAAACCGACTTCTATACTAAGACGGATTCTAGACGATACTTACCAGATAATCGTGGTAGATCAAGAAATCAGTTTATCACCTTCTCGGACACTTCCTCATCTGGGGGCGATAGTGACAATAGTAGCAACAACAGTAACAACAGTAACAGAAGCCAAATAGGAACCGTAAATGGAACCAAAACCAACAACCACCGAGCCATGCTCAGAATTCTTTTTTAGGGAGAGGCCAAACCAGACCGAGGGTGAAAGTCAGATGGGAGATGACAACACGCCGCCAAAATTACAAAAACTAACGGTCTCGCCCATCTTCAACGTCTCTTCTAAATCACTCACTAAAGCAGAGGAAAGTATCCTTGAAAAGGGTTTGTCTTTTGTACCATCTAAAAGAACTGATTTTATTAGAATGAAAACTGAGTTCATAGAATTCTGTCGCAAACTTAGATTAACGACATATTTCTCTGAAAATCCGATGCCTCTAACATCTGAAGTCACAGGACTTAGAAAAAAATCCACTTTTTGCCCTCCGGGCCACAAAATACCTAAAGAAATTATTGTTTTTGAAAAGACTGTGCTTTCTGCTATTTCCGAAATGGAAAAGCAGAAAAAATATGTCAAATTCAATATCACAAAAGAACAAACAAAAGCCCTCACTGATTTGCGAAACGACCCCACTGTGACCATCAAACAAGCCGATAAGGCCGGGGCTATTGTTATCTGGGACACTATAAACTATACCACCGAAGTCCTTAGACAACCAAACAATCCAGTTTGTTATCGCAAAATCGGTAAGGATCCGACAGTAGAATTACAGAACCAATTGTTTCCCATAATCAAAGATGGTTTTGAACAAGGTTTTGTAGGCCCAAAAGAACTTGATTTCCTATTGAATAAACATCCTAAGGTACCTTTATTTTATGTTCTACCGAAGGTACATAAAGATCAAAACAAACCCCCAGGAAGACCAATTGTGGCAGGGTGTGACTCTTTGCTTGAACCCGTCGCCAAATATGTTGACTGCTTTCTGAAACAATTTATGACCCAGGTATCATCCTACTTACAGGATACTACAGATTTCATTAATAAGCTAGAATCTGTTGAATTTTGTGAAGGGAGAGACATATTGGTCACTTTAGATGTGACCTCTCTGTATACCCAGATTCCTCAGGATGAGGCAGTGGCAGTGCTCACTCACTTCCTGGAATCAAGACCGAGACCAGTACAGGTACCGACTAAATTTTTGGTTGATTTGGCATCTTTTGCTTTGAAGAAAAATTACTTCTGCTTTGGGAAGGATTTTTATTTTCAAGTAAAAGGAGCAGCGATGGGCTGTCCATTTGCGCCAGAGCTGGCGGTTCTCTTTATGTCCCTATATGAGGACACATATGTCCATAACAACAATCCTTTTTCAGACCACATTGGAGCATGGTTACGCTTCATAGATGATGTTTTTATGGTTTGGAGAGGTGGAGAAAATCAATTGAGGTGCTTTTATGATTTGCTAAATGCACGAACTGCAGACATTAAGTTCAGTATGTCACTTTCTGACAAAAGAATAGCATTTTTGGATGTGGAAGTGTTCCCCAATGAGGGTAAACTATCTACATCGCTTTTTGTTAAACCAACTGACCGCAATAATGCACTCTTATATTCAAGTAACCATTCGAGGAGCCTTCGAGAGAATTTACCGTTTGGTCAATTCCTCCGAGTGCGAAGAAACTGTACACCTAACGTAGACTATAAGTTCCATGCAACCAATTCGGTGTCTAAACTTTGCGACCGAGGATACCCAAAAAAACTGGTATGTAACTCAATGAAAAGGGCACGTTGGACACCTAGGGAAACTTTGCGAGAGCGACGTAACAAACCTCAGTTAAAGCGCCAGGTTTGCGTAACCACGTTCTGCCCCAATGCAAATCAATTAAAAAAAGTTATTGGACAAAACTGGCACCTAGTGAAAAATCTAGATGAAAGCTTACAGCAGCCTCCCCTCTTCGCATTTAAGAAGGAGAATAGTATTGCCAACCATGTGGTGAGAGCCGCGATTACAAAGGAAGCCTCCCCATCCATCCGGCAGATGATGGGTTTATCCCCTATCACTGGACACCATAAATGCAGAACCTGCTTATGTTGCGAGACCACAATAGAGGGCTCTCTATTTCAATACCAAGGTGTTTCATGGAAACATGAAACATTTAGTAATTGTAAGTCAAAATATGTGGTTTATGGCATTTTGTGCCCATGTGGACTTCTTTATATCGGGAAAACGAACCAGGAGATCCGCCAGAGAATTTCCCAGCACAAATCTAGGTTGAAAAATCGTATAGAGACAGCTCCTCTAGTCAACCATTGGAATAGATTAAACCATCAAATTAAAGATTTGAGATGGACCATCATCTCAAAGGTGGAACGCGATCCCCGTGGAGGGGATTGGGATTTGAAACTCTCCAAAAGGGAGGCGCTCCTTATTGTAAAATTCAATACTGCTGTCAGAGGTCTTAATGAACTCTCTGAGATCTATAAGCTATGACACTTCGTGTTGCGGTTCTGTCAAATTGATGGACTGCCTTGTATGTAGGTCACTTGTTTTGAGCCCTGTGATTAATATAGAGACACTATATCTATAAATCTTTGTGAGTCTTCACTCTCCCTTCGGTTGTTTGTCTGCCTTTGGGCGGTCCCACTAGAACTGACGGTATATAACTCGTAAAATCTTCCTACGGCGAATGCGTTGGAGATTAGTGCCCGTTCATTTCGGACTCAGAACGCCGGATGATCTATGCTTCTCGAGATGTTTTTCCCTCGGTAAGGCACACTTCAATTACACTCGAAGTAAAGGTCCCGTATCTATAGGCAAGAAGATATTTTATTCCAATTATATGTTCTATTTGTTTTGGCTCTAGATAATCAAGCGGTTATACTACCCGTGAGCCGACAGGGCTAATCCCTGCAGCCTTTACGCATGATAACAAAGTAAGCGTCTCTGACCATGCCTTTAAATTGTATTAGTTTTGGAAAATTGGGAATTCGAGTACTTGGGATTTCACGACTAGCCTAAATGCCATGCTCGTTCCTTTTTAGAAAAGCCTCCTTTACGTAACACCGGATGATACACACGGCTCGAGATGTCTTTTCCTCGGTAAGGCACACTTTAAATTATACCCGGAGTAGAGGCTCCTGTTTCTAAATGCCCGAATTTCTTATGCTAACTATACGTTTCATTTGTTTTGGTCTAGATAATCAAGTGTTCACACGCTTCGCTAGCTGTCAGGTCTCACCCTTGCAGCCCTCGCGCATGACAACAAAGTAAGCGTCTCGGACCACGCCAACAAGACATCCTTTTTAAATTGTATTGGTCATGATATTTTTGGATTTCATGATTAGCCTCAGTGTTCTGTTCGTTTCTTTTTAGAAACGCCTTCTTCATGTAACCAGCGAGCTGTTAGTCTGTCCAAAAATCTTTTGTCTCCACGCCTGTCAGTGTGCTAGAAGTTCTGCCTCTGACACTGAGGTACATCGTTAATCTCCGTCGTCCCGTGGACCCCCATATCAGACTTTATATTCACAAATATTCTGCCGGTAAGATAACAATAGCTTTCAGCTATAACCGAGTGGAGGCTTTTATCTCTTCTGTTTAACAATTGTTTTTTGCTTTCAGCAAAATACAAGCGACCCGCCTCCCCGTCTACCGACGATAGACAATAGCTGACACTTCGTCTAGCAGGAATACAATAAAACAGATGACCTCGTCGAGGACCGACAATTATTAGGGATAGGTAAACTGAAATTAGATGTGTCTCCTAGTGTCAACTCGTCCTTGCTTTTGAGCCACACTAAACTTCTTTTTTATTCTTTTGTCTTTGGCTATTACAGAAATTAGTCACTCAACACCTTCCTTTTGCCTTACATATTAGAAGGGTAAGCTGTGTGGTTTTACTGGTGGTCTTCACTCATGAGCTCTCTTGAAATGACCTAGGTATGAGCTGACATGCAGATTTTCTTTTCTGTCTTTCAGAAAACTCACTGGCCCTGAGGAGAATCCCAGTCTGAACTAATCGGGATTCGAAACGCGAAGGCCCCTGTCCAAGCAGTTGCTCCAATATACTCAAGTGTTGAGTGACACTCCACTTGAGTCTAGTGCACATCATCGATAAAATATTGTGTTAAAAATTACCATTAGTATATCTGTTGAGTGCACTCTTTTCTTCTTTCTCTTCTTTTTTCTTAAAATATTGCTTGTTAAATAACATTGAGCTTTATATACAGAGTAAATTCGGTTATGTTTTATGTCTTTATACTGACACATCCGTTATAGTTTGGATGTGGCAGATTGTGTATGAATGGATGGATGTGATTTGAATGACTGTGATATGGTTGAGCTGTGTAAATGTGTAAATATTATTTTTTAAAGTGTTGTGTTCCTTTGATCTAATATATGTAATTTTTCATGAATTTATGTAGTAACATTTTTTTTATACTTAAAATGATTAAAGAGCTATTAAATAGCAAATCTCCGGTTGAAATTAGTTTTTCTTCTGTTTGAGTTTAATTTAATTTTTTTGTCTGAACAAATTGTATCAGTGTAGGCAATTTCCCTTGTTATATTCTCATCATTCATACAGCACAACCTTACGGCTCACCAAGGTGACAGCTACGGGCGCCTCCGTCCACCTAGCACAGCGCAAACCAGCGTCTCCATACAACGAGCAGCACTGCTTCAATACTTCACTTCTACCCACGACGAGGTGCGATGGAATCGGCGATCTCGCTCTCAGTCTAGACAGACTGCACTGAGCCTCACGAATGATGCGAGGGGGCACGGAGTGATCGGTTTGTTCCAATCTGTTCCTGATGACAGCACTGCCGGCCCTTCAGCAAGAGTAAAGCCAAAGAAAATCGAGATATAAATAAATAAATACAAACCAACAACGGACAGAGTCAGCGCCATTTCGCATCCTGCCGCATGGCGGTCCATTTCGTGCTACAACGGCTTTCTCAATGGAGAGTAAATAAATAGAGCACACAGGCACACAACAGGAAAGCGGCAAGACAGCAAACAGTAAGCATTAACTTACATAATCCAATTAGGGAAGAGAGATAAAGCGACAATCTGTCTTTATAAAAACAAAGTAATATGTGATATGTGTAAATGCCTGACCTTAAAATGTATACCTGTCTTAAGTTAATATGATGATACCCTACAAACAAGCCTTACAAACTAGCCTCTAAACAAATATACTGTCAAAGTGGTGGATGTTGCAGCAAAATGCTGTGCTTTGTGAGACTGGATCTATATAATGAAAAATCACTGCAACTGAGATATTTGTTATTGAACTGGATGAGACCTGTGCCTGACCCTAAGATGGCCCAACAGAAATATTCATCCAACAATATTACTTTCACTTTTTGAAAACACTTCTTGCACTTCCCCCTTGAGGAAAGGAGTGGTGACATGGGGTGTCACCACTCCTTTCCTCATGGGGGAAGTGCAAGAAGTGTTTTCAAAAAGTGAAAGTAATATTGTTGGATGAATGTTTCTGTTGGGCAACAGTCGGTCTGGGTTTAGAAAGGACATAACTGATTTCACGTGGGTGATATGTGTGCGCCGTTTATGCCAATCCTGAGGCACTGTGTGGTCTTCCAGGTGGTTTGACTGATCTGCCAGATTGTCAGTAACAACAACTAGCAGTCTCTGTCTATAGAAGATTGGCTTATGCTCCCATGTCTTCATGAACCAGGAAAAGGTAAGCATTCACAAACCCATTGGGTCTGAATCATAACTTAAAGAAAGAGAAAGAGAGTGTGTGTGTATGTGCATGTGTGTGTGTGTGTGTGTCCTTGTGTGTATGTAGTGTCCAGCATTTTGTGGAGTCAGTGTGTTTCTGACTATTAACTAGGGGTCAGCGAAATATTCAGGTCTGTCAGTCGTTAGCAATATTTTCAGAGGGCTGCGATTTGAGTAGATTTGTTGCTGCTCAAGCAGTTTTCTGCTCGAATGGCAGCAAAATCAACCCGAATGACTGTGCGCTGTTGCGCAACACATTATTTTATATAGGAAACAGCGGTTCCAGTAGAGCAATGTGATTACTTGGTATAGTAAAAATAAAGCATAATAGCCAATATACTAAGTTTTATGAGGATGTTAGAGAGAAAAGGCAGCTGACGAATTTAGATAGAGCAATTGTATTTTAAAGACAAGTATAATTATATACATTTTACAAAATTGTTTCAGTGCAGAGGTGTCCCAGTGTTTCAAAAAGAACCAAAGAAACTAAACAAAAGTAATGTGATTACGTGTGACAATATTTACAAGGTTTCTCAACAATATTTGTGGAGGAAAACAACTAATCTGGATAATCAACAGAAGCGATAGACAGACACTCATTACAATCATAAGTGCTGTCTGCAAAGTTCGTTTCCTTTTTTCGTCAACGGCGTTTCGACCCTGCTGTGAATAGTGGGTCTCATCAGGACCAAGGGTGGGGGGACATCTAGACAATAAAATAAAGAATAGGTAAGGGCTGGACCAATTGTGGTATCCTAGCAATTGAAATGGACACCATGAAGGGGATTAATAGCTGATTAAAACAATACGAGGTCACATACAGTGTGAAGTGCCAACCTTGTGAGTGAAGAAGGAGTAAAACTGTTTACTCACAGTGAACCCAGCCGGGTTCTTGGCATGAAGGGAGGTCAGGGGGAGAAAAGGCATATGAATGAGAACAGGTACAAGGCATGATTGCACAATTACATGGTGATTAAAACAGGGGTCACTGCGTAAGGCAACTTATCACCGGTATATGTGACTGTGCACTCAGTGGAATCTGATCTTAGGAGCGTTTTCGATGGAGCGTGGTGATGTCAAATGAAGGATCTGGAGTTACTTTTCAAAGGGTAATGCCTGTGCGAGGGGAAAATCTATTAGAACCTGCCTCGCTGAGAGAAGCGCTCGTGGTGTGGTCTAACGCTATGGAACTGACCTTGTATAAATGGCTTGATGGCTCTGGAGTAGTGAAAAACAATCTGTATGCTCCCTTGATGGATAAAGAAGTGACTGGCGTCCTCGATGGAGCGCAGTGGTGTCAAATGAAGGATCTGGAATTACGTATCAACAGGTAATACCTGTGCGAGGGGAAAAAACTGTTAGAGCCTGCGACGCTGAAAGAAGCGCTCGTGGTGGGGTCTACCGCTATGGAACTGACCTTGTAAGAATGGATTGATGGCTCTGGAGCAGTGCGAATCAATCTGCTCCCGTGATGGATAACGAAGTAACTGGCGTCCTCGCTAGTCTACTGTATAACCCTAATGGCTTGCGCACTGAGAAGAGGTGAACACTGCGAGGTCGATAGTTTGCCTAGCTTGGAAGGGAGTGGGGAATGATAGATCCGCCGTGACAAGAGGGAGGGGTTAAAAATCAAGGGAAAATGTGGGGGGTTGGTTCATAATGATTGAATGATGGTACAATTAAAAAGCCGGTACTTGTGGCATTGCAGAGTACATTGTGTTTCTCAGGGATAAAACAGCGTGACATTGTTAATTAACAGTATGAGACATGTGCAAAAATACTGGCAGAAATAACATAAGTAAATACATACGGTGTTTCCAAAATGCAGTATCAAGCGCAGTAAGTGTTTACAACGTATCTACTGGCAGAAGCTAAAAAGTGCTTTCCTTGTCAGTAGTGTACAGTCACAGTTAGAGTATATAACGCTACTTGCCAGGGCTGGACGAGACAGTACAATTGCTATATACAGAGTATAGTGTACCAGGTGAACACATAGGGCCCGATGTAGGTAAATGTGTTTTTCCGATTTCAAAATACCGAGGCGGGCCGAATCGGTATTCTGAAATCGGAAAACGAGATGTAGGAAAAAATCACCGAAAAAATACCGATTCGGTCGGCATCGGTATTGTGATTCGATACGTACCGAATCGGCACGGACCGAATCGGAAAGTACCGAATCGGCTACCACCAAATCGGAAATTACCGAATCGGCAAAATCCGATTCGGCAATTACCGATTCGGAGGTCGGAATACACCCCCATGGCCAAAAAGCCCATAGGAATGCATTGAACAATCCGATTCGGTTAAATCCGAATCGGTAAAATCCGATTCGGTAAAATCCGAATCGGTAAAATCCGATACAGCCAATGAGGTGGATCCACCCTCCCCCACCCAAGCAGGGAGTGGCAACCCAGGCAGGTGCAGCTCATTAAGAACTTTCTGGAGAGCCAGCCTGAGCTGAACACTCACAGTGAGCAGCAGTGGGAGCAGGAGGCAGAGAACTGTGGATAGCAAGATGGCAAACACCAGTGAGAGCCAGAAGGCTGGCCAGAAGAGAAAGCCAAAGTTTAGTAGCATGGAGCTGCAGGTGTTGGTGGAGGAGGTGGTGAGGGTGCACAGGCAGCTCTTCGGGAGGCTGTCCCTCACTGTGTCGGACAGCACGAAGAGGAGGCTCTGGAGTGAGATAGCAGAAAAGGTCAACGCAGTAGGTGTCACCCCCAGGTCCCTTGATGACCTTAAAAAACGCTTCTACGACATCCGCAACCTGACCAAACGAAAGATGGCTGAGATCCAGAGGCAAGCTGGACTGACAGGTGGAGGCAGGAACCCGGCGCCACCCCTCACTGAGCTGGAGGAACTGGTGTCCAGCACCATCGAGAGGTAGTGTGTGACAGGAATCGGGACCCTGGATAGCTCAGCCAGAGCTACAGCTACAGGTAAGAAGCATGCGCATCATGACACACCCTACCAGACACCTCCCCTTTAGACACAATGCACAGCCAAACCCCAGCCCAGTACTGTAACCAACATACAAGAGAAAAGCATCATGGTATATGTAGTCAGCAGAAGTTAGCAAAATATGGCAGTGCAGAACCACAAGATAGAAAAGAGTGGAACACATTCAAAGGAGATGCAAGGACATGTGCAATGCTTTAATTGTAGTGACTGTAATACATCGGCACTCAATTTACAAATGCTTCTTTATACCTAGGGGCACCATCAGGCGGAGGACCACAAGCTACAGAGGCACCAGCACCAGCACCAACTACCAGTGCGGTGGCAGGGCCTAGCACGAGTCAGGCTGCCGAGGAGGAGGAGGAGGACAACACCATTGGCCAGGGTAATGAGGGAGACCTGGTAATCGACTATACATTCCTTCACTCCCCACAAATGTCAGGCACACCCCCCTTGCTGTTCTCCCCTGAGAACTCTCCGACAAGGGCCCACCCTGCACCTACACCACCTCCTGCCACGAGTATGGCTGTGGCTCCAGTCAACCTCATCCAGGGAGCAGCGGGTCAGGCCCCGGCCACCACCACACCCACACCAGTGGCACCCCAGCCCACACAGCAGGGCGGCAGCAGCAGTACCCGGAGGCGTGCCATTTCCAGCACTGCAGCGCCGGCACCGGAGGGCAGTGTCTTCCAGGGCCTTGAAGGCAGCATGGTAAAAATCTAACGCCAGCAGGCAAAGTCCATCATGGCCTGCCAGCGCCAGCTCCGCCAGCACAACCTGCAGATGGGCGAGATGGTGAAAGGGTTCAAGGCATTTGTAGACACAAACAAGGAGGTTGCTGCAGGTCTTGGCAGGCTGACCACAGCCATAACACAGTTATGCGGAAGACTTGAGGAGCACGAGCACTGGCGCAGGCGGGATGCCCGCGTGCAAAACCAATCCATTAGCCGCCTTGCTGCTGCAACCGTGCAACTGTGTCAGCGTGGTGCCAATATGGAGGCAAATTTGACACAAAACACCGCCGAGGTCACCAGGGGAATGGCCCGCATCACTACAGCCATGGAGGCAATGATAATCTCCAACACTGCCGCCAATCCAGCCCTGGACCTGGGGGATGCTGGGGACAGCAGCAGCCGCAGCAGCCCGGCCAGCGCTGCGTCAGAGCCGCGCAGGAGCACCAGGCGCTCCGCAGAAGCCGCAGGACATGCGGAAGGGGGTGAGGCACACCCCAGTGGGGCTGCCAAGCGCTCCAAGAAGTAGGCTTGCCAGGGCGGGTGAGGCAACCCGGACCTTAGACATTTGTTTTCTTTACTTTTACATTTTATTTTGTTGCACATCAGTGCAGTAACGGTGTTGCAACATTATTAAAATTTGCTTTTCCCCACAACCATTTACCTGTCTGTGCATCTGTACTCACTCAGAAATAGTTTTCTGTAATCTCCTCACGTCTGTATCTGCCATCACTTGGCGTAGACACCCCAGCAGGCTGTGTTAGTGGCACAGCATCGTCGTCGTCATGGTCCTCGTAGTCAGACAACTCCATCTCAGTGCCCTTCTTCACCGCAAGGTTGTGCAACATTGCATAGACAGCTATGATCTTGCAGCAGGTGATGGGGGTATACTGCTTTGCACCTCCACTCTTGTGCAGGCATCTGAATCTACTTTTTCAGATGCCAAAGGTCCGTTCAACTACATTCCTTGTGCTTTTGTGGGCCCGGTTATACCTCCTTTGGCTGGGTGTGGAGGGGTTGAGGTAGGGGGTGAGTATGAAAGAGCGGAGGGCATATGCACTGTCGCCTGGAAGGAAAAGGGGTAACATTACTCACATGCATACATGTATTACACCTAGCTACTTTGTGTTATGGGGGTCCGATGATGTGTCTCACCTAGGAGGTATCCTTCACCAAATTCGCCAGCCATCAGCCGTGCATAGATGCCGCTCTGTTGAAAAATGTAGGAGTCGTGGGTACTCCCTGGGAATTTTGCTACCAGGTCTGTGATGGTGCACTTCGCATTGCAGATCACCTGCACGTTGATGGTGTGCGTAGACTTCCGATTGCGGTATATGTATTCTGTGTCAGCTGGGGGGCAAATCGGAATGTGCGTGCCATCTATGCAGCCAATGATTTGGGGAAATTGTGCCATCTGGTAGAAGTCAGCTTTAGTTTGTAGCAGTTCTGCGTGGGTTGCAGGGAAAGAGATGTATTGGTCCATCCTGTGTATCATGGCGTCAAGGAATGTGTGGAAGAACCTTGACAGGCTGCTCTGGGTCACCCCTCCTACCGCCGCAACTCCACTTTGATAGCTGCCAGACGCAAGCAGGTGTAAGCTGCATAGCACCTGGACGTGTGCTGGGATGGCGTGTGCCCTTGGGGTGGGGTGGTCCAACAGTGGTTTGAGGTCCCTGATGAGCTCCAGAATGGTGTCTGAGTCCAGCCTGTACCTCTGTAGGATCTCTGCCTCTGTGAGCATGAACAGGGTGATCCTCTGTCTGTAGACCTATTCCTCTCTTTGCCATTCCCTCTGTCCTTCCTGCTGTAGCCGTAGCCGCCTCGCAATGACATAAAAAGCTGCCATCCTGCAAGTTGCAATGCATTTTGGGTCTGTTTTTATGGGTTGGAGTTGGTTACCACCTGATTGTAATCCATGGTAAATACCGAGTGAATAATACCGATTTTGAGCCGAAATCTGTGTTTCTGTGCTTCCCTACATCTCCCCATCTGTCCGAATCGGGGACTTTCCCGATCGGTGATTCTACCGATTCGGTAGGTTATCCGATTCGGCTTATGTCCGATTCGGTGTCACTACCGAATCGGTACATGGACCGAATCGGATAATTTCCGATTCGGTGTCACTACCGAATCGGTACATGGACCGAATCGGATATTTTCCGATTCGGTGTCACTACCGATTCGGTACATGGACCGAATCGGTATTTTAATCCGATTCGGTGTGTTACCGATTCGTTACATTTCCGATTTTCGGTATTTACGTATCGGATTATTTTCGATTCGGTAGTCATTCCGATTCGGTTTTTGGACCGATTTGGACGTTTTTCTTTGCCCTACATCTCGATGGCAGTATACCGATCGGTAAGGGCCCAAAATCGGTATATTCGGCCGTTACCGATCGGTAACGGCCTACCTATATCGGGCCCTAAGTAACAAGCTGGCCGCAGCCGAAAGATGCTAATTCGCTTGTGTTGTATCTTGCGTGTTTTGGTGAAAGGCAACATTAAAATGTAATTCCGAGAATTGCCGTCGTTCAAGCCATTACATCCACTTGATGCCAGGGGACATGTGAGCCATGGTGTGAGATGTGAGCATCGTGTATAGGGCATCGCAAAGAGACTGTACAAAGGGAAGAATGTGATAAATTGGTGTAGTGCCGTGTGATGAATTATCACGGTTGGACCAGGACAGACTTGCAAGGTTTAGTGGCACGATTCCCACGTGCTGCTGTGTCAGTAATGAACAGGGAGCAGTGGGCAATGTGAGGAGATTGGTGTCTGAGGGTGGCGACAAACCCGCGCCATTCCTCTGCAGAATTTAAACCTCTATTGATTGAATCAATCTTGTCAATCCAGTGGCATTCACGTCGTTGGAGGATTTGGGCAATGTCTCCTCCTCTTTCTGGAATTTTGGCAATGTCAATCACTTGCCACTTAATCTGCTTTATGATCTTTTTCAATGAAATGTGAGACCAAGGGTGCTGTCATCACTTGGCGTCTAATGCGACTGCGGTGTTGGCCTATTCTGGCTTTAACGGGCTGTTGTGTCTGGCCGATATAGGGGAGTCCGCACGGGCACCAGATGCAATATACAACGTTCCGTGTATTGCAATTTGAGAAAAAGTCTAGCAAATGGTTGCAATTTTCGTGTTTGAATGTGGTGGTGTTGATTGTGTGGGGACAAGCCACACAGTTCCCACATCTGTAGTGGCTTAATACTGGTGGGAGATTCCACGTTAATTCAAGTGTCCCTCCTTTCTTATGGTTTCTGTGGAGGATATGACCAGATGGTCCTTCAGGTTTTTTTCCCTTTTGTATGCAAATAGTGGCACTTCTATTGATGGCTCTATGCTTTTGATTATGTGCCAGTGTTTGGTGATGAGGGTGCAAATTTTATTGGTGTGTACCCCATCGGTGGTGACACATACAATTGTATTCACTTGTTTTTTGGGTCTTGTGACCAGTAATTCCTCCCTAGGGCAGTACCATGCCCGTTTGAGAGATCTCTTGACAATTTTATTTGGAAATCCTCTCGATATGAGCTTGGTTTTAAGTATGTCTGCTTCTTTGAGGTAATCTTCCTAGTGAGCACAGTTTCTATGTACCCGGAGAAACTGCCCAAACGGAAGACAGTCTCTTATGGTTCTGGGGTGATGGCTTTTGTAGGATAGCAGCATGTTCCTCTCTGTTGGCTTCCTATGGAGGGATGTGTATAGTTTGCCGTCTGTGTGTTGAATATTGAGATCTAGAAAGGCTAATAATGATTTGTGTACAGTGGCAGTAAAGGTCAAATGTGTTTGTATCTGATTCAGGTAGGTTACAAATTCATGGAAGTCATCCTGGATGCTACTCCGACCATAAAAATGTTGTCAATATATCTGTGCCAACATTTGATATGTCAACGTAGGGGGTCAAGTTGCTTAGTGCATACGTTTTTTCAACATGATTCATGTAAATATTTCCCAAATTTGAGGCACAAACTGCGCTCATGCTGGTCCCGAGCATTGTTGGTAATATTGCCCATTCATAACAAAGTAGTTGGTCTGTAAGGCCACCCGTAATAGAGATATAATGAATGTGGTGGGGACAGAAAAAGCCCTAGGTCTGGTTTCCAACAGATGTTCAATGACTTGGATGCTTTCATTTTGGGGATGAGAACGCTCCTAAGATCGGATTCCAATGAGTGCACTGTCACATACACCAGTGGTAAGTTGCCTTACGCAGTGACCCCTGTTTTAATCACCATGTAATCGTGCAATCATGCCTTGTACCTGTTCTCATTCATATGCCTTTTCTCCCCCTGACCTCCCTTCATGCCAAGAACCCGGCTGGGTTCACTTGAGTAAACTGTTTTACTCCTTCTTCACTCACAAGGTTGGCACTTCACACTGTATGTGACCTTGTACTATTTTAATCAGGCATTAATCTCCTTCATGCTGTCCATTTCAATTGCTAGGGTACCACAATTGGTCCATCCCTTACCTATTCTTTATTTTATTGTCTAGCTGTCCCCCCACCATTGGTCCTGATGAGACCCTCAATTCACAGCAGGGTCAAAACGCTGTTGACGAAAAAAGGAAACGAACTTTGCAGACAGCACTTATGATTGTAATGAGTGACTGTCTATCGCTTCTGTTGATTATCCAGAATAGTCGTTTTCCTCCTACAAATATTGTTGAGAAACCTTGTAAATATTGTCACACGTAATTACATTACTTTTGTTTACATTCTTTGGTTCTTTTTGAAACACTGGGACACCTCTGCACTGAAACAATTTTGTAAAATGTATATAATTTGACGTGTCTTTAAAATACAATTGGTCCATCTAAATTCTTCAATGTCAGCTGCCTTATCTCTCTAACATCACTCCTAAACCTTATAGTATATTGGCTATTATGCTTTATTCTTACTCTACCAAGTAATCACATTGCTCCACTGGAACCGCTGTTTACTATATAAAGTATGCACCCTGGTTCCTAAGTGAGTAGGGTTCCCTTGTTTCCCCCTTTCGACGTTGAGCAACACATGGTGCTGATCACGCTGATTTTCAGTGCTGCTCATGCTACAGGCGCTAAATTGCTGCACGGGCAGCATATGTTCTGCCCATTGACAAAGTTCCACAGAATCTCGCTGAGTTTTTCTGTAACTCCACCGAACTCCACAGAGTGAAACTCAGCGAGTTCCGTCCATCCCGACTATTAATCATTTTATTCCACTTTAAAAAGCCATTAGCTATTTGTGCATGTGACTGATTGTAGTAGTTTGTACTACACAGTCGTTGTTTTTAATTAATGTTTTAATATCATAGGGACCCCATGGACTCTGAAGGGACACCAGGTACCTTAAGATTAATGTATTTGATTTTTGCCTGCCTCCTCCTGCCTCCCAGAGGGGTCCCTAGGGCCTTGGCGGAATACCAGAGTATTTTCATATTAATGCATTCTATTTATGCTTAGGATCGCCATGGGCATTAAAGGGACATCAGTAATTTAATAGATGTTTATAATATTGTTATGATTTGGTGATGACATGCTTTGCTTTGAGAAGATTTGGCAAGTCTTACTCTTACTTATTTTTATTCCCTGCAGGTACTGACTGAGATGGAGATAAGCCTGTTAATTCGCTGATACCTGAGTTCAGAAATCTCTCGGCTAAGTACTTTTGCTAGTGCTTCTGCTGACCAACAGTAGAAGGAGTAAAGAAAGATAGCGGGCTCCTGCTAAGAAAGCGATCAGTGAGGAGAAGAAGTCTACCACTGGAATCAAGTCATCAATCCTTTTTAGGCAATGTGGCATAACTGCAGCATCCTTTTCCAAGCTGGAAGACACTGGTAGGAGGATCACCTCTGAACCAGCAACAGTACTACTGTCACCAAAACCAAAGCAGATGTCTCTCAACAGTGCAGTGACTTCAGTCATGGCTGAGAGCAGTGACTCTGAATTCATATTGTACCAGCAGCAAATCATATGTTTGAAGGAAACACAACTGCAAATAATGTCTACAACACCTGATCTTCCAGAGCTAGCAGTAGAGCAGAGAGGTCAGTGTACTTCAGAAGAACTGGATGTTGCTCTTCCATTGGACAGATCATCTTCATAATATTCTCAGAGGAAAAGATGAGCCCTCCCTACCCCACTCCCAAATGATAGTGACATAGGTTGGAGCTCTGACACCCTCTTTGGAAGGAAAGCGAAAATGAAGGTTGCTGATTACTGAAAGCCTAGAAAGTAAGGATCATGAACCAGTGATTGTTCCCACGTAGAGTGACAGACAGGAAATTCAGATCATTTATATTCATCTTTCTCTGATTCATTCCAGCCAATGATCATTGGTATGAAGAGGTACAGATCATCTCTGGTCACCCTGCTCAGGGACATGTGGTTCCAGCAACACCATCAGCGCCCACATTTGTAAGACCCCAGAAACCTGCATCTCACACTACCCCAACAATAGCTGCAGCACACACAAGCACTAACTTTACCTTTAGTTCTTCAAGCTCTAGCACAATAAGTAAGATCTCCTTCCCAGTTTATGAATTCTTTATGCTTAGCCTGCATGAAGATAATATTGTAATATGCTCCATTTGCCACATGTTTTATCAAGGTAAGCCATGTGAGCACTACGGTACGGTAGGCCAACTGTCCCATTTGAAAAAGCAACACACAATATTGTGGGAAGAGCACCTTACAAGCATAGCTGTTGTTGGTGGGAGAGAACCAGCAGCTGAAGTGAGGGAAGAAGGCGGTCAGGAGGAGGAAGAAAAAGATGCCAGCAGCAGCTGCACATATACCACTTCACTGTACGCTACTCCACTATCTGCTATTCCACTCTACACCACTCCAATGTAAACCACTCCATTATACGCTATTCCTCTGTGTGCCACTCCGCTTTATGACAGTGCAGGGTATGCTATTCCACTCTAAGCCACTCATTCTACTAACCTTCATCGGACGCTAATCCAGTGTACAATATTTGATTGTACACAATTCCACCACATGCTGCTCCACTGTACCGTACTCCTCTTCATGCAGAGTAGAGTGGCATAGAGAGGAGTGGCATACACTTTAGTGGTGTAGAGTGGAGTAGTTTACAGTGTAGTGGCATACAAAGGAATATCATACAGTGGAGTTTTGTATAGTGGAGTGGAATAGCGTATAGTAGAGTAGCATTGATTGCAGAGGCAAACAGCATAGTGATGTAGCCTTGAGTGGCATACATTGCAATGAGGTAAAGTGAAAAATTAGAGAGTGGGGTATCGTAGACTGGAGTGGTGCCAATGGAATAGCATAGACTTGAGTGGTGTACACTGGAGTGGTGTAGAGTAGAGTAGCATACAGTGAAGTGGAATACAGTGGAGTGGAGTAGGCTGCAGTGGGGCACAGAGAAGTGGCATATAGTGGAATGGCACAGACTGAAGCGATGCACAGTAGAGTAGGGCAAATCAGAATATAATACAGTGAAGTGGCTCTGAGTGGAATGGCGTCCATTTGCAATTGTGTACAATGATGTGGCGTGGAGTGCAGTACTGTACACTGCAATAGCATGCAGTGGAGGAGCATCCAGTGAAGTGAAATGCAGTGGAATAGTGCACAGTGGACTGTACTACAGTGGAGTGGCATACAGTGGAATAGTATAGATTGGATTGACGTAGAGTGGAATAGCGTATAGTGGAATTGCGTACATTAGAGAGGTGTACAGTGGAGTGGCATAGATTAGAGAGATGTATAGAGGAGTGGGGCAGAGCGGACTACCATAGAGTGAGAGTGGCATTGAGTGGAGTTGCATACAGCTTAATAGCATAAAGTGGAGAGGTGTAGAATAGAGTGGTGTACATTGCAGTGGTGTATAGTTGAATGGCAGAGAGTGGAGTGGTGTATAGTGGATTGGTGTACACTGGAGGGGCATACACAGAAGTGGGGTAGAGTGTGATATGATACAGTGTAGTGGCGTAGAGAGGAGTGGCATAGAGTGGTGTGGCATAGAGTGTAGTGGCATACATTATAGCAGCGGTGAGAGGAATGGCGTATATTGTAGTGGAGTAGTGTGTAATGTCAGAGAGTGTAGTAGTATAGAACGCACTGGAGTGACTTACTGTGGAATAGCGTAGAGTGGAGTAGTGTAGAAGGGAGTGGCATATGGATGTAGATTAAATTAGGCAGAAATTTAGAATATAGTACAAAAAGTAACGCAAGCCAGAGATTTGCACTGCCTTGTGTTCTGCAACCAAAAGAGATTCTCAACTGGAGACTTAATATGTTTGGGAATGTTCGAGAAGACATCGCCAGCTCTACTACCTCAGGCTCCCCAGTTGACGCCCTACCTCTGAGGGTATGGAAGGAGTTGAGGGATGATCTTACTCTTCCGACATTGTAGTTGTGTAAACAATCCCTGGAGACCATAAAATTCTCCTGTCAAGACTTCTGTCTATTGGTATTGGGGACTCAGCTCTGAAATGGATGAAGTTCTACCTCTCGGACAGGTTGCAGGCTGTCTCTTTATATCTTCACCATTCTGAATTTAAACATCTACGGCAGGGAGCACTGCAGAGCTCAGCACTCAGTCCATTCTGTTTCATATATATCTGAAGCCACTCATTACCCCAAGGGGGGCTTGGGGGAGGGCAGCCGACCCCTGGGAGGTCTCCTCCCCCGGGCTGTTTGGGAGGTTTGGGTGGGGGTGCTTTTTCGAGCAGTTTCCATTTGGGCTTCTTTTGGGCTATTTTTGGTTGTTTTTGGAGCCCAGCCTATAAATGGGCGGGGCTCCTCCTCCTGGGCACCATTTTGGGCTTAGGTGACCTGGTGGCCGGTTGTTTACTCAGCTAGTTTTTGTCACTGTTATTCGTAGGTCTTTTTTAGTCTTGACTTTTGTAGTGATTATAAATTCAGGTTTGTGATGGCTGGTGAAGATTATCGAGTGCTTGAGGCGATTCGTCTGCTTAGTGAGGCGGGCCGTTTGGATCTGGTTATAGGCGAGCGAGAGCAGGCCGAGCCCCCACGTCCCCAGCGTGTGGCATCGGCAAGGGTGTCGGCTGCCGTGGCGGCATGTTTTTCCCCTAAACGTCGGCGGCAGGAGGCGGTAAGTGAAAGGGGCCGCTCCAGAACTAGGAGAGCGGGCGCGAGGGCGCGCCGTGGGAGTGGTTCAGGGTCTTCTGACCCGGCGGGTGGTTTGGGTCTTTCTGTGGGTAGAACTGGGTTGGTGGGTGAGTTTCAGACGGTGCCGGTTGAGGTATCAGCAGTAGCTGTACGTGACAGGGCTGCCTCAGCTCCTGTTTTGCGAGGTCGTCGTGCCTCTAGACAGCGTGGTTGCACGCGCCGCTCTGCCTCGGCCTCTGCGGTGGCGGTTACTGACGTCATTAGCGGGGGAGGGGCGGAGGCCATTTTGGAGCGCGAGGCAGTGGCGTCTCGACCGTTACAGGGCGGTCAGGTTCATACTGTGTCTGAAGGGTTCGCTCCTCAGAGTGGTCTCAGGCAGGCTGAATTTTCGGCGCCCGTGGAAGTTCAAGATAACATTGTGTGTACTCCTTCGCTCACGCAGCACATCTCTTTACCTGCTGGTCCTGCAATTTCTGATTTGCCTGTTTATGGGGGGAGTGGTGCTGCGGACATGGGTCAAGTTAGCCCCTTATTGTTTTCTCCTACTGTTTCTATTCGGGGTGAAGTGGTTTCTGTTGGCAGTGGTTCGTTGGGTGAGGGTGAGTGGGCGCAGATGGGGGTTTTTGAGGGTGTTGGGCTTGGGGAAGGGTCTTTTCATGTGGGGGATGCCTTTAATGAGGGTCACTCTGTAGCTAGGTTTAGGTCTTTGGGTGGTTCAGATGTATTACCTTCTTGGGGGGAGGGGCGTGGGGACGTCGCTTTTCGGCAGAGGAGTGGGAGCATTGGAGTTTTGCCTGCTGTGTCTGGTGAGTTACAGTTTCCAGGTTTACACGTGGGTAGGAGGGATAGGGTCTTGGGTGCTTTGGGGGAGCCGGGGGTTCAGGGTCCCCTAGTTCAGGGCCCTGCTTCAGAGTTTATTCAGGCTCTGTTAGATGTTAGTTCTGATGAGGAGGTATGTGCTCCTTCCCCTTCTCCACCCAGGCTGAGCGCTGCTTTAAAAAGGAAAGGCACGGTTGGTTCTGTTGTTTTTCGGGATAGTGGTCAGGGTTTCGGTAGAGCGGTAGGTGATTTGTCTTCGGTTCCTGGTGTTTTATGTAGTAAGGGACCCGGCACATCAGTCCGGCCTTTTTCTTCGCAGGTTCGAGATCGGCCGGGAGCAGCTGACTTGGCAGGGCGGCAGGCAGCCCAGTCACGCCAAGGTGAAGTGCGGGTGGAGCCTTGCGCGGCACGTCCCATACCATCGAGGGATCCCGTCGTGGCCAACGCAAGCAGGTTCAGCGCGAACTCGATGGCCCCAACGAGGGAAGTCAACACAGGCGGTTTAAGCAGGTCAAGCGCGACCTTACTAGCCTCATCGAGGGATTCCAGTGCTGTTCATGAGAGCAGGTCATGCACGACTTCTCTTGTGCCTCAAGTTCTTCGAGATTCTACTTTGTTTTTACCGGTTGGTCAAGCGGTTGTAAGTGGTAATAGTGGAGGAGGGTACCGGCGCATACAGTCGGCCTCCCCACCGAGGTCACAGTTGAGGGCTGGTAAGGCCCGTGGTCGTTCTCAAACGCTTGCAAATGTTCAAAGTCATGTGGTTTTGCCTGCTCCTCCCCAGTTAGAGGAGTCGTTAATTTTGGACTATGATGAGGAAAGCCCTGAGGAGGGCGAAGTGCGGGAAGTTGTGTC
Source organism: Lissotriton vulgaris (assembly GCF_964263255.1). Classification (NCBI taxonomy): domain Eukaryota; kingdom Metazoa; phylum Chordata; class Amphibia; order Caudata; family Salamandridae; genus Lissotriton; species Lissotriton vulgaris. The sequence goes on along the minus strand of NC_141695.1, from coordinate 363,233,086 downwards.
TGGGGGGGGCATTCTCATGTTTCTCATAGTGTGTTACAGGCACCGGTGGTGCGGAGTCATGCAGAGTCGTCCAGGCCACGAGTGCTCGGCCCCTCGGTGAGGGCTCCTCGGAGGGCAGATGACGGTTCACGTACGGCATGGAGGATGGAGCCAAGTCAGCCTCCTTTATTGCGCCCAGGTGAGAATGTGGAACACTATGTGCAACCTAAAATGGTGTCTGTTGGGATTGGGGTGGACTTGGTTTCTGGTGAAGCTGACGGTAAATTGTATAAAGGTCGCATGGTAAAAGACCAAAGTGTGGGTACAGCTGATGAGGATAAAGGAGTAAGTACAAAAGTGGATAGTGGTACTTCCACAGTTGGTTTGGACACGCCTAAAAACGTTTTGCATAGTAAAGAGTTGAAAATTAAAAAATTGCCCTATATGGGTGTTACTAAGCCCTTGGGGGCTCATCTAATGCTCAGCACTAAGGAACGGATATGGAATGGTGAGTATGTGGAACTGTTGAAATTATTGCACAGAGAGGTACGGGCCAAAGAAGGCTCTAAGGAACAGGAATATGAGTTGGCCAAGCGCCCTAAGGTTCCGTTGAATATTGAAAATTGGACGGCGGCCTTTTTAATCTATGCCAGCGTCTATTGTGAAAAGTTCCCCGAGCGCTGTGTTTCCTTGTTTAAATATATGGATGTGATTCGGAAAGCGCAGATAACCAGAAATGATTTTGCTTGGGCGCAGTATGACGAAGAGTTTAGGGCGCGCATGGCTTGGGACCCAGAGGCAAAATGGGGGGAGTTGGACACAGATCTTTGGCAGCATACCATGGGTTCATCCGCTACTAGTAGGACTATTTTTACTGCTAGTGGTTTGCCTTTAGTTTATCGCCCCTTTCAGGCGCGACCCACCCGGGGAGGGGTGGGAGCCAGTTCGCCAGCGCAGTCCAGTTCAGGCACATGTTGGGATTTCAATAAAGGGGCGTGTAATAGAGAATATTGCAAGTTCCGGCATGAATGTTTCCAATGTGGCAGAAAAAATCACCCTTTGTCGAGATGTTGGGGTCCTAGGCCTTCCGGGGGTCCCCAGGGTACACAGCAGGGGTCAGGATCTTATGTTGCACCACAGCCATCTCCAGCTCCCAGGGGAGGGAAATCGTCAACTGGCTCTGGGCCCAAAGGCTCGTACACCGGTTAATGTTCTTCATCTGGCTGCCGCTTTACAGGACTACGAGCCTGCGGAGCTGCGGTCGTTTTTGTTATCAGGTTTTCAGAATGGTTTTCATTTGGGTTACGAGGGTCCTCGTTTGAGGCGTTGGTCTAAGAACTTGAAGTCGGCAAGTGAACATTCTGCTGTGGTGCAAGAGAAGTTGAATAAGGAAGTGTGTGAGGGCAGGATGGCAGGTCCTTTTGATGATTGGCCTTTGGAGAATCTGATTGTTTCCCCTATTGGAGTGGTCCCCAAGAAGGAGCCTGGGCAGTTTCGGCTCATCCAACATTTGTCCTGGCCAGAGGGTGGGTCGGTGAATGATTTTATTGACAATGATGCTGCCTCTGTGTCTTACTCTTCTGTTGACGTGGCTATGACATTGGTGGTAACTGCAGGCCCTTCTGCTTTAATGGCAAAATGCGATATTAAATCAGCATTTCGACTGCTTCCAGTCCATCCTGAGGACTGGAGTCTTCTGGGTATCCATTTCCTTGGTAAATGGTACGTGGACAAGGCACTGCCAATGGGTTGCTCTATGTCATGTGCATTGTTTGAAACCTTCAGTACGTTTCTACAATGGTTCTTTACTCAACGAAGTGGACATACGTTGGTCACACATTACTTGGATGACTTCTTTTTTGTGGGTGCGGCAGATTCGTTGGACTGCCAAAATGCTCTGACAACGTTTCAAACGCTGATGACTCATTTGGGTGAACCACTGGCTCCTGAAAAGACCATGGGTCCTTGCGCGACCATGTCTTTTTTGGGAATTGAACTTGATTCACAGTTAATGCAGGCACGTCTACCACTCGACAAGAAACAGAAAATGCTGGAATTGGTGGGTGCAATGTTGTGTAAGGAGAAGGTTTTGGTGCGGGAGGTTCAATTTTTGCTGGGTCACCTTAATTTTGCATGTAGGGTGGTCAGGGTGGGCAGGACTTTCTGTAGGAGGTTGGGAAGAACTCTCTCTGGTCATTACTTGCCACATCATCGAGTGCGTCTGTCGGTGGGGGTCAAGGAAGATTTGCGTATGTGGGTCACTTTCTTACATTCTTTCAATGGTGTGCCTTTATGTCGGGAGGTTGACTGGTTTTGGCTTGTACTGGCAGGGAAAATGGTGTGCACAACAATGGCCGGAGAGTTGGAAGAATGGAGGCAGGAGCATTGCATTTTTGGAATTGTTCCCAGTTGTGGTGGCTGTTACTTTGTGGGGTCGGGATTTGGCCCACAAAAAGGTGCTTTTTAGAATTGATAATATGGCTGTGGTGCAAGTGATCAATAAACAGTCAGCTAAGGACCCACAGATCCTTAAACTCCTCAGAGTCTTTGTGCTAGGCTGTCTTAAATTTGACATTTGCTTTCGGGCCCTGCATGTTCCTGAAGTGGACAATGACATTGCGGATGCTTTGTCTCGTTCACAGTGGGAGAGATTCCGTGGGCTTGCTTTGGAGGCAGACGAGGAGCCGACTCCCATGCCGGAGCATCTGTGGACGGTAGGCAACACAGGGTTGTTCAATTGGTTTTAGGTTCCCTGGCCCCTTCTACTAAGTTGGCTTATGAATTGGCCTGGAATGAGTTTTTGGCATCGGGAGCTTGTAGGAGGGAGATCCTTTGGCAGAGGTCTGAAGATGTGGTTCAGTTCATTTTGCGGGTAATGGATAAGGGTTTATCCAGAGTTACAATTGCTGGTAAATTGGCAGGTGTTTCTTTCATGGGAAAGTTGTTATGGGGCTATGCTCCGTCGGCTGGGGAGTTGGGTAGGAGAATGTTGGAAGGGTGGTCCCGGGAGCGGGGCTGTGTTTGGGCTCCCCTTTGTCCTGGCAGAAGTTGTTCAATATTATTGCTGTGCTGCCTGTTGTGTGTACAGACCGGGTGGAAGCTTGTCTTTTTGCCACATTGATGGTGTGGATGTTTTTTGGTGCGTTTCGGGTGTCTGAGCTGTTGGGCAATAATGTTTCGAGAGGTCTTTTGTGGGGGAAGGTTCAGTTGTCGGTCCGGGGAGTCCATATTTGGCTCTCCCATTCTAAGACGGATCAGAGGAGTTCAGGCAAGGGTGTTTGGCTGGAGGCAGTTTCCCCTCCGGAGACGTGCCCTTTACGGTGGGCTCATTGCTGGAGAAAGCTATCGGGTGGGGTTTTGGTACATCAGGTTTTTCGACATTTGGATGGTTCCTTGGTGTCCAATTATCAATTGCGCATGGTACTGCGAAAAGCGCTGCGTCATCTTGGCCTCGATGAAACTTTATATGGTACACACTCTTTTAGGATTGGGGCGGCCACCGAGGCCTTTAACAGGGGTTGGTCGAGGGAAGACATTATGGGCTTGGGGCGCTGGACTTCAAACTGCTTTCAGCGCTATGTCAGAAGGGAATCTAGTGGAGCGCTTGCGTCTGCTTCTGTTTTGCCTCTCTGATACTGTTTTCTTTTTCAGGTTCCGTGGCTGGTCCTCGCGCTGAATTCTTAACTGTGTGGATCGTGGGCCATTCGTTCATAAAACGAGCGCAACTTCAAGCTCCCCTGAGTTATTTTGGCGCAATGTTGGGATTTAATGATCGTTTATTTAATATTGTTTGGAAGGGAAAGGGGGGTATGTTGTGGAAAGACTTGATCCCAGCCCTTAATTCCTGGTTGATAGGGGGAGTTTGTCCAGATGTTTTAGTGATTCATCTAGGTGAGAATGATTTGGGTTTGGTGAAGGGAGTGGTTCTCCTTCGTGCGATGAAGAAGGATCTTTCTTTGTTACACCAGCATTGGTCAGGATGCCATGTTTTGTGGACCGAGTTGATTCCCAGGAGGGTCTGAAGGAATGCTGTGAAGCCGAAGGCCATTGATAAAGCCCGTAGGAAACTTAATCTTGAGGTTTCTAGGTTTTGTAGGGATCTGGGTTTCGGGCGTATTGTGCATAGTGATATTCGGTTCGATGCGGTGGAATTTTTCAAAGGCGATGGAGTCCATTTGTCCAGGATGGGGATGGATTTATACCTCCTTGAGTTGCGCGAAGTCTAGTCTCGTTGTTTGACGATTCAGAATTTTTTAGGCGAATAGTACACTTTGTTGGTGTTTCTGCTGCTTCTATTCCTTCGCCCCCTCCCCCCCCTCCGTGTTTTCCCCCGGTTCTGTGGTTTCTTGTTGGGGGGCAGAAAGGTGGGGGTCTTTCCCCCACTGCTTTCTGGGTGGCGGATTATTTTGGATTGTCAGTTTTTGGGCCATGATTGGACCCGTTAGTTTTGAAGTTGGATTTTGTTGGGGAAATTTTGTACAGGTTGAGTTGGTGTTCGGAGATATGGGTTGGGGCATCTGGATCGGTTTGGTTTGTAATAGGGGTTTGGAGTTATGGTTTGGGTAATGTTGATGTTATAATGTTGTTGTGGGATTTTGGTATGGTTTATTATGTGATTGGGTATGTACGGGTGGGGGCGGGTTTGATGGAGGGTGAGGGGCGGGGTTTGGGGATTTGAAAATATACAAACAAATTTGGTAAAGTTTTAGATTGTTAGACTGTTGCTGAGGTTATGTGTTTTGTAAATGTGCACCTGTTCCATTAAAGCGGCCTTTTTCACACTACTTTGGTTTCCTGGTCTGCTCACTCTCGCCCACCCCTCCCTCCCAAGGGGGGCTTGGGGGAGGGCAGCCGACCCCTGGGAGGTCTCCTCCCCCGGGCTGTTTGGGAGGTTTGGGTGGGGGTGCTTTTTCGAGCAGTTTCCATTTGGGCTTCTTTTGGGCTATTTTTGGTTGTTTTTGGAGCCCGGCCTATAAATGGGCGGGGCTCCTCCTCCTGGGCACCATTTTGGGCTTAGGTGACCTGGTGGCCGGTTGTTTACTCAGCTAGTTTTTGTCCCTCCCCCCCCCCTTATTTTTGCTGGGTTCTCCTTTCTTCTTCTTTTCTTTTGCATTTATTATTTATTTGGCGGCTGGTTGCAACAGGTGGACATAGGGTTTTTTTGCTGTGTTCTCTTTGTCGCTTGGGACAGGTGCTTGGCGGATTATTTTGGATTGTCAGTTTTTGGGCCATGATTGGACCCGTTAGTTTTGAAGTTGGATTTTGTTGGGGGAATTTTGTACAGGTTGAGTTGGTGTTCGGAGATATGGGTTGGGGGATCTGGATCGGTTTGGTTTGTAATTGGGGTTTGGAGTTATGGTTTGGGTAATGTTGATGTTATAATGTTGTTGTGGGATTTTGGTATGGTTTATTATATGATTGGGTATGTACGGGTGGGGGCAGGTTGATGGAGGGTGAGGGGCGGGAGCGGGGTTTGGGGATTTGAAAATATACAAACAAATTTGGTAAAGTTTTAGATTGTTAGGCTGTTGCCGAGGTTATGTGTTTTGTAAATGTGCACCTGTTCCATTAAAGCGGCCTTTTTCACACTACTTTGGTTTCCTGGTCTGCTCACTCTCCCCCACCCCTCCCTCCCAATAATAGAACACAACATCAAGCTGAATAATTATGCCGATGACACAGAGCTAATTCTGACCTTCAACAAAGATCAAGAAAAGGTAACACTTGCCTTTCAGACTGACATTTTGGATATTTCCAGATGGATGAATGCAAATTCATTAAAACTAAACAGGGGCAAAACTGAATTTCTGTACTGTTCAGCAAGTAATATTCCTATGATTCTTCCTCCTAACTTTTGGCCCCTCCCATCTGGAGATGAGTTGGTGCAGTCAGAACCAGTCTTTAATCTGGGGGTTACCTTTGATAAAAAGCTATCTTTGGAGAACCATGTCACAAAAACACCAGGCACATGTTTTTCACTTTTGCGTAGTCTCAGGAAGGTGTTACCACTACTGCTGTGTCAAGTCAAACCTAATATAGTGCATAGTGTTATAGAAGTTGACTATACTAATGCAACTCCTTGCTACTTCGTGTGTCTGAATCTCTGCTTAACAGACTGCACAGTCCAGAGTCCAGGTGGCAGCAGCCAAATTTGCATCGAACAGACCCCGCAGATCATCAGCATCCAATTCCTTGAGGGAAGTGCTTTGGTTGCCTCCGAGGCAGAGGATCTGTTTAAGGCTAGGTGCATTGTGTTCAAGGCAGTATAAGGCTTTATCCCATTGCCTCTTAAATGAAAACTAAAAGGATACACCCCTGGATGATAGATGCATTCTAGCACAGCAAATCTAGTCTGTGTTAGTAAGGTCTTGATGGTAAAACAAGATTGTCAGGCCTTCTCAGTTAAAGCAGCACACATTTGGAACAAGCTTCCACCATCACTCCAATCTATAAAGGAACTGCTGCATTTTAGGAAAGCCCTGAAGACCTAGCTGTTCCCTGAATAAGTTCTCCATGTCCTAAGGGTAGATAATATGGTTGGCAGCTCTGTATCTCTATTTACACCTTAGCACCAGGATACCAGTTCTGGTGACAGTTTGCACGTTATAAATGATATAAATAAATTGTGTTTATCCAAATTTACTAACCATCACAGGGACATGCATTTTGGCCTATTGTTACTTTGTAAAGCTCTCTTAAGTATTGCGCTGGCCATGCCACACCACGTATCAGTCAAGGGTAACACAATACAATACAATAATAAATCTGGGTGTTACTGATACATTGTGACAAGGTGCAGGTCGTTTGCAGTACACTGTGGTACATGCCCATGGAATGGCAATACATGGTTTTTCCAGAACGTTGGCTGTATTTTGGGATATGGCCTTACAAATTAGATGACTAGTAGCTTTTTTTTCTTTTCCCTACTTATTACCACTGTTTTAAACTGTTAATAGGTAGAGAAAATAATTTGTATTTTTCTACGTATTTTTAAAAGTTCATTGTGTAGCGCACTGGTAGGTAGCAACTTTCTGATTGTTTTTTAACAAATGTATCTTTAACTTTTCTAACGTCAGCAATATTTTAGCACAACATACCAACTACAGCATACATTTTCAGTATTATTGTAAATATGAGTACATTTTAAAATGCATTGCGTACACTATATTAGTAAAACATAGTGTAGTACAGGTTTTGTTTTAGACATATTTAATATAATTTTCTTTTCTTTTTTTCTTTTTGGTATTGCAGTGTAGGTACTGTGCACTAAGAACAACATGACTGCCTTTGTCCTTTGTAAAGGCAGTCATTAGCCAAACATATAACGCCATGTGCAGCAATAATTTCATAAAATGAATGCAAAACTGCATTAACAACAGATATGACTAGGTTCTAGGCCCCTATAATTTACCCGATGTACCCTAAACCCATAAAGGATCTTCTGTACATCAGAATGTACAATCCAGCCAAATTTCATCCAGGTTAGACTGGCGGTTTGGCCACTACATCCTATACAAACAGTCTACAGAAAGAGCATATCGCCTTTAATGGATGTTTATACGCAGGAAATTGTCCCTTTCTGCACATGAACAATTGCCCCTGCAGCGCAGGCACCATTACAACATGGCATAGGAAGCCTGGGCTGGTGCTTTGCAGCTTAGTTAGCACCAGCGCCAGGGTAAATGCAGGGGTGCGCCATATTCTTGTGAATACGATGCATCCCTGCATTTTACAAAATGTCTGTGTGTGGCCTTGCCGAATTTGGCGTAGCACCACACTCCAACATCTTTTGGTAAATATACCCCTCTGTTTCCTAAAAAGAAGTTGAAGAACAAGATGTCTCCTGCGCCTATCCTTTCTTCATTTCCCTTGCTACACTACCAATGATGATTTAGAAATTGAGGCTTTCTTATGTTGAGCATTGCTTCCATGGAGATGGCAAAAGCATATGGACAGCACACACTTAGAGCAGGTACCTTACATGCACTAATGAGGATTACTAAATAAAAGATTTCTCATGTTGTGGTTGATTGAAGGGTCTGGTAGGCTACATTTGATAATGTATTGCTTGGGGTATCATTTGGCATCATTGCTTACTTTTCACTTAATGGGAAATTGTTAATGCAAGTCCATCATCTCTAGGTTCTTCTGAGACCAGTCAGTTTATTTACCAAAACTAAACTAAAACTACTAATCCCCAAATTATTTTTCTTTTCTTATCAACACTACAGACCTATCTCTTTCAGCTGAAATAAACTAAAAACACCATTGGCAATGACCATGTGAGCACCATTGCCGAGAATCCGCTTCAATTAAAAACAAGTGCACTCAAAAGGGTCCTACTATTGTGAAATTCAGAGCGGTGTTGGAAAATTCAGAGTAGTGGCTCAAATGACAAACTCTAATCAGTGTTCGACTGGTGGTCTGCTTTGCAGCACACAGCAAAATGTTGTTATTGTTAAATCGAACTGCCAGGTACACGAAACTAATTGTCTGTGATTGGTGGTATGAGAGTTGTGTACCCTCTTTTTGCTTAGGCACCCTCATCCCTACTTTAACTCTCCAATATTGACATTTTATTTTTGCACTCTACGGGACATCTGGTCTTGAAGGAGATTGCTCCATAGTGCTCCATCTTTGTGTTTCAGCCCTGCACCCTAGAAGGACAATGCCAGAAGAATGCAGATGAACCATCCATTTTATACAGCATCATTTTTCTTTTCATAACTTACTATAACTATTTTGTTCATTGGCTCGGTCTCTATTTAACATTTTTCAAATCATTGCTAACAAATTGATTAGACAACTTGTGAGTCTGGAGGCTGAAGGACTGTTTGATTTAGGTAACTGAATTGCCATCTTTCTTCCATAACAGAAGTGATGGGCTCATTGACTTGATGAATGTTGGGTTTGTCTACCTCACCTTTCCGTAATATACCCTACCCATCTATTCATTAAACCACTAACCCACTTCCGCAGGTTGTGTGATCAGTTGAGTTGTGTGTTAATCACCACCATCAACAGATCTCACACTTGGTGGGGTGGATGTGGTTAAAGCATTGCTAGCTATTACAGGAGGTGGTTTGTAGTACCAAAATTGACATTTGCTCACACCCTCACCTCCAGCCTAGGCGTAAAGAGTACATCATAGTACAGAGACTTAGGGCTTTACTGATGGTACTACCAATTACATGTAGGGTGGTCTGATCATCTTGGGACTGACCGCTGCTGACGCCAGGTATAGTGGATCCCTGGCGGTCTTGCAGCAGACTTGAGGCTGCAAAATGCTTGGTTGGGCCGCTGTGGCCTCGCCAAGCATATTACGCTTTTCCTCCCTGCCTCACTTTTTACAGAGGTGTGAAAATTTTGGTGGTGAGGAAACAAAGGGGCACCCCTGTGGGCCCCTTGTGCCTCTGGGGATCAATGCAGGGGTGCACATAGTGTGTCCCCTGTGTGCTTGCATCCCCAGTTCCTGCAGGAACTTGCTTTGCATTCCCATAACAGTGCCTTTTTTATAGGCACTGCTGTGAGACCCCCAAAGTGATCAGTGATCAGTGATGAAATATGTCAAAATCTGGCGGGCGGGTGGTGCTCACACAGGTTTAGAGGTGCAGGAGCGGTGCAGTCCTGCTCTCGCAATGCCAAAGACATAATAAGGCCCTTAGTTACAGCAATGTATGACCAAGGTTCAGTGGTGTGAACTTTTCTACATTCGATGCCTAATATATTTGTATTCTACTGAAGTAACTTTCAACTGAGACCTCCTGACTCCTCCTGAGACTTGAGGGTTCATTATGCTTACTTTAGTAAGTAACTCAATACTACGGGTTGATTCACAAAGGTAAACTTAGACCTGAAGCCTAAGTTTAGACTTAAGTCTAAGTTTAGACCTAAAGTCTAAGTTTAAATGTAAAATTTACGTTTAGACCCAAAGTCTTATTTTAGACTTGACGTCTAACTTTAGACCTGAAGTCTAATTGTAGACATGACATGTAACTTTAGACCTGCAGTCTAATATTAGACTTCAGGTCTAAACTTAGACTTCAAGTATAAAGTTAGACTTTAGTTGAAAAGTTTGACTTTAGGTGTAAAGTTAGACTTTAGGTCTAAAGTTAGACTCCAGGTCTAAAGTTAGACTTTAGGTCTAAACTTAGACTTCATGTTCAAACCTAGACTTTAGGTCTAAATTTAGACTTCAGGTCTAAACTTAGACGTCAGGTCTAAACTTAGACGTCAGGTCTACATTTACCTTTGTGAATAGGGCCCAAAGTTGCTAATTGTTGTTTTATCATAGTATTCTCAGTCTTGAATTTCCACTCATCCGGTTTATTTTATTCTAATTTGGGGCCATGTGCTAAAGTTAACCTCATCACCAAGTTCATTACGGTGTCTTGCAAACACTGTCATGTCTACCCTGTTAGTGCCGTTGGTACATCGCCACTAGCATTAAGAAATCTGTTTGCAAAAGGTATGGATCGATTATAGAAGAGGTAGCAGGCATCACCTTTTCTACTCTGGTAAGAAAAAAAAAAGCTCTTAAAAAGGAGTAATTGTTGTTTTTGCTAAATGTAGACCGACCCAATTAGCGGTTACTAGTTATGGAGGGTAGGTCAAGTGCAATCAAGTAGTATTTTTTTATTTATTTTTATTTATCTAAACTTGTATTGCGCACAGCTACCCTCAATGGGTTTCCCGGCGCCAGGGACAGACAAGAGAAGAAAGCAAGCAAAAAGCCCAAACAGAACAGACAGTGCAGAAGGATCAATTAAACAAAAGAGTCTTTAATTTTTTCCGAAATGAGAGGAGATCAGTCTCGGACTTCAGAGCTGGCGGAAGAGCATTCCACATCCTTGGACCAAGATAGGAAAACGAGCGGCCGCCCATTTTGGCCAATTTAATTCTAGGGACCAAGAGATTGCCACTGGTGGAGGATCTTAAAGTACGACCAGGCTCATAGACTTGAACCAGGTTCTGCAGGTATTTAGGAGCAGAGCCCTGCCGAATTTTGAAAAGAAGACAGAAGGTTTTAAATTGTACGCGGTTCGGGACCTTAAGCCAATGAAGGTCACACAGAGCCTTGGCTGCAGAAGATCTCCGGGGTACATTACACAATAAACGAGCTGATGAGTTTTGCACCACCTGGAGTTTATTTATTGTGGCCTTATCGGCCCCAAGATAAAGCACATTCCCATAGTCGATGCGGGAGATCACAAGAGCCTGGACAACAGTTCTCCGAGTAGAGCAAGGTAACATCCATAAGATCTTCTGCAACCATCTTAAGATGGAGAAACAGATTGCAGCGACCTTTGTTACCTGCTGTCTCATTGAGAGCTTATCGTCAATAAGAAAGCCGAGGTTGCGGGCTACGGGGGTTGGATTCGGCAGAGGACCCATGTCGCAGGGCCAATGTCGAGGGCCCCACAGATCTTTATTTTTGCCCAAAATAACAACCTCGGTCTTATCACCGTTGAGCTTGAGCAGATGGTCGTGAATCCAGGCAGCAACGCGTGATAGGCCAGACTTCAAAGCAGAGACCTCGTGGCCCTCACTGCTAGAGAGAGAGAACACTATCTGCGTGTCGTCAGCATACGAATAGATTGTTAGGCCGGCGTCCTCCACGATGGTGGCAAGGGGTCTGATATAGATATTAAACAGCAAAGGGCTGAGAATCGACCCCTGGGGGACGCCGTATGCTGATGAGTAGACAGCAGATTCAGCTTCTGTCGAAAATACCTGAAAGGTGCGTCCGCTTAAAAAGGAGGCAATCCAGGCCAGCGCAGATCCAGCAACACCAAGGGAGTGGAGAGAGTCAAGAAGGATGGAATGAGACACGGTATCGAACGCTGCACTCAAATCCAAAAGGATGAGTGCAAAGGTCTCCCCGCGATCGATACCGTGCCGAAGCCGCTCCGTCAACCCAAGGAGTGCGGATTCAGTGGAATAATGTGCGCGAAACCCGGATTGGGACGGATGGAGATATCCCACATTTTCAACAAACGAATTAAGCTGGGTGTTCACATGCCGTTCTAAAATTTTAGAACATGCAGGCAGCAGGTATATGGGCCTAAAATTTGCTAGGTTCGTGATGTCAGCGCCGGTCTTCTTCAACAAGGGAACGACCATGGCATGTTTCCACTCCTGTG